>NC_134580.1:111087864-112332864 GCF_037038515.1 Microtus pennsylvanicus | reverse complement strand
GAAAGCAATATTTGGTAACACTGCAATATGGTAAAAAAAACAGCCCCATTCTGTCACAAATTTATGTCTTTTGCTCATTCACTAATTTCAAGTGGAACGTTAGACTCAACGGACTGCAGTGGTACACTGAATGGAGTCGTTCGTGCTAATGAAAGAAATGTCTGAACAACAGAAAACTCTACTAACTAAGGTGGCCCTGCCTTTTCCTAGGAGACTACATGATTGAGCATTATTGCGGTCATGTGTTTAGGGATCCAGATAATTTTAAGGAACTCTATGTTGCATCCAAACTGGAGGGAAATGGGAGGCGGTGGCGGGGAGGAGGCAGAAATCCTTAATAAATAAATAAATTTAAAAAATTAAAAAAAATAAAAATAAAAGGAACTCTGTGTTGGAGCCCTTTATGGAATATGTACAAACCTAATTTTGCCCTTACAACAAAACTTTGTAATTCTGAATGCATCACACCACACAAAGGAGTAGGTAATAGCAGAAAATATAAAATGCTGATGAGAAGCAGAATAGAATTTGCCAATAAACTCACTAGTATAAAGAAGTGCAAGGTACCACGAAGGAGATCTGATGTCTCATTGTAAAATTCACAGGACAACAAGAACCCATCTCTGATTGGTTCATCCAGAATGCAGTTCTGCTGTGGCTGAGGCTGAGGCTGGCAACATGCCAAGAAAAGGTAGAAAAAAAAAGATTTAATGCCAAGCCACTCAATGTTTAAAGTCATTCACTAATTTTCACTTTATTTAGATGTATGTAGAAATGGGAATATGCCTTATGAGACCACTGGCTCATACACCATACTACTACAAAATGCAAATTAAAGTTCTTTTCAGTGCTCCTAGGGTGCCTGTCCATACATTATGATCCAAAATAATATTTTCCTCCTCTCAGAATGCATGAACATCTTGACTCTAGAAGGGAAGTTCTGTGGTCATATTAAATTCATGAAAATACAAAGAGAAAGAGGACAGGGGACAGGAGAATTCAAAGGAGACAAAGCGGGTGGTTCTGAGCATCACTTACTTTGAGAATGCCCAGCAGGTTTTCCAAGAAGACACAGCATGTTAGTTTGGAGAATCTGACACGGCTAATGAAACACAGATAACGTTAACATCATTTGGATAAAGAGATAGCTTTCTAGAGGATCGTTGATCTGACTCGGAACTTATAAGCATGCGCAGATGAAGTTGTTTTGGTGAAAATGATGAACTTTACAAGGTGAAAGTGTAGCCACACAAATCTGGTCCTGGGTTAGAATCCTGGACTTGGATCTAATTCATTCTGCTCCGAAATGGGCAACTTCTCAATGGAGTTGCTGCTTTCGCTCTTTTAGCATATCCTCTGATATTGTAAACGGGACTGGAGTCTGAGTCACGTCTGTAACCTCTTGAAGTATGCCACAGTTTCTCCCTTTGTTTTGATCCTTTCAACAGTGCCTGCTGCTCTTCATATCATGGAAAACCATGTGAGCTGTACTGAAGAATCAAAAAAAATGAATACATTAATTCAAAATTTTGCTTGATATACTCTTAACTCAGATTGAACTGTTCTTTTTTAAGCTGGAAAGCACTGTTAATAGATACAAGGTATACACCGCGAAAGACACTCTTTGGTGCATTACTGTCACAGGATGTCTCCTCTAGCTGTCTTCCACTGTGGTCATGACACTTTCAACTTTCCTTTCTCCATGACGAAATTAGCCTTCCTCAGCCCCACACCCCGTGTCTGTTGTAAATCCGTTTTCCACTTCATATAGCCACATTTACCCCCCCAAATCACACTCTTGATGGTGTTAGAGGACTCTTCCTTCCCACACCCAGCTGTGGTCTCTGATTGATGTACAAGCCCCTTGCCGAGGAAATGGTTCAAGTTAACTTTCAATTGCACTTCAAAGTTCCATTAAAGATGATGAAGTCCACTGCAATACAATTTTAAAAGTGGTTTGTCTATGAGGGTGATTAACACATAAGCAGGGGAATGGTTCTCTTTGTTCATTTTTGTACACTCCACTCTTCTCTTTTGGTGGATGAATACACTCAGGTTATGTGCCCCCTACCTTCACCTGGGTGTGGCCTTGGAGGCTACAGGGCATCTCAGATATCCCCTTTGGGAGGATAGAGCCTGTGTGACGGTAGGTTTCATTCTTTATGGAATGAGGGTTTTCTTGACCCCTAAATGGTTCCGCTTGTCTTCAATTTTGATTTTCTTTCTACCTTTCAGATCTAAGGAATCTCAAAATTTCTCTGTTACTTTAAATGTCTGGATGCTTCATCTTTCCATTGTTTCTTATGACCACATAGAATCAATAGTCAATTTGTTGTACTCTACTTCTCTATTTTAATTTGAGAATGCTGTGTTTCTGTTGCTAGCCTGATGGCAGAGCAGGAATCTGTTAGCCTGTGGTAGATGGATAAGACAAGCAAATGATGTAGACTACATTCAAATTCCATCTCTATCATTCTTCTGCTATGTGTTATTTCAGCTGATATAAGGTTCAGGTAAATAGAAAATTTTCCACCTTACAGAGGAAATACTGCAGGCGATAGAGCAGACTTTGCTTACTCTAAAATCCTTCATTTATCTTACTTTTAATAACAGAATGTCAATACTGCATAATTTCTAGATTTTATTTATTCTAACTGAGGCTCAAAACACAATAACAAAAGAATGAAAATTCATTTCCTCATTTACATAACATACTATACAAAGGTTTGTTATATAAACAAGTGAAACTCCTAGTTTATGTTTGTGTTTAAAGATCTATACAAAGTCATTTGTTGTTTAAAGACATTTAAACAATGTAGAAGTGGGACACCTGCTGAAAATGCACAAATATATTACTCTTTCTTTTTTGTTTTGTTTTGTTTTTGTTTTGTTTTTTGTTTGTTTGTTTGAGGCAGGATTTCTCAGTAGCTTTGGAGCCTGGCCTGGAACTAGCTCTCGTAGACCAGGCTAGTCTCCAACTCACAGTGATCTGCTTGCTTCTGCCTCCGTAGTGCTGGGATTGAAGGCATGCACCACCACTGCCCAGCTTGTTTCTTTAAAATTAAACAAACCTAGATTTATGTAAAACTTTTTAAAAGATTTATTTATTTTATGAGTATGAACGTGTGTATGTGCACCATATCAGTATCTTAAACCTGTGGAGTTCAGAAGAGAGCACTGCATCTTCTGGACCTGGAGTTCTGGATGGTTCTGACCCACTATGTAAATGCAATCCTACGAACTGAATCTGGATTCTCTGCAAGAGCAATACATGCTCTTACCTGCTAAGCCATCCCTCCAGCTTCATTGTAGCATTCTATTTCTGTCTATATGAGGAGGACACATTTACATGGAACCATGGTTTATAAGTGTTTAAGTAGATCATGAGATGCTCCTAGCTTTTATAATATCTCTATGACAAGTGTAATTAGTATGCAGGGCTGTAATGGATAAATGACTGCAAATGTCCATTAAGCAGAGATAAAGCAGCACTCCCTTGGCCTTTGTGAAAACATAGTGATTCCCCCAACGCTACAGTTAGAATGCTGTTTCTTTGCTTGATGGGCTAGTTTCTTTGAGACGGAGTCCTAGGTATCCTAAGATAACTTCAGATTTAAGTTGGCTTTGAAATCATAATCCTTCTGCCTCCATCGGCTGACTGCTGAAATTATAGGTAACCTACCATACTTGGACTTCATAGCAGTGCTGAATCCATCTAATTCTGTTGTCCTTCATCCTTGTTGCCAAGAGCAGTGCACTCACCGAATAGGTATTGCTCCTCCCCACTTACCAAAATGGCATTGCTCCTGTATGTGTGTGTGTGTGGTGTATTAGTGTTGTGCTCCTTAGTTTTCAGTTTTGTTAACTTTTCACAAACTAGAATCATCTTTTTTTTAGAGTTCAATTGGGAACAATTGACCAGGAAGCAAGAAAATTTCTAGGATTTCCCCATGTCATTCCCCAAGAGCCAGGCTAGGTCTACATGTCTACATCAGCACTCTTGAGCTTTTATAGATGTGAGGTTCTGAATTCTGGTCTTCATTCTTGTGCAGCAAACAGCTTACGAAAAGAGCCGTATTCTCTGCTCCCCGGTGCTTCTTTCTTAGCACGTGGATTTTATGTGAGTTTACTTTTTGGAAGAGATGTGAAGAAACAATTCCCTATCATATATGTGTGTGTGTGTGTGTGTGTGTGTGTGTGTGTGTGTGTATGTGTGTGTGCTGAAAATAGAAGACACTACCTGTCCTCACAGGCTATCAATAAGAAAATGTCACTGATTCCCTCGGGAGATATAAAGGGCCTAGACATTAAAGGAGCACAGTAAATATCACTATCATCCCCAATGTGATAGTCCTTATTTAATTGTATTTAATACAATAAGAAAGACCTATGTGCTTAGATCTATTCTTTATGTTAAGACCAAAATCATTTACTACTATAAAAATATTAATATGGGGCTGAGTGGTGGACACACCTTTAATCCCAGCACTTGGGAGGCAGAGACAGGCCGATCTCTGTGAATTCGAGGCCAGCCTGGTCTACAGACCAAGATCTAGGACTAACACCAAAGCTACACAGAGAAACCCTGTCTCAAAAAACAAAAACATAAATAAAAAAATGTTGATTGTGGGTTGGGGGAAATTACTTTGAGACAAATCGTACTCTTTCTTGGGTATAGAATTTTTCTAATGAAAAATTAATTTTAATTAATTTGAAATCTCCATATTACATAGGTGATTTATATATAGGATCACCCCCACTGATATGGAAGTTTCTGTTAGCATGCTTTCCTCATGATTGCACTTGTTCTTAGTATGCGATAATGTATAGAATATTGGAATTCATTAAGAGTGAAGACTCTGAGGAATCTTTCCTTCTCCCACAATTAAGATAAGAAATACTGTTTTAATCAAAACTTTTAGAAGGGAGATTGCACACTTCCCCACAGTAATTGACCCTGAAATCGAACAAGTTGAAGCTCAGTCAGTTTCTCAGGGCAGTTTGCAGTGTTTTGCTTCAGTTTTGATCTCAGGATAAATGAACCACAATTGTTCTCTCTTCTTGCTTAGCGTAATTTTTTTCAGCTTCATCTCATTTATTCCTAAGTATCACATTACTCTGCTTCCCTTGGTGTTTTTTGTCTCCAAGATGCCTCGTCCCAATTCTGTGAATCATTCCTAATGGATTAAATCCTTAGACTTGATGGGGTTCAGTAATGACTGCTTTTTAACCTGGCTGCAGCTTCTATTTTGCCACACGTCAAGGACATAGCTCCGAGAGTGATTAGAGTCTTCCTTTTCAGTACGGGTTTATTAAAGTTGCTATAGCTGAGCATTCTTCGGAGATAGAGCAAGGCATCAAATGCACAGATGCACTCTGTTTACTGCGGCTCCTAATCCTCCACCTCTTGATGGGAGCTAGTTTAGTGTTCTAAAACTTTACTAACCTTATTGTTACACGTGCTCCCGTGTGTGTTTTCCAGTGAGTTTGGACCTGCCATCTGTCTGACCTTGAAAAAGCGAGTGAAATGTTTCTGGGGAAAAAAGCAGAAGAGGGATTCTCATGGGAAAGCGAATCCTCACATGAGTGTCAGCTGGATTTGGGATAGTGATAAAATTCAGATCATTTGGATAAACTCTGGATGAACAGATAGTGTTTTGCAAGAGCACTTGAACTAACTCTGAACCCCCAAGCGTGCATGGTTCATCTCTCACTGGGTATCCGTGAGGCGAATGCTTCTATCTCTCCTAATTTCATAAAATATCTGGTTGCATGGAACTGAAACAGTTGTAGCTTTGACTGTAGACTTCAAAGTCCTAACCAGTCTTGTAGTATGGCGAGAGCAAACTGCACTCCGGAAAGCTGTTCGGTGCCTTGTATCCTATTTCAAAGCCATCTTTTCAACTGTTGTATTGCCCATCGCAGACTTAGCAAAGGGTTGAGCTCATTCTGTGGGAAACGTCGAAGCCATTAGTCGACTTTGAAGTCAGAGAAATGGAGGGAGAATAACACAGTCTCAGTCTGTATACAGCATCTTCCTCGGGTTTTGGAGAGGAGTCGGTCAGGGGGATGCAAAACCTAGAAAACATTTCAAATGGGTTAAAAGAGGTACAGACATGGCTTTCGGCACTGTCAGAGTTGCTTGGGGGACTCTCTGAGGATACATAAACAACCCGGAAAGATCTGGGACTTATAGACTCTGCTCAACTCATGTGACTTTATCAGGGCTCCATAATGTTCCCATTATTTGTAGTTATATTGCAAGGACAGGTGTTTGTTTACGCCACACTGTAATGTAAAGCACACCTCAATATTTTATTTATTTATTTGTTTGTTTACTTATTTATTTGGAAGTGGATTCCTTAAGAAGTATGTTAGAGCATATGAATTGTTTGTCAGAAAATTACCACACACACACACACACACACACACACACACACACACACACACACACACACACACACACTACTAGCAGTAGAGCCATAAAGCCCATGTCATATTTGATAAATTAATATGTGATAATCAGAGACATCTGTGAAAACACTCATCTTTTCTCTCAGTCACTATCATTTTCTGTCATCGCTACCACGTTCTGAAATTTACATTTAAATTGAAAAGAAATGTCCTAATTTAGACAACAGTAAATCTAAATGTATTTTACTCAGATGCCCAGGTCACTCTCCCTGGGCCTTAAGCTCAGACAGTAAATTCATCGTCTACTTGAGAACTCGTGGGTGAAGCTGTTTCCCTTCGGTTTTTGAGATAAATGGTGACCCATATTCTGCAGGGCCAGCCGCTAAGCCGCTAGCTGCACAGACAGAGCCTCATCCTTGCCAGTTCATCCCACATCCCTTAACACAAGGGATGGCTGACGTTTTTCACACATCTCTCCAGATTCTTCCTTAATTAATTTACTTTTTTTCACTATTTGATTCTCATAATATCTTTTCTTATTTGGGGTTTGAAGAATTATTTCTTTTTATACTTTTCTTTCCCTCCATGTAATCATTCTATTCACTGATTTTTTTTCCTAATACAATGTAAACATTGATAGTACGTCAAATTTTCTACAAAATGATTAAGGAAATTATTTTCAAATTTTATTAACAAATAAAAGTCGCCTGTGGCAATTATTAAAATACAGAGCATTCAGTCTTCATGGTTTATATTTGCTTATTTTTTTCAGATTTCAAACGATGTTATAAGAAATGACCACAAACTTAGTGGCTAAAATCAACATGTCATGGTTTGAATCTGAACTTGTCCAGTAAGTTTATATTTTGAATGCTCAACTCTCAGCTTGTGGCCTTGTTTTGAAGGTTGAGCAATTTTTAGGATATGGAGGTCTACCTAGCTGAAGTAGATCATTCTGGGTGGGCCTTTGAAAATGAGATCCATCTCTGCCTCTGGCCTACTTTTCTCTTATTCCTGGTCTTCTGCCATGCCTGTAGCTTTGGCCACATGTTCACACAGCCCTGAACCCTGTCAAGGTTTTCTAGCTATGTCTTCTCACTGGCAGAAAGTAAACATTTACTCCGACATGTTTCTTCTGTCAAGCACTTTGACAGAGCAATGCACAAAAGTGACCAGTATGGAAAAAATACCTCCAAGAATTAGATTCTAGTGTTATGTCAACCTTGATCTTTTGCTCTTATGCCTTTGGAACTGGTTTGTTGGAAGAGTTTAGAGATAAAAGCTACCCCCTCAAATGCTGCAAGCACTGCTTAAAGAATTGTTTTAGTGGGAAGGTGGAAGGCCAGAGTGTTGATGAAAATGAAATCCCATGTGGCTCACAAGGGGATAAAGACTCTCCTGAGAACTAAGCTAAATCTGACTGGATTCAGCTTGTGTCCTGAAAATAGGAGTAAGGCTGAATTAAAAAGATATGGATCAGCTTTGTCTTAGGGTTTCTACTGCTGTGATGGACCACCATGACTGGAGCACCTTGAGGAGGAAAGGGTTCACATTTGGTTCACACTTCCATATCACTAATCATCAAGGAAAGAAATCTGGACAGGAAATCAAACCAAGCAAGAACATGAAGACACAAGCTGATGTAGCAGCTATAGAGGGGCGCTGCTTAATGACTTGCTCCCCATGACTTGCTTAGCCTGCTTTTTTATAGAGAATGGGCCAGGTGCTCCTTCATCAATCACTAATCAGCCAGATCTCGTGGAGGCATTTTATCAATAAGATTCTATCCTTTCAAATAAGCCTAACTTGGGTCAAACTGCTATAAAATTAGCCAGCACAAATTTTAAGACAGTATAACATTCAGGTTGTGGCTTGAATATTGTTCTTTATTTTCAATAAGGTTGACAGTAAAGATTCAGAACAACAAAAAGGATAAGAAAGAGGTGGGGAGAGATGAAGTTTGGGAAGCAAAGGAAGATGGGTACAGTTTTGGATCGCAGACAAGGAAAGTATCAACACAGTAATTTATTATTATCATAATCATCATTATTATTATTATTTCTGTTATTATTATTAGTTTTGGCAGGGTCTCATCATGTAACTCTGGATTGCCTAGATTCTCCTTGTAGACCAGGCATGCCTTGAACTCATAGAATTCTACCTTCCTTTGCTTAGATTGAAGACCCACTCCATTAAAAGGAATACATACCTAACATTGCTAAAGTGACCAAGAACCTGAGACTCGATATGTTATGGCTAAAGGGGGAAACCAACTACTATCATTTTAGTAAAAGAACATAGCAATAAAATGACTCCTAATGGCACATTGTTATTTCCATAAATCAATGCATCACTCAGCCATTCTCAAAGAAATTTCTTCGTACAATAGAAGGCAATTAACACAGATACCCACAACTGGACAACATGCAGAGACTGAGAAACTATGGAGAACTTAGTCCTAATTGGCAATGCCTTTATGATACCCTGGCCCTCAAGGTTCAGGGATTCATGCAGGACAAAAGGCAGAAAGACTGTAAAAACCAGAGGTGGTAGATGATTTGAAATAGGCAATATTTTTTTGATAAAACAGGGCTGATGCACATACAACTCCAAAGAGACTTATGGCATGCACAGCACCTGCACAGGGTCAAGTCAGACAAAATCCTAGAGTGGGGAGATGGGGAATTAAAGATGTCTTAGTTAGGGTTTCTGTTGCTATGATAAATTGCCATGATCAAAGGCACCTAGAGGACAAAAGAGTTTATTTTAGCTGTATGCATCACTGAAGGAAGTCGAGAACTCAAGGCAGAAATCTGGAGGCAGGACTGTTATAGAGACCATGGAAGAGAGATGCTTACTAACCGCTTTTCATAACTTGCTGGGCTTGCTTTCTGGTTATGAAAGTATCCTATTGCTGTATTTCATTGTTTATATCTATAACACAACTGTTTACATTCTAATGTGCAAAGCACTGTTTGAATTTTAAATCAGAAATGATAGGAGTGTGGGTGGAGAAAAGATGTCCCCTCCTCCTGTCCATCAGTGCTTGAGGCAGAAGAGTTGTCCATGCCCTGACTAGCAGCAACACTCAGGAAAGCACCCATTGTACCTTTACTGGTCCACAAAATAGAGTCAACCCTGTTGGTGGAGGTGTGTGTATGAGCCAGCCCCAAAACTGTGACCATGGGAGAGTTGTACCTATTATCCATAAGTTTTTTGGTGATGTGGGTGGGAAAGAGACATCCCCGCAGCCCATCAACACCTAAGGCAGATGGAAAAGCTGGCCCTGTGGTCAAAATAGTGGGAGAGCTGTCTCTAGCTCCCACCAGCTGCAACATTTGGGAGAGAATAGAGCCAACCCTGTTGGCACAACTCCAAAACTGTGAGCATGTGAGAACTGTCCTCATTCCTTATCTGTCTTCTGGTGACAAGGGTAGGGGAAAGATGCCATCCCCCTCCTGCCCATCATTGCCTGAGTCAGGTAGACGAGCTGGCCCTGGTGTCATAAGAGCCAGAGGGATGTTCCTGGCCTTCACCAGCTGCAGCACTTAAGAGAGTGGCCTCTGTACCTCACCTGGGAAACACAATAGAGGATTCCCTGATGATGTAGGTTTAGGAGGGTGGACCCTAAGTGCCCGCAAGCAGGAGAACTGGCTCCACCCCTCGCTCATTGCAACAAGAGGTGAATTAGCTGGGGTAATGCTGGAGAGCTAGCTCACCCTGGAGGGGAGAACAGGGGAGAACTGGCTAGCAGACAAACGCTATAGCTGCCCAGGTCCAGAACCAGGGTTATGACTTGGCCTGCCCCAACATCCACCACATCTAAAATCTGCTGCACTATGTGAAGAAACCCGGCCGACAGACCCAAACCTGCAGGTTCTCTACAACATAGGGCAATAACATGATAGTCAGGAAAAGTCTTACTGAAGACCCAGCATCGACAGGATAGTAGAAACCAGAGACCTCAAACCAAACCGATGATTCTTTCCAATGAACACTTGCAAGTAAAGACATATGGACTGTGTCACACTACAGCTTCATGATGAGATTTACAATCCCCCCCCCCTTTTCACCTGTAACTTTGTTATTCAAGAAAAGTTTTAGTGAGGGCCCAGCACTGATAGTGTAGTAGAAACTGGAGGTTTTGAACCAGACCAATGACTCTTTGCAATGAATATTTGCAAGCATACAAATGTGGTCAAAGGGGTTTACAACGTGACTCACCGTGTCATACTGAAGTTGTCATGATAATATTTTTAATCCTTTTATTTTTCATCTTAAACTTTGTTTTATTTTGGAGGGGGGGGATGGAGAGGGCAGAGGGCAGATGTGAAGGGATGGAGAAATGAATGGGACCAGACTCATAGAAGAAATAAAAAGGAAGTAAAATGTTAGGAGTAACTAAAAGGTTTAAAAAGATTGTTTTTTGTACAAACTTTATTATTTGAGAGATTCATTGGCTGGCACTATTCTGTAGTTTGACTGTGGCTTTTATCATGTGTAAATATTACCAAAGACTTCACGGTAGTATGGCACAGAGTTCCAAGTCTGGATTTTCTTTTCTTCCCCTAGCTAAGGAGCTTGATGTCACAAGGTAGCTAATATTTTCTTGTAACCTCATTCTCTGGGCTGAGTTCCAGCATGAATGGAAGCCTTTTAAATGATACATAAGCAGAGCCTCCTGCATTGAGATGTGGCCTGTGTTCCTGAATTATAAAATGCATGGTTCAAATGTATTATCACACCTCTTTATATTGCTTCCCCAACTAGTTTTAAAATGTTATTTTCATAACAATGGACATTAGAAGTGAGTATCCCTAAGCATTGCATTTTCTAAGTATATATTGGATGGATTTTTAAAAAGGTCTATTTTTCTCAATAAGACACCATAGTAACAAAATCAGATTCTAGGAGATGACTTTTAACAGCAAAGGGGTTTTGCTGTCTCTTACATTTGACCTTTTATTTGCATGCAAAGAAGGCTGCTAGCATAACCTCAGAAGTCAGAAAGCTGCCAGTGACCGTCCCTGGTCTTCAGGGTTCTTGAATTGCATTGCAATTCATGTATGTCTGTGCTGGTGAACTTTGGAAGGGGAACTTTTGTCATGAGAGACTGTTACAACTGTCACTTAGAACAAACCAAGGGGAAGAACAAACAAGCCCCTCTTTACTAAACTAGAATAATCTGTAAGTAAAATCTAAATATTTGTCTTTATATCCACAGGTAAGTGTAGTCTTCACCCGTAAATAAAGAAAACATTTTCTTTCAGCAGAGGGAGATGATCACAGAAAACTACAACCATCAATATGCAGAGTTGTTAAGCCCTGCCTCAAACATGTACAACTTAACTATCACGCCTAAGGCTCTGGGATGATTGCAGAAGAGGAGCCAGAAAGATTGTACTAACCAGAGGAACATGGATTTTGCTGTGAGATTCTGTTTCCGATGAACGTCAGAAGCCACACCCATGAAGTCTCACCAACATGAATGCCTACACATGAGCTGAATATGGACTTGTTAATATGAACATGGGATCAGAAAGACTATACAAAGAACTACAGGCAAATAAGGAATGTTGGGAATAGAAGAAATAGTCTTACTTAGGGAAGAGAACACAATTTGATTATACACTACCAAATGGTCATTCTGAAAAACATGCATACAAGTACCACGTACCATTATACAGACTGAGCAGGTTGCAATTATGTATTTAGAAATTGTGAAATTCTCTCTCTCTCTCTCTCTCACACACACACACACACACACACACACACAGAGAGAGAGAGAGAGAGAGAGAGAGAGAGAGAGAGAGAGAGGGAGAGAAAGAGAGAGAGATTGACAAAAGAGGCAATGAATTTGAAAGAAAGCAAGGAAGGGAGGAGTATATGAGAACTTTAGAGGGATGGAAGGGAAGGCGAATGATTTAGTATACTATAATTTAAAAGAATACATAAGAAGAAACAATAAAAGAAAATAACCCATGGAGCTGGAAAGATGGCTCAGGGGTTGAGAAGTTACTGTTCCTACAGACAGTATATATTCAGCTCCTAGCACCCATGTAGTGCAGTTTAAGACTACTTTTAACTTCAGCACCAGGGAATCCCTTTTCTGGACTTTATGTGTGTGTGCACGCGTGCACACACACACACACACACACAAAAACAAAGCTTCTAAAAAATAAAAGCATCCATATATTTTCAAAACTTGATCTTGGAGCACCTGTATTAACTTTTTCTTAAGTCCACACAAGTGAATGTGCTGCTTCAACAGCATGTGATCAGGAGTCACCAAATCACAAAGAAAAGCACATATCTGTGCCTATGTCCCTAGATAAATGAATTGCTTTTGTAGGTACCGAGAGCCAAGACTGAGAAATCTTCTTATGCCTTCATGTATTGCTTCTCCACCATGAAACATATCAACAAAGGGACATGATATATATGTACTACAACCTACTTCGGAGTATTTGAAAAAAAACTTGCTTCTATGATGTATCCTTCATAGTAAAGAAGAATTATGATTTGCTTGCTATTATTGCTTAGTACAGTATGTCCTTGTTTTCAATATATTGTGTGTAGGCAGATTTTTCCGTCCCACCAACCAGCTCCCAAAAAACCTCATGGAGACTTCTTATTAATTATGAAAGTTCAGCCAAGAGCTTCGGCCTGTTTCCAGTACTTATAACTTAACCCATTTCTATTAATTTGCTTTCTGCCTCATGGCTAACTTACTTCTGCTCTGTGCTGCCCATATTGCTTTCCTGCTTCCTCCATGGCTGGCTGTTCACTCCCACATCTCTGCACTGCTTCCCAGTGTCCTCTTTGCCCTGAAAATTCTGCCTAGCTCTTGACCATTCAGCTTTTTACTAAATCAATCCAAGTGACAAATCTTCACATAGTACAAAACGATTACTCTATTTCAACTGTGATCTACTCAACTACCTACTACCACAATGGCTATCCATATCTGGTAGGGCAATGTATATAAAGCTCATCAACGAAGCATGAAAAGAATATTTGCAGGGAGTTAATAGCAAGTCCAAGAGGCTTCATGATATTTTAAAGGACATAGTCCTGGCAGACACCATAAAGCTTTTAGCAGAAGGTGGAAACTTGCTTTGATAGATAGATTTATGATGTTTTTATGGAAACAAGCTTGTTGGTAGAGAGCCTGCAATCATGAATGAAATTAATAAGACATGAATTCAGCATTACTGTTTGAAAGGCTGAGTGCAGGTCTCATAACTAAATGGTAAGAAGCATAAAACTTAAATACCCCAGAGATAGCCTAAGTCCTTTGCCAATGAAGTAATGAATAAGACACTCTCTTCCTATGACCTAGAAGTAGTTTCTACTTACAGAGTTTTCACAGTCAATGCCTGCTTCTTCTTCCTCTTCAACTAGAAGTATAAATGCCCTAGTTGACTTATTCTATGATATCTTAGCGGAGTGTAGCTTGTTATGCTTCACAATAAATATAGTTGCATACACCTATTCTTTATGAGTCAAAAGCTCATTGACATACTCAACAAATACCATTGTATTTTAATGTAGGGTAGCAATACCTACAATCCCTTTAAGGGACTCTGAGGTCTACATGGCACAAGTTGGCACAGTATTAGCTCCTTCTTTTTCTACTCTTCTGATGATCGATATCCATTTTCACAGTTAAACATACACTTTTAAGTCTTTAATTTTACAGTACTTTAAGATTACTGGATGCTAACAAGTGCTCTTCTGTTGACGTGAAAAATACACACATTTATATCCAGGATAAAATGAACAAATAAAAGCAACAACAAAACATGGAAAACACATCCAAATCCACATGTAGGTTGCAAGTCGGGGGACAGAACTGAGGTTGTAAAAGAAACTCCAGACACAAAGAGGTGTGTTGGGGGGGCCAAGGTTAGGTGACTATGAAAAGAGAAAGTATGATGGATGTGTCAGATTTGTTTCAAGACTAGTTACGGGGAAATAATGGTGCAAATTCCCATGATGCTGAGAAACGCTATGGCTTTTGAACTTCTATTCTTTCAGTTTCATGGATCCTCTTTCATACCATGTGGACTCCAACCAAAGATTGTGACTATTGGACAAAAGTAAAATTAAACACAGTCATGCTTACAATAGCACTTTTTAGATCACATTGGAGTATCCTAAAGATTCACTGTTAGTGATACAGTAGGTTGTAGCAATTTCTGCTAAATTTTATACATCTAGGACACTAAAGACAATCCCTAGTGACAAGTGTTTGTGGCTGTGTCTTAGTTTTGCAACAGACTCCCTTTGAATTAATGTAATCTTGTTCCATGATGGGTTCCCAGCCCCACGCAAAGCATGCTGATGTAATGATAAAAAGAAATTTAAGAAAGAAATGTGGCCAACATCAACAAAATTAACATGATTTCCTCATTTCATGCTTTTGTCTCCATTGATTCAACCACCTGTTTCTAATACTGTATGTAGACCTTGTGTGTTTGTTGGACTTTTTGCAAATACTCTGGGGCTCTGTTGTGGATTTTTTTCCTTTCATCATTTCTTCATTTTTGTTGATGGTTTGATAATTGAAAATAAGAACAGTCTACAGGACATCATCAGTAACATCATCGGGAAGAGGACATGCTTGTCAATCCCCCAGACCTTATCAACAGAACACACCTTTAAGCAATATTGTCAGATGATTCATGTGGATACACAAACTGCAGACGCTGATCAATTTGATTTAGAAACACAACTCTTTGAGGGAAGAACATAGGGGAAATGATGATGTTTGTAATAGCAACTATAGAAAAGGGCTACAGATTGTTATTCTAGAACATTACCATAATTTCTCATGTGTATATGTGTTCAGATCACGATTTCTCACTGCTAGGTTCAGGCTCTGAGTTTCCTGCTTCTATCCAACTCCCCACAGTCACTTACACTGCTTGTCTATGGTATTTGGGGTACAAAGGGTCTAGAGCAGAGGATATCAACAATAGAGTCCCCATGGTCAATGTGATTCTGATGCACTGTGGTTGGGCAACTTCTGTCCTAAATTTGGAAAATGTTTACCCCCTCAATCCCCTAATTCAAATGTTTACCTGTCATACAAGTTAGACATCATCAGCCCCAAATACTCCCAAGATAGTTTTCCTCATTAGACAATCTTTTATTGGAATAGTATTTTGATCCTGTCACTGATCAGGGATGATTTTCTCACTTTGTGCTCTGTGTGTGTGTGTTCTATCCACGTGTGTGAGCTCATGTGTGCAGGCATGTCTGAGAGAAGTGTGTAAGTGTGTAAATTCGGGCTACTGCATCACAGTATGCCATGTTCTATTGTGAAGACATGATTGCTACCTCTGTAAGATGAACTGCATTGGTTCACCTGCTTACAATCAACAAGATGCACACTGGATGTTAGAGATTGTCATCAATGGAAGAAAAACCCATGGGTATTTATAAACATAATATTCTATATATTACTACTATATTTAAAACATATATTAATCTATAAAGTGACTTATGTATTAAATCTGCACTTTTATGAGCAATCCACTGAAGGTTTCGTTTTCCTCAAAAGCCTTGGTGGAAAATTGTATATTGGCAGACTTTTCCAAAAAAATATTCTTGAGGCAGTTTACTTAGACTGCAGTCCAAAAACAACAGAGAGATAGGTTTGTGCAGGGCCTGGACACAGGTAGCTACCTCAATTAACCCATTGTCTCGTCTCCAAGGCAGCTGAAAGAGGAGAGGGCAACTTGGGAACGCAGCCCAACTCCCTTCTGCACACGCATTTTGATAAAGTTCACAGAAAGGTGAGAGCCTTAAGGTCATTAACGTTGGAGAAGACACAGAGAGATGCAGATGAGCCCCAAGACTATCTTGGGATACCAGCTCCAAAGTCTTCAGAGCTTTGGGGGGTTTTATGGATGCTTTCATTTGAGGAGCTGTGTATTGAATTGAGGTCAGCAGATACAGTAGGCAACTTTGTAGGTTGTTTCCCCAATTCTTGTCAAGCATCTAGGCCTAGCAGGGTACAGATTTCATAGAGACTCTTTTCTAGTTTCACAGCTGGTTTTACTATAAAATGTTTTTCCTTCAGCTGTTGTCACCATGGGTCAGTGGTTTTCCATGTCTTCTTTCCTTGACTAAAGTGATTTGTGACTCTGACCCAAACAAAGCCACGTGATTTTCAACGTTAATTCATAGGTGACCAAGAAATTTCTATCAAGTTCTTCTGCACCTATTCTTAGAACATAGTAACCATGTTGAGAGAAAGGTCAATCAGCTTCATGAAGAATGGCTCTGAAGCATCAGCCCGAGCTGAGAGTCCACCTCCATCAACAGCCCTTGGAAATGTGGGAAAGTAAGTCTACAGAATTAAAACATGGCAAAGTAGATGTTCATCATCCTTGAACTTTTTCCACTTGCCTGACTCCCTGGATTCTTTAACATTGTAGTTTAATTGTTCTTTTATTGGATGATGCTTTACACAGTAAATTTAGCTGGAAGAGTTCTTTGCAAAACTAAAACATACATACAAAAATACTTAGGAGTAAGGCTTACATTTCTCTTGTAGACTATTTTCTTCCTCCTTATAGCTCTTCACACTTTCAGAAAGCATAGCTATCAAGGACTATTCATTGCCCCTTTCTTCAATTTATTCTTTGTTAGTTTATAAAATGGTCAGCTCTTCTACAACATTGGTCAATTTCCAACACACTAATACCAACTTTACCAAATTCAGAAGTCATAAATACATTCCAATGTTGGGAGCAGTGAGACCCCAGATCCTGAATTTCTTGTAATCCCCAGATCTGAGTGCCTACATCTGCTCTGAGCACAAGACCTTCAGGAGTTCCTGATGGCAGGAGAGTGGTTTCTGGTGGGTTTGGTTGGGGCATGGCTATCTTTATATAATCTTCCCCTGAACACAATAAAGTGGGCATTCTTGGGGAATTCAAGGATGACCCGTGTAGCTGTCTCTGTCTGTATGTGTCTGTGTATTTCAACCTCCAGCCTTTTGCCCGAAGCTCGGTAACTGGGTTCTAGTGCACTGAGCGCAGACATGGGGGCACGGTGGGTGGCATTCCAAGGGCTAGGTTCATTTGTTAAATGCAATTTCTATCACGGAAGCCTATATTAAGGGTGGTGTTTCATTATTACATAATACAGTTTTTTTCATTATGTTTTTGCCTCCTATTATTAGTTTAAAACAATGTTTGCCAGATACACTATCAGGATTCCCTAACTACCTCTTATCCACATGTTAAACACAGATCCAAATAGTCATGAAATTGAAAAGTGTTGTCATAAAACATAAATTTAAACAATGTTACATTGAGGCTCGTATGAACCATCATGGTGATTTCTATGGCATGACTGCCCCCAAACATCTGTGGGCCAGCAGTGAGTTGAGTGTCTTTCTTGAAGATCAAGGCTGGTGAAGATGTCTGGTTAAAAATCAAAAGAACATATGTATATTGTAGAGCTGAAGAATGTTTAGAGTTTTCCCTGTTTGTACAAACACACACAAACAAAAGGAACGCATGCAAAGCACAAAGGTTAGACACGTCCTCATGGAAACAATGGTGATAATTATTGAAATTTATTACTGCTAAATACTCTCCTGGGTGGCTCTGTATAATGTCAGAGAGAGGTGGGCTTCATAAACTCACAAAAGGATTGCAAGGAAAGATACAAGCAGAGTGAGTAGAAAGATCATATTTGTAAATAAGCTGTAAAACCGTAATATCTGCAACCTAAAAGGAAGTCTGCAGTATACTGGGAAGAGATGTGTACATCTTGGCATTTCAAAGAGTGAAATTTCTCTTCTACATTAGTATTCATATTTTCTCCAGTACCATGTAGGCTTATACAACCCACATTACAGCCTTCAAAATAGTGAGGCCCAGAGGTGGTACAGAATTTATGAGAACTTCCAAACAGACAAGAACTGAGAACCTTGATCAAAAGGCCTATATGCGTCCTCACACACTGTGGCCTAGACACCCTCTTCTCCCATAGATTATGTGAATTTGTATTTAATTGGAATTTCTTATACCAGTTAGTAATAAAGATGTGTCCACTGATACACTATGATAGAGTCAGTTTGCCAGTTGAGGTTCCCTCTTTCAAGGTGATTCCAGTTAGTGTCAAATTGACAAAAAGTTGATCAGCAGAGTGCTTCTCATAATAATAAGAAAATCAATCAGTTAAGCTGCCTACCAATTGATCAATAGATAATGAAAATGTACATACAACATTTTATTAACCTCGAAACAGAAAGGAAATTAGAAAACTTTCAGAAAAATGAATAAACCCAGAAAATACTATATTGTTATGTAACTCAGACTCACAAAGACATGCAATGCATGGATTTTCTCATCTGTAAATTCTAGATTTTAATTGTTAAATATGTTTATTGTTGTGTATATATATGTAAGTTGAGGCCAGGAAACTAGAAAAGAGCTCAAGAGATGGGGCTTGGGAAAGAGGCCTTAGGAGAGGAGGCTTTAGAACATGTGGTATGTAAATGAATAGGAAATAGAGAGAACAGAGGAGAGCAACTAAGAGATGAGTAAGGAAGAACATTGGTGCTGTATGTGCAGAAAATAAACTGAACTACATATGAAGAAGTCAGAATAAACCATTTATCACTTTGGAAGTTAATGTAAAAACATAAATAATTTTAATAGACAAATATTTACCGATTAAAAAAGTAACAAGTGCTTAAGAGATATCTCAGTCAAAACTAGAAGACCACAAATAGTCCACGCTTATGAATCTGAGACATAGAAGATAGGCAAAGGCTTCCTTAATCTAAGGAAAGAGATGACTACTGAGATCCAAGAAGAATACAGAACACAAAGTAGACAGGTTCAGAAGAGAAACTCCACAAGTCATATTACAGTTGAAACACTAATTGCATAGAAAGAAGAAGAAATATTTAAAGTTGTAAGAGAGAAAGATCAAATAGCATATAAAGGCATGTCTACCAGAATAATAGCTGATTTTTCAATAGAGATAGGGAAGCAATGAAGACTTGGACTCTTTGGTATAAGTTATGAAAGACCAAAGATGCCAACCTTGACTACTATACCCTGAAAAACTAGATCTGCAATTGAAAGGATAAAAGAACTTTCCATTGACTAAAAGAGGTTTAAAAAAATAAGAGCATTAAGTTAGGCCAACAACATACGTTCGAGAAAAGAATTTCTTAAAAAATTAATGCTGGTCAAACTGAGTATGTTTGTATATATTATCAAAGTTAAATAAAAATAAATTATTTAAATAGAATTATAATATTTAATGATAAAAATGAATCAATTAAACATTTCCAAATCGATAAAAACGATCAAGGCCAGATGTATTCAATGGATTCTACCAGACTTTCAAAGAATAGCTAAAAACACCACTCCTCAAATTATTTTGAATTTCAGAACTGAAAGGATCATTTATAAATACTTTTTGTGAAGCTCATATAACCTTGATACACAGCTCAGATGCAGATTCCCCAAAGAGAAAATGGTAAGTTAAGACCTCTGATGAACACAGATGCAAAAATTCTCAATAAAATACTTACAAACTGAATTCAAGAACACACATAAAAAAGATTATGAACCCTTAGCCCATAGAGAAAGGCATGCTTCAGTAAATATAAATCAATAAAAGTAATTTACTATGTAACAAGACTTAAGGGCAGAAACCATAAAGAAATTGAAGAAGATGCCAAACGATTAGAAGACCTTCTATGTTCATTGATAGAGAAGATTAACATCACTATGTGGCCATCCTACCAAAAGTAATTTATAAATTCAATGAAACCCATATCACAATTCCAAAATAATTGCTTCACAGAAATCGAGACGAAAATGATCTTGAATTTAATCTGGAAACTCAGAAGACTCAGTATGTATAAAACATTCTTGAACTTTAAAAAGACTGCTGCAGGTATCACCACCTCAGATTTTATACTATAAATCTATAGTAAACAAACAAACGAACAATACATAGCAGTGACACACAGATTGATAGAATAGAAATGAGGACTTACATATAAACCCAGACTCCTATAGTCACCAGATTTTTTTACATTATGGCCAAAAAACACATTGGAGAAAAGACAGCATCTTCAACAAACAGTGCTGGTCAAACTGAGTAACTGCATATAGAACAATGAAAACAGGTCCTTATTTCTCACCCCACACAGAAATCAGCTACAAATGGATCCAAGAATACAGCATAAGAATTGTACCCTGAATCCAACAGAGGAGAACGGAAATTTATGCTTGAATCCATTGCCACAGGAAACGACTAATGATTGGTACCAACAAACTTCTGTACAAGGGACACCACTATTTAAGTGATGAGGCAGCTCAGAAAAAGAGAAAAAATTCTTTACCGGCTACATATCTGACAGAGGGTTAGTCTCTAGAAAATATGTGTAGCTACAAAAATTAATAAGTAAATAAACATCAAGAAAACAAATAGTCCAATTAAAAATATGCATAGAACTAAAAAAGGAATTTTCAAAAGATGAAATACAATGCCTAAAAAAAGTTAGATTAGCCTTTAAGGAAATTTCAAATTAAAAGTATTTTGAGGTTTCATCTTATCCCATTCAAAATGGCCAAGGTCAAAGAAAGAAATCCTAGTAGATACGGGGAAAGAGGAACACTAATTGACTGCTGGTGGGAGTGCAAACTGGTGCAGCTACCATGGAAATCAGTGTGGCTTTCAAGAGGTCTGAAATAGATCTACAATATAATTCATCTATGCAACTCTTGGTCATATATATAAACGTCTCTGCATCCGATCATAGAGATACATGCTCATCCATGTTTATTTTTGCTTTATTCAGAATGGCAGAAATGAAAACAGCCTAGCCATGGAATATTATTCTGCATTCAGAAAAACCAAATTACTAAATGGTTGAAGCTGAAAACAGTCATTCTGAGTATAGTAATCCTTGGATATATGCTTAAACGATTTGCTGATGTAATAGTGTAACAAAAATTGTGGACATATCCAACCACAGTCTGATTGGATTTAAGGCCCACTCCATAAGATAAAATTCATGCCTGACACTGCCTGGGACTACATAGGTCTCAGATGTGTGGGGAAACCAAATATTGTTCTAATAAAGAAATATAAAAATATTGAACCCAAGGAAAAATATATAGTTATCCTCTTGGATAAGGGAAGTAGACAAAATTGCCGGGGAGAAAAGTGGGATCTTGGGGGTGGGGTGGGATGGGGGTAAGGGGAGATGGGGAGAGAAAAGGTAGAAGGGAAGGAGGGGAGACTTGGGGAAACAGGAGGATCGGGATAAAGGAAGGTTGGATAGGAGAGCACGGAACCACAATTCTTAGTTAAGGGACCCACTTTAGGGTGGGCAGGAGACTTGACCCTAGAGGGGCTCCCAGGTGCCCAAGCTGAGGTCCCCAGTTAGTTCCTTGGGCAGCTGAGGATAGGGAACCTGAAATGACCCTATCCTAGAGCAATACTGACGAATATCATGCATATCATCCTAGAACTCTCATCTGGCGATGGATGGAGATAGAGACAGAGACCCACACTGGAGCACTGGACTGAGCTCCCAAGGTCCCAATGAGGAGCAGAAGGAGGGAGAACAGGAACAAAGAAGTCGGGACCACGAGGGGTGCACCCACCCACTGAGACAGTGGAGCTGATCTACTGGGAGCTCACCAAGGCCAGCTGGACTGTTACCAAAAAAGCATGGGATAAAACTGGACTCTCTGAACATGGCGAACAATGAGGGCTGATGAGACGCCAAGGACAATGGCACGCGGTTTTGATCCTACTTAATGTGCTGGCTTGGTGGGAGCCTAGCCAGTTTGGATGTTCACCTTCCTAGATATGGACGGAGGGGGGAGGACCTAGGACTTACCACAGGGCAGGGAACCCTGACTGCTCTTTGGACTGGAGAGGGAGGGGGAGAGGAGTGGGGGGAAGGGGAGAGGGGTGGGAGGAGGGGGAGAAGAGTGGGAGGAGGGAGAGAAGAGTGGTAGGAGGGGGAGGGAAATGGGAGGTTGGGAGGAGGTGGAAATCTGTTTTTTTTTCTTCTTTTCTTTATTCTCCTTTTATCAATAAAAAAAGAAAAAAAATAAAAATACAATGACTCCTAACAATATTCTATTATATCAAAAATCAGTTTCCTGCTCAGCCATCAACTGCAGTGGATGGGAACAAATACAGAGACCTACAACTGGATAATGTGCAGAGAATGAGAGATTTTGGAACACGGACACTAAATGGGATATTTCCATTAAAAAAATATCTGCTATAATGGCTGAGAATATTTAACCAGCTACTACTTAAGGGAGGGGTATGAAGGTAAGAAGATGTCCTCTAAAGGCTGTCTTGGCTTTCTAAGTAAGAACTGGAAATGCAGTTCCTATGATGTAAGGAGATATTTGAAAGTCTGGATATAAACTTAAGTTTCCCATTATTCTCTGAGAAGTAGAAAAAAACAATTTATTTCAAGCAATTAATGTGGGTTAAAAAGATATCTCGGGAGGTAAAGATATTTGTTCCTAAGCATGAACACCTGAATTTGATTCCCAGAACTCACATGGTAGAAAGAGAGAACCCACAAATAGATGTATATTGAAGAACACATAAACTGAAAGCTACCTTTAGTTGGGGATTAAATTTGTATGTTTGTCTTGTATTGCTTTAATTAGAGATTGGTCTTACTACACACACACACACACACACACACACACACACACACACACACACACACACGTATCCAAGGGTGGTATTCTGGAATTTCTGCTTCTAATCCTGTCTCTTTATCTTAAGGGCTAGGATTACTGAGTGTGCACAGTTTGGATCTTTGTATATAGGGATTGATATTTCATTATGTGTTCATTTATATTTGCTAACGGCAACAGTATTTTCTGTTTTGCGATAAATATCCAAAACATTTTTAAGAAATTTCCATTTAGTTCTGGTTTTGCTCAGGGTATTCCCTATGGAAAGAGAAAAATTCTTACTGAAGTATTCCTTTGGAGTGAAGTTATTTAAAAATAAGATTTTATTGGTTCACCTGTCTGTTTTTATACCAATATCAAGCTCTTTTCATTACTGGAGATTTATAATAAAGCTTGATGTCAGAGATAGTAATGCCTCTGGAAGTTATCTATTGTCCAGTATTGTTTTAGTTATTCTAGGTTTTTTGTTTTTCCATATGAAGTTGAGTTTTATTCTTTTGAGGTCTTGAAGAATTGTGTTGTGACTTTGATGGGGGTTGCATTGAATCTGTAGATTACTTATGGTAACATTGCCATTTTTATTGATTCTACCTATCCATGAGCATGAGAGATCTTTTCATTTTATGATACTTCTTCAATTTCTTTCTTCTAAAACTTGACATTATTGTCATACATGTCTTTTACTTCTTTGATTAGTGTTATTACCCTAAGATATTTTTATGTTATTTTTGGCTATTGTAAAGGGTGAGTTTTCTCTGATTTCTTTCTCATCTCTTTTATCATTTATATATAGGAGAACTACTGATTTGGACTGAAGACCCTTATATTAATCTACACACCTATAAATACATAGTTGTTGACAAAGAAGCTAAAATTATACAATGGAAAAAAGAAAAGAACAACAAAGCAACTTCTATATCTATTCTTCTTAGGTTTAGCCTTTTCATGGTGTCCCATATTTCCTGGATATTTTATGTTAGCTTTAATGTTTTCTTTAACCGATGAGTCTATTTTCTCTATTGTATCTTGAGATTCTCATCTATCTCTTGCATTCTGCTATTTATTTTTGCATTTGTGTTTCCCAATTGTTTTCTCAATTTTCCATTTCTATAATTCCCTCAGCTTATGTTTTCTTTATTGTCTCTATTTCAGTTTTCAATAGTTCTTTAATAATTTCTTTCATATGTTTGATTGCTTTTTTTGTTTTCTTTAAGGGATTTCTTCCATTTTTTTGTCTTTTCCTCCATTTCTTTGAGGGAATTTTTCATTTCCTCCTTAAGGGCTTCAAACATTCTCCTAAAGTTATTTTTTAGGCCATTTTCTCTGCTTCATCTATATTTGGTTGTTCAAGTATTGCTGTTGTAGGACCACTAGTTTTTATTGGTGTTGTGGTGTTTTCTTACCTTGTCTACCTATCTTTTCCTCTGATTGGTGTAGTTGGGACTATCTGTGTCTCTGGTGATTAATCTTCCATGTGTGAGTGGATCCAAGGTGAAGATGGTTGCTCCTCATGGTGCAGTCAGGGCTACGGTTACCATTACCCCATTGGTCACTCTGTGTTCTTGGAGGTGGCTCATTTCTCCCAGGGGTTGCTCTGCCACACCAGAAGTCTTTAGGGCCTGCTCCCAGGGAGACTGCTTGCTTGGGGCTTTTTCTGCTGATGTTGCTGCCTTGGGCCTGCTCATGCCTGCTCCAGCAGATATTGTTGGCACAGGCCTGCTACCTCAGAAGTCACTGATTCTGCCTGTTCTGGCAGAGGTCACTGGCTCAGGCCTGCTCAAGCAGATGTTGTTGGTGCCTGCTACCTCAGAAGTCATTGATTCACGCCCATTCAGGCAGGGGTCTCTGGTTCAGGCCTGCTCCCTTGTACCTGCTCCTGGTCCTGCAGAGGTCTCTGACTTGGGACTGCTCCCTCACCTGTTGTTCCCTTGAACCTGCTTTTCTAGAGGTCACTGCCTCAGGCCTGCTCTGGCAAAGGTCACTGGTTCAGACCTGTTTCTGTCTCTGGCTTGGGCCAACTCCCAAGGAGGTCCCTGGCTTGGGCCCAGTTCTGCAGAGGTCTCTGGCTCAGACCTACTCCCTCAGTAGTTGTTTCCCTGTTGATTGATGACTAACTTTTTTTGGTTGTTTGTTTTATTATTTATTTATTAAAGATTTCTGTCTCCTCCCCGTCACTGCCTCCCATTTCCCTCCCCCTCCCCCAATCAACTCCCCCTCTCTCAGACTGATGACTAACTTAATTATCACGATAAGGCATTCCGACTCCAGTCAAAGAGATGGATAAATGATAATATGAACAAAGGGTTCAAAAATAAGGATGGGAATACCCACATAAACATTTTACCTGAGTTAGTGGGAGCTAACTGACTCCAGGCTGACAGCAGGAAAACCAGCGTAGGACACAACTAGGCCCACTGAATGTGGGTGACAGTTAGGTGGCTGGGGCAATCTGTAGGACCACAAGCAGTGGGACCATGATTTATCCATAGTGCTTGAACTGGACTTTGGAGCCCATTCTCTTTGGAGGGATACCTTGCTCAACCAAAATACAGGGGGTGGGGCCTTGGTTCTGCCTAAAGGTGATGCGCCAGATTTTTTTGACTCCCCATGGGAAGACTCATCATTTCTGAGGAGTGGATGGGAGAATGGGGTGGAAGGAAGGTGATGGGAGTGGGAGGAGGGGAGGAAGTGGGAACTGGGATTAGTATGTAAAATGAGAAAAGATTGTTTTAAAAAAGAATATAAAAGTGTAAAAATAGTTTAAAAAGATTTTATTTGAATAGTTTTGTAGAATAAAATATGAAACATCATAAGGACCCAAAGGGAAAAGTTATTGTGAGTGAGAGACGTGAGGACTCCTTTGAAAATATGAAAGAACTTTCCCCAACGGTTGAGAGAACGATATAAATTTGGTGTTTAAATCAGAAGACATTCAAGTAACTAATCTAAAAATTAAATGTATCTTTAATTACATTTTAAAAATGTTCATAGCAAATATATTGTGGTTTAGTCTAGATATAACTACTTTGTGCATGCTATCAGTGACTAACTATATCTTCCAGAGAATTCAAAATCTTCCAGTCTTCTCTAGTTCAGTCCTGGAATTAATGTAGTATGTTATCATATCTATATTTCTACAAACTAAACAAAATTTAGTTTTTTTTATATCATTCCTCCCTTTCCTTCCTCCAAACCTAACTATGTATCCCTCCTTGTTCTCTTCCAATTCATGGCTTCCTTTATAATTAATTGTTGCTAATACATATATCTGTGTCATTCCTAAATACATAAATATAATCTGCTCAGTCTGCATAATGTTACTTAATATGTATATAATTTTAGGACTCATCATATGGTATTGGATAATCTGCTACTGTGCTCTTCCTTGGAGAAGACTATTCTCCCTATTTTCAGCATTCTTTAGTTGCCTAAAATTATTTCTGTAAAGATGAGGTTTCCTGGTCTCCTTGGCTCACCACACTCATCCACATTAGCATGTATATTGTTGTAATTCTTGTTCAGATCATGTTTAGGCAGCCATGTTGGCAAGCCTTTATGGGTGTAGCCTGTGACATTCCTAAAAGACACAGTCTCACAGCAAACTCCCTGACCCTCTGTCTCTTACAATCTTTCAGTTCCCTCTTCTGCAACGTTCCCTGAACCATAGATGCTGTGCTGTAAATATATCAATCGGGACTGGGCTCCACAACTGTGCATTTCGATTAGTTGTGATTTTCTGTAATATTTTGTCTACTACAAAGAGAAGTTTTGTTGGTGAGTGGGGGTTGCATTTATATATGGATATTATGACAAATATTTAGACTACAATTAAGGATTATGTTGGTATAGTTTGAGATTCTCCTTCAAGATCCATGACTCTACTAGCCCTGGATGGTTGGCTAGTTTTCCAGAAGTAGGCATGATTTCCCTCTTGTTAAGAGGGTCTTCACTTCAATGACAGAACTGTTGATTACTGCCAAAGTTTGTGTGCCATTATTGTACCTTTTGCATTATTATGACATGATTCTTGCTTTTATGGTTCATAGGTATCATTGTGGGGAGGACTGTTGGGTGTGCTCCTCCTTTGCAGGTTTGAATGGTGACTTTTTGGTATCATGAAAGCTAGTCCTCGTGTAGCAAGATGTCAGGCGAATTCCAGCTCAGGGGCCTCCGGGCTGTGTCTGAAGTGCATTGTATCTTCAGCAGTAGTGATTCATCTTACACCTCTGGGAAATAACCATCGATAATGGCGATACAGTATAATGTTTTGGGAGTCTCTTAGACAACTCTGACCAATAACTCAGAAGAAGTTTTCTCATGCATGATATTTTGGTAGATGGTCTTTGACTCTTGGAACTAGCATTGTCAGCCCAGGTGGCATAATTATATTTAGACTATCTATGTATAGTTATATACACACAGTTATATGTATTAGAAATATTTTAGTAGATAACACTACTTTGATTCCTTACAACTTTTTCAGATATCCTTACTATTGGTTTACTCTTTTCTTCCTTTTTCTGTATTTATTTCCCTTCTCCTCCTCAGTTTAGAGCTTTCTTGCTTTGCCATTTCTCTCTTCAGATCTCATATATCCCTACATTTTTTGTTCTATTTTTCCTCCACTCTCAAACCACTGAAACATTCCCATATTACTTTTCTGGTTTTTGCAGTTACTCTAGGTCACATGCTTTTATCTGAAGATTTGAAGCTAGGAGACTTATATAAAAGAGAATATTTTACAGTTAGCTTTCTGGATCTGTATTACTCCACTCGACCTCTGAAGAAAGGGATAGAAAAAGACACCTGAAAATAGAAAGATACCCCAGGTTCATTGGTTGCTATAACTAATATTATATAAATGATCATTTTATTAAAAGACATTTAGAGATTTAATACAATCTCAATTGAAAACCCACTGATTCCTCACAGAAATAGAAAGCTACTGTAAAATTTGTATGAAATCACAATAGTACTCAGAAAGCTAAAAAAACAAAAATTCTGATCAAAAAGCAAAATGCTAGAAGATCTCAAGATAAATTAGAGTCATAGTAATAAAAACTGTGTGGTACTGGCACAAAAGCAGATGTGTGGACCAATGGAACAAGATTCATTCATTAGTACTTAAAAATTCAACCATTTCATATTTGACAACAATGTCAAAACATAAGGGTGAGAGGAGACAGAATCTTTAAGAAATGGTGGCGGGGTAACTGGATACCCACATACAAAGGATGAAATTAGATCCATATCTATCACCTTGCACAGAAACTAACTTCAAATTGATCAGAGACATACATGTGTAATCTGAGACAATGAAATTGGTAGAAGAAAACATAGTCAATTCTCTACATGACATAGGTGTAGGAAAGGACTTTCTGAATAGGAGTTCATTTACTCAAAATTTAAGGCCAGCAATTGACAAGTGGGACTTATTGAAACTAAAGAGCCACTGTGAACATAAAGAAAAGCAATTTATCAGTAGAAGAAGAATCCCACAGAATAGAAGAAATATAAAGAACTTTAAAAATTGAAACAAAGAAATCAACTCCATTAAAAAATGGGCCTGAGATTGGACAAAGAGTTATCAAAGAAGAAAGAAAATAGCTAAGAAATATCTCAATCTTTAAAACATCCCTGGCAATTAGGGAAATAGAAATCTACTTTGAGATTTCATCTTGCCCTACCCAAAATGGCAAAGAGCAACAAAACAATGACCAGCATTTGATGAGCAGATGTGAAGAAAGGGAGAGCCCATTCGTTGTTTGTGAAATTGCAAACTGGTCAATCACTCTGGAAATCAGTGTGGAGAATTCTTAGTGACGATATAACTAAAAATTAATCTCCCATATTAACTAGTTAAATCACCCTTTTGCACATTCACAAAGGATTGAATATCTTACTTCATAAACACATTCTCAGCCATGTATATTGCTGCTCTATTTACAAATACCCATAAAATGAAAAATTTCTACATGTCCTTCAAGGAATAAATACATAATGAAAATGTGGTAGTTACATATTATGGAATTGAGATATAAAGAAAAATGAAATCATGAATTTTGCCAGTTAATGGAATTACTTCAACTTTTTTAATGAGTGATAATAATATAATATTTCTGTGTTGGTTAACACAAGTATTTATTAGAACCAACTTGCTTTGAAACATTAACTTGCTGTACAAAATGTTAGACTATTTACTATTTGTCACCAATTAAATAGTAAGATTTTTAATTCATGTATTACTTGGACAACCCATCAAAAGACTTAAAGGATTGGTACTTCTAGTCTTTTGTCTGCAAAATATCTCAACAAATAATTTTAATTTTGTAATTGATGGCAGCCATTGCTAGTTTGAATCTTTTTGAACTATGAAAATTGTCGAATACAAAGTGAATAGTCATTACATGGTTAAATGAAAACCATCACTAAATTAGTGCGTGGTTAAATAATTTATCAGTGCCCGCAGCACTTTAAGTCTGAAGTGAAGATAGATGTGACAACCTCTGGATGGAACACTCTGCTATCCAATATCTGACTTGTAAATAGTTGGCCTTCAGTGATACTGAAATAACCATGTTAATAAATCAAACTGATATGACTTTCAAACGTTGGTGACTTCTTACACAAATATTTTTAACTCCCCTTCAAACTCTTTGATGGGACCCTCATTCTCAATTTTGTCTAAATATTTATTACCAAATAGAGTACTTATTTCAGAAATCCTACCAAGATCAACTTATTCCATAGAAACCCGAAGGGAAATTGGTCAGGATGCATGCCATCATTGGAAATAAATGGGCCTAAGAAGGTGGTCCATGAAGGCAGATAAACACCACAAGATTGGAGTAGTTCTCTGAATGCTATCCAAACCTCCCTGACCTGGAAATCACACACAATCAGCCTCCTGAAAGTGTCTCTTCTGGTCTTCACTAGCAGTAAACAAAGGAATTGGAATAGGAGTTTCTCATGCCCTGGATATCCCTTCTCTGTTCCGAAAAAACTCCGTGCCAAGGTATATAGTTAAACAGAAAGTGCAACTGAATCTATGTGAACCTTAGGAAATGCAAGTGCCTAGATGTGAAGTCATTTTGAGAGGGGCTGTAATTTTTTAACCAAGCTGCACAGAGCCAAAACCATGAACTAGATACTTCAACCTTGAAGAAATAGTCACAAACACAGTGAAAACGGAAACAACAGTACAACAACAAAAACTGGTTGAATAAAATTACAAAGGAGGACATCTGGGAACAATTTGGGGATTCAGAGATCAGCTCAGGAGGCTGTCGATGAATGATGAGTGAGTGCGTACCTGCTACTGACCTGGGGTCACGCCATGCACACATCCGACTAGAGAAAAAGAGTTGTGATTTTGGCTGCCTGATTCTTTTCTGCCTTTTGGGGAGGGGTAAGGGAAAGGGGCTATTTGTAAATGGAAAGGAGCCAGTTGGTTCTTCACTGTTCTACACATACCTCCTTGGGGTTTATTCTTGCAAGGAGGTGGTGAATGAAACCCTTCAAAGGCAGGGTCTCGTGGGGGGAAGCTATGCTTTGGTGGGAGTTCCTGAGCTTCTCCAGCCTCTTTTGTTTTTAAGAGGAATAGAACAACTTGCTCGACAATGTACATGCTTCCACCACAATGAGCCTGCTCAAAAACAATGGGCTAACTGAGACCTTCTCAATGGTGAACCAAAATAAAACCTTTCTCTTTGTAAGCTTGCTTGTCTTGGGCATTTGTTACAGTATTGAAAAGCCGACTGGAAAGACAGTTAAGGTGTCTTCTTCTGTCTCAGCTTATTAACCATTTCTCCCACTCCCACTTATAGGATATAGGACTTATGGAGGATAAAACCTTCACGCAGCTACAAATGGAGGGCGGAAGGCTTTGTTGCTAGACAAGAACAGTCTGGACTCTTCCCGTGGCTGATCATTGACTGTTCACTGTCCTGCACATCTTCTTTAGGTTTTCTGTTTTTTCTTCTGAATGAGGTCAATCAAACCAAGACTTAGAGTCTGAAGGTGGAAAGTAATCTGTACAGGGGTCCAACTTTACTCAGCATCCCCCCCCAACTGAAAACCAAGGCCAGGCTCCAGCTGATTCCCCTCTTTCTCAGGGGACTTTGTGCTGGGCAAGCATAGTGGGGTCTTTAAGTTCTGAGTGAGTATAACTAAACAAAGGGTCATCGTCAAGCTTAGCCTTTCGCCAACACTACCAATGCTTATTTTTCTGCTTCTCTGGCTCCTGATGAGTTTTGGGACCTCCTGCTGGAAATACTCACCACTCCCATCACTTATATTTTAGGCTATGGTCCTCCTGTTTAATTTTTCCTTTATTCTTTAACTATCCTTCATTTAATGGGAAAATTTCAAAACCTGTCAATTTAATGAAGTTACCCATTCTTTTTCTCATGCCTATCACTGACATAGTTCCCTTGACATTTTCCTCTGTCATTTAAAGGATGAGGGGAGAAGGAAGAAATGTAATTCATCATCTTGTTCCAAATAAATTCCATGTTATTGGAAACTCTTGACTTCCTTTGAAATTGAAAACTTTGAGGCGTCCCAAATTCTTTCCTCAGGCACCTGCTACATGCACTTTGCCAAAGTTCAGGCCAGCTTCGGGTGTTGTATGCTTTGAATGCTTTATGCCCCTTGTACCCTGCAGTAGCCATAATATGTTATATATTATTGCCTTCTTCCTTATGAATATACACTGTGAATATGTAGATGTAAAAGGAGGCAGCAATAATCTTTAACATGTTTCAGATACGTATTAAGTGACAATCGTTTGGCTAATGGTTCTATTTATTTAATCCTTGCAAATATGAATTATTCCAATCTTCACTTTCTCAAAGAGGAACTCAGTGTCTGTTAGAATTTAAGCCACAGTCCTTGGGCTGGTAAGGGCGATGAGAATGTCATCTAGGCTGAAAATGCCCGAATAAGGATGTATAAAATTCTGTCTTGTTGGTTGTCATTTGCATGTGTATTTATTTACCTGGGAAATAGGTTAAAATTACATTTTTCCCTCTTGTTTTGGAAACTGAGGACAAATACGAATACTCTTGGAGACTTCTACGTGGAATTGTCAAACAGTGTGAGGCAAAATAAATGTGTGTGGAAAGAACTCCAGTAACTCAGAGTTACGAATAAATTATAAACGGCCACATGGAAATTTATCATAGTGTCTGGGGAGTGGGATGTTTTTCCCATCATTTCTATGAGACGAAACAAGTCCAACACTTATCCTCCTCTACCTCCAGGTCAATCTCTGGTATCATGTCAGTGTCTGAACAAGGGCCTTTTCTTTTTCCACACCATACATGTGTGCTGAGGTGGGCTGATGCTTTCCAGTTCCACCGTTTCAAAGGCCTTTTCTAAGCACCTCGTGGATCCGAAGTTATGACCCCTTTTTCTACCCACTACCTCATGGAATGCCAGCGATTCCATGTCCATCTCTGGAATTCATCTAAACTCATTCGATCTGGTGCTTCCTGGGACTGTCATAATTTCCTCAGGGGGGAAAAAAAGGCAGCCACAACTGAACTCACACCAGGAGACAAAGGCGGCAAAGAACTTTAGGTCTCATAACGTTCACTCCTGTCTCCTCCAGTCAGTGATTTCTCACCTCTGAGATTTGCTTTCTAAGTTATTAGACAGGAGTTGGCATGATGAAGATTCTAGAAAAAAATAAGTCAAAAATGTGTGCAAGCCTTATAATAGAAACACGTTTTGCCTTTGAATAGAACTTCTTCCCTGTAGGAAAATATGGCATTTGGGGATATAAGATAAAATGGATGCATATCCACTAAAATACTGGAACACAACAAGTTCTGGGGCACTTTCTGACTGATATGTTTAGGAAACCTGTGTAGTTTTCATTTTCTTAAAACTTTACTATTAGGAGCCAGGGAGCTGGTACAGTGGGCAAGAGCACTGGCTGCTCTTCTAGAAGATCCAGGATTGATTTGCAGCACCCAAATGGTGGTTTGGAACCTTCTACAACCCCTGTGGAGGGTTTTCAACACCCTCTTCTGGCCTCTGCAGGCACTGCATGCATATGGTGCATAGAATTACATACAAGGAAAACACCCACACACATAAAATTATATAACAATAAAAATTATTAATGTTAGCCAATATAAATCAGCTATTAAAAATTGACAGTATGTAGACATGAACTCACATTTGTTACTCATTAGATATTTTCATGGTTTGTTTGTTTTTTAATGCTGTTGTTTGTTGATGAGATCAAGGCTAGGACCTTGTATAGGTTATGCTTTGGATCGGCCACTGAGCCACATATCTAGACCAGTACATTTTTCTTTCTAAAACTTTTTGTATTGTATCCACTAACTTACAAAATATGATTGTTCCCAGATGCACACAGGTGTTCATAAAGAAATTTTTTCCATTTGCATATGAATGTGCGCACACACACACACACACACACACCCATACACACAACACTACAGTAAAATGTGAAGTATGTAAAAAGGACAATTTCATATTTTTGTGGTAATTGAAAAGCACTCTTTGGGAAGCAGAGTGGTATTTCTAATATATATAAAGTTGCGTCTAGCCAGTGAAGTAATAATTCCACTTCACTTTAATTCACTTCACGTTAATTTTAACGTTGCTCAAAATTTTTGAAGGCTTATCCAGTAAACCATGCTTAAAAGGAGGACCCAAGTGATTTACAAGAGCAACAGGTGGCTAACATTAATGACAATCAGGAGACAAGCGCTGGCTCCACTGTGCTGGTTTCTGTCGTGAAGCACTGAAAAGCAACCATGTTTGAATGAGCAGTATGGAATACTTGAGTACTGATCTGCATGGAAATGAAAACATAAGGAAAGAACCATGTCTAGAGACATACACAAGCTAGCAAATGAAAGAGAGGGGGGGGAGACGGGGGAGATGGAGAGAGACAGAGAGAGAAAGAGAAAGGGAGAGAGAGGGACAGAGGGAAAGAGAGAGGGAGATGGAGAGAGACAGAAAGAGAGGGAGAGAAAGAGAGAGGGAGGTGGAGAGAGACAGAGAGAGAAAGAGAGAGAGAGAGAGAGAGAGAGAGAGAGAGAGAGAGAGAGAGAGAGAGAGAAGAGAGAACTAGTATAGACCACCAACTTCGATGTAGAAGAAACTTCTGGGACAACATGGAGGGTAAAAATGGCCTCAGCAACATGTGTCTGGCATTTAAGATAAGAAACACAAAAAGCAGTGTACACAAATGTTAGCATAATGCATTGAGTCTCGGTAATAGGTGATGACATTGTCAGAAAATCATAGGAAGAAAACGCTTAAAACCACAAGTGCTATTCAGTTCCTTTAAATATTTTATCCATGAAGCATTGGCCTCTAGGGAACATGTGCCTGTGTTTGCTTTACAAATATCTCCACTACGAAAGTCCATGATAAATACACGTGTGTGTGGCTGTGGACACACTCTACACACATGCCCTGTGCTTAGATAAGACTCCAACACTTCAAATACATATGTATACACACACACATACCGTGTGATGGGCTTCCTTGTAAATTACTTTAAATTTTCCATCAAAGTCAGTGTTTCACTAATTTAGGGAAATCTCGTTTGCTGTGTTTGTGGTGCTGTGCATCCTTGTAACACGGTTTATGACAGAAGTCTGACTTACCTTCCTTTGAGTTTCACTAGCATTTTCTAGACTCTTTTTGAGGCGTACCTACCATTTAGTTTTACTCTGCTTTGCTTCATTGTTGTCTACGAAAACCGCATGGACATGCTTTAATAACACTCACTATTAACCTACTTTAATTTTAAATCTGTTAACTAAGATCCAGGGTGTTCAGAGTGTGCTTGAGTCGTAAAAAGGCCGGAAATCTGCCTTTCCATCTCCTGGAAATGTCGTATGAAATATCAAGCAAAAGACCCGCCTAATTGCAATTTCCTGTGATTCGGAGTGCCTTTTAATAAAACTTACTCTTTTTATGTTTGGCTATAGCATGCCTTCTGGATTGTGTGATTGACTTCAGAAATTACTTCGATGAGATTATTTCCTTGAATTTTTATTCCCAGGATATGTGCAGTCATATTCTTTATTCCATAATGAAAAAATTAATAAAACACTCAGGAAACAAATGAAGCACACTCCCACCAATGGAGAATCATTACAAGGAGGCTTCCCCTGACTCTGAGAACAATGCACACCTTAAAGGAGCTGCAGGGTGGTCACTGTTGCCTGGAGGCACAAAGAAGAGATCACTCAGGACAATGGGGAGACGAGCTGGAGTCCAGCTGAATCCACCAGCAAGACAAAAATACTTTCCTCTACTTGTTGTGGCTGATTTGATTTTCCCTGGGCTTGGGGACAACATTGTATTAAGTGAAATCCCAGGATTTCTGATAACACACCCCACTTAGAGCTGCATTGAGAAGAAATGTATTTCGCAAACAGTATGAATTCTAAAGTACTAACAGGTACATAAAAACCCTGGGTGGAAGGTTTGGGATGTCTTCCATAAATCTAAAAGCATCCGGTTAGTATGGTTAGAGGACAGAAAAAATAGACACTTTAAACCATTTTTATACCCTGAAATCTACCCTCCCACACACACATACAAAATACACTTTATCAAACCATATGGGAGGCAGCCGCCTGATTGCCCCGATGTCTGAAAACACCTGTAGAATTAACCTTGATGAGTGAAATGACTGGTTTTAGATTTTAAGAAAAAAAATGTTTTAACATTTCCCCAGCTCATTAAAAACATATTTCTGAACACCCAAAATGATTTGTAAAGCATGACTTCATGAAGTCTGATTTGTATTTCTTTCTAAGAACTCAAGGTTCCCTAAATATTACAGGAAATTTGGATAGCTTCTGCATATCCTTGATGTACTGAAACTTCATGCGTCATGACGTATTTTGTTTCTATTATTGCTTGCTTTTTTCCTGACAGCGGGGGCTTATTTTTGTCTCCAAGTCTTCATGTTGCCCAGTCCAGTCTACTGACTCTCAAGTGACCTTCCTGCCACATAGTAGGTGGCCTGAGAGGTGTGTGCTATAGGCCAGACTCATAGTCTGAAAAATATACATTTTACTGAGCTGTGTTGATAACACCTAAATCTTAAAACTTATGCAACTGAGACATTTTTTTTTCTGGAGAAAAATTGGTTGCTTAAGTAATTTTTTTGTAAATATTTTTCACATCCATATTTTCATCCTTTTCCCAGATACTCCCTTTATTACATATGTATGTGATATACTATGTTTAATCTTTGCAGCTTTGTGTTCTCTCTCTCTCTCTCTCTCTCTCTCGCTCTCTCTCTCTCTCTCTCTCTCTCTCTCTCTCTCTCTCTGTACGTGTGTGTGTGTTGGTGTTTGTCTCTCTTTTTCTCACTCTCAAATGTAAACAGACACACACGCCCTTGAAGTCCTGCTCGAGTTTATGCTTATTATTCTTCTTACTATCATTAGAATTATTTTCTTTAATCTATCATGTATTTTTAATTTCTAAGGTCAGTTTCTTTGTATCTGGGTGCTTATCTGTGATAATATAAACTTTTTGACTTATTTTTTTTTTAGTAAAAATACCTTTCTCAAACACTTATATTTTATAATTTTATTTTAAATATTTCCAAAAATAAGATACCCCACATATGCCAGTGTTTGGTTTTGTGTGTTTTGGAGGAAGATCCTGGTTGTTTGTTCCAGAGAGGAATGATTCTCCATCTGTTTAGGTATGACCTTGGTAAGTTTTGTACCTGGCACGCACACACACGTATACACACATATACATATGTAATTTGAAGGAGAGCAGGCAGAGTTATATGGGAGGGTTTGTGGGAAGGAAATGGAAGGTGAGATAGGGAGATATATAATTAAATTATAATTGTCAAAAAAGAACACCTGAGAGGAAGTTATTAGTGTTCAAATATTAAACATCTAGTCAGTACAATAAATCACCAGAAAGGAGAATAGTTCCAAAATCTGAATATATGCTAGATATCTTTTTAAATTCCATAATAAACTTCAGTATGTTTTGTAAAATAGTTATTCCTGTGTCAGGGAAAGAGCCCTGTAGGTAAAATCACAAGCTTGCAACTTCAGTTAGAGTCCCAGAACCTATGTCAGAAGCCAGATATAGTAGCACCTCTTTTATCTCAGTATGTCTACAGAGAAATGGGAGCTGGAGACAGGAGAATTAGCCAGAAACAGATTGGTTAGCAAGCCTGGTGCACATAGTGCAATGCAGAAAAAAAATTAGACCCTGTCTGAAAACATGGTGGATGGAGATAAATAACTCCTCACAACTTGTCCTCTGGTCTCCAGTGTTGTGCAGTGGTACTCCAGTGAGTCTGTACAAATGCACACACACACACAAGCCCACAGAAATAGATACACACACACACCAATATAGACACACACATTCACACAGTCACAGATACACAGAGGCACATATATACACACACACAGACACACAGACTCATACAGATATGCACACACTCAGAAGCATGCACACATGCATACAAAAACACATATACACAGATATACACTGAGGTCCACAGAAACAGACAGACAGACACATACAGAAGCCCACAGAAATAGATACACACACACATACAGACAGACACACATTCACACACTCACAGATACACACAGAGGCACATACACACACACAGACACACACACACATACAGACACATACACACAAAAGCATGCACACATGCATACACAAACACATAAACACAGATATATACTGAGGTCCACAGAAACAGATACACACACACACACACAGAGGCCCACAGAAATAGATATATACATACACACATCCATACAGACACACACATTTACACACTCACAGATACACATAGAGGCACATATACACAGACCACAGACACACACCGAGTCACATACACAGATGCACAGAGTTCCACAAAAACAGATACACACATACATACACACACATAAAGACACACATATTCACACACCCACAGAACATACACAAAGATACACACACACATCTACCAAGAACCCCCCACATAGACTCACCAACACACAGTCACCCTTCAACACACAGACACATACACACAAGCACACAGAGACACACAAAGAGAAACACCTACACACACATAAACACACAGAGAGATTAAATAAAAAAGTACAACAATATCAAAATCTGCATTCAATTGCTCCCATCCCCAATTTACAAGTAGACATGTGATTAAGATATGTTGAGCAATTGTTTCCGTGTTACATGAATAGAGATTGTAGAACCGAGGCTCCAACTACACGTAAGTCTCACTTTTTCCTCCTGCCTATATGATAATTAGGTGCTGTGTTATGACCAACCAACCCTTCCTGCCCATAACCCTAAGAACACTTGTAAACGTTACCCCTGGAACAATAAAATGAACTGTCTCTCTGAAGCTGATTCCCAGTTCTTTCCCTGTGCTCACAGCCATCTAAACTCTTGTAGTAATAGGGGGCGGCGGCGGGGCTGCGTCCCCAACACCCCAAGCCGCCTGCCCTGCCCGGCTAGCTTATGCCCCGAAATAATTACACAGATACTGTATTCTTTTAAACACTGCTCTGGCCCATTTCTAATCATCTGTGTAGCGCCCCTAGGTGCGCTTACCGGGAAGATTCTAGCCTAAGTCCATCCTGGGTCGGAGCTTCATAGCGTGCGTCTTCCCTGGAGCAGGTAGCATGGCGTCTCTCTGAAGGCGTCTGCTCCGGAGGGGAGAGCTGCGGAGTCTGACCTCACTTCCTCTTCCTCCTGGCATTCTGTTCTGTCTACTCCTCCCACCTATCTTCTAACCAATGAAATGGGCCGAGGCGGTTCCTTTATTGCTTAGCCAATGAAATCAACAGATTGATATATTACACTCCCACATCACTTCCCCTTTTTCTGTTTAAACAAAAAAAGGAAGGCTTTAACCTTAACATAGCAAAATTACATATAACAAAACAGTTATCAAGTAAAAGTTACATCAGAAACATTTATACATATAACAAAATTGACCGTAAATCTCTATCAATAAAGCAAAATCTATACTAATGCAAATTATTCATGTCTATATCATATCCCCCTTTAAATGTAAAAGAACATTTATAAACAAGTTTTGGGAATATGGGCGCAGTTATTTCTCTCCAAACTGCTTCCTGCTGAATGGGGGCGTCGTTAATGATTTTAGGGTGTAACCTGTGTGCCAGGTTTATCTCAGTTGGCAGTTGAGCAAGGCAATTTTCTGAAGATGTTCACAGCAACCCTTCAGGAGGACGTGGTCCATCATACCAAATCGGAATAGAAGAAATCCATAGAGTCTCATCCTTTGTGAAAACAAAAGAAGAATCTCTTTTCCAAAGTATCATATCCTTAGATCCAAATTCTGAAATCATACCCTCATGATATCCGTTCTGGTTCCACTGGGCAGCCCATATAATGAAATGTCTCTCTGTACTTAGCTCCTTCACAGTCAAAAATTTTAAAGAAAACACAATGTACATAATCCAGACTCTCTGTGAATTTTCCATCTTTATGCGGCTTATTTTTATTTATATCTATAACTATCTGTACTCTGTCTCTTTAAAGACTTTACTTTTACTTTTTTCTTTTTAAACCATTAACTTTATTCTCTGTATTCCTTTTCTTCTCTCTCCCAAGCCTACGTACATTCATCCAACAGTGTGACTCGTTTAGTGGTCTGAATCTGTCCTATTGTGAATCTGCAATTTTTTACTATCCAGGAGCACTTTTGATTTGCGCCTTTAAATCACTAGGCACTTAAGAATCTAAGCTGTGACATTCCTAAGTTAACTTTTTGCTTTTTGAGCATATATCTTTGACCTGGAATAACCCTGTAGACCAGGCTGTCTTTGAACTCTCAGAGATCCGCCTGTCTCTGCCTCCCAGGCATTGGGATTAAAGGCGTACACTACTACACCTTGAACTCACAGAGATCTGTTTGTCTCTGCCTTCTAAGCACTGGGATTAAAGGCGTGTGCTACCACACCTTGAAGTCACAGAGGTCTATCTCCCTCTGCCTCCCAAGTGTTGGGACTAAAGGTGTGTACACACAACAACTCTCTTCCTTTTTTTTGTTTTTTGCTTTAAGAACTTCAACTTTCAGCTTGCATATATTTTAACACACTTTAAACCATTCAGAAATTTTCTCTGTCTTTGAATCTCTCTTTAACTGTATATCTCTCTTTTTCTGACCACATGAGCCTTTAAATTACTGAGCAATATCAGTAGGACTAAAGGTGTGGCTTTGCCGGCTGGATCCAGCCCATTCCTTAGCTTTCCAGCCTCATGGCTGACATACAGGCTGTAGCCATGTTTATAGCCACACCTGGCGTTTCAAGGTCCCTACCAGCCAGCGAGCTACAACAGACAATACTCAAGTCCTCTCTCAGTAGCCGGCCCTCCTGCCTCAAACAGTCAGAATTTGCCCTGGCAGGATGGCCCAGAAAGCCGGCATTTTTAAACGGCACAGCTTTTTTCCTGCTACGGCTGAAAACCGAAAAGCATGTGTTCAGCTTTTCATCAACACTGTTTAAGTGTTTTGTGGCAGGACCTCTTAATGAGCCGCAGGGTTTTGCAGCTAAAGCTGAGTCAGGAAGCCTCTTGGGGCTACCAGGTAGGAGCGGCACTCAGCACTTTAATTCTGAGACTGAGCGTGTAGCACAGAAATTCTTTTCATCCAAGTTACATCCAAATCTGACACGCAGAGCACTACGCAGTCTGAAAACACGTCTCTGTATGGCGGCAGGAATCCGCCATGCTCTTCCGCCTGCCTAAGCCTGATTCTGCCTTCTGCCCAGGAGCAGGCAGGGAGCTCTGAGTCATCGTCACGATCTCAGAGCACTCTCCTTCCGATCCCAAGCGGGAACACAAACATAAAGCCAGAGTTTGCACTGGCGGCACAGCCCCAGGAAGCCACGCTTTGAAATGACACAGCGTTTTTTTCTGCTGCTGTTGCCGAATCAGGAAATCTCTCTACAGCAAGCCACCAACAAACAGCAAAAATCTATGTTAAATGCTCTCTCCCTTATTTTTAAGCCTTCTCAGGTTTTTTAAGTGGGTTTAGTTAGCCACACGTCTGGGCGTCATTTGTAGTAATAGGGGGCGGCGGCGGGGCTGCGTCCCCAACACCCCAAGCCGCCTGCCCTGCCCGGCTAGCTTATGCCCCGAAATAATTACACAGATACTGTATTCTTTTAAACACTGCTCTGGCCCATTTCTAATCATCTGTGTAGCGCCCCTAGGTGCGCTTACCGGGAAGATTCTAGCCTAAGTCCATCCTGGGTCGGAGCTTCATAGCGTGCGTCTTCCCTGGAGCAGGTAGCATGGCGTCTCTCTGAAGGCGTCTGCTCCGGAGGGGAGAGCTGCGGAGTCTGACCTCACTCAACTCTGATCTCTGCTTCTACTCCATTTGCCCTCATGGGACAATGGCCAACAACCCCCCAAGAAAAGGAAGCCCACAATATACCACATACCACACACATATGCAAACAGCACACAAACACACACACCTTATACAGACTTACCACATACACACACAACACACATATACACTACACAAATTCACACATATGCACACACAACACACACATATATGTGCACACACAAAAACATACACATGTGCATATATATGCATACACTACACATATGTGACCTTCTTTATTTAAATAAAAATCATAAAGCCTGTATTGGAGATAATTGTTTCTCTTTCCAAACATAAATTATAAACCCACATGGAAACGAAGTTGGTATGGAATAATAAAAGCAGAGGCAGAAAAACTAGCAGGAAAATGACAATATGGTGGACATAAAAGCAGAAATAAAGCATAGATCTCCCATAATTTATGCTATACAAAGTTTACGAGTAATAAAACAATGTATTCCTCTCATTTTTAAGGTACCATTTTAAGGATCACTAGAAGAGAAAATTGTTTCAAGTTGAGGATTTAATGTTTTCATGAACTTTGTCTATTAACAGAACTCACTGAATATAGCTTTATCAATCAATGCTGTACAATAAGTGAACATAGTATAAATGAAGTCAAATAATATTTTTTTTAGATTCTATGGTTTCATTGGTCAAACAATACTGTTATAAACCCCCTGTTAACATCTAAGTATCAAAGGGATTAGTTAGCAGTTTATCTTGTGGTAGAGATGGATTCATCTCTTAATTAGGGTGACCTAGCTGTAAAGCTTGTTTGGTCTTGCCCTGACCTTCCTTTGTCCTTTCCCGTGTACTTTATTAGCTGCATACTAACACTCTGATGCAGAGACTCCTGAGAGGAGGAAAGAAAATGTGCATTTTCTAACCAGCCACAGTATCAGGTAAACAGCCATGAGCTTACTACAGCCAAAACACACAAGGCAGCCACTCCAAGGCTCTTCCACAGGACTGAAGGAGAGATAAAACAGCACCTTGCTGCTAAACCCAGTAAAAAGACCCATGTTCTCTTTCATCTTCAAACAAAGGAGAGAGAAGCTTATCCGCGCACACCTGCAGCTGGGGTAATTTTTGGCTTTCCTCATAATTCTTGCCAAAACCAAAATCTGGACAGAGGACATGAAGAAGGCTAGTGTGCTCATCTGCAATGATAACTTTTTTTTTCCTTCGCAGAGCCTCTGGAAGAGGTGAAGAGCAGAGGCCAGGAGGATTACTCCGCAGTTAAGAGTGCTTGCTCTTGTTCTCCACAGGGCCTAAGTTCAGCCCCCAGCCCTGGCATGAAGCTGCCCACACTTGATTGTCCGTAGCCCCAGCTTTTGGGGGAAAGGGGTCTGATGCCCTTTCAGTCCTTCATGGACAATGGAACACACACACAAGCGTGCACACACACAAACACACACACACAAAATGCTCAACAAATAGATGAAGATTATGGAAGACACTCATCCCTTAGTTTCAAAAAAATATTTTGCAAAATTTTATTTATTTATTTATTTTGTTAGTAATTTTTGAGACAGGTTGTTCTTAGATAGCTAAAGATGGCCTGCAACTTGGTAAGTATATTAGGCTAACCTTCAGCTCCCAGAGATGCATCTGTCCATTATCTTGCAGGTTGGAGTCAAAGGTGTATGCCACTGTCCCCAGCACTGCAATGGCTTTTCATGGCAATAAAAATGGCACTTTCTCAACTGCCTTTCTGTAAATTACCAAAAACATTTTTCAGAACTCAGCAGAACTCAGAATGCTAATGTGCTTCCTGAGAGATGCTTCATTTTAGGCTATAGTGAAGGGACAAACAGAAGACCAGATGTTCACAGCATTATTTGGAACTTCTCAGTGTCTATGAAATAAACAACACTTGCAGTCATGGGAAGATCTTAATTCTATTTCTACATGTGAATGTGGTTTTCTATGAAAACTTATTTAGTGATGCTATGGATTCAAACTGAGTTCTATAGAGATAGCAAGTCCCTTTCTTTGCTTAGATTTTATCTCTGATACTGAATGTAGAGTCCAGGGTGCCTAGCTAAGTAAATGCATTTTATTTCCTAGAACACTTAGTTCATATAAAATGAATGTGCTATGGATGTCAGATAGTATATATACAGAGCTTACATGTAATAAGCCTCAATAAAATACAACAAACAGAACACAGAATATTTATTAGATATAGAAGCATTTTTTTTCTTCATTGAGAATTGCTAGACAAGAAAAATCTCAAGCCCATAACTCAGAGAATAATAAGATTTAAATGTTTAAATGCTCTCTCCTCAAGCACTGTGACTTTCATTGGGCAGAACCTGATCCATACTAAGCTTTTATTAAGTAGACCAAGTGACAGGTTTCTCTATGGCCTTTCCTACATGTGTATCATCGTACTATGCTCTTATGATTACCTTGGCATTTTGTCACAGAAATAGAAGGTAACTTATATACACAGGACGCTACTAGAAAGCCCTGTTCTATTATCCCAAGCAACAACTTAGATTATGCTGTGTGAAAATAGCCCACTCAAGTCATTAGAATGTGTCTGATTCTGCTTATGTAGCTTTTGTTTGTTTGTTGTGGGTGATGGATCTCAAACCTAAGGTCACACATGTTACCACTTCACTACTGAGCTAAATTCTAAGCCCTTTACTTTTCATTTTGAGGCAAGGTCTTAATAAATTTCTGAGACTCGCTTTGTCTCCCTGTATTTCAGGCAGCCCTTGAACTCACATTTTCTTTATTCTGCCTCTCAAGAAGCTGGGATCACAGGACTTAACTCTCAGAGCCTACTCAATAGCATTCTTAAGGTTTTAAAATTATGGAGCGAGAGAAAATATTAATAACTTATAAATAAGATGAGGAAGTGTCTGATGGTGTGATTTGGGACATCTTTACATTTACACTATGCTGTCGACACACCAATCTACAGATGCTATAAACTTGCACAGAAGATTTTTGGTTTACACACCCACACACATCATATATACACACACACACACACACTCTCTCTCTCTCTCTCTAAAAGCTTCTATTCTAGTAAGATCTGAATAAAATCTTTGACCTCTTTGAAAATTATCCTGCTGTCTGGGACATTACACTTGCATAATGCTTCTCTTGGGTGATATTGGGTGAAGACTATACAGGTTCCTCTATTGTTTATGATAACTGTGTGAGCGTTTATTACACATGGATAGTCACTGCTCAACAAGAGTGAAATTCTGATATATGCTGCCACACACGAATCTTTTAGTTTTGGTGTTGAGCCAAGTCTGCAATGACTGAACCATCTCTCCAGCCCCGCACAGATGAATCTTGAAGACACTGATCTTCATGAAAGGCAGCAGACACAGAAGGAATGCTGTTATAAGATTTTACCTCTCTGAGGCTCCTACCACCGTCAGCTGGGTAGACAGAGAGCGTAACTGTGGTCACCTGAGCATGGGAAGAAGAAGTATGAGCAGTTATCTCAGTTTGTGAGAGTGAACTACTGGGATGGATGGCAGTGATTACTATTAAGCTGTGTAAATATCTTTAATGCTACAAAAATACATCCTTGAAAAGTCAAAAGTGGATTTTGTCATGGACCATTTGCCACATTACAAATTTACCATCATCAAATAAATTAAAAATACAATAAAATATATTAAAAATATTTACTGTTATCTTAATATAAAATATAAGGTGCGTATATGAGGGTGAATACACTGAAGGGTTTACCATAGAGGCACCTGTAGCATCAAAATCTTTATTTCTATTAAGTTTTATAAGAGGAAGAACTGGAGCTTTGCATAGTGGCTCCTAGTCCCAAGGCAAGTTATAGGATTGAAAAGGGCAAAAGCTGCCCAATTTGAAGTGTAATTATGATTGTGGACATAAATTTATAACTAAACTGTTGTACCAAATTTGATTGGATGAGGTAGAACTTAAGTCCTATTGAACCCAAAGTCCCTGTATTCTAGAGAAATACTGTTTCCCTAGTATAACCTTTTGTTTGTGCCTGAAGTTAGCTTTTGAGACAGTGGTTCTCAACCTGTAGGTGCAGAGCTTTCTAAGGTCACCTATCAGATATTCACATTCTCATTCATCACACTAGAAAATTATGAAGTAGCAACAAAATATTATGGTAAGGGGCCAGCACAACATGAGGAACTATATTAAAGGGTCTCAGGATTAGGAAGGTGGCTGAGCCCCACTGTGTTAAGACGACAGACCTCAACATTTCTTCATCTGAACGTTGTTGCATAGACGCCGGCCAGATTTTTGCAGCCGTGGTCATGCTTGTTACTTTTTCTGCAAACGTGGAAGCATGCATGCATGCTAGGCAGCTTAGTGGAAGGGAGAGGAGACGTGAACTAAGTACGAGGTTGAGTCTCAGTGGAAATCTCTGTCACAGCCTTCAGGCTCAGCAGTTTCCCTGGGTTACAGCTTGGTTTAAGCATTCTGGTGACCAAGGTCACCCCTGAGGCATTTCATTGAGGAGGTGCTTATGCTAGTCTTTGAGATCTTTAGGGGCATCCTTAAAGGTCCTGTGTATTCTGCATGCATCCATTTGAGAACTGCTGGTGCGGCGGGGTGCGAGGTCAGAGACTCATCCTACAAAGGAATACTGTGTCTCTCCAGTGTATCATCTTTAACACACGTAGCTTCCCCCACATCTTACCCATCTATTCTACAGAGTCAGAGCCTCACCCAGCAGTGAAGTTTTGCTGTCGTTTATTTAATGACGTGATTCTGGAGCTAAAGCTTATTTCCGCTTACTCACCCCATTAGCCAGTCAGGGCAGCTGGCAGCACTCCTACTTCCGACCGGCTTTGGACAAAACTAATCACACGGATCTACATGTGTGTATTAGGCTGAATAAAAATATACAGAGGAAGCTGGAAAAACTCTCTTTCCTAATCAACAAATTTATAAATTTGTTTAAACTCCCACAAGTCCACTTCTTCACAAGAGAAGAAATTAATTGCGTTCTCATGTTATAATGGCGTCTGGAGAGGGGCACAGTTGGGGAAAGGTCTCTCAATATCCTGGGGCACGCCCGCGACAGCGGGTAATTAAGTGAAGAGAATTCTTGCCTTAACAGGCAAATGGGAGCGCTCTGAGAGCAGTGTCTTGGGGTTACTGGGACTTCTGTGTAGACAGGCTATACCCAGCATGCTTTACAACTCACTTCCTTCTGGGTTCAAAGTGGACCTCAGTACCTGGAGAGCTGCAGGAACGCCTTCATTAGACATGTGCGCTGTCTGTTCTCAGGTACCTGGACCAATGAGCTCATTGATCTTGCATCTCACCAAGGCAGATCAGTCTGTGAATTGAGACACATGTTCCTTTAAGAAGAGAATAAACCGTGACTGTACATTTATCTTTTCACGTATTTAATATGTACTAAGCTCTTCTGTATTAGCTACCATGAAAGAGCTGGCCGGGGATGAATGTAAAGGAGAGAGATCTACACATGAGAAACTGAAATCTAGACCCAGGCAGTCAGGCTTTTCCATAGAGCTATGTGGAATTTCTCCTGGACTGTGATTTTTATCATAAAATTGCATACATTTTGAGATCTTTCTTATAATGAGTTTATTAGACGAAATATCTATAATACCTGACATATAGGCACCATATTAGGCTTATGCCACTTACTACTTCTCCTATTGTTTCGTGCTATTACAGTTCGAATAAGATGAATTCTCTATAGCAATATCAGTGGAAATCAATCAGCTCTTTGGTGCTTTAGTGCTGATGTGGACTTTTTCTTATTTTTAAGGGGAAAAGGAAATTTTCACAAGATTAGACGCGCTGCCATCAGGGTGAAGCCGACCAACCAGAAAGCAGTATTGGTAAAATCCTATTGCATTACATATACGCGACTGACTTTCAAACAGCTCTGGCTTGAATTGTATGATAAGAAAGTGCAGTTCCATATGGGAGATGCATCTTTATGATTTCTTAGCCCCTTTTGTATTTTAGGCTCACAAAGAGCTTCCATAACCACAAATATGCAAACAGATAATTGCTTGTTTTTTATTCATAAAATGAATAGTAAAATTTCCCTATAGATGCTGTGTCTGAGGCCTCAGTGTGTGTGAGCATTATATTAAGCTACACAAAAATATGAAATAGCTCACCTTTCATCCTTTATTGTTTGAATGAAATAAGAGCTATGTGTCTAATATGTGAAGGGTGAGGACACAGAGGCGTGATTGTAGACAAGACAAATAGCTCTGGAGAATTCTGGAAACTAGCCAGCCTTGCTACTAATTGACTGTGAAGAGAGGAGCCAGGGATTTAGTAGACTTGGATCTCACTTTCTCCATCTATAAAAGGGAGTTGTAGTTTGCATATAATGGAGGCATTGAATTACTAAATTTAAAAGCTTGTATATCTTTTAGGTTTATAATTTTATTATAAATCGATAAGCAATAGGCACTGGTTTAAGTAAGAGAAACATTTAGTCCAGGAATGAAAACAGGCATGAGGATTGATGTCATAATTAATTGTGGCAGGTCCTAGTCTTTGGAGCAGCATCACCAAAGATCTTCAGTGAGGAATGTTTTAGGAAAGGCAAAGCAAGATGCCAGAGACTGACAACAGCCAGAGTCACAGATATCCGCTCCATGATACAGCTTGTAACACTCACAGAACTAGCGGAGCTTTAAATCTATCTAAAATGGTAACTTGAAAGTTGTGAAATAAATGCTTAAGTTTAGGTTGATCAGTAATCACAGCTTCATCCCTATGATTAGAAATGTGTAGAAATCATGTCTGCTCAGCTCAGGTTTCCAGTATTGATTCTGTCATGTATTTCATGAAGCAATTTTATAGAGTAGGTTCCAAGCATTTTACTTCTACATCCATAAAAATCTCTATGACACGTGTGGGTGCCTTTTTATTGCCCCTACTCAATACTAGATCCAAATGCAGAGACTATGGATATCACACACATATGAAAGCATGTAAAAATGTTTATTGCTTATTTGTAAGGTTCTACGGATGTTTAAAAGTTGGATTACCAAGCAAATGCAAAAATAGTTTGAGAAAGCAACTGAAGCTGGACATGATGGCTCACTATTCCAGCTCTAATATTTTGGAGGCTGACATAGGAGGATCATATATTCATGTTTATCTTGGATTACAATTTCAACTTCAGTTATATAGTGAAAACCTAACTCAAAATGAGAAGAAAAAGAGAGAAAGAAGGGATGGAAGAAATGGGGAAAGGAAGAAAAGGGGAGGCAGGACGGGACGGGAAATGGGGAAGGTAGGAAAGAGAGAAGGAAGTGCAAGTAAAGTTTTGTTTTGTGTTTGTGAACAGCCATCACCACACATCAAAATTCAGTTTTAAACCATGTCTACTATCCCCAAAGTTTTCCTACATCTTTAGCCAAACACCAACCTCAAGGAGACATGATATGTTTTGTCCATTGTAAATTCTAAAACATTTCATACAATTGCATCCAACCTTCATTGGTATAGGTATCCTTCCATCTCTCCCTCCCTAGCTGGAATACAACACTGTCACCAGAACTGGCTCCTTGGGTGGATTCTGAGACTTGAACTCAAGTCATCAAGCTTACAGAGCAAATACTTTACTAGTAGAGCCATCTCTCTAGGGTTTGATTTTTTTTAATTGTTTATTTTATTTTTTGAGAGTATAATTACATCACTTCCCTCTTCCTTTTCCTCACTTCAAACCTTCCCATATTCTTCTTGTTTTTTTTTTTTCAAATTCCTGGACCCCTTTCTTTTTAATGCTGAATAGAGCCCTCCTTGCTATCTTTTTTGAGTTGTTTATCAGGCATCTCCATGAGACTCCCCAAACATTATAAGTTATTGCTGTTGCCCTTGGTTGCCCACCAGAGCTGGAAGGTGAGTCCTTATTGCTGAAGAAATAATGCACTCCAGACCCAGGGCCCAAGGTTCCTTGAGCTGGAATTGATCTGAAACTCTCCTCCTTAAGGACTAGCCTTGATGACACCATAAATTGCCATGCAAACTTCCAAGGGAGGGAAGCATCCAACAGTCCTACTCGGCCATGATGCCTATGAACAACAATAATGACCAACATGGCCCCCAATAAAGAACATAATGTCATGGATTCCTTTGTGGTAACCAACATCTCCATAATTGAATTTAAGAGCTGCTCAACCAGTGGGAAAGCATGCTTGATACAGTAAACCAAACCAACTATCTAGGGTTAGCAAAGTCATGGATCTTAGAGAAGAACCTGTAATCACCATTTGCTAAAGGAGTATAATCTATAACTACGTTCTAAATATTTATCCTCATACCCACAGATAAGTTTAGTGTTTAGCACTAATCGAGGAAATGTCTTTTTGCAATAAATGGATAGTATTACAGAAAACAATGCAATTGACCAAAATTTAGAGTTATGAAGTCCAGACCCAACTGATATACCTACAATACAACTGCTGTACCTAAGGCTCAGGGATCATTGTGAAAGACTGGTCTCATGTTCCTTTTTGTGTTTTCTCTTTGGAGTAGATCTGGCGTCTATGGAAAGTTGGAGGAGGAGTGGATGGAGGGGAAACTGTGATCAGGATGCATTAAAGGAGAGAAGAATAAATACAATAAATAAGCATTTGAGACTGTACTTTAATTATAACATTTATCCCTTCCCTTTTCTCCTTCCAAACCCTCCCATATATTCTACCCTTCTTCAAATTTGTGGGCCCTTTTTAAAAATAATTGTCTTTGCATATATATGTACACACACACACACACACACACACACACACACACACACACACCCTAAATACAACCTGTTGAGTTCATATGATGTTACTTGTATGTGAGTTTTCAGGACCGACCATTTGGAACTGGACAATCAGTTCATGTGCTCTTCCCTGGGGAGGACCACCTCTCCCTTTCTCAGCTTTAGTCAGTTGCCTGTAGTTTTGTGTAGGATTGAGGCACTGTGGACTTTTCCACAGCCAGTTTGGAATGTTTGCTGGTGTCATCCTTGTTCAGTTCATGTTTGAGAAGTCATGTTGATGAGGCTTTATAGGTGTAGCTTCTGATGTAACTGAGCGACAGAAATTCATAGCATTGTCTCCGATCCTCTGGTCTGTCCCCTCTTTCCCAAGGTTCCCCGAATATTAGGTGTGAGAGTGCTTTGTGTATAGTATATATCCTTTGGAACTGGGCCCCACAACTCTGAATTTTTCATTGTTTGTGGTTTTCTGTCCCTTGATAAAAGGGGAAAACTACACTTGTCTATGAGTATAAGGATGAATACTTTTAACTTTGCTGTTAGGGATTATCCTAGCTTAGTAAATTAGCGATTGTAGATCCCACTATTCCAGAAAGCCGAGAATATTTCATATTATGGAAACACCTTGTTAAATTCAAATTATACTTTGTCTAATAGAAATATAATGTGAGTTACTTATGTAGTATTAAACTTTCAACTCGAACGCAGAGATGCGGAACTAAAGATGGTGCCTAAAATGACTGTCATGGAAGGAAAAGACCAAGGAAACATGAAAGCTAAATACAATCTGGGCTCTGGGCTCAAAGGACACCTGTGAAATAACTAATAAAATTTATACAAAATGTGTTATTTAGTTACTATTATTATGTCAATGTTAATTTCTTCATCTTTAGTTGTGTTGTGGTTTAATGCATAGTATTAACATTAATACAATCAGGGAGATCAGGTATAAATAAGTTGTAGAAAAATTCAACTTTCCTATAAATATAAAATTGTCTTAAAATTAAAATGCTTTCATAGACAGTGATTTTTAACAGTCTTACTATGGGTGACCCTACATTTGGTCAATCCCTATACACCCCTGCCAGCAATTTCTCAGTGGGGACAAACAACCAGAGATGACCGTGTATTGTACAAATTAGCTAACCTATAAGTGGATATTTTCAAAGTAGTTATTTAATGTTGTCAAAATCGAAAGTCTTTGCCTTTCCAAATATTTGTAAACTCACCTGCCATCCTTATTTGGTAAACTTTGGTGCGTTGTAAAGATAGGTTCCAGAGTCATATTGAGATATTAAGATATGTTCTCAGACTTTCCATAGGAGAATGACTTTTCTCCACATTTAACAAAATGCTATACAAAGTGATTTTGAGGAAAGAGTAACTCACAAACTTTTTGTAAAAATGTTATCATTGTTTGACTTTGAGAGAACTAAAATAAAAGTCTGTCACCATCACACGTGAAGGGAGCAAATCTAACCCATGTTCCATTCTCTATGCACACAGACTAGCAAGCTTCCAATTTGTAAAAACGATCTTTTAAAACATTCTGTCCTGTCTTAGGGTTTTTGTTGTGGTGAAGAGACATCATGACCCCAGCAACTCTTATAAAGAAAACATTTAATTGGAGTGGTGACTTTCAGTTTCAGAGGTTCAGTCCATTATCACCATGATGGGGGAAATGGCAGCATGCCAGAAGACATGGTGCTGGAGCTGACTGCCACATCTTGACTCAGAGGTACTAGGAAGTCGACTGACTCACTGGGCAGTAGTGTCCTAAGCATAAGAAACACTTCCTCTAAGAAGGTCACGCCTCCTAATAGTTCCAGTCCCTTTGGGGCCATTTTCTTTCAAACCACTACATGTACCTTGAACAATTTCAGTACCCTAATAGATGGCATTTTATGGACTTCTTATATTTTATGTGTATGTGATATAGGTATGTGTTCATTTTGTGGCGTGTGTGTGAGTGTGTATGTGAGTAGCTAAGAGTGTGTGTGAAAGCCGGAGGTCAATGTTGTTTGTATTTATCATCACTTTCTACATTATTTTTTGAGACAAATTCTTATGGAGCACACTGGTTCAGCTACACTAACTTGTCATCAAGCCCTGTTTATGCCGTCTCAAATCTAGAATTTACACTTGCATTTAACTATATATGTGGGTGCTAGAGTTCCCAACTCAGGTGCTTGTACTTGTGTGGCAAGCACATTATCACATTATCAGGGCCACCTTCCTGATCCCTAGACTTCATAATGATGTTAATATTGCTCTAAGAAATGAACTGAATTGTACGGAAGCCAGTCAAATGGGAGGAACACCCTGTGTTTTTTCTCCTAATAAGAGGCTTTTAGGGTGAAATCAGTGTGCTCTGATGGCAGGAGTTTGACGACTCAGTAGTTAAAGGCAGTTCATATTCCAGAATCACATCAGGCAACTCACAAATGCCTGTAACTCCAGCTCCAAGGGATCTGACCCTTCTTCTGGCCTCAATTGACCTGTACACCCATATACACCCCACTACACATAAACAAAGTAAAATAACTTTTAAAAAGAAACTACAATGCTGAGCTCTGCTAATTAATTTCTTTATGGCACGATGAGATAGAAATAGAAATGAACTTCACTAGAAGGTTGCTTAGCCTCAGAAGCTTGCCCAGCTCAGTCTGCAAAGGCTATGTAACTGGGCTGCTGGCTTTGCCAGCCTGCTTCAATTTATACTCTAACCACAAGTGCCTCCTGCGAAAGGGAATATCAGCAGCTCGAACGTGCAACGTGAACCTGAGGAATACCAAGCTTCAATGATCTTTTGTTCTATTTATTTTTTCCACGTAAATGTAAATGTGCTCTTTATAGGAATCATATTATATCCACTATTTTAGGGTTTACAGAAATGTTTATTTAAAAAAAACTCAAATGAGTCTATGGATTTACCTTTCCCTTGCAAAATAAACACCTGCTCCTTTGATAGCCGTTAATGCAGAGAGCGACTCCCAGAAGGAGGACTTGCAGCAAGCAAGCTGAAACACATCCTACTGTTAGGAGACTGGCTGTGGTCCACTGCTGACTCCAACTAGATTTGCCCCTATGCCCTCCTTTGTGGAAGCTTGTTTTACTCCATGTGTTCCTCTGAAATGAGAACTGTTCCCATTTGTGAAGACCCAGGGAAAAGTAAGCAGGATTCAAGGAAATATTGAGAAATTTAAGGGTTCTTTTGAATCTATGTAAAGCAATTAGAATTATTTGAATTCAATTTTCTTCCCCTCAGATATAACATCTATTTCCAGCACCATTTCCTATTCAACTGTATTACCTCAACAGTTAGCTTGGCTTCCACTGTGGGATGCAAAAACAGCAAAGCACTTCAGAACGAACAAATGTTAATGCTTCTTCAGAAGGTATGATAAAAACGTTGCATTGAATCTGTTTCCTTACCTGTCAAAGAGAAGGACAAAAAAAAAAAACTAAAAACAAAACCAAAAAACTACATGTCTTGGGTATTAAAGAATAAAGCAAAATTAAGGCCAATCACTATAACTCATAGTTTAAGATGCTAGTATAGAATGCTATTACTATTAAAATCATATAGTTCTGTTAAATAAAGGAGAAAAGGCTACTAAGCGTAGGGGCACAAACAAGCACAACTAAATCAACCATCTGCACAGATCCTCCAACAGTTCAAAAACAGTGATAAAAAATATTGTCCTTTAAATAATATTGGGGTAATTAAGTAAAAATCAAAGCTATATCTCCAGTAAATTGACTTTGTAAAAGTAAACAGACTAGACATGATTTCTTGAAAGAAATAAAAATATGTCTTGTTATTTCTTAGACAAGTATGACTTTTCAACAATGTTATCTGAATCCCAAACTGTAATGAATCAAATTAATTAGTCTGAGTCTTTAGAAAAGAGAAATATTATGTAGCAAAACCATCCAAGCCATGTGCTAACATTTGCTGCTCAAAATAGCTTTTCTGCTGACTATGTGGTGGTATAGCAGTGAGCATTGCTGTTTTCCAAACTAGCCTTTCTGTATCGCGAATGGAGACAAAGACACATAGGAAGAAGGTGAATAAATGATTGAGAATCTAGCCACTAGGGTAAATGTTAACAACTGAACTGGCTTTTACACCTGCTGAGAGAGGGAAAATCAGTTTTTGCCAGTGGAGTGACTCTGGGTACATCAAGCACTTCAGGAGAGGCCTCATGTTCTGAAGTAGTTGACCAACATATAAAATATTTCACAGTTTGTGTGTTTGTGGGCACACGGGCGGTGCATGCACACATGATTTTAATGGTAATGTTTTTTTTGTTATATTTTTATTTTCCTTTTGAGTGTTGTTTTATTTTATTTTTTTGGTTTTGGGGGTTTGTTGTATTGGCTTTTTTTTTTAGAAAGAACTTAAAATTAGCTGGGTAGGGAATGGGAGAGGATCTGGAAAGACTTGGGGGAGGAGAAGAATATGATTAAAACTTATTTAAGTTTTAAAATTATTTTAAATAAAAACCATAATTAAAATTTTACTTTAGGATGAATCCTGGGATTAAGGTTTAAGGAAGAATTGGGGTGGTGTTGAGATAATCAAAACTAAGAATGGACAAGGAAAGAAAAGAGACTAAAGCCTTTTGCTCCACCTGCAAAATGGGAAGAGCTGAAGACAAGATATAGTCTACAATCACATGCTCCGCTAAGAGGTGGCTCAACTGATGGCTTCACCACAGGGGTTTATAAACAAAGTCTATTGACATCGTGACTCAAGGAAAGATCAAACTCACTTAGTTCACACAATGATTAGAAAATATTTTACCTAGCCAAACAGTATTTGAAAGCATTTTTGTCTCCCTGTGAGTTTTGCTTTGCAAATGCATTTCGAAAGTAATTAAAACTTTCACCTATGACCCAGCAGAAATTAGAGTATGAATCTGATTTCTGTATGCTTTGGGTGGCATTTTGGGGGGAGACTTTTAATAGCTACTCTTTAGTATGATCAATTTCCTTCCATTTTATTTTTAATTTCAAAGTAAATATAAGAGAATCATGAACCTCAAGAAAGTTCAGAAACTAGTAAAAATATTGACCCCCTAGGCTTCGCCTGCCTGTGACCACTGACCAATTTCCCCTCTCCATGCTGAAAAAGCAGAAGAAATTTTGTTTCATTAAATATTATTCATGCATCCGAACTGTTGCTCATATCTTCTCTAGATCTATTTTCCCTGGTTACTTGATATTTTTTTTTTATCTCTGACAAATCCACTCATGGTTGGAGTTGGACTAAAAGGCATAATAATTTTCCCATAAAATTATTTTAAAATATTGATTTTATTTAATGAAATTATACTTGGAGTCAGAGTGTTTAGGAAGAGATAAAAATCAATAAACAGGAGTCAGACAAACAGAAAAAAGGAATGTAGAAGTGTAAGGTGTATCACCCTTTCTCAGGGACACGACACACATCATCTGCTGCTCATCCACAAGAAACAAGGAGAACTGTGCTTGAATTATAGAAAACCTAGTGCTCAATGTTTCGGAAGGACTTGTTTCTGGAAGTGCATCATTGGCAGGCACGGTCATCTCCCATGAAATGTAGCCAGAGGTGATGGAGATAAAATTTGTACAGACGGTGACAGCATTGCCGATGGGTTCCTGGGTCTCACACTCTGCGATGGATGATTCTAAAATTAAAGTTTTTGAGGGTGGTATGATTGCCGAGTTGTTCTGAAAGGCATCAGTTACTCCCTGTAATTGAAACAGAGTGTCTCCCTGCAAACATTAGCATGTCATAAATCATATGGGTCTTGGAAAACTACTGACTTTCAACGGGGTTTTATTTAATGAAAATTAACACAATAAAATGTCTTCGTTGCAGTATAATCATGCTGCAGTGGGACCCACTCACGACACATGGTTTTCATTTTTTTTTCTTCTGGAAACATTAAAACGTCTTGCCAAAATAAGATAGGCGAAAAAGGGAGGGAAAGAAGTTTGATTATTTAACATTCTATAATTTATAATGAACAGCATTTGAGAATAACAGTGATGAATACCAGAATTTATTTTATGTCACCAACTCAGGACTTCACTTTTGGTAGCATGTAGTTATGTAGTAAAAGTAGTCTAAATGTTAGAGCACAGTGAAGCTCACGAAAAAGAAATTCACCTTTGTCCTTTAGGGATGGTGAATTGAGAAACGCATCTTAATTAGAGCAGCTGAGACTTACTGGTGAGTAGGAAAGTGTGAGGAACGTGATTTTTCTAAGCTCTCACCTGAAATTTCTGGATATCTCTTTAGACACTTTCCAGGGCAGGTAACACATAGTACACTTGCAGAGAAATTACCGTAAGCTAAGAGTTCCATGAAACATGAAATCTCCGCTTAGCTGACCTCCTAAGGGAGATTGACCTCTCTGCACATTTGTGTTAGGTAAGTTTAGCGTGAACGCATGTTAAATGAGACATGTGCAAGATGTTCAGAAAATTAATTTATGCTGAACTTGGCATGAACACAGGAGAGGGAATTTTCTCATAGATTCTTGGCATGCTCACATTTTAGACACGACATTTGTGGAAATGTAATTAAGTGCATAAAATGTCCTTTATAACAATACAATTGACGGGAATGAAGGAAGCCTCGAAAATGGGGGCGACATCCAAGGTAGGACTTGTTTCTCATTGGAAGCATCTTGACTTTGTTTATTTTTGTATCCATTCATGTAAAATACTAAAGAGGAAACCCAGAGCCCTGTGCTGGGGCAAATATTCTACCTTATCTGTAACCCTAATCTTATTTTTATTGGAAAAATATTTCTTTTATAGGATGGACAATGTTAGTTAGATTTTTAGGCTGAAACTACATGGTATATGTGCCACTTAGGCCATGATTATTCACATGGCTGTAAACAAAGCTTTTTTGAAGAAAATAAACCAATCAGCAATGTCCATATAATACATATGTACATCTGTATATGCATATATATTATGACAAAACAAGAGCCTAATCCAGGTACCTATTATTATTCTTCATCTGCAGAACTTCCCAGACACTTCTGCCGATCTTTTGGACCTCAAATAAATGTTAGCAACATATCCAAAACGGCACAAGCAGGACTTTCCCCAATGAGCTCAAGACATGCCAGAGAAACAGTCTACTTCCTGTTGGCATAATAAATAGTAATATTAGGATTTAACCAGGTTATGAGTTCGGGTTCTTAATTATTTTCACCAAAATTTTTTTATTTGATGATGATAATTTTATGAACACACTTAATTAAATAAAAAGGATAATAATGTCTGAGCTATGTAGACAAATTGGCATAACACAGACACTGTTTGACTCTATACTACCATTTTTCCAGTCAAATCAAAAAACAACCAAACTTATATTTTAAATTTTAATATACTGTCTTTGTGTCCCATTGTCCATGACGATGCATGAGCTTTGGAAGGAAGTGGGTGTGAAGTAAGTGTCTGACTTAGGGCTCTTTTTTTTTAGTGCCCCACCCCCCTGACTTAGGGCTCTTATTCTCTGCAGGTTGATAAGTTGTGAGTATCTGTGTTGATTGTAAAGACTGTCATTGCCAGAGATAGTGGACGACTACAACAAAACCGTGGTTTCCAGACACAACAGACACATAATGAAGTTACACCAGTCATCACGGTACGCATAAGATCCAGACATCAAAGGGAAAGAAGGTTCAAAGCTCCGCTCCTACCTGAGTTGTTGTTGGCAATTGTTGCTGCTAAGAGAAAGGGAATCAATATTTTTATCAAGGATTTTTACTTCTGACAGGCTATCTACCGTTCAGTAGAGGCTCCTACACTATACAGATATGGGCAGCACTCAAGTGGACTCAGTAGGAATAAAGAAAAATGCATGAAATTAATTACTATTGAGTTTTCTGTAATTTGTAGGAAAAAATATCCTAACATCAACTGCAGAAGTTGATCAGATACCCGGAGATTCCAGGTTGAACATATCCATTAGAAAGTAGCAAGGGAGCTTTCCTCTTTTTGCATTTTAATGGTTATTTCCTTCTTTGCAAAGCGGTAAATTAGAATTTATTGATATTGTATAAAATGTGATTATTCCCAGTTTTTGCAGTTACTGATTTTGATAAGTTGCTAAATTCAGACTACCAGAAAAAAACATATGCTGAAGGTTTTCCAATGAGTTTAGTTATTATTTCCTAAATATGAAGAATTCATTCCACACTTGTGTCCCTTCACTCATCCTCCAAACTGGGAAGAGTCCTCAAAACTGTTCATATTCTACAGTAAGATCTAGAAAAAAATAATCAATGCTTAAAGATCAAAGTTCAGGCTCAAAGATAGTGGGTCAACTTTATTACTGTTGCAACATCTTAAAGATATTGCCCCAAATTATGAATAACTAACTTAAAATAGGTAAAAGATGCTAGAGTCTGCCAAAGTATTTTCATAAATAAAGCTGAATTTGTTCCTGAAATTAAGCTAATGTCAACTTCAATACCCCAAGTAGGTATGCTGATAATAAACAAAAATACTCTGATGTTCAGTCTTAAGAGACATGTGCAGAAGAGATGTGGCCTTCGATATATCTGAGGCATGACTCAACATACATATTCAACACAAGAGAATGGCCCCTTTATTCCAAATTATAACTTTAAAAGAAGATCCAGTGATTATTTTCATCTTCCTGATAAGAAACCTGAGTCATCAGTTACTTTGATAACCTCCCAAAGCCATACAGTTGTAAAGTGTAAGAATTGCAATGATGCTAGTTTGACTTGGGTAAATGTTTGATGTCACTGATGGTGAGAAAATATATACTTTACCACACACCTGTGTTCTATTTCAGGGAACCTGAAACAAGGAAACAAGGGAAACTCTTACATGCAAATGCTTGACTGTGTTTTCTTCTCTTTTTACAATGTTTGGGGAGTAGTGAAAACTTTGATATCAGGAAACAACTGTACTTCATTAGCTTGTACATAATGGAGGAAGAAATAATAAGCCCAAATAATCATGTTGTGAAAGACTAAAGTTCCTTGTATGGTATTATCAGAAAGGGGTTATCAAAGTTATCCGATAATAGCAAAATAAATACATATCCATTATATTTCCCTCTGGCACTGTCTCCCAACGCTTCAGCTGTACTTGAATACATGATTGGCAGGAATAAATTAACTTTATTTTCAATTTTCCTTACCTGCCTTCCCAAACCTCAAAGTCAATATCCTCCCAGTGTGGATTAGAATTGCATCTGTACACTTCGGGGCTTCCCATTCAATCTAGTGCAGGGGCTCCAGAAAATGAAACATTGCTAGCTGAAACCATTTGTGCAAAAATGACTTATTGTACAGAAAAGCTGTTACCTCTTGGAAGAGAATAGGCCTTAATTGACCCTTAAGTGGAAAGGAATTAAGACACATGACCAAAGAAGGCAAATCTGATGAAATTCCAGAAAGATACAGGGAGCACTGGACCTTGGTGAAAGAGTTGCCATCAAAGTGCTGAAAACTGAGCACACTTAGAGAAAATCCTTCTCAGAGGCACTAAGTGCTCACTCCACTGATCTCAAGAAACAGTTAGTTTCACCAATTGGTCCTGAAATTAACAGCAAGGATAAAAAACAAAAACGAAAAAACTGCTTTGCAGCCAAATTTGATCTAATTTTACTCCATCCGGCATTAATCAGTCTACCAGACCCGCAAAACAGCAAGTACAAAGCAGTGTGTTTCGACAGTTCACGGCCATTTCAGGGCTTTGAATCCGATCTAGGTCTTTTGGAGCATGTGTAACTTCTTTGCAAAAGCAATGAACAAGGCTAACCAGACATAGGCTCCTCAGCTGTCTTTGCTTTCCTTCCCACCCGAGAGCCCGTGTCGCTGCACAGCACCTTTTTTCCCCAAAGGATTCCTGCACACTTCATAAATGTTGCTAGTGGCATTGTAAACTTTAGGACCAAAGAGTAAATTCACTCCTGATAGCTAAGCTGTTTCTGATGTGAAAAGTAGCAATGCTTGATGTCCAGTTAACCTGGAGGCAAAAAGAAGCCAAACATCACGGTTAGAGTCCCAGGATTTCTCTTCTTTTATTGAGTTCTATCCTGCACTAAGGCTGACCATCTGAACCAGAGGAAACACACCCAGTGAAGGAACTGAACCTATGACCCAAAGCACCAGATTAGAATTGGCTTTGGTGTAATGACCCAAGACAAACTCTAGACTCCACATATCCAGTAATCATAGAAAAATATGCTGACAGCGTTGAATACGCAGGAATAAGGCACTTTTTGCTAGCTTCTAGGTCAACCATCGTCATCCCTTTACAAAGGATTAGAGTTGTAATACTTTGTTCAACACCCTCAATGTTACCAGTGACACGGGTGACTCTGTGTTAAACAATGGCTTTGTTTCTCTCTGAAGTATTCCTGGCAAAGGGAGAAATGACCCTGGGAACCTGGCAACTTGTTGTTCATTGTGGAATATTAGCTGCTATGGAATTTTTATGATGTAAATATGTGTCACATTCTTTTATGTTGCATTTGTTTAACCCCGTGAAGCTGTGATACTTTGCCTTTCTAAAACACCTGATTGGCCTAATTAAGAGCTGAATCCCATTGCTAGGCAGGAGAGAGAAATAGGTGGTGCTGTCAAGCAGAAAGAATAAATAGGAGGGGATTCCTAGGCTCACGAGAAGTGCTAGGAGCCAGAAAAGGAGGAGAGGGGGACACCAGAGGCCAGTCAGCCAGACACAAAAACAATGGAAAGAAAGGTATGTGGGACAGAGAAAGGTAAAAGCCCAGAGATAAAAAGTAGATGGAATAATTTAAGTTAAGGAAAACTGGCTAGAAATAAGCCAAGCTAAGGCCAGGTATTCATAAGTAAGAATAAGCTGGGAGGCAGGCCTCCAAAGAACAAAGAGAAAAAAATTAGCAAAAGTCATTCTTCCAGTTATCTCTATACTCACAGTGTCCCTGTTGCACCATACAGCTCTCTGGTATTTCAAATTTATGATCAGAGATACGTATGGGAAACTGTTCTCAAAATGTTTTCATTGGTGGGTCTAGCAATTTGCCAAATGTCTTCTTTCTTCTTATGTTCCCAAAATTTCAAAGAAATTAATTAATGGCCATGGGTGATATTGGGTATTATGGTGTCTGCTAGTCCAAGTACAATGAGATACTGCTTTTTTTTTTTGTCTCATAGACAAGTTTCTGTTCCTTCTGGTCCCACAGCTATTCAATCTCACAGAAATACAAAGAGGCTTATATTAATTAGAAACTGTTTGACCCATTAGCTCAGAATTTATTATTAAAAACTCTTACAATTTAAATCAACCAATAATTCTTACCTATGTTTAGTCACATGACTTTGTTTCTTTTCTCAGTAAGGCATTCTCATCTTGCTTCCTCTGAGTCTTGCTGGTAACTGACTCTCTGCTTTTCCTCTTTCCAAAATTTTCCTAGTCTGGTTGCCCCACCTATACTTCCTGCCTGACTACTAGCCAATCATCATTTTATTAAATCAATATGAGTGACGAATCTTTACAGTATACAAGAGCATTATCCCACAGCACTTCTTAGCAAGTGATGTTAAGTTTATATCTAGTTTGATTCATTTATATAATAAATGATTTTAGTGTTTAACTGTTTTAAAGGATTTCCTAAAAAATTCTTTGTTTACATGAAAAAGTGATGACATTTTATAAGTGATCATATTTAAATAGCTAGTACTTGAATGCTTAGAACATCGATTAAACTATTTAAAGCATATCCATATTTAGTTGTCTTCATAAAGATTAGAATGTTTTCACTAATTCTGCATGTTTAATGACAGAAATTTCCATGTTGATACAGTTCAATTTACAGAGCCCAAATCAAGACACTTCTGTCTGGATTTGAAAATTTTCCTCCTCATCATTCCCTTATTGTGATGGGAGAGACATATTGAAGAATATTTTTTGGCTTTCTTTTAGTAGAATATAATTTTTGTTTGAGTTCTTATTTTCAATTGATTGACTATTTAAACTGGAAGGATCAAAGTGTGTTGGAGGATTGAGAGTAGGAGAACAGTCTAGGAGAGGCTTCTATTGGCCCAAGCTGGAGCTAGTTGAGTACTGGAATATACTCAATAGCATAGAAATGTATTTACAGCCCAAATAAAAACCTAAGAGAATATTCTAATGTACATAATTATAAAAATTGATAAATTGAAAATTTGATGACTACTGAGGCATTTACATGAATTCAAAGCAACTTTCTCAAAATATTTCTTTATTAAAAAGGTGACTCACTGTCCTCTGAGCAATAGTTATGGGATTGCTTTTTAGATATAACCATTGAGACTGAGTTCCATACTGCATTTTGATTGGTTGTAGTTTGCTGTAATGCTCTCTGCTGTTGCAAAACTCAAGGTCAAACATTCAAATTAACTGAAAACAATTTTAGGTATAAGGACTCTTTGGCCATCGAATTAGTCTGAAGCTGTTTTCTGTGAGAACACACACACAACAGAGAGAGAGACAGATAGAGACAGAGAGACTGAGAGAGAGACAGAAAGAGGCAAAGAGACAGAGAGATAGAGACAGAGAGACTGAGAGAGAGACAGAAAGACAGAGAGAGAGACAGAGAGAGGCAAACGACAGAGAGATAGCGAGATAGAGACAGAGAGACCGAGAGAGAGACAGAGACAGAGAAAGAGAGACAGAGAGAGAACACATTCTTGACCCCAGAGTTCCAAGGGAATATGTGACAGTCATTGAGTTTCACACACTTTCAATTTGACTGAGACTATTTCGAGAATCTGAACAAACAAAAACCATTAAAGAGAAGAGAAAACAGAGCCGAGTCAACGGACAAGTAGAAACTGTTCTATTCTGTGCTCTCTGGCTCAAGTGTGAATAAGGCTGCACCTGGAGGAAGGGGAAAAAAGCGAAGCATTCATCCATCATTCCTCAGGGGGAGCCAGAGAGAGTGAGGGGATTGGCCTGTCGAGAGAATGAATCATAAGTCCTTCTCACTGAAGATTAACAATGCCAAAGGGCAGGACTAAAGGGTGCCCTCCTCCGTTTCCTCCAGTCTCTTTCCTCTGCCCAGGTCCCACATGGCTGCACTGTCATATGCCGAGATATTGGTAGGGCAGAGCTGCTGAAAGCTGTGGGACATCTGGGAGATGAGTCATTGCAGGCAGAAATGGAACAATTAGCTGTGCTCAGTTCAGCACAAAAGCCTGAAGAGGTGTCTAATTGAGTGGCCCACAAAGGGCCAGGAAACAACGTGGATTTGAGCAGAATCCCACCATTAATTTCTGTGCTGACCTAATGGGACATAATTTGTTAATATGTTCACAACCCAGAGTAGACCTTTTCCATGATGCTGTGGATTTTGAGCGCTTGGCATTTCCCAGTGTTTGTGCTTGCTTGGATGAGTGCTGGAAAAGTTAAGGATGTGGTTAAATGCGAGCCTTTCTTACAGCCCATTTTAAAATCTGTGACCATGTAAACATAAAATGCGACATCCTGGTATGGTTAACACCACACTTTTCCCCAGAACATTGGGTTTGGGATTAGGCATTGGCAGCCAAATGAGGGCACTAGGACATTCTTCAAAAATCACATGGCCTTTGGACAATTTTAGGGATAGAAAGAAGGTAAAAATGTCAAAGTGAAAACAAATCACAGAATCTTTTGTCCGAGAAGAAATACTCATTTCTTTACAGATACTAAAAAATGCTAACTACACATTTTTTAAGCAATTGTGTTCTAGTCCCCTCACTTACTCATAGTTCCCAGATCATTTTTACTAATTTTGTTAAAGAAGAAATTAGAGTTATTTTCATAAGCTTTAATTGTGGTATTTTTAGAAGGCTTGAATATTTAAAATAATAACGATTTATCATCATAATTACACTTTTATTTTCATAAGTGGATTAGTCTTCAGACAAAATTAGGCTTAGATGTTATCTCTAATTTTTCCATTGGTTGTGATTTCCAAGCAAACACTGTGTAAACAAAGACACTTAATCACTTGGTAACTGAGTTTCTTATATGAAAACTGAAAGAAATTGATGTCAATACTGCCTACTGATGCTGTATGTTTCTATAATACTTACATGACAAACCAATATCAGTATAAAAAGATTGGCTGTGTCAAACTGAACACACATCTCTCCATCTTTGTCATGCCCACTAAAATGAAGCATTCCTTTAGAATGAAGATGATGAAAAACACAACAGAAATGTTAAAATGAACATGTTCATGTCCATCGGTCTCTCGCTTTACTCCGGTACCCTGTGGGTCCCACAATACATCTAAGCCATGGTGGCACAGGGTAAAATGCAGGGCAAGTGATGGAGACATCTGTATCTATACAGTCCCTTGATCCAAAGCATAACCGAAGTCAAAGTGGCCCAAATAGGAATAACAGGAGAGAATGCCAGACAGCTGGGGAGAGTGGTGTGTTAGTTGCATTTATAAATAAAATGTGTATTTACATTTATATTCAGTTTCTACCTTAACACTCCAATAATGTCAAGCAGATAACTAGTCAATTAAAAAAGGACACAAGCCAAATGCATTGGTTTATTGTATTGACTTGGAAACTTACTCAGTCATTGTGCTTGTTGGAGATCACAGACTGAAATTTTCAAAAGATTTTATGGAGCAGGTATTCAAAGATAATGAAAGCAGAGTATCAGAGAACTAATTCTTTAAGATTTTAATCTGAAAAACATTATTTTTGGTGTTAATAGAAAAAAATTACTAGCTGGCAGAAGAATCCTTTTCTATCTAGTGTATATTACAGTACCATGAAATTAACTTTTTTTTAAAAGAAAACTATGTTAGTGTCCATGCTACTTGCTCAGTGTTATAATCCTAAACAAAAGTGTCCAAAGGGCATCTCTAGATAGAAGAATTAAGTGAAGAAATAAATATTTTGAGAAGCTTTCCTATTACTAATTGCCACATAGTAGTTGTCTCATGGGTGTACAAAGGGCAAGGACTGTGTGAGGGGAGTAGACATATCTGCTACACCCAATATTCACCATCTCCCATGCTGAAATGATTGCAGATATTCTGTTGTGTATTTACTCCCTTTCTTCACCCATTAATCTGCTGACATTTTCAGAGACTTATTCAGTGTTCTGACTAGCTCTATAATTTATACAATGCACAAGGGGGCACGCAGCAATAGACTAATTCCCTTCTGGGGATAAATATTCACTGGATGAATTGTTGCATCTTATGGTTCTTTCGCTTCTACTTTTGGAGAACATTTTTGTGTATCTGTTTTCCATGTAATAGCTGTATCATTTATGTTCCTCTTCTTCTTCTTTTTTTTTTTTTTTGATTTTTCGAGACAGGGTTTCTCCATAGCTTTTGGTTCCTGTCCTGGAACTAGCTCTTGTAGACCAGGCTGGCCTCGAACTCACAGAGATCCGCCTGCCTCTGCCTCCCGAGTGCTGGGATTAAAGGCTTGCGCCACCACCGCCCGGCTGATGTTCCTCTTCTTCATGTGATATATTTGTTTTCAAATAACAACATTTCTAAGTGGAATGAGGTATTATGATTTCCATATGAATTTCTTTGACAATTAGTGAAATTAATTAGTTTTTCTATGTTCTTGGATTTTCAGAAATTTAAATCAAAATCCTAAAACTATGAAACCACTTTTTAAAAGTCTACAGGGGAAATGCTTCGGGGCGAACACTATTATTCTGGGCATTTAAAAAATTAATTAAAATAAAATTAATAATTTTTCCCTTCCCTTTCCTCCCTGCAACCTGTCACATGTCTTTTCTCTCCAACCCCATCTGTCCTTCTCAATCTCCCACTCAATTTCATAGTCTCTTTTTCATTATTACTGTTACATGTGATATGTATGTATTGTTATATGCAATATATCGATACAAATAAGTATGTAAATACTACCCATTGATTCAGTTTGCTGTTGTTGCATTCATATGACTTCATGTCTGACTAATGGTAGTAGATAACTCATCAGGGTCTCATCGCTGGGAAAGTTTCCCGAGTTTTCTTCGCTCAACAGTCATTATTTACTTGTTGTTCTTTATCTAGAGCTGAGGACCTATGAGATTCCCCTTCACACGTTAGCAAGTCTGTTGGTGTTGTCATTGTTTAGAACTGTCTAGGCAGCCCTATTGTGGAGGTTTCATAAGTATAGCTTCCCTGTTGTTTCCAGGAGACACAATCTCACAGCAGACTTAGATACCCCTTCTAGCTTTTACTATCTTCTTGTCTCCTCTTCCCAAATGCTCTCTGAGCCTTCAGTGCATGTGTGGTATTATAGATGTTTCTCTTGGGTCTGGATACCTTATAATCATTTGGTTTCTGCATTTTGACTAGTTGTGGTTTTCTGAAATGATCTCCTACTGCTGCAAAAAGAAACATCTTTGGTGAGGGTTAGGAGGTTTTTCTCATCTCTGGGTATAAGGATAAGTTTTAGAGTGGAGTTAGAAATTATGTTGGTCTAGCTAAGTGACAATAGTAAGTTCTCCTCTAAGACCCATGACATCACTAGCACTGGGTAGTTGGCTAGGTTTCTAGTACCAAACTTGATTTCCCCCGTTAAGCAGGCCTTAAGTGTAATTGGCCAAATGTTGGTTATGGGCAAGATACAGTGACATGATTGCACCTTTAAGGATATCTTGCCACGCTGGTGATTGTTGTGGTTCAAAGACTGAGTATGAGACCTGATTGTTTCTGTCCCTTGGCAGCTTGCACAGGACCTTCTGATACTATGAAAGCTAACTCTCAGGGAAAAGACTTTCAGGTCATTTTCAGATCTAATCTTCTGAGTTCTATCTGAAATGTGTGATGTTTTCACCAAAGGAGATTTACCTTCAAACTCTGGAAGGCAACAACAAGAACCTATATTGTTTTGGGTATCTCTTGGACTTCCCTAACCAACAACTCAAAAAGAGACTACTCATTCCTGGCATTGAGGGTTTTGTGTGTGTGTGTGTGTGTGTGTGTGTGTGTGTGTGTGTGTGTGTGTATGATTCTTGCAGGGAGCATTGGCAACCCATGTAGCATAATTTCATTTCAGATGTGTGTGTTATGTAATTTTAGCTAACTGTAAAATAAGATGGTCTATTTAAAGCTGTTTCAAACATCACTAGTGCTGTTTTATCCTCATTTCCTCTCTTCTTGACATCTCTTTTCCCTCCCCAGTTGAAGACTTCTCTGAGTCTCCCCCAAGTCCCTTTTTATGTCACCTATATCCCGCTAATATTTTACATGACTCCAAAAGCACAGGTAATAAGAAAGAGAGAAACATGTATTTTAAGTTGTTTCTCTTATTATGCTATAATGGGAGAAAACCATCCTTTGTAGAAAGCTATTAGGTTTACTATACCAGTCAGCTAATTGATGCCATGTGGGAAACCTTATATACTAGAAATGCATTCAAATAAGCATATCATTAATAGTTTTGTGATTCTTATGTGTGATGGAGTAAGGTAGCTTCCAACATTTGTTCCAGATATTGCAAAGTTATCCTTATTCCCTTGGTCCTTGTTTAGCAAAGTCCCTCCCTGGAATTCTAGAGAATTGTGTAGGCTTTGAAATTTGAGTCAAATGACTGTCCTTTGTGGCTTCAGGGGAGATTGGGAATGGAATGGTTCTCCTTACTCTAAAACCATCTTTATGACATCTTCTCACAGTTGTTAGAGAACTGAAGACTCCCACGTCCTTTTCATCAGAGGCACCTCCTGCCTTGATTCCTGATTCCCATATGTGGCTCCATGGAGGTACCTATTCCTGTACAATTTCGCTTCTGGGAACTCACATTGCTCTTGATTGGGCTTATTTTCTTGTTCTTCTTCAGTGTGCCCCCATTGGTTTCCAGATGTCTTTTTTATGTTAGAATCTATGATCTAGGTAGTCCCGTAACACCAGACTTTTTCATTGGCCATAGCAATAAAAATAAATGCACTATTTATAGTTGTCTCTGAAAATCTGATGTTTGGTTGACCTAAGGAAATCAGTTTCTTTACTTGAAATATTAGTAAAATCCTACCAAAAAGAGGGAATATAAGCTGATACAACTGCTACATAAAGTGGGTATTTCTGTAATGTCCTAGAAGAGTATAATAAAGTGATAGTTGAACATTAGACATAGTGTTGGATTAAAAGGTATATATGCCACGAAAGGAAATTCACAACTCAAAAGAGATCTTCATGAAATATAAAATAAATTCAACTCCAGGCAATGCAATTTGTAGACTTTCAGATACATGATTTGCTAGTCATTTTTTAGTGCTTTTCTGTAAGTTTGACTAGTATGGCGATCCTCATTTATGACAAAATATTTCCCATATTAACCTCCCTTACTTATAACAGTGTACTCTTTTAACTTACCCAAAATTATTTGACCTTTGACCTAAATTCACTGGGACTTTGACAATGTAGTCAATGTGGAATCTCAATTAAAAGTGAACAAAAAAAGATGATGTATCTATGACTTTTTCAAACTGAACCCAACAAAATCTAGAAGAAACCATATTTGCAAATGATGATTTATTTGGGTTTAAATTTTCAGGCCTTTTATTTCCTCCTCAATGATTCTACCTTGAAGCTTTCTACAACATGTGTTCTGTTTTCAGTATCAGATTCAAATCAGTACATGTTCCTTGCCTTTTTCTGTCAAGATGTCCCGATTTGAGTTCCTATTAAGCATTTCTCGTTGATGGCACCATTGCTGTGGAATTGCTAGAGAAAAATTTATATTCATTACTTCACACCTCTATCTTCTGTTTGCTTCTCATCAACCCACATTTTTATATTTACCACATAATATGCACTGTTTTAGATGTTAATATCATATGGGATTTGTGAATATCTGAGGAGACAATTATTTGGAAACCTAGAGGTAGAGTTTACAGATAAAGGAAACACTGTGGGCCAGTGCTATCATGCCATGAACAAGTATTACACTGGGGAAATAAAGAGGAGTTTAGTGAGGCTGGAATGGATGGCCCGTGTATGTGAAACTGGCTAGGGTAGTGTGACATAGGAAGTAAATCCCCTCTAAACCCCCTGACATGGAGAATAGTGACTATGTGGGGTTTCTATTGCGGTGAAGAAACCGTGACCAATGGCAACTCTTATAAAGGAAAACATTTAATTGGGGTGACTTACAGTTTCAGAGGTTTAGTCCATTATCATTATGTCAGGATATGACAACAGGCAGGCAGACATGGTGATGAAGGAAGTGAGAGTTCTATATCTTGACACAGAGAAAATGGGAAATGAACTACGTCACTGGATATAGACTGAGCATAGGAGACCTCAAAGCCCACCCCCACAGTGCCACACTTCCTCCAACAAGGCCACTTCTACCCCAACAAAACTGTACCTCCTAATAGTGCCAATTTCTTGGTACTATCTATAGGGCTATTTTCTTTCAAACCACCACAATCTACTCCCTGGCCTCCAAAAGCTTGTAACTATATCATAATGCAAAAATGTATTTAGTTCAATTTCAAAAGTCTCCATAGTCTATCATAGTCCCAACAATATTTAAAAGTCCAAAGTTCAAAGTCTCTTCTGAGATTTATACAATCTCTTAACTGTAATCCTCTATAAAATCAAAGTTAAAAAGCAGATCATATAGTTTCAACATTATAGTTGCACAGAGCATGCATTGCTGTTCCAAAATGTAGGGAAGGGAACATAGGAAGGAAATGCTCAATTGAAGCATGACCAAAATCAGTTGGACCAACTCCAAACTCTGGGTCTTCAAGTCTGATGTCAAAGCACTCTTTAGATCTCCAAGTACTTTCAACTTTCAGCTTTGCTGAGTGAAACACTTCTTTTCTCTTGGGCTGGTTCCACTCCCTGTTAGCAGCTTTTTTCTGCAGGTAACCCATGTCTCTGGCATCTCCAATATCCTGGGATCTCCGAGGAAATCCAGGCTTCTCCTTCACAGCTTCACATAGTGGCCTTTCTAGGCCTCCATCCAGGAACTCCCCTGACACATGTCTGGCCTTGGTGACTCTCCTTAGTTTAGAAGATTACATAACCCCTTTCTTTTATCATTGACTCTAAAGTCAGAGTCACATTGGCCAGAGCTGCCATGTTGTGCTACTTGCTGGGTCTGGAACATGGCTCCCCTTTTCAATTACATCGTCACCAATTCTCTGTTTTCAATGGTTTCCTTCACTGCCTAAGGTTGACTGTCTGTCTTAAAAGTGAATCTGTATACGAGGCTGGCTTCAGACACAGAGATCTGCTTGCCTCTGTCTATTAAGTGCTGAGATTAAAGGTGTGAGCCACCAGGCCTTCAATTATTTTTTACAAATTAGAAACTTAGCTGGAGAGATGGCTCAGCGGTTAAGAGAATTGGCTGCTCTTCCAGAGGTCCTGAGTTCAATTCCCAGCAACCACATGGTGGCTCACAACCATCTGTAATGAGATCTGGCGCCCTCTTCTGGCATGTGGGCATACATAGAGGAAGAATGTTATATACATAATAAATAAATAAGATCTTTTAAAAAAGGAAACTTAGCTAGGTGAGATTTTGCCCTGAGGTCACCACTCCCGTTATTCCTTTTCTTAATCTATTTTTCTCCTTCAACATAGGCCTTAGCTCCATTCAACTAGTATGGCCCACTAAGCCAAGCTTAAAGAATTCCACTGTTTTCCTAACCCATAGAACCCAAATCCAAATTTCTCCAAACAAAAGCCTGGCCAGGCCTATCATAATAATCCAGTTCCTGGTAACAACTTCTGTCTTAGTTGGGGTTTCTGCTGCTGTGAAGGAACACCATTACCACAGCAACTATTGTAATGGGAACATTCAATTGGGGTGGCTTACAGCTCAGAGATTTAGTCTATTATCATCATGGTGGTACATGATGGCAGGCAGGCAGACATGGAGCTGGAGAAAGAGCTGAGGGTTCTACATCTTGATTCTCAAGAAACAGGAAATGAACTGTACCCTGTGTACCCTGTGCTTGGGAGATGTCAAAGCCAACCTACACATTGACATACTTCCTCCAACAAGGTCATACCTACTTCAATGAAGCCCCACCTCCTAATAGTGCCACTCCTAATAGGGGCCATTTTCGTTCAAACCACCACAGTTACTTACAGCAAAGTTTTGAAACTTCCATTAACACTTAGGAAAATGAAACAACTCTCCAGGTGATTTTCAGGTCCAAAAAAGGTATGCAGAAAAGACAGCTCAAAAATAAATTTTAGCCTGAATAATAAAAACCCAGAGACAGATATTGGTCTTCAACCTGAAGATCAGAAAAGCAAAGCCGCCAACCGCTAGAGAGCTCCAAGAGCTCTTACCTCTATGGAGTCTTCAGGCTGAAATAGAGTGAGTTCCTGACTCATTTTTCCTTATATTCCTCTTTAGTGCTGGGGTTAAAGGCATGCACCACCACTGCCTGACCTCTATGGCAAACTAGTGTGCTATTCGGATTATTGGTGTATGCTATCACTGCCTGGACTGTATGGCTGATTACTGTAACTGTTTTGAGTACTGCTTTTCAGGCAAACATTATTTATTAAAATACAAATGAAATATCACTACAATAAATACTGATTCTGAATGTGAATGAGGGTGCCTTGTGAGAAATTAAGTTCTTTTACTGTGAGATATGATCAGCATTTCCTTCCACATGTATTGAATATCCATTCACCATTTAGTTCCTTTCTACACTACATTCCAAGAGTCTTTCATGACATCTAAAGACTACTGATTAAATATCATTCAATGTTTAATCACGGTAAATGATTTTGGTGTCGTTCTATTGCCCTCCACATACTTTGCCATTTGAGAATCTATAAATCTGAGCACAAACACTGCTCACTGTATCTCCTTGCTTGAGCGTTTGTTTTATGTACCAGAGCCTTCCAAGCTTTCATTTATGAGAAAGAAAAGATGCCTAAAAACTATTGTTAGCTCTTAATAAATAATTTAGGAATACTACACAAAGTTTCCCAAGCTCTTTAACCCCTGCAGAACAGCAGGACTGGGAAGCATGTTAAACAGCTCTGACTTCTCCAGTGAGGTTAAGGACTAGTTCTTTGTGTAGTATGACACCTCATCAAGTAGTGGCTGCTTTTTCTTGCCTGTCTCATTTCTGTTCGTCATTGTTATCCACAGACCATTTGACACATGCTTCTTGCACTTTATCCCTCAGAATTGGCTTTGGTGATAGCATCAACATCATTTTCAACCAAATCCCTTATTCATATTTTTTGAGATAGGGTCTTACTATGTACCTCTTGCTGTCCTGAAACTCACTATGTAGACCAGGCTAGTCTTAAACAGAGATCAAACTGTCTCCACCTCCTGAGCACAGTGAATGCACTCTTTTTGTTTGTTTGTTTGGTTGGTTGGTTGGTTGATTTTTTTTCTCCTGAGACAGGGTTTCTCTGTGTAACATCCCTGCCTGCCCTAGAACTCATTTTGTAGACCAGACTGACCTCTAACTTACAAAAATCCACCTGCCTCTGCCTCCCAAGTATTGTGATTAAAAGTGTGTGCCACCACACCTGGCTTTTGTTTCATTTGTATATTCTTAAATATCCATATTCCATGAATAAGCCACTAACTTTTCTATTGAGAACATACTGTAACAAAAGCTATGTGATTTCATAGTATTTGATATTCATACATATGTGTACCCATTCCTAAAAAGTTTTACCCCTCTGATACATAGATCTATAGTATAGCCACAGGAGGGTAGTTACAACAATTTTTACAATGCCTAAAACATAGAAGACACAATAATATTTAATTTCATGTATCTACTTCACAGAGTCATCGAGTTCTCAGATACTGGCTATATTACTTACTTTTCTGTTAGTCTAAACAAAAACCTATGTTACTAAATTTCCATTCCTGGGGGAGATCGAAAATCTATGCCTCCTCCCAAGGTTCCAACAACAAACCAAGGCATGATTCCATCAAAATTCACTATGAGGAATCAATGGATTTATTGGGCCTCCCAATAGAGACTTGGTGAAGACTTACCTACTGGAGTGTGAGCACTTCTTTTTTAACCTGCCAGGCCTGAGAAGCATTTTCCAACACCAGCAGGGGGTTCCCAATAGCTGTAGTTATACTCTAACCTCTCCCAGGCTACATGCTGTGGAATCAGGTAGACACCAGGTGAGGGGCTTTTGCCTTATTTCACCCCTTGATGTAGGGTTACATAGTAGCAACACCTGCAGCTGGGATGATCTTTTGTGAGGTGTTGCACAGCTGAACTCCCCAAAATGGTTTTGCTTGGGAGATAGCGCATAACATGCTTCACTCCTTATTCGGGTCTTATATTCTTTCAGCATCTTCTGACCTCTATAATCATTCCAGAGACTTGGAAAGGGTGACATGCCCTTCTATTTATTCCTCCATCTTCAGAACATTGTGGTTGGTGAGTCATGTTGGTATTTCTCCGACTACACAACCCAAGGGAGGGAATGAACTCCCCCACATTTGTCTGATCCAAATGGGCAGAGACTGAAGTTAGAACCTAATATTGTAGTTACAAACGTGGAAAAGCACATTAGCTGGTGTGTGATTTAGCCAATCAATAGCAGTTGCTTCTCCCCTGGCTTCTCTGCTCACAGTTTTATCTAATCTCCTTGTACTAGATGTGAACTGAGCCTTACGTCCAATCAGAAAGCTGGTTCTGTCCATAACCACTTGTGCCATTGCTGCAGGAGCGTGCCACCATTGCACTATGATGTGCCACCACGGAATTAAATGCCTGGCATTTCCATCAGGAAACATGCTAATCCACAGCTGAGTAGAACCTTTGTGCTTAACTCTCTCTGGCATATATAGTAGCAACCATGGGAGCCTGCTCACAGGTAAAGAACACTTCTGATTCAGTCTTAGCTTTGCTTCTCCAAGTCCAGGAGCCCACGTTTGCAATCTCCTCTGCAGTGGGGTGTAGTGAGCCGGACAGGATCGCCATTACAAGATGGCGCCGACATCCTGTCTTGTTGGTTATAAACAACTCCATATTTGGCTATTCCTTAGAGCTGCGTGTTCCCGCTTCCCCGCATGCGCGGTGGATGTGGATTCTTGAGCCTATCCCAATGCGGTCTGGTGTCAGCTGTTGGTGGCAGCCAATCACAGGGCGACCCGCATGCCAGTTCCCTATTTAAGCGGCTGCCTAAGTGCACCCCCTTCCCTTCGCTTCCTGCTCCCCTTCGCTTCCTACTCTCCCTTCGCTTCCTGCTGCCTCTCCCCTTCGCTCCCTGCCCCTTTGCTCCCTGTCCCTCGCTTTCCTGCCCCCTCCTTTCCTGCTCCCCATCAATCAAGGGCACTCCAGTAAAGCATGATCTGAGTGGAATCCTGGTGTGGTGGTCCTTCTTCCGTCACAGGTCAAGAAGTCCGCCACAGTGGGGCCTTAAAATTCATTCAGTTCTGGAAGACCACTAGCCACAATAGCAAGATGCTTTTTTGTTTTAGGGATATCTAGGGCCTGTGTGGGTAATCCACTCCTAGCACTGGGATTCCCAATTAACCATCTATGGATTCTGGGAGCATCTGGTTTTATCTTTTGTGTGCTCTTTAACTTTACAAGCAGAGGCTATTATAACATTTCCCGATCATCTGAGTGGGTACCACTTGTGTCTTACCCTACTCTAAAGATCCAAGAATTGCAAAGCAACCCTTGCCCTTTGCACCCTTCATCCACTAATTCCCTTTCTCTTAAATGAATCTCCAATTCTGCAAAACACTCAAAGGTTAGTGTTATGCTATCCACATGTGACAAAACTGTTATGAAGAAGAAGGAAAGGACAATGATGCAAAATCCAGAGCCACTACCTCATCATAAATAAATGGTGCTCTGAGATAATCTTGACAAAGCACTTGAGAATCTTTTGTCATCTGTTCCAACCAAGTAACAACTCAAGAGACACAGAGGTCAAACAAAAGTAATATTTGACATGGCACGAGAAGATTCATGCATTACTATTGAGAAGATTCTATTCTTTGCTGGTGATCATTTCTTCCACAGATCCATGTTGGGTGTCGTACCGTGGGTAGAGGGGAAATACCTGAGTTAGTTCTCCACAGCCCACAGTCATTCTCTCTGAGCCATTCCCGTTCTATAGCCTGAAAGCTCTTCCATGGAGCCTCCCTGCATTTCCCCATTCCTGATGAACTTTTCTAGGGGCTGCTCGAGTGACTCAATCCTGCCCAGGGTCAAGAGGAATGAGGTCCCTCTCTCTCCTCCTGCACCTGATGCTCAGCCTGATTCCTTGGGTTGGAGAAGCTCCAAGAGGGCATGATGGCTGGGATAAGATTGGAGCTGTGAACACTCTGTCTACCACACCTGACTTCAGAGAGAAGCCTTGGATGAGCAAATCATCTCCATCACTAGTATACTCTTTTCAGGAGAGAAAGATGCCCTCCTTTGTCTGGAGGATTAACTGCCCACCCCTTTCACAGGCTTAATCTCTGCACCTGTATTTTTTTCAATCATGGATGCTTTTTGTAATCTGATCATTGGGCCTGAAAGCCTTCCAGAAGCCCATTAGCACCGAACCTGGCTGTCCGGCAATGTTTACCTGAAGAACTGTGACTTAATACAGATCTTGCCACATTTGCCTTTGAGTAACCAGAGAGACCTCTTGGACTGCTCTGTGTCTCTTCTCCCCCAGTGGGGTTGTTATTCCATTTTACGGACACTCTTCACATGTTCGTCTAAGTCATTTACATCCCCCAACGCTTCTCCTACTTCATAAAGATTTAGCTTCACCAAAGGGCTCAGTAAAGCTCCTGAAGCTGCATGCCGGTCTCAGGGCCTCACTGAACCTAATTCTTCCCTAAATCTCTGGTGAACACAGTCCTATAAGGTCCCGTTCACAGGTCATCCAACATTGCTTCTCTCCTACCTGTTCCCTCAGTAGCCTGTCCCTCCTCAACTGTCTTCCAGCTCCTGGCATTCATTGGACCTAAGTTATAGATCTCACTCTCTGCAGAAGCAGTAAGAGGTCTCTCTGAGGACAGGGGGACTGCCTGGAGGAAGATGCAGGTGCTGGGAGGAACTGCATCAAGAAAAGGAGAGGAAGCTGGGATTTTGGTATTGGCCTGGGATTTTGAAGATGAATTGTATAAGGGCAGGGTTGTGGGGGGCAGGGTGGTGGCCTGTTGGTTTTGTTTTTTGTTTTGTTTTTTTTTAAGCTAGGGGACCACAGGAGAAGAGGTCTAGCAGACTGGACCAGTGCCTCTGCAACTGTTTACTGGAACCACTGGCCCTGATGTTATAGTAATAGGAGCTGCGGGGCTGCATCCCCAGCACCCCAGCCGCCTGGCTAGCTTATGCCCTGAAATAATTACACGGACACTGTATTCTTTTAAACACTGCTTGGCCCATTCTGCTTGGCCCATTAGCTCTAGCCCTTACTGGCTAATTCTGATATCCCAATCAACCCATCTCTAATAAACTGTGTAGCTCCGGTCTTACCGGGAAAGATTCAGCAAGTCTGACCTGGCGGCTTGCTTCATCGTGTGCCTCTGCCTGGGAGAGCGGAGCATGGCCTCTCTTCTGAGGCATCTGCTCCCGAGAGGAGAGCTGTCGAGTCTGAGCTCACTTCCTCTTCCTCCCAGCATTCTGTTCTGTTTTCTCCACCCACCTGTGTTCTAACCTATGAGGGCCAGCCAAGCAGTTTCTTTATTTTTTTAACCAATGACCTTCCTCCATCGTGATGTGTTATTCCCAGGGCTTGGAATGTCTGCTCTAGATCTTCAGGAACTCTCTAAACGTCTCCTAGAGCAGGCTCTACCCCTCAAGCGGGCCACTCCAGAACACCGGAAGAAGAGTGCCATCCTAGGAGTTCCACTACCAACAGCTCCTGCCTCAATGACAGCACCTTACTTCTCTTTCTCTCTAGTTTCTACACTGTCCATGACCCAGTGGTCAACCCCCACAGGGCCTACAGGGCTACACCGAACTCACTTACAAAATGCCATATCAAAATTTTCTTTGAGAACTGTCCCCTCCTCCAACGACTGTCCCTTCATCTACTTGTCTCATTCCCGATGCCGTGAATATCATTGCTCTTCCCAAACTCATCCAAAGTTATGTCAAATCTTGTACTCTAAGTGCCACTAAAGCTCCGTCCCTGGGAGAAAGGAGAATCAATAATTACCCCTCCTCCCAAGGGCCCAACAACAAAGGGAGGTATGATTCAAAACGTTCACGCTAGGGAACCAATGGCTTTACTGGATCTCATTAGACAATGTAGGTGAGGGATTGCTTACAGGGATGTGAACACTCCTGTCCTAACCTGATGTACCTAAAAAGCCTTACCCAACATCAAGGAAGGATTCACCATAGTTGCTGGATGAAGCCCCCCTTTCTAGTCTTCAATGGCCTGTATTTACTCCACTGCCCCAGGCAGTGATGTAGCTGGATACTCAGATGAGGGTCTCCTGCATTATTCCAGCCCTCAGTGTAGGGCTGGGGAGTGTAAACAGTCAATACAAATGACCCTCAGTCTCACAAGGCTGCCTTGTCATTGGTCTTTCTTGTTCTGAGGCTTCTAGTAGCTAGAGGGTTCTCTGGGTCTCCAGAATATGCACAGCTATTATTGGATTAACCTCCTTGAAACCCCATTTCTTAGTATTGTTGCATTATGTTTTATAATGCAACATTATATACATTGTTTACATTGTGTTTTAAGACAAAAATGTTCGCACTATAGCATGTGGGCTTGATCTCCAGAGAGTCTCCAGAGTCTACATGAGACCAGTGCACACACACATGGCGCTTGTTCAGTACAATATCTTTTATATACGTCATGGAAGGATAGGAGGACAAAAATATCCTCCTCAGTGGGCAGAAGTTCTAAACAAAACTAGCAGGCTGTTCACTTTTCAGGAAAACAGAAACTATCAGGGATGTAATGTAAATGTATCTCAATAAAGTTGTGTGCGACCTGTAGGTTCGCAACATTGTTGTGCCCGCCTCTACCAGCAAGGAAGATGCAACACCAGAGCTCTTCTTGCTAGCAGTTTATTCAGGACCTTGTTCTCTTTCTCTCTCTCTCCCCAGGCAAACCTCTCTCGGCCCTTAAAAAGGCAGAGGCCGCCAACCCCAGATTGCCAGGTGGGCACTGCCCATAGGTTCCACGCATATGCAAGCAGCTGATGATCATTGCGTGATAATAGCATAAGTCAGGTCTTAGCCATAGGAGTTGATTCGCCATCAGGTGTGGCTTCACGCAGCTCTCTACACAACATGATCACAGAATGGATGGAAAATTTGAAAGCCAGTAACAAGAGAAATTGGTCTAATAGATCTTATTCATCTCAAGTCAATGGATTTCTTTGAGCGGTCACAAAATGTGAATGTATCTATGTTCAAAGAAAGCTTACAAAGGATGACACTTCAGCAGGCTAGACTTTTAGGAACTGAGTGCACTGGATATCCTTTTCTGTGCACATTGGAACACAATTCCAAAGGCAGAGCACTTGAAGAATAGACTGGCATCCACCTTGTACTGTGGCGCTTGCTCTTCTTAAAACACACGTGGTTTGATACCCATAGACATGAGCATCCCCTATGAACTGGTGCCACACCTGTGCCATGCTTCCATGCTACTTGAGGCAGATGGAAATCCATACATGCAGTCAGGGAAAGTTCACAAATTGGCAGAAACAATGCTGGTGATTGAAAAGAACCTTTATTATCCTACTGCGCACATAATTATTTCTAACTATTCAATAACTTTAAGAAAAATGCCACATCTATTCATTAGTATTTTCTGAAAAGTTATTCCTCAGCTTGAGGAATACAAATTAGGTGAAATTTTCACAATTGATGCATTAAATTGTGGGTATGACTTTTTACCCCTCTTACATGACTCATTTCCATTTTAAAGTCGCGTGTGTGTTTGTGTGTGTGTGGTGTGTATGATGAGAGTGTCTGTGTGCATTTGTGCATGTGAACACGAGGACACATGAGACACAGTGTACACAGAGAGCTCAGAGTACAACCTCCGCTGTCAGACTTCTCCTTCCCCTTTGCTTGAGAAAGATTCTTTTTGGTTTCCTGTCGTGGCATTGTTTGGATGCCTTTGCACAGGCCGGGCTAGCTGAGCTGCAGGCCTCTGGGGATTGCATCCCCACCCCCATCTCACTGTAGAAGTGCTGAGACCACAGATGAGAGCTTACACCTGGCTCACTGGGGGTTCTAGGGACTGAGCTCAGGTTGACAGGCTGACTTAGAAGGGCTGTCACCCCCTGAGACATCTGGTTGACACAGTGTAACTTTTGAAAATATGAACTTCAATTAGGGACTTGGATTTGGGGTTTCTTAATGCCTGTGATTTTAACAGTTTGTGTCATGAATGTTCAGGATTTATATTTGTAGGATTTTAGAGTTTAGAGATTCTGATATTTCAGAATGCCAGCTTTCCAGATGGGGGCGTTTGGTACAGTACTTTGGATGGAGCTAAGTGCTTGTTCTGTGGATTCTTGTCACTCGTTGTCCCTACACTCCTGTCATTATTCGGGGGTTTGGAGTAAACTGGCCATGAACTCAGGGTTGTAGATTTTGGATGAGGTTTGGGCACCAGCATGACTACTTCTGAGTGTCCAATCTGCCCTCAGCAAAGATCAGTGCTGGACCCCTGACATAGCAGCATCATCTGGGGTGACTAGCTATCTACACAGTGACATGCTGATGACATTGGGGCTCATTGCACCACAGAGGGGAGTGCTTTGATCCTTCTAGAATAAACCCTTCATATTAATAGAGATTAATTTCTCCTATAAATAAAGCATTGTCACAACTATAATGCCCTGACTCATAACCCCTACTATTCTGTTCCGCACAGCACTGCTTCTGAGCGGGAAGGCTTCACCGCAACAGGAGTGTTGAAAAGCCCAGTGATTTTACTGTACTGTACAGCATCTTGAAATCCCCCACTCTTTAGACTTTTTGAGACTCCTCATAGTATTGATGAGATAGTGACGCCTCACCAGATGGATGAAACATTCTACAGAAAGTTGTGGATACTCAGACTTAGCATCGAAGACACAGTGCTTGTCCTCCCTTTTTTAGGATTCCAGGAATTGGGCATTAAAGGGCAAGGATGGCCCCACTTCCGATTGTTCCCTAGGCATACACTAGAGAAATTTGTGTTTTCTTTTCCTTTGGCCTTATGCTCAGCTAGACTAGGTCTACAAAAAGGAGGATCACTTCTACCAACAAATGCAGTAACAATTCCATTGAACTAGAAATATGAGCGTTGCAAGGACACTTTGGAATGCTCCTGTCTGTGAGTCAACCAGCAAAGAAGTACATTACTGTGATGACTAGGGTGGCTGATGTTGACTACCAGGGGTACAATTGGACTGGACTGTACAACAGCAGTAGAGTAGCGTGTCCCTGAGGCTATCTCCTATAACCATACCCTATTATTAAAGGCAGTGGAAAATGCCAACAGCTCAATCCAGACCCTTCTGGAATGAAGAACTGAGCCATCCAATCAGGTAAAAACATCAGCAGCTAAGGTGCTTGTTAAAGGCAAAGAGAATACAGAATGCATAGGGGAGGAAGGGAGTTCTAAACACCACCTCCAGCTGGGTGACTTTATCCTTGGGTATTTCTTCCTTATGATTGTATTATAGAAGAAAACAATCCTGTGGCTTTCAAGCACCTCTCATTTTCTCATGCAGTTGAAAATAAACAGATTTATGTCACAGCACTTAAGTACTGTTTACTTTCTATCATACTATTTAAGTTATGGAATATTAATGGTAAGAGATAAATAGTCTCATTCAAAGACTTCATCTCCTTTTTTGGGGAAGGCACTGATACATTCTCAGTTGTGAGTAGTAGAGGTGTTTCATGGTTGGTATGGTTTAGAAGATGTATATGGGCACAGAAGGTAAGGAGAAGTGAATGTATGATGGTTAGCTATATACAGTCCCCCCACTGGGTATTAGGATCCCCAGATAGCAGAGTGGGGGTATTTTTATGCATGGTGTGTCTGTTCTGCTAGGTTTCAAACCTACCAGGAGACAATAACTTTTCAGTGACAGATACTGGCAACCATCGCCACAGACAGAACACAAGTAAATGTGTTACAAATTTCTTTGTGCATATGCAAATCTACCTTCTGCTTGATCTATTGCTTGATCTCTCTGGTCACATCTAAGCACACACATGCACACTGGCATGTTTTAGAGATCCACTGGTCATCATATTTCAAAATTATCACTGAATTAGAGTTGGAAAGGGTTGGATTCTTTCCTTGGGATTTTGTAGAAAAATAATAATATGCTTGGATTAGAGAAGTGATTTGGATTTTTCTTCTCAAATTTAAATTTTCAGCTGACACACACAAAAGCAAGTGTACTTGTTCACATAAATGCCAGCTCTCTGCACCAGGTAAGTGCACTCATACACATAAACACACACACACACACACACACACACACACACACACACACACACACACACACCATACATGACTGAATGAAATTCGATCCTCAGAATGTTATTCCTGCATTTGTTAATCTTTACAAAAGCTCAGTTCCCCCTTTAGGCTAAATCTTCTATTCACCAAAGCATCAGATAACTCCTTGTTTAAAATTTTACCCATGACCATGCTCCAGTGAGTATATGGGCAACACAAATTGGAATTCTTTATTTTTATTTTTCTTCTTTTGATGGGGGCATATGGGTTGGGGGGACGGACCTGGCAGGATAAGGGTGCATTATGTGAAACTTCCAAATAATCAATAAAAATCGTATGTTGAAAAAAATCACACATAAAAACACCTGGAATAGTTTCTGCTGCTTGATAGATTGATATTACAGGTATATATAGCACATAAAAAGAACACAACAGTTCTAGTCTGGCTGCTCTATTACAGTATTGCATGTGCACATGTGCATGTGCACAGCAAGTAAGAAGCAGCATGCAGATGTGATCCCAGGAGCTCAGCTTCTGACTATTAAAATATGTTGTCTACTATCTGGTGTTTGAATGTATAGTTGCCTAACTAAAAAAGAAATTTAGCCATCAAAATAGACTCCTGATCTATGCAAACCCCATATATAGTGGGCTTGGGTTATTGTGCACCCATAGTGACACAAGAGATATACAGGGGTGTGTTTTACGTGTATCTTAATTGTATCTTTTTATCACTAAAACATCAGGACTCAGTAAAGCCATTTGATTAGAGCCAGTAGTTTTAAAATAAGTATTTAAATTTTGTTTACTGAATGATTTCTGTATGCCAGAGGTTATTTTATGTATTGAACAGTTGTCTGAAAAGAAACCCAGAGACCTTGCTTCTTAAAAGACATGCAACCAATGTATAAATGAATATGTGATACTAGATAGGAATCATGCGAGTGAAGAATAAAATGCCAAGTAAACTGAGGGTGGTTATAGCATGTAAAATGATTTTTAAAATATTACTTTTGCAAATAGGAAAAAAACCTTCTCACTAAATAATGAACGGCATTTAATTATCACAGTAACCATTTCATAAGTTGGTATCATCAATATATATATATATGTATATATATATATATAATTCTGAATATACATGTGAGCATACATGTGCATACATGTGTATATATAACAGCATATATAAGTTAAACAAATTGTGACGTGCAACATATGTGCACATCCTACATAATTTTCAAGTGTTTATTTGCGCAAGTAGTTGCTTTTAGCAACTCAACTACTTGTGAACTCCAAGGGCAGAAAAACAAAATCTTACTTCCATGTATTTTTACTGGCAATACCTGGATATACCACCAGATGGTGATGTTTCTCCTAAAAGCATCATTCTTTCCATCTTTAAAAAAAAAACTTCCCTTCACTCTCTGAGGTTCAGGGAGTGCCAAGCATGCGAGAGCTGGAGAGCAGGGAGGAGGCTGTGATCCACTGTCCTCGGGACAGGACATGGCAGTTGCCATCAAGAACGGTTGCACTCACAGCAACTGTGATTACCTGCAGACCTGCAGAAGACCCGGTCTGGCAGCACTCTGTCATGTATAGGGAAGGGCCTCATGAGGCCTCATGGCTTCTTGAGGGATTAGAGGCAATTCTTGGTCTCTGAGAGAAGAAAGTGCCATTTCTTCTGTGATGTAGACACTAAGCATGTTCATGCTCCAGTAAATAACCCTGCGGCCATGCTCATGCGAACGACCATAATTGAATTAGTGTGTCATTAACAATAATGCAATGAGAAGGAGGAGGAGGAGAAGATGGAAAAGGGGAAGGAGAAGGAGTTGTCTAAGTAGGAAGAGAGATTTTGGGGAAGGAGAAAGGTGTCAGTGGGAGAGGTCATCCTTTAGGATGAGCTAGAGCAAGAGGGATTCAAATGACCAAAATTCATCATATTTGTAGATGATATTGTCAAGTTAAAAAACCCTGAACATTATAATTTACTCACTCAAGGCTTAATGCGACAGCGGTCTGAATGCTGTAGTATTTACAGCAATCCACGCTGCTTTGGAGCTCCAGGTCTGTTTCTTTTTATAAACTGCACTGTTAACCTTGTAGACTGTGGTTGCCCTCACTGAGCATCAGACCTGTGAGCTTCATCTTCGGGGTGCTTTCTAGCCTTGGGGTCTGTGTATTGTTGAAAGTTTCCCTAGAAGTGCGAAACAATTGCTTGGAAACATCTTACTCCCCCTAAGCATTAGACAGGATTTAAGCATGTTCAACCTGGGCAAACGATCCTACTACAGAGCCAGGATCTCTCCAGGTACCCTGCACAGTGCTTCACGAGTAATGAAGCTCTCCTGGTTTGCTGGCAGCAACAGAAACAGGTCTACTTTCCAGAATCTTCTGACACCAATAAGACAGAAAAACCTTCTTCCGGGTTTATTCTCTCTTCAACCTGGAGTGGCTTTCTAACTCACACGGTAGATCAGATAGATACACATGGCGACCTCTGCAGACCTCTAAGCTCTTCTTTGTTTCTTCCACTCCTCACCTCCACCTACATTGTTTCCCACAAACTCTCAGCTCTGTCTCCATAGAGAAGCAGGTGGTCTCTTCCCAGGAATGTATTTACCCTTTGCTGCTCTACAACCTGTAAATTATCTCAGAACATTCACCTGGGGTACTTAAAAGGCTCGACTCACTTATTTTCTTCCTCACCAGAATCACTGCCCTCTCGTGCCTTGGTTCAAAGATGTTACCAACTGTTTCTTCAGACATTTTATGGTTTTCAGTGGGTCTATCCATAGGAAAGAAAGATAACTCTTTCACTTAAACCACATATTTTTGATATATTCTTTCCTTGTATTGTTCCTGATACTCATTTAGAATTTATTTGTCAATTGTTATTAAATACAATTTAAAAGTTTATGTATACATACATGAAGGTAGATTTCTTTCTTGCCTATATTGTTTTATTTTATTGATTAGTCTAAGTTTCTATAAAAATAGTACTCAGGCCAGGATAAAGCCTTCTTTGTCTCAGATTGTGCTGTATGAGTGGGGTGGAATCATGTAATATGCAAACTGTGGCTGAAGATGCCCAAGGTAAAGGCCAAAGACGCTGCATCTGTATAAGCCCACAGGGATGCAGACGCTCAGTGTCACATTCAGTTTCCTGAGTAAGAGACATCCGTGGACTCTGATGCTAAGGCTTAGAGTAAGTCTCCAGGGCTGCTGTGCTCGGGGCCTGCTCTCCAGCATGGTGATGTCAACAAGTGGTGGAGTCTCTAGGTGGTGCCACCTTTAGGATGGAGAGTGGTTCAGTCTTGGTGGATATTGCCCTTTGAAGGAGTTAATACAGTTGTGAAAACCTGGCTTATCCCCACAAGAATGTATCCCCAAATGTGGCTTCTGGTCTTGTGGTCTTGCTTTGTGACCACTTGAACATGTAGCTGTTGTTCTTTTCTGTCCTCTGGTATATCATGGCACAGTAAAGGCGGATCTCACCAGACATCAAACAGAAGTGGCCATGCAAAGAGAGATGTTCAGATCCTGGAAATGAGTCAAAAATCACCCGTTTTCTACATAAACTTACCTACATGCTTTGTCATAGCAATATAAAACAACTAGCAATCCTATTTTAAAATGTTAATAAATTTGTGAATAGAAACCACTTATAATAGACATTAAGAATGGTGCTATAGTTCGGAACTGCGAGTCTACAGAACAGTGAGCTGTAAAATGGGCTCGATATATTCACTTTTTACACCATGTCGTAATATCTATCTATATATTTCAGGAGTTGTGACAATCACATTTATGGATACACATGTGCACCCAAGTGCACACACACACAATTCCTCAGAGTAACTGTGGGAGCAGAATCTAGGAACAAAAGTCCCACCCTTCCTCCCTCTTTCTCCCTTTATCCTTATCCATCCTCCTTCCTCTTCTTCTTCCCCTATCTTGCTCCCTCTCTTCTTTCTTCTCTCTTTTCTTCCCCTCTTTTCTGTCTGCTACATAGAGATGCTTCCATTGATTTCCTTAATATCTTTTGAAAGGTGAGGTCTAACAGAGCCATGAAGGCTTATTTACCTGGGAATCTATAGTGTAATACAGTGTAAGTTGGGTTACTCCCTTGGGGGATGGCTGATGTGCAAGAGAGAACATCGGTTTTTAAATGCCTCTTTGAGCAATGGAGAGCACCACAAAAGGTGTTAAAATTGACATGAATCTTCCCTGTCATACTACAGTGGAGTGCTTACACTTTAATCCAGGTGACTTTAGCACAGCACTTCATGGAACTGGTGATTCACCATCTTTCAAAGTGAGACCTAGGAAAAGAAAGCCTCTCCTCCTCCTCCTCCTCCTCCTCCTCCTCCTCCTCCTCCTCCTCCTCCTCCTCCTCCTCCTCTTCTTCTTCTTGTTCTTCTTCTCCTTGTTCTTCTTCTTGTTCTTCTTGTTCTTGTTCTTCTCCTTCTTCTTCTCCTTCTCCTCCTCCTCCTCCTCCTCCTCCTCCTCCTTCTCCTCCTCCTCCTCCTCCTCTTCTTCTTCTTGTTCTTCTTCTCCTTGTTCTTCTTCTTGTTCTTCTTGTTCTTGTTCTTCTCCTTCTTCTTCTCCTTCTCCTCCTCCTCCTCCTCCTCCTCCTCCTCCTCCTCCTCCTCCTCCTCCTCCTCCTCTTCTTCTTCTTGTTCTTCTTCTCCTTGTTCTTCTTCTTGTTCTTCTTGTTCTTGTTCTTCTCCTTCTTCTTCTCCTTCTCCTCCTCCTCCTCCTCCTCCTCCTCCTCCTCCTTCTCCTCCTCCTCCTCTTCTTCTTGTTCTTCTTCTCCTTGTTCTTCTTCTTGTTCTTCTCCTTCTCCTTCTTCTTCTCCTCCTCTCCCTCCTCCTCCTCTTCTTCTTTTTGCCTTCTCCCTCTTCTTCTCTCTCTCTCCCTTCCCCTCTCCCTCCCTCGTCCATCTATCCCTTTCTTCCTACCTTATATGACTAGTGATTGGCTAAAAGTCATAAAAATAGATTGTAGAGGTGCAGAGCCATAGCCTTTTCAAATAATGACTTTGGAAAACACTAAAACAGTGGCTCTTAGCCTTCCCAGTATTGCAAGCCTTTAATACAGTTCCTCATGTTGTGGTAACCCCCAACCATAAAATTACTTTGTTGCTATTTCATAGCTGTAATTTTGCTACTGTAATGAATCGTAATGTAAATATCTGCTAAGCAACCCCCAAAGGGGTCACGACCTCCAGGTTGAGAACCTCTACACTAGAACATGCCATAGATATACTTGCTGAGACTTGGTAAGTTTTGATGAGCACCACAGAAAGCAGCTCAGTTTGAGGAATAAATATCTTGTAGTTTCTAATACCAAGAGAGGAAACTCAGGTAGACATGCCTGTGTAGAGACCAGAAGGGAATAGCTTCATAAATTTTTCCAACACACTGAAATTTAGGAAACTATCTCCGATACTGTGCTGAGATTATAATATACAAATGCCTATGCATGAGTATACCTGTGCACACACACAATCTATCAGAGCAAATGAAGAAATGAGCCCTAGAAACGGACAGTTTCTCTCTTCTTTCTTCTCTCCTCTCTTCCCTTCTTGCATTGACAATCTCTTTACCATCCTCTGGAAGGTGAGGTTTATCCCAGAACCACTCATTTATCTGCCCACATTTTTTTTTCATTAAGATGTCATTGTAATTCCAGCTTGTTTACTTGAGAGCTGTCCAGTTTGTCATATTGATTTACTTAAGCTTTCCTTGTTGGCCATGAACTGGGTCATCAACTATCTCTTAATATTTAACTAGGGCTGTTAAAAGTTAATAGGCAAGTGAGGCTAGTGCAGCTGGTTGTGAACACATTTCCAAAGTGGAGAGGCCACAGGCACAGCCAGTGCTGCGGGCATGTCGCCATGTAGGCCTGTCATACTCAGAGATTCTTCAGGTCACTAAGAAACAGACTTCCTAGAGCTTCAGGCTCTAATTTATCTGAAGGAGACTTTGTCTAAAGAAAACCAGAAGGCATGTGACAGCCTACAGCCGTGCGGTCCCTGTTCAAAAGCTGAGAATGACGTGTCCTGGAGCAGCTTACCAGCTCTGCCTATATTTTCAGGACTGAACTGAGTCTTAGCAGTAAGAGTCCTGCTCATTGTAGTCAGAGTTGTGGAGTTTAAACTTGTCTCAGAAGCTAGCTTTTGGCTGTTGAGAAGTCATGCCATGCTTGGTATTATCAGTCTCTGGAATTCGATTATTGCCAAATTTCTGTTGTGCTCTTGGTCACCCTGATCCTCAGGATTTTCCTACTCATGTAACTCAAGTAGGAAGATATCTTTTTATCTCCTCTTAAACTAGAGGTTCTTTGAAGACAATGCATTACTCATCCCTGCCCTACCCAGAGCAATAATCTCCAAATCCTTGCATGCAGAAGAGCAATATAAGCTTACGTGGAAGGCTTATTAAAGTCACAGATCACTGGAATGTCATCTAAGAGATTGTCATTCCAAAGACCTGGGTGAAGCCCGACAACCTGTATTTCCATGCAACTCTTTACTGAAAATTCAGAGACTACAGGGAGGTAACAGTGTCCTAGGGCTCTGGTCCATTGTTCTATAAGATCCAAAGGCTCTCATTTATAGCAGAGATTTTTATAATACAGTCTATATGACAGTAAATTGAATTTTATGAATAATATAAACTACCCATACATCTACTTTAACTCAATGTACTGTTCTAATAAAAACGTAAAAGTACATTGTAAAATGAATTTAAAGCAATGACTAGTAGACTAGTATTGAAACGTGTAGATGACTGAGCATAACTTTCCTGGGAAACAGAAATTGTTCATCTGTGTGGTCACCTTGAGTGTCACCGGTGCAGCTGTGTTGTATGGCCATTCAGTTGTTAATTTGATGTTCTTTTTATGCAATAATGCATGGTTCTTGACAAAGTGTCAAATAAAAGAAAAGATACATTTTCTCAAAGCTTGTAAAACCACCACTAGTAAGTATAAGAAGTTACTTTGTGATTGTTTGTAAAGTGGAGTTCACTTTTAGGCTTAGACAGCTGGTGAGTCATTTTTTAACTCATTGTTGGGTTTGTAGGTAACACCTCCTTTACTGTGTAGCCTAGATTGGTTTTGACTAAAGTGCTTGAATTTGAGATCCCCCTGCCTTATCCACCCCATTATTTATTGGGATTTCAGTCTACATCACAGTGTACAGCTAAGGCTGGCATGTCTAAAGAGATTGTTTTTTCACATATATAAATGTTCAATGAGTCCTGAGACATTTCCTCATGTGATACCACCCAACACATAGCAGTAAGCCCATAATTCTATATCTCCATCCATTGTACACCAGGAGTAGACCCATTGTACCAATCAAAACACCCTCCGAATTCTAATTTCTTTTTATTTTTGCAATTTTATTATAGGCATTTTGTCAGAACATTTGTCTGTACATCACATATATTCCTAGTGTCCACTGAGACCAGAAGAGAGTTTGAGGTCTCATGGAACTAAAGTTACAGATGGTGGGTGTGCAACCATTCTGGTTCTGGGGATTGAACCAGAGTCCTCTGAAAAAGCAGCTGATACGTATAAACACTGAGCCATCTGTCCAGCCCTGCTTTGGTTTCTAAGGGCATACTCCAGATAGACTATCCAACAAAATTCCTTGAAGAGACTTAGGAAATTGTTTTTGTTTTGTTTTTAATTGAGGAGAAACATTCTGAGTTGACATTGGTTACTTGCCATTTTTCTTTTCTAGATACTGAATCGAGTACTTGTTGTTTTAAAAACTAAAAAGCTCAGTGATGATTATCCACCCCCTTTTCTTTATGGTGCTTTATTTTGTTTAAAAGGCATCTGGCCATTTCCCTTTTTCATTTCCATCATGATTTTGACTACAGTGTAACTCGTTTGAGAATGAGGAGCAGGCTGGAACGCATATTCAGCTGGGGGGGGGGGATGGCCTGAGTCCAAATGCATCCAGCTGTGGTATACCTGTGTGACATGGCACCCTGGCTTGTCTTGGACTGTTCTGCCTTACACCTGCGGTTCTGGTTACATTCATCCTCAAAAGTGTCTCTATTTGGACAGTAAATTATAGTCACCATAGTTAGACCTCATTAATAAAACCAGATGCTGAGCAGCCTTTGTTTCTTCTTTGGATAACATAAGAAAACATGTCCAAATCAAAAACCACGGCAGAATTTTGTACAATAAAACAAGGTTAAGCCATCCTTGACAATCTGAGATATTAATAAGTTATACAAGAACAGTATTCTATAAACTGCGTATTTTCATTGGTAACTGTCTTAAATATGAAAGAAGCCCCTCTATTCTTCCTGCAGTCCTGATGCATTATCCTCTTATTATTTTCTTTTTGTTTCTAACCTTTATAGGAATTCTCTTTCTAATTTATTGCTTTTAGAGTTTCAGACATGAGTACTATATTTTCAACATTCCTATGCCTGCTTCTCCCCACTCTAACTCCTCCCTCGTCTCATCCGACTCCCTCTCAAGTTCCTGACCTCGCCTTCTTTAATTATTATTGTCACACATTCACACAACCTACTGATTCCACTTAGTGTTGATCATCTGTACATGTGTTTAGAGCTAAACACCTATGAGTAGATAAGCCTTCAGGGAGCAAAACCCATCCTGTCCTGTCTCAAAACACGTTCTTCAGGTATGTCATGGCTAAGCTAAAAGCCGGTGAGAGAAGAGGAGGGCTATAGATTTCTTTTCATTCAAGGCTATGAGAATGGCAGTCCAGAAACAATGCCAGATTAATAGACCTCATGTCTTATGTATTGGATCTAGTCTGACTTCAGGAGAAAATTAGAATCCTTCCCTTATCATTGGACAATTTCAATATCAAGCTTGCTGACTAAAACATGTTTTGAGGTTGAGTCCGGAAACCAAAAGTCAGTCTTTTCTGCATCCTTACCTATAAATCATAAGTAAATTTCTGCTTTGTCATCTAAAAATCTTCCACCTGTCCCTGTATGCTGAGCTCTCGAGTCCTTACCCTTGTGAGTACATTGCATAGCTGCTAGCAGAGAGATACACTTTTATAGGGTGTCATCATCTTGGTAACAATAGATACCAGCAAAAACTAGCAACAAATAAACTCAAAACAGAAAAAGCAACTACTGCAGGTGGAATATAGTCAGTTAATGGTGTGATCTTGGGCCACCTGTCATCTTCTATTAGTTCATTAATCTCAAAGTAGCCTACAGATAGATCTTACCCTCTTTAGAGACATGTAAAATGACGGAACATGAATAACAACCTATCACAGAGTACATGGAAATTAGAAGTACCAAAGAATTTTTTCATAATAAGTGAAGTTCTCTAGGTCCAAGTTTTAGAACATCCAGGACTCGAACCAAAAGCTTCAGAACATGACTTTTAAAGAAACATAGCGGACAATGAGGACTACTGAGAACTCAAGAACAATGGCAGTGGGTTTTTGATCCTACTGCACGTACTGGCTTTGTGGGAGCCTAGGCAGTTTGGATGCTCACCTTACTAGACCTGGATGGAGGTGGGTGGTCCTTGGACTTCCCACAGGGCAGGGAACCCTGATTGCTCTTCGGGCTGACGAGGGGGGGGACTTGATTGGGGGGAAGGGAGGGAAATGGGAGTCGGTGGCGGGGAGGAGGCAGAAATCTTTAATAAATTAATTTTAAAAAAAAACCATGATTTCCTCACATAGCCACCCAGTCTACTCTGCTCAGTGTTGCTGCAATAGCACAGAACACTAGTTGCTGTCCACCAGAACTCCCTCCAGTGATCAAAATAGTCCAAGGCTGTTCTCTGTAGTACGGTTGCCACTAGCAACATGTGGATATTGAGCACTTGAGATGCGGCTGATGTGGCAAGAACCTGAATTTCTAGTCGTAAATACCTCAAGATTCATAGTCATCTTTGACTGTGGCTCTAATAATGAACAGCACAGCTCTGGAAGGATTATCTTGGAAAACTGAAGAACAACATCCATCATTTAGTCCCCATTTACTCATCATCTTGCATATTGACTGCACTGTTAAAAAATATAACTATCTCCTTGTTTTGCCTCTTCAAAACAGCCATTTAAAAACAGATATCTCAGATATAAATTTCTTGGAGTAAGTAGACGCCAAAAATGGAACCTACTCTTGACACTTCATGAGGACTGAAATTGATCCTCTCTGGAGAAAGAATTCCAACAGATGACCAATTCATTTCCACAAAAACTGGGGATGCTGGCAAAGAAGAAGGTGAAAGTTCTTCACACAGTGGCCTGCCACATGGTGTTTGTGGGTCCCTGGACCCTGCAAAGATACAAATCATGAGACATTACTGGGACGGGACCCTTATTAAAGAAATAAGGTTCATAAGTTGTCAGGTGTTTTGGTATTAGAATATTCTATGCCTCAGAGATATTTTTATGTTTCTCGAACTATCCAAATGGAAAAGGACTCACTCAGCTTCAAGAAGATACTCTTGCTAAACACTGAAAATCAAACATTTGTTGGAAAAGATACAGTTAGTGAATGATGGATTCTAACACCAACATTCTGGAAATATCTGTCTTCTTTAAGGCCTCTTGAGTGATGAGTAAGCATTTAATGTGTTTGCTAAAATTCAAGATCAATTTACATGTTTAAAAAAACAAGACAGTAGTGCTGTGCTCTTGTGCCAGAAGGTGTGCATTTGCTTACTAAGTTAGAGTACGTTCTAACCAATCTATCTAGTTGTTTTCACAGTTGCCTGTGCATTGTCAAGTCTTCTACATGACCATTGATAGCACATGAATATATTTATACTATTTGCATTGCAAGGAACTGCTGATTCTTTTTTTTTTTTTTTTTTTTTTTTGATTTTCGAGACAGGGTTTCTCTGTAGCTTTTGGTTCCTGTCCTGGACTAGCTCTTGTAGACCAGGCTGGCCTCGAACTCACAGAGATCCGCCTGCCTCTGCCTCCCGAGTGCTGGGATTAAAGGCGTGCGCCACCACCGCCCGGCAGAACTGCTGAGTCTTGAGACTTAATCTATTTAACGGAAAATTTAGAGGAAAGGATAAAGACAGAAATCAGGTATTCAATACACAATAAAAAGTAACTGTTCTTTATTTTTCACTAGAGATGTATAGCATGGGTAAAGGGTGAATTTTTCATTGTTTCCTTTGAAACAATTAAGACTAACATATCAAGAAAACTCCTTTAAAAAGTTAGGCAACTGGGTCGGGTTTTATTATAGCATTTTATAACCATTTCAGCTCCTTACACGAGTGTTAAGGAAATCTTAGAATTGTTGTTCTTTATAACATGCAGCCATCACCCCTCAGCCAGCAGGCCTGGGGTTCCCAAGCAATGAGTTTGTTGTAGCAGATTGCAATACTTATCTGCGAAACCGTGCCTCCCTCTTTGTCCAAACTCACTGGAAAGGTGAACCGTCTTCTTCCAGGCGTCAAGATCTTAAGCTGGACTAACTGTAAGCAATAGTAAGCGAACAAACACGGTGTTGGACTCTAGAGCTGAAGCGTCTAAAAGCCCCAGCTGTTCTCACCTCGGACACCCACCATGTTTCAGCCGACAGAATCAAGCATGGTGAAGAGGGCTGTACCCAAGTCTCCAAATGAAACGTAGCAACCACTTGAGTGCAGGCCAGCTGGCCACATCCTACCTCCTGGCCTCTGAGAAGGAGAATGTGCACGCTGCTGGATGTCACTAGCAACCCTGGGGTCTTGCGCACTGTGGTAATAGGTTCCTGATGCACTGGGAAGGAGTCACTTTCAAGCGCCTTCCTGGCCTGTTTTCACCGCTCCTAGGTCAGGACCCTTCCCATTCAGTGGGCTCTTCAGAAGTTCTGGAAAGTGGCAATTGGTGCTCTTTGCTGATCAGCTGACACGGCAGTCCAGCCCTGGCTGTTGCACTGTCCCTGGGAGATACTGAGGAAAAGAAACCCACAGATTCACTGCAAACCACTGGGAACACTGTCTCTGCAGAGGATGCTCAGAACGCCCTTGCTACTGCCGACTGTAGCTATTTCTGCACCCGTAGTTCAGTCAGCACTGTTCGCTAGGGCTGGTGTGGTGCTAGCACAGGGCCATTCTCTCTAGAAATGGACTCTGAGAATGGATCTCTCTCCGAGAAGCAAGGTAGCCTAGAAGAACAAGATTATGACCTTTAATGCCTTTGCCTAGGACTAGATATCCCCTTGCTAATTTGTAAATCCATGCAAGGAAAATTTGCATATGAAGAAAGGTCATCCTGATTACACAAAAGAGACATAGAATTTCTTGGTTTCTGATGGACGCTGTAAGTCTAGAATGTAAGTAAAATGTGGTTTGGGAGTCCTTCTCTGGAAGTTAGTCTTTGCCTGGGCATTGGAACAGAGTTGAGAGGTCGGAGTGAGAAAAGACATAAGGGAAGGGAAAACCTTAGATGTATATATGTGCCTCAGACTTCATATGTTTTCTCTTCCAAGCCTTTTTCAAAATAACTTTCCCTTTCTGTGGAAACAGAATGCGGCCCTTAGTGCCAGCTTCCCTAGGCTGCGAAAATACTTCTGCTTCATTCACACTTGGGTCGTAATTTCCTACATATGTTAAACTGTGGTAGCTCGGGATTTCAGGGCGTTTTCTTATCGACCTCTTAGCGTCCGCGGGTCTCATCACATCGTAGGGTTCAGAACACCCCAAGATATTTTGGGCAAAATCCATCTGAGAGTTCACCCAGCGCTGTGATGCTCCGCACATGTGCAGGACCCACAGGAAGCCCAGGATCAAAGGGAAGCCTCGCCAGCCGGCAGGAACATGGTGTAATTTACCCAAAGCATCTGCAAGTGACATAAATACCAGCAGCTCAGAACACCTGCAGCAGATGACTCAGCAGCGAGCGGGGAAGCCAGCATGGGGTGGAAATAAAGGAAAACAAAAACTTCAGGGACCAGAGCAAAACAAATCACATTTTGGCACCAGCTGCACTGGAAAAAAAAAGTGTGTGTGTGGGGGGGGGAAGGGGGAGAAAATGAGTTGGCAATTTTCAGCAAGCTTCCAGTTAGGGGGATCGGGCAGCTGGGAGTACGAGCTAGTGTTGGGGGGGGGTCAATCTAGAGAGTTAAAAGCACACTGGGCAAAACAGGAAAAACAGGTGAGAAAGAAGAGCCTCAAACCCTCTAAGGATGCTTCCAGGGTCCCCACTTTATCAGATACACAGCATCTGCGACTGTAAGGGAAAATGCACTGATGGTGACTTCCAAGGGACAGAAATGAGAGGCTCTTTTGAGAGTGAGGAGAACATGAGCAAGGGTGGAGGGCGCCTGTACCATAGGGGAGGAGGTCCTGCAGGACCACTTTCTCTCGACTGTGAAGGTGCCTGCTGGTGGGCATAGAACCCTTCACATACTGCCAGGAAGACATCCTGCAACCCCAGCGGCCAGCCAGAAAGGCAGCTACTTAGAAACTTGAACATACCTTCCAGGCAAGAAGGAAGCCTTGGTACCCTGTGAGATGTCCCGAAGCTGTAGCTAGCCTCTGGAATTTCGATTGCTCTGGGATGCCTCCTGTTTACAGCTGTGGCCTTTTGCTTTTCTGAATGATGGGCAGGCAATACCTCTTTCTGCCTCGTCTACCAGATGAGCTGCTACAAATACTCTCTGCCTCTAGATGGGCCCAGGTGGTGCCTCTGGTTGGATTCCTTGTCAAGTTTTCCTTTCTCCTCTGAGAGTTTTTTCATCCCTGTTCCCAACTAATTATATCACATTCTCTCCCCTGACTCGAGAATATTCACTCGCCAAATGGCGGCAAGATCTCAAACTGATGAGATAGAAAATCTCAATTCAATTAACCTCTAACCTTGCTTAGGTGTCCCTGGATTGGGTTATCCCTTACACCTAATTATGGGGCCATTAACAAGTTGTCAAAAAAGACAACAAAAGGAGAAGAATCTTTTGACCGGGCTGTAACTGCTGCTAAGTGATGGTAACAATGGCTTCCCCGTGCTACTGCTAACTGGACCATGTGGGCCACTCAGGTGGGTCCCTCAACCCTGGTCAGTGAGGTTTATCTGTGATAATGGCCTCTGCATCTCTCTTTAAGTGCCTCGCCCCGCGCCACCCTTGATCTGAGAGTGGTCATTTTTGGATTGCCTGAACTGACAAGGTGGCACAAAGCATGAGGGACAACTCCCACGGAGGAAGACCAGCAGCCTCTCTCCCCTCCTGCTGGAAGCATAATTAGTTTATGTTAGCTGGCAAAGGTCAGAGGTTGTAGAGGGGTCTCCCAGGCTTTGTTATGAGGCAAGATAGTGGAATAATTGCTTGATGCGCAGATCCACAGGTGCTGCAAGGGCCTCATTTGGGCTTGGCAGCCTGCAGGGAAAGCTGATTTCCCCTGGAAAACCCCAGAATTGCTCCTGACAGGGTCTATTTGCTGTGACAGGGCGATTATCCATTCATAGCCTTTGTGTAATACTGGCCACGCTCTGTCTTCAGGTTCCACCGTCTTCACACACTCCAAGTACACATAGTGAGCCTCATTCTCTTTCCTTATGACATCCAGGGAAGGGAGACGTGGCGACACAGGCCAACCTGGCTGATTGTATGCAATACTGTGCAGAATGTGATAAGAAGTGGAGGGAGTTAGAAAAAAGCTCACGTAGTGTGATCTTTCATTAAATATAAAGGAGAAACAAACAAACAAAAAAGATAGCTGCAAGGAAAAAGGGTTAAATTCCTTCCTAAGTGCCAAGAGGAAGAGGGAAGAATATAAAAAGAATCAAGTTCAAAATGAACTCCCCCATTTCCCGTGCCCGTCGCCTTCCTTTTATTTTTATCTATCTCTTGAGATGGTGACAGACTACACGGAGATGCCTAAGCCAGCCGAGTGTCGACGGCTTTCAAATCCAAGGTCACTTCTCTGTTAACACTACAGCAGACTTGCTTGGATTGGGATAATGTCTTTTCGCAGTTTGCCCACAGGTGCTTCACAGGAAGGACAAGTTATGTTTCCAGTCTGTGGAGGAAGCAAAGGAAGTGATTCTGGGAGTGGATAGGCTAGGCCTTTGCACTTGATAGGAGTACGGACTTGGGGAAAGACATTCAGCTTTTCCACTTATTTTTCCTCTGGTCTCTTTCCAATTGTACAATGAGGATAGCAGCGTCTTACTGTATTTGTTATCCAGCTGAATTAAGATTTAAATGGTGAGTGGTTTTTTTTTTTTTTTTTGAGTTACCCTTTTCAATTTGTGAGCCGCATTATTTGAAATGAATCTGATCCTTTCGGTAACTTTTCACATAGCTGCTGATGGTGCTTAACTAAAGGTTATTATCATAGTTGAAAATCTAATTTCTGCAGGATCTTGTCAAACCCTTCAATGCAGAATTGATAGGCTACGTGTCATAATCTACTTGGCTTACCTTTAAACAGTCCATCTAACAAGACCATTTTATGCTTCTATGTTATTCCCCACAATTTCTACATCATCTCACAAAGTATTTTCCAGCCTGGCATGTCTTTGACCTTCTGCATAAGTTATTAAGATAGTAGGATCTGAATTAAGGCAGATTTTACATACATATACAAAAGCAATGAGATCAATACTGAGAACAATACCTACCTGTCTCTCGACTACCACTGCAGTTCACTTGGCTGTGGTGGAACGCAGCAAAACAAGGAACACGGCTGTCTTTGATGTTTCAGGACGCTGTGTTTTTAATATGTTTTGACACCTGATGTTAGGGAAGTGCACAAGTAATGCCCGAAGAAATAATGGCTGGGGAGTAAGTCAGCAATCTAATTAACTGTGATGAAAAGGGTTTAGCCCCTTTATTCCCAATGAGTCAAATTCTTCATTTACAGAGGAACGTTTTCTGAAAGGGCGAAAGAAAATGGAGGTATGGGTCTATGACAATGCAGTGCTCAGCGTGAGCAAAGCCCCGATTTCAGTAGCCGGCACATAAGAAAAGAGGAAAGGATGGGATGGAGAGAGGGTCTGTCCAAGGAAAGGAAGGAAGGGAGGAAAGAGGAAAGCAGAAGAGAGAACAGAAAGAGAGGAAGACAAACAGAAGAGGTACTGGTGGGGCTTAATAACCAGCAACAGTTGTACGATGCCATATACGAGAACTCAAGAGACTATCCATGTGGATTTGAGCGAATCAGTTGGTTTATACCAGTGAATCAGTGAACAGAGATTTAAATTGTAAGTTTTAGTTTTGCTCACTTTTCTTAGACTCTCGAGGGCCACCAAAGACATCTCCTTCCTTATTCCTTTTTCTCTGGTTAAATCATTGCGAAGCATCACTGAACATGGTAGATTTTGTTTTCTTTACAGGAAGGCAGGATGTGAAATCTGTATAGAAGGAAAATCATGGCAGAAAGGTGGGGAGGGCCGAGAGAAAGGAGTAGGAGCATACAGCCATTGGTCATTGGTGGGCCACATAAAAGGCCCTGCTCTCCCTACTTTAGGACATGTGACACACATGTGCCTTGTGTGCCTCCTCGCTCTGGTCAGTGTTCTGCTCTGTTTCTGAATAATGGCTTTAGCCTATTGTTAGCAAGCATGCTGTCCATAGTCGTGAGACAACAAAGCAGGAGTCAGGGAGAGCTCAAGAATATGGTTTGTTTTTGATTTATTTTTTCTAACTTATTAGAAGAATATCCATAGAGGATGAGGCACATATGGCAGAGCGAGAGCAGCACTGGTGAGAACATTCATGAAGGGTAAAATGGAGATGGAAGAATGATGTCGCTCAGGTTCTAGCACAGTCGAGAACTTTCACAGACACAGATTGCACACTGCTCCAGTGTTGGAGCACAGGTCCTCCCGGTCAAGCTGGCCACTGGCTATACACAGCAGGCCAGAGATGAAGGAATGAATCCTCTCAAGATGCATAGACTCTTCCAGCCAACCTGAAAACGAAACTCATTTTAAAGTGCTAACCTTTGAAGGCAGTAAATATGTCGATAACCTATATTACAGCATGATTGTTAGATTATGTTTTATCCAGGCAACATGAAAATAAGGAAGAGTGAATCTGACCTCAGCAGGACTGGATAGCAGTTTTATTGCTAGGATGGGCAAACAAACTTCCCATGGGGATAAAGATTATACCTCCTGGGAATGGCGAAGCTAGGGTTTTCTAGGGGACAAGAGTAGTGATCTCGGCAAGGCATTGTGGGTTTTCTTCCTGAGGATGAGTGGTGACAAGGTCTCCTGGGGTTTTTTCAGGGTGCAGGGTTCAGCTTGGGTTGAGCTTCTTTTTCAGGATGGAGAGATGCTCTCAGACAACAGGAGATTCCATAGTTTAGGGGGACACATACACCTTCAATGATGATGTCCCAAACACTGACTGATGTGGGATTTTCTTTGACAATTATTTCCCTCTTAATACTGTTGATGCTGGAAAAGCCTCCTTTGCAGGAATGAAGAAAAAGAGCACTCACAGTGGGAAAAACAACGTGCCATTAGCTCATCACAATCCAAACAGATGTGCTTGAAATGCCTCGAAACTGCAACCAGATGTGGATCTAGCAAATCCTCCCAAGCAAGTAGATCAGGCATTCAGTTTTCTGACATTGAAAATAGTATTTCAAGGTTCTAGACTTAGACTCAGCTGCTCGTCCTCAAGCCTGGGCAATTGGTCTGTGTTCACCATCCACACAGTGAAGGAAAGAAGTGACTCCTACAAGTCTTTTGTCACAACATGTGTGTGCCCCCAAAAGAAAACATGGAAACAAATGAATATGTGTAAAACATTAAGAACAAAGAGCATTTCGAACATTAAAGCCAAATTTTAGCCCTAAACAGCTGAACTTAAAAAGGACAATCCATATTTTTTAAAAATATTTTATTTGAAATATGCATCATTTGCATACAGCTTTTACATAGAAACACACCATCAAATTATGGGAGAAGACAGGTTGTCAGTAACTATAAAGATCAAAGTCAAGGCCACCTTTCAACCATAACTGTCTTCCTATGTCTCTCCTCAGAGGTAATTCACACTTGAATTTTAATTCTCAACCCTCATTTTTACTTATATTTGTGTCTATGTATATGGGCACATAGGTGCCATAGCCCACATGTGGAAGTTGGAGGACAAACCATGGGAGTTGGGTCTCTTCTTCAACAATGGGAGTTAAGGAAATTTAACTCAGGTTACAAGGCTTAGAGACAAACACCCTTAGCCACAGAGCCTTCTGGCCACCCACCTCAAGCTGTTTTTTAAAGACTAAACTCTGAAAATTGCATCCTGCTTGTACAAGACTGAACGGTAGGATTCAAATACTTAGGACCAACGATGGTTTCTGCATCCCGTCTGCTATGCCCTGTTTCTAAGCACACAGAACTTCATACATGTAACTGGACACTCAGTTTGCTGCTATCACCTTAGTGATAGCACTTCTAAAACGAGCAGCACTGCCCAGAAAATGAAGCTCCCTTTCCAGAATGTTCTAGGTCTTCCAGTGTGCACACCTAGTCTTTGAAGCCTAAGTGCTGATAAGGTTGGACAAGAGAGGAAACAGACAGTTGGAACAGAGTCCCCATCACTGCAGAAAAGTGCTATGATCTAGTTATGGTCAGGGGCCAACAGCATCATGGAAGTGTAAAACTGATCTCTGAACACAAGAGTTATAGACAACACCTAACTTTTCACCCATTTCCTGAATAAGAGTTGAAATTTTGCTTTTTACTTCAGTACTTTATGGTTTCACTGGATATCTGCATTCTTTATTTTAGAAATATTATGTGGTATGCTGGCTCGTTTTGTGTCAACTTGTCCTTAGCTGGAGTCATTGGGAAGGAGGGAAACTCAGTTGAGAAGATAGTACTATAGGCAAGCCTATAGGATATTTTCTTAGCCAGTGATGGATGTTGGAGGGCCTAACCTATTGTTGGTGGGGCCAACCCTTGACTGATAGACCTGTGCTATATATAAGAAAGCAGACTGAGCAGGCCATAAGAAACAAGCCAGTAAGCACTAATCCACCGTTGTTTCTACATCACCTCCTGCTTCCAGGTTCCTGATTGGTCTGAGTTCCTGCCTTCAATTGCCTGATTAGACTATAACTCAGGACATGTAAGTCAAATAAACGTTTTACTCCCCAAATTGTTTTTTGATCACAGTGTTCCCTTACAGCAATTAGTAACCCAAACTAAGACATGTGTTTTCTATGAGTTTCTGATATAATAAAAATGGACATTAAGATCTTTGGTTTATGGTAGAAAATTCACTTGCTTCAAAACTCTATTTAAAGGCCAGTGAGGTGTCTTGGTGTATAAAGGCCCTTGATGTGGAAGCCTGGTGCCCGTAGCTCAATCCCTAGAGCTCACATAATGGTTTAGTGGAGGGCCAACTCCTCCAAGTTCTTATGATCTTCATCCATGTGCCGTGACATATGCTTCACACCCTATCATAATTTCTCTCTCTCTCTCTCTCTCTCTCTCTCTCTCTCTCTCTCTCTCTCTCTCCCCCTCTCCCTCTCTCTTTTTTTTTTCAAAAAAAAAAGATTCTGGTGTTTTAAATGCTGCTGAGGAATGCTGACTTTTAACTATGAATCATCTTTCTGTTTGTTCATTCATAGGCACATGTATAGTAATATTTTATGCAAGGTATTGTGATTCAGAATTATGGATATTACCACAAGGGAGAGGAAAAGGTAGTGTATGCAAAGTAGTAAAATATTCTGAGAGTGGGTTTTAACCTGAGTAGGTGACACTGAATTAAGGCTATTTGGAAAAGTTGCAATTACTTGTAATGGAAAACCTGCATCAAATCATGGAGAATACTTAGCAATTCATAAGGAAGGAAAAGAACTCACTAAGTAGACCAGGCTGGTCTCTAACTCACAGAAATCTGCCTGCCTCTACCTTCCACATGCTGGGATTAAAGTCATGTGCTACCACAATCTCTCCTCACATGTAGTTTGTTTGTTTGTTTGTTTGAAGTACATTATCCAGAGTACTTTTCTATGTAGTTAGATTTAGGCTTATGTGTCTGAGGCCAGAGACACTTACATCCATGACACTGACAAATGAGTAACGTGACTGAAAACCTTAGTGGGCAGAGCTGATTCAGGCAAGACTTCTTCAGGGCTCACTCACTTTTGCATCAGCTTAACTTTTGGAGGGTTTTTCCCCCTTACATATTGGGTTAAGATTTCCTCTTTCATGATTTGACAGATTTACTGTGTAACAGTTTCAGAAGTGTCCCAAATTAGATTCGAACTATTTCCAGGAATCATTTGGCCAACTTTCATTGGCTCATAGTGACAAAGGTAAGAGTATCTACTGGCTGAACTGGGCAAGAATAAATATTTGTATAGAAGAAGTCAAGACTCATTTTTCAACAGCAAAATCTATACTATCCAGAAAAAGGTAATAGAGATCTACTATAGCCATTATTTTCAAAATGTCCTCAGACCAAGAGTTTTAGAATCACCTGTTAAAGATAAGATTTCTTAAGCCCCATCCTGGAAGCACTAACTCATACATCTTTAAGATTTGCTTGGACCCACAAATGCATGTTTTAACAAGTGACCCAGGAGATGCTGAGGCACATAATCCTCTGTCCAATGTTCCTATAATGTAAGCATTGTGTGGGCAAATTTTCTTTTGGATCAGTACATAAAACAGTTCCTTTGTGCAGACAATGCTTACTAAATATTCATGGATGATTTACTAGATATGTTCCTGAGTACTCTATGGTGGCTCCTGCTACTCCATCATCTTAGTCAGACATCAATTGAGGAGACAGTTGAGCTAAGTCATTAAATGAGGGAGGGGCAGTATGATGTAATGAGAAAGGATTACAACAACCAAAGACACAGCATCTGTGACCATGAATTGTGGGGCAAATATTCAAATCATTCTGGCTTCCCAACTAAAAAGGGCACATCCATTGAAATTCTTATGCTAAAGTTAAAAATAATACTTTTTATCAGATCATTATCAAATATTTAAATATGTCATTTCTTGATTTATAGTTCATTTTATGGCATTTTAAAGGCAATAACCTGAACAGAGAAGAATGGGAAGCTAGATTATCTTAAAAATGTAAAAATTGAAGACATTGGCTCCAAGATTCAAGTAGGAAGAATGGTATGTAAGAGAACAGCTGAAAAATAAAATTAGGGTACATAAATAACCTCCCAAGGGAGGGAGAAATTAGATTTCCAAATAGGTGTTTGGACATAACCTTCACGAACATCATCATGACCCTTTCAACTTTGATCAGTGCTGCAAAGCTAACAAGTGACATTAAGGTTTCTGTTGGCAGCCAATACTAATTATACCATCTATTTATCATTGCTTGTGCTCCCACATCTCAGAGAACCCCAGTTAGTCCCTGCTCTTGCTTTTAATACAGGCCACAACTTAATCAGGTTTTGATGAAAAGAAAATGGAAGGATAAAATTCATCAATAACTTTAAGCCTCCCTTCTCTCAATTGGTATAATAGCCTCTACAACAAAAATGTTAGCAGTTTAATATTGAAAATGAAATAGTATGGACTTCCACTTTGCTTATCGCATAGGAAGAGAAGTGCCTGTCTAACTTTTCCAACCCATATCCACAGTGGGCACATGGGGATGCTGTCCCTATGCTTGCCTCATGGGTGACCAACTGAATCAATACATTATCTAATGTTTTATGAGAATTAGCTAGGCTATGGCTAGAATTTGAGTTATACTGACCCATATTTTCAAATCATTTCACATATAAGATACATCATGAAATTACAAAATGGAAATAAATTAAGCAATGGCAAGGAAACGTTTTGAATGACAACGAGGTAAGAAAAAGGGAGGGTTGATTTCAAGCTCCTCAACCTGTGTGCAATTATAAACATGTAAAAATTGAAGGCATTGGCTCCAAGTTTCAAGTGGGAAGAATGGTATGCAAAAGAGGAACTAAAAAGTAAAATTAGGTACATAGATAACCTCCCAAGGGAGGGAGAAATTAGGGTCTAACTTAAAGCAAGAGGTAAATGAATAGGCAGGATATTAGTGTCAGTGACATTGAACATTTAGTTAAGCACACAACAGTTTCAACTGTGTGTGTGTGTGTGTGTGTGTATGTGTGTGTTTATCTTAGTATAATAGCTTCCCCATCTGCTAAAAGAGGTGATGCTAATATAATCTTCAGAGGAGTGTTACGGGAAGTTAAAGAGTTGATGTAAGTCAGGCACTGAGGAGAAAATAGCTTGAAACAAAGGAAGTATTTTATAACAATGTGGTTATTAAGGTCAGTGCACAACTCCTATTTCATTGATTGAGAATGAAAATTCTTAAAGAGAGTTGTCCTGGTCTTCACCAAATACAATGTGAAAGCCACAGAAGCTATCCAGCTGGTCCAGACACTTGACAAGAGCTACCGCTCTAAGACATCTAAGGCTTCTACTGACTACGAATGAGGCAGAACCTTCAGGTGCTTCATGAGAATCAGTAAAAGATTTGATAGTTCTTCCAAAAGTTGTCTGAATTACTATATGATCTGGGCTATACACTGAAAGAAATAAAATCAATGTCAAAAAGACATCCGCCTTCATTTAATTGTTGTATCACTACTCACAATGGTCATGGCATAGAGTCAACCTATGTGCCCACCAACAGATGGTGGATATGGTAAACACAGTACATAAACAGAATGCAATAGCGTTCAACTCAAAAAGAGATGAAAATGTTGTCGTTTGTGGCTGCATGAGCACATTATCCTGAGTGAAACAAGGTAGGGATGGAAAACTAAATAAAACCTAATTTCACTTGTTTGTGAAATTTTAAACCATGACTCCCATCAAAGCGGAGAGTAGAACAGTCTCTCGAGTCTGGAGGAGACTGGACGGTGGCCTTTGCTGACACAGAGCATGGTGGGTAAGATTTGGTGCCCAACTGCAGTGTAAAAGGATTTTGGCTGACAATATTATGTTTGAAAACAGCTAGAAAAGAGGAGCTAAATTTCTCAACACATTTCAAAATGTGTTTGCGGTGGTAGATGTACTTCCTGATGAGGTCATCACACATTACAATGAAACGGTATTGCGCCGTCACACTGTGTCACATAAAGATGTACAATGATCCTATGTCAATTTCAAACAAAATAAAACTATTTTATTTGAAAAATGAGAAAATAAACATGGGAATCATCAAAAGTTGAGAATTCCAGCTGCTCTAAGTGGCCTCAAGCACACACACCTACAAAGAAGCACCTTCTCTTCTGAGTAATGGATTTCATTCTTTCTGTCTCATTTAAGAACTTATCCACCATTCCCAAAGGTTTTGCGTATTACTTATTATTTTGAAAGAAACATCAGGCACATGTGGAAGACCTCTCATAATAAAAATTGGGTTGGAAAAAGCAAAACTACGAATGTTTAGCAAAAACAAACTTTGAAAGGAAGCTCAACTCTAAAAAAAAAAAAAGAAAGAAGAAATGTTTCCTTAGGCATTTTTCTAAAATCAGCCTTGTTTCTGCATAATATTTTTCTTGGTTGGGCGAAGGCTGGTTAAAATATTCATTATTTTTTTAATGTACCATGCTGCTATTTGCAGCTTCAGGTAGTTAATATTTGTGTTTAAGCTTTGCAGTTCAAATGGGAAAATCCACCCTAAGGAGTATTGCTGAACAGCATGCATGAAGGAATCCTTCGAAACAGGAGGTCCCTTTCCTGAATACCAATCAGTGTGGCTTTCCTCTGTGGTTGCGAAAGGAAGCGCTAACCAATGTTTGCACTCCACCATGCCCTGCATGTCAGAAAGCTTAATTCCAAACACTGGCTGCCTTGTCGGCAGGGTTTCCGGATGGCAGAATAAATTGAACCTCTGAAGGCCGATGGCGCTACTGTGTCTCCAGATGACGTCAGCGTCTTCTGGGACAACAGTGTGAAAAAGTGTAATATAATCAGAAAGTGCTGGACTAAAGATTACCTCAGAGAGCGTATGTGTATGTGAATATGATAGGGCAGCCCTGTGAGCAAAGGTACGGGTGTTTATTCATACATGAAAGCCTGGATTAAAATGCGGGGGGTGTGGGGGAGTGGAACACAAGAGACCTTTGAGAAAAGTCTGCATTCTGCATGGACATATTAACCCTCCGGTTACATACAAGTAAATTAGAGTCTAGGGAACACTTCCCAGCAACAACTGACCACCAGATCCTACTACAGTTGATGCTGACAAGAGTTTAAATGCAAATCATTTAGGTAGAAATGTAAAATTATGTGTCTGAAAGACTTAAATATATTCATGGGAGGGTCAATGCTTTTTGCATCCTTTTAAAAATGTGTTAACAGGGTGCGTCCTTTGTATGAGGATCTATACCCTTGCCAGAATGGGAGCATAAATGTAAGACAGGGTTATGACTTGATATCTAGTTGTGTGATGCTTAATCCTTTGCATTGCTGCTTCCTTCTGTGATCTCAGATGTATTATTAGTTTGGAATCCCTGCCATTCACATTTTTAAAGAGACATATACATGCCATATGTAATTGCATGTTCTTTTCTTAACTTTTCCTCCTTTCTTCCTCAAAGAAAAAGTAGTATATAACAAAGCTAGTCCTTCATAATTTTATACAATTGCCATCTTCTCCACAGTCTTTGATTTATGTTCTTTAAGAACTTTGGGACCACAAACTGCCAGAATAGATTGTTCTTCCTGTGACAGAAAAGAACTTTCCAGAGGCACTGTTTCCCTGTTAAGGCTAAACTCATATTGCCTGGCAGGGAGAAGGGCGAATACTGTTCTTTCTTATTTGGGGCTTAAGCTATTCCCCTTGCCTTCTTCATTCATTTCTGTCCTATCCTGAAGCATCCTTACCCAGCTTGTTTGGAACTAATTTAGCTCACCTCAGCCATTCAGTTGTATCTAATAGGACTCGGCAGTTTAATTCTGAAATTTTATGTGTCTTCTACAAAGAAGGCATGTGGGTCTCTATTGTGTCTGGTGTACAACATAGGTTGTGACGATGTTTGATTTGTATCACCTTCCACATCTCAAAGTTGAGAGAAAAGCTAGATGGCATCTTTTCCTACAAATAATGTTTTCTAAAGAGCCTTCTACCTAATAAGTGACCACAAACCTAATGTCACCTACCATCTGGCTGTCGTTTTCTCTTTCCTCACACACTCTTCTCCTGGCCTTTTTGGTATACCACACATGTATTCTGCATGACGACGCTAGATTGTATTTTTTATATTTTCACCCTGTATAAGAATAGCCTAATATCCCTCTATATTCTTTTTATTGAAAATAGATTTTTCCCTCATGTAATATATACTGATTACAGTTTCCCCTCCCTCTATTCCTCTTAGTTCCTCCCCACCACTTCTCCCATCTGACTCTACCCTGTTTCTGTCACCAATTAGAAAACAAACAAGCTTCGTAAGGAATAATAATATAATAAGATAGGATAAAATAAAAACTAACACATAAAAATAGGACAAAACAAACAAATAGAAGAAAAAGAGGCTAAGAAAAGGCACAAGAAACAGATATAAGCCCAGAGACGAACTTATTCACACACTCTGGAATTCCATTCAAATACTAAACAGGAAACAATAATATATATGTAAAGGAGCTGCAGGGTAAAAAGAGAAAAGAAGAAAGTGTATATAAATAAAACAAAATAAAAAGAAGAAAATAAATAAAACGAGCCCTGACATGGCATTATGAGACAAGGAACCTCCAAAGGTGCCATTGACTTCCTTTCCTGTGGGCATCTACTGCTGGGTATGGAACCTATCCTTAAGAATACTTTGTTTCTCCAGTGAAAATCTCTTGAAGAAACTACATTTTCATTTGCAAGTGGTTACCAATTGGAGATAGCTTCCTGGTTAGGGAGGATGTGTCCACCTCTTTCAGCTCTAGGACCCCACTGTTGTAGACCTGTTCAGGCCCTGTCCTTGCTGCCTCTGTCTCTAGAGTCAGATGTGCACCAGTCCTGTTGATGAGAGGGCCTTGTTTTCTTGGTCTCCTCCACCCCATCTGGCTCTTACACTCCTCATTATTTCTCTTCCATGGGTTTGCCTGAGACCTGAAGGGAGGGATTTGATGGAGTTTAGGCATGGGTGTTCTGTGGTCTCTCACTCTCTGCATAATGTCTGGCTGTAGGTCTCTGTTTGTTTCCATCGGCTGCAGGAGAAAGCTTCTCTGATAATGGCTGAATGAGGAACTGATACATGAGTATACAGAATGTATACTCATTCATTAGGAGTCATTTCATAGCTACTATTTTTTTTAAGTACTGTAGTGTTTGGTTTTATGCTAGGTCCCTGGGCTATGTAGACTCAGCCCCTGATCCTCTTGTTGAACAAGTTTACTTTTCATTTCATGCTACATTATCTCAGGATATGACACAGTTGTCCACAGAACTGAAAAAAATGGAAGCCTGAGAAGTATCCTTCAAGCCCATATCAAGGGCAGCCAGAAAATGCTGTGATTCTTAAGTTTCTTCATCTCAAATCAGGATGTCAGCTCTGAGCCGATCACACCACTGCTTTCCTTTCTTTGTTTGCTCTTGCCCTGTAGCTGTAATTCTGCCAAAACCCCTTTGGAATATCCAAATAGTATGTCCTCCTCTCTCTCTCTCTCTCTCTCTCTCTCTCTCTCTCTCTCTCTCTCTCTTCTCTCTCTCTCTCTCTCTCTGACACACAAGACAGACAGACAGACAGACACAGACATAGGTGCATGCATATGCACTGGAATGTTTAAATTTCCTCGGTTTAAATTTAGTTTGGAATAAACAGCAAAAACCTTCCACTGACCTGCAAGGCAGTGATTTGGTCTCCATCTATTACTTCATTGTCCTTTTCCACCGTTTCCCCTGTGTCCCATGCTCTGCCTACTAATCATTCTAACTTTGTCATAGTTGACTTGAGCTAGCCTTGGGCCCTTTAACCATATGCTAAACCTCCTTTTTGGTACAATAGATTGTCTTGGCACATGCTCTGTCTGAATGGAGCATTGTCTCTCATGTACCCAGCACCTTGCAGGAATAAAATCCTCCCATTTCAACCATTACATAATTCTTGAAATTTCTTCCAACCACATGCTTTGCGCCGTTTGTTCACCTTAGTTTCTATGAGTCATCAAGTTTCAGTTTTCCAATAATGTAGCCTTTTTTGGCACACATTCTTGCTTAGAGAATTTCATAACTTGTCTCTTTATAACCCCCGGGTCATTCCTACATGCGTTAAGTTTTAGAATATTTATAGAAATAAATCCTTCACATGGTCTTTCTTTCACAGCAGGTATGTTCTTCAAAGGCAGAAGCTCTGATTGTCTTTTCATTAGTTCCTGCCTAGCTCTTGGATCATCTGAGGCAGGATACACAGTAAAAATGAAGGAAGAAGGGAAAGGGAAAAATGGGAATGACAAGAAAACCATGTGAAATAAATGCATTGCCATTTGAGGTCCCACGAATTTTTGACCAAAAAAAAAAGAATTAATAATGCTGCCTCCTTTCTTTTAAACTACAAAAATATTCTCCCCCCCGCCCCAGTTTTTCAAGGGAGTAAAATCAATCCTAGTTCCTTGTACTTATTAATTTTTATATAATAGTATCTATTCTTTAAGAAAGCTACAGATCCGTGCTTTGGATGTATCCCTTATAAGACAGGGTGAGAAATGACCTCATAAATCTTTAGAAGCCGAGGGTGAGGACTGCCTTCAAAGGCTCTTTCAGGCTGTGTGACGTGTTTCCACAGGCTCCCCGTGCAGCCACAACCCCTTTGGAATGTAGTTGATCTCCTAGCCCGGTGCAGCACCTCCATGCGTAGAGCCTCTCCTTCACCCTACAATTTTCCCTCTCTTTTGATCCATGATGCCACCCTTATATTCTAACTTGTGTTGTGGATTCCTCTCTGTCTCTCTGCCTGACTCAGCACATGTCTAATCTGTTGCCATGGTCTTGTTTTGATTGTTGTTCGTAGACCCATTATGAGAGATGAGGACTGAAATCTACACAAGTTCTTGTGGTTTATCTTTTGTTGAGAGACTTTTTTTTCTTATTCCCCACACAGTGAGGATGTCTAATGAATGCTTCTAGAATATACATTTCCAACAGTTTAAGTAAGATGTATGACAATGGGAAAAAGAAAGTGCGGAAGAATCCTGCATGCTGCCGACTTATTAAAAGGTATAGCAGGGAGAAGAAGAAGGGAGAGTGATGGAGCAGCAAGAGAAGCAGGAACAACAGAGAAATGGATAACTGTGTGGTCTCTGAATGCAGAGAAGCAGGCCATGCTGGATAATCCAGAACATGGACCAAAAGGAATCCAGGCTTTTATTTTGTTACATATTTCAGTATTATATTCCTTATTGTATAACATTAATATACATTATAGATCTGTTTTCTTTCTCTCAGTGTAGACAGGCAGTTTGTTCGAGGTTTGGATAACCAGCACACAGACCAAAAGAAGATTAATCTTCTTTTTATATATTTCAACATTTTATTTCCCATTTTATAATATGAATGCATGCTATAGATTTGTCTGATTATATAAAGGCAAAGATATTTGATGAATTTGATTCTCTTATCTGGCTTCTGAAGACTTTCAAATTTTAGAGGTTCTATGTCTGGATCTATAACCTGGCCTTGAATTCCTGACTCAGTAAGGGTTTTCTGAATGAAGAGGCAGCTGCTTGATATGCTCTATTCTACTGACAAGAGGCCCTTGGCTCCAGTGAAGTGGGCTTTGTTTTTTTACTTCCAGTTTTGCTGGTGGATAGCTCTAGGATCCTGGGCAGGGCAGGTTCTATAATATTCCTAAGTCTCTGTCTTCTCATCACTTATGAGTGCTAATGCCAACTTCTCAGTGCTAATACCATCCTCTTAGAGCCTTTGTGAAAGCTAAGGCTACAAGCAGCCAGACAATAGCAGGTTCTTACCAATGCAAACTTCCTTCCCACCCGTCATGTGAAGGTAAAGTCTCAACACATCATATAAAGTGACATGACTCTTACCCTAATTCATGAAGATATCCCCCTTTGAGTAGAGAGATTTGAAGTTCCAGAATATGCTTGAGTTAAATACTTTATCACAATGAAGACTCTGTTCCTCAAATTACCCCTTTTGAATTATTCTTAAATGGTCATTTCTATATTCCCTTTAGAATCTATAGAAAAGAAAGTAAAAAATATCAGAAAAATTATATGCACTAAGTTTTCCAAAATGACACTATCTGAACTGAAAAGGCATTTAACTTGTGAAAATATAGTCTTAAGATAATGCAATGAAATCAACACAAATTATTGTCTTTCAACTTATTTGTTTTTTCCTTAACATTTATACTCTAAAAGCACTGGGGTAGGATTTGGCTACATGTTAGTGATCAAAACAACAAAGTTCCTGGTTTTATGACCTGATAGACTACAGAAACATGTATATCAGTCAGTAAATGACATCAATAACTAAGTATTAAGAGGCTACACACTGGCCTGTGTTCAATCCTTAGAATTGTGCTTGGTGCAAAAACGCGATAAATCTGTGCTGAATGAATGGATGTATGAATGAATGGATGGATGGATGGATGGATGGATGGATGGATGAATGTTGGCTGACGTGGAGATGGCTAGTCCAAGTGGATGGGAGTGAGTACCTGCCCTTCTGCTGACTAAAATAAAGGGATTCCCAAGGACTTGCATGTTAGACAACGACCTTGCAAAACTAAGGAAAGAAAACCTAGAAAAGATAAGCTTGTAATTAAAGGGGTTTTGTTTTCTTTGTTGATTTAGGTTGTGTGTGTGTGTGTGTTTATGTGTGTTTGTGTATGTGCTTTGCCTACAACTCAAGAAAATCCAATGAAAGAGAAGTACAAGGCATATAGATGGGTTGCAGAGAAATGGGCAGAACTTTGAGGTTCTCCTGATACCACCTTCAGCAGCACATCGTGTATTCACCAACAAAGGCACTCTCCAAGCTCATTGCTTGAAAGTTATTACTGACAATTTATTACATTTGATTAAACCATTAGCCACTGCCAAGCAAACTGTGCCCCCACCCCTTCCTTACCTGCCCCAGAAGTTAGCAGGTGATCTTTCTGGCTTTTAGGCTACCTTCTGAAGCTATCTAGGGTTCTCATTCACCTCTTCAACATAAAGTCAGACATGGTAGAAAGTGGCAGCTATATTATGCCTAACAAGCAAATAAGTGAAGACTATAGGTTGACAGATAAAAAGACCAGACAATCTCACTTAAGATATCTGATACTAAATTATGAAGATTTGCTCTCTCTAATATCTCTCATAATCATCCCGACCACACACCTCTCCACTGTCATGTGTTCCCATTACAATTCTGTCCATCTAAAGATTGGTTCCACCTTATGTGGAACCCAGGGTTAGTATTTTCTTCCCACACTGTATTCATCAGTTATACTTTAAGTTCATTGGAGAGTAAAAGACAAATCCAGATGGAATTCTGAGAGAATATTAATCTCTTAGCCATAGGTGAGGAGTGGTGAGGTACTTAGCCACCAAGAGCAGTAGAAATCCAAAAGTGCTCTTAAGAGTAACAGAGATTAAAAGCTAGTGGAGTTTGGGAGAGGGTCGTTGCAGAAAGCTGCTGTCCATGGGTCATGCCAGCACTGCCAGGGAACCAGGATAAGGGAAGAATGGAGATGAAGAGAACTCAGATTCTCTTTTCCTGCCAATTCTTCACCAAGAGTTAAGAGAGTGACTCAAGCATGATCATAGACCAGATCACAACATTACACATAGTAAGGAACATTTATGAATGGGATGTAGAGGAAGACAATCACATTTTTTTGTGTGAAGTCCTTGTCTTTTCAGTAACTTCTGATACCACAACTTAGAGGTCTAGTTTATTATTAACAGCCAGGTACCAGCTACAACCCTGGAATATCTCTCAGTGTTATTTCTAATGAATGAGACCTTCTATGGATTACATAGATCTTAAGTATCAATTGTGCAAATACAGTTTTAAATTAATATGTATACATACTATCCTTTGAATGAGAGTGATTGAAAAATCTATTTGATAGCAAAGATACCTGATGTATATTTGGATTTTTAAGTCTTCCAAATATTAGCTTTGTTTGCATTTGGTGTTGGATTATAATTTTCTTAAAAAAAGGTATCCTGTGCTCCATAGCATATTTAACATCCTATCTAGTGTCTACCCACTAGATGTCAATAGAGACTTCTGTATTTGTGACAATCAAATCTGTTGACAAATATTGCTAAATATCCCTTAGGAAAATATCACCGCTGGTTGGCAGCCTTTACTCTCTGATTGTAGTTCTATAGCTACGAACAATATAGAGAATGCATAATTGGTAAATTGTTCTTTTGTTTTGATACAAATCACTTATGACAGAAAACCTACACTATGGCTCCAAATGATTCTTGCTCTGTGGCATTCATAACATATACTTCCAGGGTTGTGGTGAATAACCAAAAGAACATGGAAATGACAGCACACAACATCACCTATTAGACTACTGAATATTGTAGCTTGATCTTGTAATTAATTCATTTTGATTAGCTTGCTTTGGGAGATGCCCAGAACTGTGTCATAAGGGCATTTACACAAAACTAATAATTGAAGAAATAAGATCTCCACCTACAACCTGAAGAGAAATAAGCCCTTCCGTGACTATATCAATAAAAGAAGCAGCAGTTTGTTCAATTCCAGCTGAACTCAAATGGCTTCAATTACAAGAAACAGCATGTCTGTGTCTCAGTGATAAGCCAGAACATCACAGACATAAGACTAACTTCAAATTATAAATCCTCAAAAGCTGCAAGACAATAAAACTCCAAAATTGCAATCAAAAGATATCATGAACATAAAGGTAATTGATATATTGGGGAAATGTTTGTGTAACATTAATTAATTCATAATTAACAACTTAAAGACAAAATGAAACTTAAAGTAAATAACCACACAGTAAGTTTACTCCATAAACAAGCAGTTCACAGCAGAGAAAAGAATGTTTGCCAATTTGAATAAGAGCTGAACTTCCCCAGTAATCAGAGAAGTAAGAAACCAACGGTGACATATCATTTCTTCTCAGAATGCTGACCAAGCTTACAAAGACCAACAAAGACATTATGACAAAAATTTCAATCAATTGCATTTTACAGCTATCTAAGAAAGATTTTGACCTCACCATGTAAAAATATTTCAATTTAAGACATATATTACATTTACACACATATAATTCTTGTTGCATGTGCATGGGGAGATATGAATAAGGATTCATACTTGTTTCTTAGTTGAAGAAATGTTTATTGAATTCCTACTATAAGCAAGACACAGTTTTAGGTCCTGATTTATCAACACCAGTTAGGTACAACAGCTTTTCTATGGAATTGGTGTGTTTTATGAAGGGAGACATAAAAATGTCATAGTAATAATGGTCTAGGAGGTGTTGTAGAGAAAGCATGAAATATTAGATATGGCATGGACATTGTCGAATATGAACTTTTGGAAAAATGAAGAGAGATACACTTGTGAGAACAAGATAAGTCTTAGAAGGGGACAGTAAGGCATAGTTAGAGAAGATATGATATTACTGTAGAAATATCAGTGACAAAGTGGAATGAGAGCTGACAGAGGGCCCAGTGGGTAAAGTGCTTGCTGTGCAAGTGTAGTTGGGAATCTCCAGAACACACTGAAAAGCCAGGCACCTCAGCAGGTGTCTGGAACCCCAATGCCTTGGGTGGGAGGCAGGTGTACCTCAGGACACTTGTTGGTTATCTGGTCTACCTGAAATTGTAAGTCCAGATTCTATGAAAATGTCTCAAAAAATAAAAACTAAATAATGATAGAGCAAGATGGTTGATTTCAGTATCATAACATCAAACTCCAGCCTCCACATATGTACATATATGCAGGTATATCTGCTTATTACGTGTGTGCATGCATGTGTGTGTATGTGTGCATGCATGCACACACACATGCACACACGCACACCCCAAACAAATTCTCACAAATAGAGAAATGCAATGAATTATGCCCTGTGTCATATATTTCAGATCTAAGTTCTTTTCCCTTCGTATTTGCTAGCTGATGATTGTAAACTGCCATGGCGCTTGATACTCTTTGAAGGTGCTGAGTGTGTTTTCTCTGTGAGAAGAATATAAATAGTGTAACAATATTAGACTGTGCTACATTTGAAATGACCTCCAACTATTTTAACTCCCTGAATTGACAGATGCAATTTATTTATTTATTTGTTCTTTCAACTGATAACTTTTTTTGTAGAAAAAAAATGGTATTCTTACAAAGATATATCACTTAGCATTTTTACATATTCCAAATTACAACTCTGAGTTGTAACTTTGTGGTACTGAGATCCCAAACTTATAAACATACTATGTCCATATTCAGTGAAAGAATATCAACTCTGGATTCCTATAAATTACCCAGAGAAATTGATTTCCCACTTGATATCTGTTCATAATTAAAGGACAACACTTAATTTATAGTCACCCATGGATTTCTAACCAATCAAGTAACTGACCATGTTTCTGTAAGTAATAGTTTAGAGTACTTTATTTTTTCTTCATTTGTATTTAAACATGAATAATGCATAGAGCCATATAACAGCATTTTAAAATTCAGCCTCTGTAATTAGTTTGCCTTTATTGTTGCTTCAGAAAATTTTAGTGGATAATTTTGAAGCTGTGCAACTGGAAAATGTTTTGAAGACTGTGCTGTCATGATTCATTCATTCATTTATGTGCTCAATCCCTACAAGTAGCTGGAAAGAAAAATCCAGACATATCTTAAAGCTTAACTTGGCTGCCTTTCCTGAGTCTAGCAAAGTAATGCTAAGAGGCTCACTGAAGTCTATAACATCTAGGGCTTAACGTTCTTCCTGAAGGTGAAGCCAGGCCTGCCACTTCTGCTCAATGAAGAGAGAGCTCAGCATCACAAGAGTGTGAGCTTTGAGTTTCACTATTAACCCTTTGCACTGAAGTGACATGATTTAAATATCTGGCCCTAAATGTAAAACTCATCTGATAGCAAGAAATCAGACTTTATAGATTTTAGAGAATCAAATAAAAAGCGTGCATGTCCATTATGAATGTGAATGCCTGTTTATAGAGCACCCACTGAAAAGCCCTCAGTATTTCTTTCTTCTTTTTTTTCTTTTTGGTTCTTTCTTTTTTTTAGAGTTTTTTATATTTATTTATTATGTATACAATATTCTGTCTGTGTGTGTGCTCATAGGGCAGAAGAGGGCACCAGACCCCATGTGGGTTGCTGGGAATTGAACTCAGGACGTTTGGAAGAGCAGGCAATGTTCTTAACCTCTGAGCCATCTCTCCAGCCCCTCTTTTTGATTTTTTGAGACAGGGTTTCCCTGTGTAACAGTCCTAGCTGTCCGGGAACTAGCTCTTGTAGACCAGGCTAGCCTCGAACTCACAGGGATTTACCTGCCTCTGTCTTTATTTCTCATTGCTTTAGTGTTCTAATTTAAAGTTCTGTTGAACTCAAACTTAAAGAAAATGAAAATGTTCTTATTTCTATTTCCTTATTATAGCTTCTGTTCTGAGATATATTAGAACCAGGTGACATATAGAGAAGAATACAGATTAAATTTGAATTTCCTTGGTTGTTTTGAGCTGTTGCTATTTGTTATTTCACCGTAGCAGCCACTGTACAGAAGAAGTAATGTAGTATATTCATCTGCCAGCATTTATATTTATATATATATATATATATATATATATATATGTTCAACTATCAATTGTAGAGATTATGATGTTTGACAGATGTGTGTAACCATATTACCAGGAAAACTGCCTTTCATTACATCTCAATGAGGACAACCTTCCACTTCAACTTCCTCCACCACAGTGTAAATTTACTCTTTTGTAGACTTTACATGCATGAGATTATATATATTTAGGTATTATGTATGTATTTCTTTGATCCTGGATTATTTTTCTCAATACATTTTTATGAGAGTTTCATATATCCTAAGCTACCCTCAGACTCATTATTTGACTGAAGATGACTTTGGGTTTCTTTTTTTTTTTTATTTTTCGAGAAAGGGTTTCTCTGTAGCTTTTGGTTCCTGTCCTGGAACTAGCTCTTGTAGACCAGGCTGGCCTCGAACTCACAGAGATCCGCCTGCCTCTGCCTCCCAAGTGCTAGGATTAAAGGCGTGCGCCACCACCGCCCGGCGACTTTGGGTTTCTGATCATCCTGACTCCACCTCATGGGTGCTGAGATCAAAAGCTAAGTCACCACACCCACTTTATGTGGTGCTGGGGATCAAATCCAGCATCTTGCATGTGTTAGGGAAGCACATTGCCAATAAAACATAACCCTGGCCCTCAATATCATTTTTGGATATTCAGTTATGTTTGTGTTTATCAGCAATTGTTTTGATTTTGTGGTTTCGTTATAGTAGGTTGCAATAGCACACTCTTATTTGGGAGATACATTCTAAAAAAGAATTAGGAACTCAGGATAGTACTAAGACCAACATCTACTTCATTTTCCAAATTACATAAGTAATCTAAACTCATTAATTAAGCACAGTCAGAAAACACCAAGAACTAGTAATCAAATAGAACAGCCATAATAATATCCTGCAATCAGAGTTATGGGTATATGGGCTCTGTCTCAAATATTTTGTTGCCAAGTGTCTATGCTTTTGTTATGTGATGATGTAAGATGGCACCGTACATAAACTAAACCCTTCACAGCTTCTCTTTCCATCTCTGAAATGCAAGCATCGCTACTGTTGCAGCTGGGTAATTATTGGATAAAGAGTTACGAGAACACAAACACTGTGACATCACTCTGAAGGCTGAGGCAGGTGATCAGTGACTGCCGGGAGGGTAGCAGCTGCTTATGCAAAGGGACAGCTCCTACCCCAAGCGTGATAGTCTGAGATTCTCTCATGATGCTCAGAGTAGTAAAGCCTTTTAAGCTAGGGAATTGCTTATCTCTAGAAATTTCCATTTAAAATCTTCAAGCCACTGTTGGTGGTCAATAATTAAAACTACAAAACCCAAAAGTGCAGATGAGGAGAAATTACTGTGTACGTCAGTGTCAATTATAGCTGCTACCCAACCAGAGAGGAAAGATTAGAACACCGTAAAGAAGCAGAAGCTCAGCAAGAGGCATATTATCTGTTTAGAGATGGATACATATTGATAAATCTCTGACCTCCTTTTGCTCCTCTAAAGACCTCTTATCTAAGGACTCACCTGCCTGTCCGGCCACCTAATTTAATACCCAAGTCTGCAGTATTCTGTTCTCATCTATTTTCACTGTTAAATGTTTAACCTGCTCTCTCCTCCATGGTTCAGCTTTTGTACTGACGAATGCAATGGATGTATCATTGCAGCTCCGCCACTAAGCTTAACTAACACAACTCTTAATCACTGGCAGGTTGACACAACCTGCAATCTAAACCACAATTTCAAAGAAAAAAAATGCATATTTTAAAATAGCATCCTTCGGCCTGGGACGACGTCTCAGTTTAAAGAGCGCTTGCACACAAAATATAATAATGTGAATCCAATTCCCACTCTTTGCATTAAAAAATAAAGTTGGGCATAATGATGAATTCCTATAATCCCAGTGGTGGGCAGGTAGAAGCAGCAGAGACCTTTGGGTGTGTTAGCCAGACAGCCTAGTCAAATACGTTTAGTAAGAAATTCTGTCTCAAATAATACTAATACTATTACTAGTGATACTGATAATAATAAAGGTAGAGAGAAACTGAGAAAGCATCTGTCATTGACCTCTGGTCTTCATACACATATGTACAAAGGTGTACCTGCATGCACATGGCCACATACAGAAGCATGTTTATATAAACACATAAAATAAAACAGTATCCTTAGTAGAGAGCATCTAATTAGTAGTTAGCAAGAAGCAAAAAATGCAATCATATTCATAATCTCTATCCTCTTAAAGAGATAGAGAGAACACAGTAGTAATAAGTCCATGAATACAGAGCTCACAGAAGATACAGATAAGGAATGGATACACTCTAGTTTATAAACAAGCAATGCAATATTGAAAGCCCAATGTGCCATTGAAATATGACTTAGTAAATTTCACACAAAAGACCAGTTTATACCATTTAAACTGTAACCTTAGAGCTTCACTGCAATACAGCCTTAGTCACTGAAGTTAATAACATGTTATAAACATAAAGTAGATTTAAAATGCATCTTTAGGATTTTTCAAATGAACAAACTATTTCAAGACATGGAGAAATACAAAACTTTATTATTATTATTGATTTTTATCGAGCTCTACACTTTTCTCTGCTCCCCTCCCTGCCTCTCCCCTCCCTCCTTCAATCCTCCCCCAAGATCCCCAAGCTCCCAATTTACTCAGGAGATCTTGTCTTTATCTACTTCCTATGTAGATTAGATGTAAGTCTCTCTTAGTGTCCTCATTGTTGTTTAAGTTTCTGGGATTGTGGTTTGCAGGCTGGTTTTCTTTGAATTAACAATGAGCTTACCTCTGGCCCTCCTTCCATCCCTTCCTCTGTCCTTCCCTCTGTCCTCTCCAGGCTTTCCTCCCTTACTACTTCCTTTCCTCCTTATCCTCCTCCCCTTTCCTTCCCTCCCTCTTTCTTCTTTCATTTCACAATCTGATTGTGGACTTTCTGGCAACCTAAGGGTGTGTTTGCAGCTTGGAACTTTGCCCCTGGGACAACTCCCTCTCAGTAGTGAGGTGGAAAAAGCCCTCATTTGTCATACCCAGCTCAGCTGACCTACCACCTCCCACCCGGTCGACTGTGGGCCACCAACTTTTCCCTCTTCCCTTTCCTATTCCTATGTCTTGTCCCTTTTCTTCACATGGTAGGTTTCAGCATTGTAATTCTAATCTCTTTTTTGATCCCCATCTCCATTTCTGTCTCTTTGCTATTACTGGAAACTTCAGCCACACTTGCTGTCCCGCTATGAGAAAAGGATTTTTAACTCATTAGTTTAGATCAGCGTTCTGGGATTCAAACCCATACATTCAAGTGTTTTTTCTGTATGTCTTAATTGTATGACCTTATTCATGGAGTCACAATCCATGCTGGCACTATTTCAGTACATAGATGAAGCTCTTTGTTCTTGTGGGGGGCAGTTCTTATATAATATATAGGAAATATAGATATTTTGCTGAAAGGTACTCAAATACTCGTCTTTGGTTAAGGTGTGCACAAAATCAGCCGAAGAACAGGGAACTGAGGATTTACCCCAGAGATGTCTGACCATACCTTCTCTTGAAGTATTATTTGAGAAAAGGCTTGGGGGAAATCTAGGAGTTCAGTCTTGCAAGCCTGGTGAGGAACATTTGTGTTTTTATTTTATTTTATTTTATTTTATTTTAGAGATTGCATGGATGGGAGACCCTAGAGCTTGTGACTTAGAAAGCAAACAGCCTTTAGAGACTTGATACACTTCACACCCTGAAGGTCCATATGAACTGGTATGGTGAAGGTTGACTTTTACCTTAATGAGCAGATGTGTGCTATCAAATTTCTGAGCAAAGACAGGGCTAGTTTGCTTCTGTGTCTTTTTACCATTAACCCCTCCCCCCCAAACTTTAACAATTTCATTCGGTCTCTCTTTGAGTTTAGCTGCTTTATGATTTATAAGCAATAAAAATTTATTTTTTCATATTTATGGAGATCAGAAAGTCTAAGATCAAGGCACTGATAGGTTTGGTGTTTGGCAAGGTCAAATCTTTGGTTCAAAGATGTCTATGAAGAAGAGGCTATGGCAGGTGTCTCTGGGACCTGTGTAATCAGAGCACTGGTAATGAAGCATAAGACCTCAGCTCTCCAGCACCTGTCTGATGGTGCCTGGACCGCATTTGTGAGTGGACTGTTTCCAGAAACTACTATCGACACATTTAACATTTGGTAGACACAAACCCATCTGATGAATATTAGATTTCTGGGGGGTAAAGAATTCAGATGCTATTTAAACAGCATGACCCCTGAAGGTCAAAAGAGAATGCCTCTTCTCATTTCACTCCCTCATCCATCTGAAAAATATTTGGAAATTCTGCAGGTGTGTAACAGATGAGCACCCGTGGTGGAATTTCCTCTGCTTGGTTTTCTTAGTCTGCCAACAGCATTTTGCGATTCATTTAATATCAGATGGACATGAAGAAATACTTCTTATCTCTGTAGGAGACAAGATAATTGGGGACACATTGTCTTTCTATTCTGAGAAGGTGATAGCTTTCGTGCCTTAGATTAGCATTTTTCCTGGAATGCAGTCACTGTAAGGGAGATAAACTGTGTACGCGCACACCTTCATGATCTGACCTTGCCAAGCCCCGGAAGTGGTTCAAAGTAGGTCTAGCACTGTTCTGACTCAGTAATTGGTTCAAAGTTGGTCTAGCACTGTTCTGACTCAGTAATTGCTGACTGGAATCAAAGTGATTAAATTTTGTTTGAGACCACTATTAAATTATGAAAAAGAAATAGATTTACAATTCAACAACATTACAAACCAGTACCTGTTATTACTCCGTGGAAACTGGTTAGCTGTCTCTTTGGTTTGTTTTTATTTGATCTTAATGTCAATCAAATGTATTAATTAAAGCAAGAACAAAAATTAATAAAGCAGTTAAGTGTAACAAAAATATGTAGTTAATATTTGGTAACTTTTTGGTTTCCTCATTTATTAAAAGAGGCTTATGAAAACATGAATAATTCGTATTTTTCTACTATCAAGGGAAGATGTAGAAGTAAACATTAATTCTTTAAAGTAAAATTACATGAATTTTAGGAGACTCTCTGTAAGTTGCAAGTGAACCTCTGTTTTATGACTCGGTTTCATCATGAGGGAGCTCTACAGACACAGCTTTTTTCTGTGGTTATTTTTTAAATTTTTGATTAAAATAAAATCACACCATTTCCCACTTTTCCTTTCTGACCCTTTATTTGCCTGACTCCCTCTATCAATGGCCTCTTTTCTTTCTTTAATTATTACTTTACATACACACACACACACACACACACACACACACACACACACACACACACCAGGGCTGCCCATTTGATAACGGATAACCGGTAGGGTGCTCATCCATGGGAAAGGTTAATGCTCTCTTTCTTGGCAGTCATTAGTTGTCTATAGTTGGAAAGGAAGAGAAATAACTTGGCAATAATGTCTGCAACTCTGAAATATATTTTAAAATCCAAGGAATTTTTCCTTAAATAATTCTTGCTTCTAAAAAAAGTTTAAGTAAATAAATGGAACTGGCTTTGATACTTAATAACACTTCATAAAATAAATTGATTTTCATGCAAGGTTGTGCACTAAAATGAAAATAAAGTTTTAGTCACAATTTATGTCAAACTATTAATGAATTTATTAAGTCTAGATTTAAGTACTGTAAAAGCAGAGATGAACTTCATTTTGGAGTCTTACTGGATCTTTAAGATATCAGCCAAGAAAACTTATTCATTTTTCAGGGAGTTGCTAATAGTTCAGAAAGTGATAAATAAAAGTGATAATTTCTTTTAGCGTCTACATTCAAGAAAGATTATAAGCTTGTCTTCTGCATGTGGCTTATTTCACTTAACATAATATTCCCCCTTTGCATCCAATGGCAGGGCTCTCTTCTTTATGATGGGTAATGTGTTGCCAAGTGTATTTGCTATACTGCATCCATTCATCCTACAGAGGACACTTAGGCAGATTCACCATCTGAGCTATTTTAAATAATACCACATATACACGGCATGTAGTAACTTTTGGGAATGCTAGTTCCATGTTATGTGGCTGTCTACCCAAAGTGAAATACATGGCTCATGTGGCAGATTCATTTTCTATTAAAAGTATTAATTATGTTTATTTTGAGACAGAATTTCACTCAAGAGGATAAGTTGACCGGGAACTCAGAAACCCCTCCCTCAGGCTCCCATATACCAGGACTGTAGTCAAGGGTTACATTATCCAAAACATAGAATTTTGAACTAAAACATTAGCAGTTCAGCCTGATGCATGTACCAGTTAAATTTCCATCAAGCCTGTATAAGAATTCACTTCTCACACATTCTTGAAAACATGTATTGTTTTGTCTTTTTTTGTATGTTTCCTTTTTTTAAAAAAAATAATAACTGTCTTTCCAACTAAAATGAGATCATATCTCCTTGTGGTTTTGATTTTAATTCATCTAATAGCTAATGAAACTGAGCAATTTATTTCATATATTTAAATGTCTACTTGTATTTCTTTGGGTGGGGGTAATTCCTATTTGAAATATTTGCCTATTTTTCATCGCAAAAATGAAATTAAAATGCTAATAACCCTTATGAAAACACCAAAAAAAAAGAGAAAAAGTTGGGAATACATCTAAGCCACTGTGAGTCACACAATGTTTTCATCAGTAAAAACCCGAGTGAACAATGGTTATTTCACAAAATCAGATCATGCAAAATGTGTGATTATACTCACATAAAACCTGGGTGGGAAAAACTAGCAGCAAATTACTATATTGTAATGCTATAATGTCACTAATGTCACACGACCTCCTGGGGAATCTGTGCAATCTCTCACATAGGCTGTGGCACAAGCTTCAAGGAAGAGTGCCCACAGAGAAGGTGTGTGTGTGTGTGCTGTACTTCCTTGCACTTTTGGCTTTACCTGCTTATGTTCTAAGGACTCAGTCTGGTTTCTTCTAGAAGGGAAGATAGTATGTTTAAGTTTCCAGAGTCTACTGATGAGATATTGCCATATACAGGAGTATATGATGCTAATGGAGGAAGATGGGTTAACAGTCAAGGCAGAAAAGGTTAAATTTGGTGCTTAGTAAATAAAGAGCAAAAGGCAAACTTAATTATGCAATTAAGACAGATTCAGCAAAGATGGGATAAAGATAGAAGAGAGAGATAAATGCCTGTAATGTCTTGAGACTGGTTTTGGGAAAGGTTTGAAAAGGAATTAGAAATATAGAAAAGAAAAAGTTCTTCTACATAGATTACAAAAATATAAAAAGACTGTAGATTGTGTGACTATTAACCACAACTGCTTGCCCGGAGCTCAAAATGCCATAAACTCATAGCCTCTATAAAAATTTATATAGAAACTAATGCCAAGCCATATCTAGCATGACCAACCACAGACTCATATGGGGCACATCTGTCTGATAAAAGTCTATTCTCATGTATCTGATATAATGATTCTAAAATTAATCTGTATCATATGAAAAAATAACACATGCTGTTAAGCAATTTTTTCTGTACAAGGGATGAGTCTCATGCCTAGTAAAGATGCATTCAGATGCAATTCCTTTGAATCTTGTGTCTGTTTGTCATTTGCCGACTCCTTACCCACCTATTCCTGAGACCCTGTCTGTCACACTATAAGGGTAGTAGTGCAAGCAACCAAACAATGAACTCCTATTACTATATTCTGTAGCAACTGCTAAAATGACAAACAGGATTATAGCTAATAAGACCAAACAGAGAATAAAAACCTATGTTTAATTTGTCGTTCATGCTACATAAAATTCTGGGAACTGCCTTTTGATGGATGGAGACAGAAAACAGGTTGCTGTGTTGGGGTAGATTTGTTTGTGTTGAATACTCTGAGACCACCAACAGAGTGCGACCTAGGTTAGGAAGGTGAAGTCCCTGTTCAGCTATGGACAATAGAATTTCCTCATGGACTCAAAGGGAGAGAGGGATACACGGAAGAGGAAGAAGATGAGCTGAGGGATAGTGTGGTTCTTTTTATCTGGGAAGTGAAGAGTAGGAGGTGATGATCTCTCCATAGCTTTGTGGATCGCTCGGGCTTATTCCCTAACATTTACTCTCAAGTTTTATTTTTTAATGGAACAATAAAAGAAATCGCAATATCTCTGGGTGCTTGCATGGATAGAGGGGAAGTTAATCTTGGGAAGAAAGCAAGAAAGCATCTCCAGGTATAATAAGGAAACTTGAGGAGTTCCTTAGTCATGACTTTTGACTGAATTTACAGTACCAGGCACTAATTTTGTTTCTTTATTTTTTTGTATCAGGCTTCAGAACCAAATCATAGGTATTGATTACCCCCATTATACCAGTGAACACATGTTGACTGGTAATGTTGGCACCACCATTTGTAGAATTCATGGCTGAATAACACCGTGGGTGCATTTTCTTGACTGCTCATCCCAGAAGACTATATAGAGCTTTCTAATGCTATCATAGCTACTAATCAGGGAAGATGCTTTCAGCTCAGTTTCGCCTTGATTTCTGTTATTTGTAGCCAATGTATATGGGATCTTCAACAACAGAGTTTTATCACCAAACTCTGATGGGAAACCAAGAGATATGGCAAGAACTTCTATGGGTTCGGGGATATCTAAGGTGTCCTTGAAACCAGTGTGTAAGGATGTGTATAGACATACTTTTTTTCCTCCAGCTCCCAAATAGCAACGCGGAGACTTAATATTAATTATAGAAGCTTGACCTTAGCCTAGGCTTGTCCCACCAGCCCTTATAACTTCATCAATTTATATTTGTCTATATCTTATCATGTGGTGTTACCTCTCTTCTGTCTTGCACCTCCTGTTTCCTATCCATGTCCCTTAGCATCGTTCATGGGTCTAGATTCTCCTCCTCTTCCCTCACTCCCACCTATACCTCCTGCCTAACTATTGACCTTGTTATTACACCAAATTTGTCATGGGGATTTGTGGCGAATAATCCCATGGCTTCAAAGCATCATCATCCAGCTTTGCAAGTATCTCTCTTTTCTGTCTTTCTAACTTATATTTTCAAATTGATTTACAGTGTGACAAGTTTCCATATGGCTTCTTCATACCCTTTACACTTCGTTTAATCCTCTCTCTTTGTTTCTTTCTTCCCTGTTTAAAGTTAGCATCCCAAAATTCTTCTGTTTTTTTTATTACCTATCTTCTATCATTCCCCCTCCCTTATGACAACCTATATCCCAATAACCAACATTTTTCTAATTTCAGTACTTCTAGAAGTACACCAAACTAAGACACAAATGGCAAGATTTGAAAGGAGGATCCACATATGACAAAGTATTTTCTTTCTAAGTCTAGGTTACCTTGCTCAGTATGTCCTCACTCATAATTGGATATTAGATGTACAGCAAGGATAGTCAGCCTATAGTCCATGACCCCAGAGAAGCTAGGGAACAAGCCGGACCCTAAGAAGAACCCATAAATATCCCTGGGAATAGGAAATAGATAAGATCTCCTGTTAAACTGGGGGCAGCAGGGAGCATAGGGGAGGAAATGGGGGGATAGGAACATGAGGAATCAGAATGGTCCAGCTGGGGGAAGAACAGAGAGGAAAAGTAATAGAAGAGATACCATGATAGAGATGGCAATTATGGGGTTAGGGAGGAACCTGGTGCCAGGGAAACTCTCAAAAACCCACAAGGATGACTCCAGCTAAGACTCCTAACAATAATGGAGAGGGTGCCTGAACTGGCCTTCCCCTATAATCAGATTGGTGGTTATTCTAATTGTCATCATAGAGTCTTCATCCAGTAACTGTTGGAAGCAGATGCAGAGATCCATAGCCAAACACTGGACTGAGCTCTGAGAGGCCACTGAAGAGAGGGAAGAGGGATTATGTGAGCAAAAGGCATCAAAATCATGATGGGGAAACCCATCAGAGAGAGCTGGCTCGAGCTTGTGGGAACTCACAGACTCTGGAGAGACGGTGAGGGATCCAGCATGAAAATTGACGTAGGGCCTCTGCATCTGGGTGACAATTGTGTAGCTTGGTCTGTTTGTGGGACCTCTATCACTGGGACCAGGACCTGTCCCTGATGCATGAACTGGCTCGTTGGAACCTATTTCCTATGGTGGGATGCCTTGCCCAGTCTTAATACAAAAGAGCAGAGCTTGGTCCTGCCTCAACTTGATATGCCATGCTACAGAGGCCAGAGGGGGCTGTTGGACACCCTAGGACTGGAGTTAAAAATGTTTGCTGTGGATAATCCTCTTATACACTGTAGAGATTTGTATTTTCAGAAGTCAAAGTGTACTGGTATAAACCATTTTATTCGGGATTTTAAAATTTCATTTAACAATCAGTTGTTATTCAGTTGTATGTGACTTGGTCTTTCTCTCCAGTGGCTTTTTTTAGTTTGCACATGCTCTGTTTTGACTGTTTTAAGATGTGGGCAGATTTGGTTCTTCATTTATGGTGTTTTGTATTTCTCTTGCACCTTCCTTTTCTCCCATTCTCCTTTAAGCTGATCATCTCACTTATTTTATACTTGTGCAAAATGAACAGACACAAGCTGTGTAGTTATCTTACTCCTAAGGCTCTGCCACTTGCAGTGTAACAATTCTCTGAGTGTGACTCTAGGACCAGATGTTGGTGTTGTCTCTGTAACCTCATACTCAGTGGGTCCCTTGGTATTGGTTTCCTGTAATCTCTCTTTGAACTTTAGCTAGGCTTGTATTTAGTCACTACTCTATGAGGCTCAACTTGTCCCCTGGCTTGCCCTGTTTGGTTTTGTAAAGTAAAAATTTGCACCCGATGTTCAAACCATTCTTCATTTTAGATCACCACCCATGTGTTTATCTAAAAGTATCCTTCTACCTTTGCATTGACAAAGAACATCCAAGAGATGGAAAGAAAAAGGCTCAGGAACCAAATAAAATTACAAGGAAACAAGATTCCTTTAAAAAACATATAAAACTTTTATAGTACAAATAATAAAAACCCAGAGACAGATATTAGGATTCAACCTGAAGATCAGAAAAGCAAAGCAGCCAATCCACTAAAGAGTTCTTACCTCTAACAAAGCTCAGTCATACAAAGGGGTGATGCTATCCTCAATATGATTCAGAACACAATGCTCTCCATCAAACCTCAGATGGCTGACTAAGACCCTCAGCTCCTATCTCTTCTTGTCTTATATTCTTCTCTAGTGCTGGGATTAAATACATGCACCACCACCACCTGGCCTCTGTGGCTAACTAGTGTGGTTGCTGGGATTAAAGGTGTGTCCCACCACTGTCTGGCCTGTATGACAGACTGGTATGGCTAGTTTTGCACTCTGATCTTCAGGCAAGCTTTATTTATCAAAACACAAATAAAGTATTACTACTATAAACTTTGAAACAAGTTAATTTTAAAACCATCTTACATTTTCTGCCTGGTAACTGCCATATATATATATATATATATATATATATATATATATATATATGATGTATATATGTACATACTTTTAGACTGATTCAATTTCATGTAGCCCAGGATGGCCTTGAACTCACAGAGATCCATCTGCCTCTGTCTGATGGAGGAAGGTCATTGGCTAGTAAAGAAACTGCCTTGGCCAATTTTATTGGTTAGAACATAGGTGGGTGGAGTAAACAGAACAGAACGCTGGGAGGAAGAGGAAGTGAGCTCAGACTCGACAGCTCTGCTTTCTAAAGCAGAGGCCATGCTCCCCTCTCCTGGGTACACGCGATGAAGCTCCGACCCAGGATGGAAGTAGGCTAGAATCTTCCCGGTAAGAGCACATTGGGATGCTACACACATTATTAGAAATGGGCTAGTCCAGGTGCGAGAGTTAGCCAAGAAGAGGCTAGATATAATGGGCCAAGCAGTGTTTAAATGAATACAGTTTGTATGTTGTTATTTCGGGTAAAGCTAGCCAGTGGCAGGGGCTGGGTGGCGGAATGCAACCCGCAGCTCCCTACTACATCTGTCCCCCGAATGCTGGGATTAAAAGTATGTGCCACCACTGCCTGACCTCTGTGGCTAACTTGTGTGGCTAGCTTCACATGCCGATATTCAGGTAAGCTTTATTTATTAAAGCACAAACAAAATATCACCACAAGGGTTTATTTGAGTCACAGTTCCAGATTATAGTTCATCACAACAAAGGAGTCACCATGACAGGATCTTGACAGTTGATCATATTACATCCATAATCAGGCACAGAAAGCAATAAATTCATGCTTGAACTTGGCTCACTTTCTCCATGAATATACACGTACGAATACTCTCTAGTGAATGGTCCCACCCAAAATGGGTGATTTTTTCCCCCACCTAATAAGTATAGTAAAAATAAACACCCCAAAGCATACACACTGGTTAAGCTGCTCTAGATAGTCCCTTGCTGTTACTCTGCGGTCCTTGATTTTCTCTTATGTCAAGTTGACATTTAAACTACCCATCACTGAACCTAATATTAAAGTACTGTGTAATTCATTGCTCAGTCTGTGACACTGGAAACATACATATCTTTTGCACATTGCTGTTTTCTTTATGTTTTTTAACATCTATGAACAATTAGACAAATTGTAGCTTAAATAAAAAGGTTTCTACAAGGTTCTTGTAAAGAAAGCTTTCTGCTCTCCGTATAATAATGGCAGTAGCTATGGGTTTGGCCATCCTCAGGTAACAATGTACATTCAGTGCTTTAAATTGTGACTTGTGGTACTTTCTTCATGGATAGTGACCCAAAATGCCAGGGTAAGCAAATAATGAAGTTGGTTATTATTTGCTTGGACTAAGGCCATTTTGAGGGAAAGAGTAGGAAAAAATAAATTTAAAATCTATAGAAATAATACAATGTAGTCAAATGCATGTATTGGCATTCTGGTCAAAAAAATTAGTCGCATGTATAACAATGCTTCCATGACACTATAAAGGAGGTAAGCCCTCCTATCACCCAGGGATGAGGTAGTCATCATGACTGGTCTCACAGTTAGTATAAACACACCTCTGCCATTGCCACAGGGCAGTATGTATGCTGAGTGATACACGGTCAGAGAGTAAATGCTCATTGCTGGTTGTGTATTTACTATACTATACATTTACCAGCATTTTATATTATATATCTTATTTTTAGACGTTTTCTATGTAGAAATATAGATGGCTTAGTCTACAGTAAAGGACTTATGATACAAACATGAAGACCTGAGTTTTGACTTCCAAAACCATATAAATAACCCATATACCTATATGAAGCAGTGGTGTATACCTGTAACCTTTTCACTGGAAGAGAAATGATGAAGAGAGGTGGATCTCTGGAATTCACAGAGCACCTACTGTTGCCAGTTATTGAGCTCCAGATTCAGTGAGAAAGCCTATCTCAGAAAACAAAATGGAAAGCCATGGGGTAACCACAATGACCTCTGGCCCTCATGTGTGTGTGGATGTGCACCCATTCCCACACACGTGAACATCTACATGTACAAAGTTTGCATACAACAGTATGCTGTGTTACGTAGCAACAGCCTCACAGAACTTGGGCACGCTTTGCTGTCTTTACAGAAGTCAAATCGCCTTTGGAGGTCTTTTCTGAAAATGGCTGCCTAATCTCCAGAAACCATGGGCTCTGTTCAGAAACATACACAAAAATATGTAGCTAGAAAAGAAATGACATTTTGTTAATTAACTGACAACTAATGTAGAACATATTCTGCCATTATGTGATCTTTCAGGGCCAGGTTCCCCATGTACACAAAATCAGAGGCTTCTTTTGACTCCAGCAGCTGCAAATGCGACTCATCATTCACTTTGCCTTTTCTCATTCGCCTGTGGACCCAGACACACCCTACAACTGATGAATACCTGCAGTACTAAAACCTGCACCAAACTCCTCTCATTGCCTCCTCTCTGTCCCCAGTTTTCTTTCTCAAACCACGCCTGGAAGTCATAGATCCCGCCATCATTAGATGAGGCGCAGAGAGGATGTGTAATTCACGGCCGGAGGTCCCATCCACTGCAGAGACAGTACCTGTTTGTTAATAACTCTCTGAAACCCAGACATTTTCCTGTATCGTCCTGTTTTGAATTTTTCAAAAGTGATTTTCCAGACTATGCCCATCCATTACTTTTAATAATGACTTTATTGGGATACCAATTATTTTCTTTGGGCTAGTGGAAACGTGTTAAGCCATATTTCTCCCATAATGTCAGAAGTCGTTTTTATGGATTTTAAGTATGTTATTTTGCATGGAGAACACCATCCAAAAGCCTGGAGAGCAGAGAGGCTAAGTTCTGTGACCAGCCAAGAAGAGATTTTTCACCATTCATTTCCCATAAAGCAGCCAATATAGCCAGGGAGTTGTAATGTTAGTTTTGATATTGAGCGATTTCTGACTCAAAGTGTTACATTAACATGGCAGGGAATGCTTTAGAGAAGACATGACAGGGCACGAGATATGATGTGTGCTGATAAGCCATCCTCAAACTTCAAACTCCAGCTTGATCTTATCCCATTAGCACACAAATCTACGTCATTGCCACTGCCTTCTTCCTCACTCACTCAACTACTTTAAACATACTGGAAATACTCCAGCAATCATGATTTTTTTTTTTTTTTTTTTTTTTTTTTTTACCGTAACTGACTGCAGCAGGACTGTTGAATAGGGGAACTTCATGTTTGCCTAGTAATGTGAATTTGAGGACATGGGAGGCCTCCAGCTAACCCCAAACCTCCATCCATTCTCGACTAGCCTATCTCGGAGCTGTCTGTCAAACCAATGAGGTCATTTCACTGCCTGTTAAATTCAGAGAAAATAGACCACAAGGTATTTTATATTGGAGAATGTTGGTTCCAGTGTTGAAGCAGAAAAAAAAATTGGCGGGGGGGTGGTTTAAAAATTTGTTTGGAGAAGAGCTTAGTCAAGAGGAGAGAGAAGATAGGAGAAAAACTAAGAACCAGGAGAGTAAGGGGCAGAATATATTGAACGTCAGAGGATATGAGAAAGATTGGGAAAGGGAGGCAGGAGGAAAAGAAAGGAGGTTAGATAAAGAGTTAAGTGCTCCCCACATGCAGCCTGCAGATAGACAAAAAGCTAAGTGCTCCGCAATGCAGACTGCAGATGTTATTACTGAAGAAACCCTTCAGACCAGAAACTGGATGTGGTAATTCAGGCCTGTCATCTTAGCACTTAGGAGGCAGAGGCAGGGGGTCTCCCTAAGGATCAAACAGCCTGAGCTACAAGCACATTCTAGACAATTCAGGGCCAGACTGCAGGGCCTTCCCCTAACAAACAAGATTGAAGAACTATGGGGGCAATTCTGTTCAGAATGAAGGCCACTGTCATCAGACATTTTAACAAGGAGCAAGACAGAGTTGGAGGGACTGGAGGCCCTCTCCACAGGAGTCAGAATGCTCACCTTGGCCTCTCCCCGCAGATACATCCAAGGATTCCCTTTTATTACTTCTTTCTTGCAGTTGGTCCAAAGAGACTGAGAGGAGTCCTGGGGAGTGGGAAGCGTATAGTAGCTTCCTGGAAATGAGAACAAAACACACAGACTTAACGGAAATGTTTTCATTTCCTACACGTCTGGCGGCAGGGCTTCCAGGAACAAGGTGCTAGCAAGGCTGGCTTTCTCTGAAAAAGTTTCTAGGGCTCTCCTGTTGGCCTGCAGATCTTGCCTTGTTGCTACATCTTCATCTCAGTGGTCCTTTTATACATGCACATCACCCAGTAGTCGGTGACTCATCTCACGGAGATAGAGTCTTGGGAAATTAGTACTTCATCTTAATGGCCTCCTGCTAACTTACCCTTTCCTCTAAGGAACTTGTAAGCACTTGTTACCTTCTGAGAGCTGCAGGTGGAACCTTTAACATCTCCAGACAACCCAGTTTAGCTCCTATCTGAGGTATAGGGAGGGTCAAAAGCGTTCAGACAGAAACCCATCTGGCTATACTTACTCAGCCTACAGAGACCAGAAGAGACTATCGGATTCCCTGGAACAGAGGTTACATACAGGTGGTGGTGAGCTGCCTTGTGAGGGCTGAGAGCCCAACCCAGGTCCTCTGTTAGAGCAGCAAGTGCTCTGAACTGTGGAGCCATCTCTCCGACCTTTACTATAATACTCTTGGTTGCGTGGAGGAAATGGAATATGCCTCTATCATGCAGTGACATTTGTTTAATCAAATTATAATTCTAATGAAATTGGTGTTGAGAAGCTTACTTCTATTGCCTCCTAGGCTGAGGTCCGAGCACTGGCAGCGGTGACTGTGCAGAACTAATGCGTAGCCTTACTTATAATATTAGGTATGATATTAATGCGGCCTAGGAATTTTATATGAACATGCTACATATTGATATTTCAATTTTGAACAATTTGTACATTTTAAAATGACTATAACTGCTACATGGGATATGTTAATATAACTTATAGATGCCTTGAATTTAGATAGTTTTTTAAAATGACTTTTTGAATATTACTCTGAATACAATGAATATATTGTAAGAATGTGGTAATCGTGTACTATAGATAAAACACAACTTGATGCTTTTTATTAAATAGCTACATACTACATATTATTAAAATATGTCTTTTAGTAACATATTTTGTTTAAATATACAAAATAGCTAAATTAACTATAGTGAAAATAACTCATGTCTTACAATAGAGCTCCTTTTGCTTTGAAAATTATGTGTCAAATAATGCTAATGTGATCTAGTAAACACTGCCACCACAAATGAGAAATATATTAAACAGTCACCATAATGTCGTAATAAACATGACCAATATTTTAGGGTCAAAGGTGATGCTCTCTCTTTTGCTTCACTAAGTGTATATAAAAGCCCCAGGAACCTCAGTACAATTTTTTTTAATGTTGTGTGTACCACTACCTTTGTGACCTTCAATTTAAGCAAGAAGTCAGGTGCTTGCCAGAGGCCACATCATAACCACAGACAAGGTTAGCATTTCGTTCGCAGCTCTTTCACACCAGTTAAAGCTCCTGTGTGTTAACAAAGTGAAGCTCTTTGGGAGACAGCTGCTCTGCTGTACCAACTTGGGCAGAGTAGACCCACTTGACTTCTTTTTTTGTCCCTTAATATGACAATTTCAGGGACTGAGCGAGGAGTCTGAGTGATGTGGGTACTCAGAGGAGGAGCAGATGGAAAGAGGAGCAGATGGTGACAGATTCTGCAGGTACAGGGGCCTAGGGCATGGGGAAGTTCAGTTTCTGTACAGTGGAGCAATGGTTAACAACTCCGGTCCCCCAAGTCTGTAGCTTCTGTCACCTGGGAACTTGCTGAAATGCCAGCTATACAGGATCGCAGACCCAAGCATCAGACCCAGCTGTCTGGAGCAGGCTGCCAGGTGGCCCTGATTCATTCTGGAGTTTCAGAATCATTCAAGAAACCACGGAGTCATAGGATGGGGAGTCTTTGACTTGTTCTGGTAAGTATGCCAAGCTTGGTTTCCGTGTGTTACCCACTGAGTCAGGACTAACTAGCCAGGTGTGTTGATGTCACCCAGCTGACTGGTGGCCCGGCAACATTCCTGTTTTCTGTAAAATCGCAAGCACAGTCCACCGCCATCTTCCTCTGCCTTGTTAAGCATTGTGTCCACAGAGGGGAAACATAATACTTTCAGGCATTAGGCTGAAGCTGAAGACTATCTCAGTAAAGTCATTGTGTTCCAGCCTGTTTCCTGCTGGCTGACTTTCTCTTGAGAATAGGAGCCAGGAAATCTCTGCGGCAGGTGTAGTTCTACCAGATCTTGCAAAGCCGGAGACAGCTCACTGCTTCCCCTATTTGTTGTGAATTCAATAGCCTTTGAATTCACACAGATATCTCCCTGGTTGCTCACAGAGAAATTTTTCTCTTTAAAGGGTGTGTCCCCAGCACCACCCCAAGAGTTATCAGTTCTCTATTGCCCCAGGACAACTTCTGTTTCTTTAAGGTTGTGGGGGGGGGGGGCAAGTGTTTGCTCTGTTTCTCTGCACCACCTATGGTTGGAAAGGCCTCTGGGGTGCTCTCTCGGCCACACTCATGTAGAAATGGGTGTCTCCTGTCAGAGCCAGCTACCAGCCAGATGGTTTTCCTTTTAGATGATGATAACGCAAAAAGACAAAAGAAGAAGATTTTCCTGGAATTCTTCTTTTCAGAAGTACAAAAAGCTAAGGCGGGACAATCAAATCATTGTTTGGCGGGGACTTTTAGTGCCAGCCCAGCTCTTCTGCCTCACGTCTGTATAAACTTGTGCAAACCACTTCTCTTTAGCTGCTAGTCATTAGAGTTGTTCAAAGGATTATATGCTAACTTGTCAAACATTATTGGAATACTGATTGGGAACTATTAAATACATTGTCCCTGGGTATTACTTTGATGTTATTATCCTTGATCCAATACACTAAGAAATTCTATCAAAAGAAGGATCCAATCACATTCACTATTTTGTGTTTACGGGGAGGAGAAATAAGCCGGTGTAGAAAAGCCCAAGCAACCCTTTTCCAGCCGTCCTTTGGAGCTAGGAAATCACCTTCCCATGATGCCTCACAAACTCTCCTGCTGATGAAATTTTCACTACATTTGCCTTGACTCCACACCTGAATTCACTGATCCTTGGGAGCAGGTGCTCTGCCCTAGTCCTCGCTGCGGAGAGCGGAGCCGTGCACAAGCAACTTTCATACTCTAGCAGATTTACTCTTCAGAGAGACGTGTTCCAGTGAACCAGAAAGCATAATCACGTCTAAATCCTCATTCATCCTGGCACATCGGGGCTTTACCTTTCTTTGGCTGTTTCTCAGGGCACACCCACGGTGCTGCAAAAACACGCTCACTGTCCACAAAGCTTAGGTCTCGCTGGTGATCTTTAAAGTAGCTTCCAGATCAAATGGTGAGGTGACTTAAGGCATGGGGCCACATCTTGATGAAGGAAGCAGCGCAGCGCAGGGAATTCTAAATACCACCCCCAATTTTCCGGACTACCAGACTTCCACATGAAAAGACTTTTGGAATGGTCAAGCGTCTAGGCGGCAGGGAAAAAAAAACATTGCAGCTGCTTGAGAAAGGGAGCTCAATGCGAGTGGACATTGCAAAGAGAAACTACGTGAAGAACGTGGGTACTGGGTTGGATATTGCACACTGAGTAAACTCCAGGTGTCTCCTGCTTGAGGAACAAGGTCAGATCACGTGACTCCTTTCGGCCTTGGAATGGTGATAGTGGTCACCGTTCTCAGAAAGGAATCCAGGAAAGGCATTCTGTGGCACTGACTCAGAGGAATGTACCCGGCAGTACTAACTAGTCCTTAATTAAACTAATCTAGTAAGCACAAAGACTGTCTGCCATCTTTTTTTTTCTTTTTTTGGTTTTTCGAGACAGGGTTTCTCTGTGGTTTTGGAGCCTGTCCTGGAACTAGCTCTTGTAGACCAGGCTGGTCTCGAACTCACAGAGATCCGCCTGCCTCTGCCTCCCAAGTGCTGGGATTAAAGGCGTGAGCCACCACCGCCCGACTACCATCTTTTTCTTACCAGATCATGGAGGAGGCTTCCATAGTGCGTGGTCCATTTCTTTACAATGCCCGCTCTGCAAGCTGCAGCAGAAAAATAATGCTAAGGATTCTGCTAGCCAGGTCTTAGGTCACTCTGACACTTGCCTACAAACCTCTGTACTAATCAGCTCTTAGCAAGATGTTTAAGTCCAGTTAGAAACGGCTACACTTTCACAGCATTGGTTTAAATGAATGGTTTAAACTGGGGAGCCGGTGTCTAAGCTTTTGCCTTCTATCCCTAGTAAAGGAACATGGCAGAGGCTTCAATGATTCTTGTGTTCTGCTTTTTTGTCTTTTAGAAATGATCTGAACACGTGCAATATTTTCTGTTTTACCTGTTACTTACAGCATTCATTGTAAATTATAATTTGGGTCAAGAACAATGAGACATACTTGATGACCAATATCTTAGCTGAGAGAATATCGATTATAACGGTGATGTGGAGCATTTCCAGTGTGTGGCTAGACTGGGTGTATTTTGTTGTTTCGGTATGTTAGATGGCAGTGTCTGTTGTATTCCATTTCTGTTTCGTTCAGGAGATTTTTCCCATTTGTAGTATAAATCTGTCAGAAATATGGATTCAGAGACTGCCATGCTCACAGCCACTAATTCACACCCCCTCCCAACGTGTCCTTGTATGTTTTCTGGCTTGAAACATTGACCCACTGGCATCCTAAACTGATGTCTCATCAGAATTTATGGCCAGCTACTCAGGCTCCTCCTTATGCCTGAATGAGTGGTTGGTTTTCATTACTAAGATGAATACATAAAACATGACAAGTGATTAAATTTGAATTTCAATAAACAAATGTATTTTTAGTATAAGTATTCATCATGATATTTGGGGTGTACTTGCACTAAAAGTGCTTTCCATTGTCTTTGTAAAGCTGAAATACATCTGAGCACCCAGATTTCAAAGCTTTCTTCTACCCTAGTCTCCTTCTCTCTTCTTTCTCTTTTTTTCTCTCTCTCTGTATCCTTCTTTCATATATAAGAGAACTTTATTATGAATACAATGCTATAGCTTATATTTTAGTGGTTGCCAAGCTAATTCTATTAAATTTGAGTTTTACTTTTCATCAAATTTCATTCTTTTAATGTAGATATACATTTCAAATTTGAACCAAAGAACTACCACCCAATATGACAGTATTAAAGGCTGAGGAATTAAGGACCTCTTTCTTTTAATTTTTGAGAGTAAGATATAATTGCATCATTTCCCCTTCCCTTTCCTCCCTACAAAGCCTCCCAATATACTCTTCCTTGTTCCCTTTCAATTTCATGAACTATTTTTCATTAATTGCTGTTGCATACAAATATATAAGAATAATATAATAAGTTTATCATTCAGTATAAATATTTTGTTTGAATTCATAAATAATCCATTTCTTATGTCTTATGTAGGTAGTCATCATTTTATTTTTATTCTTATGAACCTTCTGCTATATTTATTGATATACAAAAACCTTTTGCCAATCACATTGTAGATTTTACATGAAATCAAATCTTTAGCTAGAAATATAAAGTATTTTTGATGCAAAGGGTTGCAAGAGAACTCTGAAATTTTATCACAAGAATTTAAAATAAAGAAAAGTAGTAACCAAGACCCCTTTCACTTCTCTAAAGAGGAAAAACAGCAAGGATAAAGTGGTTTATTAAGATAAGTCTTACTAAGTCCCATGGAAAAATTCCGGAAGGGTGAGGAGGTAGGACTCCAATTATGAAGAACAGGAGCACCACCTGAACTCCCTAAAAGAGTCAGTGCCTTGGGGAGCAAGTGTGTGAGCAGCTGCTGAGAACACGGATCTTGGAAACACTACACATTCCAGCACAAATCCCTAGACCCAGGTACCATGGGAACAGCTGATCTTCTACAAACACACGTCCATGTGTGGTGCTACGATAGGCTCTGACATGCTGTCAGGATGTTATGAGCAAGGTGAAGGGTAGGTAACCAAGGGGATCAGGCCAACAATGGGAGCTGCATAAATCCCAGTTGTGGATCCAACAGGGATACATGTTGAATATTCCTTCTGCCCTAGGCTCATGTGTGCACTGACCTCTGCCCAAAGGGCCTAGACGTGTTTCTAAGTAATTTTGTTCCCAGAAATAGTGTCCTCTTCGGAGATGATAGGAGGAAGAGAACCAAAAGTAATGACTGCAAATGATATTTGGGGCTCTAGCACCTGAAAATGAAGGGAGGGGCACGGTGTTAATAAAATACAGAGCGTTCTAGACTTTTGCCATTGAAGCTTATTTAAAGAAAAACGTAAGGTTTCTTAATTAGAAGAAACTGGTTAAAAGCATACAGGAAAAAATTCTGTTAAATTGGATTATTTATGAGCATTTCTTATTGTTCATTAAAATAGGAAGTTAGTTAGCAGGTTTCCTTGGTGTGATGTCTAAGTGGTTGAAAAGGGATTATGTTACAATTTGGTTTGCATGCCTGACTTCCAGTGTTATATAATACCTATTGAAAATAAAATATATTCTGTAACATTTAAAGCAGATTATTTCTTAATTCTTCTGACCGCTCAATTATGAAGTCCTATGATGACAAAGTTTATTTAAAGTGGGCAAAAATAGCTTTAGTTGAGGTAAAAAGTATACATCTTCAGGTGAAAATAAGTAACAGAAGCAGATCTTCTGGAATGAGCTATGAAGTGTGTTTTGAAATGTTCCGGGTAACCGTTAGGAAATTTTCTGAAGTCCCTCTTCTTTATTTCAACATTCACTGCAAACCTAGAGCAATAAAACAAGGTGAATATATAGAGCTTTTGTCATGGATGTGAATAACTGAAACAGTTGTACATTATGAGACTCTGAATTGGTATGGCAATTGTAGAAAACAGTATGAGTTAATACATTAATAGAGTTTGAACCAGCAGCTTTATTTATGTGTTTATACCAAAAATATTAAAATTGTAGACTGGAGAAGATGTGTTAATCACCTTTCTATAACAGTGGTAAACAAACCACTCAAGCTAATCAACTTAAAGGAAAAAACTGTTCATCGCAACACACAGCTTCAGAGTTTTTCTCAATGCTTGCTGGATGCTGTCTCTTAGGTCATGCTGTGAGACAGGACATCATGGTGGGGATCACCCAGTGTTACCAACCTGCTGATTATCACACAGGACAGAAAGAATAGCAGCAAAGGTGAGGACACCAATGTTCCCTTCTAGAAAATATTTTGCCAGTACTTTTCTTCTGCTGGTCTCTACCTTCTGAAGATTCTTTCACCTCCCAATAGTGCTGGCAATTGGATACCAACCTTCAATAGCCAAGGCTTGTGTAACTTTAAAATCCAAACTCTAATATGCAGTGGTGTTTATAAGAATTTTATTCTAATAGCCCCAGAGCAGAAAATAACTATAGCTCACCAGATGAATCTATGAATAGCTCTTGTATGTACAATCACAGAGTATTATTCAATCTGAAAAGTAAAATAAATTGTAACATGAACCACAACATGAATTAATGATAAGGGATTGTGTTAAGTGAAATATCAAATATTTTATCATTTGATGTATACTGAGGTACCTTGAGTAGTCAAATTCACAGCAAGAGAACACAGAGTCAGTTTTGCCAGTGCCTGGGGTAAGAGAGACGATGGGAGTTACTGTTTTATTAATAGCTGCAAAGTTCCAGTAAGATAGTGAAATGATATTGCAGATAGACAATGGAAAACCTTTGGAGCAAACTCAGTCTCACTAAAATGAATGCCAAAAATGGAATAAGATGCAAAACCTATGCCATGAATGTTTGTCTACAATTTAAAATAAAAGTCTACAGAGTAAAGGAGTGGATAAATCATCACCATATAAAGAGCGAGTAAGGACTGGAGAGATGACTCAGTGATTAAAAGCATTTGCTACTTTGCCAGAGGACCCAGGGTTCAATAATTCCCGATATCTACCTAGTGGTTCACAACCCTCTAACTCCAGTTCCAGGGGAATCCAATGGCCTCATCTGGCCTCTTCTGGCCTCTTCAGGCACCAGGCACTCATATGGTGCACAGACACAAATGTAAACAAAACACACACACTTAATGAGAGTAGGAGAAATGAACGAGTGCAGGTTAGAAAGGATCTTCTGGCAGAAAAGCTTCAAAGAATAGAGTTCCATGTAGTTAAATAACAAAGAGCAAGTGCACTGTCAAAACAGGGAAGGAACTTGAAGGAAATGGGTGAAGAATTGCTAGGGTGGAGAAGAAACTGGAAAGCTAGAGGCCAGCTGAAGAGCAGTGAATGCCGACCTAAGGCGTTTGGATTTTATCCCTTAAGCAGGAAGTAAGTGTATTAATAGAATTTCCTGAGCACACAAATATCAGGAGAAAGTTCTTATGGAAATATAAAACATGGAGGTAAATTGTATGCAGGAAGTCAATTATGGAGTGAGGGAAAGGGAAGTATAAGTTTATAATTTTGCAATAAAAAAGTATTTATGGAAACTGGTTTTCTCAAAATAGCTAGAGTGAGTTAAATCGTTCCTTTCTAGTGTTTTCTTAAACATAAAGAAGAACATACCCATAAGTCTGAGGTTTATGCTTTAAGCATAAACTCCATTTTTATAGCTCTTCACTGGGGTGTGGCCATTCTTAATGCTAAATAAGGTGAACCCGAGGAAAAACATATAGTTATCCTGTTGGCTATGGGAAGTAGACAAAATTGCCGGGGGGAAAATTGGGATCTTGGGGGTGGGTTGGGAGGGGGGTAAGGGGAGATGGGGAGAGAAAAGTGAGAAGGGGAGGATGGGGGTAACTTGGGGAAACAGGATGATTGGGATATGGGAAGTTTGGATAGGAGAGCACAGAAGCACAATTCTTAGTTAAGGAAGCCACCTTAGGGTTAGCAAGAGACTTGAAACTAGAGTGGCTCCCAGGAGCCCAAGGCGATGTCCCCAGTTAGTTCCTTGGGCAGCTGAGGATAGGGAACCTGAAATGACCCTATCCTATAGCAATACTGACGAATATCTTGCATATCACCATAGAACCTTCATCTGGTGATGGATGGAGATAGAGACAGAGACCCATGCTGGAGCACTGGACTGAGCTCCCAAGGTCCCAATGAGGAGCGGAAGGAAGGAGAAGATGAGCAAGGAAGTCAGGACCACGAGGGGTGCACCCACCCACTGAGAAAGTGGGGCTGATCTATTGGGAGCTCACCAAGGCCAGCTGGACTATGACTGGAAAAGCATGGGATAAAGCTGAACTCTATGAACATGGCGAGCAATGAGGGCTGATGAGACGCCAAGGACAATGGCACGGGGTTTTGATCCTACTTCATGTTCTGGCTTTGTGGGAGCCTAGCCAGTTTGGATGCTCACCTTCCTAGACATGGACGGAGGGGGGAGGACCTTGGACTTTCCACAGGGCGGGGAACCCTGACTGCTCTTTGGACTGGAGAGGGAGGGGGAGAGGAGTGGGAGGAGGGAAAGAGGGGTGGGAGGAGGGGGAGGGAAATGGGAGGCTGGGAGGAGGCTGAAACTTTTGTTTCTTTTCTCAATAAAAAAACAAAAACAAAAAAAGCTATGATTTTACTCAATGGAAACCACTCTAATCTAAACAAAGATTTTTTTAAAGGTCAAAATGCAACTCTTACATAAGATTAAAGCTAAAAATTTATGACTGACTTTGATTTCATATGAACAAATTTCAAGAGAAAGAAAAAATGTATCAACAACTGTACCTACTTGACATAAAATGCATCCCTAACTACTAGTGCATGAAACAGCATTCGATCAATGATAACTAGATTCAATGATAAGCAATGCTAAAGTAAAGACTGATCTTTGAGTTTCAAAACATGAGCATATGTCTGTCTTGGGCAGCTAAGTTCTTGCTTTATTCAGTCTGGAAATACTTTGCCCAATATGATGGGTCAGAATATAATAAGAGGCTTGGTGTTAGAACAGCATGATGGCACTAGTTGATTTATGATGCTCAAAGTAATGTCCTAAATCCAACAACACTATAGACCATGTTCTACCCTTACAGCCCTTCCCTGATGCAAGTCATTTTTAGGAGTCAGAAGTGGCCCCTTGCCTTACTTCTATAGTGCAACCTCAGGGGCTAGAAGAATACATCACCTCCCCAAAGACCTAAGCAGAACCAAGTGACTTCATGCCTGGCTTTGAGAGAATGTCTGCCTCTGTTGCTAGGGCCAAGAGGAAACCCTAATGCTGCAAGCTTTGGCAGCGTACCGCCCACTCACAATTTAATGCCTATGCTTTCTTTCATATTTATTTTCCTATGTGTTCTTTATATGTAAACAGAGGAAAACCTCATGCAAATAATTCAAGGGTCCAGAATAAAGATCAGATCTGGGGGCTTCCCTTCGTTGATAGCTTGCAGAACACCTTGCAGCACTAGGAAAGCTAGTCCTCAGGGAGGAAGCCTTCGGGTCAGATCCAGCTTCATGTCTTTGAGTACTGGGTCATATGTATGTGGTGTCTTCAGTAATAGGGACTTATCTTCAGCTTCTGGGAGGCATCCAGGGGCAACATCAATAGCCTATACTGCCTTGGGGTCTTTTGCATGGTGGTCTCGGCAGACATATTTAGATGACTTAGACTTGAGAAGAAAGTCAGAAAAGAATATATCAGGGCTAGTGTTGTAGCTCAGAGTAGAGGCTTCTTAGAAAGCAGAAGACCTAGGCTTGTCTCAATTATTTTCAAGTATAAATCAGCAATAGAAAGCAGAGCATGGGGGCCATAGATTATAATTGGAATGTGTTCCAATTCTCTTTTACTCATTTCAAATTTGCTTTAAGTTAGTTCTAACCGTGGAAAACAAGAGAGCCAGAAAGAACGGGAGGTAGAGAGACAAAGGCAGACAGATTGAAAGTGAGACAAAGGCGGGGAAATATTCAAAATGGAGGAATTGTTTCATTTGCTAACACTTTCAAGAGGAATTTAGTAGGATCTTATTAAACATTATAGGTTATTAAGACTCAGATGATTAACAAATAGATGAAGGAATCAGTGAAAGTAGCAGTTATCAAGTAGGAGAATCAAGCCTACACGTTCACGGTCACTCATCTTCTGCTCTCGCTGAAAAGAAGGAAAGTTTGATTCCTCAAAGTCTGATACCAGTAGCAGGAGCATCATCTGAGGGGAGAAGGGAAGTGTCAGGACTGCATCGCTGCCCAACACAGCCGCAGTGAGCGGCGGCGCTCCATTTATAGGCACAGAATAAATGATCGATTCTCATAGTTTCAAGCTCTCCAGGAAGCTTCTGCTTCCTGGATCCTTCCTCTGATGTCAGCATGTTCTCATTCTTCACGTGCTGACCATTTCCATGAACAGTATCTTAGGTGAGTCATCTTAAAAGGAGAATGAAGATGTCCATTTCTCCAGCTCCTGGCTCCCTGTCGACTGAACAAGAAGGACCACTTGCTCTCTGTCCTATGTCTTTAGCATGCCTATTCTCACTCATGCCGAGGAACTGCCTTCCAGCACCTTGCTCTCTAATGCTTCCTCATCGCTGTCTAAATCTGCACCATCAAGTTCATAACCACAGACCACAGGGAACTGTTGAGTGCATACACAGCTCCTGACAGGTGGGATGGGCTGTAGTGGCATTGCATTTATAGTTTAATAAACAAAGCTCGCCTAAAGATCAGAGAGTAAAACAACCCCTCTGGTCAGCCCTACAGACCAGGTAATGGTGAAACACACCTTTAGTTTCAGTAGCCACACTAGTTGCCATAGAAACAGGGCGGTACATGCCTTTAATCCCAGTGGTGAACGCCTTTAATCCCAACCCCAAAAAGGATTATGAAATTGGAAGAGACAGCTCACAGTCTCAATCTCCTTCTGAGATTTCTGGAGGCAGGATTGTCATTACGGACTGAGGTCGAGGTAAGAGCCAGTGGCTGGCTGCTTTGCTTTTGGATCTTCAGGTTGAACCCCAATTACTCTCTCTGAGTTTTTATTAATCTTGCTTCAGTGGGCTGAAAATGTAAAATGTACACCCAAGTTTCAAAGACACAATACCAAACTTCAAAACAACTTACTTTCTTAAAATTTTATTTTATTTTTGAAGGATAATTACTATATGATACTATACTATAATATGTTATAATAAAACAAAACTGTATTGCCCAAAGCAAGCAGAAGAAAAAAGAACAAAGGAAGGTTCAAGAAACAGAGACCACTCATCTGCATGCTCAAGACTCCCATAAAAACCAGGGGGTCACTGACACTGCAAGAATGCTTGGGGCTAGTCTGTGGCTGCGTACACCTTTAATTCCAGCACTGGGGAGGCAGAGGCAGGTGGCTCTCTGTGAGTTTGAGGTCATCCTGGTCTACAAAGCAAGTTCCAGACAGGATCCAAAGCTACACAGAGAAAAACCCTGTCTCAAAAAAACAAAAAACAAAACAAAAACCAAAAACAAAACCCTGACTCAATAAACAAAAACAAACAAAAAACAAAGAAGGTTTGGAAAGTTTAGAAGTTGGAAAATACTGATAAGAATAGCTAAGTTTCACTGTCTTCCCTACCCTACTGCAGAATTTAGATGGGCCCATCTAAGTGGAATAATGTCCTGCTAATATCATCAAAAGCTCCCACATACCCAAACCTTTGTTTGTCTACGCAACACAAGGCAGAAGCATCTGCTCCCATTCTCAACCACTACTGGGAACATTTTCTACTGCTATGCAGTGCAAAGCTATTCAAATGTGTGCCACAAAATTCAGCAAACTGAAAGTTCTAAGAAGATAGGAAGGCAGCTCCTGGGGCCTCCAGGAGATAAGCAATCAGGCTGTTGGTTAAAAAGGCCAGATGCAGACAGGGGAAAGGACACAGCAAAATCAAACTTACAGTCTAGTCTTCCTCACTAGATACCTTCTTTATCCTTAAACAGCATGTGTGTATGTGTGTGCGTGTGCACACGCGTGTAAATTCCTCAATCTATCCTTAGTGATGCCAACAGATTGAAGATAAGTCAATAGGCACGATTATCACAAGACCAAAGGCATGCTGAAGCAAGTACTCCCACTTTTTGCATAAAAATAAATCTAGTTCAAACATAAGGCATTTTATTTTTCAAACGGTAAAATCAAATTGGAAAATCCTAATTAGTCCCATCTGCACAGATCCCTGCTATAACTTGTAATTCATGCGATGGAGCTTTTCTTCGGCTATGATCAAATATTTCAGGACCTCACAAGAGCGTAAGTGCTGAAATTTAATTGAAAGTCTGGTATTTCTTCATGAGTGTGGGAAGAACTGGGCAGAGAAATGAACGCTCGGCTATATTAGAGGGCAGTGGGGTCTTCTGACTTTATTTTCACTATTAAAATCTCTATAAAATAACATTATTATGACACAGTGAAACCTCCTTCAATATTTCAAAATGGCTCAGAAAAGAAAATAAAAGTCAGAAAACCTTAAGTGGGCTTGATTTTGAAAGCCAAATATTTTTAGAAAAATGTCATGAAACCTGCTTATAACATTCTTACTTTCAACATTGACCTCCACCAAATGTTTGTCTTTCTAAAGCCGGGCTTAGAACACACACATACACACACGTGCACACATGCACAGACACGTACATACTCAGTGTTGCTTCGCTTTCCAAATGTCACACTCTTACCATTTTCCTTTCCTGATCCAGGGAAGAATTTTATATGAGATAGACCCCAACACTAAAATAAATACAAATAACTGCCAATGGGGAAAAAATAGCACTTCGTTTCTTTAAAGACTTACCCTAATCAAAACTGAGCTTCCCCGGGGACTGATTTACTCTGGGGACCCAACCCTGAAGGAAATGCCGCTACTGTGTGGATCGGGGCTGCTGAGAGCTGAAGAAAATCTGTTGGGATATGAAATTCCTGGACCCCCACTGTCACCAGACTACGGCCCATAAACTGGTGCCAGGCAAGGATATGTGGTTTTGTCTAGGCACCCTGTTTTGGTTCTCCAAGGTTGTTTGAGTTGTCTATCTGAAAAATTAAGTCGATACACTCATGGAAATGTGTATGCCGTTAAGTAACACAACTCCCATTAGTGCTGGCTTCTCACATTCTGTGGGCTGATAAAACTGCTTGGGGCCTGGAAATAGGGTTTCCTGCTAAGAAAGCCAGGGAGCACACACTGAACCAGTTGCCCTAAGACTCAACCCTGTTCTTTAGTAAATTATGCCCCGCATACTCAGCAGGTGGCGCTGTTTCCTGAGACGTAGAGTTTGTCAGACTAGCCCGTGCCTCGATGTTAGATTATGCTTCACAAAGCAAAATAGTACAGGCAACAGTGTAGGAATCCAAAAACACCTTCTCCATACCCCTGCAAAACAGATGTATTTGCCATGAAGAATCCAGCAAGCGGTTTGTTAACAGCAAGTGGGCTGTTCGGGTAATTCTGGGCTGTGGAAAGCTGGTCCATGTTGAAACTGGTTTTCTCCTCTGACCTACGTTTTTAGTATTTTTTTCTACGTGTAGTTTTCGCTTTTAAGTCATCCCAAGTTTTCTTGCATTCTGGGTGTTCTACCAAGGAGAAGGCAAAGCCAGTTTTCGAGGGAAAGCTTGAGATAGTACAAACCAGTCAGGAGGATGAGTTCTGATTCAGCGAGGACTTCTGGCTAGTGGGGGGAGGGGGTTCTCAGATGTTCTAACCACCTCCAGAAGGTGAAGCAGATCGCAGCCTACCTTGCCTAGAAACACTTAGGAAAGTAGTGTAAATTTACCAATATCCAAGTGTACCTCAATCTTGCTGCATCCAAAACTCTGAGGGTGAGAATATGGGATTGTGTGTGTGTGTGTGTGTGTGTGTGTGTGTGTGTGTGTGTGTGTAAGAAAGAGAGAGGTGTTTGTATGTGAGAGAGAGGTGTGTGCATGCATTTGTGTGTGTGACAATGTTTGTGTATGTATTTATGTGTGTATGAATGTCTATGTGTGTGAACGTGTGTGTATGTTCACATGTGTGCATGTGTGTGTTGTACCTTCCTTATGTCAACTGTGATGCAGATGGACCATTACTCAGCTTCCAAGATGCGAACCTCCAAGCAGCTTAACCAACTCCCATGAAGAACTGAAAACCGCTACCATAGAGAAGGGAGCACAAGGCAAGAAGCATGAGTCTTTCAGCTTTTAAAACCCCGGCGGCCGGAACACCGGGCGGCGGAACGCAACGCGGCCGGAACACCGGGCGGCGGAACGCGGCCGGAACACCGGGCGGCGGAACGCAACGCGGCCGGAACACCGGGCGGCGGAACGCAACGCGGCCGGAACACCGGGCGGCGGAACGCAACGCGGCCGGAACACCGGGCGGCGGAACGCAACGCGGCCGGAACACCGGGCGGCGGAACGCAACGCGGCCGGAACACCGGGCGGCGGAACGCAACGCGGCCGGAACACCGGGCGGCGGAACGCAACGCGGCCGGAACACCGGGCGGCGGAACGCGGCCGGAACACCGGGCGGCGGAACGCGGCCGGAACACCGGGCGGCGGAACGCGGCCGGAACACCGGGCGGCGGAACGCGGCCGGAACACCGGGCGGCGGAACGCGGCCGGAACACCGGGCGGCGGAACGCGGCCGGAACACCGGGCGGCGGAACGCGGCCGGAACACCGGGCGGCGGAACGCGGCCGGAACACCGGGCGGCGGAACGCGGCCGGAGGACGCCCAGCGCAGCCGGCGGGGGACCCACTGGGACCAGAGCGGCAGCAGAGGACACAGGCTGCTGGCGGCGGGAACCGTCCCAGCAGCAGAAGCAGGCTGCAGGGACCGCGCGCAACACCAAGAACAGATCGCCCCACTACAATTAAACCAAAGAGGTAGGCCTTCGGTTGGGGAGGTCCGTGGCAAAGGAGGAGCCGGGTCCAATTCCTGAAGACCTTTCTGAGGGGTGAGAGGGATCTTGGCCCCCCGGCAGGAACCAGGAAACAGAGCAAGGGCATTTTGTAAGAGGAGCCCCTGGCCAGCAGGGGAACCTGAACCAGTTTTAAAAGACCCCTTAGATAGCATCGATAGGAGGAGATGGGCAGGCGCCAAGGAAAGAATTCACCCAATAATCTGAAAAACAACATGAAAACACCAGAACCCAACGATCTTACAACAGAAGGTCTCCAACACCATAACACAGAAGAAGTGGAAAAAATTGACTTTATGAAAGCTGTAGAGTCCCTTAAACAACATGTGAAAAATGCCCTTATAGAAATGGATGAGAAGTATAACCAAAAATTTGAAGAAATGAGTAAATACGTACATAATACCCTGGGAAACCAAGAAAGAACGATCAAACAGGTAATGGAAACAGTTCAAGAATTGAAAACTGAAATGGAAGCAAGGAAGAAAACACAAACTGAGGTCCAGCTGGATATGGAAAATCTAGGTCAACGAGCAGAGCCTACAGAAACAAGCATAATCAATAGAATACAAGAAATAGAAGAAAGAATCTCAGATTCTGAGGACAACATAGAGAAAATAAATGCTCTGATCAAAGAAAACTGCAAAGCCAACAAATTCTCATCACAAAACATTCAGGAAATATGGGACACAATAAAAAGACCAAATCTAAGAATAATAGGAATAGAAGAAGGCGAAGAGTCACAGCTCAAAGGCCCAGAAAATATTTTGAACAAAATTGTGGAAGAAAACTTTCCCAACATAAAGAAAGATAATCCTTTGAATATTCAAGAAGCATATAGAACACCAAACAGACTGGATCAAAGGAAAACATCCCCTCGTCATATAATAATCAAAACACAAAATATACAGGTTAAAGAAAGAATACTAAGAGCTGCAAAGGAAAAAGGCCAAGTAACTTATAAAGGTAAACCGATCAGACTTACACCTGATTTCTCTATGGAAACAATGAAAGCCAGAAGGTCCTGGATAGAAGTACTGCAGAAGCTAAGAGACCATGGATGCAAGCCCAGACTACTATACCCAGCCAAGCTTTCGTTCACTATAAATGGAGAAATCAAGACATTCCAGGATAAAAACAAATTTAAACAATACGTAGCCACGAATCCAGCCCTACAGAAAGTAATAGAAGGAAAATCGCAACCCAAGGAATCCAACATTGCCAACACTGCTTACAATAACTCAGGCATCTAGCGACCCTTCACTAGCACAACTCAAAGAAGGGAGACACACAGATTCTACTTCCAAAAACAATAAGAATATCTGGCGTAAACAACCACTGGTCATTAATATCACTTAATATTAATGGTCTCAATTCACCTATAAAAAGGCACAGGCTAAGAGATTGGATACGAAAACAGGATCCAACATTCTGCTGTTTGCAAGAAACACATCTCAACCACAAAGACAGGCATCTACTCAGAGTAAAGGGCTGGGAAAAGATCTTTCAAGCAAATGGTCCTAAGAAAAAAGCAGGTGTGGCCATATTAATTTCTAACAAAACTGACTTCAAACTAAAATCAATCCGAAGAGATCGAGATGGACACTTTATACTCATAACAGGAACAATTGGTCAGGATGAAGTCTCAATCCTGAATATTTACGCCCCTAATATAAAAGCACCCACGTATGTAAAAGAAATATTACTAAAACTCAAGGCAGACATCAAACCACACACACTAGTAGTAGGAGACTTCAATACACCTCTCTCAGCAATGGACAGGTCAATCAGACAGAAACCTAATAGAGAAGTAAGAGAACTACTGGAGGTAATGAAGCAAATGGACTTAACAGACATCTATAGAACATTCCACCCAAATAGGAAAGAATATACCTTCTTCTCTGCAGCCCATGGAACCTTCTCGAAAATTGACCACATACTTGGAAACAAAGGAAACCTCCACAGATACAAAAAAATATCAGTGTCCACCTGTGTCTTATCAGATCACCACGGATTAAAGTTAGAATTCAACAACAATCCTACCTCCAGAAAGCCGACAAACTCATGGAAACTGAACAGTCAACTACTGAACCACACCTGGGTCAAGGAAGAAATCAAGAAAGAAATTAAAGTCTTCCTTGAATTTAATGAAAATAAAGGGACAACATACTCAAACCTATGGGACACCATGAAAGCAGTGCTAAGAGGAAAGTTCATAGCACTAAGTGCCCACTTAAAGAAAACAGAGAAAGCATACATCGGAGACTTAACAGCACACCTGAAAGCTTTAGAAAAAAAAGAAGCAGATGCGCCTAGAAGGAGTAGAAGACTGGAAATAATCAAACTGAGGGCGGAAATCAACAAAATAGAAACGCAGAAAACAGTCCAAAGAATCAATGAAACAAAAAGTTGGTTCTTGGAGAAAATCAACAAGATCGACAAACCCCTATCCAAACTAATTAAACGACAGAGAGAGAACACGCAAATAAATAAGATCAGAAATGAAAAGGGGGACATAACCACAGACACAGAGGAAATTCAGAGACTCATTAGATCTTACTACAAAAGCCTGTATGCCACAAAACTAGAAAATGCAAAAGAAATGGACATTTTTTTAGATAAGTACCACATACCAAAGCTAAACCAAGACCAGGTGAACGATCTAAATAGACCTGTTAGTCGCGAAGAGCTAGAAACCGTTATCAAAAATCTACCTTCCAAAAAAAGCCCAGGACCAGATGGTTTCAATGCAGAATTCTACCAGAACTTCCAAGAAGAGCTAATACCTATACTCCTTAATGTATTTCACAATATAGAAACAGAAGAGTCATTGCCAAATTCCTTTTATGAAGCTACAGCTACCCTGATACCAAAACCACACAAAGACCCAACCAAGAAAGAAAATTACAGGCCGATCTCACTCATGAATATCGATGCAAAAATTCTCAATAAAATACTGGCAAACCGAATCCAAGAACACATTAGAAAAATTATCCATTATGATCAAGTAGGCTTCATCCCAGAGATGCAGGGCTGGTTCAACATACGCAAATCTATCAATGTAATCCACCATATAAATAAACTGAAAGAAAAAAACCATATGATCATTTCATTAGATGCTGAAAAAGCATTTGACAAAATTCAACACCCCTTTATCATAAAAGTCTTGGAGAGATTAGGGATACAAGGGTCATACCTAAATATAATAAAAGCTATTTACAGCAAGCCGTCAGCTAACATTAAATTAAATGGAGAAAAACTCAAAGCCATCCCACTAAAATCAGGAACACGACAAGGCTGTCCACTCTCTCCATACCTCTTCAATATAGTGCTTGAAGTTCTAGCAATAGCAATAAGACAACATAAAGGGATCAAGGGGATTCGTATCGGAAAAGAAGAAGTTAAGCTCTCGTTATTTGCAGATGATATGATAGTATACATAAGCGACCCCAAAAACTCTACCAAAGAACTCCTACAGCTGATAAACAGCTTTAGTAATGTGGCAGGATACAAGATCAACTCCAAAAAATCAGTGGCCTTCCTATACACTAAGGATAAGGAAACAGAGAGGGAAATTAGAGAAGCATCACCTTTCACGATAGCCACAAATAGCATAAAATATCTTGGGGTAACTCTGACCAAGGATGTGAAAGATCTATTTGACAAGAACTTTAAGTCTTTGAAGAAAGAAATTGAAGAGGACACCAGAAAATGGAAAGATCTTCCTTGCTCCTGGATTGGGAGGATCAACATAGTAAAAATGGCAATTCTACCAAAAGCAATCTATAGATTCAATGCAATCCCCATCAAAATCCCATCAAAATTCTTCACAGATCTGGAGAAGACAATAATCAACTTTATATGGAAAAACAAAAAACCCAGGATAGCCAAAACAATCTTATACAACAAAGGATCGTCTGGAGGCATTACCATCCCTGACTTCAAACTCTACTACAGAGCTACAGTATTGAAAACTGCTTGGTATTGGCATAAAAACAGAGAAGTCGACCAATGGAATCGAATAGAAGACCCTGACATTAACCCACAAACCTATGAACACCTGATTTTCGATAAAGGAGCTAAAAGTATACAATGGAAAAAAGAGAGCATCTTCAACAAATTGTGCTGGCACAACTGGATGTCAACCTGTAGAAGAATGAAAATAGATCCATATCTATCACCATGCACAAAACTCAAGTCCAAATGGATTAAAGACCTCAATATCAGTTTGAACACAGTGAACCTGATAGAAGAGAAAATGGGAAGTACTCTACAACACATGGGCACAGGAGACCACTTCTTACGTATAACCCCAGCAGCACAGACATTAAGGACCTCATTGAATAAATGGGACCTCCTGAGACTGAGAAGCTTCTGTAAAGCAAAGGACACTGTCACTAAGACACAAAGGCAACCCACCAACTGGGAGAAGATCTTCACCAACCCCGCAACTGACAAAGGTCTGATCTCCAAAATATATAAAGAACTCAAGAAACTAGACCGTAAAAGGCTAATCAACCCAATTATAAAATGGGGCATTGAGCTGAACAGAGAATTCTCAACAGAAGAACTTCAAATGGCCAAAAGACACTTAAGGTTGTGCTCAACTTCCTTAGCGATCAGGGAAATGCAAATCAAGACAACTTTAAGATACCATCTTACACCTGTCAGAATGGCTAAAATCAAAAATACCAATGATAGCCTTTGTTGGAGAGGTTGTGGAGAAAGGGGTACACTCATCCATTGCTGGTGGGAATGCAAACTTGTGCAACCACTTTGGAAGGCAGTATGGCGGTTTCTCAGGAAATTCGGGATCAACTTACCCTTGGACCCAGCAATACCACTCTTGGGAATATATCCAAGAGAGGCCTTATCATACAACAAAAGTATATGCTCTACAATGTTCATAGCAGCATTGTTTGTGATAGCCAGAACCTGGAAACAACCTAGATGCCCTTCAATGGAAGAATGGATGAAGAAAGTATGGAATTTATACATATTAGAGTACTACTCAGCAATAAAAAACAAGGACTTCATGAATTTTGCATACAAATGGATGGAAATAGAAAACACTATCCTGAGTGAGGTAAGCCAGACCCAAAAAGAGGAACATGGGATGTACTCACTCATATTTGGTTTCTAGCCATAAACCAAGGACATTGAGATTATAATTAGTGATCCTAGAGAAGCTAAATAAGGAGAACCCAAAGAAAAACATATAGGCATCCTCCTGAATATTAACCTTCAGCAAGCGATGAAAGGAGACAGAGACAGAGACCCAAATTGGAGCACAGGACTGAAATCTCAAGGTCCAAATCAGGAGCAGAAGGAGAGAGAGCACGAGCATGGAACTCAGGACCGCGAGGGGTGCACCCACACACTGAAACAATGGGGATGTTCTATTGGGAACTCACCAAGGCCAGCTGGCCTGGGTCTGGAAAAGCCTGGGATAAAACCGGTCTCTCTGAACATAGCAGACAATGAGGACTACTGAGAACTCAAGAACAATGGCAATGGGTTTCTGATCCTACTGCACGCACTGGCTTTGTGGGAGCCTAGGCAGGTTGGATGCTCAACTTACTAGACCTGGATGGAGGTGAAGGTTCCCTGGACTTCCCACAGGACAGGGAACCCTGATTGCTTTTCGGGCTGGGGGGAGACTTAATTGGGGGAGGGGGAGGGAAATGGGAGGCGGTGGCGGGGAAGAGACAGAAATCTTTAATAAATAAATAAATTAAAAAAAAGAAAAAAAAAAAAGAAAAAAAAAAAAAAAAAATAAAACCCCGAAGTACGGTTCCACTTCTTGAGAGGCTGCCAGAACCGCTCTTGGGAACACTTTTTGTGAGTGTGAAGGTCATGCCATGAAAGCAAATAAAGCCACAGAAAGCATTCATTTTCACAGGAGAAATCTCTAAATATGGAACTTCGCTGTTGAGTTACTTCTCCCTACGCCATGTTTAGGCTGGTCACTACTTGTTTATCATGTAGTATACGTTAGATGTTCAGATACCAAGGCAAACCTGTCCTCTAAGGGCTCACTGTTGCAGGCTGGGCCATGAGCGATAGATGCTGCTGGGAGATTTCAGTGCTGCTTAGCACAACACCGCACAGTGAAGGCCAGGGAAGGAGCTGGGAGATAAAAGAATTCTATTGGAAGGAAAATGTTTGCTTTCTTCCCAACAGAGGGGAAACTCTTAATAAATTATTAATAGGATGCCTGTTGTTAAAGGAAAATAAACTGACTTAAATAAATGTACCTGGAAGGTGCCTGAAAAACACTGTTGTCTTTGGGAGCTTTCAGCTCCCTTGCTCTCCAGGCAGTGGCCACACATTGACCAGCCCTTCACTTATTATTAACGAATCTGACAACCTGTCTGGAGACAGAAGGGGGCAGAGGTCACTCCTGTACTTCCTACACACCTCTGCTTCTGTGAGATCTACTTTGCGGTTCGTAGGACAACAGTGAGCCAGACAGTGATTATCTTTTTCTTGAGTCTGAGTGTATTTATCTACTTGCATTTGAGTTTGATTGGTGATTTTAAATCCATGAACGATTTCACAGGACGGGATTAGCACCTGTATTGTCAGCTGCCAACATTGCCCTGGCTTAGGAAGTGCTCCGTTTCTTGTCAGGGTCTGGGCTATCTCTGAAGCTGTTTATGTCCTCTGCTCGCTGGTTAATTGATTTCTTCCTTCACATAAAAACATGCCAGTGCATTGGCCCTTAGCCCATGGAGCTTGTATTCTTCCGGGTTATCAACTGCTTGAGGTTGTTTTAGTTTGGATCGCCCCTTCAGGACACCCAACAGAAAAGATATATGTAAAGATGTCCAACTCCATATGGTTAACTTGTACCTCAGGGTATGTGGGTTCATCATTTTAAAATCACCATACATGTGAACTGTAATTGAAAAATTAAGTAAATGCATGGAAATGGCAGAAGCTCATTCTAAGAGCAGGTGTTATAAATAGGTCAGGTGACCGGGCGAATAGTGCTAGAAGTTTGAGATGTTAACATGGGCTCACATTAGCTACGATGGACACATAGCATCCCCATAAGCATTAGTCAACATGTATGTTAATCAATTCATCTGTATGTACTTCCTTGCTTGGTCAGTGCCCCTCCCCCCAAAAAGAAGCTTAAAATCAAAGCAAACCAACCCACAAAGCAACAACAGCAAAAATCCCACAGTGGTGAAATGGAGAGGCCCAGGTACCGACCAAAAAAGCTAATGGTGAACTAACTTAACAGGAGAAACTTACATGGTACTGAATATAACCTTAGATAACAATAAAACACCCATGTATCCATACTGACCGAAGCCATTACTCCATGGAGAGAGCAGACAAACCATGCCAGAGAAATTCTAAATAACTAATGCGGATAAGGAGAGAAGACATGCCCACTCCTGCTGTGTGCCCTGTGTACAGTGTCCGGCTTCCAAAGAACACAGTGCAGAAAGCAGGGTGGAAGTGGAGAATCTGCCAAGCTCATCTTCAGCCTGGTGAGCAGGGTCCACATCTGCAGTGAGAAGTGGTGTTGGATGTGATGAAAATGAACCTTGACCTTGAGGTCTTCCTCCTAAAGTTGCCACCTCCATTCTAATATGAGAAGCACAGGAGCTCAATCCCAGTTGAGGAACATTCTACAGAATGCTTCTTCACTCTTTCTTTTTCTTGGGTGGGTGGGTGGGGATTTTATCAATACTTTAATCTTTTTTATTATTTAATTTATTTATTAAAGATTTCTGTCTCTTCCCTGCCACCGCCTCCCATTTCCCTCCCCCTCCCCCAATCAAGTCCCCCTCCCTCGTCAGCCCAAAGAGCAATCAGGGTTCCCTGACCTGTGGGAAGTCCAAGGACCACCCACCTCCATCCAGGTCTAGTAAGGTGAGCATCCAAACTGCCTAGGCTCCCACAAAGCCAGTACATGCAGTAGGATCAAAAACCCATTGCCATTGTTCTTGAGTTCTCAGTAGTCCTCATTGTCCGCTATGTTCAGCGAGTCCGGTTTTATCCCAGGCTTTTTCAGACCCAGGCCAGCTGGCCTTGGTGAGTTCCCGATGGAACATCCCCATTGTCTCAGTGTGTGGGTGCACCCCTCGTGGTCCTGAGTTCCTTGCTCATGCTCTCTCTCCTTCTGCTCCTGATTTGGACCTTGAGATTTCTTTCCGGTGCTCCAATGTGGGTCTCTGTCTCTGTCTCCTTTCATCGCCTGATGAATATTCAGGAGGATGCCTATATGTTTTTCTTTGGGTTCTCCTTCTTATTTAGCTTATCTAGGATCACAAATTATAGGCTCAATGTCCTTTATTTATGGCTAGAAACCAAATATGAGTGAGTACATCCCATGTTCCTCTTTTTGGGTCTGGCTTACCTCACTCAGGATAGTGTTTTCTATTTCCATCCATTTGCATGCAAAATTCAAGAAGTCCTTGTTTTTTACTGCTGAGTAGTACTCTAATATGTATATATTCCATACTTTCTTCATCCATTCTTCCATTGAAGGGCATCTAAGTTGTTTCCAGGTTCTGGATATTACAAACAATGCTGCTATGAACATAATGCAAACTTGTGCAACCACTTTGGAAGGCAGTATGGCGGTTTCTCAGGAAATTCGGGATCAACCTACCCCTGGACCCAGCAATACCACTCTTGGGAATATACCCAAGAGATGCCTTATCATACAACAAAAGTATATGCTCTACTATGTACTTTAATCTTTTTTATATTTTCTTTTTTTATTGTTTTTATTCAGGTGGATATTAGGTTTGCATGGATTCTGTATTTATCTTTGCAATATTTTTATCCACTTAAAAGCATCCTAAAGTTAATGTTCTTTAAAATGGTCTGGTGCTGTAATCTAGGTTAAAAGTCTCTGCCTGTGAGAGAATTTTGCTAAATTATTGTGCTTTCAGATTGTCCTCTAAACATTTATGTTTATACATGTAGACCTGGGCTACCTCCAGCCTTGGTCAAAGAGGTTTCTTTTAGGACTAGAAAGCAGTCCACGGAGAAATGCAGCCCTAATCAAAGTGCTGAGAACAGGAGACCAAGTACTCTGCCCTGCCACAGCCGATGCCCAGGCGGGAGCGCTGTGAAATGCTGGGCTCTGAGTGAGACAATAATATTGTACTCAGGAACTCTCCGTAGCCATGGTTACCTAAAGAAGACCTGCATAAGATGATGCCAAACAAGATTCCGGCCCAGATAGGGCAAATGATCTCCAGTCCCCGCCCCTTATCCAGTAGCTGTGAACGAGGATCACTGCTGGGGAAGGGAGAATCATATATAGTCGTGAGGATGTGCCCACCACTGGAAGGTTTCCCGTGCTTATACTCAGATGGCCCCATACCCATGCATATATGGGCAGTAGTAACTGTATTTAGTGGGATATCTAAAACAAAAAAAATAAACTAAACCCCCATGAGATTGGAAAGGGACATGTTTGAGCGTTTGTGTGTGGGGGCAATGTTGTGATGTGAAAGGAAAGATAGATGGGGGTAGATATGGTCATATTTTATCGTATATGTGTATGGAATCCTTAAAAACCAATTGTTAAAGGGGGTGAAAAATAAAAGCAAAAGGATAAAGGAGTTTAGATTCACTATCTAAAGTCTTATATAATAGCAAAAGCCTGTGTTCATTAAGATGGATATCTTATTTCTGTATTAGAAATCTTACAGTCTATATTCCAATATTAATTTCAATTCACATACAATCAAAGGATGCCATATCAGCTATGAAAAATGATATGGGATTGTTGGCTCAAACACAGTGATGTTATAAATGTAAAAAGTTTTAAGATTGTTGTCCATCTCTGCATTTCTCATGATTACAGTTCATATACTCACAGTTTTCACATCACCAGAACAGCCTATTTCTATTGAGTGGTACTTATTGTTTGTGTGCAGTACTCCTAGGAATAGAAGAGATTCAGGGAAAAGTAAATAAGACTTAATATCTGCTTGCAATGAAGAAAGTTAAACATCCCTCTATAATTTAGCATAAAATCTAACATGTTGAGAAAGGAAAATTTAAGACATGAAATTGAAAGAAATACAAGATAGAGGAGAAAGTCAAAGTATAATGGGGAAATAGGGCTGGACAAAGTGATATAATTTGGCATTCCATGCTGTGATGTGTTTATTTACAATAAAGAAGGAATGAAGCAGCTATACAAACTCTACCATGGATGTGTCTCGAAACTGTGCTAAGCAAAAGAGGGAAGATCACATATTCAATGATACCATTTTTATAGCATGTGTGTGATAGGAAAATGTATAGAAACATGATACAAATTACTGAAGAGTTAGGCATGTGATTAAGTGGGGAAAATTGGACATAGTGACTCTGAAAGTCTCTTTTTGGATGTGACAAAAACATTCTAAATGATTTTTGTAAAATGCTTATACAATTCTCTGAGTATATAAAAACCGTTGTTCTATATATTACAATAGGGAGAATTACATATTCATTTTAATGAACATATTAATAAGGTTTCAGTAATTTAAAATGGAGATTACCAAAGACAATTCACAGATTAGTTTAAAGGATCAGTAATATTTGCTTAAGGTGTTACCCTATGGAGACCGTGTGCAGAGCGTTGGCTACTGCAGCTAGGATGGGAACAGTGACAGGACAACCTGGGGAGTAGATCAGGAACACTGGACATTACATTGCGGGGAAATCAACTGAACCTAGGCTTTGATGTTTGGGGTAAATCATAGGAGTAAAACTATGTGTATGATACTTATCAGATATGTGGGGCATAGAGAGAAACTGATTTTAATAGTCAAATTGAAGTAGGGAAATGAACATTTTATGGACTAAAATATAATATATAGTAAAGAGTGAAAGATAACAATTATAGTTAAGTTTTGATAACTTGTGGACAATAGGAATTTCCACATAGGAATCTAGTCCTGCCAAGATACTCATTAAAGTAACTATTGAAACTGGCTCTTTGAAAAAAAAAAGTAGAAGAATGGAATGATTGAAGTTTTCTATATATATGAAACTACTGTTATACATAGAGATGAATTAAAAGAACATTGACAAAAATATTTTTGTTTAAGGATGAGAGCAAGAAGTATTTAGTAGAAGTGTTAGGAAGTGCTAGTCAAGGTTGGACATTCCTCTGCAGTCTAAGGCAATGCCCTGTAAAGCTTCTGATAAAGACTGCGCACAAATCCAGTAGAGCACTGTAGATGAAGGCACAGATGCAAAGAGCAGCGGGAAGGGGATGGAGTTCCTGCTTACTGCTTCTGTGAAGAACATGGGTTTTACATAGACTGGTGTGGCATGAAGCAACATGATCAGAAATATGACTGTTTAATCCCAGACCAATTCAAGTCGGTGTCAGTATTAGCACTGAGCCTCCTCCCCCCTCCTCTCTCCCAGTCTTTCTCCCTCCTTTCTTTCTATTTCTCTCTCTCTCTCTTTTTGTTGAGGAAATACTCATTGAGGGTTTGGATATACCTATAGTTCTCACCTCTGACTTTTAAAAATTAATTTACACTGTCAATTTCTTACATGTGTATGCTACATTCTGGTCACACGACCTTTCCTCATACACATATCTTCCTCTTATTCTCATTTACTTCCCTCCTCCTCTCACCAAGTTCCCATAATTTTTGTTCTGCTTTAGTTGTTGTCTTGTGACCTGCTGTGTTTAAAGGGGAACAATAGCGTGGACATGGTTAGGAAGCTGTCCTCTGGAGTGTGTGTAACTCACCAGTCAGTCCCTACATCACTAAAGACAATGACTTCCTTTCCTCCAGCATCCCTTCACTGTCATTAGTTTCCCTGTGAGTGGTAGGGTCCTATTATCCCCACTTTTGTCTAATACAGAATGTTTACTGGGTGAGGTGGGAAATAGGATCATGTCTCATAGTATGAATGTATGAAAATTTAAAGAATAATGAAAAATAATTTAAATTTCAAGTCATTCAAAACTTTTAAAAGAGCATCTACTACATGATAAAGATAATGATAGTTACTAGGGCAGCAAACTTCCCTGGAGTTTGCATTATGAGGTCAATATTCTAATACTAGACATAAGCATTATCCAAATGATCACAAAAATAAATGTAAAATTCCCATGATATTTATTGCTCATCATATTCCAGACTATATAAATGTTTCTTTTGATTTTGTCTATATTCAGTGTCACAATATTTAGGCTTCACATTTATAACATTAAGGAGTTAAATTATCAAAACACTTGTGTGTTAATTATAAAGTATGGTATGACTTATATATAAAGAAAAATATCACTCAACTCCAGACTTCTAAAGCCAAACTCCAAAACAGCAATAAACCTTGTAGTGTTTTGTTATGATTTTATTTGTCTTTGATTGATAATCAAAATTCTTTGTGAGCCATCTGAAGCCTGGTAGAACAATGTGAAAAAAAAAGGAGGAAATGAACTGATAACCGGAAGGAATATCCTAATTTGACATGGGGAATGGCCTGAAATTTTTCTGGAATGTAGTTTGGAAATACATTCCATAAAGCATCTTGTTTAAAGGACATCTTAAAATGATAGTCCACATCTATTAAATATATTTTAGTTTCAACAGTTAAATCAGAAAACTGGAGAAATGATCTGGTCCTCACCTGGAAGCTTTATTTTTTTAGTGTTAGAGATGCAATGCACTCTGCTAGACATGTGGTCATCATTCTTACACAATTGCAAGCCCTGAGAACTACAACAGCTGGCCTGGCAAGACATGCCTACTGGTGCAATAGTGGCATGAATTTCTTAGGAATAAATGAGCACATTTTGATTGGATTTAATGTCAACTCCACAAGATAAAACCCCTACCTGGTACCAATGTTGGGGCTGAGAACCTGTGACTAGACAGATCATAAGTCTCACAGAAGAACATATTACCACTGTCCTGCTAAATGGAATTATTTCCATAAATGGAATTACTAAGTCAACTTCTAATGACTTACCATCATATGCACGCACATACATTATTGCATCTCTCAACCTTCATTCAGAGAAATTTATTCATGCAGTAAATGGTGATTGACACAGGGACCTAGAACTAGTGAAGGTAGGCAGAAAGCCCCACCTCTAGTTGGGAAGACACTTTAGGAATAATTGATAGATGTCGAAAGAAGGAAAGCTTCTTCTTTTTATTGGTACAGCCCCTGGTAGGCCAACTGCACTAAAGTGGAAGGCCACACACCCAAGAGTAAGTGGACAGTACACATTTCACCTGTTGAGTAAAGAAAGAAAGTGGGGGAGGGAAGGGGCAGGTCAATCTGGGGAGGGGGAGTTGGGGAGAGGATGACTGTGATTAAAATATGCTGTATGAAATCCTCAATGGACTAATAAAAATAAATTAAGAAAATAAAATATAGAAGACCAGATAATGTCTGACATTTCTCTTTATTCTAGATTGTGTTTTTTTTTATTAATCTTCCCAATTCTTATCAACATGTGGAGTACAGGGCATAAGCATAGGGGACTGAGCTCATGAAATAGAGTAGGAAGGGCATATGGAGAACATCATAGGTTTATTCAGAGTTCATGGACTCGTGACACTGTAGAAGCAAGTGAACAGGTGTCCTGGGTCTCTAATTCTTGAGTATTTCAGCCTCTCTTCCCAGGCATTCCCTGGACCTTAGGTGTATGGGTTGTGTTGTAGACAATCTGAGTATGAGTTGACAAACATCCAGGTGGTGATAGCTGGGCTCACACATGAAAAGTCATCAATAAAGCCCATGGAAAAAAATTCTGTATAGATTGACATCAGACACTGGAAAATAACTTTCAGTCTTTAATACTTCCACACTACTCTAATGTCTGTGTAAATTGCTCCTCACCATTGCCTCAGCCCTCACCTAGGTGTTCATTTCAAGGCTCATTCTCCCATTTCAGTGGATTCCCTTATAAACTTTAAACTCAGTTGGATTCACCGTCTTCTCTCTCAAGCTTTCCTCATTCCTAGTTCCTAGAGTGAATCAGGCCCTCTCTTACATTAATCAGATTGAAGCCTTAGAATTCTTGGCCCTACTGCCTTCCACACTGCAAAATCCTCCTGATCCTGCTTGATCTTATCTTTGAAGCATCCATAGTGTATTGCTTAGGGCCATATTACCTTTCACTTAAGTAAATGTGATGGCCTCTTAATTGATACCTTCAACTGACTTTCCCTTCTAACGTAATTTATTACTTGTGGATTTAATCTTAATGACAGTTTACAATTATTACATACTAAAGCAAAGTCCTAAATATTCCCTCCGCATGTAAAGTAAACCCCAAGCCAGCAGCTAAGTACCAATAGGACGTACCCTTTGACCTTAGTTCTTTCCTTAGTCCTACTCTGTTCAGACACCAATCATTTTAATGTGCATCTTCCTGTGAGTCATGGCTTCATTAACATAGTAATACTTTATCATTTTATTTCTATAATGCTCTCTACCTGCTGATGAACTCTTCTTTAGAAAACAGCTACCCATTTCCAATTCTGCTTTCAAAAAAATCCTCCTCACTGAGAGATTAAGGTATGTTACCCCCTCTTACCTCCAAATTCGCAGTCTATATGTGTTTTATGTTCTCTCCTGAATTTTACTAACCTAAAGGGCATTCTAAATTGTCATCAAAATTAAGATGCAACTCATCAATGTCAGTGTGCCATACAGTACCAGCCACTGGGTAGTGTGAGTAAGTGAGCCCTTCAAAGATCCAAACACCAAACTTGCAGGAGTCACAGAGCCTGCCCAAGGTCACACAGCTGTGAGGGGAAAGTCTCAATTCCAAGTCATCAAATTGTCCTTCATGGCTCGTGCCATACATAACGCTAGCTGTCTCAAGTTGACTCCCTAGGTCTCAACACATCCCATGAGTCTCTTTTTAATTTTTAACCAATGAACAAATGTGGAAAACACAAATGCATGGGCCTTTTCTGTTTCGCATAGTGCTGTTTTCTGCCCTCGAGGAGCTGAGTTCTCCTGCAAACCACACGACAACAATGTTTTCCTTGGACGCCAACAGGAAATGTAGCTGAACTCCTCCTGACCCATTGGATCTGGGACCTTGGGCCTGAAAGTCACTTGCACTTCCCACTTGCCTCACAAGGATTTTCTAGTTCCAGCGCAGTTGGAAATATTAAGACAAGCGTCTCTCTCACAGTGTGGTGTTTGATCACTTTTACTTTTTTGAGCTGGAGGGAAGCAAAGCCTCAAAAAACAAATAAACAACAGTTAATCAGGCTTTTGATCCTTCTCAAAAGTTTGAACTCAGTTCCAATTTGAGGCAAAAATTCAGGTCAGCTCTCATTTTATTTATTTGTTTCTATTTTTTTTTTGAAGGAAGTCCTTCACCTACAACACCCCAGGGCATAAACATAACAACATAGAAATACAAATTCACATACACATACAATTACCATGATATTTTCAAATTTACCCCGCATCTCCATGAAAGCAGCACAATTCCCAAATAGCTAAAAATAGCAATAACAATAACAAAGTAAGTCCAAAACCAACAGCATTTTATCAACTTATCTTTAAGTGAGACTTACCCCAGTTGTTTTTGGAGTATGGTTTGAATAATGAAACTAGAAGTTATCTCCATCCCCAAATATCACCCTACCATCTTGTTAAAGGACCCCACCATTAGGTATTCATTCCTTTGGTTGGAGACACTCACCTCAAACCTTCTTTCATGTTCCAGGAAGGGTACTATTAGGCCATTGGCTCTGCACTGTGAATTTGTTTAATCAAGGGCATTCTTGAATGAGTCACTGTTAAGACCTGAAGTAACTCTCCGCAAATTTGGAAGCTTGTTCGGTGACCCCTGCATCCACCCTCCTGTGATTTTGACTGCTCCACGTTTACCTACTACTATTCTTTACTTTTTGGGAATGCCTGCTTTTATAACTATGTGGAATGTGTTTGCTACTTTAAGACTTAGTCCGAAGACAACTTCCTCTGTAAATACTATATTGAATGTCTGTGTTGTGCCAAGTATTTAAATTGTTTTGTTTATTTGATCCTATATGGGACAAGTATAGAAATTATCAAAATTCTTTCTGCCTATATTTTGGAAAGGTCGGTGAGATACCCAGAGGCAAAAACTATGCCCTACACACCATCAAACAGCATTCATAATGTTAGTGGACAAGAGGTGCTTGCTAGTGTATCTTCACTTTTGACCTACCCCAGTTTAGACAATGATTAGGCAGAGCAGAGTAGGATTTTGGAACTGATTTTTTTTTCTTTAAACAAGATGCCACTCTGCAGCCCTGCCTGGCATGGAATTTACAAAGACACTGCCACTGCCTCCCAAGTATTGGTATCAAAGGCATGTGTCCCCTACATATGTTTTTCAAAGTGATTTTTGATATGTCAATGGACAATCAAGTAGAAGAATCTCAGAAGAACCAAAGGTCCAATGCCTAGATGCATTCTGTGTCATGCTGCCACAGAAAGTTATCAATAAATCTATGTTCTTAAAGAAGTAGGTGAGTATATGACCAAGACCACAGGAAGGATAATAAAATAATAAACAGCATATAATGTGGAGAAAAGGTGTTTGCTGAAACAAAAAGTAAAACATGAAAATGTTAAAAAAAACTAATGAACCAACTATTGATACATACGACTCTTATAAAAAAAGTCTGCAATTCAATGTATTTTGAAAGCCACTTAAGGAATAACGAGGGAGCTCGAAAAGGAGTAACTTGCATAGACATGGAAAAAAAGCAGTAGCTGGATAGCTGAATCACTGACATATAGAATTTGGAGATCAGCTTACTTGCCACTTATTTGTAGCAATGCCTCAGAGCTCTAATAAACAGAAGCAAGAGTATTATTACCATAAAACTAATAGTGGTTCAAGTCTATTTTGCAGGTACAAGAGGTGAGACAGTGCTAAAGGCATTGGCTTCTTTTCATCAAAACGGCTACTCTTCTAAACAACCTTTTATTTATCTAAGTATATCAGGGTTTAAGAGGTCGTAAAAGATACACAACTATAGCTCTCTTCTGCAGTATCTTGACAATCATAAGGTGAGAGATAATAGGAAGTGGCACAATGCCACAAGAAATTTGAAGTTGGAAGATTTACACTAGGAGTCTTGTAATGAAGATGCAGTTAGTAAGTGGTGGTACACACGGAGTCTGCATCACAGAATTGAGGAGCCAAGGACTTTAAGATCCACTATGAGACCTCAGACTTCATCTAGCCAATAAGACTCATCCAGGAGAACCTCACAAAACTTTAAGATGAAAATCCTGAGTTAGAGCCCCATCCCCAGGAGCTGGGATTCATTCAATCTGTTTGGTATCTGTGATTAAAAAAAAAAAAGAAAAACCCTTTAAAGAGGGTCCCTGGTGATTCTAATGAGTCAGAAAACTATCCCAATTAGTAAGAAAAGTTAAGTCCAACCATAGCAGTGACTAGGCCCTGGAATGCTTGTTAGGGGCAGAAGAAGAAAGGAAAAGTCTCTCCTGGTGGACCTCTCTGGAGAGGCCATACAGCAAGGCATACACTTTCTGAAATTCAAGGTTCTTTACCTTGCAAGTTGATGTTCAAACTCATGTGATGAACGGCAAAATACTACCTCTCGACAGCTGCTAGAATGGTTATCTTAGAAGACCAATCCCAGAACAATGACAATGAGGTAGAGTAGCAAAAGTTGCCCTGTTGCTGGGAGCAACAAAGAAGTATAGCCATCTTAAAACAGTTGGCAAGTTATTAGGAAAGTAAACAGTTTTTTCTGACATTATAATCAAGCATTCAAATTCCGATGTGCATATCAGAAGAATTAAAAACTGATGTCCACACAGATGTCTATTGCAGCTTTACTATAATCGCCCAGACATGAAACCAACTGAGATGCTCTTCAGTAAATCAACAGATAAACTGCAGTATATCCCAACAAATGACTATTGAGCAATAAAAGCAAATTAGCCCTCAAGTCACAAAAAGACAGGGAGGAACAGTCACTACACCCCATCCGCTGGAAAAGGACACAACACAAAATATTCATCTTTGTATGAGTGTTATTCATTACCTTGTGTGAAAGGCAAAATGATGGAAATATGAAAAGACCAGTAGCTCTCAGAGATCAGCGTGGGGAAAAGGATAAAGGATAACAGCACAGGGGAATTTTAAGGCAATGACATCACTCTCCACGGTAGTATAATGGCAGACATGCGGCAGAGTACATGTGTTGAAGTCCAAGAATGAAGAAAAGGTTTTGCTGTAAGCTGTCGACTTTGAGTGATGATGTGTCAACACAAGTTCATTGTTGAGAGAAGTGTAGCAGCCTCTACGGGACACTGCCAGTGGGAGAGCTGTGCAAGTCTGAAACAGGAGCTATAGGGGAACTGTTCGTATTGTCTTCGTAATTTTGTTGTGAGCCATACATGACTCGGAAAAGTGAATCCTGTTAAAAATATACAAGAACAAAAGACCCTGGTTTCAGAAAGAGATGTGCTTCTGTAGATATGCAGCGTCAGCCTCTCTCTTCTCCTCATGTTTCCCTGCTGTCTGAAGTTCCTCATGGCTTCTCTATGACCCTACCTCTTCTATAAAGACTGGAAGTGAGAAACTAGCAATGGGTACAGCATGAGCTTTTCCTTGGCCACGAAGAAAAGAGGTTGTGAAGCCATAAGAACTGAACTAAGCGGTGAGTTTTGAGCCTTGCAGTCTGTCAAAATGTAAATCAGCATTGGGTTGGACAACAGTCCTTACTGTTCCTGGGAAGAAAAATCTCACTAACGGGTAAAGGGGTGAGGGGGGAGGAGAAAGAAAGAGGGGGAACAACTTACAGGGGCAAACAACTGAGTGCTAAACATTCAAGGTTTTCCTTGCCAACCTGTGGCTTAGCTACACCTTAGTCATTTATCATCACCTTGCAACACACTTGTAAACCACCATTTCTATGGATGACCCTGTGTATTCCTGTCATGTATAAGTCACACATCCGTCTCCAACCACACCCCATCTAATTTTAGAAAGCAACAAATGACTACATGGAGTAGGCTATGGTCCTACTCCAGTGGGACACAGGTTTTGTTTTTTTGTTTGTTTGTTTGTTTTTTTAAAGTCACATTACTTCAAAAGGAATCTTGAAAAAAATATCCCAAACACAACCCTGGAATTTAAAGATGAGTCTGGAGATGAGTCTAGCCAAGAGATAATGGTAACTAGCCCAACTTCAAACAGACCTCTCTCCATTGCAGACCTATTTTTTAGGCAGCCAAGGAGATCAACTTCTAGCCCTCCTCTTGTGCAGCCTTTTGATGGTCCCTGTGAAGGAACTTAGCAAGGAACACAAAGGGACAGATAAGCAAAAGTTAATTCCATTCTTTCATTTGGTATTTCCCCTTTAAGAGGAGATTGTCTTCATGTCACTGTCATATAACATTTAAGACAGTAAAAAGTGTGCATATTATGAAATATAATAAAATAATAGAGGCTTTCTCTTTGTTTATTTTAAATGATATATATGTTCTAACTTTGGTATGCACTATCAAGGCCCTTGGCTTTTGGTATTTTATCCATCTGCTTGATTTTCTTATTCCCTTTGAGAAACTCAGTATGAGTCCCAGCCTTTTCCACAATAATATCCTCTGCCTGCCCTACTTCATGGCGCATGCTTGTAAAATCAACTGAGGTAAAGAATGTAAAAGAATGCCATAAGATTTGGGGATTAGATGGGATTTCATGTTAGCTGCAGACACACACACACACACACACACACACACACACACACACTCATGACATTCCCTTTAACCCAGTTGGAAGAGGTTTTTCTGTAAGGGACAGTCTATGCTAAGGGCACTCCCATTAGCAAGAGATCATAACGACATCAATGGCCCTGTGCCATGAAGAAAGGAACGTCGTGAGACTGTGGCATGGCCACACAGTGCTCCACCAGATGGAGCCAGAGATTGAGGAGATGTCTTCACAGGGAGGAGCAAGAAAGAATAAACAGAGTGACAAAGACCACGACCCACCCAAAGCGAGTTCAGCTTAAACTCTAAAGCTAATGGGGAGTTTAGTGTGAGCTCATGGTTACTAAATGCACCACTTGCTTTCTGGTTCTGAGTAATGTTTGCTCATTCTTGCAGACGTTACAGAGCAGAGAATGAAGAGACGTGCTGTAAAGAGAGCAGACTGCCAGAACCTTTGGCTAACTGGAAACTAGTCTACAAGCATAGACTATGGTTAATGGCTAGAACAGCATTGAGGGATTTCTACTTGTGCCATTGTACTGGAAAAAATGGTAAAGTTAGAAATTGGTCCACCATATTTATTGGGGATAAATGAACAAGTTACAAAGACTCAGAGAAGAAATATATAGCTCGTATTTCTATATAACTCAAAAGTTCATTGCCGTTTATAAAACATGTATCCCAAATGATTCAGGGCATGCTTACGGCTCAGCATCTCTTTCAGTCTCCTTGATAGGAGTACAGGTTACAAGTCAAAAGTGATTTAAAAGCAGACGTCTCCTTACAAGGTCATTTAAGGGTAAACACTTGGTATTGACAAGAGTGATGAAATAATCCAGCCAAGTCTTTTCTGTGATCCTCTCACCCATTAGAAATTCTGGGTTCCCTTTTCACCAGTATTTCTGAGTTGGCATTTGGAAAGTCCATTCTCCATATGCTTGGCCCAGCATAAATCTGTGGGCTGTGCGAACTGGACCACGTTAGCCGTATGTTTAACAACAGTAGTAATCGGAATCTATTGTGTAATGCCTTTAAGAGGAATTCTTAATTTGCTGGAGAAGTCTGCTTCTTTCCTTCCTCTCTTTGACTAGGTCTTCCATCACAAAGGCCCTAAAAGGCATGTGTCAGAGAATCTCTAAAGAACAAAATGCTCATCTGATAATTCAATTTCCGGAAAGGATGGGTCCCTAGAAGAAAGAAGCCTCATGCAATAGCCTTCCATCCCTCTTGATGCATTAAACTTACTCTAGTGTCTGATGCAGAAATGTTCACAGCTGTTTGTTCTTGAGATCCTCGCTGCAGACAGAAGTCAGGGAAGTATTACGCTATGGAAAAATGTGCCCTCAGAAGTCGTAGGCAGAATGCAGTAGGCAGGAGGCTATCAATGAATGATCTACGTTTGGAAAGGGACTTCAACGTGGCAACCTTTGATAACCTTAGAAGATTTTAGAGTGGTTTGGCATTGTGATCACCTCAAAAACTGATTGGATGACAAAGCCACTATAAGTCAATGCACTGATCTTGCAGACAAGTCTGTGCTTCCTCTCAGTGCTTCCTTTCTGTCTGTTTAGTAGACAGATCCTTCCACTATCTCACAGGCTGTCAAATTTAGATGTATGGATGATAAGCCGGCCAGAGACACACAATAGTAAACATGATCTTTCCAAAACCAACTTTTCCATCATGGCCACTTGTTTTATTTTAAGTCCTTTTCCTTTGGTCGTCTCTGTGTTCTGAACGTCCCCTAGCTTGCCCTATGAACAACTGGTCGGTCCATTTTCCACACTTCACCTGTTTCGTTTCAATGCTTTCTCCCCTTTTCAACAAAAGAATATCGACATCCTAAAGAGAATTACTGCAGAATTAAAGTCATCCTCAGACTTCCTGTTGTTTAGGAATGTGCTTAGCAGTCAGGGAATAAGGACCAAACAATAGAAAAGCAATATTCTATAAGGGTTAGGCTGAACCTGCATGGCAGAATATGTAAACCGGTGCTTTGGGGTCTTTTCAACTTAAAAATGTGAGTTATTTCGGTGGAATTTCTAGGAAAATTCTTTTTCTCAGCAACAAAAATCTTTAGTCTTGTGACACAATGACTTTGGTGTTGTAAAAACTTTTTTTTTTTAAAAAAAGACTTTTGCATTAGGGAAAACTCCCCTGATTTATTTACTCATCTTCCCTGTGTGTCCTTTACGTTTCTTTACTATATATATTTATGAAGCCTAAAATTTCGGGGAAAATCATTGTAAAGTAAAAATAAAGGAGATGATCATATATCCCTGATGTCATGAAAAGCACACCCCCACACGCAAAGGGGAAGAAGTCACTTTACTCTTCCAGAGATGGTGAGGGTCTCTTCCCTCACCAGCCCACACTGAGAATTTACCCTCTTTCTGTCCAGGAGCAGAGACAGGTAAAGCCTCCTTACTCCCTTTTCCATGATTTTGCAATGGTGGGACAAATGGGTACTTAAAAGCTATTGTCACAGGTTCCTGTCACAAGAACAGATGCTTTAAGACTTAAAAATTTGGAAGAATTACAAATTATTGTCTTCTTTAGACTTTCATAGGAACTTGTCTGGCATAAATGAAAGTCAATTCAAAATTCCTTATGATGGAAATTTATTTTTGCCCTCCTATTTAAATATCTCTATATCTAAATATCTCTCTCTTTATGTAGCCCTAAAATCTGTATCCTCTGTGGATTTGTGTGTGTGTGTATGCACATGTACATAGTTTTAGTTTTAAAAGTCTAACACAAACAAGTTTCTTCTCTTTATAAGTTTTCCTAGGGTTTGCTCATGATTTTCCGATCAAAAATTATGTAAATAAATTATATCATAGTAGGCAATACATTCAGGGAGTTACTACATTAAGTAAGCAAACGTCATATAAAACTCACATAAACATAGTTCTTCATTCCGGTTCCTTTGAAACATGTTTATTCGTGGAAACTCGCCCCTTCTTTAAACTTTCTTACCTTTAAACTGGTTCCAAGCTCAAAGGGCCCCGGAAGGAATTCCTTCACCTGAAGCTATACCACCCTGAAAGGATCTCTGTCTGTTTTACCGTTGTCAGGTGGTGGACAACCGGGATGGGGAGAGGGGGAAAGTGAGTGCGGAGGGTACCTGCAGCACACCTGCCCGAGAGAGGCTTCCATTGACTCAACCTGAAACAAGCTTTTAAACTCAGAACCTGAGGGTTGTTACCCATTTGCAAAAGAGCAAAACAAAACAAAAAGCTCTCAGGATGTACAGCTGATGGAAGCATTGTCAGCCTTCTTGTCTATTCTGAACCAATTGTCATTGTATCATCATCTGCTGAACTTGGTTTACTCTTGGATGAGCTAAATGAAGAAACCCCTCCATCTGCTCCTCTCAAGCCCATGGCCAGAAGCTTGGTTCCAATCAAGAAGAAAGAAATCCTCAGAGTGCGAGTGGGAATCGTGGTAGGTTCATAGGGTGCCGGTCCTGCATATCTTGTATCAGGTTATCTTTCCTATACAGGAAGACATGTGAAAAAAAAATGAGCCACTTAAGCAAAACCCTGAACAGCACTTGACTTTGCATGATGAAAATAATCATCCTGATGTTAATGCATTTGCTGAGTAGCACATGATATAATCTACATTTTACAGTGAACCCACAATACATTTCATTGAGTATAAATATTATAAAGAACAGTTTCCGCCAAAATCTTTTGAAATTCTGGTTTTATTATTTGTCATCTATTCTTAAATCAGGACAAATGTCCTCCTGTCAGCACTAAGGAAATTAACTAGCAAACCCTAAGGTTAGCCCCCCTCTACCTCCTCACTTCGTTCATATAGGAACATGAGCTAGGTACCCTACTTAAGATGTCTCAGGAAAGCCGGGAGTGGTGGCGCACAGCCTTTAATCCCAGCACTCGGGAGGCAGAGGGAGGCAGATCTCTGTGAGTTCGAGACCAGCCTGGTCTACAAGAGCTAGTTCCAGGACAGGCTCCAAAACCACAGAGAAACCCTGTCTCAAAAAAAAAAAAAGAAAGAAAGAAAGAAAGAAAGAAAGAAAGAAAGAAAGAAAGAAAGAAAGAAAGGATGTCTCAGGAACTGCGTCTGTGAGGGGCCGCTATTGAGATAATTCTGACTGTCCATTTTCAATCAAACCTGTTTCCTTTCTTGTTGCATCTTGCTTTAAAATGAGCTAAATCTTCCTCTAAGCTTTTATCTGGTCGACCTAGGAGAAAATCTTAGTATAGAAAGGAATTTCTCTTGTCTAGTGTGCCCAACAGTACCTGGAACATGAAAATAGGCCTTCTTTCTTTCTGTCCTTTCCAAGTGACAGAGTAAACCACATTCTAAAAACCTCTGGGTGAGGTTTTACCTGTGGTTATGGTTTGAAAGATGGTACCCCCTCAAAACCCATACTCAAAATTAATCCTTAGCTCAGCAGTGCTGAAAAGTATGCACTTGTGGAGGTTGACTAGACCGTGTCTCTTCTGCTTTTGTCAATGGATTTACATCCTTCTAAGAATGTTTGAGGTTGAAATTCACTGAACTGTCTGTCCCTTTTTCATGTAAAGACACACTATTGCTGTCTCTTCTGAGGATACAATCACAAGGCATTGTCTCAAACAAAACTCTTCTCGGGATTAGTGCACCTTAGGTATGAAAAGCATATCTGTGTGAAATTGGGAAATCTGAGATAGGTCTGAATTGGTAAAACTGTGCCCACATGATCATTTTGTCTAAAGCAAAAGTTACACAGCCCATGGTTGAATATAACACCAGGTTTCATAGTGGGTAGAAAAACCGGGATTCCCTGAAGAAAAGCCATATATGTTCATCACCGTTGTGATAGTACTCTGCTATTCAAAGATTTCCAAATACACATATCTTAAGTAGCACTGTCTCATTCAAAGGTTGCTTGGAGAATATTTTGGTTCTTGAAGAAGAAACCAGGAAGAGAGTAGAAGGTCTAGCTGTTTATTTTTCTAGTTGCTGCCAAAATGCTTCGCCTAAAAACTCTGATGTGCAGCTGTTCCTAAAGCATGATCTTGTTTCTACTTTCTTCTGATGAGTGGGAAAAGTACAAGATCACAGGAAAGGGCCAGGTGTCAGGGGGTTTTCCCAGCACCTTGCAAACCAGAAAGGGTCGATCAAGCGAATGCTGCCCCATTACCTCTTTGCTTTAATATTATTTTTAAAAATAGCTGTTTACTTTTCAAGTCATCAGTGAAACAGGACATCCGAGGACCAGGGGAAATACGCAGAAGACTCAGATAGGCATTTTAAGATGTTGGGATTTAAGCAAAGTGTGTTTTTTAATTAGACGTGATTCCAATGCCTTGACAAGTCTTGAAAGAACAACATATGAGGCATTTCAGCTTTAGCCTGCAGTCAGGCTCAGTGTTCCCAGCCTTTGAAGTTGCTGATTTACACACATCTGTGATGGGCTCAGCTGGACCCACCACTTTCAGACAACTTCAGAGCAACGGGCCCCAGATGTACTGAATGCAGGAGGTTTGATAGAGTGGTACTTTTCACCCAGACTGTACTGTGGAATCACTTGGGGGAATTTTTCCAGAATGTTCTAATATGTAGACTATACCCTAGAATATCAGGATCATTTGGCACACTGAACTACATCCGTGTGCTCAGGATGTATCTTAAAACATTAGGATCATCTGGAGAGCTTTTGAGTCAACATGCTCAGACTGTTCCCCACAATTGGAGGATCAGCTGGAGATCTGTGCAATGTTCTTGAGCACAGACTGTACCCCCAGAATAGTTCATTTATATTAGATGGACATAGCTCAAACTCTGGAATTTTTTTCAAATATTTCTTATGCAGAACTACTAGATAAAATGTAAGACAACAATGTTTTGGAATTTCAGGTAAATGATATAATTTTTATTATACATATTACCCAAATACTCACCCTATGGTTCCCTTTCTAGAGTCATAACCTACATTTAGACACAAATAACCAGGCACAACACACACATGCATGCATGTACACACACATGTAAATCAAAAGCTAGGATCCACCTATGAGATCTACTATGCTGTATTTTTCTTTCTTATTCTGGGTTATCCCATTTAATATAATAATTCTATTTCCACTCACTTTCCAACATATTTTATGTTTCTTTATAGCTGTATAAAATTCTATTATGTACATACATGTTCTATATTTAAATTGCCCATTTATCTATTAAGAGACATATAGGCTGATTCTATTTCTTTCAGGCTGTGATTAGAACAGGAGTAGAGAGGGATGATGAACAAGTCTATCTGTAAGGATGTAAGAGTCCTTCGGGTGTATGCCCAGTACTGGAATAGCTTCGCAGTAAGATAGTTCTGTTTTCATTTGTTTGGAAAACTCCATATTGATTTCATAACAGCTGAACCAGTTTATAAAACCATAGCAGTAAGTGCTACCCCATTTTACCTTCATTTCTCATCATTTGTTTTCTTGCTAACAGACATTTTGATGCGCTGTGTTATTATGCATTGACTCTGGCAGCCCTTTAAATACAACTAAACATAGAACTGGAAGGATTGTTCTTGCTCCTCCTACTGTGATGATCAACACCAACTTTATCTGAGAAGAATGCAAATCTGTGGGACCCAATCAGTAACTTTATTTTAACAAAATGTTCAAGTGTCAAGGATATGTGAAATCTGAACAGCACTGGCCTGCATCATCCACCACCAGTTTTCCATGAGTCTCACAGTTACTCACCCAAACCTGCAAATTAGAAACTTCAGAATGTCTTGAATGTCATTGCGTCAAGTGGATTCATAGCTTCTGTTTTCTTTTTTCTTTTTATTCATTTTACATACCAGCCACAACTCCTCCTCCCATCTCTCCTCCCTCTCTGCCCCTGGTTTTTCCCCCAACCCACCCTCATCCACTCCTCCAAAAGGGTAAGGCCTCCAACGGGGTAGAGGGTTCTACAAAGCTTGCTGCATTCAGTTGGAACAGGACCAAGCCCTCCCCCACCCCACTGCATCGAGGCTGAGCAAGGCATCCCACCAGAAAATGTGCTTCAGAAAGCCAGTTCATGCACTAGGAATAATAGATCCTGATCCCACTGCCAGGGGCCCCTCAAACCGACCAAGCTACACAGCTGTCGCCCACATGCAGAGGGCCTAGTTCGGTCCCATGCAGGCTCCGCAGCTGTCTGTCTAGAATTCATGGGTTCCCTGGAGCTTGGTTCAGTTCTTTGTAGATTTCTTCATTTTGATCTTGACCCCCTCCCCTTGCTCATATAATCCCTCCTTCCTCTCTTCAACTAGAATCTCAGAGCCTGACCAGGTGCTTGGCTGTAGATCACTGCCTCTGCTTCTCTCAGTTGTTGGCTGAAGGCTCTATGAAGATAGTTAGAGTATTCATCATTCTGGTATTTCTAGGAGTCTTAGTTAGGGTCATCCTTGTGGGTTCCTAGCAGTGGGTTACTCCCTAAGCCCCCAAAATGTCTATCAAGATATCTCTTTCTCTGCTCTCCCCCTCCATTACTCCCCCAGCTCAACCATTTTGTTCCCTCATGTTCTTATCCCCCATTTTCTCCCGCTACCACCCCACCACTGCCACCAGTTTACCCAGGAGATCTCATCTATTTCCTCTCCCCAGGGTGATTCATATGTCCCTCTTAGGGTCCTCCTTGTTATCTAGTTTATCTAGAGCTGTGAATTGTAGTCTGGTTGTCCTTTGCTTTACATCTAGTATCCACTTACAAGTGAGTACATACCATGTTTGTCTTTCTGAGTTTGGGTTACCTCATTCAGGATTAAGTTTTCTAACTCTGTCCACTTCCCAGCCATTCTGGCTGGTGTAAGAGTCATTTTGTTTTGCATTTTCCTGATGACTAAAGATGTTGAGCAATTCCTTAAATGTCTTTAGGCCATTTGAGATTCTTCTGTTGAGAATTCTGCATTTAGATCTATACATCATTTTTTTAAAAAAAAATTGGATTATTTGGTATTTTGATTCTAGTTTCTTTAATATTTATTTTTGAGATCAGCCTTCAGTCAGATGTGGAGTTGGTGAAGATCTTTTCCCATTCTGTAGGCTGTCGTTGTGTTTTATTGACCATGCCCTTTGCCTTAGAGAAGCTTTTCAGTTTCAGGAGGTCACTTATGTATACTATAATATCATCTGCAAATAATGAAAGTTTGACTTCTTCCTTTCCAATTTGTATCAACTTGTTTTCCTTTTGTTGTCTTATTGCCCTAGCTAGAACTTTGAGTACTATGTTGAATAGATAGGAAAAGAGTAGACAGCCTTGCCTTGTTTCTGATTTTAGTGGAATCGCTTTGAAATTCTCTCCATTTAATTTGTTGGCTGTAGTCTTCTGTATAAAGTTTTTATTATGTTTAGGTATGTTACTTGTATCCCTGATCTCTCTAAGAACTTTATGATGAAGGGGCATCTAATGAGATGATCATGTGGTGCTTTTCTTTCAGTTTTTTTATATGGTGGATTACATTGATAGATTTTTGTATGCTGAACCATCCCTGCATCTCTGGGATAAAGCCAACTTGATCATGGTGAATGATTTTTTTTGATGTGTTCTTGGATTTGGTTTGCCAATATTTGATTGAATATTTTTGCATTAATGTTCATGAGGGAGATTGGTATGTAATTCTTTTTCTTAGTTGTATCATTGTGAGGTTTGGGTATCAGAATAACTGTAACCTCATAAAAGGAGTTTGGTAGTGTTCCTTTTGTTTCTATTGTGTGGAACAACCTGAAGACTATCGGTATTAGCTCTTCTTTGAAACTCTGGTAGAATTCTGCAGTGACACTGTCTGTCTCTGGTTCCATTTGTCAATCTCTCACTGCAAGATTAATTCAAGTGTAGAAAACAACACCAAGTATTTTGTAATGTACAGGTTATACATTACAACTATGTAAGCTTGTCTGAAAACATGTGACTCCAAAATCAATTTTGTTTTTCTCAAAGATGCTCAACTCCTGATCCAATTTCAATGGTTTTGGCAAAAGCTTCAGTAAATGTACCAAACTTGCCCTACCATTTGTTCAGTGTGTTAAAGTGGAAATTCTATATATCTTTTCTGTTTATTTAGTAGAAACAAATTCTTGCTATATAGCCTATACTGTTCTACAATACAACTCAGCCTACAGCCTGACTTTGAACTCATAACTCTTCTACTCCTACCCTAGAAGTGCTAGGGTTATAGGCATGTGTTAATGCAACAAGCCTCAAATTTATTTGTCTTGACTTGACAAAAGCACTGTTTTGCAACTAATATTTTTTTTGTGTAAGAGAGTATACCTTCTTTAAAGCTGCAGATTTGAAAATAGAATACTTAAGATGTATTTGGTTGTGAGTCTAACTAGAGTTTAAGATTTTAAAGTAAGAAAAGAAAGTACTCTACATTCATAAGCATTCTTAAATTAAGACATTCATTGTGATTCAAAACTATGTATGTGGAAATGTGCGTAAAGATGTATATTATCTTGTCTGTTTTTTCTTATTCACTTTTTAAATTTATTTCTTGAGGATACCATATTTACATCATTTTGCCCTCCTGTTTGTCTCTTCAATTTTTCCCATGTCCCTTCCACTCCTTAAATTCATGACTTTTTACTCTTTTATGTATATATTAATATTAAATTGATATGTTGTATACATATCTCTATGACTATATAATATACAGGTTTATGTTCATGAGAGAGTTAATGTTGCTTATATGTATTTAGGACTGACCTCTTGGGGTTAGCTAGCTATCAAGAGGCACATCCTGGGAGTGGATTGATTTTCCTTCCCTTAGCAACCACTGATTGCCTTTAGCTCTACTTGTGGGGGTCAAGCCTTGTGAAGACTTTCTGATCCACTTTTACATGTCAATAAGTGTTGTCATTTTTAGAGGACTTGGTTAGGCAACCATATCATTGAGATTTTCTGGGCACAGCTTCCTGTTATCTGTGTGGAAGACACTATTTGGTATCAACCACCTCCAATTAGTTTGGCTGCCTCTTTGGGGAAGCTGAGTGAAAGCAATCACCCTCCACTACTTTTCCCCCAAAAGGACAGCAAGTAAGGGAATCTTCATGAGCTACCAGTGAGATTAATCGTCCAGTCAACCGATTTAGCAAGAGATCAATGACTTCAATTCTGAGGGTAATGGAGCATCAGAAGGGCTAGATGATAGTTTGCTTGATTTCTATTGAGTCACCCCAAGATGAATGGTCTTTAGAGTCATGGGCATGCTGCACACCCCTGAGTTTCAGGATTGTCTGTTACTTAGCAGTCATAATCAGTCCAGTCTCAGAAATTCAAGGGATGACTTCTAACGGAATGACAGTAGAACAAAACACACACAGTTGTAGGGCCTCGTTTATGTATGCAGTCAGGGTTCCCCGAAACCTCAGGCATCTAGAATGCCAGTTGGGTGGGATTTCAAGAAAGCTATCTACACATAGTGGTGATCATGGTAGTTGGGACTGCAGAGGCCGATAAGGGGTCTGGCTACATATGACTTCTTCGGCATTACCATCCCAAGGTCCTAGCTAAAATGCTTTTATGGCTTAACATTGGAAATTACAACATTTGTAATCTCTTTGTTAGAAGCAAATCGCAAATTCAAAGGGATAAGAATAGTATTCTCTCTCTTGATATGGTAATGATAAGGGTTTACACAAGTATTGCAGCACTCCAGATTTTATTATAGCCATATTTTGAAGATCAGCAGTAGGCTCTGATGGGATTATCTAAATTAGGTGTGATGGATACATAGATCATAGGGAGAGAGGGAGAGAGAAATGATAGATAGATATACAGACAAGCAGACAGAGAGAGAGAGAGAGAGAGAGAGAGAGAGAGAGAGAGAGGGGGGGGGGGGTTATAGATAGATTCTATTAAGATATATGAATTCAAGTATATGAAAATCTGTCTAATGTTAGTCTTCTGGGTTGAGCTACCTGCTAAGATGCCAATTCTTCCTGCCCTCCATTCAACAGGAAGAATTACTATAAAGAAACAGGTGGCATTGTCTCTGTCTCCCTCAGCTATTTTTATTGGTTGCTCGGCAAAGGTTTAGGAAACAAGGAAAGGAGAAACATGGATGTGGGTGACAGTAGTAATGGGAGAAGGAAGGAGAGGAACTGAAATGATGGAAAAAGGAGAAAATGACGTGACATTTCTTCCTGTCAGTGCCTTTTACTCAAAGATTGTCCCCTGTCATACCGGCACTTCTAGAGCACCCTCTACACACAGCTTGCGGAAAAACTCCAATCTGAACTCAATCTGACCCTTACCACCTTATTTCTGTGAATATTGGTACACAGTCATGCCATAGCTCATATTTGCTGCTTTGTTGCATTGGGCTTCCCTTCTCTCCTCTCTTCACCTAGGTTTGACTGTTGGAATTGAAGGGAAATCAAAGAACAGATAGTCCATGCTTTGTCTTCCTCCGATATCTCTGATGCCCTGTTTGATCCCCCTTTATGCTTAAAATTCACAATGCTTTTACTTTGGTCCTCCAAATTATAAATGAATACATACACACATAAATACAGATATAATACTAGATGCTAACTCTAGTCTCCCAGCACTTGTTAGTAAGACCCTATTGCTTCAGGTACCATGTACTAGAGTCATTGGAGATGGAGATTTTAAGCCAGCACTGACCTGGAAACTTTATCTTCCTGGCTGGCTTTCAAAGGTCTACAAGGAAGGTGTTATATAGGGAATTGGGGAAAAAAAACAATTAACAGTCTTCATCAGCTATGACCCCTGCAACCTAGAATAATGACTAACCTGGCCAGAGTCACTCATTGGTGCAATATTGGTGCAAATGTTTTGGTAGTAATCAATCATGTTATGATTCGATTATAGGCCTGTTCCCCAAGACAAAATTTATACCTGGCACTGTTAACAGAGCCAGAAACCCATGGCTAGAGAGATCAGAGGCCCTGGGGCTGAACTTACCACTGATTTTCTGTTAAAGAGATATAGTAGTATAGTATTAAACTGTACCTTTCATACTTAACTTTATAAGCATATATTAGTATAGTTCTCAACCTTAATCAGAGAAACTACTTTTTCTAGTAAATTGCAATTAATGCAGAGACCCACAACTGACCAAAGCACCAAGAATAAGAGACTATGGAGTTATTTAGCCTAAATTGTTCATCTGTATGAGACTCCTTCCTCCTGATGCTGAGGAATCATATCATAATAGGAGGTTGAAAAGATTGAAAGAAGTGGTGAAAGATTGCTGAAACGTGAAGTTTTGTTTGGACATGACAGTGGCTGTAACTTCATGCCCTGGACAAAGCCAGCAAAAATTCCAGTATGTTTGGGAGAGTGGCCAATGCTGTCTCACCCTTAGTTGAGCTATTGACAAGCGATGACTGCTGTGGGGTGGCTAGTCGGTTTTCTCCAGATGTGGCCCTTGACAGGCTGCCCACGTCCCACTGGACAGTCCTGCATCCATACACACACTGTACTACTAAGTGGACTCAGTGGGTTTAGAAAAAGATCACATGAACTAGGGAGGGAATATGGTGAGTGGATAGGGAAAGAGTTGGAGGACGAGGTACAGGGATGGATTCGATTAAAACACTTTATTTTCATTAGTCTATACGATTCTTAGCCGATTTCTTAAGTTAACTTATTTCTCTGAGTTTTGAAAAACTGAGATGACAGTCATTTCTCCCTTATGAAATAAAGGATGATCCAGACTAGCTTTCTTACTATTTTCCAAATTGCATTACTGACATATTTCCAGTTCTCTAGATCATACATTCAGATAAGCACTTCTTAAAAAAATCATAAGGCAGCCCTACCTATAAAAGTTTAACAGGCTTCTAAATACTTACAAAGACATTTAAATTCGTGATTTTTTAAAATGTAAGACAGTCTCTTGGAACTGATCACACTCTTCACAGAAATAAATCAATATATACATAGTTATCAGTTGCTTTTAATAATACATCTTTTGAGTATAATACTTAAAATCACACTCAACAACTGATTTGCTAACACTATCTCAATAACCTTTCACCCTCCTTTTAGGTAGAGTAAGAGATCATAATATTATGGTATGTTCAGAAATAACTTATTTTCTTTTGACTCAGAGTCCATCATCCTTACTCCCCGCTCAACAGCTCTGCCTTTCCACCTCCAGTACCTTTATACTTTCATGTAGCATGTGTTCTATTACTTTTCCCTCTTCCTAGAAGACTCCTTCACCTAGCTGTGGTCCCCCTCTGCATTTTTTTATGATTGACACCCATACCCCCACCTACATTCTTTTAATGCCATGATTCTTATGTGAGAACACACGTGGCAGTTGCCTTTTGGTGTCTGGGTTGCCTCATTTCATCTAAAGAGTTCCACCTTTGGGCTGGAGAGATGGCTCAGAGGTTAAGAGCATTGCCTGCTCTTCCAAAGGTCCTGAGTTCAAGTCCCAGCAACCACATGGTGGCTCACAACCATCTGTAATGAGGTCTGGTGCCCTCTTCTGGCCTGCAGGCATACACACAGACGGAATATTGTATACATAATAAATAAATAAATAAACAAACAAATAAGAGTTCCACCTTCACCTCTTTTCCTGTAATTTCATTATTTTTTTTATAACTGAATACAATGTTATAGTTGGTGTTAACCGTGTTTTCTTCACTCGTCTGTTGATGAACATCTAGGCTAAATCAATGTGCTTGCTACTGGGACTAGAGCAGCAATAAGCATGAATGAGCAAGTGCCTCTGTGATGTGATTTAGAATCCTTTGGCTATACGCTGAGCAGGGATATAGCTGGGCTGAGAGGTAGTTCTATTTTTAGTCTCTAAGAAACCTCCGTAATGTTTCCACAGTGGCTGTACTAGTGGTCCATCATTCCCCAATCATAGCCAGAAATTGCCTCTATTTAACCAGTTGATCCAATGTAAAATTAGACTTGAACTTCTATTTCCGTTTGGTAGTGTGTGTGCTAAGACAATGTGACAGGTTGGCTCTGTTGGATAGGCAGATCACAGTTTGGCCACGTGGACCCTGGACTAGCTCTCTCCTCTTGGTGCTATTCAGCAAGCCAACTTCATTTCAAATGTCTAGGGGAGAGAAAGGAGCACGAGGGAAGCCACGTCTGAAGACCTATGAGTCTGGGTATTAGCCAGGGTCTGTATTCTGCTTCTGGCTTTGATTATAGTCTGGAGGAGAGAAATCCAATCGACTCCTGTCATGTTAATGTTAATTAATTGCTTGTGGTGTCTGTTTATCAAGTGTGAGCTTAGAAAACCTGTTTGTTCACTTATCACAGAGGCTGCGCTAAGCAGATGGGAAAATATTATTTTGGCATGTTTCTGATGGCAGCATAATTTATTTCTATCACACTCTCTTTGGTGCGTATTAAAAGAGCCTGCCACCTGTGCTTTGTGGACGAGTGTCAATGATTTAGACAGATCGGCTTACAGCTTAGAAGAGAAGCACAAGCAATTGCTAGCATAAACTCACCTTTTTACTCATTCGAAATACTGTATCTGGGTAATATGATATCAAACAGAATATAACCGGTATGTTCCCTACTCATGGAAAGTACAGATAAATACACAATGACTTCTCTCTCTTCCTCCCTCATCCCTCCCTCCCTCTCTCCCTTCTCCTCCCTCTCTTCCTTCTCCTCCCTCTCTCCCTTCTCCTCCCTTCCCCCTCGTGTGTGTAGGTATGCTATGAAAATTTGATCTGCCTAATTCATGACATTTGTAACTACTTTTCAAATACTGGAAACACAAGACACATCTTGAATAATGTAAAAGCAAATTCTCATTTTCAGCAATGACTTTTTTTAGAAAAAAATCATTAAAAACTGAAAAGCAGACCACTATTAACATTATGATTTATATGCTACTTACTGTTTAAGACTTGACATAGAATACCAATTATGAAAATGGCAGGGTGCTAGATTTCTTCCTGAATTATTCTAAACACGTTATACTTTGCAGGGAGTGCGTTTAACTTAAATGTAAATTGCTCGGGCTTTTTGTTTGCTCTTTCAAAGGACTGTTTGTTGTATTACTCAGTGCCGTTCTGTTCCCTCAGAGTTGAAATAATTAAGATCATTTGCAGAGCCTGGTTTGCTCATTTTGCTGAGTTACTTTGCTGCTATGGTCCATTATGTCTACAGGAGAGACCCATTATTTCATCAGAACATCTGGAAACCATCATGTGTAGTGAAAGACGGGATGTATCCTCAGTGTTAAGCCAAATTCATGATAAAACTGATGGATGGAATCAACGTGTATAGGTGAAGAAGATTAATATTTGAGACCGGGGCCTTGTGATTAGAAGAGTACAAAGGGAACTTTTGTTCTATTTCACATTTTTTACTTTATTGTATAGTTCTATATGTTCTATTTCACATTTTTTACTTTATTGTATAGTTCTATATGCCATTTTATTGATAGCCCAGCAACTGTAATCTGATGGACAGCAAACTCATCCTATGCAGACCATAGTCAGAGAATTTCAGGAAAGATCTCTCTGTAGTGGGAGATGTTTCCTTGTCATTTGAAGGAGTTGCTGGGATGCCCCAAAATGAAACTAGCTGAGATGAGAATCCCACCAAGTGCAGCTGGACACATTGCTCCTGTCCCCATTCCATCCTTCCTGTTGCAGAAAGAAAAGGAAAATCTTTCTAGAATCAAAAGTTTATATAAATTTGTTCAAGAGCGTGTACGAAATCCCAAACATACGCTTTTATTTTGAACAACCTCCACCCCTGTGTGTTCACACACATTCTCCAATCTTTAAACATTTTGTCCTTCTTTTGAGTTTTAAGAATAGCTGTCCCTACTGTAGCTTCACTCTCATCAGGAAAGACAATTGCAAAGAGAGAGTCTGGCAGGTGAAATACAGCAGCTCTACCTCTTAGCACCAATGTGCAAACGACTCCCAGATGAACAGCTGGGCCCCTTTACCTCTGGAACATACTTCACCTGGTGATGCAGAGAAAGAAGCTGCCGGATGGATCAAAGGAACAGTAGAAGAACTGAGTTTGTGATTTGTATACAAAACACGCTGGGGTGCATAGAAACACCTTTTGGTCGGGCTCTAGTTCTCATTTATGCATTGGTGAGGAGGCTTAGGGAAAACCTGATCAAATTAAAACGAATCTCCTTTGGCAAGTTCGAACGTAGCTTCTATGTTTTTCCTCTTAATCTGCTACCCAGATATGTACTTAAAATAGGAGTGTGCACTGGAGCATGAAATACTTGAGATCTGTTCAACAATGGGGAGAATGAAAGAAATTTCTTTAGAAGTATATTTTTGGAATGTAAGCCAGCTGAACCTGAATAGTCACAGATAATTTAGCATGATCCCTAAGCCATTAGGAGGATTTTTTTATTGCAAGGCCTGAACTCTGAATTGGTGATGTCATCTTTGGAAATTGTTAACTATAGGGGTGATTCGATGTGATGTAATAATGACTGCTCATCGTGTTACAGTTGATGCAGGTGGAAGAGAACCAGATGAAGAGCAGGAAGCCCACAGTTCCCCCTTTCTCTCAGTCACATCGTGCCCATATTTCTTCTCATGCCCCCTGTGGCAACATGCCCATGCTTACTGGAGAGCAGGTGAAAATCAGAAAAATCATACAATGGGGACAGTATATATGAAACAGTGATATGAAATGCTGGGATCAGGACATGTAACATTTTCTCTGTATCCTCTAGCACTCAGTGACCTCAACATGTTTTTCAACTCATTCCGTAGACCTAGGAAAGTGTGGGACTTCCATGTCTCTGTCATTGGTTCCCAAAGTTTACCAGATCTTTCCAGAGGAATGCACCTATTGCTACCATGATCATCAGTGTGTGTTCACTCCGCACTCTCTCATCGCAATTACTATTTGTTAAGCATTGACTTGAGCAAAAGCAGTTTCTAGTTCGACTTTATACATCCTGAGCTCCAAACTGGCCATGCCTTGAAGGAGTAGATGATCTAACTATGTCCGTCACTGTGTCAATGAGCCACAACCATGGGTCCTCTGTAGGACTATAATATATTGGTAAAGTGAAAAAAATGCATTTTAATTTAGCGTGTTTACATTTTAAATTTTGATGGATGAGTGTATTCTATCCTTTTCTGCAGCTGTGATAAAATCCTATGACCAAGGCAACTGAGAAAAGGGACGGCTTATTTAGACTTATGGTTCCAGAGGGTTAAGAGTCCATCACAATTCCAATAGGATGCAGGCAGGCTTGGCAGCTGGACGAAGATTCGGGGAGTTCACATCATGAATTACAAGCACTACACAGAAAAAAAAAAAAAAAACAAAACTGGAAACAAGGCCTATCTTTAAATGGGGAATAATGACATCTTGAGATTTGTAGTCAAATGAATGGGTCTAGAAAATATCATATTGAGTGAAGTAACATATACCCAGGAAGACAAACATCATATGCACTCACTCATAAGTGACTTTAGACATAAAGCAAAGAAAACAAGCCTACAATTAACAATCCCAGAGAACCTAGACAATAATGAGGACCCTAAGAGAGACATATATGGATCTAATCTACATGGGAAGTAGAAAAAGACAAGATCTCCTGGGTAAAGTGGGAGCATGGAGACCATAAGAGAGGGTAGAAGGGAGAAGGGGAGAGGAAGGAAGGGGAGAAAAATGTAGAGCTCAATAAAATCAATAAAAAAAAGTTTAAAAAAGATTTTAGAACCATTGTTTGAAATTTGAACTACATGTCTATTAACTCTTCTCAAAAGAAAGCAAACAGAAAATGATTCTTTAGTCTGTTTCTTTGTATCACCAGGCATAATCAATATGTGTTCATCTTCCTTTCACTTTTTCTTCTTTCCCATTCAATGCCCATCCCCACTAATTCTCTTTTTTGCCTTCATGAGCTATCTCCACATTCACATCCACATCTATGCTCATGTATAAAAACTAAAAGCTAGGATCTGCATATGAAAGGGAACTCATTGTATTTGACTTTCTGACCCTGTTCTTTCTCACTTGGTATAATATTGTCTAGTTCAATCATTTTTCTGAAATTTTCATTTTTTTAGAGCTGAATAAAATTGCGTTGCATACAGGTAAAGAAAAAAAAAACTGGGAAAGCCTCCTGCTCTGATAAACTTCCTCCAACAAGACCACACCTCTAAAGCCTCTCCAGCCAGTGTCAGTGCCGCCATCCAGAAAACAAGTGTTCACATACACGAGCCTATGGGATGCATCCATACTCAAACCACCACATCCTGAATAAAAATCACCTCGTTTTAACCCATAAATCATAATCCTCTCTATTTGAGACATATAAAGTGAGACACTGGAAAAAAGAAGATGGAAGTTTGGAAGGTGTTAAATTCAGAAATGATAGTTAAATTCAGAAATGAAAGACTAGAAAGTCAGGGAAAGTGTGCCTTGAGGCATCTGGAAGTGTGTTTCAGACATTTGGCAATCCAGGGTGTGTGCCCTGTTTCTGTATTTTCTTAGTCTCCATGTGGATTGTTTCCACATTGGACATTTTCTGATAACTTCATTAAGTCTGCAATTATATTTGGCCTCAACCTTATGCTGCATCAGTTCCTAGTATTTTCTTTTTGTGCTTTTTAATCATATAAATATAACTAAATTATTAGAATCAAATCATAATAGAAACTTTTGTGAATGTAAGCAGAGGAGAAATGTTATCTTTCTTTTTTGGTGAAACTTAGATCGCATGGGTTGTATGCTCAGCACACTCTCTAAGTCAAGTTGTAAGTTTAACGCAGGAGAATTGTGGATGATGATGGAGACAAATTAATCACAGTGTCTGAAGATTCTCAATGCCAGTGCTCTTCTCTCTGACTGAGAAATAGCTCTCAGGTATATGATAAGACAGACACCTCAAGGGGCTTGGAGTAAGGCATAAATTTGGAGGCTTTCACTATAAGTTACTAATACCCAGTTGAGTCTCTATAAAAGGAAAGAATCCAATGGAATGCATAATCCCCTGTATATTATCTCCAAGGGTTATTGATATAGTTCAATCCTAATTCGGTTTAATACCAATCCTAATCAATAATCTATTGATTCTATATGTCTCTGCCCAGATAAACCAACTTTATAGGAAACATCTTTAGGATAGGTTTTCTCTTAGAGAGAACTTGGCTGTATTATATTAATATATACATAGGTGATAGACGTGAAAAGTAGTAGCTAACTTCCATTCTGGGCACATCCAGTTAGCAGATTTAAGCTGAAGTGTGTGAAAAGACCTTAAAAAGGATAAGGGCAGATTTCAGTGACAGAGAGCTTGACTGGCATCTACAAAAATCTATGTTTGATCATTAGTACAATCTGAATAGGGTTCTGTTGAGCTTCAAGATCAGTAACTACCTTTTGATTAAACTGCTTTTCCTTTGAAACTTGAATTTGAAGCCATTGTAAGTCAATGAAATATCTCCTTAAGCAAATAATTGGAATGTTGAACTCTGTTCGTTAACAACTGAGTGTTTTAAGCAATGCAATTGAAGCAATTTCTGCCTCTCCCTGAGGGATGTTCTCTCTTGAAAATGTAGTTAAACTTATATTCATGCACTGTGTTCAGGGTTGTAAGATGTTTTCTGCATTTCTTTTACCTTTGGGGATTTGTAGAATTTTATAGAATTATATAATGAAAGTTTTCAATCTGGAAAGATTTTATATAGACGCTATTTCAATAGCCAGCTTAGAACCTGATGCACAATAGGCATGGTTAAGTACTTTCTGAGAGGTTAAAATAACTGTATAGAGCAACTGAGTGTGAAAGATCTCAACCAAAAATATGATTATCAAAATAAAAAGTAAAAAGAAAATTCCTCCAGATTGTCATAATTCCACGATAACTGGGTCTTTCTTTTCTTGGCAGTTACTAAAGTCAGCCTAAAAAGTGGAGCATAAAACGTAAAGACTCGAGGGAGATGAGAGCATATGAACAAGGAAGGTCAAGATCATGTTGGAAAAATCCACAGAGATAGCTGAACCAAGCTCCTGAAATTTATGCACTCTAGATTGACAGCTGTGGAGCCTCCAGGGGCCCGAACTAGACCCTACATATGTGGGAGACCGTTGTGAAGCTTGGACTATCTGAGGGGTCCTTAGCAGTGGGACCAGGATCTATCCCTGGGGCATGAACTTATTTTTTGGAGCCCATTCCCTATGGTAGGATGCCATGATCAGCCTTAATGCAGGCAAGAGGCTTGGTCCTGCCCCAACTTAATGTGTCATACTTGACTGACTCCCCATGGGAGCCCTTACCCATTGGAAGGAGTAGGTGGGAGGTGGCTGGGGGTGGGAGTGGAGGTGAGAAAAGCTGAGAGGAGGAGTAGGAAGGGAGAACTGTCTCTGGAATGTAAAATGAAATTAAAAATAAATAAATTAATTAATTTAAAAAAGCGAGTCAGCATTAAAAGTAAAACAAACAAATAAACAAGCAAAACGCATAAAGGCTCAAAGGTGAGCTGATTCTTGAATTGCTATTGAGCACCACACCTAGGTATATGCTTTGACGGTATTGCTCAGCTCTGAGTGGTTTCAGTGAATCCTCTACAGATTATTTGATCCTTCTTCTTTTTTTTTCCTCATGCAACCATCAAGGAAGTGCATTGTGTAATTTTTATGAAGTTATTGAACTGAACTTAGAGATTGCAAGGTATAGATGACTTGGATTCTACTTATATGTTCAAATTTTAAAAGCTTATTAACAACTATTGTGGTAGACAAATCATATTTGGCAAATATTTTATCCTTTTTCATATATTCGTACTCGGCTTTTGACTTGATGGCGGGTAAGTGGGCTATCATGTAAACCAAAGCTTGACATGTGCTCGATTGGTCCTTGTTCTCTGAGTACATTTTCTCCACGAGATGTATATATGCTAGTAGCCACACCTCCCAAACACAGCCTATAGCTTCGAGCCAACTGCCGTCAAACTCAGCCTGGCTTTGACTGACTCCCTGCTCACCTGATATGATGGGAACAGAAAAGGAGCATTTGTTACTGTGAGCCACTATGGCTGTGTATTTTGTTACATAAGATTATCAAGAAATTACCGACCAATGGAACTGCTAGAGATTCAATATTTTTTTAGTCTTCAGAACAGTTTCTTGTAGTTGCTGTAGCAGGATGGTTTTCCTGCCTTTCCTTAAACTGCGGACTAAATGTTGGTTGTAGTTATTACATAGTTAATACGCTTCCACTACCTCAGTGTTGTAGAAATCATTTTACCAAATACACATTTTAAGTTCTGCCATTGTTTTGAAGAAGATAACCCATCCTTAAAAGACATGTTACTTTACTGTTACGATGTGTGGTATACCTTCTTTCCCCTCATATGCTTGGTAAATTATTTAATATTTAATGTAAGTGCCATCCTTTCCCATTTTCCCCAAATAGGTGTTTTTTTTCCATCTCCTTTAATGTTTTTAGTAACAAAAATGACATTGTAAGCTACTTGTATTGTTTTATTCAGTCCCTGCCTTTTGAAGATAGGAGCTCTGGCCTCTCTTCTCAGTCTGTTGTTTGGTTTATGGGAGGCACTGCTAATATGTCCATGGAATCAATGACGGCAACTGAATGTCCAGAACACTGTTTTCAGGAAGACAAATAGAAATATCATCATTTATAATGAGGCTTGGTTGAGAGCAACAGTTTGTAGTGCCAAAGAGGGTAGGTATGTCCTGATTATTTATGAATCAGGGAAAGGGAACTAAAAATTAAACAGAGATTCAATAGCGATTACAAACAAGATAGATCGGCAACAGAATGTATCTTTCTATTTATATTTTTCTTCTAAATTTTCAAGGAACTCCATTAATAGAAATAAAATATCCACAGTTTTTATGCTCATAAGCTACATAATAATTACTGAATTAATGGCTGTGATGGTTTAAATGAGAATGGACCCCAAGGGCTAATATATTTGAATATTTGTTTCTCAGTTGGTGGACTGTTTAGGAAGGATTTGGAGCTGAGGCCTAGTTGGAGGAGGGTTAGGCTCTGAGGTCTCAAATGTACAAGCCATGCCCAGTCTCCTCTGTCTCTGTGTTTGTCTCCTCTCCCTCCTTCCTTCCCTCCCTCCTCCCTCCCTCCCTCCCTCCCCCCTCCCTCCCTCCCTCCCCCCCCTCTCTCTTCCTCCATCTGTCTCTTCCTCCATCTCTTCCTCCCTCTCTCTCTTTCCCTCCCTCCCTCTCTCCCTCTCTCTCTTTTCCTCCCTGCCTCTCCCTCCCTCCCTCTCTCTCTTTCTCTCTTTCTCCCTCTTCTTCCCTTTCTCCCTCCCTCCCTCTTTCTCCCTCTCTCCCTTCCTCCCTCCCACCCTCCTTCCCTCCCTACCTCCCTCTCTTTCTCTAAGCTGTCTGCTGCCTGTGGTTCAGGGTGAGCATCTACAGCCCCAGCACTGTGCCTGCCAGCTGCCAGGCTCCCCACCAATACTTTCTTTTAAAAGTTGCCTTGGGTGGTGTCTCCTCACAGCATTAGAACGATAACTAAGACAGTGTCTTTATATCATTAGGTCAAATCAAAACACCACACACACACATAACCCTCAGGAAGTTATCCCCATCCTATTTACTTCATAGTGGGCTAATTTCCCACTTCCCATTGCCTACCTGCTATGGGAGACAGGCTAGAGATGAGAACACTTTTGAAACCTAGACCCATGCAAAGTAGAAGTTATAACTAACTAAATAACCTGTTCTGATGTCTAAGTGAATTCTAAACAAATTTCATCCTATGTTGCAAACACATAAAATTCAGTGTAAGTATTTCGGGTCTCAAAATCACTGACTGTCTTTCATAGCAGACACTGACTCCTATGCACAGCTTACATTTGGAATCAGGCCCACAAAGATACCATCTGTGCCCCAAAAGCTTATCTAATCCTCTGCAACCTTGTAATAGAACTTAGAATGAGGGGCAGGGAGATGAGCATCCATCTTTAAAAGTATCTTTAACTGTGGACACTAAAAGTGGAATATTGAATGAGAAAGGACAAGTATTAGAAAGAATGCAGGCCATCGGAGCACTGGACTGAGCTCCCAAAGTCCAGCTGAAGAGTGGGAGGAGTGAGAATATGAGCAAAGATGTCTAGAACATAATTGGTACACCCATCGAAACAGACTACCTGAGCTAATGGGAGGTCACCTACTCCAGTCAGACAGGAAAGGAACAAGCATAGATTCAAACTAGTCCTTTGAATGTGTTTGACAGTTGCATGGCTGGGACAGACTGAGGAGCCACTGGCAGTGGCACCAGGATTTACCCCTACTGTTTTTACTGGCTTTTTGGGAACCTGTTCTTTTTGAATGAATACCTTGCTCAGCCTAGATAGAGTAGGGAGGTCCTTAGATCTTCCCCAAAGCAATGTGCCTTACCCTCTCTGAGGCATGAAAGTGGGGGTGGTGGTAAGTGAAGGTAATGGGGAAGAGGGGAGGGAGTGTGAACTTGGATTGGTATGTACAATGAAAAAAATAGTTTGTTTTCTTTCTAAAAAAATAAAATAAAATAAAAAGAAATTTAAAAAGGAAGAATGCAGTCCTCCAAGGATTAAAGAAACTGTTAGCATTGCCTCTCTTTCTTCCACCAATCAATTATCTATGTATCTTATCTTTGTAAAGCTGGAAATGGAAAGAAATTGAATGAAACCACAATTAATTCCCTAGAGTAAGATTTGGCATGTGTTGAACCTTCTATGAAGAGACTATAGTGTTTAAATCTGGGTCTGCCCATGAACTACTTGACACTGGGTAAATTATATTTGACCCCATTGCTTTCATTTCTTTCAAAATGATCATAATAATAGTTCTCACCTCGTGCAGTTATTGCAATAAACCATCCAATAACCATTACAGTGATTAGAATAGTAATTGACATAAAAAGAATCAATAAACCATAGTTATCTCCACAGTCCTATTAAAACTGCTCAGTTTTGAGTTTTGTTTTTATCTCCTCCTTATATAACAAGTGAGGAAGGATACAGCATTTGTGAATATAGACACGTCTAACTTAAAAAGAAATCTGATACAATGTACATACAGTTCTGTAAACTTGATGAACGATAGCCTGATATTTAAAACAAATTCTAAGAAGCCCCTTAATTTAGTTAATTAATGTCAGACCTTGAGTTTTCAGATAGTTGATATACTGGCTGTAGGATGCTACTTTCTGAAGGCATTCTCTGTCAGCCAGCAGCTAAACTGAGAGCGCAAACTTGTTTTCCATTATTTGCATGTGATATTACTTGTCAGGGGCCTACGGTGAATCTGAACTGGCACTCTTGAAAAGAAAGACTCTCTTTACAAATCCCGTAAGCTCCAATGCAGTCACTTTAATCCACAACAGGCTCAAACCTTATATAATTGTTCTCAGCTCAATACAATCTTTAACAGCTTTTGATTTACATATTGGGCAGCTGTTTTGAATATAGAGTTGCCTATCGTGGATCCTTCTGTCAGCTGTCCAAGGAATGTGTTTATAAATGGTCCCAATTAGAGTAATGAAGGATTCATGTGAGCGTGATGATCAATAGCCAACCTTAGGAATAATCTAAGTCAAAGGCAGATGGAAAGTGTGTCCAGGCTTAACGGTGTCGAGTCAGCTATGGGGAATGTGCATAGTTGCTCCTGGAAAACAAATGGAAATTTTAAGTCTTTGACCATTGGACAGAGTTTGATTCCACGACACAAAAGCATTTAGATTCTGAATTAAATCAATCATCGCCCCACATATATCTAGGGTCCTACAGACTAATACAAACTGCAGTGGCCAGGAAAAACAGGCATCAGAGACGCCACCAGATCGAGTCTGTGCCCTGCTCATGGATGCAAACTTTCCCCCACTGGCTTTAGGAACAGATGTCCCCCGACAGAAGAGCAACCCGTGCTGATAGCGAAGGTTTTGTGCAAACACATTTCGACTGTGTCAGCCACATCTGGTCAAGGGCTTTGGAATAGCTTTATTTATTCCTTCCCTGAACTGGAACGTCAGAAGCATGCGCTGCACATTAGGCCAAGAGTTCCCTTTGTTCCACACGGTTTCCACAGCTGGAACCTTCTGTTGGTTGATTCAGCCAGATCTTCTGTAGAGACTATTATATTCCTTGGCGGATTTATATGAGCTTGCATCTTTTCGTCCACCTCAGCAAGCGGTAGGGAGTTTGTAAAGGCTATGCACAGCACCTTCTTTTAAAACGACCCAGAGACGACCAGCTGGAAATGCAAAACCCATAGCGTCTAGGTGGCCTGCTACCAAGTTGGCCCTGGTGAGACGTGCTCTTTGTCATATCCTTGTTTGCTTAGCTCATTTAGGGGAAAAGCATCAAAACAGAAGCCACTTCTCATTCTTTCGTGTTGACGTTGCTCATAGGTTATTATCTCTAGCCAAAAGGAATAAAAGCAAAAGACATTTTGTCACAAAGTATAAGACCTGTATATGATGCACATTTTCATGAGACTTATTAGAGAAACATCTGGCTTACAAAAGCTGAAGAAGGGACCAGTTAAAGCAAAGTTCTGCCTAGATTTTAATATAATTAAGGCCGGGGTTTTCTTTCTCTGTAACCACATCAATTGAAAGCCAATTTCAGTGTTCTATAGCCTTGAGGAGTCATAAGTTAAAGGGAGGTGGGGGCCGAAAAACATAAGTAGATATTCACAAATGTGCACCTAGTATAGTTTTAAACACATGCTGAACTGATTGTATCTGCTCTGTTTCAGAGAAATTCAATGTCTGGTTCTAGTTTGCAGGAACAAACTGTCTCAAGCATGAGAATAGCCTGCCTCCAGCCCCGAAGCAGCCACCTAACATTGCCTTTGCTGTGTCCTCCCTATGACTGACCTCATTCAGAAGGGAAGCCACCACAGCCTTTGAAGCTAGCAAGAGAGCACACTCCCTTGGTTTCTCTTGCTGTTGACCCACATGAGCAGGACTTACATTCCAGTTTCCTGGCAGAGTCGGGGCTGTGTTTTAATTAGCATTGAGCTGCATCACCCTCTCCCGTAAGCATCTCTCCCCCAGCGTGTATGTTGGGAAGAAATTCTCCTCCATCTTCCATTCCATCCCTGTGGGATTTCCTGGATGATTGGAAAGCACACAAGACCATGCTCCATGGACAGTGCTCAAGCCTTCTACCTTGATGCAGATAGAAACTGGATGCAAGATGGCATGTGGGCATGTGCTTGTACGTGCCAGTATACGACAGTCTATAGTCTATACTTCTTCTCGTGCATCACACCGTTTAAAATCAAGTTGCACTACACCTGTCTGAATTGGAGTTTTCTTTTAGATGTATGCAACACTGCTTTCTGTTTCCTGTTATAGAAGAAGGATCCATGTCAGAATGAATATGAGAAGATAAAGTACCAAGATATGAAACTAGTTACGTTTTCCCCATTTTCATGCTCATTATCTTTTTATATGATGCATTTTTTCCTGATGTCTGAGCCATATAAACATTTCACAGATTTGAAAAAGCAGAAGAGCATAAGTCAGGTAAAGTTGAGCTGCAACACTTGCATAGGGATAGAGTATTAGCCATGGTTACATTTTCTTTTCATCTTCTACCTGTACAAGAACTTAGCACAAAAAGACCACACTGCATATGCTATTTATAACATACTCTTACAATTCAACATAAATCATGAACTTAGAGAAATAGGCACTGTTTTAGCATATATACAAATCATATGTGAGTGAAAGTATCACATAGGAATAAGATACTATGTGTGAATAGTTATAGCACATATGTTTTATGTTTATATCAGAATATCATTCTACAGAAATACTTTCCTACTACTTTGTTAGTTTTACAACAGTATACATATGTGCATATAACATGCATTTGTCATGAATAATTTCACAATTTCTCTCTTTTGAAATTCCACTATTATTGAATACATGCAGTGATGTCAAATGATTTAGAGGTATTAGTGATTTGATACTTCTTGGTCATTCGTATTTGGATTGAAGTATTAAAAAAACTGAAGTTTTGAGTTCCATTTTTACGAGAGTTTTAAAGCTTCTAATGGCTATTGTCCAAAGTTGTCCAAATGCCTAATGAAATATATACTTAGGCAATATGAAAGAAATGCCAAGCACTTTGAGGTCCATTGGTAGGGAGCATTTGGTTCAATGGGTAGAATGTGTGCTGCACAAGCATGTGGACCTCAGTTTGCAAGCCCAGCATCCACACCAAAGCTGGATCTGATAGAATGAGCCTTTGGCCCCAGTCCTGGAGGGGAGACAGAGCAGGAGGCCTGCGGGAGCTCAATGGTCCATTAATCAAGTGAAACAGTGAGCTTCATGTTCAGTGGGGACCCTATCTCAGAATCTAACACAGTGGGAGTTAGAAGGTGCCCAAACTGATAACTTGTCTTCACCATGTGTATACAAAAGTAAGCATGATCTCCCCCCCCACACACACACACATACACCCCGGAAACACATGCATTCATACAAAAGAGAATAAATATAAAATTTAAATGGGAAATTCTTGATAATCACTGAGGAAATCCCAGATCAGTCTTGAAGTCTCTAACCTATTCCTATTTAGTTTTCTATTGACTATGTCCTTCCCTACAAGGTTTTCTTTTTTCTGTTTGCAGTGCTCAGAACCAAAGGAATATAAATCTAGGGCAGTAGTGTTTGTTAGACAATCACTTTGTCTATGTGCTGTATACATGCCCAAACTAAAAAGTATTTTAAAAAATACCAATTTCCCTATCAGGTTTGAGAAAATGAAGACAGTAAGAAGAAAGAAACACAGCAAAGGTCATCATTAGGAAATGGGCATTGATATATTTGTAAAATAGACTGGAAATTACAATTACAAAGAAAGTGCTATCTAACTTCAAAAAAATAAAACCCTCAACATCAATCTTCACTTTCCTTAAAAATTTATTTAAGAGCCAACCCAATGAACACTGGCCTGGGTAGAAAGATAACAAGAAATGATCCACAAGTTAGAGCAGGTTCCATGCATTACAAATGCCTGGTCATAGATCAGCTCCACTGTCTCCGTGGGTGGGTGCACCCCTCGTGGACCCGACTTCTTTGCTCATGTTCTCCCTCCTTCTGCTCCTCATTGGGACCTTGGTAGCTCAGTCCAGTGCTCCAGTGTGGGTCTCTGTCTCTATCTCCATCCATCACCAGATGAAGGTTCTATGATGATATGCAAGATGGACTGTTACTGAAAAAGCATGGGATAAAACTGGACTCTCTGAACATGGCGAACAATGAGGGCTGATGAGAAGCCAAGGACAATGGCACGGGGTTTTGATCCTACTTAATGTGCTGGCTTGGTGGGAGCCTAGCCAGTTTGGATGTTCACCTTCCTAGATATGAATGGAGGGGGGAGGTCCTAGGACTTACCACAGGGCAGGGAACCCTGACTGCTCTTTGGACTGGAGAGGGAGGGGAAGAGGAGTGGGGGAAAGGGGAGAGGGGTGGGAGGAGGGGGAGAAGAGTGAGAGGAGGGGGAGAAGAGTGGGAGGAGGGGGAATGTAGTAATAAGGATAACGATGGCGGGGCTGCGTCCCCAAACACCCCAGCCGCCTGCCCGGCTCGGCTAGCTTATGCCCCGAAATAATTACACAGACACTGTATTCTTTTCATCACTGCTTGGCCCTTAGCTCTGGCCTTTACTGGCTAATTCTGATATCCCAATCAACCCATCTCTAATAATCTGTGAGCACCGGTCTTACCGGGAAAGATTCAGCATGTCTGACCTGGCGGCTTGCTTCATTGCGTGCGCCTGCCTGGGAGAGCGGAGCATGGCCTCTCTTCTGCTCCCGAGAGGAGAGCTGTGGAGTCTGACCTCACTTCCTCTTCCTCCCAGCATTCTGTTCTGTTTACTCCTCCCACCTAAGGGTGGGCCCATCCAATGGGCCTAGCAGTTTCTTTATTGCTTAGCCAATGAAATCAACAGATTGATATATGACACTCCCACATCAGGGGAAGGAAATGGGAGGCTGGGAGGAGGTGGAAATTTGTTTTTTTTTTATTCTCCTTTTATCAATAAAAAAAAAAATGCCTGGTCATAAGGCTTTACTCTGACTTTTACTAAATGAGGAGAATGAGGGTCAACCATGGAAGTTGTCTTTCAGTATCTTATCAGAGTGAACTTTCTTATTAATATATTGAAAACCATTTTTCTTCTGATGTATAAAGGTATTTAGCTGCAATAATACTGACATATTGGGCAAATTAACATATCTGTTTTGCAGGTAAGCATGTCTGAAGAAGAGATTTAATTTAAAAAAATGGTTCACCTAGTCAAGAAATATTTTTCGAATCAACAAATGATTTTCTCCAGTTTGGTCAAGGGGGAAAATGTGCTTAAAGGGAACAAATGGCAGCTTAATGCAAGAAAAACGTGACAATGAGCACTCTTAAACAGCCACCTAAGAGAAGCAGAGGATATGAATTTTCTCCTGACAGATGCTTAATTAGGAGTAAACTTAATGGTTTTTGATGATTTCCATTATGTCTGGGTTCCTAATTGAAGAGGGAAATTAAAAATGTTTCCATCTCTGCATCTGAGAATGCTTGCTGTTCTTCATTACTCTTTATTCTTTTAGTAATTCAGCATTATGCTGCAGCTTCCAGCAGGACTCCAGAGTCTTCCACCCTCCTATTCTTTTCCTCCCATTGAAGACTGATGCTTTATGTGTTCCAATTTTCTCACCATTTCCTATAAATGGCTTGTGAGTCATGTGACTTCTTAATTTTCCTACAGAAGTGGAGCCTGTATTTCTAACACTTTGATTCTTAGTCTAGCCAGTGCAATGTTTTAGCCGGTGAAATGTTGACAAACATGTTTGTCTAGTATTAAAAAGAAACCTGTATATTTCTGTTTTCTCCATGGATCTTAAATAATTGTCATGAGAAAGTGCCTGAACTAGCCACTTGAAGAATATGAGATCCACAAGTCACAAAGTCCATGTGAAGACAGGCACTTTCTAGTCAAGAGCCAGACAAACATGCAGTTATTACTTGTCTATGAGTGTGCTTCTTTGAAATCAGGTTTGAAGCACAATTAATAAAAAACTCAGAGACCGAAATTGGTGTTCAACCTGAAGATCCAAAAAGCAAAACAGCCAACCACTGGCTCTTACCTCTACCTCAGTCTGAAATGGTGATTTTTGCCTTCAGAATTCTCAGGATGAGACTGTGTCTGAGAGCTGTCTCTTCCCATTTCTAATCCTCTCTAGGGCTGGGATTAAAGGTGTGCATCACTGGGATTAGAAGATTGTACCGCCCGGTTTCTCTGTGTGTGTTCCTATGTGTTTCAGCTATTGTGGCTACTGTAATTAAAGGTGTCCGTTGTTGTGGCCTCTTCTGTAAGGCTGGCCATCATGGCTGTTTTACTCTCTGAACTTCAGGCAAGTTTTATTTATTAAAATATAAATGAAATATCACTACACATGTCAGTCCCCGTATCTCTTTATCCATGAAAAGAGACTTATTGGCAGCTTACACTGTGTCTGGGTGAAGATCCGTCTAAGTACTTTCTGTGATGTACTTTTTCATATCCAGACTGTTGTCATTGTCTTCTGTGCATGGTACAATTTGCCAAAATGTCTTCAATTCAAGAAATTGTGTAGACCACAAATGGAACATTTATGCCCCTTCTTCCCAAGTTGTGAGGACGATCACAGAAGAGGGGGTTGAAATATTGTATGAGGCAGATATTGGGGAGGACTTGGGAGAACAATGTCTTCTGGATTTGGCAGGATCTTCCTCTCACAAACTCGAAGCAACTGTGCTTGTCTGTACAACCGTGAATCAATGAGAGATGCTTAAAATACCATTTAGATCTTATGGTTGAGTTGTCCAATGACATATAAAGCCTGGTGGCAAATTATAACACTATTTCAATATTGTGGATATGCTATCTAAAAGTCTAAAAGCCACTGGAAGCATTTTGTGCTTTTTAGGCGACATTTAGCAACAGAAAAAGTATTAAACCTTGCCTTGAGCTCACAATTATGGAGTGGAGGAGCTATATACTATATCATCAAGAAGTTCATGGGGTCATCTCCTTCATTGCATGGTATTTAAGCTTTCCAAATTTATTTATTATGATTACACAAATGCAACTCCTCTTTCATAATGAAATACAGCTGTTTGTGTCTAATTTTTCTTTTTTTAAAGATTTATTTATTATGTATGCAGCATTCTGCCTGCATGTATGTCTGCACACTAGAAGAGAGCACCAGATTTTATCATAGATAGTTGTGAGCCACCATGTGGTTGCTGGGAATTGAACTCAAGACCTCTGGAAGAGCAGCCAGTGCTCTTAACCTCTGAGCCACCTCTCCAGCCCTGTGTCTAATTTTTCGTTCAGCGAATCAAGTAATTCTCAGCTCATTGTAGGCAGTTCAGGCTGCATAGTCACATGGTATTTTACAGTTAGTGTGATTCAGTCTGTGCATGCCCATTGGTCAGCCACAATATCTTAGATAGATTTGTCTGAAGATAATATGGCCTTCTTCTACAAGCAAAGAATCTACAGTGCAATCCTGCTATTATTAATGCTTGTGAGGAATTTCAAGGAATATCCCTTGTGTATATTACCTGAGTAGTATAGTCTTTGTAGCATACAGTTGTCCAAGTAGCAAGCCAGCTTAGATAGATACCAGAACATGGCGAGCAATGGGCTTTTCATTTCTCTCCAAGGAGTATTTTCCAGATAAAGTACAGTAAGAGGACAGATAACAGTGTGATCAGGCAACTAGTCTTTTTTGAGAGTGTCCTGATGTTAACACTTCCAATCTCTTATCCCAAGAAACCTGTCGATGATGGTTGATCCAAAAAAGATGGGCTACAGATAAAAGCTGACTTCTTATACTTTCCTCCTGTTGGTGCCAATATACCAACTTTTCAACCTTCAACTTCTCAACTTTTCAAGACAAGGAAAATGAACTGCTAGAGAAGAGTAAAAGGGCTATTTGGTAGGGGTGCTTTTGGGGATAAGAGTGGGTTAGCCTGAAGAAACTGTATAGCTTTAGATATATATATGGATATAGCTATAGATAGTATATAGACATAGAAATAACAATGATAGAAGATAGATAGATAGATAAATAGATAGATAGCATGGAATAATCATCTTACCCACTTCCTACCAATTTCTGCAATATTCTTCCTCATACAAACTCAATAGGACCCCGAAACCCCACTTATGCCATCCATGTGCTTCAGAGCTTCAAGCAGTGACCTTGGTTGGAAGTTGGTAAACATTAAACCTGTATTAACAAAGAATGCAAGTAACAGAGATAAGTAATAGTTAGCAAAGTGCTACAGAAATAGTGCAGTAGAATGCACTCTAGAAAAAGAAAGAAGCAGAGAAGGGACAGGACAAAGAAAGAGAGGGGAGAAGGCAAAAAAGAGGAGCAAACACTCAATGTTGTATGGCATTCCCACCTTGAAGAACAAGTTAAAATTATTTTCATGAATTTCTCCTTGAAAAGAAACAGGAGTGAAGACAAGGGGTGTGGAACTTGAAAAAGTGGTGAACGGAGTGTATGACATAGGTAAAACCCAGAGAATTAGAATGAAGGGAAGAGATGAGATAAAAATCTACAGAATTCAAAAGTGGATATTTTAGAATAAAGAAATCTTGTGTCATGGACTCATGCCTCTTCTCTTCTCTTTGATTTCCCGTCGTCGTCAGTATTTTTTCTCTATATTTTCTCCAACTCATTTCTCCCTAGTTCTTTCTGGTTCTGTTGCTTTTTTTTTTTCAATTAAATTCAATGAAAAAGTTCAAGAAAGGAAGAGAAATATATAACATGTAGATTGCCAATGCACCTAAAATAAGCAAAGTTATTATCACTTTAATTTCAAAGACAGCCTTTCAAGGGCCAATCCTGAAGAAGAGTGATACATGGCTAATTCTGTGACATATGCAGGATATCTCTAATATTCAGCCCATGCAAATAATCATTTTCTGTTAAACAGAAAACACATCCCTGTACAAATGGAAGAAAATAGGCTGGCTCCAGATTGCCCTGAAGCTCCACTTCATTTTGCAGACAGGAAAAGCCGTATTAGAGACCTGAGCCACACAAATATACCTTTTGAGGACCTGATACCTCTCAATGCACTGAGTCATGGGATGGTACAAGGATTGCGTCTCCCACTTCTCTCCTTTCTTTTCTCTCACTCTTTATCTTCATCCTCATCCTCTACTTATGAAAGTTCTAGAAGAAATCCAGATAGCCAATATATAAATAGCAAACTAGTAAAAATAGGATACACATAACCAGTACTGAGCAATGATTCCATTAGAAAAGAACTTTCTGGGCCAAGGCCATGAGAATTTCCAGTGTAGAGAGGAATGCATATGCCCTACTCTTAAAAAAAAAGATTTATAATGCACACAAGAATTATAAATCCAGGCAACAGATCAGTAGTCAATTTTAAACTGTTATTACCCATAAATACTATCTTATTTTTTAGTTAATAAATCAAGAAATAATGTCTTTTACAGATTGCTCCAGTTAGAAAGTGAAACCCATGAGAAGTTTTCCCTGCCCGTGTACATGTGGGAAGAGGGTGTGGAGTGGGAGAAAGAAGGTGGCCCACAGAGCGAATGAGAACACAGAAAAGCATATTATATAAAATCAAATGAAGAAATTGAACTAGAACTTTTGTCATGGAAATATGTTGGCCACTGATACAAGTGACTCAAAAACCTTAATCAAGTTAATAAATCTACCACTGACACTAATGACTCACTCCAAGAAGAGCACCTGATGGCTGACCAGATGGGGCTCAACAAACAGAGACACTTGCCAGCAGACCTAATGAGCTGAGTTCCATACCTGAATTCCCTCGCACGTGGTAGAAAGAAAGAATCGACTCCTCAGTGTTAACACTTGACCTTTACAGGAATGCTGTGGCAAGCACACAACATACACAAAGAGAAATAAATGTAGTTATAAAAAATTACATATAATATCTGAGCAGGCCACTAGTAAATGAATGTGAAAATAAGAGAAAAACATATAAAGAAGTGTAAAAATGAATAGTATAGAAAAAATAAAAAACCACCAATACATCACAAAGATACTAGTCATTCATTAGACGAGTGAAATTTAGGTTAACACCTATGAACTAAGTTTCCAATAGGCACACCACAAGGTAAATGATGAAAGCCATCAAGGTGGGGAAACAGCCTTCATGGAAGAGTCTAGTGCTACAAGCCATGGTGCATTACATGGTACTTTACTTACAGCAAAGCCCAGAACTAAAAGACAAACTGGACAGGAATTTCTTTTTGTTAAAGGAAGACTAAGCAGGTGAAATGAGCAAATTGCAGATGTGTATATGTGTTCTTATGAAGACTCCCAACTATTGCCAGGCATTGTTCTAGAGAAGAAATTAACCCTAATGGGGATAAAAAAAATATCCCAAGAGGAAGCTCACTATTGCCGTGTGAGAAACCAATCTCTATCTTAGTAGCTTCAGACAACAGGTTGATTCTCTCTCATGAACTTTCTTGTTAGGGAATCTGGAAAGGGGTTTTGTGTTTAAACTGCGGCTGTGGCTGAGTGGTGGTTAGGTTGGAATATTCCAAGGTGAGCCTAATGGAAGGTGCGGGTGGCCTAAGATCAGCTCTCTCCAGAATTGCCCTTCCTGTGCTTCTTCTGAGACAGTTTGCATGACCCATACAGTATCTCCTCTGACACATTCCAGAATGAATATCAGGCAGAACCAGCTGCAAACTATAGAATTCAGACCTAACGAAACAGCATCATATTTATTGCATTTTATTGATTACTAGTAAGTTCTAAGACCACCCACTTTTACACAAAAAGAATCAAATTCTATTTCAGACAGAGAAGTGGAAATGTGTCTCAGAGAATCTTCCAGTTGCTTCTTGAAAATAAAATCTGGGTCTTAGTTAAAAACCTCATTCCTCAATTGCTTATTATTGACAAACCTCAAGAATTGATAAATTCAATGCACTGTTGAACACAAGACTAATAAAAGTCTTTGGTCATCCCTAAAAGCAGTAGTCCATAAAATCGGAAAACTTGTTTGCAGTCAGTTGAGGCTGTAATGACATGACCTTCAGCCTCACCTTGGCTGGGTTGTAATTGGTTTGAGTGTTTCTGGTCAGTTAATTATTTGCTTCTGAGATGAGGTAAATGTGCCAAACCAGTTTCACTTTTGACTCATCATTAAGTATATTTTACACCACTGCTCTCTTGGCTTTGCTTAATATGAATCCACAAGTTGAAACATACCTTCCAAGTCAATTGCTCAATTTAATAGGTAGAAAATTATTTTAGCAAGGCAGGAGGGTGATGTCGAAATGTTTGTGTCTCATTCTGTTTTATAGACACCAAGGTTCTGACAAGGTTCATTCCTCCCTTGGCACTGAAACATTGCCATCTTCATTAACCTTGTCAGGTCCATCTGCCCAAGAACAATTTGCTGTATGTTTCCTGTCGACAAATTGCCTGTGGAGTCAGGCGTTTGTAGCTGAGATGGAGATTCGAGATGCAGGTTGAATCAGGTTTCAGACGCTAGAGCTACTAGCCTTTCTAGAAGGCTATCAAGTATCGGAAAAAGGTGGCTGTTTTGTAAGCATCTGTCCCTTAAGCATTTGCTGCCGCATTCTGAAATGTAAAGAAACACTACGAAAGGCCACAAACGTGCAGGCATAGCACACTAAGCAACTATAAAGCAAGAACACATTCAAACACATTGAAAGACAAGAAATTAAACCTTGAAAGCAATCTTGAATCCTGGCTCCATGTTGGCTCCTTTTAGACACAGCTTCTCCTCAATCCCTTCAGTTACCTTCTGCTGATCTTATGAGAAGCACTTTTATAACTGTAAAACAAACATTTTAACCAGTTTGGTATGGAACTCTAAAATATACTGTTGTTTTTAAACCCTGACTGGAAGGATGCTTTCTGTAATACTTTACAGCTGAAGTTTTTTTTTCAATCTTCATTATGTTAAAAAAAAAAACCCATACCTAGGTTGTTTACTGGTTTTAATTTTAAGAGAGTAGGTAGTATACAGCAGGTATGTAATAGCTGCTAATTTTCTCATTTTCTTATTTTCAGGTCTTGTAGTCCTGTTTGTTTGGAACCAAGGGGACCCAATCTGGCATCATTTTAACAATCCTAAAATTGAAATTGGAATTAATTGTTTGTGTTAGAAGCTTTATAAGCCTCGTTCACGTTCCTTCAAATCCACAGTTACAGAAATATGACCCCAAAACTATGTGCAAATTGAGGTTGGAAGGAGGAAGTAGGGGGATATAATCAAGATACATGGACACACACACATGAACTGTTCAAAGAATAAAAAAAAAAACAGTGCTGACTGTCCGACATTTGTGCATCTAGAGTTACGATGCCAATGAGATACGGTTTCTTAAATATTAGATAGAAGCACATGCACTCAGTCACGCGTTCCTTCATTCTTCTTAAGGGCTTTCCTAATCCATGGTAAGATACACTTTATAGGATCCATGTCAGAACCACTGACCATGTACCTGACTCCAGTCTAAATGTCTTTTTATGGGTTATATAGATTGCTTATCTCAGCCCCCTTATTGTTTGTTCCCATTATGTATAGCAGTTTTTAAAATGAAGTATCCCGCTTGCTTTCTATTGTAGTTGTAAGCTTTGTGGACAAAAAGCAACTTGGAAAGGAAAGGGCTCATTTCATCTTATGACAACATCAAGGGGAAAGGTCTTTCTTATTCTATTAAACCGGTTGGGCCTTTGGTTGTAGTGTTTCAGTATTAGCAATTACTAAGACACTGACACCCAAATAACACAATTCAATTTGGTGTCTTTGGAACATAAATTAAGAGATTTTTCATTAAGTTCTCTCTCTCTCTCTCTCTCTCTCTCTCTCTCTCTCTCTCTCTCTCTCTCTCTCTCTCTTATGTGATTACTGTTGACAATTTGTAACTTCACTGTTGTAAAATTCCTGGCTCAATGTGTTAGTGATGCACACTTTCTGGAAGGAAAGAGTACCTTAATGCTGGTCCTCAGCTCTGTGCTAGGTTTCTGTGAGCTCACTCGACTGATCTGTACAAGGATAACAAGCCATGTTAATGGAGGATAAAATTAAAATATGAGTAAACGCTTTACCTGAACCTTCTGGATGAAAAGATAGCAAGGGAATGATATCCACACAATGGACATTTAATAAGAGATGAAAATAAAAATGCAGGACAAAGGGATGTGTTTAATAAATGTGATGCAGGCTCTGAGAAAGGAGATTAAGATCTGCTGGCCCCAAATTCTTAAATCTGTAACTGCTAAATTTCTGCCTCACAATGCTTGAAAACTACCCTGAATGCTAGTTTATATGAGAGAATATTTTCCCTTTGCCCTGACTACCATAGACATTAATCACAAGTTGGCAATTGTTACCTCAAATGTACATTTAGTCCCTCAATTTCCGGTTGCCTCTTAAGTCCAGAACCCCAGGGTGGAGCCAGATGCTTTCTTCAGCTCCATCTGCCTCCAGGGTCTCTAATAGATGTGGCTATTTTACAAGTTAAAAGACATTTTTGCTCCCTATTATTTGATGCAAAAATGTACGAGAATCAATTAAAGGTCCTGTTTTGAGAACCCAGGGATCAGCCCAACAGGGCATCCTTTCCATGCACTGCTAAGGGTAGACAGGCTTTTAGGAAGAGCAATTTAAAATTAATGGGAACAAGTCTTTGATGCAGTTAAGACTTCAAAGACATGCCAGGTTTTTATTTGTAATGAAGAAAATGTTACAGTAAATAGACAGCACACATTAAAGCTTACAAAATCTCCCTAGAGGGTTGGGGTTGACACACTAGTGTGCTCAGGATTCCCTACTCCTCTTTTCCTTTCTCTCTATGTCTCTGTCTTCTCTCCCTTTTCCTCCCTCCCTCCCTCCCTCCCTCCCTCCCTCCCTCCCTCCCTCCCTCCCTCCCTCCCTCCCTTCCTCCTTCCCTCCCTTCCTCCTTCCCTTCCTTCATTTCCTCTGGTTTTGATGTTATGTCTTAGTTAATCCTGACTGACAACTCAGTAATCTGGTAAATTTAAGAACAGAAAATAGAGGCTGGGACTGCAGTTCAGTTGCTAGAGTGGTTTCCTGCATTCAGGAAGACCGGGACCCAAACCATAATGGCTTGAACCAGGTCTTTGGCTTAAAATTGTCATCCCCAAACCAGGTGAAGGCAGGAAGATCAAAAATTCTGTTACTTCAGAACAGTCAGTGCCCTGGGATGATCAAATGCCTTTTCTTCTTTGTTTCAGAATAAATTTTGTATTAAGACATTGCAAATTTAGGCGCTTGCTTTCATTGACACCAGGCTCTAGAGTGACTAATGCCCTCTATAACTTATTTCAGCTGTCACTGCATTTGTTAAAGCTCTATTACAGAAGTTCCTGGTGTAATTTTCAACAACAGATTTTACAGCTTTATGGCAGGTCTTTGATAGATGTTAGAGTCAGTTCTGTGCACTTAGGGATTTTGTCTGTTCTGTTTACTGTCTCCTCACCAGAAACAAAGGAATGCCTGGTACACGGGATAAACTCACTGTACATTTGTTGTATTAGGATGACCAGAAACCCCATAATATCTGTATACGAGCACAGATTAGCTAGATATCCATCCCAAAGTGCTGATACCTGGGATTTTGTGATTCATTTTTTATCCATGTGTATTTGTCATGTACCAGATAAAAGTCTATTCAAGTTCGCTCATAGACAACAGGCAGTTTAGTTTTCAAGGAAAGGAAGATATGAAGCTAAGTGTTACATCTATGAAAGCATGATTGCCAGCTGAAGCAACAGTCTGCAAGATGAGGACCAAAGAATGGAGGGGAGGGTGCAGACTTCACTGGAAGCCATATAGAGTTTATTCGTTAGGGTCCAAATTCTCTTTTCAGAAGTATCCGTAGCTGGAACTTCAGTTGTGTGAAGTTTTTTGTTTGATCTTCTTTCCTGTGCTAACACGAAACTTTGTGCAAAGGAAGAAAGGGAGGAAATAAGAAAGGAAGGGAAGGGAAGAAAGAGGGGAGGGAGGAGGGAAAGTGGGTCTCATTTTAATTGTAGCTTACACTCAGAAAACCAAACTTAAACTGAGATCTGAAATGAAGGTCAGCAGAAACACTGAAAAAGAGACAGAGAAAGAAATTCCAAGAAGAAGAAACTGAAAACAGTGTCCAGGCACAGATCTACCAAGCAACTTCCAAGAAAGAGAGGAAAGTTCACAAGTCCAAAATTGAGGGTAACCTCATAACACTAGGTGATCTCTTCCAAATCTTGGACAACAATGTGTGATGCTGTTAGAACTGTGAGAAAATCAACGATATACTCCGTGTGTGGCTCTGGCACGGTATATGTTTTCCTTGTTTATAAATAGCACAAGGCTATTCCTATAATTACCAGTGGGATTTGATTCTTAAAAATGCTCCATCAAGGACCTTGAAGCTAGCAATCCCTGCCAATGGAGTCCTGCCCAGTGAGAGAAGAGAGAACTGTTGAAAACCCTGGTCTGCAGAGATCATCATAATCACCTGAGAATTTATTAAAGAATACTGTGAGGCTTCACCTGTGGGAGTTCCCATCTCTGTAACTCTCTTTTATTATTTCTGTTTTATTATTTTATTTTTTAAAAAGAAAAAATACTATCTTTTTCATTATCTTTACTGATCCAAGTTCCCACTCCCTCCCCTCCTCTTATTCTGCTGTGGGAATGCTTCTGCTCCTTCAGCCAATAGCCGCTGAGATACCAGCCCACTGGATGTGGTCTATTTCTCTTTAAAAAAGAGCAGCAGCCTTCTATTTGCTCTCTTGCTTCTGGCTCTTGCTCTAGCATCTAGACTCCTTTCCTGGCTGTTGTGTCAGACAGTTTCTGTAAGGTTTTTCCCCTAAAATAAATACCCCTTTGAATCCCAACTGGTGTAAGATTGTTTCACGCATTATTATTCCCTCTATATACCCTCCCACCCCACCCCCATCCAATCATCAGAGAGGGTAAGATACATTGCTTTGGGGAAGGTCCAGGCCTTCCTACTATATATAGGCTGAGCAAGGTATACATCCAAAGAGAATAGGTTCCCAAAAAGCCAGTACATGCAGTGGGTATAGATCCTGGTGCCACTGCCAGTGGTCCCCCAGTCTGCCCAAGCCATGCAAATGTCAACCACATTCAGAGGAACTAGTTTGGTCCTATGCTTTTTCCTTCTCTGTCCTGCTGGAGTTGGTGAGCTCCCGTTAGCTCAGGTAGACTGTTCCGGTGAGTGAACCCATCATGGTTTTGACCTCTTTGCTCATATTCTCATTCCTTCCACTCTTCAACTTGACTTTGGGAGCTCGGTCTAATGCTCTGATGCAGGTCTCTACCTCTGTTTCCATCAATTGCTGGGTGAAGGTTCTAAATGGTACAGATTTGGCTGGTTCACAGACAGCCCTGGGAACTAATGGTCTAGAAAAACTCAACTAGATATAGAGTATTCCAGACAAAAAGACACAAATCATTAGGAACACAAATCACAAGGTAGCTAAAATTATACAGTGAAAAAAGAAAGAATCTTCACCAAAGGTGCTGGCATAACTGGATATCAACATATAGAAAATAAAAATTAAATCAAGACTGAGGGGACAATAACCTTCAAGGAAATAAAAGCTCTCATCGAAAGCCTCCCAACCAAAAGAAGCCCAAGATCAGATGGTTTTAGTGCAGAATTCTACCAGAACTTCAAAGAATAGCTAATATCTATACTCCTTAAAGTGTTCCACATATTGGAAACAGAAGAAACATTACCAAACTCTTTTTATGAGGCTACAGTTACCCTGATACCAAAACCACACAAAGACTCAACCAAGAAAGGGAATTACAGTCCAATATCACTCATAAACATAGATGCAAAAATATACAACAAAATACTGGCAAACCTAATCCAAGAGCACATCGAAAAAATCATCCACCGTGACCAAGTTGGCTTCATTCCAGAGATGCATTGCTGGTTCAACATATAAAAATCTATTAATGTAATCCAACATATAAAAAAACTGAAAGAATAAAAACATATGATCATTGAATTAGATGCTGAAAAATCACTTGACAAAATCCAACACCCCTTTATGATAAAGGTCTTGGAGAGATCAGGATACAAGGAACATATCTAAATATAATAAAACCAATATACAGCAAGCTGACAGCCAACATCAATTAAATGGAGTGAAACTCAAAGCGATTCCACTAAAATCAGAAACAAGACAGGGCTGCCTACTCTCTCCTTATCCATTCAACGTAGTTCTTGAAGTTCTGGTTAGAGCAATAAGACAATAAAAGCAGATCAAGGGGATTCAAATTGGAAAGGATGAAGTTAAACTTTCATTATTTGCAGATGATATGTTAGTATACATAAGTGACCCCCAAAAACTCTACAAGGGAACTTCCACAGCTGATAAATACCTTCAGAAATGTATCAGGATACAAGATCAACTAAAAGAATCAGTAGCCTTCCTATACACAAATGATAAAGAGGTTGAAAAAGAAATCAGAGAAACATTGTTCTTCACAATAGCCACAAATAACATATAATATCTTGGGGTAACACTAACCAAAGGAGTAAAAGGCCTGTTTGACAAAAACTTTAAGTCTTTAAAGAAAGAAATTGAAGAAGATGCCAGAAAATGGAAAGCTCCCCCATACATTTGGATAGGTAGGATCAACATAATAAAAATGGCAATCCTACCAAAAGCGATCTATAGATTGAATGCAATCCCCATCAAAATCCCAACACAATTCTTCATAGACCTTGAAAGAATGATACTCAACTTCATAGGAAAAACAAAAATCTCAGGATAGCCAAAGCAATCCTGTACAATAAGGGAACTTCTGGAAGCCTCACCATTCCTGACATCTATAATAGAGCTTGAAACCTGAAAACAGCTTGGTATTGGCATAAAAACAGAGAGGCTAACAAATGGAATTGAACCAAAGACCCAGATACTAACACACACACACACACACACACACACACACACACACACACACACCTGTGAACACCTAATTTTTTGACAAAGAAGTTAAAATATACAATGGAAAAAAGAAAGCATCTTCAACAAATAGTGCTGGCATAACTGAATGTCAACATGCAGAAGAATGAAAATAGATCTGTATCTAGCCCCACACACAATTTGTATCTAGCCCCCCCCCCAACAAAACTCAAGTCCAAATGGGTTAAAGACCTCAATATAAATCTGACCACATTGAACCTGATAGAAAAGAAAGTGGGAAGTAGCCTTCAATGCATGGGCACAGGAGACAACTTCCTATATATAACACTAGTAAAACAGCCACTGAGAGCAACAATAAATAAATGAGACCTCCTGAAATTGAGGAACTTCCATAAAGCAAAGGACACAGTCAATAAGACAAAAAAGCAGCATACTTAATGGGGAAAGATCTTCATCAACCCCACATCAGACAGAGGACTGATTTCCAAAATATATATAAAGAACTCAAAAAATTAAACATCAAAATTCCAGATAACCCAATTAAAAAATGAGGTACAGAACTAAACACAACAGTAGAATCTCAAATGACCGAAAGATACTTAAGGAAATGTTCGACATCCTTAGCCACCAGGAAAATGCAAATCAAAACAACTCTGAGATTACCATCTTACGTGTGTCAGAATGGCTAAGATCAAAAACACCAATGATAGCTTACACTAGAGAGGATGTGGAGTAAGGGGAATACTCATCCATTGCTGGTGGGAATGCAAACTTGTATAACCGCTTTGGAAATCAATATGGTGGTTTCTCAGAAAATTGGGAATCAACCTACCTCAGGATCCAGGAATACCACTCTTGGGCATATTCTCAAAGGGTGCTCAATCAAACTACAAAGGTATTTGGTCAACTATATTCAAAGCAGCATTATGTGTAATAGCCAGAACCTGGAAACAACCTAGATACCCCCCTAACTGAGAAATAGATTAAGAAAATGTGGCACATTTACACATTAGAGTACTACTACTCAGCAGGGGAAAATTTGACATCTTGAATTTTGCACGCAAATGGATGGAATTAGAGAACACTATCCTGAGTGAGGTAACCCAGACCCCAAAAGATGAATATGATATATACTCACCCATAAGTGAATACTAGCTATAAACAAAGGACATTGAGCCTATAGTTCATGATCCTAGAGAAGCTAAGTAATAGGGTGAACCCAAAGAAAAACATATATAGATCCACCTGGAAGTTGGAAACAGACAAGATAGCCTGACAAACTTGGGAGAAGGGAGGGTGGAAGAAGAGGGGATGATGGAGGAAGGTCATTGGTTAAATTAAAAGAAACTGCTTGGCTCATTGGTTAGGAGATAGGTGGGAGGAGTAAACAGAACAAAACGCTGGGAGGAAGAGGAAGTGAGGTCAGACTCCACAGCTCTCCTCTCGGGAGCAGACGCAGGAGAGACGCCATGCTACCTGCTCCAGGGAAGACGCACGCTATGAAGCTCCAACCCAGGATGGACTTAGGCTAGAATCTTCCCGGTAAGCGCACCTAGGGGCGCTACACAGATGATTAGAAATGGGCTAAATTAATATGTGACAATTAGCCAGTAAGGGCTAGAGCTAAGGGCCAAGCAGTGTTTAAAAGAATACAGTTTCCGTGTAATTATTTCGGGGCATAAGCTAGCCGGGCAGGGCAGGCGGCTTGGGGTGTTGGGGACGCAACCCTGCCGCTGCCCATATTACTACAAGGGGAGAAGGGGAGGGTTGAAGAGAACTTGAAGGGATGGCATAGTCAAGATGAAGGATAGAGATGAGAGCAAGGAAAAAGATATCTTGATTGAAGGGTTATCAGAAACCTGGCTCTAGAGAAATTCCTAGGAATCCACAAGGATGACTCCAGCTAAGACCCTAAACAATAGAGGAGAGGGGGCCCAATATTGACTTGCCCTGTAGTCAGGCTGATGAATATCTTATATAGAACCTTCATCCAACAACAGAGGCAGAGACCTACATCAAAGCACTGGACTGAGCTCCCAAACTCCAGTGGAGAGTGGGAGGAATGAGAATGTGAACAAAGAGGTCAAGACCATGATGGGTATACCTGAACTAATGAGAGCTCACCAACACCCATGGAGTTGGGATTGGGAAGGAACAAGCATAGAACCAGACTAGTCCCTCTGAATGTGATTAACAGTTACATGGCGGGGGCAGACTGAGGGGCCACTGGCCACCAGGATTTATCCCTACTGCATGTACTGGCTTTCTGGGAACCTATTCTCTTTGGATGTATACCTTGCTCAGCCTATATATAGTAGGAAGGGCCTTGGATCTTCCCCAAAGCAATGTGCCTTACCCTCTCTGATGATTGGATCGGAGTGAGGTGGAAGGGTGTGTGAAGAGAATGGGAAGAGGGAGAAAGTAGGAACTTGGATTGGTATTTTTTTAAAAAAAAATCTAATAATAAAAAAAAGAATTTCATATGCAGGAAAGCCATTTACAAATTGGTATTGACATATAGACATGTCCACAGTCGCACGCTAGAAATGTCTTAACATCAGCTAGAGATGGCTTAGTGCATAAGAGGAAATACTAGACTTCTAAAGGACCTGGGTTCGGTCCCGGCACCACACCAAGTAGCCTACAACTACCTGTAACTCCAGCTCCGAGGTATCCAAAGCCCTCTTCCAGCCCTAGCTGGTATCCACACTCAAATGTGGACACACATATGTACATGCACATATGCACATGGACTCAATGCACACACCACTCTTTGAAATAAATCTTTACAAACAAACAAAAATTAATGCACTAGAGTCATGATGTTAAGAGTCTTCGCAGTACCACTAAATCAAGATGACATTCATGAAGACATTTGGGAGCTATATAATCCAAGATATTAAAATAAACTAGTTTGCTTCACAGTTTGCTATTAATGCTAGATAACGCTATTAATATATTACGAGTTATTGGATTTTTGATAAGAAGATATTTTCCTGAAGTATAAACTTCTTCTTAAAAGCAGTATTTAGTTGCTTTATTAAGAGTTAGTTGAGAAAAAAATTACTCACTCTGAGCTTTATGCTCAATCTATCCACATCACTGTTGATTGGGATTTGTGAACACATAGGCAAGAAGAGGTAGGAAGCATTTGCTTTCCTTTTTTATTTTTTTGTTTGATTGTTTTTATTTATTTGTTTTTCAACACAGGGTTTTCAGCTAACAGTCCCAGCTGTTCTGGAACTCACTCTAAAGAGTAGGATGACCTTGAACTCCAGAGATCCACCTGCCTCTGCCCCCCAAGTGCCACTTCAAGGTGTGTGCCACCACCTTTAAAGGTTTTTTTAAGTTATGCAAACAAAAGGTGAAGATTGGATTTAAGGAGCAAATTTCACCATTTCACAGCAGGAGCTGAAGGATTGTCTTTCTGGAGTGCAGAGGGTCTTGATGAGAAGGATTGTAAGATTAAATAGCAGGTGCAATGCTGGTCCCAATATAGTGGAAAGCACCCACCAACACCTGAGTGTGGCAAATGACCGAATTCAGTCAAGTGTGAAAGAGTGCGCTGTTCTGATAGATTGGAGTACTGCAGCAAACAACACTGGCTGTATTTGTTCCTGTGGCCTGAGTATTCTAGACAGAGACAAGAAGAACGTGGTGAAAGATCTAGCAGCTCAAAGTGTGAGAGGAATGATGTAGGGAGCAAAGTCAAGATTGGCAGAAATGAAGAAGTGGGGTAATTGATTGAGAAAATGCATTTGAGCAAGCACTTGACAAAGCTGAGGAGTTGCGTCTAGAGAGTTTTTCAGCAGCAGGAGCAACCAAGGCAAGTCTGTGAACAGGAAAGATGAAGTCACCAAAGCAAAGGGTGACTTCAGAAAATTACTGGGCTGATGCCAAAAATCCTGACAGCTTTTGGAGGAATGGGGAAGACAGGTGAAACAATGGAAGGGTTTTGAGCAAGCAAAGGATGATACAACTTACACGTATAAAAGGCCACTTTAATTGGTGTGCTCAAAGTAGCATTCTGGGTCCAAAGGCAAATGTTTGGGAGACCAGTTTGAAGTACTGACTAAGCATCACATGTTAGGTTCTTCCCTAGGGACTGGGCATACAAAATGAAGGAAAATGAATTTCTAAAAGACTGAACAATCATGGTGCAAGGGCTGAGACCAGGAATGGTTTGCTTCTAAGAGCAGTTGAAAGACTTCACAGGAAATCTGTGATGTATTTCCAGCCTGTAAATTAGCAGCCCAGCAGTGAAGAGTGAAGGAAATTCATGCAATAACTAGTTATTAACTTCTGAAAAATATGGGAGAGCTATTTCACCAAGTAGGGGAAAGGAATGAGAATGCGGTTTTAATTAGCTGACAGCAATCATCGCCCAGAGTTAAGTGGCTCAATTTTCCCTTATTTCCTTTTGTATTTCCCATGCTGGCCATATTGCCAAATTGTTGTGCCATCTTATCTTCAGTCACTTAAAAAAATTTCTTGACAAAATTAGTCTTAGTAATGAATTAGTATTCGAGCCCAGATATGTACCGGGAATCATTCTGATGAAGGAGAACTACAGGCTGAGTATCAGCTTATGTGATTATTTATAAAGAGGTGAGTGACCCAAGTACAGTGATGAATCACCCGAGGTCTTTGGGTCCCCTGCATGGTGGCCTGGGAGTTTGACAGGAGCCAGACAGATAGATATGCTGTTGTGCAGGAAGAACTTAGGTATAGAGTTTATTTAATGGGGTATGTAGGGGAAAGGAAAGAGAAAAACGGGGACAAGCCATGTGGGGGAAGGAAGAGAGAGAGGCAGAAGCCTCCTCTCCAGAAGAAGGGCAAATGAGGGGGGGAGGGAGGTGTTGGGAATGGGCAGAGCTTGTCTCTTAAAGGGACAGGGTACCCAGATGACAGGCCAGACCAGCATATTACAACAGCTTGATAGACTGGAAAGAAACACACAGGGTGTATTAAATAAAATGTAAAACCAGATACTTTCCCCTAAATCACCAGTTCCTTTTACCCCACAATGAAAAAAGAAAAAAATGCATATCTTTGATAAAATATAGATAATAAACAGATGATGAATAGATAGACAGCAGAGATAGACAGATACATAGATAGTAAATAGATGACAAATAATGTAAAAACCATCTCTAAGAAATTCAGAACTCTGTTTAATTCATAGAAAGAAAGATAAAACAAGAAGGCAGAAGGAAAACTCAGAAAACCTTTGTTGTAGTGGGTTAGAAAGAAAAACGTAAGTTAGAAAAGTACAGACTAAAAAAATGGAAAGCCATAATGTAGGCATTTGGAGGAGTTGGTAATGGCACAGACTATGGCTATCAGACATCTACTGAGGCTGTCAGAGTGTCCTGTGGTCAGCTTGGAGCAGAGAGCCTCAATGCTCAGAGTGATAGGTGAATTAACTAAGGGTGGGTAAGACTGGTGGAATCAGGATGACAGGGGAGCAGTCACTTCAGAGACGTGAAGACTGATTAAGAGGTGCATAGATGAGCCACATTGTAACCGCACACTGCTTGGTTCTGCCTTCAGGCCTAGCACTGGCTCCTTCCACTTGCTCTCTGGCCACACACTTCCCTATCACTGTTATATATAAAACTAAGAATCATTCATCCCTGCTGTCATGGCTGTACTGAGGGGTAACTGAACAAAGGAATACTTCTTCTTCTCAAGTATCTATAAATGGCAGGTATGCGGTGACATTTTCTGGGTCGTCTCCTTCTAGTCCTCATGGATGGAGAGAATGACAGAACAGAGTAAAGATTCCATCCAAGTCCAGACTGGTGAACCCCGAGATTCCTGGGGCTAGTTAACTGGAGTGTATGCATCACTGACAAGCCTTCCCCGCATGGGTGAGCACACGCAGAAGCTGCACCTCTGTCTGTCTCTTGTACAATTTACAGAAAACTGTACCACTGAAAGCTCCCCTTCCCCAGCAATTCTTTTGCGGCCTATGTAGCCTCAGGAAGGGGCCTGTTGACTCTGGTCACTTTTCCTTCTCTCCGTGAGGGAATGGCAATTACCCTAAATTTGAGAGAGTCTGCTGCATATGATCATGGTCATCTCATTCAATATGGTGATGGTCATATTCACTGGGAAGGATACAGTCACACAAGACAGGGAGAGCAAAAGAAGGAAGTATTTTGTGTCTTATATTAAGACTCTGTGGAAATCATTCTGGATTGTACTATTCTGAGCATCTCCTCATGTGTCTTAGAAAAATACACTGAATGTGTACATTTTAAACAAGTTCATTGTTATAATGACCTGGAAATTTCATATAACTAATCAAGCATATATTCTGGATAAAACAAGACAAATAAAATATCAATACATAAAGAGCACCATGAAACAAATTTCTAGGGAGCAGAGGAAAGTAGCCAGGAAAATGCACTGCAGGAAGCAACCAAAACAATGCTACAATTAGAATAGGGCTAGGGGAAAGGGTATAGAAGTAGTAAAGTCTTTGAAGCATGGGGATTTAATGAATAAGAATGAGTCCCTGGATTTATAAAACTGGAAAATTAAAAATGATCAATGAGAGAATGGATTGTAAAACAAACACGTTTTATTGTTAAACACAAAAAAGAAAAAGGAAAAGCTATTCTTTTGGTCTGGAATTTGGGTAAAAAAAAACACCCTTGAGAATTGTCAATTCAATTGTGCAATTAGAGAAAAATGGAACTAAAGTAATCCGCATTGAAGACACAAAGTAGTTCTAAAAATGCTAACCTGCCCACCAAAAATGTATCTACCTCAAGGCAAGAAAGTTGTTCCATAGCAGTCAGTGACACCTTGGGGTTCCTGATGAGAGGCCATGCTGAGCTCCCTGGAGAGACAGGCCTTCAAACAGACTACAGAGATGCTGCCCATCACTTCCTGCTGAAAAGGAACTGGAAATGAAATGTAATTACAAAAATACACAAAGAGCCAATCTACATGAGGGTCCCATGAAACAATTACCCAAAAGAAAATTTAAAATATGTGTGGTGAAATGATTAAAGCTATAAAATGATGAATGGATGCTGAAAACACATGAAGCTGCACCAAAAAATATAAGTAAACAGATGTCACCCAGTAGAGCTTCTATAAATAGATGAGAAATACTGCATCCATTGAACAGCTGACTGGAGTAAAATTAACAAATTGGATGTTGGAACAAAAGAAATTTAAAAGACACAGGAAAATCATGAAAAGTTAAGGGTATTTAAAGGATATAAAAGATGCAGGACAATTTTCAAACAGGATTCATTTTAAATTTCTGAAAGAAAAAATAAAGAAAATTGATGAGAGGAACGAGAAAAGGCTATAATACCTTATCATACACCTATATAGTTACACTCTCAAGAAGTTGAAGACAATCTACAGTTTGAGAAAAATTCAAATTGATAGACCCAAAAAGCTCCAACTAACAAAGGGTAGGAAAGCAGTGTTTAGGGAAAGCATAGGCCAGATTTGCAGAATTGATTTACACATAGGCTGTCACAGTTGATCATGATTGGTCTTTTCCTTACAAATAAACTGTCTCGTGTGTGTGTATGTAGTAGTAGTAGTAGTAGTAGTAGTAGTAGTAGTAGTAGTAGTAGTAGTAGTAGTGGCATACACATATATGTTCATACATGTGTTCAGGTGTGCCTTGTGTACATAGTCATGGGTGGAAGCAAGAGATAGAAAGGATAATCTGTCTGGCCCTGGTCTCCTCCTGTTACCACCACTTGTAGCTCTGAGATATAGGCACATGTGGCCCATGTCAGCTTTTTACATCAGCACTGGAGATCTGAAATAAGTCCTCAGGTTTGTTTAGCAGTTCAAACATATTCACAGCTTTCAGAATGTGAGATTTTTCCGTGTGCATGTACAAATACTTTGTAAGAACATACTTTTTGGATACAGAGCCTGGTGGCCCAATGTAGAGATTTCAGTTCTCCCATGAGGTACTGAAAAAGAATCAAAGATCCTTAAAATTAGATCTGAAGTAAGACAATGCTACTCTGACTATTGCAACCAGAGAGAAAAGTGCATTTGTGTAGTATGTGACATCTGTAAAGATGCTTTTAATAGCTCTTCATTCACAATAGCCCTAAACTAAAACATAGTACTCAGCAGCACATAATTTTAATATCATAAATTGTAGATAGATGATTGCTTGCTTGCTTGATAGAATAGATAAATAGATGATAGTTAAATAAAAAGATAGAGGATAGATAAGTGGATAGATAGAAGATGGATGGATAGATAGAAGATGGATGGATAGATAGATAGATGATAGATAGATAGATAGATAGATAGATGATAGATAGATAGATAGATAGATAGATAGATAGATAGATAGATAGATAGATAGATAGATATAGAGAAAAATGTGAAGGTCAAAGGCTTAAAGCATAGGAGGAAGAATTCCTTATTTCTTAGAAAAGACCTCCATATAGCTTAATGATTTTTAGCTACCTGCTGTCATAACTAGAATGGCATGGCTTAAGATCAGTGGTAGACAGTTATATAAAAGTCTTCCTAGACTTTCAAAGGAACTAGATAGAATGTCAAAGGATTTACCCTTAGTTATTGTTACTTTATGCATATATGGACAGGCTAAGACCTTACGTAGAGAACAGAGACAACTTTTAGGAGTCAGTTTGGTGCTTTAACATGGGTTCTGGGAGTCAAACTTGAGTCACCAGGCTGGCCCACACTAAAGGATTTCAATAAATACATTCAAAGTCAGATAAAATATTTTCCTGTATAACTGTTTATCATGTGACTTATTGCAAAGAAAAGGCAATCATTAATTTCATTGAATGGTTAAAAATCTTTTGTAAGGACTCCTATAAAATGATTGCTGTATTCTCTTTTAATCCTTATATTCCTAGAGCATTATCACAATACAAGAATGGAAAGACTCTCTACCTCAAATATAGACATAGCATACACAAAATATATTTACAGGAAGCCATACACATACATTAAAGGCCCCACACATAACTTCCAAGATATCAGGGAGATAACTAAAGAGAAAATAAAGCCTAGTAGTTTTCTCATCTATAAATAAGTATATATATACATATATATGTATATATATATATGCAAAACACACAAGCACACATGCACATCCATACATTTGTAAATATACACACCATAGCACACTAGCACATTTTCATTTATTGTTCAACAGTGACTTTTTGAAATATGTTCATTTTCCTTCATTTCTCCACCTGCTCCTATCTCCCCTGTGAAGTCCCCACTTCAACTCTCTGCACTCTTTTGATAATTGTCATTAAAGAATCCTTCTGATTACTTCTACTTGAGTGAGACCCTCCCTAAGTACCATTGTATAGACCAGTCTGGGCTTTACCCCTACATTCAACTGTAATTAGAGGCATGGTGACTCAAATTCCTTCAGTCTGAGCGGTGCACTCTCATTTCACTTCCCTCAAAGTGATAGCCCTTGTCCCTTCATTCTGTGGGGATATAAAACCTAGAATGATGTTCTCACTCTTGAACATCTACACTCAAGAAGCCTCCTGTGATGTCTCAGTGACTGGATTCTTAGAAGCTTAGACTGGAATGTATCTGTCTCTATGGCTTTTCAGAAGGGATTATGTTAAAATAGAGTGTTGCTCTTCAGACTGGGCAGACAACACAAGAATGTATTAATTTGAGTCACAAACTTGCCCTTCTATGCCTTTTTAGCCATCATAATACATCACAAAGCCAGCTCTAACCATTTCCTCTGGCTTTTCCAACTCCAGAAGCAAGAACTAAATAAATGGGCTTTTCTTTATTAAAGGCTTATTCTTAGATATTGTATTATAGCAACAGGAAACAGACTTAAGAAAAAAAATGAAGACATTTGTCATAAACTCACTCATGTGGATGTAATCACCTAGCCCACTGCACCTGAGTACCTTACCCCTCTGTTGAGGTGACATCATTTATTAGAGAAACAGTAAAACATTTCATGAAAAATCATCGACTCTCAACAGCAATTTGCTCCCACACCAAGGATAGGTCATGATTGGTAGATCACTCTCCTCTAGGGTGTCTGTGGCTCCACATGATTTTATCCCACATCTGCAGCTCAGTTCAGTGAAAGAAGAAAGGGATGTAGAGAAGCTTCCGCCCATGCAAAGCAACTTGGTCAAGTGGAGTTAGTTTGGTTAACAAGCTGATGGTTTCATTTTTGAAGAATTGATTCTTCATTTCATCTGATCCCTTGCATTTTTTTCATTTAACTATTTTTTTTTTGCTTTGAGCCCGATTCCGTCTAGAAAGTTTTTGCCTAGCTTATTATTCCTTTTCCAGAGCTAAGGTACACTGTCAGATTATCTGAGTGCTCTCTGAGCATCTGACTTGTTCCAAACGCGCAAAGAACTGCTGTCACTTGTTACCATAAGTTTTGATATACTCTATTTGTATTTAAATTTTATCCTAGGAATTTTTAAACTTCCTTCTTGATTTCTTTGCCAAACCATTTTCCATGAATCTGTGCATGTTCTGTAATTTTTCTTACTGCTGAATTCTTGTTGTGTTTCATGTAATGCAAGGTATTTTTTTCAAGTCTCTTATCTTTATTATGAATTTCTTTATGTCCTTTATATTATCTACTATAAGCTGGATCTCTATAGCTACCAATGACTGTTTTATGCAATTGTTTACCCCTGTTTTCCATGCATACATATTCATAATATCCTCTTGATGGATTAGTCTCTACTTGGTGTGAAATGACTTTCCTACCTGCTAATTTTCATCTTATCTACTTTTCCAGATATTGAAACAATGATGCTTTGTCTCTAGCTGCAATTTCTTCCAATTCCTTTTGTTGTATAATCTCACCCTGTTATATTTGTCTGTAATGATAGGATGAGTTCCATAGAGACAAAAATAAAAAGACAAATTTTTTAAGGAAATCTTCTAGTCTGTGTCTTCTGACTTTGGAAATACATTTATTAATATATAAGGTTATGCCTGTGTCCTGTTGACAAATGTTAGTCAACATGGATGCTTTATCTTTCTCTTGATTCCAGTATATCCCACCAATTACTTCTGCAGTGTTCACTTACTAGCAATGATTTCCTTTTTTTTTTTTATTGTGGAAATTTTTTCTTTCTTCTTCAACTAAAGTAGACAGTTTTGATGATTTAGCAATTTGTGTTGGCAGATATCTTTCAGAGCTTGTCATTCCAAGCTTTCCTCTTTTTTAAAGGATCTGTTGAGAAATCTCTTGTTAATCAAATGGGTCTCTTTTTATATGTCATTGGGTGCTCCTCTTTTCTAGATTTAAATATAATTTCTTTGTTCTGTACATGTGGTTCTTTAACTATAATTTCTCTTGGGAGGTTTTCTGGCTGTGTCTGTTTCAATGTCCTAAATTCATCCTGTGTAAGTATTGCCACTCTTTTCTTATATTGATAGATTTTTATTGAAAATATTTTTCATGCCTTTAGCATGAAGTTCTTCTTTCATTGCAGTATCTTTTCATCATTTCCCATGAATATCAAATGTTTTGTTCATACTTTCTTATTTACTTATCCTTGTCAATATCTTAATATTCCAATTTGTCTACTGGTCTTCAAGCCTTAACACCATATTCCTCTCCTTGACTTTGTCTATTAGTGACGCTTTCCATTGAGTTTTTTTTTAGAAAAAAATTGGTTTACTGAGTTTTTTTCATTCTTAGTATTATAATTTGATTTTCTTTGGTATTTTTATCTCTTTAGTTTCACTTTAATATTCTATGTTAAATTTCTCATTTCATTCAGCTTCTTTTTTTGTGTTCTTCTTGAACTAATTCAAGACTTTGTTCATGTCGCCCTTTATTCTTTTTTTTTAATGTAAAAAAATTCACTATTTTCATAGTTCTTTCACATTCTTCTCAATGCCTGTTGGGTAACAGTGGGACCAGGGCTGTTGCTATTGTTACTGCTGAAGCTATTTCAGACACGGCAACTAGGAGATCGTGAAGTTAGTGAGTTAAACAGCTTCTTAAGTCTTCATGGAATTGTTAAGCAACTGACGCAAGAATGAATAAATAATATTTATATGGGCAGGCAGTGGAGCATTGTAATTAAATCCCACACTTTAAGCTCAGTATCTGGGCTCCATCACTTACTTTGGCGGCTAATTTATGCATGAACTTGACTGGGTCATAGAGTATCTATATATTTGATTAAATATTACTTCCGAGAGCGGGTGTAAGGATGCTTCCAGATAAATTCACATTGGATCAGTGCAGTGGGTAGAGAAGGTTGCCCTACGCAATTGAACATACTTTAAACCTTTCTTTTGACTTATTCTTTCTTTCTTTCTTTCCTTTTATTGTTATTGTTGTTACTGGGAGATTATCCAATTCACTATCACTGGATGACAATACTGTGGAATTTATAAATTTTGGAGAATTATATGGCCTTTGATTTTCACACTTATTATGTTTTTGTTTTGAAACTTGTTTGTTTGGGATTAGGTTACTGATTCAATAGTTTCCCTTGAAGTTAACTTTTTTTCATTAAAAGTGTTTAAAATATGAAGTGAGACTTTGTTTTCATTGTGGTAGGGTTGATTTGCTATTTCTATCCAATGGCCTTGGGAACAAACTCAGTATTCAGACCATCAGCCCATTTGTTTAGGATATTAGACTCAATTCCCCAAGACTCTGCTTAATATAGAACACTCTCTTTAAAAACAGTTACTATCAAAATGTTGCTGCTCAATGGAAAGAATGATCAACTAAAAAGCAACTGCTTCTTCAATTCCATTTATCTTAGAATATTAATAATTCTACCTCTCAGGGGTTGTGGCAAGGAGAATGCCAATACCATGCCAACCTGTTCTTTGTGAAAGCCTATCCAAAAAATAAATAAACAGAAAAGAAAGAAAAAAGGAAGAGAGGGAGGAGAGAAGAAAGAGAGAAAGAAAAAAGAAATGAAATTGATAAAGCTATATCTTGCCTTATTAATTAATATCATGGATTAAATAAAGGAGGAATACAGATAAATGGATGAGAGTTGGGTGAGGGTTTGCAATCTGAATGTGGTCCCTTACCTGAGTGGAAGATCTCGCCAACACTGACTAGAAGAGGGTCCTCTCAATGTAGGAACCTGGTTGAAGCCAGAATTGGAAGTAGAACATAGACATAGTTTACAAAAGTACACTGGAAATCAATAATTAGTTATACACGAGTCTAACCAGGATTGGCAGCTTCACTTTTCCAGAGTTCACATTGCTGAGATTCAACATCACTGATTAGATTTTACCAAGAACTGTCCTGAGGCAACTCTACCTATGAAGGACAGCCCAGTGTTCTAACCTAACTTAACCCTTCTTTTAACCTTCCTCTTGAAAGACCACTGGTCTCCAGAAGGTGTGAACAGCATCTTCCATTTACCTTCAAAAGATGTCACCCCCACAAAGAATAGAACTGAAACCCAAGATTTATTTTGTCTCCAATTTTTAAAGGTTTTGATTATAATGTAACATGGAATGAATATTCAATTTGGGGTACCACATTTTAAGAATTCCTGTCTATTCAGGTCTTCCATTGTGTATATATTTGTTAGCAAGTTATACATTTCAGTGATCAGCTTAAATTCCTGCTGCTGGCTTTGACCTCTGCCAATTTTTCTTCTACCCTCTTGAATTTCATTGTTTTACCTGCAATAAATAGATTCTAATAACAAACTCTAGGCTATGCCACTTCAAAGCAAACCATGGCGGCGCAGCAGAAACCTGACTGCCTGGATGAAAACCAGCATCGGATGCTCTATTTGAAAACAGTTCCATCTTTGATACTTTCTTTTACAAATCCTACATCAAAGTAAACTGCCAGGTACTGCTGGATTTCTTCTTTCTAGTAAGAGATGAAACGCATCTCTGTTGTCGTTCTCTTAATGTGATAATTAGACAGTGTGATAATACAGCTTTGCTGGTGTTTATAATCCTTGATCATGTATTGTAGTTATAAATAGAGGCCACAGACTCAATGACTTAATTATAACCTAGATGGTAGACTGATAGAGAAAGCCTCACGCTGTCCTCAGGCAAGGAAGGGAGCCTTTTGAACATATTTTAGGATCCATCTACAGCAAGCATACAGAAAAGTACTGAAGTGCTGGTTCTCAACTAGAGCTGTGGCTCAAACAATTCCGGCATTTGCATGGCATTAGCATACACTTTCAAATCATTTTCATCACAACAGAGTCTTCAACTGGCTTTTAAAATTTGGCACATCTTTACTCAATGAATTAACCTTTTATTCTTCTCCTGACACCCATTTATTTACTAAAGATTGCTAAACCTGAGAATCTCCAGAGAAAAACAACTTACACAATTTTGAGCCCAATTTGATGCAAGCTTTAAATAAATACTGGCCAGGATGATGGGTTCTGGCCAGGACAATTCCGGGGTTCCCAGGAAATGGCAACGGATTGTATTTTGCAGAGGCTTATAAATACACACTCATAAGCCTACATACTTAATCAGGGGCATGCATATATCCTGACATACTTCCTGCCTGCGTGCCTTCCACCTCCATCCATCTGGGGGTAAACATACATCCTGGTGTATTTCCTGTCCGCATACCTCCCACCTACATGTGACCAAGCACATCTGGGGCAGATAAGTCAAACAAAGTTGTTTAGGGGAAGAGAAAACTTGTGGTTTGTTATCTCCCACTCAAGCATGGCCCCCAGCATTCCAGGAAGTTCTCTGTCCATAGGCAAGTGGGTCTTGCAGGTTAACTTTAGCCCTTACAAACACCTTCTATAGAAGCCTAGAAGCCTCATGCTAGATGGTAATAATATGGTCAATTCAACACAAGCCAAGTGTAAACTATAAATGGAGTGAAGTGTTAGAGGGGCAAGCATAAAAGAGCAATGTTTACAGTTTGAATCCAAGAATAATTGGTGCTATAGTAATCTACTGTCATTTCTGTTACTGCGATAAAAAGACCTGGACAAAATGGCAGCATAGAGGACAAAGGGTTCATGTCATCTTACAGTTCTTGGCTACAATAAATGACTGTAGGGAAGTCAAGGCAGGAACTTCAAACAGCTATTCACATCACATCTATATTCAAGAGCAGAAAAAGTTAATGTACAGATGCTCACCTGCTTAAGTTGATTTTGCAACTTTATTTTTGAATACCTAATACATTTATTTATTTTACTTTTTAAATTAAATTTATCCAATTATTTTACATCCTGACTACAGTTTCCCCTCCCTCTTCTCCTCCTAGTCCCTCCTCTACCCCTGTCCTTCAATCTACTCCTCCTCTGTTTTTGCTCAGAAAGGGGCAGGCCTCCTATGGGTGTAGGGTGTAAAACAAAGCATAAAATTTGTTGAGGTAGGACTAAGCTCCTCCCCTCTTATTAAGGCTTGGTAAGGCAACCCAATATGAAGAATAGGTTCTCCAAAACCTGCAAAGCATCAGGGACAGGCCTGCTCCTACTGCTAGGAATCCTATAAGTAGACCAAGCTATACAATGTCACATATATGCAGAGGGCCTAGGTCAGTCCTATGTGGGCTCCTTAGCTGTCAGTCTAGGGATTGTGAGCTCCTAGGAATCCAGGTTAGTTAGTTCTGTGGGTTTCCTTGTGATGACCTTGACCCTCCTGGCTCATACAATCCTTCCTTCCTCTTTTCAACAGAATTCCCAGAGGTTGGCCCAGTGCTTGGCTGTATCTCTGCATTTGTTTTCATGAGTTACTGGATGAAGGCTCTCTGATGACAGCTATCATAGTCGTCAATCTGATTACAGGAGAGGGCCAGTTCAGGCTACCTATACACTAAGCTAGGAGTCTTAGCTAGGGATCATCCTTATAGAAAACTGGGGTCAGGTTGTTATGGGATATGAAGTATCAATTTCTCAACTTTAATGATGTCCAGTAAGCCCTGTCTAGCTGGAGGATAATGCTAGCATACTGGGCAATGTCTTCCCACATCGTTTAACTTTGATAATTAAAACAACTGCCAGCTGTTAAGCTCCTGGGCTAACCCAATATAAATTGTTCACTGAAACTCTCAGCTCAGGGGATTCCATGTTATGTCAAGTTGATAATTAAAACTAACATCACAAATAGCTTTTTCTATTATTCCATAAATACTAGATTTTTTCAGGCATTTAATGTCAAACTTGTTTTATAGAAAGTCTACAAATTTAACAAACTGTTACCATCATAGTATGCTCTTAGAAAAAAATAGCAAAAATGTAACCCCAAATTCCATGTTAGAAAAGTTAAAGATATACATACTCTGAACAGATAATAGATTTTACAGATAAAAAATGACATTGGTGTGGCAGACAAGAAGGTAAACAATGGACAGCTATTTCCTTAGGATACCACTAAACTTCTACTGAAAAAAATATTTTTTAAAAATTATGTTTTTAAGGGTTTTTCCAGTGTTCAGGTCGATAGAGATTAAACTTTTTAAGATTCATAGGTTGTCTTTAGAATTTGGTACATGGCTAGATACATGCTAGATATATCTGAGAACCCAGAACAGTATAGTTAAATCTTTGTTATCATCATCATCATCATCATCATTTTGTTACACCCGAAATTTGTTTCAGGTTTGCCAGAAAGCAAGTAGGGTAGGCTTCCTGAACAGAAGAAACAGGGTAGTCTATGTAAGATTTCCTGCCAACTGTGTCACCTCCCTTTTCCATGTATATAAGAAGTACAAATTGGCAGTGTCTTATTCTGGATGGTCAAGGTCCAGGTCAGTCATGGGTCATGGGTAGCTCTCTGCAAGCTTTGACCGTCATGGTATGGCAGATTCTGGTTTGTACCTGTATGACGAGGCCATCTTTCAGCTGTTGTGGTTTTTAACTCCACAGCCCCATACGAGCTCAGGGTACCCACTTAGGCTCTTGTGTGAATTTACTGTGAAAACACAAAATGGGTTCCCTGAAGGGTTCCTTTCCAGTACCCAATCACTCTCTCCCATTTAGGCTATCCTCCAAGTATCAAAAGGCAAGTGATGCCTGCCTAATTGTTGTTGGATGAAGATTTATGAACTTCCTTAGTGACCACTTAAGGAACTTTCAAACATGCCACTGTGTCTTTTTATTGAATAACTTTTCAGGGGAACTAACTCATGGAAGAAGAGCACCATGATGTTCACAGTGGTATTCATGCATTCTGCCCTGATCTCTAGGATGTGTGACTATGAGAGAGAAGCCCTAGCTAATGGTAGCCAGTGGCTGGAATGAATCGCTTCCTCTTGGAGTTACACTTCATCTCTTGTTATGACATAAGACTCAATATAAATAGGTCATAGAAATATAAGTGTAATCATAATTACCTCGTTCTCTTCATAGAGGTCAGCCATTCATATGTGTGAACTCACCATTTCTATTCACTTTAGTAGAGTGTTCTTCTCAGAAGTCCTCCTGCGCTTGGACAAATCTCTCTCATCTGAGAACTTGATTAGATCATGGATAACAAGCATTCATTGATCTTTGCTAGCTGTCCCCTTTGCAATTTAAAAATTATGCATGATAATCTTTACTTATTATAAAATGGGAAACAATGTATCTAGGGAAAAACAATATATTCAAGGAAAGAAAAGTAATCCTCACAGAAGACAAAATGCATGCTTTCCCAAATGTTATCAGTATTTAAGATCTTATGAGAGATTCCTTTAGTTATTCACTGGGCAGCCAGCATTTTAGAAAGAATAAGTTGAAGACAAATTGTTTTATGAGAGTGATCTGGGTTGTAACTTAATCCTAGTAATTTTATTTGTGCAAATGCTTTCAGTATGCATAGAGGTGAGTGAGGAGGGATCTTAGCCTGGTCTAGAGAAATGTAGAACACCTACTGGTACTAGTACCATTTCTACTAAAAGTCAGCACAAATACTGAAGGACTATTGCAGAAGGGGAAAGGATCAGTCATTAACTAGTTGAGAATAAATAGAGCATCCATAAAAGGCTGACTTTGTTGTTTAAAAGTGATGTGCAAAAATAGGTGATTTACTATGGTGGCAGCCTCTTGCCTCTCATAAGCCTTTCATGTAAGTTCATCCATGTCTGCTGTTTTGTGCTGTGTCTTAAGCAAAGACCACCACCAGGAACTCCACTTCACCGCAATCCAATGAGCAAGAGCATCCTTGTTTGGTTTTTACTTATAAACTCAAATGACTGACCTTTTTCACATGTGGGAATCACATGAGAAAGCAAGGTTATTATGATATCCGTAATATTCTTACATGGTGTTTCCAGGTTAGTCTTAGGTGTGGTTTAATGCATGGATATCTCTTAGTGGTCCATACTACATATTAGATCATACATACATGATTAATTACTGGTGCTTACAGATGCCTAATTTTAAGCCTTATCTAGCATGTATCCTACAATTGTCAAAGGACTGAATTAACTAAGAACTGTCCTCTGCTTCCATACCCATGTGCTGTCCCCGGTCTCCTCCAACCCCTGCTGTGCTCCTCTCCTCCCTAAGAGATAGGCTGGCAACAGTTTCAACAAAATAAACAAACCGTTATATCCATTTCTTTATGGAGAGCTTCCATCATTTCTTGTGTGTGTGTAATATATATGTATTCTTATATATTTTATATACATGTATGTATATGTATATATATTTAAATATATAGTTAAGAATCTATGATTCAGAGAGACAAAGCCACTTTTGGGATTCTGTTCATTAGAATGGAAAATGCCTAGGCAATGAAAACCAAGCCAGCAGAATCATGGTGAAGGCCTGTGGTTTCAACACTGAGGATGCGTCTAAAACAGTCATGAGTTCCAGGCCAGCCTGAATTACTTAAAACAAGAGGGAGACCATCAAAAAGTAGGGGGTGGGGGAGAGAAAAGAAAACAAAGGGAAAAAAGAAAAGGAAAAGGAAGGAAGGAAACAAAGAAGAAAAAACAAGAAATAAGGAAAACTAACCAACAAAATGAGAAAAAATGGCTATGCTATTATTTTTAAGGAATAGTGGAAGACAAGAGAGGGGCCTTATTTATTTCTCATGAAAGGAATGACTTAAATGCCTCATAAAGGACACGGTGCAAAGGGGGACTCAGCCTCTTGCTTGTAGTTACTTTTGCCTTTTTAAAATTTCGGGGTATTTGGGACATAATTCCAAGCAGATAATAGACTTGAAAAAATAGATGAGATGGAGAATTGCTTATAATATATCAGCCTAAATTCAATTTTACTTTCTTGGGAGTAACAAAATCCAGGTTAAACACAGCAGCAAGTTTGGGGCAGAATGATGAATGGGGAAGGCACTGACATGACATTCATTCTTGTAGTGAAACACTTAACGTGAGAAGTTTCATCCTTTTTAATTTCCCAAGCAGAACACGCGTTAAAACAAAAGTACCACTCTTGCTCAAGAAAAGTGAGATGCTATCATCTGTGCTTTCACTATTCGCTTCTCTGTTTGTAATAGCCAGCGTCTTAAAATACAGCCCTGAGACTCACTATGAAGACCAGGCTAGCCTTGAACGCACAGAGATATGCCTGCTTCTGGGTTTTACACTTTGAGTTTCATAAAGTATAAATATCTGTTTATATCTTATGCATTATAAATGAAGACCCAAGACAAAGGCAAGGTTTGTAGTATCAATGGTCTGCGTGATATGACTTGATTCTTGCCTTCTTTCTCTACTGCATTTTCATGGATGATGCTAAAAATAAAACCACTAAATTTATTTATGAAGTTATCTCAAGTTCAAGACACCGCCTGGAACTTGGGCTGGAGTGCTTTCATAACTTTGCTAAAGGAACCAGTAACTTCTCATCCACCTGTTTCTGTGATGTTCTCTGCCAAAAATTCTCTGCATGAGTCAGGGGGTTATAAAAGAGCAGGCCCCACTTCCCTCCCAGTCTTCCTCCCTGCCCCACCTGCATGCTTGGCCCCAGGCAAACTAGATCATTGAGCTTCACCCAAGGTACCGACTTCTTAACTCACCTGGTGTTTTGAGGCCCCTGGTTTTGAATCTCTGCCACTGATAACTTTTTGTTCTGTTTTCCCCATCCATCACCTGCCACATGGTTTTGGACTTTGCTTCTGACCCAGCTGTCTTCTGCTCTTTGAATGAGCCCTTTAATTCCTTTTCATCCCTGCCCTAGCAGGACACAAGGGAGATCACATATGGAATTCTTGCCATCTGATCAGCAATCCATCTTCTTGGTGTTTATTTTAAAAAAAAATCTAAAATCAGGATTCCAAAGAGTTGCCAGAATTCTCAGGTTAACTTTGTTTTTATTCATGTATTTGTTCATTCTTTTTTCTCTCTCTTTTGAGATAAGAACAGTTTCTGCAGTTCCTGTTGGTCTTAAATTCAGAGTCTTCCTGTCCCAGCCTCCAGAGCATCGAGACTATAGGTGTACGCTACCACGTGTAGTATATTTCTTTCCACTTAGTCCTTGTGTGAATTTCCCCGATGATACTGAGGATTAAACCTAAGGCTGTACACTGTTGCACCATTTGTAACAGTCAGGATACAGCACTAACTGAAATATACATGAAAGTAGGAATGAGTCATGAAAATCTGGAGGGTAAAGGGAATTAACCAAGAAAGATGATCTGCGGTAGGCACAACATGGACAGGCACAAGTCCAACTTGTGCTCGAAGAATAAGCAGCCAACCCAAAGATCAGCACTACTTGATTCAGTTGTTATAAATTATTTAAAATATTCCCATCTGTAGAAGCCAAGAGTAGAAGGTAGTGCCCAGTGGCTGTAAGGTAAGAAGGAGCATGGGAAGGTCTGGATCGACAGGCATGGAGTTTCAGTGAAGCAAGATGAGCAAGCTTTGGGGATGCTGCAGAACACTGTACTAAAAGACGACACGATTGACTGGAGGAACATGGCGGAGACTATAGAGCATGTGTGGTCTAGTCTAACATCGTAGAATGGAACAAAACCACTTAGAATGATTCGTCTGTTTCCTGGACAGGACAGCCAGCATGGTCACAGCAAAGACCATACATGTGTACTCGGCCATGCCCTCTCACAGTGTGCCCAGCTCTCCACACAAACAGTTTAAGGCATTTATGCTTTTGTACAGCTGCCCCTCTGTCTTGTTTTCATTTTTTTTTGTTTTGTTGTTGTTGTTTTGAGAGGGTGATCACGGGGCTTTTGTGTGAAATCCAGAATAAATCATACATATTGCCTTATTTGGCCCAATGTATTTATTCATTTCAAGTGTCTTATTTTTTTTTAAAGATTTATTTATTTATTATATATACAACATTCCGCCTCCATGTATGCCCACATGCCAGAGGAGGGTGCCAGATCTCATTACAGATGGTTGTGAGCCACCATATGGTTGCTGGGAATTGAACTCAGGACCTCTGAAAGAGCAGCCAGTGCTCTTAACTGCTGAGCCATCTCTCCAGCCCCGTCAAGTGTCTTATTTCTGACAAACAGCTCTCTTTAACAATGAGTAGGAGTAACAGGAAGAGGAAAGGGAGGAGGAGGAAGAGGGAACCCTTCTCAGATATTCAGCAAAAAGGGAAGAAATCATGTCAAAATAAATGAGAAATTAGCTCTGAAGGAGTATGCTTGTAATCCTAGCGCCAGGAGTCTGAGGCAGGAGGATCACAAGTTGGAAGAAAGCTTGAACTAAATACTGAGGACCTGTACAACAGCAACACACACGCAAGACATAAGAATTTAACTGGGATACATTTTATTAAAATTTTATGATGTTGTAGTCATACAGAAATGAAGCACGGAGATGCTGTCCCCAAGATCAGAGAGTAGGGTCCACAACAATAGTGTATGCCTACTTTAACCTTGATGCCAAGCAAGGCTCACTCTATCCTGAGGCCCCAGTTCACACATGTGTTTCAGAGAGCATTGCTTTATCGCTGTGCCCATGCCCCAGCTGTAGCTTGGGAGAGCCCCATGGGGTGTTATAGCCAGCCAGTAAAATCTAGATTGACTTTCTGAGCCTGAATCACTCAGGAATCTCCTTAAGGCAGCCAAGTTCAAACATGATTCCTCTCGCCAGGGGAGTTTTACTGGTGTGTGGCCACTGAGTCACTTCCCCCCTGCCATGGCGCTACTTCAAACAGGCCTCCACCTCTCTGCTCCCAGTGGAAAAGAACCAGAGGATCTGCTGAGTGGAAGCAATTCCCCAGGAGCTTTGTCCTGTTCATTTAATTGGTTCTTTGTTCCCTCATCTACTCCATAAGAAAATGGAAATGCAAGCTGAGGAGCACATCTCTTTGTAGGATGAGAGCGGAAAGTTCGAGACACTCAAATGGAAGGAAGCTGGTTACCAAAAAGTTCATTTTCCGATCTCTAGGTTTTACAATGCTTTTTTTCCCCCTCTTATAGAGCTGGGATCTGCCTCAGAATTTTATGTTGAGTCCATCGAAGGCTATGGTCAGTTAGGCCATTTAGATCTTGCCATCCCAGAAAAATCTATCTCTAAGCTTAACCAATTCCATTTTGAATTTGGCAGCATAAAATTGTTTTAACATAAGTGATAAACGCCACTTGCTTGAAAAGCTGGTTCTCATTTGGGGGGGCTGTTGGGATCCTGCTCAGCACACAGTGATATTTGCGTGTGTGCGTATGTGCTTGTTAGTGATTGATTACTTGTGGGAATGTTTATTGAAGGTACCTTATATTCTGCCTGAGTACCAGTGAATCTAAAACTCAAAATAGGCCAAGAAAGAGATTTAAAGGGGGCTCCTGTTGGTTTTTTTTTTCCTTTGTTTTGTTAAATCACCCTATGTAGGAAGTGAATAGCTGAGAAGCTTAAACTGTAGGTGACTTCACAACACAACTCCCCTCAGCAGAAGACACATAAACCTCTGGGTAAAGTAGAAGTGCACAGCCTTCTTTCTGATGCATTAATGCGGAACACAATGCGGGTGCTGAGTGCTAAGAAGAGATAGGAAAGAAGAGTGGCATGTCTAGATGTTAGCTTCATTCTAAACCAATAAACAACTTCGGGGAAGTGCATTTAGGACACACCCTACACAATAACTTAACGCTATGCAGTGTGCTCTAGACTCAATGACTTCAGACGCAGTCTAGACCCCAGTTCCATCTGAAGCTTTAGTACATGTCTTGAAGGATTTCAAAGCTCTCGCTCAAACTATTGTGATTTCCCTCAAGACAATCAAACTATTGCTGATTTCCCTCAATGTTCCTGATGCAGGGACCCTTTAATATAGCTCCTCCTGCTATGATGACCCCCCCAACCATAAAATTATTTTCAGTGCACTTTATAAATGTAATTTTGCTACAGTTAGGAATTGAAATAGAAATACATGATAGGCAGGATATTTAATATATGACTCCCATGAAAGGGCCGTGTGACACCACCACCACTCCCCATGGGGTAGAGACCCACAGGTTGAGAATTGCTGTTCTTGACACTTACTTTGAAACAGGATCTCCCATTCTAAACATCAGCTTCTTTGGCTTCTGAATCCTTGGACAGTTTTTCTTTGCCTAAGTTCACATAAGAGTCTGCTTTCTCCAAGCATAAATCTAAAACTAACCAAGGAATTATTCTCCAGACAGCATTCAACTTGGATCAAGTACCATCTCCTGTTATAAGGAAGTCATTTTTATTATACTTAATATTATACTATATTAAGATAGTTAATGTCAGGAAAATATATGCTAATGGGCCATAGTAGCGGATGCTGCGACTTAGTCTCTAAGGACACTGACCTATTTGTTGCTGGTCTGTATCCCACTTCCCTACTGCCTCTCATCATCCAACAAATTGTTGCTAAGGAAATAAGAATATGGCTCACTTATCCATTTGATTCTTATTCATAACTGCAAAAAGTTATGAATCTGGAGAGAGGAAGGTGGTGGGGAGAGACTGGGGGAGAAGAGAAAGAGGAAGTTGTGATGAGGATGTAATATAGGAGAGAAGAATAAAAAAGGAAAACCTACAAAATACGTAACTATTCAATTAAAAATAAGAAAAGAATTAGCAAGTTGAGACAGTCATTCCTCAGGGAAAACCAGGAATGCAATTGTCTCAACTGGTAAGAAACTTCCATTTATGGAGTTCTACTTATAACTTTTGCTGGGGGAAATTTCTCTCCCACGTGGAATTCTAATACATAAAGATAATAAAAAGTAAAATGTTTGGAAAAATGACTGGACTGATGTTCCATTATCCTCTGCATATACTAAAGCAAGACTATTTCACCTTGTCCATATTCGAGAAGCTACAAGTACAAACTAAGAACACTGGACAGCTTATGCTGTGGTTATCTTCTCAAGGACTCTCATAAAGGTGACCACTTTTGCACTCCAAACTCCTCCTAAATTTTCCTGCTGTCAATGAAATTCAAATCTCAGTTTCCATTCTAGGAGCAACTAGATTTGGCCCCACAGTACACTTCTGGATCCTTAACAAAGATCCTCTTTCTACTCATTATTTTGGGTTTTTTTTTAAAGATTTATTTATTTGTATTTGATGTGCACAAATGTTCTGCCTGCATGTATGTCTGAGCACTGCAGGTAGACCATGCTATAGAGGCCAGCAGAGGGTGTTGAGACCCCTTGAACTTGGACTCCAGAACATTGCAAGCTACCATGCCCGTGCTGGGAACTAAACCTAAGTCTGTAAAAGCAGTAGGTTCTCTTCTGTCACATCTCTTCTGTCGGTTTTTTTTCTATTTTTAAGACTGTTTTATTAGAGTATATTCATTGTTACAGTAGAGACGCTCATAACAGCATTTTGTTCAAGCACATCCTGTGCTTTGACCAGATCATCTCATCTCTACCAGCTCTTGCCTCTCTACCAAATCCACCAGTTTCATTCTTCTTCCCAAATAATACTCCTTTTTATGTATGCTTATGTGTGTATATATGAATGCATATACATCTTTCTATATTTATGTACATGTGAGTAAATCCTAGGTTCTACATATAAGAATAAAATGCAAATTTTCACTGTTGATATGTTAATTTGATTATCATGATCATTTAATATTTCTTATTAAACACTTCCTATTAAAACCATTTTTCTAGATTGACATAACCTTTTTATTTTAAAGAAAAATAATGAATATTAAAAATAGCATAATGAAACTCTATTGTATGTTTATATCATGTTTTCTTTCCTCTTTCATCTATTGAATAGCATGTAGGCTGATTGTACAAGATGGCTGTTGTGAAAAGCACTTCGACAGACATGCACAGGAATATACATAATTATCAGGATTGTTTTGGTCTAATCACCTGATAGTTTTATTTTTTAAAAGATTTTTAAAAATGACTGAGAGTATAATTACATCTTTTTCTTCCTTCTCTTTCTTTACAAAAAGTCCCCCCCCCCCGTATGCCCCTCTCTGGTCTCCTTTAAATTTATGGCCTCATTTGAAGACCCTCTGTAGGGAATTCAGAGCGCTACACTAGTTTACATGCCCAGCATCAGATAGGCTTTTCTCCCAAGTCCTTGCCAACCTTTTGTTGTTTTTATTGCCTTTTAATGACAGGCATTCTGACTGGAGTGATATGGTCTCTCACTGTCCTTTCTGTACTTATTTCCCTGACAAACAATTTTCATGTGTCTGTCATCCATACTTCATAATTTGAGAAGTGGCTATTCATTTAATTTTTCCATTTCTTGATTAGATGACACCTCTGTGTTTGTTCCTAAGCTGGCCCTACCATTTGCAGAGTTCCAGACTTTACAATGAGCTCTCTGATGCACACCGACTACATTTGTGTAGAGTGAGAAATGGGGATCTAGATTCATTCCTTTATACATAGACATTCATCTTTACTAAAGTCATTAATTGATGAAGCTGTCTTTTTTTCAAATATATGTTTCTGAGATATAGCCAAAATGCTGGGAGGCTATATGTGAGACTTTATTCTGTTCTATCTCTCTCTCTCTCTCTCTCTCTCTCTCTCTCTCTCTATCTATCTATCTATCTATTTATCTATCTTCCATCTATTTTTAATCATCTATGTCTATGTCTATCTAGCTAAATATATAGATATATAGCTTATGACAATACCACACTGTTTATGTTACTAGTTCTGTAGGTTAACTTGACCAGGGATGGTGTAGCTTCAGCATTGTCATTTTGCTCAAGATTGGGCTGCAAATTCAAAAGGTCTTTTATCCTTTCATATGAAACTTGGGATTTCTATTTCCATGAAGGGTGCTATTGTTATTTGTTGACTAGTGCCCTAAATCTGTAGGTCCCTTCCAGATTATCCATATTTCAAAACAGTAATTATTCCAATAATTGAGGTCTTCCCATCTTCTAGTGTTTTCGGTTGCTTTCACCTTTTTCATGTTTTTATTGTAAAGATCTTATGCCCCCTTAGCTAGGTTAATTGCTCAGAATTTTCTTTGCAGCTTGAATCAGAATCACTCCCTGCCTTGACTGGGGAAGAAGAGCAGCTCCCTAGAGAAGTATGACTGTCTCTCTTTTGTGAAAGTTTGGAAATAAACAGCTAATTGGGTTGGTTAGAGCCAGGTCTCTCTCGAACATTTTCAAGTCAGTAAGCCAAAGAGAACACTGTTTTAGGTGCTGGTCAGCTCATGACAAAGAAATCATTAAAGCTTTTTGAGATTAAGATAGGTTTCCCAGTTTTATGAGACTAATAACCTTCCTGGCTCCATACCATAAAAGTAAGGACTGGGGGCTAGAGAGATGGCTCAGAGGTTATGAGCATAGACTGCTCTTCCAGAGGTCCTGAGTTCAATTTCCAGTGACCACATGGAAGGTTAAAACCACCTGTAATGATATCTAGTAACATTTTCTGCCATGTAGGAACACGTGCAGGCAGAACATTTTGTGTGTGTGTGTGTGTGTGTGTGTGTGTGTGTGTGCGTGCGTGTGTGCGTGTGTGTGTGTGTGTGTGTGTATGAAAGAGTAAAGACTGGTTTCTCCAGACTCCCCGCCTTTCTTTCCCTGTCAGACACAATAGATATACAAACAAGGAGAATCCATTCTCTGTGGTTCTGGAAGCTCCAAATGGTGAGCATTCTCTATTAGTAAGTGTGCTTGTATTTACACAGCCATTCAGCCATTTCTCAACTTCAGTGTGTCAAGTATATAACAAAGACACTGTATATTCGGTGCTCCCAAGAACTAGAAAACAGTCACAAAAGCATTTTCCAGAGGGGGAGAAAACAATGTCGATGCATACACTTGAGTTTCTAAAGCCACGTTTTTGGAGAAAATGATGCTATTCATGGGTATATAAGAATGGACACAGATAGTAGATAATTTCTTGCTATAAAGTAAACCAAAGAGAAAAATATGAGTACTTTCAAAGAAAAGACACTTAATTGGCTCATTTGTTTAGTTTGTAGGGTCTAAGTTATTTCGTTTTAATTTAATTTGGAGGCTGAAATACCAAGGTTATGGAATTATGTCTGTTCAGACCCTGGTAAGGATCCTTCTTGACTACATCACAACACAGCAGAAACTCAGGGAGCTGGTGGCATAGTGAAGGAGTTATGCAAATGGCGTAGCCTAACTTTATCAGATCCTACCTTTCTGATAATTAGCTGGACTACTTCAGGGACTATATTAATCAGTTCTAAGGGATTCCTCATGGATCTATCCACCTCTTGCTACCATCTTACATACCATAAACATCCTATTATTTTTCAGTGACACCATACTGGAGGCCAACGTTTCAATGCATGGCCCTTTGAAACAAAAACCACACCCAACACATAACTAACCCTCACAAATGAGGGAATAAGAAGAAAGCCTAATATTGTTAGTGTAATGCTGTGGAATAATGCTCTTGTACACTGTAAAGATTTGTCACTTGTATTGGTTTAATAAAACACTCATTGGCCATAGTCAGGCAGGAAATATATGTAGGGTGACCAGACTAGGAGAATTCTGGGAAGAGGAAAAGCAGAGAGACACAGTTGCCAGCCAAACACAGAAGAAGCAAGATGAGAATGGTTTACTGAGAAAAAAATAAACCACAAATTAAAGCAAAATGGAAGTAGAACTCAGAAAAAGAAACTTAACTTATAGAAGCAGAAAATGCCCAATGAGAGCACCGCAAAAGTTAATAATTAAGACAATTACGTGTCAGGTGCCCAGCGCATCTTCTTTTCGGGTTCTCAGCACCATCATCATGCCTGCTGAGTTAAGCAACCGTACAGGAAGGGCTCACTAACTGCCCACCTGCTCTTGAGTCTTCTCTGTCATTGGGGTCTCTTACGGTTTCCTGTGGGTCATTCTCTGATATATCTTTGCAGGCCACCGCTGAGTCTCACAGCATTCTCTAATTGGCAGCATGGGAGTTGAATTAAACATGGAAAGGACCAGTTGTTCCCTTGGGGCAATTAACAAATCCTAAATGGCAGGAAAGCAAGAGACCTAGAATTGATAATTCTCTTCGTATGTTAGCGTCTGGGCATTATTTGTTATTAAGACTTATTGAAAAGGAAGAATTGTGTTTTTTCCCGGTTCACTTAGCCTGTTTTCTCTTTGCACGTTCCTCAGCAGAGCTCATAAAATGGGCCTGAGCAGGTTCCTATTAGCTGTGGTCAGTTCTAATTCCTGGTTCTCATGCACTAACTGATGTGTGTAGGCTCCCAATCCTGGGAAGAACATAACACAAAACTTTTCTTTGATATTGCTTAATTAAAATAGAAAATGCAGCCTCATGTGGACAAATTCCTTCCCTGCATGATACTTTGTCTCAAAAGTTGTTTGTACATATTCTCCAAATGGTTCCATCTGAAAAGAGTCATGAGATATCTTAGACATTTTTCTATATTTCAACCAAATTTGTGGTGTGATCTCAATTTTTATTGCAAATACATGGAAAGTACAAACATCTGAGAATTCAGAGGTCTGCACCCAGAGCCACACGAATGTCATATCCATATCCCCCTCATGCTGGGCATTAAGTACTTGGATGAGAGAAAATCAAGATTGTAGTTTTCTATTCAGGTCAGAATGATTGTACTGAGGATCTTTTCTGTCTCAGGTAAAAGAAATATAACTCATTCGGCTTCCATTGTAGAGTGGTGAGGAGAGACATAAGTTTGCATAACTAAAGACTTTAGAAAGATCAGAGTTTCAGATATGATTGAATACCTCTAAAAAGTATTCCATCCAAACTCTCAACATAACCTTCTAGAATACAAGCTATGTTGTGTTAAATGGACTTTTCAACTGAACTTAACAAGGCAAGGGACACCAGAAGCCCATATTTGATATCCTAAAGGAAGGAAACATCTCCTTTTTCATGGTTTTGGCAAAAGGCTTGGGTGTCTCACAGGTCCTGCTTGTGTAAGACAGAGGGTCAGGGGGTAGAATGTTCTAATGTGCCTGGCTGTGGCCCTCTTTCTTGATTCAGGCTCTCCTAGTTAATCATGGATTCCAGTGAAAACAGGTTGGATGGTTCAAGGACCCTTGATGGACAGTAAGTAGGTCAGCTACCTGATGAAATGTTGTTAGACTCTACTGGGTGACTGGAGAGTGATCCTGAAGGAATGGTCTCTGCCAAACAGATATTTAAGAATTACCTCTGTGGGGCTGGAGAGATGGCTCAGCGGTTAAGAGCATTGTCTACTCTTCCAAAGGTCCTGAGTTCAATTCCCAGCAACCACATGGTGGCTCACAACCATCTGTAATGAGGCCTGGTGCCCTCTGCTGGCCTTCAGGCATACACACAGAAAGAATATTGTATACATAATAAATAAATATTAAAAAAAAGAATTACCTCTGTGAAGGTGAGGGATTGGGATATGTGTACTGTCAAACCACACCAACAATTCGCTAAGTGTTTTTTCCAGGGAAACTTCCCTTCAAGGTACTTTCCATCTACCTCGTGTGTGGGTTAAAAGAGTTTCATCAACATGAAGGAAGTTGTCCAACACTCACACTTTTTCTGTCTATTGGGAAAACACTATACATGGAAATGGAGTGGGGCTCTAGAGGGATACGGGCCGACACCTAATGGAGTCTGCTAAGGCCCTCCTTCGCCTGTGCAGAAGGGACGCAGATGTGAGGGAGCAGTCATGTCCAAACCACATCTAATGCAACCAAAGAAGGATGGTACTGATGAGCTAAAACTGGGATTCTGTTGCCAAGAACAGGGAGGGGATGTGTCTTTGGCATACAAAAGCAAGAGAGCCAGTTGCTCTATTAACTGAAACTTGAAGTTCACTTTCTCGGTGTTGAGTCTGTCGATAAGGGGGCAATTAAGAAATGAACCTCCTGGTTTGATACTGATGGGTATAAGAATCCTATTCTTAGAACTTAAACTAAGTCTTTGAAGTACTCCTTGTCTCTCTCCAAGTGCAAGAAGATGGGAGTGGCACTCTATACAACTGACTCCAAGGTCAGAACATAATTGAACTGCCACCACCATCAGAGGGACTAGAAAGTGTCTTTCAAGATACAACTGAAACTGGTGCTTGATGAGATAAAATCATTAAAAGAGAATTATACCAAAGGGATAAGACTTGGTCCTTAAATATCTATGGAAAAAAGCCTGCCGGACAAAAGAAAGGGGCTACCAGATGTTTTTCTTTTGTCATTACTTGGTGATGAGCCTATTTGATGCTTGACAGTTGATTCTTAAAAGGAAAATACATGTTGCCAATATCTCTTCCAAACAAGGATCATTATATTAACAGCAGAAAGACATTTGCAAGCTTGCTGGCATTAATGAAGTCGGGGGCAATTTCTCCTGTGGTGAACAAAGTCATGCCAAACCTGCTAGCTGCTTGGATTTCTGGCTGCCTAATAAATCTTTCCTCTGTGCAGCCTGTGAGTGTTGGCACGTGCACTTCTTACTTCAGGCTGGCATGAAAGGGGCTCACTAAAATTGACCCCAACATCTTCACATTCTACCTGCAAATACATATGGTGGGACCTTCTTGTTATTGGAAGTAGACACTTATCCAGCAGTGCTAAGTGTATGTTTATTTCATGTCTGTGTTTCTGTATATGCATGTTTTCTGGTTTGGGGGTTGGTCATTTCATATGCATCCAGATTCCTGGAATATGCTGGGAACAAAAAGCCAATGTTCTAGCACTGAACTACATTTTACTTTTCAGGCTTTTCCACATTCTAAAACAAATCCATGAAATTAGACAGGACATATTCACCTTCTGATACTTATTCCAGAGTAGCTGTTTCTTCTTAATATATAGAACTTGCTTTATTTCTTCTTTTTTTTTAACTCAGAAGAAAAATGGGTTGATTGAACTCAAAATATTATCATCTCAACATCTACTACTGACCTGTATTAGTATGAAACATGAAGTCAGTTGACCATGAGCTATTCACTGGGGAAAATGGTATTCAGGGCAATATGATGTCTCTAGCATCCTGGAGTGGAAGAGTTAGGGAACCATGCATTGTCCACATTGATGGTCACTAGTATCTGGTATACAATGGAAGCATGGAGACATGGCTGAGCCTGATGAACTAATTGTAGATGTAGGCTTCTTCCCACAGGTCTCTATTATTAAAATCTCAAGACCTCAGCAGAAAATTTTCAGGTTATTGTTCATTATTCTGCTTATAGTATGATGGTCCAACTTACACAGTGACAAATCTGCATGCTCACATTCAACATTTTTAATCTGTGAGTCATTGGCTGAGGTCAATAAGAGTTAATGTTTCCCCAAGACTAGACACACAAACCTACGTGTCCATTCAAAAGAGAGAATTCTCAAAATTGAAAGTATATTCTTCAACCAGAAGCCTACTTCTCTGTTGAGCAATATTTTCTTGGACGTGAAATAGATTCAAGTTCGATAGTAGATGTCCCAGGAGAGGCCAACAGGAAAACGTTTGAATCCAAAAAGGTGCCTTTTAGCAGCCAACTCTAGGCAAAGAAAAAAAGGGAAAAGAAAAAGTCCATCCCTTAAGCCATTCCAAACTTGGCGAGAGAAGAGTATGGAAAGGAGATGAAAATGTTTGGGTGTTTTTCTTCTTTTTTATGTGCTCTGTCTTGTTGGCATCTTTTTGCCAGGAGATATTGGAAAGCCAACAATGTGCAACGCAGAATGGTAAAAATAAGCCCTGTGTTGAAGCAATCCAAGATGCTTGCCACGAAAATGTGTGCCAGTTCTGAGCAAATCTGAAACCAAGGTACTCCAATGCCTTCGTTACACTGAAGTGTATGAGAAAGTGGCAAGGAAGAAGAGAGAATTGTGCTATTACCATGGTAGAAAAGTAAGTGGACAGAATGTGCGGGAGAAGTGAGAGCCTGAAGTGTAGATTATGTTCTTATATTCAGCATAGTGGAGAATGGGCTGTGAGAGGAGCAAAGCCTTGAGACCTATGGAGAAAGCCGTTTGTCTCTGAAAAACTCAGTAGAGCAAGGTTAGAGGACCCGGGCTTAGTAGTGTTTCCTGCTCTATAATCATCAGTCTCCAGCTTTTGGCCAATGCAAGATAAATATCCTCTCTTTTTAAATACCTTCCTCTTTTGTTGAGATGTTGAGGGTTTGAGCAATGAGATTGTTTACAAAATTAGCCACTGTCTACATCCATGCTTCTTAACTAGTGTAGTGGAACACAGTATACTCAATGTGCTACTCACGACATACCTTTAGTCACGTAAAATTCCTAGAAATAAATATAAATAGCAAAATATACTAAAAATTACCCCTATAAAAACTAAGGATTGATTGCCTTTGATCCAGCATCTTCTTGAATTGATAGACAGGAACAAAGTTGCTCTCTTGGCTCATTTGCCATTTCACCTGCTCTAGGATGAGGAACCAATAAAAAAACACACGTATGTATATACATTATATATAAAATGTGTGTACATATAATTATATATACACATGTGTGTATGTATATGTGTGTGTATGTACTGGAAACTGGACAATCCAAGATCGGGGGTGTCACCATGTATGAATTTTCTACAGAACTCTATCACCACACTGTCATCTTTGCTGGGTTCTCTTATTATAGAAGGGAAAACCTAGCTCTTTGGGGCCCTTACACAGAGCACTGAAGTCATTTTGGAAGCTCTTCTTGCATACTTTGGAGGTAGCCAACAGCCCTCTAATTGGACATATGACCCACTCAGCAATAGGGAAATCAGGCCTGGCACTGGAATCCTAACCATCACTAATGAAGTTGAAGTTATGGATCTAGAAAGAGAACCCACAACCGCCATTCTACTAAACCACCGTAATCTCTAACTGTATTTGAAATATTTGTTCTTATGCCCACAAATAAGTGTAGTATTTAACCCTCATCAAGTTTGTAAGAGATGGAGACAATCACAGAAAAATACAACCAATCAAAATGCAGAATTGTAGAGAGTCCATTCCCAGTGGGTATATATATAAAATAACTTCCACATCCAAGACTTGGAAACATTGCAGAAGAGGGGGCAGAAAGATTGTAAAGGAAAAGAGGATCATGGATATGGCTGTGAGATTATGTCTTAGGGTACGCCAGAGAAGCTGTAACTCTGATGTCCCATCAAAATTGTTGCCTACAAACAAGCTGAACATGGACAACAAAAGACATTGTAACGTGGCAGGGGAAGTCCCACAAGGCCTCAGACCTACACAAAAATCTACAGGCAGCTAAGAAATGCTGAGAATGGCAAGGAGAAATGGTCATCTTTATAGAAAAGGAGGCCAGTTTTTATCTAATACCAAATGGTTAGCCCAGAAAATAGATCTAAAAGTGACAATTCACAGACTGAATAGGTTGTTTTTTAAGTGTTTAATAATGAATTTGTATATAGACAAATGTATATGCATATATATAACAATAATTAACAAAAAGAAGACATGAATTATGAGGAGGAAGGGGGAATATATGGGAGTAAAATTGAGGAAGAGGCTGGAGGAAACAGTGTAGTTGCATTATAATTTCAAAAAATAAAAGAAATAATTTTATAAATGCCACACTTGTGAGGTCTGAGGAACCCTGAGGAGACAACACAGGACCGAGAAGCATCCTGTGCTTTTGTCCTTCGTTCAATTTGAGCAAGAATCACTGTGCAGCTTTTGAACTTGCTAAAGACAGGTTCAAAGCAAACATCCAACAGTGCCAACATAGGACAAGGGGCAGCAGATGGGAAAAGCTGCATAAAGTGTTCTGGGTTCTACAATTGGTGATGGAGATACCCCATTCCCTCATACCCAGCTGATAGGCCTGAAAAACTAGATAGACACTGTAGAAAGCAGTTTGGCAATTCCATCTCAGGGTATATACTGTACTCCCCCCAAATTGATAATCAGATGCTGAGAGAAGCATATATATATATATATATATATATATATATATATATATATTCATATTCATAGCCTCCCTAGCCACAATAGCTAATGGGTAAACAGGATCCAGACATCTATCAGTGAATAAATAGGCAATATCAGGTATGTGTATATAATGGAATATTATTCAGCTTTTGTCAAAGACAAGCCTCGATGACCTTCATATGTTCTGGGGTAGGAGCATGAGGATGAGAATTATCAAGAAAAGGAGCAGAGAGATGATAGAAATAAAAGATAGAAACCCAAACCAGCCTGGGGAGGGACATTCAGTGAATACTGAACCACCCGCGTTTATTTTCCACCTGCTTATATACTTCACTCCAAAAGGGGAGGGGCGTAGGCAACAGACTTCCTTTACATGATGTGAGAAATAGATTTGAATTCTCCTACCTTTGATCCAGGTGGAGCAGATCCACCCCTATACCCAAAATACTAATTAGCCACACCCTAGGTCAGGATCTCTTGTTTTGTAGCCACACCTGTTATCAACAACTTTGAAAAAGCTCAAACTCTCTGACCTCCAGTCAAGGTGGAACAGGCTCACATCCATCGGCCTTCTCAGGCTTTAAAAAGGAATGATAAACTAATATACTTGAAAACAATATGCTAAAGAAAACAAATCATACACCCAAAGCTGTAGGCTTATCTAAAATAGGTAAATCTCCACCAACAAATAGCAGATTCATAGTTTCCAGTCTGTGGAAATTAATTATCAAATACATGATTTTGTTTTCAATGCTAAATACTTGAGAGATGGGTATAGTGCTATAGATAAGCATTACTATGAACATAATCTCTAAATTTTCCCTTTGATCTTATTTTTTGTGTATTTTACTTTAGTGAAGAGGGGTCTGGAAAGAGAAGCTTGCCTTGAATGAAGCGAGAGTAGACAGACAGTGGTAGACTAACTGGTGAATGGCGTGGGGTGTTATTCTATTTCCTAGCTGCTCTTCTGGAATTGACTGGAACTTGGTGAAATGCTTTTTAATAGGGGTCATAAGCAAAAATAATGTAAGGAAAATATGGCAGAGAAGAACACCGCAGCAAAGGCAGACACAGGTCCTACTGTGGTTGCAGACCAGCAGCCAGAAGTACAGGTGGGTCATACCAGATTAGACTCCTTCACAGCATCCCTGAAAAAATAAGTACAAGATGCAGACATGTATTTACCAAGATTCAAAGTGGTTCCAGTGAACAATGGGACAAAGCTGTATAAGCCCCCATGAGTTCGGGTGTCGTCTCAGACATTCATGGATGTGTGGTTGTTAGGTCACGTGTAGTGTGCTCTTTCAAATCAATCATCCTGAGTGTGGTGATGAAAACAAATTTCTCAAATGGCCATCCCTCATGTTTTAGTCAACCCTCATGTGAAGTCATGTGCCATGAAAATCCGTGAGGCAGAAAAATGCAAGGTAGAATGTGTTTAATGCGCAGCCCAGCAGTAAGCCAGCATCACTGCCGGCAGGCTTAGCTATGAAAGGTGGAGATAGAGACCGGAAGGGTAAACATAGGGGAATGAAGTTGGGGGGGGGGCACAAATGTGGAAAATCTTCCTCAGGATGATGAAAAGGACAAGGTACCTTCTCTTCGATGAAAGAATAAAACCAAGTAAAAGAATTAAAAAGGGGTATGCATGGAGCCACAGAAAGAGCTCTCCTGTCCCTGTGGCCAAGATGGGAGGGGTGGAGTTAAAAGGAGCTCAGAGCACAGCTGTGGGAAGGAAATGATTCTGCAAGGACATGGAAATGATAGGAACGGGAAGAAAGATAACAGCCTGAGCTCCGCTATGAGAAACGCCAGAACAGCCTCAGCTGTTCCCTGCTCTTCGCAACTGTGGGAAGGAAGAAACTCTACAAAGGAGAAACATATTCTCCCGTGAGAGGAAGGGGCGGGTCCCGCGGCTGCCTGTTCTACACTAAAATCAGCACCTCTCCTCACACAGGTTACTTCTGATTCTATGGCATTGCAGAGATCCTGTGCCATTGAGTTCAGGCTTTATCAGCCTTTGAGCCGGAAGGTGTTGGCTCATCAGGCTCAGTCTATCTGTGAGAAATGTATGCTTCTGGTCATTATAAAATAAATAATAAATAAATAAACATTCTCTTTTTGTCAGTTGGTTTCTCCTGACCCTGGATAATTATGTGTGTGCACACGCATACATACGCATTTGTATCCATTGGGTACCCTATACAAAGTGTCCTGCAAAACCATTGCTGAGCCTTTATACAAATGTGATGAGATCAGAAGAGTCATGCTACAGATATTTGAAAATCAAGGTTGACTGGGTGAACATTTTCCTTCATGCCTATTTTTTATTTTTATTGCCACATACTCAGAAGCCTCAGTAATTTAGCCTCCACCTAAGACGGAGCACGGACTGAAAACGCCATGTGCACATTGACTCACTGTGTCTCCTTTGAAGTAGTCATAGAGAGCATTGAATAACATACACTTTGAAAGGGCTATAATTAGTGCCATTGTAGAACGCAGCAATAGATGACTTAGCCGTCTACTGTGCAAACACACAAGAAGGCGATTCCAAAAGCCTGATATTTGCTTAAAATTCAATAGTTGTTTGAGGTTCCAGAAGGGGAGGGGCCAAAAGGTGGACTACTGATATAATTTTACCAATATGAAGGGGGTAACCAGCACTGTATCTTCTGAATTATTTACCAGTGAGCTAGAGAACGTTCAACAAATCTCTAGGCAGTTCTTTTAAAAGGTTTCACTGATTTCAATATGCTCGTGCCATTGATTGAAATAAAGTCATCATGATATCAGGCTGCATTCTAGTTATCCTTTTTTTTTTTTTTTTAAAAAAAATCTTGATCAGAAGACATCCTTAAAAAATCAGAAACCAAGAGGAGTAAAATGACAGTTTGAACCAACATCATGTTTAAAAAGGTATATCTGGTTCCTATATATAAATGTTTAACCCACTGCCCTGAAAGTCACAGGACACTGGACAGGAAATGATGACAAATGACAGAAAACAGGAAAGGTCACAGAACAGAGCCTCACAAACAGTGCTTGACTTCTCTTTCATTAAATGTGGAGCCTCGTTTTTACATGTCAGAATTTGCTATGCCTTACTCAAATTTTTCACTTTCTGTGGAACAGAAATATCAAAGAGACAGTATTGATAACACCACGCTGAAAGATAATTTTGCTTAGCTTGCATTTCAGTATTACTGAAAAATAAAATGTAACAATCATTTATTATAAATCTTGATTTGTTTTTATATTGAGTGAATAAAGGCATTATATCTAACCAACATATGATACTTCAGCTCTCTCTCTCTCTCTCTCTCTCTCTCTCTCAGACAGTCTCAGACAGACAGACAGACAGACACACACACACACACACACACACACACACATTCTACAGTTTGAGTTAGATGGATGCTTGAGTCTCCATGAGCCTAGTTCTAGCATGTTGCAGAGAATTGATATTCACATTACTGTCTACAGAATTTCACAATGTGACCAATGAATTGCTGTTGAGTTGCCTGTACCAAAGTTCCAAAGACTATCTCTGGGTCTTGTAATTTTCTATGAGGACTTGTATAATTCATCATATAATTTAATTCAAAGCCATGATTTATCATAATACAATCATATAACAAAAAATCAGCAAGTTGAAAATATACATGGGACAGTTCCCCCAAGCAATCAGAAGACAATACATAATGCTTTGCTAGTACAGTTGTCCAGGGTGTACTCAACTGCTTCCACACTGGATTCTGACATTTATTATAGTGAACATATTTAAAATCCCCTAGATTGCTGAAAACTTATGAAACACAACTGTTATCTGTAGTCGTGTGTCATTCTCCCCTCCTGCGATTTGGTGCCTTCTGATCAATCTTTTCCTTTCTTGGCTGCTGGTTTTCTTAATGCTAGTAGCCAAAGGCTCGTTTCAGTAACGCTGCCCTGCACAGTCATTTTTCTGGTAAAAGAAGAAAGACATATCCTGCTTTGCAATATTTGCTGACTTTCATGATGTAAATTCTTTCGCCGTGGGCACTTTCCACTGACTGCTTGATGACACTCAGTGTGAGCTTGGAAGATCAACCCTTGGCTCTCCATAAATCAGGGTAAGTTGTCATGGACACATCAATGAACACATTGTTAATTAATGGCATTGTTTCTGAGAGACGGTATCTTGAATCCCTGAAAGGGTGTGCGGTGTGAGTCATTGATACTGAAGTAAAAAGAAACAACAAGTTAGGTATCTGGGACGTTGCAGATGGCCCTGTATTAGTGACCATCTTTTCCCTGAGCACGCTGGATGGGAGCTGTTCAGTTCCCAAGATCCCACAAACTGTAAAAATTTTAGAGCCATGATTGGGGGAAGCTTTTATTTCACAGCAAACATTTCATAAACAAATAAGCTTAGAGCCAGAGAATATAAGCGACTTTCCAAGATTCCTGTCAGTTACGGACAGGACCATAGAAGTAAGAACCCCGCTTCTGGGAGAGTTGAGACCTCATTCTCAATAATTAGTGAACAAACCCCCCCCCCCACATAAAATAAAGTCCACCAGAAGTTTCAAGTTCAAAATTTTGAGAATTTAATCTAATTTGTCAACCCCAGTAGAGCTAAAAGTAGAGGCAATGAGAGAATCAGCTGCCAAGGCAATGAGAGAAAACTAAAAGCCATGTGGGAGATGAATTGAGGGCAGAAAGGGATACATTTTCAACAGTTTGTCTTGTAACTTCTGGCTATATATTTATGAACAAATTTGCATCTTTATCTTTTAAAGTTTGTTCTTAATTTTAAAAGGCAGTAAAAGTCACGGAATACAGGACTGAAGAAATGGCCCAGTGGGTAAAAATGCTTGCTGCCATTTCAAGGACCCAAGTTCATTTTGTAACAAAGCACCCACAGTGGCTGTTCACCGCTGTCCATAACTCCAGCTCCAGGTTCTTCAATGCTCTCTTATGAATTCCATAAGTACCCACATGCAAGGGGCAGAGTTTCACATAGATCCACATACATAAACACTCAAATAAAAGTAAAGTAAATCTTCGGAAAAATGGAGTAATCTATTATGAATTCAGTTTATGCTTGAGGCATATAATGGCTAAGGTGATATTTTTGTCTTTTCTGACTTTTCTACATAACTATATAGTGTCTTTGTAAAAATTTAAAGATTTATCACAACGACCACTAACTTATTTTCCATGACTAGAGAATGGTTACATACATTTGCATTTAAAAGCTAGTAGGCTGCCAATAAATTCTGTATAATTCAGAATTTTCTATAAAAAGATTTGTTAGACAAATTCATCATAATTTAGAAGGTTTGGGAATGAAGCCTGGGCATAGATGATATGAATATCGCCATGAAGATAGGAATTAGACACTGTTTCTCTGATATGACACCAAAGGAAATGAGCACCCAGTCCCAGTATACACATTTTCAGCCTGTTCTTTCTGTCACAGAAATAATGACAAATGCAATCTATAATGCCACATTTGATTTCACTTTTCTCTAACCATCTAGATCGCAAGTTCCTTTAAGATAAAGAACACTGTAGTGTCTTGTCTTATGCACAGGTACTTTAAGCAGCATAAGATATGATAAGGAAGGCAAGCGGAGTTCAGGTAACTTCAGGTTACCCTGTATGCCTGGCACCATTGAAAGTCTCTCCTTTCAAACAACAAGGTGTACGGCGAGGTTCTGACTCAAGGTCAACATTCTTTGTAGGTCAGAATAAGGGGAAACCAATATACAGAAGGAAGATGAGGAATGTATTCCAAAAGAGCATATTTTAATCCCATCATTCAATTATCCATCTATTTATTTATGCATTTTACAAAGACAGCGACCTCAAGATCTGTGGTCTCTGCCTCCGCCGTTCAACCAACCAAGCATAGAAAGTATTTGGAGAAAGATTGATTCAGTACTGAGCATGTGAAAGCACTTTGTCAGCTACCAGACCTTTAAAAGCACAGCCATCATTTATATAGCATCTGCATTTTAGTATTATAAGTAAGCCATTGATGAAAGTATACAGGAGTTTTATGTGCCCTATGCAAATGCTACATGATTTTATCTCAGTTATTTAATCACCTGCTGATGTGGGTCCCCACAGGGGTGGGAGGACTGAGCCTTCCACGTGTGTGGAGGGATAGCTGCACATGTTAAGCACGAACATCACTTTACACAACTCATCTTGGTTCTAGTCAAATAGCAACGGCTGAAACAAAATCGTTTCACTCCCCAAACTTGAATTCTCCCTTATAGTTTAAAAGATCAAAATCCATCCTGGATCCACTAGATGTAGCTGTGTTATAAACCCTGGTAAAGATCTGAGGTTGTTAACTGCCTTGAGAAACTGAATCTGATTCCAATATTTTCCAATCCCCTAGAAAGCTGCTGTTTTGTGAATGAATGAACCACACGAGAAAAAAAAAAAGCCACTACGCTATGAGACCTATTTTCTTTGCATCTGTCCCCTGCTGTCTGGTTCAAATTCCGTTAACTCACTTGAGCTGTGGCCACATTTTATCTCCATGGAGAAGAGAGATGGGTTTCTGACAGAGATGAGGTTCTTAGGGTGCCACAAGTTCTGCCTCATTGCTTTCTGGTTTGTACTAAAGTTCCCGAATAGTTGTGTTTATCAATAAGCCTCTCGAATCTTTTATGGAAACATAAAGTTTCGTTCGTTAGGATGGCACGAATTTACAGACATTGAATTTAAGGGGAAGCAGTAACTCTGCCAAGCCTGCTATATTTCCACAGGGCAAACCATAGGAGAAGCAATGCTTATGGTCCATAGTCTTCTGTGCTATAGACTAGGAATGACCTGTGGGTGCAAGTTATAGATGATAGATCCTGGTTCAATGAAGGATGCTAAATGTTGGGGTCACTAAATGAGAAAATATCCTGGCTTGAAAAACAATTTGTTTAAATATATACAAACCTTTGCCTTATTTAATTAATATGAAATTGTGAGATGAATTTCTATATTAAATTAGTTAGACTACTCGAAGGACAACGAGGCAAATTTTCAGATTCAGTGTTTACAGTCTGTCTTCTGGGAAGCAACACATATCCATCTAGAGTGGCTTGTTTAGAACCTCAGCATCTGGACATAAGGAGATCCAAGTGTTGGGAATGGCGCTTTCATAGATGGCTTTTAAATACACACTTATGATCCTCTTTTTTTCTTTTTTCTTTTATTAAAAATTTCGGCCTCTTCCCCACCTCCCTTTTACCTCCCCCTCCCCCAACTCCCCACCTTCCACTCCCCTCCCCCTCCCTCTCCAGTCTGAAGAGCAGTCAGGGTTCCCTCTTGATCTTGCACAAGACAAGCAAACCTTTGAAGGTTCCATCAACCACTCACATAGGAAAACAAAGGGGCAGGATATCAGTCTCTTCCACGAACAACTTAAGGCTGCCTCGCTTGAAATTCAGTTTTCTACAGAAAATAACACCACAATTGTACCTTGTTCATACCATATAACATTATAACATAGCCGAGGTTATGCTGGTCAAAAATCATAACCAATTCTTCAGTAAGCCATTTAAATATTCCCATGAGCTCAAAGGAATTTTTATGTCAGTTTTTGCCTTGAATTGAGGTTTGGTTTTTTTGTTTGTTTGTTTGTTTTTCAAATACCCTAAATAGAACTTATGCATGGGGACATGACAGAGTCAGACCTCAGGAAGTTCTTATTGAGCCTTATCAATTAGACACTTGAATGTGACACAGAAGGTTCTCTGTTGCTACCTTTCACCGTCCTTGGTGTCACCAGTATGGCTTCTACAGAAATCTTAAGATTTATGCCTGTGGCATAGAGTCTTGGCTTAAGTCACAGTATGATTCGTGACTTTTTATTGTAGAGAAGGCTTTGAATAGTATCTGCAGTCTTAATTTGCATGCAGGGTGAGTAGTACAAATTTTATACAACAATCATTTTTGCCACACTCATCTCATAGCTGACAATTCACTGTATATCTCTTCTTAATAAAACTGCCTTTGGACACAAGACTGCCTCCACTCTGTGCTGGAAGCTAACTCACGAGGTTGGCTCATTCGGGGCTACAAACTTGACCCACTCAGTTCAGATTAGGGCTTGCCTGCCTGCCTGCCTTCTTCTTTCCTTCTTTATTTCCTTCCTTCCTTCTTTCCTTCCTTCCTCCCTTTTTCTCTTCTTCTCTTCTGCGTGTATGGTGGAGAGGATTCACATCTGCCATAGTGAGAATATAAAGATCAGAGAATAACTGTCAGCAGTCAGTTCTCTTTATCTACCTTGTTGAGACAGGGTCTCTCTCTGGGCTGTGTATTCCAGGCTAGCTAACCCATGGAGTTTGGGACGACTTTTATTCCTGTCTCACCTTAGGAATAACAGGAGTACAAATGTATACCTCTGTGTGTTGCTTTGTTTTCCGTGTGGGTTCTGGGGACTGATCCTTACGGAATAACCTTACGGAATGGAAGGATAATAACCTTCCATTCGGTTATTATCTATAGGTATCATAAGTCAAAAACTGAATATATGTTCCATGTCCCTTTAGGGTCACTACTGGCTTTTGTTATACTTAAATTCTATATTTGTTTCCAAAATTCTCTCCTGCCCATAGACAGGACCTGAAGTTACAAAGGCTGGGAGGCGTCAGGTGCTTCCCTTCGTCTCACGGTCCCTGGGACGGAAGCATCTTCTCGGTCTCGGGCTTGGGACCGTCCGTCTTTGAGCTTGCACCTTTCAGAGTGCGGGTGTTTTATGGAATACATGAGCACTCGTGTGACTTTCTGACCTCATTTTAAAGCTGAAACTTTTCCATGTACCAAAAGAGCTCTGCTCGTTCTAAAGGGAGGCTGACGCAGACAGCCACGCCACCTCAGAAGGGACATAGAAACAGCTGTGTTTATTTGAGCTTTGCTTTGCCAGGTCTCAGAACCACAGCAGGAAGGACTTAAGACAGAGCCAACAACACTCACACGGCCATGTCACCCCTGCTCCGGGGGAACCTCATTCCATTTGTTTCTCGTGATGGAGAAAAGAAAATACTTCAAAATAAATGTACGTGCGGCAAGCACAGGAGCTAATGAAGAAATGACTTGTGATATGTATTGATCATTTTTCTCACAATGGCACTGCAAGTTAGTAACTGTTGGTGGGTAAACAGACTCCAGAAAGTCTCAGTAGTTTTATCGAGCCATGTGCCAGTGTATAGAGAAATTACTAAGTGCGTCCATAGCTGACATAGGCGTCACCTTATGTGTGCTGTACACAGATTTGATTTGTAAGTTACTGACAAAATCCTCCAAACTAGGTATTTCATATCCGCCTTTTACTTAGGTTAAGTTCTTTGAGAAGATGAATGGGGTTGAGCTTCTGGGACATGGAAAGGTGAGATAAAATGTTCAAACTATGATTTTTGGATCTTATAAAACATTAATGATGTGTAAGTAGTAATCAATTGCATGAGCTACGTTGTTTACGTGAATGACGCACTGTAGGCAGAGGACTGACAGACAAGTCTTGGGCATTCATCTTTTAAAAAGAATTAGCAGTCATGTACAATAAGAACTTATCAGAGACGGAGGAATATGAGGCACTGGAAAATGCACAGCGGGGCTGAGACCTGTTTCTCTTTCATTGCATTGCTAGGATCTACAGTTACTGATGGGTGGAAATCAGAGCTACCTCTGGATCTCAGACGCAGTCTGTCCGTAACAAAAGGAAAGGCTGTGGACTGCCACACTGTCAAGTCTTCAACAGTGAGCAGGGAGAGTTAGCTTTAGTACAGAGATCCCTGAGAAGAGCTTGCTCTGTAATCACAGAAATTCCACCCCCAGTGTATTTTAGGTGTGTGTGGTTGATTTCCGAATAGAGCGCTATAAACTATATCAGATAGAAATAAAACTTTGGCATTGGATAAAACTTTACATTTTGCAACAAAGATTTTAATTTACAGAATAGATGCATTTTGTATTTACAAACATGACTCTCATACAAATTGCACTAACGCAATATTTTTTAAGAAAAATATTTATTGTCAGTATCATATTTCAGGGCTTTCCTCATAGACTACTTCCTAACATAATCTATATTATGTTATGAAGAAAACTGAACTGTGCTCATGCCCATGTCTTTTACTGAGAGGAAGAACACTCTGAGGGTACTAATGACACATTGGGAGGCTTCCTGAGCTGTGTGCCTCTGAGCTATGGACCACTTTCCAGTATGTCATCAGTTGGCCTTAAAGATATCTATCCCATCATGAAGTGTCTTTTATATTATTGGGGGATGGCAAAAAGAAAGAAAAGTAAAAAGGGGAGAGAGATAGAGAGACAGAGGGGGATCATTAGGAGAGTTATGTGAGCACAAGCTTCTAAGTTCTACTTTAGACCCAACTCTCAGAGAGCCTTCTGTTCACAGGGCTCCCATCCAGTTTCAGCATTATCCTTACTGTGGCTCAGAATCATCCACTACGGATTAGGAATCACTACATACAAACTGATAAACTCTACAAACTAAGTCCGTTTCTGCCTGAGAAATGGCTCTTACCACTGAACGGCACATACTACATACAGGTCAGAATCGGCAGAGTTGTATACAATTTCTTAGCTACTCAAGTACATTTTTTATACAAAAATGGTTTGATATTCTGTTTGTTCATTTCAGGAAAATTAAAGCATGATCAACTAAGTTTCATTAGAATAACTTTCTGAGAGAAGTTTGTATACATGCCAGTAGATAGGAATAAAGCTATAAAAGTAAGCCAACTCTAACTACATTTACTATGCACGTGATAACCTTCTGATGATGGAAATGGAGAAATTAAGACATTAATACATATTAGGTTATCAATGAGGCTTTAAGTTCCATAAACTATAATAACAAACTCAAAGGAACTTAGGAAAAAGAGAGATTAAAGGCATTTTGTTGTTGTTTAACGGAGAAGCAGGTGGCTATGGGGAAATATTGTTCAGATGCCAGTGCGAGCAGGCACATGGCATCAGTGATCAGTAACAGCTCAGGAAATGTTACGGGGACTTTTAAACGTCTCAGGGATTTGTCTTGTCAAACTGAGACATACATCAGAGCAACGGCATCCAATGCCTGCTGAATGCAGAGGCCCCAGGCAATCTGCAGTTGATTAGCCTTGCTGGTCTCATTGCTAGTGAACATTCAGCCATCTCTGAAATGAAGTTGCCTGCCTGTTTCTTTCCATGAATAAATAGGAAAGGTCTGGGAAATACGGCCAATGTGTAATGAAGAGGATGGAAATGACTCGCCCTGCATTGTTGTGTTTGATGAACGTCACACACACCACTAAGGATGAGCTTGGGTGCTGAACTTTGAAAACCAATTCTCTTTGAAGAATTACTGTAAGATCTGCCAAGGCATGTGCGCGCGCACACACACACACACACACACACACACACACAAATCCACCAGGTAATAGATTTTAACTTTATAATATACAAGTGCTATATTATAAATATTAAGTATCAGTAAAAAGTTAAAGATCTCATCAGTCAGCAAGCTCTAGTGACTTCATGATTGAGGTCCCCTGTTTTGTGAATTCATGATTGACCAGGCATAGGGCACTTACCTGCAGTCTTTCACACTGGAGACAGAAGCAGAAGAATTATAAGCTGAAAGCCAGTGTGGTCTATATATAGTGAAACTGTTTCAATTATAACTGCTGTTGTTATTATTATTATTATTATATAAACGATTTCCAAAAGTTTCATTTAAAACCTCATATCATTCCATGTGGAGGAAATCTAAAAGACCTGTAGTGAATTACTCATAAACATAACTCAATATAACTCATAATTTTGAACTGTATAGTGATCCAAGAGTAGATAGATATTCTACACGTCTCTATGCATGCATGTATGTGCCTGCACAATGTGTTCAAAATATCTTTGCTAGAGGGGACTGAGCAAATGTACCATAGGCCAAATAAATATGTCTACAGCAAATTTCCAAGGCCAAGTCTGAGAAAATAACCAGGAAGGGAGCTTTGGATCGGCTACAGCAGCCTTTTTCCCTCCAAGTAAAGAGCTGAGAGGACTAAAAGCAAGATCAAAGAGTGAACACTGGGAGACACAGCCTCTCTCCCAACTTCTTGGCGCCTTCCCCACGCTATCTCACCAGGCACAAGCTAAGACAGCCAACAGCATCAAGCCCGAAGCCAACTAATACCCCTCCAGAAGGGAGGGAAAGGATTCTGTAATTGAATAGAGATGGGTATCAATGGCTCCTGAGAGAAGCGACAGTCGGGATCCAAATCACCATCCCCTTCAAAATACCCAGTATGGTGTTAGTTCTCTTTTTCTGATTTGAAAGGATTTTCCAATAAGGTTTGGAAACCACAAGGAGTGAGCGACGAGGGTAGCAAGCCTGCAAAGTCTCCTGAGAGGCTGAAAGACTAGTTATCAGAAACATGACCAGAACTGCCGGCTGGCTTCAAGAAAGCACAGGAAGCTGGAGAAAAATAACCAAATGGTCTCTTGCCACAGGCTTTGCAAACAGGTGTGGGGCCCCTACCTGCTTGAGCAGCGTGGTAGAAGGGCCAGCAAAACACCACTTGAGTCACTGTCTGCTGAACGCCCAAATAAAATATGTTATTCTCCAAAAAGAACTCTGAGAGGTCTAAAAGGAACTCCTTCCCCTGAAGCCTGACCTCAGCACGCTCTGCAGAGGTACATTTTCTAGGATTGTTCATCCATTTACCTGGAAGCAATTAAATGTGACTCAAATTAAACACAGTCTAAGACCAAAAGAAAATATTCTAAAACAGATCTAAACCCCTCTCTTTCTTGTGCCAGGAGCTAAGCGATGCAGAAATGGGAAAAGGAGACCATTTGGAGGAAAACATCTACATTGTCTGAGGTAAGAGTGGGAGATCACAGAGAAAGGCAAGTTAGTTGCAGCAGGTGGAACTGATTAGGAAAGTTCTAGAAAACAGTTCATATTCTCCATCTTTTGGGCTAAGGGGATGAGGAAAGCAGAACATTTGCAGGTACTTGTTCAAAGTGATTTTTTTTTCCCTTTTAATCCTGTGAAAACTCTTCTTGTCTCAGAGGACTTTGGTTGTTGAATCCTCAGCAATGTTTGGGGATTTGGGACTTGAGAAGAAATGGAAGCATGATATTTGACCACAGGGAAGGAAGGGGTGACAAGAAGGACCTGGGAATTCAAAATAATCAGGAAGATCGGGGTGGGTGGGAACTGGAACTGGATCATATTACACGGAAGCCTGATACTGTCCACCCCTTTTCTGCCTTTGGATGTTTGTGCCTGAAACCCTTCAGAAGACCAGAGAACAATATTCCATAGAGGCCCATTGAGAGAATGGTGAAGGTGAGCCCCCAGACAGGCAGCTAGAGCAAACAAGCACAGACAGAAAACGCATAGGTCCAGAAAGTGCTATAATATTCATTTTCTCTTGGAGTTGTTTTTTTAATTTGGTGTCTCGTCTTGGTTGCTTTGGGTTTATTGTTGTTGTTTGTTTTGTTTTAGGGCTTTTTGTTTTGATTTTTTTTTCTTGCAGGGTATTGGTTTTGATGTTCTGTTTATTTAGAAACATACTGCCTTGTGGTTTTGCTTTGTTGAGATGAAATAGCCCTACACGAATCAGGTTAAGTCTGAAACTTCTGTGTTCAAGGAATCCCTCTGCCTCAGCCTAAGCACCTGGGACTACAAAGAAGCATGCCCCACAACCATCTTGTTTCTTTCCTAATTACAAGATTTAATTGCTTTGTAAATTTGCAAGTTGTGGAAAAACACAAAAAGGGAAATGTGAATTCTATTTTAACTATTTTTCTTGCACAACTACCTTTTCCACATCGTTTTAGGTTTTCCTTGTTTTGTCCAAATTCACTATTTGTGTGCTATAAACCCTGCCTTGTACTAAGAAAATCTATACAAAGTCAGTGTTTGAAACATCTTCAGGTAATGTTCTAGAAGGAAAACTTTAATGGAGTTTCTTACTTTACGGTACCTGTAGCTCACCACACCTATCTGCGCTCTATGTGCTACCATACAGTTTGTGAACCGGGCAAGGGGCTGGGGATTGAAACACACAAAGACACACAGACAGACAGAGACACGGGTCATCCTTGAAACAGGAATGCCCCCCTTATTGTGTACCAGAGCCGCTTATATAGAGATTCTTAACTGATAGTCACCCCCAACCAAACCCACCAGAAACCACTCTCCTGCCATCAGGAATTCCTGAGGGTCTCGTGCTCAGAGCAGCTGCAAGGATGTCTCAGAGAAGAGGAAAACAAGTTGTTTACAAGAAATTCAGGATCTGGGGTGTTCATAGATCCCAACAGGTACCTACTAGTTAAATGAGCATAACTTTACATTACATACATACTGGGCTAGTTAATTTTTTTGCTATTATCAATAACTACAGCATAAATCATTATTTCATTGAGACAAGTTTATAAGAGTGGATCTCTAAACCAGTGATTCTCAAACTATGGGTCACGACCCCTTTGGGAGGGGTCACATATCAGATAGTTGCATTATGATTCATAACTTTAGCAAAATTATAGTTATAGTTATGAAGTAGCATTGAAATAATTTGATGGTTGAGGCCACCACAGCCCGAGGAACTGTATTAAAGGGTTTCAGCATTAGGAAGATTTAGAAGCACTACAAACATTTAATGTTCCTTTTTCAAGTCATTATTCCTAATGATAGCAAGAATTTCTTTGCCCACTTCATACACAGTGTTGGATGTTATCGTTATCAATTTTGGAAATCTCAGTAACTTTGAGAAAAGGATCATTCATTTTTATTCCTATGGCTATGATAAAATACTGTGCCAAAAATCCGCTTATTTGGCTTACCATTCCAAGTTGCAGTCTAGTATTGCAGGGAAGTCAAACCAGGAAATCAAAGAATTACATCCAGAGACAATAACAGGGAGAGTGGGCACACACAGATCATTGGTGTTGGGTTGTTAGCTTAATTCAGAGTTACACAGTTCAAACTAGTCCAAACCTAGGGAATGACGCACCCACAATGGGCTGGGTCTCCCTACGTCAATTAACAATCAAGACAATCCCTCACATATACACCCACAGGACAACCTGACCTAGATAATTCTCCTTCCTGGGTGATTCCAGGCGGTGTCAAGATGACAGGTAGAACTAGCCAGCAGGCATGTAGGTGTCGGTTTTCAAGATTATTTTAATTAATGAAACAATAAGCTTTCCCAGGAACTTAATTCTGATATACACACTAAAGTGTTTTGAATATTTTATCAAGTCACTGTCTTTTTTCACTGTTTTATCAATATTATTAATTCAGTCTCAGATCATTACTTAGAAGTTTTCCTGTAGGAAATTGTGTTTCCTAAGGCTTTGTGCAAATCTCTTAAGACTTGCTTCACTATGGCTCTGTGCAACACAGGGAAAACCTTTGAAAATTCCAGAGACTCCACAAACTGTAGTTCACCTCCATGCTCATCAGCCAGGCTTACTATAAACACAGAGGCTTGAGTCAGCTGCAGCTAAATACTAGTCAGCCTGGCTCTCCTACTAAATTGAATAAAATGTTTGTACCAGAGAGTTTCTACATTTTACTGAACAGGCTCCCTAATTATAATTATATTCTCCACCCATGTGGTTAACTTTTATTCCTGCTAAAACTCTATCAGAAATGTAAACTAGGGTTGTGGTAGAGCATATATACATATAACATTATCTGTAAACATCTCTCTCTCTCTCTCTCTCTCTCTCTCTCTCTCTCACACACACACACACACACACACACACACACACACACACACATTTTATTTTTCTCTACTCTGCAAAATCTGGATCCCCTCAGGAACCAATGTGTTCCTTCTATAGTAGCAAAGCTTTATCCATTGAGCTGAACATTTTCTCTCCTGAGTCCATATATAAATTGTAGAATGAAAATAAAATAAACTATGGTTTTTAGGCCAGTATTAGAGAAGAAAAGGGAAACTTTCATGTCCATTCATTTATATGAAAAACTGCTGTTTCTCAGGAAATAGTAGCAATGTTCATAGATCTTTGCCATTTAGCAAGTACATACAGCTTAAGGGGTCATTCTTAATAATGGACCCTGGGAAAAGTGTGCAATAGAAACCCTAACATAACATAGCCAGCTCTTTAAATGTCCAAGGAAGTTATGGCCATATCCCAGCCCTCATCTGCCCTTTACAAACTTCACTTTCTGTGGGGAAATTGCTCTCCCTGGCCAGCCCTTCCTAAATCAGCACATTGACGTGTTCTTTCTTTTTGCCTTTCTTGGCACATCCAAATCTCTTTACTTTATGCAAGAAATTGAGTTTCTAAGACTATAAGGGAATGGCTAAGTTTGCACTCCCAGAATTGTCAATTAGAAGTAGGAGCTGGATCTCTTATGTCCAGCTCCTTCCTGCTCTGCCACAACTCCATGAACTCCAAACACAAGCATTCTATGGGCACTGCTTGTATGTTGTAGAGCTACATTTGACTTTTCTGCTTTAGTTCCTTATTGAGATAATATTGGTACATGTTTGTGAGTACAATGTGGTGTTTGACTCATGCGCAGTTGGGTAATCACTAGATCAGTGAGATTAGTAAGTCTACTACAAGCCTGAAATTTTATCACTTCTTTTTATTGAGTACACAAAAGTCCTAGCCTCTATTTTGGGATATACAGTTCCACTCACCCTATAATATGCAAGCACATTTGTGTTCATCTATCTTAGTGAACCATAACACTATGTCCACTAATCCACGCTTTAACACAAGAATTCCCACTCTGGTAACCTTCATTTAACTACTTTAAACCATAAATGCAAGTCTCCTGTGAAAATAAGAGATTGTGATGAAAGAAATAATACTGAAAACCCAGTTAAAACTCCCGTGTGAGTTTGTGTCACTATACGCACTAATAAACCACCATGAGCAAAAATTTATATAATTTATATAATATTTAGTGAAAATATCTGAAGAAAATGATGAAAAAGGAAAGCATTATCTTTTAAAATCGTCAGTCATTTCAACAACAAATCACTTAAGATTGAAGAAAATAATGTATTAGAACATCTCGACTTACCTTCTTAGATGAACCAATTGATCGTTGTGCACGGGAGAGTCAGCCTCTCATTTATTCTGGTTCAATAAGGAGAGCTCAGCACTCTCTCCATCAGAAGGCTTTAGGGATTTATCATGGAAAATTGCAAAACTGCATAGTCATAACAGATATTATATTGTACAACGATCACTCCTGGTGGAATCAGGATCTGAATAGCTACTGTGCTAATGTAGTAACAATTATGAGTAATTTCATCTGAGCTTGGAAATCAGAAAATGAAAGTCATTTTACTGACAACCTCCCTCTTTGTTGCGCACTCACACAAGCTGTGTTTCATCCTCATTTCCCACCATTCAGCTGGTGGTCACACACGCTATGAATGAAAGCCTTAGATTTTTGCTCAGCCAAAATCTGTTTCCCATTGTCTAGAACACAGCATTGACATTCTTTCTAGAGAGGCTCTTCCCTACTGCCATCTGCACAGTTTGATCAGAGAATGGTGCATATGGCTGTATCCATCAGTTCAAACCTACACAGGTACCCTGATTAAACTTTTGGGGTAATAACGGGAGGGCTAGTCTGTGGACTTGCTGGAAGGTGCGAGATGGGTCTGCTCCCAGCAGTATTACAGAGCCTCATCACTACCAGATTTTTGTTGTTTTTTTACAGATTTTTGTTTTTGTGTTTGCTGTTTCTTAACCAGACTATGGTGGCACCATTCCCATCAAGCGTCCAGCTAACACACCATTCAGAATGCTAATAGTGGCATCTACTTCAGTTGATGCACAGAGCAATTCCAGCTCCCTCTCCTAAGGTATTATCAGCTTGCTTCCACAAATACAAAGTAATAAATCCAAACGACACCAACAACAAAATGCACAATTTAAACTCATGTATTTCCTGTCTTTTCCTATTTTTCCAGAATTTTCTCATGCACTGACTCTACTCAGATCTTTCTGTGTCCTGCTGCCTGGTCCTGGGACAAAACTATCCTCAGCTCTGTGTCTTTATGATGCTGTGGGGTCCAGTTCCATCTTCTCCTAAGAGGTTTCACACCTGCCAATACCTGCTCACCAGCTACTTTAAGAGGTCGTTTAAAACTTACCTGTTCACCTGAGAGGTTTTTCCTGATACTTCTGGTTAAAGTTATTCTCCACCCCACTTTATGCTAATCAGTGTTAACAAGCATCATGTTCCTATCAGTTCTTGTAGGAGATTTTCCTTTAAAGCAAAGTGATGGAGGAGGTCATTGGTTAAGGAATAAAGAAACTGCTTGGCTGGCCCTCATAGGTTAAAACATAAGTGGGAGGAGTAAAGAGAACAGAATGCTGGGAGGAAGAGGAAGTGAGCTCAGAGGCCATGTTCCCCTCTCCCGGGCAGACACACGCGATGAAGCAACCAGCCAGGTCAGAAATGCTGAGTCTTTCCCGGTAAGACCGGTGCTACACAGTTTATTAGAGATGGGTTGATCGGGATATCAGAATTAGCCAGTAAGGGCTAGAGCTAATGGGCCAAGCAGTGTTTAAAAGAATACAATTTGTGTGTTGTTATTTCTGGTGTAAAGCTAGCCATGCGGGAGCTGGGCGGGACGAAAAGAAGGCCTGCAGCTCCTACTACAGCAAAGCCTGATTCTTAGGGATCTTCACCCCCTCTAGTAAAGATATCTGTGCTCCATCAACAACTCAGCAGGGTTACAATGCCCTGGAACTTGCTCCTGAATGCACCGCCACTAAACGACAGCTTCAAACACCAAAGGAAGACTTCTAATAAAAGTACTGATGAAGCTCCATGGCATTAATTATGATGTTAGAAAATGGCTTTCCTCTTAAGAGGCAGAGTGAAAGCTGTGCGCTGAGGTCAGCCCAACGGCAGTGGAGACACATTACTGTCTCCTCATTTCATACAGACAGCCAGGTTTAAGAACTCGGGAGCTATCATGGGGCTCTTCGATGGCCTCTTGTGTCGAGAGTGGTAATATTATAAAAGAGGAAATGCCTCATTTCATTTTGTCCTTGCAATAGACTTCTCAGAACAGACCCTTCTCCTCACTAATATATACTTCTTCACCTGCCTGAGTCTTATTAAGCCTGAGAGTTTCCTATTTCACCTGGAACATAGAAAATAATTGCTTTGGTATTCTGCCTAGAGAGAATGGGAGAATGTGGAGCATGCAGGGTTCATGCCTCCAGAGAAAACAGAACAATTTGTCCCCAGAAAATGATTGGAAATAACAGAGGAACAGCCTGTGATTACCACATGCCTCCCTGCAATACAACCAAGCTATGAGAATTTCACACAAGTGACTTTGAAGGTCAGCACAGATCTTGAAAAACCAAAGAGGGAAGTGGGTTTGGCAAGTGACCTCACCAAGCTACTCGTAAGCAACCAATCCATAACAAAGTCCTGGTAGCTGAATCATCCAATCTCTTTACAGTTTTGCATTGGGGGTAGGGTGATATAATAAGATGCTTCTTCCCTATGCATTCATACGAGCAAATCTCTGTCTCTTTCTCAATGGCTTTATCTCAGAGCTTGTTTCTGGCTGCTGGGTAAGTTTTCCCAGCATCAGACAGGAGTAAACTCGTCTTCCACTTTTTGTCTTTAACATCTTTCTGTTTTGTTGCTTATTTATTGTTCAGTTACTTCTCTCTAAGTTGTAAAATGATCTCAGTCCTGGCTACTATCGAAAGCCCAGTCTCTACACTGCACTGGTATCCCAGAGTTACTCAGATGAGCAACTTCAGATAGTGTACTAAAGCCGCACAGGCCACTGAGAACAAATGCACCTAGGATGGCGGAGGAAGCTCCCCATAGGCTAGTATCTGAAATCATTCTCAGCAGTCATGACTCAATAGGGGCTGAAGTTTGAAATGAGTTGTCCAGGCCCAACCATTACTCTGTGACAAGCCAGTTAGAGCCAGACAGTTGCACTAAGTGACAGCTGTATTTCCTCTAATGCCCACCTACCTTTCAAGAGGAAAGCCCTTTGGAGCTATAAGGAACTGCCCACTTCCTTCTACTTGCAGTTTTATCAGTCTATTAAGATGTCTCACACTGTTTACAAATCTTGTTTTGTTTTGTAGTTCTTGACACCTGGTCTCATTTATCTCAAACTGGCTATCTACCTGAGGCTGGCTGTGAACTCTTGATAATTTTGCCTTTTTGGTTGCTCTCGTTCAAGGAGTACTGGGAGTAGAACCATGCCCATAATATTTAGATAGTTTTAAAAGTTTTATCCAATGGGTATTAATGATGCGCATTTGTAAATATGGAGTAGCATCTACAAAGAAACCGTTAATGTCCTTCTCCCACATACACAGATTAAGATGGAAGAAATGAGAAAAGTCTTGGATTGCGGACACCATAGGTGTTTATGTGGATGTTTTTTCTTGTCCGAAGTATAGCTGGCAAAGATTTTCTAAAATATAAAATACCTATCTTGTTCTTCATAAAAGCAGAAAAAAATACTAAAATTCATGTGGAACCACAAATGACCCCAGATACAAAAACAATCCTCAGCAAAAGGAACAATGCTGAAGAGATTTCTATTCCAAATCTCAAGATATATTTCAGAGCCAAAGTAATAAAAACAGTATCATACCGACCCAGAAACAGTCATGCAGACCAATGAAACAAAAAAAGAAGACCCAACCATGAACACATGTAATCCAGCTATCTGATGTTTGACAAAGGTGCCAAAAAATGTAAACTGGAGAAAATAAAGCACCTTCAATAAATAGTCTTTGGAAAACTGGGTGTCCATCTGCAACATAATGAAAACAGGGCTGCATCTTGCACCTTGCACAAGAACTAACTCTAAATGTGTCAAAGACCTAAAGGTGAAATCCCAAACTTTGAAACTGCTAGAAGAAAACACAGGCAGTATAGTACATATGATACAGATGTAGATACAGGACTTTCTGAATAGGATTCCCTTTCCCCAAATTAAGACCAAAAATCAACAAGAGGGGCTTCATGGAACTAACATGCTTGTGCACAGATAAAGAACTTAGTGAAATGGAAGCCCACAGAATGGCAGAGAATCTTTGCCAACTATACACCTGACAGGGAATTAATATGCAAAGAACTCACAAAACAAAGAGTCAAGAGAACAAATGACCCAATTAACAACTATGGGCTAAATATCTGAACAGAGAGTTCTTCAAAGAATAAATAAAAATGGCTTAAGATATATCTCAAAAAGTGTTCATCGTCCTTAAAAGTTTGAGAAACACAAATTTAGCATACTTTGATATTTGTTCTTACTTCAGTCAGAATGCCTAAGGTCGCCAAAACAACAGACAACAAATGTTGGCAAGAATGTGGGCAAAGGTAAGCCTAATTCACTGTTAATGTGATTGCAAACTAGTGTGGCCACTACAGAAATCAGTGTGGAAAATTCTCAAAAAGCTAAAAATAAATCTGCCATATGACCCAGATGTACCACTCCTTGGTATATGCCAAAAGGACTCAACATCTTATTCCACCGATCCTTGTTCAGCCATGTTCACTGCTGCTCTGTTCACAATACCTAGGAAACAGAAACAACATATATGCCCTTCAGCTGATAAATGCATAATGAAAATGTGATACATGTATATACTATGAAATGCTATTCAGCTGCAAAAAAATGAAATCATGAAACTTGCAGACAAATGGATGGAACTAGAAAATATTGTACTAAGTGAGTAAACCCAGAATCAGAAAGAAAAACACAACATTTTCTCTTTTATTTGTGGTGCCTAACTGAATCTTGACATGTAAATACACAAGCAATAGTAACCTCAGAAACTAGAAAAGTAAAAGTGTTTGGGGAAGGGGGTAGAATGAACTCTAGAGAGTGCAATAATACATGGATGTTGTTAAGGAAGAAGTGAGAAAAACAGAAAGTATGTTTTACCTAGGGAAGGAGAGGGTAGACAAAACAGATAGGGAGAAAGAATAAATAACACTAAGGATATTTGAAAAAGCTACAGGGAAACATATTTTATGTTTACCTAAAATTACATACACATACAAATATGCATATGTATGTAGGGGTCTCTCTCTCTCTCTCTGCCTGTGTGTGTGTGTGTGTGTTTGTGTGTGTGTGTGTGTGTGTATGTGTAAGTTATGCCACTAGGGATGATAATGCTCTCCACAAAACCCATAGTCTATCCAACAAAACCAAAATATCACGAATGAAGAAACCTCATTTCCAGTTATTAGGGGAGTTCAAGAGACTCCCCAAACAACACTGGTTGCTATCATTGCCCTAGATTGACTCCTAGAATTTGAAGGCTAAGTCCTATTGCTTAAAATGCCACCACACACTTCATACAGGACTTGGAGGAATTGCATTGGAACTGAGCAGGAAGCAAGCAATTATATTCCCTAAAGGTGGGTTTTTTTTCTTCAGGACAACTGGCTCTTCAAATAACCACACAGAGACTTACCATTAATTACAAATGTTCAGCCAATAGCTTAGGCTTATTACTATCTCTTGCAACATAAACTAACTCACATTTCTTATCTGTGCTCTACCATGTAGTGGTACCTTTTTTCAGCATGGCATTTTTATCTCCTGCTTCTTCTGCATCTGGCTGGTGACTTTGCCCTCCTTCTTCTTAGCATTCTCTCAGTCTGTCTCTGCCTTCTAAACTCTTTCTGCATAGCCATTGTCCAGTTGCCTCTTTATTAAATCACTGAGAGCAAAACATCTTCACAGTGTGCAAAAGGATTATTCCACAGCAAGTCCCCAGCTGTGGTGCTTATATAACAACAATGACCAGCATGGTCAGATATCCCTAAAGGTACAATAATGGTACTTATATCTGGGAGTAACCAACCACTGTCTGATGGGACTTGAGGCCTGTTCAAAAGAGAAGAGTTCATGCCTACTGTAAATCTAGCCAGCTACTCATGACTGGGAAGGCCATAGAACCTAGGGGAGAAGTTACTGCCACTTTCCTCAATATAGTTTCTATCTTAATTGTAAACACAAATGTTTATATCCACAGTCAAGTGTTGCTCTTAGCTTTCATCAAAGAAGTTTCTTAATGCAGTATACGGGACCATGGCTGGTCAAAATGTAGAGAACAACTAACATTATGGAGTCCAGACCCAACTAATACATCTCTAATATAGGCCCCTACCCTAAGGCTCAAGACATACCATGGAAAATGTTGAGAAAAGGTGTGAGAACCAGAAGACCAGAATGCCTCCCTCAAAATAGTGTCTTCTCTAAATGTCAGGGAAGCTGCAGCCATGAAACCTCAGCAATCAGATTTCAGCAATAAACAATGACAACACTAATTGACATGCCAACTTGGACGGAGAAAATCTGACATGCCCCCAACCCATGAAGAATTATGGACAGGAAGAATCAGTCATCCCGAGAAATGAGACCTCTAATTGGTTAACCATTACCTAGGTCAACCCTAAGAACATATGGAAATCTGGGACACCATGAAAAGACCAATCATAAGAATAATAGGGATAGAAGAAGGAGAAGAACTCCTTCTCAGAGGCACAGAAAAAATTTTCAACAAAATCATAGAAGAAATTTTTCCCAACCTAAAGAAGGATATCCCTATGAAGATACAAGAAGCTTACAGAACATTAAATAGATTGGATCAAAAAAAAGTCCCCTTGCCTTATAATAATCAAAACACAAAGCAGACAGAATAAAGAAAGAATATTAAGAGCTTTGAAGAAAAGTGGTCAAGTAACTTATAAAGGTAAACCTATTAGAATTACACCCAACTTCTCAATGGAAATCATGAAAGTTAGAAGTTCCTGGGGAGATATGCTGTAGACAATAAGAGATCATGGATGCAAGCCCAGACTACTATAACCAGCAAAGCATTCAGCATCGATGGAGAAAACAAGCATGACAAAAGCAGATTTAAACAATACCTACCCACAAATCCAGCCCTACAGAAAGTACTAGAAGGAAAACCCAACCCAAGGAAGCTAACTGCACTCACATAAATACAGGCAACAGTTAAACTCACACCAACAAAACCCTAAGAAGGGAAACACACACACTACCACCAAAAAAGTAACAGGAAATAACAATCACTGGTTATTAATATTTTCTTAATATCAATGAACTCTATTCACCTATAAAAAGACACAGGCTAAGAGAATGAATACAAAAGCAGCATCCAGCCTTCTGCTTTATACAATAAACATACCTCAACCACAAAGACAAACATTACCTTAGAGTAAAGAGTTGGGAAAGATTTTCTAATCAAATGCATCTAAGAAACAAGTGGGTGTAGCTCTCCTAATATCTAACAAAATACACTTCAAACTAAAATCAATCAAAAGAGACAGAGAAGGAGACTTTATATTCATAACAGGAACAGTCCATTAAGATAAAGTCTCAATCCTGAACATCTATGTCCCAAACACAATAGCACCCATATATAAAAGAAATATTACTAAAGCTTAAATCGCACATCAAACCCCACACACTAAGAGTAGGAGATTCCAACACCCCACTCTCCCCAAAGAACAGGTCAGCCAGAGAGAAACCTAACAGAGAAATGAGAGAACAAATATATGTCATGACTCAAATGGAAATAACAGATATCTACAGAACATTCCACCCAAACACAAAAGAATATTCCTTCTTCTGAGCCCTTCTCTAAAATTGACCACATAATCAGTAACAAAGCAAACCTCAACAGATACAAAAAAAATTGGAGTAATCCCCTGTATCTTATCAGATCACCATGGTTTAAAACTAGAATTCAACAACAACACTAATTTTGGAAAGCTCACCAACACATGGAAATTAAACAGTGCTCTATTGCTCTATTGAACCACCCCTGCGTCAAGGAAGAAATAAAGAAAGAAATTAAAGACTTCCTAGAATTCAACAAAAATGAAGGTACAGCATACTCAAACCTATGGGACACTATGAAATCAGTGCTAAGAAGAAAGTTCATAGCACTAAGTTCCTACATAAGGAAAATGGAGAAAGCTAGTGACTTAACAGCACACTTAAAAGTTCTAGAACAAAAAGAAGCAGACTCACCCAGGAAGAATAGAAGACAGAAAATAGTCAAGTTGAGGGCTGAAATCAATGAAATAGAAACAAAGAAAACTATACAAAGAATCAATGAAACAAAGAGCTACTTCTTTGTGGAAATAAACAAAATAGACAAACCCTTATTCAAACTAATTAAAAGGCAGAAAAAGAACATCCAAATTAACAAAATTAGAAATGAAAAGGGGGACATAACAACAGACACTAAGGAAATCCAGAGAATCATTAGGTCATACTACAAATACCTGTACTCCACATAATTGGAAAGTGTATAAGAAATGGACAATTTTCTGTATAGGTACCATATACCAAAATTAAATCAAGACTGAGTGGACAATTTAAATATACCTATAACCTGCAAAGAAATAAAAACTGTAATCAAAAGCCTTCTAACCAAAAGAAGCCCAAGACCAGATAATTTCAGTGCAGAATTCTACCAGAACTTCAAAGAAGAGCTAATACCTATACTCCTTAAAGTGTTCCACATAATAGAAACAGAAGGAACATTGCCAAACTCTTTTTATGAGGCTACAGTTACCCTGATACCAAAACCACACAAAGATTCAACCAAAAAAGAGAATTATAGACCAATCTCACTCATGAACATAGATGCAAAAATACTCAATAAAACACTAGCAAACCGAATCCAAGAACATATCAGAAAAATCTTCCACCATGATTAAGTTGGCTTTTTCCCACAGAAGATGCAGGGGTAGTTCAACATACAAAAATCTATTAATGTATCCACCATATACATAAACTGAAAGAAAAAAAATATGATCATTTCATTACCTGCTGAAAAAGCATTCAACAAAATCCAACATCCCTTCATGATAAAGGTTTTGGAAAGATCAGGGATACAAGGAACATATCTAAATATAATAACAGCAATATACAGCAAACCAACAGCCAACATCAAATTATATGGAGAGAAACTCAAAGTCATCCTACTATCAGGAACAAGACAGGGCTGTCCACTCTCTCCTTATCTATTCAATATAGGTCTTAAAGTTCTGGCTAGAACAATAAGATCACAAAAGGAGATCAAGGGGATTCAAATTAGAAAGGAAGATGATATGATAGTATACATAAATGATTCCAAAAAACTCTACTAGGCAACTTCCACAGCTGATAAATACCTTCAGTAATGTAGCAGGATACAAGACCAACTCAAAAAAAGAAATTCAGTAGTTCCCCTATATACAAATGATAAAAAAGTTGAGAAGGAAATCAGAGAAACAACACCCTTCACAATAGCCACAAATAACATGTAATATGTTGGGGTAACACTAACCAAAGAAGTGAAAGACCTGTTCAGCAAAAACTTTAAGTCTTTAAAGAAGGAAATTGAAGAAGATACCAGAAAATGGAAAGCTCTCCCATACATTTGGATAGGCAGGATCAACATAATAAAAATGGCAATCCTACCAAAAGCGATCTATAGATTCGATGCAATCCCCATAAAAATCCCAACACAATTCTTCATAGACCTTGAATGAACAATCTCAACTTCATAGGAAAAACAAAAATCTCAGGATAGCCAAACCAATCCTGTACAATAAAGGAACTTCTGGAAGAATCACCATTCCTAACATCTATAATAGAGCTGGAAACCTGAAAATGGCTTGGTAGTGGCATAAAAACAGAGAGGTTGACCAATGGAATCAAAACGAAGACCCAGATATTAATACACACACACAAACCTATGAACACCTGATTTTTTGACAAAGAAGCTAAAAATATACAATGGAAAAAAGAAAACATCTTCAACAAATGGCGCTGGCATAACTGGATGTCAACATGAAGAAGAGTGAAAATAGATCCATATCTAGCCTCATGGACAAACCTCAAGTCCAAATGGATTAAAGACCTCAATATAAATCTGATCACATTGAACCTGATAGAAGAGAAATTGGGAAGAAGACTTCATTGCATGGTCAAAGGAGACCACTTCCTACATATAACACTAGTAGAACAGACACTGAGAACAACAATAAGTAAATAGGACCTCCTGAAACTGAGAAGCTTCTGTAAAGCAAAGGACACAGTCAATAAGGCAAAAAGGCAGTCTACTGAATGGGAAAAGATCTTTATCATTCCCACATCTGACAGAGGACTGAACTCCAAAATATATAAAGAACTCAAGAAATTAGACATCAAAATTCCAAATAACCCAATTTAAAAAAATGGGGTACAGAATGAAACAGAGAATTCTCAACAGAAGAATTTGAAAAAAGACACTTAAGGAAATGGTCAACATCCTTAGCCATCCAGGAAATGCAAATCAAGACAACTCTGAGATACCATCTTACACCAGTCAGAATGGCTAAGATCAAAAACACCAGTGATAGTTTATGCTAGAGAGGATGTGAAGTAAGAGGAACACTCTTCCATTGCCGGTGGTAATGCAAACTTGTACAACCACTTTGGAAATCAGTATGGTGGTTTCTCAGAAAATTGGGAATCAACCTACCTCAGGATCCAGCAGTACAACTCTTGGGCATATATCCAAATGATGCTCAATCATACTACAAGGGCACTTGTCAAACGATGTTGATAGCAGCATTATTTGTAATAGCCATAATGTAAAACAACCTAGATGCCCCTGAAAGGAAAAATAGATAAAGAAAAATTGGCATATTCACACATTAGAGTATGACTCGGTAGTAAAAAAACAATGACATCTTGAAATTTGCATGCAAATGGATGGAACTAGAAAAAAAACCATCCTGAGTGATGTAACCCAGACCCAGAAAGATGAACATGGTATGTACTCACCCATAAGTGGATACTAGTGTAAAGCAAAAAATATTGAGCCTATACTTTATGATCCTAGAAAAGTTAAATAACAAAGTGAACCCTATACAAAACATATATAGATCCACCTGTAAAGAGGAACCAGAAAAGATCACCTGACAAAATTGGGAACATGGGCGTGGAGGAATAGGGGAGGGTAGAAGGGGAAAATGAGGTGAGAAGGGGAGGGGGGAGGAGAACTTGAGGAAACAGGATAGTCAAGATAGAAAGAGGAAGGACAGAGTTGAGAACAAAGAAAGAGATATTTTGATTGAGGGAGCCATTATGGGGCTAGCAAAAAATATGGCACTAGGGAAATTCCCATGAATCCACAAGGATGGTCCCAGCTAAGACCCTAAACAATAGAGGAGAGGGTGGCCAAACTGGCCTTACCCGGTAGTCAGGCTGAAGAATATCTTAAATATCACCATCGAACCTTCATCCAGCAAGTGATAGAAACAGAGGTGGAGACCCACATCGGAGTACTGGACTGAGCTCCCAAAGTCCGGTTGAAGAGTGGGGGAAGTGAGAACATGAGCAAAGAGGTCAAGACCATGATGGGATTCCATGAGCTGTGCCTAATGTTTGGATGTGGGTCTCTGTATCTGCTTCCACCAGTTGCTGAATGAAGCCTCTCTGATGCCTGTTATGCTAATCTCCCATCTGCAACTATAGCAGAGTATTATTGTTGTTGATTGCATTTGATTCTGTTAGTCTCTGGGCCATCCAGCCTTTGGTTCCTGGCCGTCCAGGCAGTGTCAAGTGTGTGCTCCCTCTGGTGGCATGAGTCTCAAGCTGGACCAGTCATTGGTTGGCTGCTCTCACAAGTTCTGTGCCACCTTTACCACAGCACAACTTGCAGAGAAGATAAATTGCAGGCCGAAGGTTTTGCGCCTGGGCTGGTGTCCCAGTTCCAACAGCCTTACCTGGTTACAGAAGTTGGCCAGTTCAGGATCTGTATTGAAATCTATTTTCAGTAAAATAAAAAAATATAAAATTTCATTAAAATATATTTATATCATTTCCCTTTTCCTTTTCTCCTACCCCTGCCATGACCTCAGCCTCACTGCCTTCCAAATTCAGTCTCCTCTTTATTAACCATTGTTGTTACATGTACGTAAAAATAAATAAAAATATAAACACAGAAACAAGACAAATAAGGGATCTGAAGCCCTGAAGCATTGACATTTCCAATACTGTAGCTATTATCAGAAGTTATGAAGGGTCAGCATTCAGAGTGGGAAGGTAACAGATGATGAACTATACAATGAGAGGACAATATTAATAACTAAGATGGTTTGAGCAAACTTGTTTTTCCATAGAAATTTGAAGCTGTAAAGGTTTTATTTTGACCTTTTTATTATGACAGTTACAAATTGTTAACAATATGATAGCTATAAAAAAAAGCAACAAAAATAATGAAAGACAGACATAAAAGTTGGCACCAAGTCCCCTCCCCCAACTGAGAAGTTATTAGCACCTGATTCTTGCTGGCAAAGATAAAAATCCGTTTTCTCTAATGGGCAGACTCAGTGCCCAGGAAGAGTTGGCCAACACAAAGTGGATACCATGCTTTTTGTTTGGTTTTGTTTTGGTACATATTGCCTTCTTTTTGTTTGTCTTGATTTTTGTTTTCCTTTTTTTTTTTCAAGATGGGAGAGAAAAATCATAAAGTTGGATGAGTAAAGGGAGTGGGGAGAATCTGGAAGAAACTGAGAGGGGGAAAGAATATGACCAAAGTATATTATGTGAAAATTTAAATAATAATAAAATAATTAAATCATTTCAATTATATAGGCCTTATGTTTATAATTCAGTAATCTTTTATTTCTTTCTACTAATTTCAAATCCTCAATTTATAGAAATGTTTAAAACACTTTTAGAATAATGAGTCTAATATACTGCTTCTCATCAACAAAAACATTTCCTTCCAGATAATAGGCACAGAAATGAAATTAATAGCCATGTTTTTGGCTATAGATAAAATTTGGTAAAGACAGTCCTTTAGACCAGTGGCACTTAACCTTCCTAATGCTGTAGCCATTTAATGCAGTTTCTCTTGTGGTGGTGACCCCCAAATATAAAATTATCTTAGTTTCTACTTCATAACTATAATTTCGCTACCGTTATGAATCACAATGTAAATATTTTTGAAGATAGATGTTTGTCAAAGATGTCATGATTTTTAGGTTAAGAAATGCTGCCTTAGACAATTAAGAAATTCTGAGTTAGAAGTCTTTTGTGAAAAGTAACATATAAAAACTGGAATTTTTTCAATTATATATATATCTACTAAAATATATTTATATATACTATAAGTGTGACATACTCTGTTTATAAAAACAAGGCACTATAAAAGTAAAGACAAGGAGATCATCCCACCCCCATGTTCTCATTGATAAGAAAGCAGTAAATGTAACTTGGAAAATTCCCATGGCCGAAATGTGAGTTTTTAGGGAAGTCATTATTTTTTAATCATCTTGAGATTTTCCTTTGTTTGCTTCCTTGCTTGAGACCAGGACTCACACAACAGCACAGGCTGTGTGCTAGGTTGACCTAGGATTTCCTTTCCTCCCCAGGTTGGTCTCAGCTCAGGTCGCACTTCTGCACATGCCTTTGGAATGTGAGAGTTATAAGCATGATCCACCATGCCCAGCTCTGAGGCACATTTTTACTGAACACCAAACCCATAATCATAATCATCTCAGTTAAATCCACTTTGAAGCCCATAACACTACAGGCAGCCAACCTCAAGAAAATGCCATGATTTTTGTGTTTCTTCTTAAGAAAAACAATCAAGTGTATGAAGTTAAATTGAAGAAATATTTCAATGAAAAATTGTATTCTGAAACTACCCCTCACTGTTTTTCTAAATTACAATATGTTTTTATGATTTTCTCAAAATATTCTTCTTTTAGAGTTTCTATAGTTTTTACCAAAATATTTTATGAAGAGCTGAGAGACAGTTGAGGAAAAGTATACCTTGGCTCAAAACATTTCTTATGTTATAGCTGATTTATTAAAAGCATTTTTTTCTAAAGAGCACACATATGTGATGATCACCACCCAATAGAGAAACAGCATGAGCCAGCCCTACCTGTCACTGCCGTTGACACGCACAATAGGCACAACAGCTACTACATGTACAAAGCTATTTAGGTTTCACCCCTTTCAAAAGGAGCAGGAAGTATACTTAATTTAAGTGCCTATTTGAATCAATAATTACAACATACCATTATTTTAGCCTTTAATTCACACTGTTAATGAAGGGCGTTATAGATTATTTTTCTATCCTGCCCTTGGAACACAGTGTGGATATTGTATCTATATCACATTTGAACTCAAATGCTCAGAAACCACCCATGTTTGATGACCCGCCTGAGGTCTAGAGGAGTGATCCTGGAAATCATGGGTTTTGTTATCTTAGACCCCATCAAGATCCGTGGGCTACCACCATAGGCCAACGGGTGCACACTGATAGGCCTCCTCCATTGACCCCTGGGAGAGGTGGAGAACATTTAAAGCGGACACACTGGCTAACACCTGCAATACCACCATGCAAGACACAGATGCGGGAAGACTTTTGTAATTTTTATGCTAGGCTGGGCTACATTTGGAGTTTTAGATGGATCTGAACTACAGAATAAGACACTATTTCAAAGAAATGATGAAACAAAAGAAAAGAAGGGAAGAAATTAAGCACCTTTACTGTTATCTCTTAGACTTCAAAAATAAACCATTATACAAAAATGAAGTGAAGAAACTCCCATGAATTAAGGAAATTAACTTGATTAGAGATGTGTGTGTTACAGAAGTCAGGTGATAAGCAGAGAGAGTACCGGACAGGGATCCCTTTCTTAGCCCGAGCTCAAAAATTGCTTGAAGGTTCTGTGTTTCTCCCTCTCCTGTCACTTTATCCCATTGTTGCTGCATCCTCAAGGGCCCCCACATAACTACCTCTTGATAGAAGCTGTCAGTGTCAGTTCCTCTGACCAGAACCAATTAGAGTCTCAAAATGTGAGTGGAGGTGGGAGAATTTAGTATCCCCTCAAATAAGTCAAACTTCATTCCATAGGTTACTGTTCTTGCCCTTGCTTCAATTACTTGACAGACACACTGGAGGTGTAACTCAGAGGCTGAGAAAGTGTTACTAGTTATCAGTTCTTGTCCCAGTGTTAGAGGATGCTGTGGAAGAACTCCAGGCTTGAAAGGCCTTGTGTCTTCCTGACTGAGTGGGATAAGTACCCATAGAGGTGGAAGCCAGCTTGTGTAGGGAAGATCAGAGTCGTTGATGGAGAATTTTCAATGTGCAAAGTTAGCTCAGTGGAGTACTTATGAACAAAAGTCAACCAGTGTGTGTTCAGGGACGTTCCTTAAGCCCACCAAGCTTCTAGCCCCATGCTTGAAAGCCCGAGGGAAGAATAATGCCACATCCCTAAGTCCACTGCCAAGGCCAGAATGACTGACACAGTATTCTTGTTTAGCAAAAGAATAGGTGTCTCATGCATGCTTGGGCAATGGTAGCTGCTCACATAAACACAGAATCCTGCAAAAACAAAAACAAATAAAAAAACCAAGGTAAAGGGGGGAGGCGGATAATAGTAGATCATTTATCTGTCCTTTCCAAAGAGCTGGGGAAAAATGTGAATCATGCTAATGACTGTTTACTTTACCAGAATAAACACAGTTTCAGACATATGGTGACTCCAAAAGGGGGTGATGATTCTACTTCCTGCCAAGTCACTGAGTAGAGATGAGTTAGTGGCCCATGACCTTTGACACACACTTTTTAAAGTCCAAGGTATCTTTTTTCTTTCCGGACAATTCTGTGCTGATATATAGGCCAGGCAGCAACCTAGAGTTAGAAGAGGATGCAGACGAGGTCCAGGAATGCTGTCCCTTTCTTGTCATGTACGCTCAAGCATCACCTGCAAAACATTGGGTGGATCTACGGACTTCACAGTCTGTTTAGAACCCTCATTTAGCTTGAAGGCTTGTGTACCTGATGAGAATTTTAGTCTCCTCTTTACCCCAGAAGATGCTCTGTTGACAAACCCATTGAACAGTCGTCACTCAGGAGGATGGTGTTATGAGAATAATGAAAGATTATATTTTCTGTAAAACAGATCCTAAGCCAGTGACCCACAACAGTGGGTTTTTCCTCCATTTGTGTCTTGTTCTATGAATAGACAGAAGTACGACCACAGCCTTTGATGATTGTTCCTGTGAGTTTTAAGGGCTCCAAGCTCTTCAGCAAATAGTTTCTTAGCAAGGCCTTCTCTTACACACAATCCAATATTTGTTTTAAATTTAATTAATTTTAAACTTCAGAGCAAATTATTATATTCATTAAAGCATGGTGAAGCCAGCAAGTCCTGAATATAATTGGCAACTGATATGAATGTCTGTAACTATCATTTTCAAAGCAATATCTCCTCCCAGACAGGAATATCTATGTTATTACAGTTGAGGTTGGCAACCTGAGGGAAAATTTTCAGTTTGCTTGTGCAAAGCTCATGAAACTGGACCAAAACTCTTAACCTACATGAGCTTGAGTTTCATCCTATGTAACCTTCCCTGTTGCACAACACAGACACATTGAAACAAGGTAGCACAAATAGTACTCTCATTCTCTAGATGTCAAAATTGAGGCGAAGAAGGCAACTTCATCATGCCCAGTCTTAGTTTAGTCCACTAAACTGCAATGACAACAACAAAATTAACCTTGTAAGAAACTTCTATCTGAGCACTTATTTTCTCCCAGCATACTTTTTCCAGGGTCAAATTCTTAAAGCAATTTTCTAAGTTCATAATTACCTTAGTTGCATGCACAATTTGGGTAGTTAAGTAATTACATGATTTGCACAAGCAAATACTGCAATCGTTTAATTTAATGTACATAAAAACAATGCCCTTTAAACATTTGGGCCTGATGGAGGACAAATGGTCAGAAGATCAAAATTCCTGTGGTTTCCAGAAAGGATAGCTAGGAGCAGAAAACACTGCCAGCCGGGCTTGGCCATTTAGACAATGAACTCACTTTAACCTAGGGCAAAGAAAGTTCAAAGACATTTGGACCTCGGTGGTTCTCTTCTTCTCTGATCATTGCTAAACACTAAACCATCTTTTGAAATCGTAATACGTGTGATAGAACACTGAGCATGAAGTTCAGTATCCACTGTTGGGAGATAACATCGTTCTATAAAGAACAGCAAATGAGGTAAACTACTTGGGAAGACCGTGTACTCTGAAGTACTGAACAAATAAACATGGTGTCCACCATTGGCTGATAATATTGATTGAGAGGAGGAGTGAGGGAGACTGATTATTTGAAAGGACTATGTACAAATAAACCACATTTTGATTGGTTTTGAGATGTTCCTGATATTATAGTACACCCCAGTATCTCAGACACACATTTTCTTTGATGGAGGATTGAAACACAAGTTATCTCTGAGGAAGAACAGCAGGATAAAGATATCGCCTTTAAAATGGAACAGAGCATAGCACAAAAGGCAAGTAGAATTCCTTTTCCAGGCTGATTTCATGTAACGATTATCTTAACCCTGGCACTAGTTTTTAAACCTTTAACTATCAATGGGTGACAGAGAAACCGCTAAGACTCTAAAGCGAGCATTAATCTTTGTTTCTACAATGCTGGAAATCGTGTCTTCTGGTCAGTGGTGCAAAGACAGAACAGCTTTCACTCTCTGAGTCAGTTCACAGGAATTGTGAGCCTCCTGTCGTTTTCAAGGAACAGAAAATTATTTACTCCTGACGCTGAAGAGAGAGTATGGGTTGAAAACGTAGTCAGGATAATCCTGTGGGGTTCTAGAAAGACTGTCTATGGTGAAAGTACCCAGCAGAAGCAGACCTTCTTCACTTTCCTGAGAACCCCACATCAATTTCTAGGGGACAAGGAAAAGGAACAATTACAACTTCAGAAACCAGCCGTGCATAGGCTCAAAAGTAAGCTGAGAGACTGTTGAAAGTTAGCATAGGAGACTCCCAAAACAATACAGGCTTTTGCAATTGCCCTTGGTTGCCTCCTAGAAGTTGAAGAGTAAACCTGATTGCCAAAGACACCACACACTTCAGTCAGTTTTCAGAGGAATTGAGCTGCAATTGACCTGGGAGTCTCCTTCCTGAAGACAAGCTCTCATAAACATGAAAGTGCTGTACTAGCTACCAGAGGGAGAAAAGCAACCCACAATACTACTAAGCTAAAAAGCCTGTATATTACAATAAGAGCCAGCATGGCAAACTCTTCCAAAAGATGCAATAGTGGCACTTATATAGTGGGGATATCCAACAGCGATCCATTCAGATACAAGGTCTGCTTAATACTATGAAATCCATGCCTGGTATGAAAACCAAGTCAACAATTGATGGATTGAGATCCTGGACCCTCAAGGAGAATTGCAACATTGCTAAACCTGTAAAATTCTTAACTGCATTCTAAATACTTACCCTGATATGCACAGATAAGTGTAGCTCTCACCCTTTACCAAAGAAACTTCCTTTTGTGGCAGATGGAGACCACTACAGAAAGCCACAACCAGTCAAAATACAGAGAAGAACTGACCAAGAGAGTGTCAACCCGAAATGATATAGCTACAACACAATCCCTACACTTAGGCTCAGGGAATATGGGAGAAGGCATAGAGAGATTCTAAAAACCAGAGGACCAGCACAGGATTCTGCTGTGATATAGTGACTTCTAGCTATAGGATAGGAAAGTTGCAGGCACAAAGTCTCATCAATGATGTTATCTTAACAAGACCTGCAACAAGACTAGCTGACATCTTAATGCCATACAAGGCCCAATCCTGGATGAAGAGCCACAGGCAATCAATAGCCAGGAAAAGAAACAGAATTAACTCACTCCAGGGACAGACACCCTGATAGTTATCAGTCCTGAGTGGTCAGCCCTAAAGAGGTGTACCCTCAAGTTATACTAAATGACCTCAGCAGATTTTATTTCTATATCCAATACAAGTTCAGTTCCCAGCATCCATTAGTGCAGCTTACACCTGCCTGTAACTCTAGCTCCAAGGGATATTTTTTCTGGCTACTATGCACACATGTGCTTTCACAGGCTTGCACATGCGCATGTGCACTGTGGAGACCTGCACTGTGGAGAACAACCAGCAACCCAAAGGAATTCTGCAGGTTTCTCTGTACCACGTGACTGACAGAAACAAGTCTCCAGACAAACGAGGCTCAGAAAGAGCCTGTACACGGCTGTGAGATTGAGGAGTGGCTTCTGGGGTCACATTCCCCAGGTCTGTAGTTTCATAAATCTTGTCTTTATTGTATTGGCTTATTCTTAAGTCAATCCTCATCCATTCAATTTTTGTTCCCACCAGAGACCTATAAATACTTTGCTTTCTCTAGAATAGACCAGCTTTAAGCAAGGGACATTGCAATCATTTCCCAGGCCATTCCCTACATGTTTGCTTGCCAGACATTCTCACAGCGAAACTGGGTTGTCACACCTATTCCGAGAATGATGGCAGAGACTGAGAAGGACTCCATGATCCTGTAACTTGTGACGTAGCAGGTGCTAGGTGAACAGTCAAGCTCGATGAGGGAGGTCCAGACCTGATGACCACTTTCTTTTGCCCTCAGCGTTATAAGCCGTCTAAATGTCAGTTTTCAGAGTGGCCGTCATTTGCCTTCTAGATTTAGATGAAGTCACCAGTACAAATGGAGCCATGGGCACAGCTTACCTGTTGGTTATCAGTTGAAAGGGGTAAATAGTACCAAGGCCCTCGTAAACAGGCTGTCATCTAGAGACAAGTCTACTTGTCTTCTTATTACTCTTCCTGCTGAAAACTTCAGGTGTATGCTGAGAATTCTCATTTGAGAATGAGAAAGAACCAAACTCCAGTGCTTGGTGAAAGCCAGCCTCCAGTTTAGCTAGTCCATGAGGAAGTTGCCCTGCTACATCTCAGCTATTCGTCATTTTTCAGCAATGGCCACTTACAATAGGTTGGATCTTTGACTCCATCAGAAGCCACCTTATCAAAGGTCACCTTGTTTAATTAGACAAGTGGGCTTTCAAATATAATCTCTTTGCACTCAGCAGGCTCCAGGTCAAAGAGAGTCCGACTAACCTCCAGCTTGTGTGGACACAGTTTCCATCCATTCATGAAGTTTTTTTCTTTTGGTCAACACTGGGGGTGTGGAGTGGATTGACAGGAGGTTGTAATTGGGTCCACTGGAGGAGGAGTGAAGACAGGCACTTCCCTCTCTGTCAGCCTGTCTGGACAAGATGTGGTGTTTCTGGAAATCTAGGTGCCAACACGGGTGGGCAGGTGCAATTCTTGTGGCTTCATCATGAAAGGAAGTGAAGGGTCTAAGAAAGTCCAGCTCTGTCATCCAGGTCTCTCCTTTGGGCAGCAGGGGAGAGGCGTGGGAGGCTGGTGGAGGTGGATTCCAGAGAGAAGTGCTGGCCACAGCAGGCCAGCTGCTCATGGTGAATCCTATTCTAGCTCCTGGCCATTTGTCCTGCCCTTTTGGAAAATTACCTCCAAATAACAGATCAGGAAAGAGCAACTTCAACAAGCCCTATAATTTAGTTCCAAGAGGAAATTCTTCACCCATCAACTGTGCAGGAGGCTAAATTAGTGCTATACCCTGTGAGCTCTGTTTGACAACTTTATGTGAGGGCAAACCCTGCCTTGGGAAGAGCCCCCACTAGAAAACCAATGTGAAGGTCAACCTGGTGCCTTACTGGGTTAGACCATAGCATGTGCCACAGATTGGATAGGACTTCTGAGATATCTCCGAGAGCCAGCCCTCAACAGTACTTTATGTCTTGTTTCCGGCAGCACAGTTCTGTGGTGAATTAAGTAAACCTGCTTCATTTCAGCCTGAGGTTGCCGAAGTTTTCTTTATCAGGAGACTTGACGTGGGCCTTGCAGTCAAGTGTAAGTTTTAAAGGAACTCATCAGCATTGTCCTCAGCATTAAGCCAATATACAGAAGAATCCAAATGAACATATTATGAAGTAATTTGGCCAGGCGATGGTGGCGCACTCCTTTAATCCCAGCACTTGGGAGGCAGAGGCAGGCGGATCTCTGTGAGTTCGAGACCAGCCTGGTCTACGGAGCTAGTTCCTGGACAGGCTCCAAAGCCACAGAGAAACCCTGTCTCGAAAAAACAAACAAACAAACAAACAAAAACAAAAAGAAAAAAGAAATTTGATTGTTGATCATTTGTTGGTTGATCATCTCGTCCTTAATCTAGAGAACTGTATGTAGCCTGGAGGCCGGTCCCAGGGATGGCATTGACTGAACACAAGGAAATAAGTTAGAGACCTCCAGAAGAGGAAGACATGGAAAATGCAATGCTTTTACTTCACATGAATGCTTATTTTTATGATTTTTTTTCCTTGAATTAAGAGGTAGCTGACTCCTTTGGGTGTTGCAAACATGCCTAGGTCTATAATAAGCCAGCAGTTTCTTCATGGCTACTCAACACGCTGCCTAGAACAAGCTACCTTTTTCTTTTTTATCATTGCCATGTTTTTAAAAAGGGGTTTACTAAAATTGGCCTGCATTCTCAGTCTCAAAAACATGTTTCTCTTCTTAGAATTTGATTCTCCGTCTCCATCTAGGAATCTAAAGAAATTACAACCTTTGCTCTTTTTTTTTTCAGTGTCTAAAGTCTAGCAAGCTCCATTTGCATTTGCAAGCAAGCTTCTTCACGCTTTCATTATATAAACTGCCACACTGTCTGTGAGTTAAAAGAGTTCCCTGTAAACTGACTGAATAACAAAGGAGAGATGCATTTGGAATAAATGTTAACCAGGCAGAAAAGCCTTCTTCAAAAAATAGAATATAGAGTATAGTAAGTTCTAAAAGAGTACAGTAAAAGTTCCAAAATTAAAACTAAATTCTTACACTTATCATTAACTCAGAGTAAGATTGCGGACATAAAGTTGATTGATTTGTACAACTTTGCCACTTTGTGTCATTTTCTGTCCCCAGGAGCCCCAGAAGATAGACACTGGTGTCCCATTTCTAAGTTTGAATTCCCTGGATGTAAACAAGGTATAGGTAGTTAACAGTACAGAATTCTTTGCTCTACAAAACAATTTACAACAAATTAAATTCTTAGAATCTATGAGTAAAGCCTATTAAAATGATGGAATGTATTTACGATTAGCCGGGTAGAGTAGTAAAGGTAGACTAACAGTTAAACCTTCATCCCATGTGCCTGTGCCCCATGAAGGATTGTTCACTCATTTTCCTAATTTCTCGTGGGTCTCGAGTTCCTTTCTCACCCACTAGAAATCCTCATAGCCATAGGGATAGAAGGACTGAACTTGCATTGATTGTTCTCCCGCTTGAGGCCATGATTTTAGTAAGTGCTCCACAATTTTCTCTTCTACCAACCACAGAGTCAGGCCTGTGAGATGAGCCAACCATATGAAATTTGACACTTTATAGTCTTTCAAGTCAGACTTAAATCACAACAGAGCCATCAAGTGAGATTGACTCGTATATATGGAGAGCGTTGGTTCCATTAGCTGGGGCCGCTGTTGAGGGAGAGGGGGTGAAGAGACTAAGTCTAGAGAGAACCAGTACCTTCATCTTCCTCCCTCTGCACACACCCATTCTCAAGATACACATCTGGCATCGTACAAATCATCTCCTCATTGTTATTCTCTGGGGTCTTCTCTAATCAAAGGCTGGTCAGCTTGCACCCTAGAGAGGAAAAATAGGATGTCTCCAAAGTGCTAAGAGAAACTGACAGGCAACAAACTGTCCACTATCACTGCTACTTAGGGTTTCGCTCATTTCACGAATAACTGATTGGAGTGCATTTTATATTGCATGATAATATGCTACACAAATAAAGCATTTAAGGTTGGCCTCCCAGAGACTGACACAGAGATGTAAGCATGCCATGTTTAGTATCATCGGGAATATAGACGCAGGGCAGGGATTTAACTTGAGAGTTGCTACAAATGGGTCATCATGGAAGGCCTCTCTTCGGATGAGAAATGAGAGCTTGAAAGATGGGGGATAGAAAGTTTGAGGATCGCCCCTTCGGTCTGAGCATTGGTAGAGGTAAAAGGTCTGTCTAGTGGCTTACTGCTCTGCTTCTCTGACGTTCAGCTTTAACTCCTATATCTGTCTCTGGGCTTTAAGTAAGACCAACTACATCCATGCTACCCATAGCCTATTGATCAGCTATGACCATAGGGTGCCCCAACTAAGAGTTCCTGTTATGTAGAATAAATCCACATATGACTTAAATTTGTATATGCATCTTACAGAGCTTATAGATCAAAGGTATCTTGACTCACATGTTTAAAAATGTTTTATTCTTTGTCTGGGCATGTGAAAAGTTTTTTGGGACAGCACCGTCCATTGACAATGTGGGGTAAAATCTTAAGTTTGAGACCAGCCTGGGCTACAAAACTGAGAACCTGTTTAAAAAACCAAAAACCAAACCAAAACAAAAAAACTGAAAAACTAAAGAAAGAGTGAAAAAGTAAGGCACATATGTAAATTTACAACCTTCTTATACTCATTAAGATAGAAATGGCAAATAAATTTAATAAAGTATTGCATCTAATCAAATATATTCAAAAGATAATATTTCAACATATAGGCAATATAAAATTGGTTAATTACACATTTTTATTATTTTTCTCTGCTGAAACCTTGAAATGTAACGTGTAGTATGTATCTACTATACATTTCAATGAGACTAATCATTTGCAAATATTTAATAGACATGTGGCTAACAACTACTTTTAAACATCACAGTACTACAGTGTTACAAAAGGAAGGAAAAAGGGAGGAAACAATGGAAAAAAGGGGAGATAAAAACAGATGACCCACAGACAGGTAGATATACTGGGTGATACACCTTCCCATGGGTTTCCTTTTTTCTCTCAAAGGATTGAAGATTGTGTAACTGATGTTATAGGTATGAGTCAGTGGTAGCTGATAGACAGATCTGCAATAGAGTGCCGTCGAAACTGACCCTTTAGCCTTTGAGAAGCTACAACTGCATCTCAGAGACTGCGAGCTTCAGATGAACTGGTGTTTGGGGCATTACATCGGCCTTCTTATGCCTGGAAACAAGAAAAATAATCCTTTGATTTTTTTTTCATTTCACGTTTTTGATTTCATAATGGTTGGTGCCAGATACAGCACATATCTAAATGCCACAGACAACCCAGTACCCCAATTCTGAACTCAGGGGACCAACGTCACTGTTGTCTGGGAATCTGGGAGGGGAATGGTGACACACATCTCTCAGACCCAGAGACTCTGGTGTGCTCATGCAAAGTGCCGCACAAAGATAGCAACATTTCAGTTTTTTCAAAGTAAGACTAAAATTGTATTTATATCATTTATTTTCTGACACAGTGGTAACTAAGGATAAGTATGAGTGAGTTTAATTGAAACGAAAAAGCATGGATCCTTCTGTTTGAACTCCCCATGACAGGGTGCCAGAATTCAGAAAGCCAATCTGAGCAAAGGGATAAATTCATCCATTTTTAAAGGACAAACACAACTGAACTGGTGAAGACTTTTTTTTTGTCTACAGGTGCTATTTTTCTCTAGGACCTGGAAGATTCTTACAGCGTCATAGTTCTGAGATACAAACAAGTTTCTTTGTCATCTTAATATAGCCAAGCAGTTTGAAGAAGAACCTGGAAATAAGGAGATGTAGCGTTTATCAGTCAATGAATGGATGAATAAAAGAATGCCTGCATCCATATATATCAGGATTCAAGATGTGGTGTAGCCATCATTAGGTAACTTTCCTTCACCGTGAAAACATTTTACAAGAAACTGAGGTCTTAGAGGGCAAAACTTCGCCTTCCCCTCCCTGGGAGAACTGAGTGCCTTCTCTCCCTCTTGTGGTGACCCAGAATCCATGCATGTAAACCTGTCTGGTGCAGCCACCGCCACACCTCTTGAAGTGGTCATATCTGAGTCCACGATGGACTTGATTGAACACATCCTTGTGCCCAACTCCACTCCACAGCAGACAAATGCACGAGCTACTTGTGGACCATGCAGGCAGGCTAAGAGTACACTTTCTGGACTTTGGTAGAATAAGGCAGTGTGTCTATGCTGACTTTCAATTCATATGATGGTAATTACAGGGAATACACAGCCAAAAGCCCAGCCAATGAACACTTCAGGATCTATTTCTTTTCTAAAACTTGAAATTATTCTCAGTATCTTGATATATCTCAAAGAATGTTGTCAATAAAAGAAAGAATAGATTGGAATAAAACGAAGTTGAATCTTGTCAAAAGCTTGGTTTGGTCTCCAAAATCCAGAGCAACTATGTATAATAAATTTTTTTTAAAAATCCAAATATACTGAAATAAAATCATCTCCATTTACAAGTACACTTTGGAATGCTTAACTAATAACTACTCCTAAGAATATCTCATTGCATTGAGCATTGCTTTAGGAGAGGTAAATCAAATTTTTTAAGGAAGGAAGTTGGAAAATTTTTCTTTCTGTCCTTTATTCTTTCTGATTGCTCTCAAATTATCATTGGAAGTAACAGTACTGATAATAGCCCACAGTTTGCCAGGTCCCCTTGATCACAAGTTACTGTTCAAACCAACACTCTGTTGAAATGCTCATTCATTTTTCTTACATTCTTTCTTTCAAAATAGTTCCCCTGACCTCATGTGGAAGAATTCTGTTCAATAGAACGTTTTCACTTACTCAGAGTCCAAGTATCTCTACTCAGAACTTGCCATAGTCCTTCATATTTAACAAATGAAAATAATCTCCTCCAGACTCCTGAAGGTTCTTATAGAAGGCATAGGACAATATTTCCATAACCCTAGCACTTGAGAAAGAAGTACATAAGGAAGAAGGTTAAAAATAATGACAATTGGAAACCAGTTTATCAAAGGAGAGAGGCATAGGTCTGTGAGCTATGGCATTGAGAGGCAATAAGACTGGGGATAGCAGGAAGAGTGTACAGAGGAGAGCAAGCCTGTGGATAAGCAGAAGCAAAAGGAGGGACTTCCCAGGAGACTGTGCACATGCAGTAATTGGAAGCAAAAAGAAGGCAGAACAGGGGCACGGTTTTGGGTAAAATATAAGTAAGACAAAAAGCACTTTGTGGGCACTTGCAGACAGGTGAAATAGTTTCACTATAAGTGCACTGTGTTTAAAATATCTGACAAGTTTAAATTATTTAAAGAATGACATTTCTTGGAAAATACAACAGAACAAAATTATTATTTTAAAAAGAGTTTAACTTTATGGTGTCTTTGGAGAACCATATGAAATCTGTGTACACACATGCACACAAACACACACAGACACACGTACAATCATCAGAACATTATTTTGAAGCTTTTTTCTTATCCAAAGCAGAAAATTGGAACATTTTTTTTTTATTTTTGTTCCTTGGGTATCTGTGAGCAAGAGGATACAAAAAGTTTTCATTTTACTGTAAACATTGAGGAATCATATACATGAGAAATACATTTTGCTACTATGTTTACAAATGTATTAATCTTTCTCTATAATTTGTTTTTCAGTTACCTCCTGTCTCTCCATTCAGACAAATGTCCAGTTTCATTCCAAGAAGGTAGTATGATACATTGTTGTATAGCACTTTCCTTCCAGATTAAAACATTCTATTCAGCAGAGAATCTTCTTTCCACAGAAAGTAAACCAATCAAAATAGCTTCAGGAAGTCCCTGAAACTAACCAAATTCACTAGTCCCCTCCCTCTCAAAGAGTAAAGAGTAAAGGTTGTATAGAGTCACTCTTAGACAAGACAAACTAGAAGGATCAGACCAACTGCCTGGAAGAGACCTAGAACAACTGAACAACCTGGGATGGACAAGTGGTTCTCCAACTTGTTGAGCTGTCTGTAGATGCACAGTAAACACCAGGTTTCCCGCTTTGTGAGCTGTCGCTCATGCTGGTTTGGGCTTTCATGAAGCTGCTGTCTTTGAGTTCTTTCTGCTCCTGTAAGTAACCCTCACCCATGTTTCTGGAGGTAATCCAAATAAAACTCATTGATTACCAAGTTTTATAACTCTGTTCTATTTCCCCTTTCTTAGAGGATCTGCTCCCGCTCCCTGGTTTCCTATTAACGACCTGACCTCTGCTATTATTCTGATTGAAGCATACATATCTAAAGCTTAAAAGCTAACACTCATAAATTAAAAATATGTAATATTTGTGGTTTTGTATCTGGATTACCTCACTTGTGATGATTGTTTATAACTCAATCCATTTACCTGCAAACTTTATATGTTCATTTTTCTTAACATCTGAATAATGTTCTAATGTACTATATTTTCATTACTTGCTTGCTAGTCGATAGACATCTAGGCTGCTTTCAATTTCTAGCAATTTTGAACAGAACAGCAATAAACATATGTACTAAGATTCTGAATGTTTTGGTTATATACCCAAGAGATGTATAGTTTGGACCTTATGACAGATAGATTTTCAGTTTGTTGAGTAAACACTATGCTAATTTCTGGAAGGCTGTACCAGTTTGTACTCCCACCTGCAAAGATTGAGTGTTCCTCTTTCCCAGTATCCTTGCCAACTTCTGTTTTCATGTGTTTTGTTTTATTGAGTTTGGACATTCTGACTGGCATAAGATGAAATTTCAAAGTCATGTAATCTACATTTCCACAATGACTAAGGGTTTTGAACATTTTAAAAAGTATTTCTCAGTTATTTGTGTTTCTTCATCTTTACATGAGGGAACAGGGTGGTGGAGGGGAGAGAGGGATGGAGTGGGAGAGTAATGAAAGAGATCCTGATAGAGAGAACCACTATGGGATTTAGGGAGAAACCTGGTGCTAGGGAAATCCCCAAGAATCCGCAAGGATGATCTCAGCTAAGAATCCTAGAAATAGTGGAGAAGGTGCACAAACTGTTCTTCCCCTGTAATCACATTGATGAATTCTCCAACTATCATCTTAGAGCCTTCATCCAATAACAGCTGGAAGCAGAGGCAGAGATCCACAACCAAGAACCAGGCCGAGCTCTGGGAATCCAGAGCTTGAAGAGAGGGAGGAGGGAATAGATGAGCAAGGGAGATCAAGATCATGATGGAGAAATCTACAGAGACAGCTGAACCAAGCTCGTGGAAACTCAAGTACTCTACACCACAGCTGTGGAGCCTCCAGGGATCTGAACTAGGTCCTCCATATGTGGAAAACAGTAGTGAAGCTTGGCCTATCGGAGGGGCCCCTGGCAGTAGGACCAGGATCTATCTATCCCCTGGTGCATTGAGCTAGCTTGTTGGAGCCCATTCCCTATAGTGGGGTACTATGCTCAGCCTTAATGCAGGGGGGAGGGGCTTGATCCTGCCCCAACTTAATGTGCCATACTTTTTTGACTCCTTATGGGAGCCCTTACCTGTTGAAAGGAATAGACGGGGAGGCAGGCTGTGAGGGAGGGCAGAGGGGAGTGTGAGGAGGGTGTAGGGGGGAACTGTGGTTGGAATGCAAAATGAAATTTTTAAAAAAAATCTCTGCAGTTTTATTTATTTTATTTTTACATACTAATCTCAGTTCCCTCTCCCTCTCCTCCCTCTTCCATTACCTTCCTTTCACCCCACTGCCATCTGCTTCTCAGAGAGGTTTAGGGCTCCCATGGGGAGTCAATGAATTCTGTCATATCACCACACTGAGGCAGGACCAAGGCCCACCTCCCCCTTGTGTCTAAGCTGAGCAAGGTTTGTCCTCATAGGAAATGGTCTCCAAAAAGCCAGATCATTTGTTAGGGATAGCTCCTGGTCCCCACCGCCAGTGGCCTCACAAACTGTCCAAGCCACCCACGGTAACCTGCTTTCAGGGCTTTAAATAGGTCTTATGCAGGCTTCCTGGGTACTTTTTAATTGGGTTTTTTATTTTTGATGTCCAGCTTTTGTTTTGTTTTTCTTCTTTGTATATTCTAGATACTAGCCCTTTATCAGATGTATAATTACCAAATATTTTCCCATTCTGTAGGCTGCCATGTTATTCCAATGATGGTGTCCTTTGTTTTACAGAAGTGTCTCATATTCATGAGGTCTCCCATTTATTAATTCTTGTTCTTTGTGCCTGTACTATTGTCCTGTTCAGAAGTTCTTCCTGGTGCCAATGAGTTTAAACCAATTCCTCATTTTTTTTCTATCAGATTGATGGTATTTTTGGTTTTATGTTGAGGTACTTGAATGGATTTAAATTTTTTTAATTATTTATTTCAACTTTTTGTACATTGCTGATTTGCCTACAGGCATGTATGTGTGAGGATGTTAGATCCCCTGGAACTAGAGTTACAGACAATTGTGAGTAGCCATGTGAGTGCTGGGAATTGAATGTTGTTCCTCTGGAAGAATAGTCAGTACTCTTAACTGTTGAGCAATCTCTCCAGCCTCTAGAATTTGATTTTTTCAGGGTGATAGATATGAATCTATTTTCATTCTTCTATATTTAACCATTCGATTTGACCATCACCATTTCTTTGAAGATGCTGTCTATCTTCTAGTATGTATTTTTTTTATTTTGTTGTCAATAATCAGGTGTCCATAGGTGTGCAAACTTATTTCCAGGTCTTCAACTCAATTCCGTTGAGGAAAAAAGTGCCTGTTTTTATGCTCATATTATGTTGTTTTGTTACTATGGATCTCTAACACGACCTGAATTCTGGGATGCTGATTGTAATGGATTAAGTAAAATTCTGAGGATCCCCAAGTGGCCTCAGCGGCAGAAATGATGAAGGTCCCCAAGCGGCAGAAGTGGGCAGCAGGTCCCTAGAGCAGCCAGTCACAGGCAGGGTCGGTGTAGTTCCCTAGTGGCTGCAGTGAGCCATGAAGAGCAATGAGACCCACGAGGAGAGAAAGAGAGATGGGCACGCCATGAGACCATGCCCGAAGGCAGCTGGTCCCAGAAAGGGAACCACGCAGCAGGTGAGAGACAGAGACATGGATAGACACACCATGCAGAGTGAGGTTTATTTAGTGGGTTATGGAAGGGAAGGGGAGTCGGGGTAAGGGGAGAAGGGGGAAGAGCAGAGAGAAACAGAGGGAGAGACAGAGAGAGAGAGGGTAGGGGAGAAGCGGGGAAAATGGAGCAAGGCAGAAGCTGCCTCATTGGGGTATAGATGGAAAAGAGAGGGACTGAGACTGGAAGCTGAGGATCAGCTTGCCTTTGTGGACAGGGAGGGAGTAGGCATGGCTTGTCTCTTAAAGGGACAGAGGAGATCATTAAATTCCCATCTCTTTTTTATAAAAGGCAGGAGTTTAGGCACAGCAGGTTAAAGGAATTGGGGCGGTGGATTCTCACAATGTAATGAGGACCTGCCGCATTTCTGCTGCTGCAACCACTTGGGCATCCACAGTGTTTTTATTTAATCCATTACAGTGATACTTCCAGTTGTTCTTTTATTATTCAGAATTATTTTAGATATTCTGGGTATTTTATGTTTCTCTATGAAGATGAGGATTTTTTTTTAATTTCTGTGAAGAATTGTGTTGAAATTTCGGTGAGGATTTCATTAAATTTGTAGGCTTTTGGTAGACTGACCATTTTCACAATACTGATCCTACAGATCCATAAGCATGGGAAGTCTTTCCATCTTCTGATATCTTCAATTTCTTTCTCCAATGTCTGTGGAGGCCAGAAAATATGAGCCTGTTTCCACATTGACCAAAGGTCAGAGTGTTGGGACTTTCCTCTAGTTCCTTCAAGGTTATTGTGTTTCTACCTCAAAGATCCCACCTAGGTGTTGGGCAAAGAGTTCTGCTCGCTCAAGGTTATTGTCAACACGTGTGGCTAATTGCTAGACCTGTTCTTCAGGAATAGAGACCATCTGTTCCTACCTTAAAAAAAAAGTCTAAGGATCCAGTTTCCTTTATGGAGATTTGAATTCTACCCAGGGAGTGGTTTGCCTACAGAACATTTTGGTCTAGGGTGTAAGCACAACTTGTTTTGTTCTAGCAACAGAATGCTTAACTATGAATGTAGCCTGTGACTTTTGGTCTTACTTTTACCTTTTTTGGTCAGGGGTATTTTAAGCAGTTGGAAATTAAACTCAGGTGAATTTCAGTACTCACTGGAATTCCCTCCCGATACTATCCTATATGTTTCTCCATTTTATTATGTTCATTCATGTCTTCATACTCTTTACTGTATTTCTAATCCCCACTCCTTTACCCTGGCGTGAGGTATTTTTGTCATGGCTGGTTCCCAACAAATGTCTTAAATATTTTTCACACAAACCTTTTACATGCTTGCTTCACATTATCCTGGGATTTTTTTTTTTTGAGACATTTTTTGTATTACCATTTCCCTGATTTCTTTCGCATTTGTATACAGGAAAGCTACTGATTTCCCTGTGTTAAACAAAATTAACCATTTCCACTTGGGTGAAACAGTTCATCAATTGCAGAAGTTTCCTGGTAGAGTCCTCAAGGTCTTTTTAAAAAAATAAGGTAAAACTATATCAACATCAAATAAAGCTATTTTGACTTCTTCTTTTCCTACAAGTGTCTCCTTGACCTTGATCTTCTACAGTTGCCTTACTGCACTAAGACTTCAAAAACTGTATTGAATAAGTTTAGAGAGACAGGACTTCCTTATTTTATCCCTGATTTTATTAAAAATGATTTGACTTTTATTGTTTACATTGATTTTGGTTGTGAACTTGTTATAAAATGCCTTCTTTATTGTTACGATTTCAGCAACAATAAGGCTGACACTTCCCAGTACTAGGGCCCTGCGTGTGGGGACAAGCCCTCTCAGGCAGATGTGCCTAATGGACCTGGGGATGTTGTAGCCTCCTCTCCCCTTCCCCCATGACTCCTGTGTGATGTTTGCAACATCCATGTATGACTCAGCTAAGCCCTTGCGCGCATGCGTGAGCCCCGTCATCTGCGAATGACATAGTCATGTCTCTGTGCATGCGCTAGACAGCTTTAAAAACTGGATTCCCCCACTTCTCTGCACACCGACCTGCATCCCCCCCCCAATAAATTCCTAAGCAGGTTTGTTGTGTGTTCCTGGTTTTCTCACTCATGCCAAGTAATTTCCCTTATATTGAGGTATGCCCTTAGTATCCCTTGTCTCTTCAGGACTTTTATCTTAAAAGGATATTGGATTTTGTTAATGGCCTTACTTCATCTAATAAAATGATCATGGAGTCTTTCTCTTTTAACCTCTTTCTGCGGTAGATTGCAATGCCTGCCTCTGTGGGAGGAAGTCAACTTGATGATCTTTTTGATGTGTTTTTGAATTTGCTTTGCAGGAATTTTTGCATAATTTTTTCTCTCAATTTGTTGGGTAGTTGTGTGGTTTTTGTATCAAGTAACAGTGGCATCATAATAGATTTAGAAAATTAGGAAATGTTTCTTCAGTTTTTGTTTTTTATTTTCATTTTTTCTAGAATAATTTGAGGAGTATTGATGTTAGTTGTTCTTTGAAGGTCTGGTAGAAATCCCAATCACTGTATTTTAAAATATGAGAATAAAATTCTAGCTCTCTTGTGTTCTTTATATGTCTGTCTGTATGTATGTATACACACATGTGTGTGTTTTTATGTTTGCAGGGATGTGTGTGTGTGTGTGTGTGTGTGTGTGTGTGTGTGTGTGTACATGTGTAAGGAGGCCAGGGACAACCTCAAATGCCATTCTTCAAGTACTGACCTTTTTTTGTTTGTTTGTTTTGCTTTGTTTTGTTTTTATAACAATTTCTCACTGACTTGGTTTTAGCAGTCTGTCTAGGCTTACCAAAATGTCTGGCTTTTTTTACTTGACTTTGAGAGATTGAACCCAGGTCCTGTGTTACTTATGTTACCACTGAGCCCCCTAGTTTTCTTTCTATAGAACTTCAGGTCAGGATATTTTATCTTTTGAGGTTATCGTGGTGGAAAAAAAAAGGGTTGGCCTCTGACATTACCCAAGCTAGCTATATTTCCAAGGGAATGTTTTTACTGACTGTCTAAAGGCAACTAATTTTGCATTAATTTTACTGGTGTACATTATTTTTACAAAGTAATATGGTTTACTTTGACATTTTCATACATCAAAATCAAAGATTTTAATTTCTAAATTGTTACATTTTCATTTGACCAATCATTTTTGCCCCACAGATGGTAACAGAAAAGTATTTTTCCTAATATAGATGATCCATTGTTTCATATACTGTTCAATTTTTTATTCCTAATATTCAGAGACTATATAGCCTTGTGATCTTGAATCTGGTCTGTCCTTGGGCTTCTGGTACTTAAATTGCATTAGGTCTTTGTTAGAAGTGAGCTCCCAAGACTTTATCTGCATTTTCCTCTTATAAAGTGGAGGACTCCTTTCTCAATTCTTCTCAAACACCTTCCAACTGATGAAGTTTTCAAAACATATAAAAACTTGTGACTCAAGTGCAATGTTCTCAAATTCACTTTTACATATATACCCAATTCCAATTAATAAATATATAGGTGCATAAGTATGCACTAATATTCACATTTGACTTAAGATAAGTCCATAGCACTAGAAATAGCTCATTCCCCTTGCATTCAAAATTATGTAATTATAAGCATTAAATAAAAAAACCAGACAAGCCAGCTATAAATATTGTGAAATTCCGAGGTAACTTACGTAGCCACAAATCAGTCAAACTTAGCACTGGCTCTTTAAAAAACTTGTTTTAAGAGTTGTGTGAAAAAGCTAAATCGTCATTTCTTTCTTTCCTATTCTAAATGTGGCCACTTAGCTTATAAGAACAGGCCTTTGAGAGACCAGTACTGGTAAAGAACATTAGAATCTCTCATCAGATGATAGACATCCGTGACCAGAACTATAAAAAGGGGTGGCGGTGGTGATGGTGGTGGTGAATTTTATCTGAGCCAGTGGAGGAAACAGGACCACCCAGAGCCCTGCTGTCTCAAAAGAGAGCAAGTTAGATATGCAAATACCACTATCACAGGACTACGGCAGCTCCAGACTTTCCTGTTGGCTGCCATGTGGGGAGTGTTATCTAACTGTCTGAACAGGGTAAGAGAGCTAGACCTGCTCATTTTCATTTAGATGCAGTCAGTTTTTCTGTTGAGCCTGCTGTGCTGACAGAGAAGGCCATCTACCTAAGATACCTTTTCCAGAAGCCAACACTCTCCAAGAGGAAGATTGCCTTCAGTCTGATTTCCTTCTGCTCTCAAATAATGGCTGAGAGATGATGCCATACCAAAGTCCTTCCTTAGCAAACCAACTGGAGGCTGAAGAGACGGTCTGCATGTGCAGGGATACTGCCAGTGGCGGCAGGGTGGTCAGCTGTTAGCCCAGGAAATGAGGCACTGCCCTTGTTGGTTTCTGTCAACAGAGGAAAGACATGCCACAATAACTTACACAGATATCAATAAATAGACTGTTATCCATGTCTAGACCCCTAGTTTCTGCCTGTTTCCGTCTTTTCCACCGTATGTATTTTATCAAACGATTCAAATGGTGGAAACCTCAAGTGAGGACAGATGTGAAATCATCTCGGCATCATTGTACACTGGAGTAAAGACGCCGCCAGCAAAAGCTCTCCGGCCTCCAGAGAAAGAAGTGTGAAGTCTGGAGAAAGTGTCTTCGTCTATCATTCTACAAATTGAGCTTTATACTCCAATACAGCACACATTTAAAAAAGAAATTTGAGGGGAAATCATAAGACATACCTCCCTACAACTAACGCTCCGCTAGAAGGATGTATGCTTTAGTTAAACGATGCCAGTTAGCTTTACCAGTGCCTGAGCACGTGTCTTTAGACCACTAGGAATCCTTAGCAGCATCAGCCTCTAAACATACTGGAGTCTCTAAAGTCTTCCTACATCACAGTCAAAATACTCACACATCCAAGAAAAGTCCCCCAGACAGTGACTCTGCATCTTTCCAGGCAGAGCAACAAACAGATTACTCTTGAGTGGCCGAGGCATCAGCTGAGTTCAAAGGTTTCCGACTCTGCTGCTCACCCTTGGACTCACTGTGGGTATACTATTTTTATCTCCCCACGTTTCCTGGATGAGACGTCCTTACGGTCTTCAGTTAGTCATGCCCCACGCTCTCCTAATCCTCCAGGGTTGGAGTAATGACAGAGATTGAGATCATGACGAGTCTCTGAGGCCTGGATCTTGTTTTTATCAATGAGGACCTAGTCACTGTTGGCGTGACTCACCCTAAACTACCTCTTTCCTTGGATGGCAGTTTGGAAGGCAGGGTGGTTGTTTGGAAGTGACTGGCACAGGAAGTGGGAAGACGGTGAGTTGTTTTGAGATGATTAGTCCACTTTATTCTCCATGTAATGAAAACAGCATTCTATTCCCCTAAAATTAATTGGTTAAAATTAAATTGGCAGTTCTCTTACTACCCATAATAAGGCACCTCTATTTTCAGTATCTTAGAAAGTCCCACGTTAAATTTCATTGAAAGTCACAAGATGTGGGGCCTAACTATTCAGTCACCAGTCACCCAGAGGTAGTAAGTATAGAATACAATTATTCTCATCACCCAGGCACACTGAGTGGACCTCAGAATGGCGACGGTCTCTCCCTAGCTGCTCCTTCGATGACTGGGTCGCTCTCATGTTAACATATCACACCGCAACATTCAGCACTCCATATCTCTGACTCTACAGCATCACATTCTACAGTATAGCTCCGTCATTGTGTGGCCCCTTTTCCTCTGTGCTTCTCTTTAAAAGAAGAACATTAGACATTTGAAGACTTTTCTAACATCTGGTTATTTGTCATTTATTTTCTTAATGAAAATAGTTAATAAGTATGGTAAATCCAAAATCATGCCTGGAAGGTGCCCGGATACAACTTGCTGACAGAATTGTCAAAGCCCAAATGTTAATTAAATTCCCACTCAGCCTATATATTTTTTTCTTTTTTTGGTTTTATTTTGTTCTTTTAAGTATTTGTGATGCAGAGTCAATGAGAAATGTGAGATTATTCTCTACTAGAGATTTTGGTAACTACTCCAGGAAATTACTGCAGCTCTGGAGCCCCCACCAACTCATGCCAACTCAGAAAAATAAGTCAGTGGTTTGGCTCAGCTACCAAGAACTGCCCCAAGAGTCATGGGATGAGGCCTTGTAACAGATAGACACAGACTGTTGCATCGGAGGGAGCTAGCGTTCAAATCTCCAGCAGGCTATAGACTCATCAACAGACTGCAGACTCCTTAGAACTATTAAACTGTAGACGACAGAAGAGAAGCACAGTCGGGTCAGAATGCATATGAGTAAAGAAACAGCCCTCTACCAAGGTCACTTGTTAGTCCTCCACTTGCAGCAATTACAAACAAATGAATGTCTGTCCTCTCTCTTCACGTCTGAGCAAAGAAAACCGAAAACCAAACAAACAACTGAAACAAATCATTGAATTTTGAACTTTTAAGTAGCAATCTAAAACCGAGGCAGCACAAGCGAAGGGACATCCAAAGCAGGGACTCAGAGCTGCAGAGCCCACACCACAGCTTGTTAAAGGCTCTTACTAGAGCTGCGCATTAGCTTGATATGAAAGCGGCATGACTGAGAAAAGCTGGCGCATTCACGATCCCTGGACTTTCCTGTGGACTTTAGCAAGGACAGCCATGCACCCTAGGGAGCCCAAAACGAAGAGCCCCTGGGCAGAAGCTGAAAGACAACCTCTGAATAAGATCAGCCATCTGCCCACCAGCAGACCCAAAGGTGTGCTGGGGCTGAGAGAAAAGACCATGGCCTTACTAGGCCCCCCTCTGCTGACAGTCATTAGCAGCCCAAAGCTCCTCAGCTAAGGTGAGACTTCCTGAGATGCTCCTCTGCCACAATGAAATGCTGGATGACTTGATTTTGTGTGTCTTGTGCCTGCAGTTCACAGCCTCTGTGAGCTCACGTGCACAGGGGCCTGCATGTCCAGCAAATGGCAGAAGACATCCATTAGCTCTGCCTCCTCATGATGATCCCTGCAGTGGGAGGGGGAATAAGCTTTCTTCACGGATGTGGCCTCTGACTAATCGCCAATGCTCCAATAGATGGCCCTACATCCCTGCACATACAGGCAACACTAAGTGGGTTTTAAGCAAGGTGAGGGAGGAAGAGAGAGGGAGACAGATAGAGGAGGAAATGACACTGAGAAGAAAAAGTAGGTGTGCTTGATCAAACTACATTATATACCTGTACAAGCTTCTCAATTAAAAAAAATAATCTATGAAAGATAAAGACGTCTCCCATGATACACAGAAAGCAAGCTTCCCACCTATCCTAAAGGAATGCCATTCGCCTCTCCATCAATGTCCCCTCACTCCGCTTTCTTCTTTTCAGAGATGGCGTGCCTGTGCCCACCCGCAGAGTGTCACATATAATTACCTACCTCATTCCCTGATATTAATACATCAAATCCTCATTTAGAAGTGTTGATTTTTACATCACAATAATCTGTTTAAGAAATAAATGAGCCAATTCCCCATAAACTGAACAAACGAATTAGCCCAAAATGAAAAGGGACAATCTGGATTACAAAATAAAATGAGTGCAACTATCTCCAGAAGAACAACAGTGCAAAGCGTGGGACTATATCAGGGAATGGGTTCTTGTGTGTGTCTGTGTGTTTGTGTGTGTCTGTGTGTGTAATGTGAAACCTCGCTAAGAGATACTAAGCTAAGCATGCTAGGATAAGCAGTCACCCTAGAACTCAGCCTCAGCTCCACTCTGATGCATCTGGTTTAACACGGTTCTCCTGATCTCCTTACACATCTTAAATTTATTAATCCCATTCACAGATGTAGGTCATCATTAAAATCCTCCCATACTGGTAATCTATGATTCTAACTCAAGCATAACTCTTGGGTTTTATATTTATCTTTAGATGCTACCTCTGCAACTATACAGAAGATAAATGAACGGTTTTGAAATTCTGGGAGATCTCCCAGTCTGCAGTGTCTCTAAGCCCTGTGTATGATTGGCACGCATGCTCAGTCTGTGGAGCGCTTTTTCACGAGGAGCACCTGCGTTGTTTGGGGGACCTATAGATTGCAGGTGACGGCCACGAGTTTTTAGCATTCTGTTCTAATATTAAAAAGAAAAGAAAAGAAACTATAGGAAAGAATTATATCTTTTCTGTAGCTTTAAAAGTTAAGTCCATCTTATGATCTGTCAAGAGTCACGGAGCTAGTTTTCTGGCAACTGAGGCTGGAGCTGTCTCCATCTCCCTTTTCTTATAGTTTTATGCGTTCATCAGCTATCAGGCTAGGTGTCAAGGTAGCAGCTTTCTCCTTGTCTGTGAAGAAGAGGATTTGTAGAGAAAATATAGAGCAGAAAAAAAACAACTTGTTTTCCTTTCCCCTTTTTCATAGTAGATTTAAATTTCAAGAAATGACTAACTTGGTGATTAGAGACACAGGTTGTGGAGTGAGAAGGGAATCAGTGGAAGTGGGAAGGAAACAGACACAGGGATGCATACTGTCCCTAAACAGTCTCCTGCTGCACACACACACACACACACACACACACACACACACACACACACACAGTGCTTCCCGAAGCCCCAGCCCTCTCTGATAGGAATAACAGGCTAGAAACCTTGCTTGCGAATAGGACTCTGTGAGTCACTGAGTCATGAAGCACTAGCCTGGAAATGAGTTTAGTAATGAGCCAGATGTCTTCTGAGGAACAGTTACCTCACAGTGATGAAACATACAAAGGCTATATAGATGCATCACCCTTATGCTCTGGTGAGTTTTTTCTGCTATGGACGCTGGCGTTATGCGGCATACATCTTCTCGCCCATTTCATTTCTTCTGATGAGTCTCCTGGAACTGAAGGGACACTTGCATGCTGTCCCTGCTTCTTGCCAACTGCATGGGTTTCGTTCTTCTGCCTCAGCTTACCTTACACGCAGTTCTTCAGCAGGTTTTTCCTGTGTCAACCACGGAAACACTTTGACATTTTATGAGACAGCTCATCTTTTCAGGAAAATTCAAATGAGATGACGGTGTGTAAAATCTAGCATGATCCACCATGTTAGAAGTGGAAATACTTTTTTTGATAAAAGTTATGAACCTTTCTAACGTGGGAAAGCGAAACCCTCAGTAGGCAGGATTTGGTCGGATCAGAGCTAATTCATCGTCCACTTCCACACAATCACACTCCTTTTCCTGTTCTCCTTGCTCATGTATGTGAGGAGAACTTAATGATGACGCTTGAAATGTAACTTTTAACTAGGCTTTTACATGACCTAAAATAAGCTATTATGTAGAGTTCACTTATATTTTGAAATAAAGATCAGATACAGTTTATTTTTGAAGGCCATATCCAACTGAGGGAAGTAAACCACACCCTTAACTTACACACACACACACACACACACACACACACACACACAATCAACATTGAATACATAACAAACAATAGTAATAGCACCAATGAAAAGCACCACTGAAGTAAAACCAGCAGATAGAGTCAGAATCCACTGCCAGACTAAAGTCCCTTCCGCACCTCTTTGCTTGAGACATCAGGCAAGTCAACAAAAAAATCAAGACAATTTTCAATTCGAGTAAAAGTATCTGCACGGATGGGATTAAACTTTGCAGAGGAGGCACGGAGACATTGAGAGCAGACTCCAATAGGGAGCTCTACAGATAAGAGTGGATGGACAAGGCAGCTGGCGGAAGTGGTGTATTTGAGAACTTTGTCTATCTTGACAGACCAGTAGGGGTCTACTTTTTAGAAGAGCCGGGAGGATCCTTTCCCAAAGCCCCCGCAGGGCCATCCAGGTGGCATGATCTAAGAACCCTCCTAGCTGCTGTCCCTGATAAGAGATGTAGAAGAAAATAAGGTAATAAATAGCTTCCAGGATAAAGAACAAAGAAACAGTGAACGAGGGGGAAAAAATGGAACGAAAATTTGTGTGTGTGTGTGTGTGTATGTGTAACTTGGGAGACATCATTATCAATGAGTAGAGTATCTTAGCTCTCTCAGTTTTCTCATTGATATTCATGTTCCAAAATAGACTCTTTGAAGCCTTCTCTTCTTTGTTAAGGGAAAGTTAGGAGGGAACAAAGTGAATTAAATGAGGATCTCGTCTTTATTTCTGGAGTGCACAGTAGATGTGCCACAGTCCTCCAGACTGGAGCTGAGAACCCGGTGTGTGCAGATCGTGAGCTCTGCCGGCAGCACTGGTGAACTCCTGCAGATATCTCTGGACAATGACTGTGTCTGCACGTGCACCACTTCCTCTGAGCTGCAGAAGCTTTAGGAGATAAACTGCTGTTGCCCGTGGAGACCAGTCGCACTCAGAGTGTGCGGACATCAGCAAAGTGGATATCTTCTACCTTCTGAGACTGATTCTTGTCTTCAAGACACCTCATTGTTGGAGAATCCTGCTCCCAGAATCAAAGGCATTCCAACACCCAGCACAACAGGGCAGAAGTAACTTTGTGGTCACTGATAAAGTGCCTCACTGGCTTTCCTGGGAGGATCAGTGCCATTCAGAATCTGATTGCCAATGAAAACCAAATACTTTTGCATTAAACTGGTAAAAGCATTTTCCATCAATAAACCTTAAGTACTGAAGAAAACTTGCAGGGGGAACGGGTCAGAGATGGATCCGAACTGCTGAACATGGAAATTTGCACCTACAGCTGCTTACAGGTGGTTGAGATTTGCTTTTCTTTTCACTGTTTAATTTTTTAATTTAGGGGAAATGTTTTCTCCAAAAAAATATACTCTAACTGTTCTGCATATTCTGAATTTAAGCACAGTTTTATGTGAAATAAAATAATAGCCATGACAACTGCAATCAAGGCCATCAGAATGTCAAAAATAAAGGCATCTTTCATAAGAAGTGGAGTTGTTCCTACTGTACTCGGTGTTGCAGAACAGGCATTTCTAAAGTGGAAGAGAGCATCTTCACAGTCAAGCTATGGTCATGGGGAGAAAGGCTGGTGTGAGTTGTACTGGGCATTGTTCATGGCCCCATTCCCTCCAATTTTAAGCCCCTATCAGTGTGTACTGAGTTGGTCAGCTAAGAACATGCATATCTTATAGACTGAGTGTTCATGTTTAGCAAAACATAAAAGATGATATCCGTGCTGGGGTGTCCTCATCTCTAATTTGAGGGAAAATGGTTCAGAGTTCACATTTTCTTATAAAAAATACTTTCAGATATTTAAAATTGGGCAAAAGAAGAAATAGTTACATAAGTGATATTTGTTTTTTTCTGTTTTTCACTTCTCTTTTGGGCTATGATGTACAAGTGGGTTACAGAGAAATTCTCCCTTCCTCTAGGCAGATGCTGTACCCTAGCAGGTAAGAAGTAAGGCTGGTTGATAGACATGGGCTAGGTTGCAAACATAGCTCATCCCATTGGCTACGGGTCCTGGTACAGAAGCAGGAGTGTGTGAATTAGTTCTGCTTATGGGGATAAAAATATTGCATGGGTATCCCCTTAAATCCAGATAGCTGCATGAATTTCTTTAGATATTTATTTGGTATAGAATAGAGTGTTTGTTATCTAGATCATTAGTGTTAATTACCAGGAACACAACTGGGAGAAAATTATATTATTTTGGAATCGATATACGAGGAAGAGAAGTTATGTTAACATTTCCATTTTAGACAGTGTCTTGAAGGAGAATTTTCCCATCAAAGAGATGTTTGGTTTCTTTTGTTGCTTAATTGTTTAATGAAAACAGTGACAGTTTTAGGATATGACTTAAGATTTTTCAAATGGCCATTTCTCTGTTCTGTAAAATAAGAAAATATATGAACAGTATATTTAGAATTTAGGGTGAGTTTTGTTTTGTTTTTTCCTTCTAGATGCCACAGTGGACATTTTCACTGCTGTAGAGGAATACAAGCTTTCTTGGAGAAGCTCAGAATTTAATGCAGGCAGCAAGAACCATGGTACTGGGTGTTTATACTGTTCTTACTCCCTACAGAACAATCGCGCATGGTCACTGGGGCTATGACTCTGCATCTCACCATAGGTGTCATTTTCTTGAACTGTCTCAACAGAGATTTTGGTGAAGACAGGTTTTGATGAAATTCATACATTCCAGGGTAGGAGAATGAGGATTAGAATTATTAAACGAAAGGAGCAGAGATATGAGAGAAATTACAAACAGAAACACAGAACAGCCTCGGGAGGGACATTCAGTGAATACTGAAACACCAGTGTTTATTTTCCACATGCTTACATACTTCACCACAAAAGGGGAGAGGGGATGCAACAGACTTCATTAGCATGATATAAGGAATAGACTTGAATTTTCCGACCTTTGGTCTAGGTGGAATGGATCCACCTTTATACCCAAAATACTAATTAACCACACTCTAGGTCAGGATCTCTTGTTTGTAGCCACACCTGTTGTCAACAACTTTGAGAGAGCAAAAAATAAGCTCACCCTCTCTGACCTCCAGTCAAGGTGGACCAGGCTCATATCTGTGGGTCCCCACAAGATTTCAATCTTTAAGAGGGCAAACAGGCTTTTTTTCATTGCTCTTGCCTAAGATCTAGATTTAGTCAGACCAGCCACTGTCACTCCTTGGTCTGATTATAACCACCTCTCAAGTGTAGAGAAAGAAAGCTAATGTTCTCAATGACTACAACAGAATTTTACCCCAAAGCCTGTTTCACTCACTACAGGCAAATATCAGACTTTCCAAACCCCTCCCACACATAGAAGACTGGTTTTCTTAGGATTCAGTACCCATCAGTTGTGTTTGTCTGTAGTATTTATGTGTATATGCTTTCAAAGAATTTAAATTCTTAAATGATTTGTTTATGCGATTACACGTACGTATATTCACAGAAGCACAGTGCCTGCAGAGGCCAGAGGCATCGATCTCCTGGAGCTGGAGTGACAGGCAGTTGTGAGTCACTCATTATGTATCCTGGGTCCTCTTGATAGGTAGAAAATGGTATCAATGGCTGAACCATCTTGCCATCCTTGTGTGTCCTTTTAAATAGAAGAATGTTCATATTCTTGAAGGAAAAAGATGAACTATTGAGATCTGAGTTGGATCATAGAGTATGTCTAACTGGCGATGTCGTTTTTCTGACTGAGAATGGCACAAGGGTTACCAAGCTGATAGTTTGTCAAAAAACATTATCCAAAGTGCTCCCCTGCCTTTCTCTCCTCCCCCATATTCTTTCCAGTTGCATCTTCCCCATTTTCCTGCCGTCATAAACTCATTAACTGTGGTCTTATCACAGTTGTGAAACATGGGGAGAGTTTGAAAGGGGAATTAATAATAAATATATTCCAAGTCAGGATGAGGGGTGGAGAGGCAGGAGGGAAGAAAGGGAGGGGCAGGAAAATTGGGGAGGAAAAGGAGATCTGAGCGAAGGTACAATTTAAAGCATTGTCCAGAGCTCACAATGAAAAAGATTTGACTTGTCAAAACGTCCAGAGGAAATCTTGAGAAAGATTACTTGTTTCTAAGCACATCACCTTAAAGACTTAGTAAGCACTAATTATAACAGAGTTCTCACATAGTTAACAAAGCCTCCGCAAAGTAAACAGGAGAAAAATCTTATCTCCAAGGAGATTACAAACTGAGTTGGAGAAGAAAAGGGGATGAGCAAACTACCATTTGGTGACTTTGTCACCATGGAGACCCTGTTTAGAACCTGCTACAAGTTCTCTTCTCATAAAGAGAGTCTGTTCTTTAAAGCACATGCACAAGAATCTGGGTTATAAAATGGAAGATTCACTCTAAGCCTAAACTATACCTCGAACGCATAACACAATGACGGAGAATGCTGGGCTTCTGCAAGTCCACTCTCCTTCAGGGGGCTGCAAAGCACTATGTTCCATAAGCAGCTCCCACAAGCTACTAGAGAGTTGCATGCAGAGCAGTCTCTGCAATGGAGCAGAGCTGCAGAATGACAGCGGAACCATGGGAGATGATTGGAAGCTCCGTTGCAAGGCCAGGAGACCCAGAAAACCCATTCCAATTGTTTCTAGCTCCTTCCCTGGTTTTCAAGGCACAGAAACTCTTGTTCTTCAGATCGAAAGCCATGAAATTTGCCTCCATATGAGGCCTGTTCAGGTTTTTATATCTGTCTCCCTACTTTATTACCTTTTTATATGGCTTGTGAGGTTGGATCAGCGTGCAGCGGAATAAAGCTAATTACAACTTGCAGAGCCTAAATATAGCGTAATGACAGAGTGTCCCTCCAGAGGAGCACTGAGCTGAGAAACATTTTGGAAAGCTGAAACAGAGGTTATTGAACGAAAAGGAGATAGCCCTGGGGCTAGCTGATGTCAGAGCCCTCAGTTACTCAAAAGCTGATAGTGGAACGCTGACCAAAAGGTTTGACGTGGAGGAAAGCTAGTCTCTCCTCCACTTTGCTTGTTTTGTGCTGTCCTGTAAATTTAGAGAATAAGCTGAATGGTGGTCGGTTGATATTGGATAGAGAGAGCCAGAATTTATTTAGGGATGTGGAAACCTTAGGTTAAAATGGAAAACTCGCAAAATCAAGATATCAAAAAAGGAGTATTCCCCAAATGAAGGCAGAGTCATACCATAAGTGACACAAAGGCAATGATTTGTCATTAGTTCAGCCATTAACCAAACTTGCCAGGCCGTTGGCCTTACATGACTATTTTTTATTCATCCGTTTTAGTGTTTTTTCATCTACTTTTTTCCTCTACTTCTGTGAGCATATACATAGAAGTTGTTTCTAATATACATACACACATTTCTGACATAGAGATTTGTACAATGCAGATACACACATAATTGGTGGTTCTGATCTTTGTATGGCCTTTATGTTAAAGTCAGATACAGCCATCCTGACTCTAACACATGTCGGCCTTTGGTGGTCTCATTCAGCTAAGGACATTCTCACAACAGATAACATGTCTTGTTTAACTGAGGCTATCTGTGAATTTAAAATTCTGATTTCCCTGCATGTGCCTGTATGTTCATTCTCCTCTTTGGTTCTACTTTGAGCTTCCTGCATATATTTTATATTAATTCTTGATTACAGGATTTAATAAGAACCTTTCAAACTGAGTTATCAGAGGCTATATAGGTATATACAATGCTGTATTCAGAGGTCCACCCTCTGCCCCAAGGATGAAGCCAGTATTTAGCCTTTTAACCAAGGCAATGCTACTTCTGTTTTTCTGACTATGCTCCCTTCCTTTGTGGAAAGCCCAGAAGAAGTCTGGACTGGCACTAACCATACTCCCCTAAGTTGGTACAGGCAGCCTGTTCTCCATTTGGGGAAGGTGCTTGATTCACTGAAAGCAGGAGACTGGCGAAGTATCTTCTCTTACTTCTTCACCATCTGTCTTCGTCCTTGTTTCCTACCTTGATTCTATATCTGGTACTTTCCTATGAACAAAGAGAAGCAATCACTAGGCACAGAGGCCGAATGAGTGCAGCTGATGTCTCTGCAGTGGTCCTGGAGATGAATTTCAAGCATGCTATGATAAGACACCCGGCTTCTTCATTTACCGTGCATGCTATAAACAAATGTTATCTCCTCTGAGGTTTATGCTTCTGTCTTAGCTTTGTGTGGTCTATTGATCTTGATGAATTTGCAACATATAAGACCAAGCAAATACTTATAGACCTTAGTGCGGCGTAGCCCCATGAATGTGGGAAGTGGGAAATACAATTCTTCTGACAGCTATGAAATCGTCTTGTGATAAAAAGGAAGGACGTAGAATTTAGTTTATATTTTTCACATTAACAAAAGCATGAGCTTCTAAAGATAGAGTTGGCATCCCTCAAGAAGCACTTCTCAATATTATTTCTGGGTTAGAAAAAAAACGCAAGTTTGTGTTTGCCTACGTTAATGTAAACAAGTTCCTTTCGCTCCAGTCTTATATTTGGAGCACAAGCAGAGAGCATGTGGACTTTGAAGTTTCTAGAAAACCATGTGTTGTTATCAGTACTTCAACAGAACGCTTCAAGAGAAACATTTCAGGGAGTCCTTACTTTCTAGAGATAAAAAGGCTGTTCATTTTTCTATAAATGATCTGAGTGTGGGAAATTTTACCTAACTCTACATAAAATGACTATGTCATGAGAGAAGAGATAAAGTCGGAATTCGCAAAGTTAGCAATTCTATTTAGCTATCTCCCAGATTTGAAAAGGAGCACAGACATTTCCATAGGAGTCAATGGCATCCCTTTGACTGACATCTACGACCTTCCAAAAGCCTCCTCTATCCAGTCTTGAGTATTCATTATTTTTGCTTGCTTTTTTTTGAGCTTGTTTTATGAGTTGAATTAAAGGAAGCCAAGTTCAACCGTTCTGCCCCTTGTTTTTTTATATTCTCTCCTGTTGGACAAAAATGTTCCAGGATAGAAACTAAGGATGACATGCAATTTAAATCTATCATTTCTAAATACTGAGTGTGAATTTCTGTCAAGAATCCAGGACTCCCTTCTATTCCCTATGAGATCAGAGGCACAGATAAGACTCAAAGAGCTATGGAAAGCCAATAGCCGCTGATCTTCTTTGTGGCTGTTAAGATTCTAAGTCGCACTGACAGACCATGGGATTTGTCTCATGTAACATGAGGTAGAATTTCTCTCACAGAGAGGACAAAGTGGAGATAGCATTCGAGCAAGTGCGTGATAGAAGGGAATGGAGTGAAAATGCCTACACAGGCCGGGTGAGCACTTAGCTTGGTGGTAGAGCACTTTCTGAGATTGTAGTCCCAACTTCACTTAAAATCAAAAGGCAGCAGAGTTTAGCACCTGTGTGTCTCTGTCTTCCTCTAGCTAGTGTTCCCAGTGTAGAGCCATGAAAAGTATACACCTTTCCTTGCCCTTGCTAAGATAATTATGCAGATGTTGCATGTTTCTTATTGTCTCAATTTTATGTTAATGAAATACAAACTCCAGAAAAGTAGAAAAAACAAGCTGGTACTAATTGTGTATAGCTTAAAGCCTTGTTGACCTCTATCTGACCCAAAGGGGCCACATGAAAAAGAAGAGTGAGTTGACAGAGAACTCATTAAAGGTAGAATTAAAAAGTAGCAATATTCCATACTTTTAATCGAGCAGTTTCGACTAGCAAGCAGTTTCGACTAGCGAGCAGTTTTGACTAGCGACCATTTCTCCTTATAGAGGCTATTGCACGACCTCCGGAGATGTTTTTGTCATAACAGTTTGGTCTTAGTAAGGTAAAGTGGTAGGCTATGGGCAGAGACTCATCTTCTGTTGTCCTCTAATGGAGACAGGAGTTCAAATCAAAGAATTAACCTGTCTTCAAAAGTCAACAGCAACAACACCAAGAGATCTCATGCTGAGCGATGTTTTGAAATTATTCTTCTCACTTTTTCGAATTGTCTCTTGTGAGAAATGATGGAAAGTAGGCACTCAAGGTCATGGGCAGTTTGCTGTCTTCATAGTAACTCCACTTTTCATGTGAAAAACACATTGACCAACATTTGCAAAGGACACAGGTGTGTGTAAGTGCCTGCCGCAATCCTAAATACTGAGAATTTACCTTTGGAGTCTGGATTATCCAATCCTTTCTTAAATATTCATGGACATTCTCTACATACCCTAACATAAGACATAAAAACAGATAAAGTTTCAGATAGGTTCAGTATAGCAGGAAACAAATAATCTTTATGTCAAGTCCCATAGTGTAGGAAAATCATGTGATATGATCCTCATATCATAGGCAAAGGGAGCTACAAGCATCACATAATTGGCCATCAGAGCAACAAAGTTCAAAACCTGTGGGTTTTGTAAAAGTCCAGTTTAACAGGTTTGGGGCAGAACCTGAGATCTGCCTTTCTAATAAGCTTACAAGGGCCATCTCCTTTGCATCGTAATTTGAAGAAACCTCAAGATAGCAGTCTCTGGTCCATATTGTGTACTTAAAGAACAGAAAACCGAGCGGGATAGCGGGAAGTGTTCTTTGGAATACACACTGAATCTGTAACAGTAGCCACTCACCTCTCATAATGGCCGAATATAAACAAGCACTGTGTTCCCACTGGAAAACGAAGTTCAACTTTCCAGATGTGTACTGAGTAAGAAAGCAGGCTCGAGACTGTGTAATGGAGGCAAAGATGAAAAAGGAGAGGGACAGATATTAATTAAACCCAAGCTCTTTGAGATACAGCCTGATCGTGTGCTCAGGACACACTGTGGGTCCTGAATAAGCAGAGCCAGCACCGCAGTGTGCTCTTTATTAAGTGTTGTCTGAAACTGGTTAGATGTGCCAATGTTGGGAGTTTCTGAGCCACAGGAAAGACTCCTTGAAGTTCCAGACAAGAGGAGGCTGAGCTCCATCATGGACACTGAGGCTTTCCAGGGCTCTAAGCTTTGTAGGGAAGGATAATTGTGTGGTGATGTTGGGCAGGGTGGGGGGAGGGAAGGATGTTGATGTTTAGGGCAGTGGAATGAGATGCTTAAAAAAGACCAGAAGGGTGGTCCCCTGCTGAGCTTCTAAGAATGAGGTCCATAGACTGTTCTCAGGCATCAGCACCGTACAGCATAGGCAACAGGTACACTGGCGCGCGCACACGCGCGCATGCGCACACACGCGCGCACACACACACACACACACACACACACACACACACACACACGCTTCTGTGAATAGATCATGTGTACCTAAACTTTGACATAGTGACACTTTTATCTATAAATTTCGCAAGCTCAGTGTCTGTGCAATTGGTTCAGCAAGATGGCTCTGAACGTAAAAGTGTTTGCCACTGAAGCCTGATGATCTGCTTTTGACATCTGGATCCAATAGTTGATAGAGAGAACCAACTCCCAAAAGTTATCCTCTGACCTACACACACACACACACATACACACACACACACACAACATACACACACGTACATGTGCACACAAGCATAATAATAGATAAAAGACTTTTTTTCCAAAAACAAACCGTGTAAGATACTTATAAAAACAAATTATGAAAAAGATGTAAGTTTTAGAGTCAGTTTCTAGCGCCTTCTTAGATCATCCACAGTCCTCTTGGACCCGGTGCAAGCCACAGACTGCGAGTCAGACATTTCTATTTAGGGTGAATGGGACTGCATATGCCCCACCTTTCTTTTACCGGTGTGTAGCTTACATTTGCATTTAATGACAACTCTCCAGATTCCGTGTATGGCTCCACAATTGCCCAGACACTAAGCATGTTAAAGCACATTCAGATCCACTAACCAAGTGCTTCTCCAGACTGGGATCCTAGAATGTGTTTTGCTGAATAAGGCTACAGTGGAAACACGCAACCAATATGGGTGTCATTTCATTCCATGAAAATGACAGTAGGGACATTGCCATGCCCTTATTTTCCGTCTTTAAGCTTTGCTTGTCAGTCTACATAGGAGCATGTACTTTTTTTTTTTAATGTGAAAGAAAAATCACATTAAATAGTGTGTTTTATTGGTATCTTGGCTTTAAAATGATGTTTAAGTGTAAAATAGTTACTAGTTCTCATCTTATCCTGCAAATGCAAATAGCGGTTTCTCTAAAGTACTGACCTTAGGAAAAAATCACGTTGTTCATGCTGTGAGCACACTTCTTATATGCTCAGGGAAGATCTGTCATCATATGAAATACGCCACACATGGAATGAATTTCCCATTGAAGACAATATTTCTTTCTTAAATAAATGTTTCACTTGCCATTAAAGTAAACGGAGGTTCATGAAGGTTGGCTAAACAAAGGAGCCCATTTGTAACTGGATGGAACCAAGAGTATTCAACTCCCAACCACCGTTAACTGAAGAGGTTGTATCTCAGGGACACAGACAGGGATTAGACGTGTGATCCACTTAACCACGTGACACAAAAACAGAGTGACAGTCATTCTGTAGCCACTTACCAAAGCGGAGAGCATTAGCTCTTAAGTACAAACAGTGAGGATAGGGCTATAGCAAAAGGAAAAGATTATGATGAAAAGTGACTTGCCATAAAAATGTTTCTCCCATTTAGTCATAAAACAGTGATTCCTTGATCATACATCCACACCAACTGGGAATGTGGGCCTGTGTACACACTAAGCAAGTGAATGGTACTTTGCTAATTCGGTTAAATTTTGCCCAACTCAACAAGATCAATTTGCTGAATAAACAGGATGCACGAGTCCCCTCATTTCATAAATTGAAATATCCAACTAGCTGTTAATGTGTATGAAGGTAGAAGACAGGCATGTATAGACAGCATTTTAAGTTTTAACTTTAGCACCTATTTTGGGATCACATGAACTCATGTTTAAAGATATTTAAATAGTGGAGATGAGACAGCCATTTCTCTGGGTCCGGTCAACAGTATATCCCAAGGCAGTTTAGTAAAAAATAGCTTGGGAATGTATGACATTGACTTTTCCTGTTTCCTAAGTGGAACTGACTCTCCAGGTATGCCTGCAACACTTCAACCGACTTCCAGGTTTGCACTTAGAAAAACTGAGTGAGATGGCTATTCTTGGTTGTCAACTTGACTCCATCTGGAATTAACTATAACCCAAGTCGCTGGGTACACCTGGGAGGGATTTTTGTAATTAAATAATTTGAAGTAGGAAGACCCACCTTTAATCCAGGTCTTTTGAGTGGGGAAAGATCTACCTTTAATTTGGACCATATCTTCTAGTGACAGTCAATATAAAGGGCATGGAAGAAGAAAGCTTTCTCTTTCTGCCTGTTTGCCCTCACTCTGGCTAGGAACTTCATTCCTTTACTAGTATTAGAGCCTACTTCTTCAGGATTCCAGCATATACTGAAGACCAAGCTGAGATGTCCAGCTTCGTGGATTGAACAGCTACTGGATTCCTGGACAATCATTGTTGAACTAGCTGGACCATACCATGTAAGACTCTCTAATAAATCTAATAAATATAGTATATATTATATTACATATTTTTCTTCATATATATGTATATGTATATATGAATGCATATATATTTATTCAATCTATTAGTTCTGTTCCTCTAAAGAATCCTGATTAATATGCCAGGAATTATTAAAATAGTGAATTTCCAAAAAAGGTTGCAATAAAAAACATACACCTGCGGTGAATTTCTGGTTTCCACCAAGAGTTTATAACAGGTTGCAATCATACTCAGGTTGGCCTTACCATTCTTTCTGACTTTCCCTATAGAGAAATGCTGACAGTGGTGTGGGCACCGAGATCAATATGGGCACACATATCATAAATCTGTTCCTATGGTTTTACTAATTGAACTACTTAAGAAGTTGCCTCCATCATATCACATAACATTGAATTCACCTTATAAGAACAAAGATACTTTCCTAAATAATCATGACGCAACAATCAAACAGGAAATTTGTCACTGTCGCAATATAATATATAGTCAAAATACAGGGTTTCTGTTGTTTCTTCATGTATTCCTGCATGCCAGAAGAGGGCACCATATTTTGTTATAGAAGGTTGTGAGCTACCATATGGTTACTGGGAATTGAACTCAGGACCTCTGGAAGAGCAAGCAGACAGCATTTCTAACCTCTGAAATATCTCTCCAGGACCTCAAACTTTAGTTTTTGCTTTCTCCCCATTCTGTCATTCTTTCCCCCAAAGATTTGGGATCCAACCTATAATTATCCATCTCATGTAGCTGGTTGTTTTTTCTTCCTTGCTCTTCCTTCCTTCTTCACTTCTTTTTATCTTTATCATATTATTACAGTAAGGCAGTTGTTTTGTACCTGCTGTATGGGCTCCTCTTCTAACTCTCTTGTGGTTAAAGGCATTATTTTTTTTAGCACTGTGTTTCTGTAATGCATTTCCACAGAATTCTAAGATTATATTGAATAGTATGTATTCAAGAACGTATGCATCCATCACTCTCGATTTTAAGTGCTTTGATTTGTTTTTTCACTCAATTCTGGTTGTGCCGCTCTGTTAAATGATAACAAAGAACTACTTTGCATTTTCAAATGACCCTGGAGGGGCAGTAATGCCTCTACTTGGACAACTAGATACATAGGTGTAGACACAACGTGACTGCATAACCATTTCTTATTAATTATAGTATGAAAACTAATCACATAGACATCTATTCTTTTTACTCCTTCCTCCAGATTCTATCTGCAAAGACAAGTATTTTCTCCTTTTAACACATCTCACAGTTCAACCTGTTTACCTTGTGACTTACTGGCCTAAATATGTCATTAGAATTATGCTTTTTGACAGGCTATTTAATACAGAACTCTGTTAACTTATCCAATGACCAGATTTTACGTCTGGATTTTGTCAACTGATGTGGAAGCAGAGCACTGGAAGAAGTTTCCTGACCATTCATTCACAAGAGGAAAGAAGAAGAGAAAAGCTGAGGCATTGGCTATAATATGATCGAGACAAAATGACCTGACAAACTTCAAAGAGATTTCAAGAAGTCCAGAAGTTGTGGGACACCTTCTGTGGGCTGGTGCTATTGCCAATGGTTTTCTCTCTACTTACTAGACATGCAGGTCCTTCTCACGTGTCTTCAGACACCTCCACCTGCTAGCACAAGTGGAAATTTTATAATTGCAAAGTCCTATACTGCAAGGAAAAATGATTTTGAGAAACACTTACAAATTCCTTTTTCTAAATGTACTGTTTTGCTGTTTTGCTTGAGACTCTTGTACGAGAAATTTTTTGTGCATTTCATGGAATTTACACACCAGCAAAAGTCTTGATTTATGCTAGGGGAAAGACTGGACAGGCCATTGCTCTAAGGAGTAGGTTTTGTTTACTGAGTGTGTGGTTTACCATGGCAGTAACTACTTACCATATTAGAATTGTACTCATTGCTGGGAAGGGCTAGACCGTGGGTACAATGCTGTTTCTGCTTTCAAGCAACTTACATTTTAGTATAATAAGCTTATAATCTCCTAGGAGATTATACTAATCATGCTGATTATAGTAATGACAGTCTTCCAAAAAGCCAAATAGTCATCACAGTGATTACCCATAAATAGTAATTGAAAGATAAAACTAATATGAAAGTGATTTCTGTAAATCTCTTAAGTAGAATAATACTGAAAAGCACTTGATACAACTATCCGTGTTACAACCAAAACTCAATTCAAATTCCCCGCTTAACTCCATGCCAAAAATTAGCAAGGATTTTAATTGCAGAAATAAACAGAATAGATGATATGACAGTTATAAATATTTTAATCCTCACAAAAATTATGGGAGGCACAATTATTACCCATGTATTTAATGAGAATGAAGAGTTAGGGAATTAGTCTGGCCTGTCAAAACCCACAGAGCACTCTTGGAGCTAAGACTAGATTCAACCACAGTAGACAGGCAGAAGATATACTAACTACTGTGGATTGTTTTCCTTGTGCCACATTTGATACCCCCTCCCCTGAGAAATGGGAGACAGCCCTTTTGGGAACTGTATGGAAAAGCCTAGGCAGCAGTAATACTAGAGATATAATTTTAGCAAGAGCTTTTCAATCAAAGCCATGTATGCATTAATTTGTAAATCCATTCATTTTTATAGAACATTATTCATATACAGCAAATGCACAAAATTATGTGTAAGTCTATCAATTGAGACAGACACATTCATCCATGTGATTGCCATCACAATCAGATTAGAAAACACCATTAAAATGTTAACTATGAACATCTCTGTTGGGGAGGCCACTAGTTCATGTCCCAACTGCCCTGACTTGAAATAATCACACAGAAACTCTATTAATGGCAATACTGTTTGTCCAATAGCTTAAGTGTATTTCTGGCTAACTCTTATATCTTAAATGAACCCATTTCTATTAATCTGTGTACCACCGTGTGTGTGTGGCTTACCTGCAAGGTTCCAGTGGGCTCCACTGGAGATATCTGTCTCCTGCAGGTGGCTACATGGCTTTTCTCTGATTCTGCCTATTCCCTATATGTATCTTTTTCAGCCTGGCTTTATTCGGTTAAGCCATTGGTTGAAAGCAGCTTCTTTATTAACCAGGGGCAATAAAACATATTCACAGCATAGATCACCTCCCCTTTTCTGTCTAATTAAAAAGGAAGGTTTTAACTTTAACATAGCAAGATTAAATACAGCAAAACAAGTATCAAGCAAGAGTTACAATTTTAGCATTTATATATACTTTATCTCTTATCATAACTAAGGAAAACTATAACTATCTATTCTTCAACTCCATCAAAAACACCAGAAAAATATAATATTACCTAAGTAAATAAGAAGTGTATTGTAAACAACTTTCAAAATTCTAGAATTGACAGAGATATCTTGCTGCCAGGACAGTCACCCAAAGTTCTTCTGTACCATTGGAACATCGATATTCAGCCTACAGGCCCATAGTATCCAGCAAACATTTCCATGAAGCAGTAATTTCAAAGACAGTTCTACCTATATTGACAATTTGTCAGTCACTTTCTTCTGTGTCCTGCAGAATGTCTAGCAGACTCTTTTTGTTATTTTATGAAGCAGGAACCCCAAAGGACTGTCTCACTTTTATGCAAGTTCAGCAGTCATTTCTCTGTGGGTCCTGCATGGCCAGTTCATACAGCATATCATCAAGCAGTCCAGGCAAAAGCAGTCTCTTGCCCAAATGGCTAACCAACTCTATAAGGAGCCTTTTCAATGTCCATCATCCTTCTGAAGTAATTGGTGCTCCCAGGAGGAGATGTGTCTCATTGTCATCATAAACAGTCTAAGTTATAAAAACATGTTAGATGAAATATTTTGTTAGTCTTTGAGAGGTTTGAAAAATAAGTATTCATTTGAAATATATCTCTGTACATCTAGAAAACATGACTACAAGCTTGACTATTATAGATGACTATCTATTAACTTATATTTTTAATTATACACTATATTTTTAATGAGCTGCATAAACACAGTACCTTAATCAAGAGTAGAAATATGCATATAAAAATTGACCTAAAATTTGTATCAATAGACCAAGATCCATACCAATGGAAATCTCTATAGCATATCTCCTTTTAAATGTAAACTAAATATTAGAAACAATATTTGGCAATTTGGGTTTAGTTCTCTCCAAAATGCTTCCTGCTTTTTGTTAGGCAAAGTAATTTTGAGGATTCATATTGACCTTTCAGGGGCTCTTGGTCCATCAAACCACATCAGTCTGAAAGAAATTCACAGGTTCTCATCCTCTGTTGTTTTCAAAGCAACAAATTCTTAGACCCAAATTATGAAGTCAAGATACCTCTAAAGTATATATGTTGGTTTAGCTTAGCAGTCCATACAATGAAATGTTTCTCTGTACTTAGCTCATTCACAATCATAAAATTCAAAGAAAGCACAATAATATACATAATCCAGGCTCTCTGTATATATTCCATCTTTACTTGGCTTATTTTTCTCACTCTGTTATTTTTTCTACAAGTTTACTCTGTCTCTTTAAAGACTTTGTCTTATTTTTTAAAAACCATTTACATATTTTTATAACTCTATACTTTTTTTCTTCTTTCTCCCAAGCCTATGTACATTTTCTAAACACACTATGACCCATTTAGGTCTTTTTCATCTGAAGCTGTCTTTATTGTGTATCTGTAATCCTTTTCTGACCAGGACCACCTCTTAAAATGCTTAGTGTCATAGCTAGGACTAAGGCTGCTTTTAGCTCGGCCCAGTTCAATATGGAAGAGGCATGTTCACCACCATCCCTGGAACTGCCAGGTGAGAGCTGTCCTTACCACTTCGATTCTGGATGCACTGTGCAGCATATAAACATTTTTATCTGAGTAAAAACTAAATCTGCCATGCAGCAAACTGTGCAGCATGGAAACAGATCTGTGTATGGTGGCAATAATCTGCCATGCTCTCCTGCCTATGCAGTCCTAGCAGCCTGCCCAGGTAGGGAGTACTGAGCAGTGTGAATGGTCTCAGCTACTTTCTAAGCATCTGGACCAGAAGTGGGTGGCAGGCATCAACCCCAAAAAAGAGCCAGAGCTGTTCCTGTAACTAGAATGAACAAGGAAGCCTTCCCTTAAAAAAAAACCCAAGCAGTTCTTGCAATTAAAGCTGAGTCAGGAAACCTCTTAAAGGAGCCATGTCTCTGCTTTCCATCAGCAAACAGAGCAATAAACTGTGTTAAACTCTGTCTTTTGTGTGTGTGTCTAGAATTCATTTTCAAGCTCTCTCAGGATTTTATGTGGATTTAGTTGACCACGTTGGGCACCAATTTGTTGGGGGAGGCTGCTTGTTCATTTCTGGCATCCCAGACCCAAAATAATCACATACAAACTATATTATTTGCCATATTGTTTGGTCAATAGCTTACACAAATTCCTGGCTCTTATATCTTAAATTAACCCATTTCTATTAATCTGTGTATCACCATGCTTACACCAAGTTCCAGTGTTCCAGTGGACTCCAGCGGAGGCATCTGTCTCCTGTGGGCAGCTACATGCTTTTTTCTGACTCTGCCTACTCTCTCTATATATCTCTTTCAGCCTGGCTTTACTCTGTTAAGCTCTTGGTCAAAAGCAGCTTCTTCATTAACAAATGGCAATAAAACATATTCACAGCATACATCACCTCCTATGTCACATCTCTCATGACTCTTTCCGGTCAGTCAAAATAAATGGCACAAGGTTTCTGACTCCTGCCACTTCAGAATCTGCCTGATCTTGAACACGACATGAGTGGAATTCTCCAATATGTCAACATTCTGGCTGCTTTATTATTCAGTATTAAGTTTTAGAGATTTATTTCTTCATGTTGTTTCTTATTGTATTAGTCCATTCAGGTTGTTCTAACAAAATACCATAAATAGTGCCAATTATTAACAACAAAACTCATTTCTTACAGATGCAGAGATGCAGAGTTAAGAGACTAAGATCAATCTGTTCAGCGCTTGTGAAGACCACTTCACAGTACATAGAGGCATTCTTCTTGGTATTCCCATAGGGGTACTGCTAGGGCTGTGCAGCTCATATCTCATATGGGAGGGCTCCATCCCTGTGAGCTCAAACTGCCTAAAGGCCCCATCTCCTAACACCCTTGTCTACTGGCTTAGATAGCAACATAAGGACAGGGGAAATATTTCATCTACTATACAAGTTAAGTTTCAGGTCATTTCATTGCTGCTCTATTATCTTTGCAGGAATACACCAAAACTGGCTTTTCCATGCTGTTGATGGCTATTTTGTTTGGTTTTCTTACCACTTGACTTTTAAGAGTAAAGTGGTCATGAACATTTTACAAAACATGCACTCATCTGCATGTAGGTGGGTATGAAATTTGTAGGCCACAAGGTAGGCATATTTACCATATTAGCTTTCAAAGGGGCTGTGTATTTGATCTATTTACAGGAAATAGGCAAGATTTCCCAAATTCTCCCCAGTATGAAACACATTATTCTGGTTCCAGGTGGTGTGGGGTAGCAAGTCATTTTGTAACGGTTTGTCAGCAAAGGTGAAGCATAGCTTATTTCACACCAGGCTTTATTTCACCTTCAGATATTGTTGGCTTATTTTGTAGAAGGGAAAATTATAAGCTTAATAGACTTTCAGTAGATAATGTCCATTTTCAACCAATAATACTTGTTAAAAGTGATTTTGAATTATAATGAAAAAAAATTAGCTTATGAGAAACTAACATCCCTAATGTGTGGGACAATATTACTTTGCTTTTGTTAGCTTTCAAATCTAGTTTTCTATTGACTTATTTCCTTTTGTACTTATTTTGCCTCTCTCATAGGTAATGTTTTCACACTGCTTCTGTCTCCACACTTTCTGCTTTATAATTTTTAAAGATTTGATTTATTTATAATTATGTATATGTGCACATGAGTATGTGTACATGAGTCCAGTGTCCGTGCAGACAAGAAAGGGTGTCAGATTCCCTAGCACTAGAGTTTCAAGAAGCTGTGGACAAGAACTCCAGCCCTCTAGAAAAGCAGCAATCACTCGTCACCACTGAGACATCTCTCCAGCCCCGTTGCTTTAATAGCACACCATAAAGACAGCATCTGGAGTGAATGAAGTCTTCTAGAAGTGCTTATTTCCTTTCTTTTGTTTTAATTAAATTTTTCCTTTTATTTTACATCCTAATCAAAGTTTCCCCTCCCTCTTCTCTTCCCATCATCCCTCTGCGCCCCTCACCCTGCAATCTACCCCTCTTCTTTTTCTCTTCAGAAAGGGGAATTCTTCCCATGGGTGTCAACAAAGCACAGCATATCAACAGAATAAGCACAACCTTCAGGACATCCAACCCACTCAAGTGTACCATAGTTTTCAGGCTGAAGAAGATCAGCTTCCCAGAATGTCAGGTGGCAAGCTGTTGAAATGGCATGGGAGCTTCAGAATTGCTTGTGTTTAAGGTATCACCTTCACCTGAGTTCAATCAGATCCTCTCATTCTAAATTTCAGAATACATTTACTTCCCACTTCTTTAATTAAGGAGTTTTCCCATGAAAAAGTGAGTTGCCACAAGGCAATTGCAGCATATTTGTTGGAGGAACTCGAAAACTCTCCCAATCATCAGGTTGGCTTCAGGACATGCTTTGAAGATCCTCTCCAAACTTGACAGATTCCATTGACTGTGTGATAATCTTTGGAGGCTGAACTTCATTTGGTCTCCTCTGTTGTCTGTGTGTAGCTGCTCACTACATTCACCGTGTTGTGATACACTGAGGAGAACCTTACCAGGCTAAAGGACCATGAAGTACAACTTCCCAGTCTCTTAGCCCATAGAAAATAACTGTTCTTTATAAGCCACCAAGTCTATTTTACAATAACAGCAGAAACAAAGGGACATATTCAACACTGCCAGCCCTGTACCTATAAAGAGAAAAGGCCAGTTTAGGGCTGTCACGATACTGTCTGACTCTAGTGTCACAGCTTCAAGGGACCCTTAATTGGCCTTGCCTTGTCATTTTATTTTTATAAACGTTCAAGTGCACTCAAAATCTACAAATCACCACAGTTCAGACTTTGTATCCACCATAACTTTCAAATCATTGACTATAATAGCCACTTGAATTTCTGACACCTTTATTTCCATTGGGATTTCATTGATATCAACTATAGATATCAGGATTAATTAAGATGCTATGGTATGCATTGATTTAATAGTATCCCATTTTACATTGGTAAAGATACTCAAAGGTATTGCTAAACCAATATCCAGATCCCAACTGTGAAAGGCTTAAAAGAAATGGTTCCTTAACTGATATCCAAATCTGTGGAAACCAAAAACATCTTATGCAGAAAAAAATTGGTCAAGGGTTACAGATGGGATTAAATATCTTGGCATGAGAAGATTATTTTGGATTTTATTTGTGAGCCTTATGTATAAATACATATACCCATATGAAAGAGGAAGACACAGAGCAATTTGTCGTGAATAAAAAAGATGTGAAAAAGATCATTGTTCAAGGACATGTCTGTCTCTGGTGGCTCCATGGTGTTCCTCTCCTCTGCCTTTCTTCCTCCCAGCATTCAGTTCTGTCTTTCCTGCCTACCTAAGTTCTGCCCTATCAACTAGGCCAAGGCATTTTCTTTATTCCTTAACACACAAGCAGAAGGAACTCCTACACCACAGTCAGACTGATTTTTCCTCCTTCTTGATGACAAAAGTCTTGCATAATAAATTTTGAGCTCAAAAATAATCAAGTGTGGGTACTTAGCTTCAGGAAACCCCAGAAATTAAAGCATCAGTTCTGACAGACCTCACCCAGGAGAAGGGGGCTCTCAATGTTCAAACTCATGGGTCCTTGGGCAGTAACCGTATTCCAACCCCAGTCACATTCAAGGGAGTTCTACCATGGACAGCAGGGATTGTCTAGACTATAAGGAACTTTGAGGATCATTTGGAGAGAAAAGAGCATTGAAGTTGGATTATGTATGGGCCATAAAGAATGGCAGACACAAGGGTGAAGAAAGAGCTCATCTCCGGAGTGTCAATTTCAGATATAAAGTACCTAAAGCTGTGTAAGAATATGAAGTAGCCAGGAGCTTTAAGAGGCAATTCAGTTCCACGTGGAAAGTATGGAGACTGTGGAAAGAGGATACTATTGATAAACAACCCTAGTGGGACAGTAGTATATGACAGGGTCTCATGACAACCCAGCCCAGCCTTGATTTCATGGCACAGCCAATGCTAGTATTGAACTTACATAACTGCCTTGGCTTCATACTTTTATTTTAAATATCAATTAGAGATTTTTAAAAACAAACTGTTGACTTTCTACAGGAATCACTTTAACTCTTGATGTATATTAGAAATTACAGAAGTATTATAAAACAGAAATTAGCATCATAAGACTAGAAAATATATTCTCTTACAAAACTAGGAGAACATGCTGTCTTGAGTTTGCAAAAATATCAATTAATGGATCTAAGAAGAAAGAATATAAGAAAAGAGGGATGGGTGGAAGGAATAAGAAAATACTGAAAGGAAGAAAAGGAGAGGAAAGAAAGTTGGTTGAACTGAAGGTCCAGAAAGGAAGAGAAAGAAGAATGGGAGGTAAAGGTTAAGGGGAGGGAGGCCCAGGAAAGAAAGGACCTTCCTTTCTGGACCTCCCATGCTGTGTAGGGAGGGTGTGAGCTATCAGAAAAGCTAATGTAAGAAAACTGATAGGACAAATTAATGTTGTTGAGATGCAGCTTGAGATAGGGACACTCTGCCTGCCACTAGCAGCACAGACAGGATCCAGCACGAGAGAGAAATCTATATGGCTGGAATGCAGCATGGGATAGAACCGGCCATGACTGTTGTTAACGGCAGAGGGTATGACCCCAGTGGGAGACAAATTCAGTGACTGGAACACAGCAATGGATAGTTCCACCCTTCTTGCCATTAGCAGCAGAGAAAAGGACCCAGTGTGGAAGAAAAATCTGCATGGCTTGGATACAGACTGGAGTGTACACTATATGAGTTGGACATCAGATATTTCAACTTTTATCATTTATTGAAAAATAAACTTGGGGATAAATAATAGAGAATAAACCCGAGAAATCAACAGAGGAAAAAAAGAAAGTAAGGAAGGAAAAAGGAAAGTAAGAAAGAATAGTGGGGAAGGAGAAAGAATTATAACACTCTTCTTGTTGCTGTGATGAAATGTGGTCTATCATTTTCACAAAGATTTGAGTATAACTGAATATTTGCACAGAGACAAGGTGAGCTCACCCTGGAGCGAATAGAAGCAAAGGCTTGAATTAAGCATCACTTTCTCCTGGAAGCACAGGAGCAAGGAAAGGGGGTCAAAAGGGCAGTGACAGAGTTGTAAGCACTTTATCCCAAGCATAAACATCACTGGAGTGCATTTGGAACCAAATTACCTCCCTCAGACCTGAGATGTTAGCATTCCTGACCTACTTAAGCATACCAATTTTACTGTGGCTTTGAGGAGGCTGAGTGGGGGCTTGCATGGACACTTGAGAAAATGGTTGTACCTCAAGGACTAATATAACCCAAGCAAACACAAGTCATCCCGCTGAGAAAGACCTCATAAAACGTTAAATTCCAGGGTCAGAACTCTGCCCCGTGAATATCAAGTGTAAATGGACATACATCACTCCATCCCAGGAGACAATGGTACCTTTCAATTAGAAGATCCAATGCCTTGTGGTTATGCTCAGTGAAGACTCAACTGTGACTTATTAGAAAGGCAACCAAATTCTCTGCTTTTCCAACCACGTAATGATCAAATAAGACAGTTATTTAAAAAAAGTGCTATCCAAAATAAGAAGCAGTATTTACATGGATATACATCTACATCTACATGGAGCAATCTGATTTGGGACGTTATAATAGAAATGACGAGAAAGGAAACAAGACAGCCACCAGAACTGAATGACTGCATGATATACATGATTTAATGGTTTCCAGAAATAGTGCCTGCCTCCTCACCCATTTGTGAGTCTGTGTGGCTGGACCAGGTGATCTTTCAGTGTGAACATGAGTCAATGCAAGAGGGGAGAATGCCTAAGAGAGCATCCACCAGTGCAGCATAAGATTCAGTATCTTAAACTGCTGTTCCCTGGTTTGTAGCAGCTACTCACTCATGCTCAATCAGTCAGTCATGAGAGAGAGAGAGAGAGAGAGAGAGAGAGAGAGAGAGAGAGAGAGAGAGAAGAGAAAGAAGTTGAAATTGTCATGTAAAGGTATTTACCAGTTGAATCAAATTATCCCTAATTTTGGGGGAAAAAGTACCTTCAGAATCAACTTTATTAAAAAATTAATTATGTTTACTTGTAAACTGAAAATAACACATTTTTACTATGTTAACCATTTTAAGCTACTTCTTCAGGTGCACTGTGTACATTAACAGTATTATATAACCATTGCTAGCCATCTCCAGAACCTTTCCATCTTCCCCACCTGACCTCTGTATCCATCAAATAAGAATTCCCTACTGTCCTCCAACCCATGGCAATGCCTCTTGATGTTCCATCTCTGTAAAACTGACTATCTGCATCAAGCAAGTTCCATTCTACAATTGCGTCTTATGATGTCTGGTTTGTTTTACTTAGCACAATGTCTTTGAGGTTCACTCATGCTTTAGTATGTGTCACAACTTCTTTGTAAAGGGTGCCCCACATCTTTCTATTCATTCATAAGATTTTGGTTATTGTGACTAGAGATGAATCAGCTTCATGTAGAAGTGGGAAGGCTATGTACCATAAAAGGACTGCTTCCTTGAAGGATTTTGTCTTCGTGTTTCTACTGCTGTGAAGAGACACCATGGAGATTCTTATAAAGGAAAACATTTAATTGGGGCTGGCTTACAGTTTCCAACATTTAGCCCACTATCATCACAGTGAGGAGCATGGGGGCATGCAGGCCAACATGGTGCTGAAGAAGAAGCCCAGGGTTCTACATCTTGATCCATAGACAACACAGCTTAAGCATATATGAGATGTGAAAGCCTGCCTGCACAGTGACATACTTCCTCCAACAAGGCCACATGTCCTAAAAGTGCCCCTCTCTATGGGCCAAGCATTCAAACATGTGTTTGTGGGAGTCAGAGCTATTCAAACCACCGCTGGCATCGGGGATCTTGGGGAGAGCAGATTCTACAGGAGAACTAAACTCGTTTTAAGTGTATTAAAGACTATATATGTCACATATTTTAGTTGTATGGCTGGGGTAGACTGTGGGGACACTGGCAGTGGCACCAGGATTCATCTCTACCACTTGTACTGACTTTTTGGGAACCCATTCTCTTTGGATGGATACCTTTCTCAGCCTAGATTATAGTATGGAGGGCTTGGACCCTCCCCAAAGCAATGTACCTTACCCTCTCTGAGGAGTGAATGGGGGATGAGGTGGAGGGAAAGGTGGAAGGGATGGGAGGGAGGAGGAGAGGGAGTGGGAACTATAAAATGAAAAGATTGTTTTCTTTTTAAAAATATTTTTTAAAAAATAATTGATATAAATGTTGATTTCAATAAAGATAAAAATACTGAAGCAAATTTGAACTGAATTTAATATTGAATCATAAACTTCAAATATTCAGAGGTAAATCTTACCAGTAGAAAGAAAAACTTCAAGAAGAAGGCAGAATTGCAGGACTGGAAGATAAAGTAGAGAAATTGGGCCAGTCAACAAAAGAAAAGGAGAAATTAAACCTCACAGACACACGCTTACACAAAGAATATGCAAAACATTGGCACACAATGAAAAGATCAAATATATGAATTATAGGTACAAAAGAAAGAAAGGATCTCAAGTCAGTGTCATAAACCAGATCTTCAAGAGAATCACAGGAGAAAATATCTTCAAACCAAGACAAGACATGCCCATAAAGAGAAAAGAAACACACAGAACACTAAACTACTAGGACCTGAAAAGGTATTCCTCATTGTATACTACAGATAAAACAATAAATATACCCAACAAAGAGGAATATTGGTATCTATAAGACAAAAGCCACAAATCACATTTAAGGACAAACCCATGAGAATAAAAGTTAACTTCTCAATGCAAACTTTAAAAGCCAGAAGTGATTAGAACATTGTATTCCAAGTTCTGAAAAATCACAGCTGTCAACCCAATCTATTTCCCCTAACCTTCAAAGATAGATACTACATTAGAATGAAAGGCTGAAAAAAATGATTTCAAGCAAGTGAAACCAGGAAGCATACAGGTCTTGTCTCTAATATCTGCTAAAATAGATTTCAAAATCAATCAGAAGAGAAAAAGAACATTTCATACTGAACAGGAGAACAATTAGCCAAGCAGAGATTACAATCCTAAATATGCATGCACTAAACACTGTGACAACCAATTTCATAAAGATTCTACTGGATTTCAATCCACAGAGTAACACCAACTAAATAAATACTAGATGATTCTAACATATCAGTTTCTTTAATAGATAAGTGACCTAAAAAATAATAAAGAAATATTAGAATAAATTGACCACATTCATAAAATAAACCTAACAGGTATCTGGAGAATTTTGCAACCAAACACTAAAGAATATACATTTTACTCAGCAGCCTATGGAAGTTTCCCCAAAATAGGACACATATTAGAACACAAAACAAATCTCAAGGAATGCAGAAACATTGAAATAGCTCCATATATTCTATATGATCACAGTACAATAAAACTAGAAATCAACAGCAAAGCAAAAGCAAAATCAAGACACTCTAGGAATAAAACAGACACATTAAGACTAAACACAATGATGACTGGGTCAAAGAAATCAAGAAAAAAATAAAAATAAATTTCCTAGAGCTAAGTGAACGTGAAAACACAATATTTCAAACCCTCCACACCTCACTAAAACAATCATAAGAGGGAAATTATAGACTGGGTGTCTGCATTAGGAAATCAGAACGAGCCTGGTGTAGTGATGCACACCTTTAATCCCAGCACTCAATACCAGGCAGAGACAGGCAGACCTCTATGCTTTCAAAGCCAGCCTAATCATAGTGAGTTCCAGGCCAGCCAAAGCTACATATCAGGTCTTGTCTCAAAATAAGTTAGTAAGCATAAAAGTAAGTAAATAAATATAGAAAGAGAACAAATAAATAGCTTAATGATGTACTTCAAGGGTTTGGATAAACAAGAGCCAAGAGCAAACTAAAGCCAAACTCATTACATAGGAAGAAACAATAACATTCTAAAGCAGAAATTAGCAAAATACAAACAAACAAAAAAAACAGAATTAATAAGTCTAAGGGCTTCTTACTTGAAAAACTAAGCAAGACTAACAGACCTTCATCCAAATCAGGAAAAATAAATAAAGATGAAAAAATTAGAGATGAAATGAAAAAAACAACAGATGCCAATGAAAATCAAAATTAAAAGAAAATTCTTTAAAAACCTATACTTCATTAATCTGTGAAACCTAAAAGAAATGGACAAATTCATATGCATTCAAACCACCAAAATTAAACCAAGAAGCTACTAAATTAACAATTTAAATAGGCCAATATTCTTGATGAACATTATCACAAAAATTCTCAACAAACTACCTGTTACCATCAAAGGTCGTGTGGATACCCCAGACCTGAGGCCATGTTGGTGTCCAAGAGCCATCAGTGCACCTGGGACAATGATGACATCTAGACCCTTCTCCTGCCTAGGACCATGTCTTGGTCCTTGGTCCTAGCATAGCCAGGATCTATGTTGAAGCCCAAGTCCCATGTAACCACAAAGATTACATAGAAACCCAGAGTCTGGTTGCAGCCTATCGCCTTGTTGGTGTCCAGGGGCCAGGCTGCCACCAAAATCATTCTGATCTGAGTGGCCTGTGCTTCGACCTGGAACCAGGATGCATCTGGGTCCAAACTGCTGCCAAGGGCCATGTCTGCGGCTGCGATCCTGCGGCAGCTGGGTTCTCTGGTGATGTCTACAGTCCATATTGCCTCAGGAGGCCATGGGAACCATGTGTGACGAAATCAGAGGGCCATGCTGAGCCAGCCTTGCCCTTCGTCGGCTCTGGGATAGCTGGCCCTGCCCCTCTGCCCCTTGCTGGACACTGCAGCAAGATAGCTGGCCTGCCCCTCATGGGAAAGCTGCCCCTCCACACACATACACACTACTCACTATAGGTAAAGGAGAAATGACCCTGACGGCACGCAGGGACTCACTTGAACCCTCATCTGAGGTTGGCAGTGAAGGAGGGAGGGCATCAGCCCCAGTGACTGAGACTGAACAGCTCAGCTACCACCCAGGCCCATAGCCAAACCTTGGGTTGCCCCCCACCATCATCTGTCCCACCTAGAACCTGAGGAAGCTCATGATGAATCAGTCCTGTGGAATGATATTTGAAGGATTTATCGGATCGCCATGACTCAGGGCAGCAGCAAGGTACTCCCTAGGTATGCATAGAGGAAAAGAAAAACATGTGTATTTATCCAACTCCTGAAAATTACTTGGGTCTTAACTTTTATAGGGGGTTTCATAATTATTACACAGAAGGAAAATAATACAGAGTAAGGGAATAGCAATTGCAGATACCCCCACCTTTTTTTTTTTTTTTTTTTTGGTTCACCAGGAATGTTTATTGAACAGAATCCCAAAACCAAAGCATCACTAGCCTCCAGACTGAGCCAGGTCAGTCCTTCTGGGCTACTCTGGTTATGCTACCATAACCAGAAATGGTGATGGAGCACAATTTGCTGTATTGTCCATTTGAGGAGCCAAGCCATACACTTTGCCAAAAATCATTCTGGTAAATACATCCACATCACAGAATTTTTAAAAGGGGAGAGTTGCTCTGACCTTTTATATTTATATTGTATTATAAGCGCTGGATTTGGGGCTAGGGAAAAAAATAAAACCCAACACCTTTAGCAAAGAAAAGAATGTAATTCTATGGAGTATAAGCAGAAGAGTGAGGAAGGGAAAGAGAAAGAAAGAGATTGTTGTTGTTATATGCATATTTTTGGTAAAATGACATGCATTTTGTTATTCTTACTGACCCACAGATTATATTCTATCTTCTAAAATCTTTTCAGCTTTGGAAATCCATCTGTTTTTAATTAAACTTGATCCTGGAGAATGTTTGAAAGTTCCATGTTAGAATGGTTAAAGCAATTAAAGATGTAGGCCTTGGTGACTTTGTCTGGGAATTCAACTGTCTGTTAAATAATCATTTAATTGAGATGGGGGGATACTAAGAGCTCAAGAAGGGTTAGCTCTCCCTGAATCTAGTATTGGGATGAATTATGTGGCCATAAAATATGAGGTAAGTATCAAGTTACTCATTATGCTACACACACAAAAATCAAGGAAACCGGGTAAGCTATGCAGCTTGCTGAAAGCATCTGTTAAATTAAAGCTCATATATTGGAAAATCAACTTAGACCAGACAGAGAACATCTATCATTATAAGTATATCAGGTAAATTGTGATTTGACCAGAATGCATTTGTATACAAGGTTTTAGCCAATATAATGTTTTTGTGTAAGTTTTCACAAATTAGGTTTTCCAAACAACACTAATTAAGTTTTTTCCCTATCATTATCTTTGTGTCCCAACAACATGGGGAATTTTTTTTAATGTGGCAGGGAGGGGTATCTGGGTAGATGTACCCTGTTGAGCAATAAGGCTGGAACAGTGGGTGAATACTTGTATAAGGTGTCTTGGATTGGGAGTTTAAATACATGTTATGAAGAATGAGAAAAATAAATTCTTATCCTGTACTTTTATTTCAAATTAGTTCCTGGTGTCTTTATCACCAGGAAACTCCCAGAATGAGAGGAAGCATTGGTAGACTTCCTTTATATGGGCCATGTGCTTCTACCTCTGACCTGCTGGTTCCTTCTACCGAGACCGGATTAGATGCTATAATACCACCAATTGTTCTAGATGTTTCTAGCAATTACAGTCAGCGTTTCTCCTGGGACTGGGATTCCCCACCAACTTCTGAGGACTGACACAGGAAATTCACCAACATTCTCACTCAGGCCTTCCAAAGGCCCCTTCCCCTGCTGCATTCATACCCAGATGTCCAAAGCAGGAGGAAGGCAACCTAGAGAATGATTATAAGAATGTGGACATTGTACCTATACCTGTGTTTGCGTCTAAACATAAACCTGTGAAAACAGGAAAATCAAAGTCTCATTCAGTCATTGGGGACATTTTGTTGAAAGAATGAAGAACTTGTTTCATTTAAAAAATAAGAAGGGATTCTTGGTGAGATTTAAAACCCTCAGTAGTTCCTATCCTTTTAAAGGAGATAAAACAAAAAGAAAACCAAGAAGATAAGTAAGTCAGCATGAGATTATTTTTTCTTTTTTAAAAAAAAATATCATGCTTAAAATCTTATTTTCACAGTACTGCTCCCAGTCTGTCAAATGTGCTGTAGCTAATGGAGCTGTACACTCAGGCTATCGGACCCATAGCAAGCCCAGGCTGAGGAAACTAATCCGAGTCTGGGTAGAGTGGACTCAGAGAGACCAAATCAAAGTAGACTGTGGAAACAAGGACAGAAAGTGGCACAGGAGTCTGAAACAGAGACTTTCAAACCAACCTACATACCTCTCCTTCCATTGAGCTACATGGGATCACGACAAGTCTGTGTGGCACTTGGGAATGCAAATAGGTCAACAGGAAAGAGTAGGGACATAGGCCTTTCACAGTCCTTCAGCATTTCCATCACAGAAAGCATACAGACTAGAATAGGGAGGCAGAATTATTACATACAGCTGACCAAGGAGGTCGGATTATTACCCACAGATAAATAAGAAGGCAGGGTTATTCTATACAGCTGAACAAAGAACCTGGTGTAGCTAGTCTCCACAGGAACAGTATTTGAAAAGGAGAAGTCTCAGTCTCTAAACACTGCAGGGAGGAAGTAACAGTGGAGATCTCTTGTGTATACTGTCAGCATTTGTCCTTGGAGCCCATCACCCCCAGTAAGTTTCTGCCATCCTTCTCAGCCTCACCGGGAGAAGACTGGCCCTCCCATGGTGCTGAGGCACTGGAATCCTTGAGTCCTTGACATGGCTGTGCCCATGTCAACAGCACACATTCATTCTCTCAGGACTTCGTTTACTCAAGTCTTCCTCTGCTCCCCATAGCCAAGACTGGTTTTAACACACCAATTAAAGGTGGAAACTAACTGTCTGGATTAAAAAACAAGATCCAACTCTCTGTTGTCACCAAGAAACAAAGCTCACTAGAAAGGATACCCAGAGACGGAGAGTCAAATGAAGGAACTGAATTAATGAAGTAAATGAAAGCTGTAAAACACCTGTATTATTGTTCTCAAATCTGATAAAGCAAACATCAAGCAAAAGCTAATGAGAATAGATAAAGGTGAAGACAACAACACATTCATGAAGAGAACAGTTAGTTCACCAAGAGGCTGTAGCAATTGTAATATTTACGCATAGAATCAAATTTCATCAAATATGAACTAATGGGTATGAATGAATGAGAGGTCAGGAAACAGCAATGGTGAGAGACTTCAATACTCCATCTCTTGACAGATCTTCCAAACTGAAAATAAACAAAGAAACACACAATTTATTCATATTACAGATTTATTAGATTGAATAGATCAACAGGATATTTGATTCAGAAAATGGTACATACACATTCTTTCTTAGTGGTTCAAAGAACTTTCTCCAAAGGCAATCTCATATTATAGGCCACACATCAAATTTAAACAAATACAAAAACATCGAAATAATCCCTTGAATCTTAGAGTCCATAGTATAATAAAATAGAAACCAACAGTAAAAGAAACAATAGAAACTACACAAACAATTGAAGGCTGAACAATTACACTTCTGAATGAAGAATGAGTCATTACATAAATTAGGAGGATATTTTTAAAGTGTCTAGAGTCAACTTAAATGACAACACAGTGAAGGAGTGTGGTTGTTCAAAGGAAGGAAAACCGCAGTATGGATCATGTTAAAATCATAAAAGTCAGACCTTGATTCCTTCAGGGTAATCTAAATGTGACTCAGATCTCCACGAGATCACTATAAACAGATTGCAAAAAATAAAAAAAAAGGACAGTTTGAGGCTTGCTCATTTATTGTATGTTGTTCTTTGAGCCACTGTGTATTATGAACCCGATAGACATAAAAGTGATAAACATTACTGAGTGCATTGAATGTTGCTCCCAGCACTATTCAAATGCTCAGAAGATATTTATCAGGTGGGTTGTTTTATGTCATGTCTACTATATTGGCTCTCCTAACAGTTGCCTAATCTCTCTGTAGATATTTAATTTTGTATAATATATCCTATAGATCTGTTAATAATTTAATAATGCTTTAACTAAAATAATGATACATGGGGAACAGGAATCTCTGGGACAGAGCTGAAGCAGTTCTAAGAAGAAAGTTGTAGCTATAAGTGCTCATACATTAAAAATCAGAGAGATTCAAAATAAATAACTTAATGATGCATTTCAAGGTTCTAGAAAAACAAGAAATCAAATCCAAATGCAGTAGACACAAAGACATGATAAAGACTGGGGAAGAAATTAGTGAAATACAGTCTACAGCACGGATTCTCAACCTTCCTAAGGCTGAGACCACTTACAGTTCCTCATGTTGTGGTGACCTCCAAACATAAATTTAGTTTGTTGCTACTTCATAACTGTAATTTTGCTACTGTTATAAATCATTATATAGATATTTTTGGAGATAGAGGTTTGCCAAAAGGGTTGTGATCCACATGTTGAAAACTACTGATCAAAAGAGATAAAGCAGATAATCAGTCAAATACAGAAATGTTAAAAAAGAATTGAAATGCTCTAGCCAAACTCACCATAGGTAAGAGAGAAAAGGATCAAGTTAATAAAATCAGAAATGCAAAGAAGAATGTTACAACAAACTGCAATGCAATTTACAGAATCATTAGTAATACCTTGACAAATTACACCCTAAAAGCTAGAAACACAGATAAATTTATAAACTCATATGGTTTGCCAAAATTAAATCAAGAGAATGTAAACAACTTAATTAGACCTGTAATAAGCAATACGACAGAAACAGGTATTTGTTATTCCCATAAAGAAAAGTCAAGAACTGGCTTCATTTTCTACCACATTCTATGAAACTGTTAAGGAAGACCTAATATCAACACTTTTCAAGCTGTTCCAAACAAGAGAACTATGAAACTCATTCCATAGACTCAATATTACCATCATAACAAATGCAAACAAAGTCTCAATAAAAAGAAAACCTATACCAACTTCCCTGATAAACACAAATCAAAAATATATGCAAAAGTATATTATGCAGATCAGATATCAAGACCAAGCTTGTTTCATGGAGGGACAAAAGTTTGGTTCAACACATGCAAATCAAAAATTATAATATTTCACATAGATAGCATTCAAGAAAGACAGTCATCTCAATAGACACAGGAAAGGCACCTGACCAAGTTCAAGTTGCCTTCATGATGGAAGTCCTGAAGACACTAGAAGGAGAAGCAACATATTTCAAAACAAAACAAAGGCTTTATACAACAAACCCACAGCCATCCTTATCCAACATGAGGAAAACTAAGAGCATTTATTTTTCTCTAAAATATGGAACAAAACGAAGGTGCCCAATATCATTCAACAGAGTGCTCAAATTCTTAGCCTGAGAAACAGAAAAAGAAAAGGAAAGAAAGGGGATACATGTAGGAAAGGAAGAATTCAAATTATCCCTATTTGAAAACAACATGATCCTGTACTTAAAATACCCAATAGACTCACCAGAAAAGTCTGCAATATGTAGATTTCCCACTCAATACAGCTTGAAAAATGTGTACCTAGAACCAAACCTACTCAAAGAGATGAAGGACCTTCCAGTGAAAGCATTTAAGAAATTGAAAAGCTGGAGAATAAATCAGACAATAAAATGAATTTTCATACTTGTATATTAGAAGAATTGATATTGTACAGATGGCTCCATTACCAATAGCATTTTACAGACCCAGTACATTTCTCGTCAAAGATCCAAAGACATCCTTCATAGAATTAGAAAAGGCCACCCAAAAATTCACACGGATAAGTTATCATCAGTTAGACTCTGTTCAGAGGTAAATATATAAGCTTTTTCATATATATTTTAAATCAAGGTGGTTGCTATATCAATGATCCCATTTTGATTGTTAAGAACTTAAAGGTAACAACAACTTAAATTTAGAGAATGCAGACTATGAGAAATAATAACGATAAAAGCTGAAGTTAAGGAGTAAAAACAATGAACAACGGGAAAGAAATCAACAAGGAAATGGTTGCTACTTTGAAAACCATATAAATTTCACACAAATTATAGGGGAAATGTGAAAATTATTGCTATTAGAAATAAAAGGACAAGCTTTTCCATTATTAAAGCTATTAGTTTGAGCCAGGAGTCGTGGCCCAGGCCTGTAATTCTAGCTATTCGAGAGACTGAGGCAAGTGCATCCTGAGCTCAAGACTCTCCAGTTCCACAGGGGTCAAAGTTAGTCTTGGCAACTTGGTGATATTATGGTTTAAAATAAAATCTGAAAAGGATTAGATTGTTGGGATAGAGTTCAGAGGCATCGTGTTAGCTAATGCATAAGGCCTTTAGTTCAATTTACAATAGGCATACACACACTAGTATTTTAATAATACTCTTAAATATTCATATGAAATTAACTAATACTCAAAAGAGGACAAATTTAAAACATGTTAGAGGTTTTTAAAATCAGCATTTCTCTATAGTTACTAAATAATGTGAATAGATACTAAAAACTTTCCCTGAAGAAAATTTGAGCATCAGATGCTTTTACAAAAAAAATTATAAATATTTTTTAAAAGAATAAACCAAATTTTATTCAAACTCTTGGAGAAATGACTAAGGAGAAGGCTATTTGCCACTTAACCTTTGAAGCCAGAGAAGTCATGATAACAAACCTTGCAAGATTACTATGAGAAAATAAGAGTACAGTCATCCTCCTACTGTATGTAGAAACACAAAATGAATAATAAAATCTATATGCAGTGAGATCTAAATGCAGAAAATACACTTCAACCAAACTGGCTTCATGAAAGAACAACATACAGTCAAACATATCACAACAGATGGAGGTGAAGGACTCTGTCACGAAGCTGAAGACATCTATGCACCCACCAGGGAGCACTCAAGAAGCAACGATGAAGTGAAAACTTGAATTCCCCGTAAATTCCAAGCAATCTTCCAAATCAAGGGAGGCACAGATTGAGAAATTATATCTACTATTCCAGGCTGTGTCTATAACACATAGAAAGGTGCCATGTCCTTTTCCGCAGAGCCTTGTACATGAGAAGTGGAACAGGGGACGTGAACACCATAAAGGAGCCCTTGGAACAATGGACAGAACTCTTCAGAACAGACAAGCAGAGAAAGGAAAGCACACGGATCCTGGAAGGCTACAGTGAACAGGCCATCTCAGCTGTCTGCACGTGTGCCGCTGTCTTCCAGCCTCCTCACTTAGCACGCCATGTGTTCTAGACTGTTCATTCCCTTCTCTTCCACCAGGAAAAGCTCTGTATTTCTGCTGACGCTTCCTGTGGATAATTTCCTCTATTTCTCAAGCTAAATATTTCTCAAGGAGTTCTCATTTTGTTGGTTCACTGGTTTCTTTGCTTATGTTGAGACAGGGCCTGGCATATCACAGGCTGCCTTCAAACTCAGGCTGTAGCTGAAGATGACTTTGTAACTTCTGATCATCCTACCTATACCTCCTATGTGCTGAGATTTTAGACATATGTTACCACACGCACCCTTTTTTTGATGCTGGACAAATGCCCAGGGCTTCATATCTATTAAGTTCTACCAACTGAGCTGCCTTCCTGGTTAGAAAGTAGAGCTATTTATGCCATCATTTGGTATTTGCTTCTTTCTTCCTTTGTTTATCTGAAGCTGGGACTGAATTCAGGTCTTTAACCGTATTAACCAGACACTAGCCCTGAGCTGTACCGCCATCCCTATCTTTTAAAAGCACTACTGTATAATGTTTGTATCTTAGGCACTGCTGCTGACAAATTCAAATGTACCTTCATAGCCTCAATATTTGAGCATTGCATAACTTTCCGATTCAAAAACTTTCATCTTAAATAATTTCCAATAATCAAATAATAAAAAATTATGGAAAACAAAGAGCTTAAAACATTGTAACATCTTGATGTTACTAAATGTATATTGTACTCTTATTATAATACATCAAAATGGCATGACTGACTGTTGTGATTCAGACCCACAACAGATCTTAGCATTTGCTAGGGTGGACAAGAGCTTGAGAAGGAGATGACAAATTTTCTTTATTTGATTTTAATTTTCATTGTGATCCAAGATGTAGGGTAAGCTTAAAACAGCATTTGTAAGTTAAAACTGTTGATCAAATATAATCCTTAAAGGTCTGAGTGAACTTTCTCCACTTCCTAATTAATTCGGAGAGGACAATTTAGAAGTGTCTGTTATTATTGATTAATTTTAGTTAATGTCCAAAATACTATGTGTCATTATGACATTTCCATCTACGTATGCCTTTGAGCCTTGCTCATGTTCTCCTCCACATCCTCTCTGGTCCCCATTTCTCCTTTGGATCCCTCCCTCCATCCAGATTCCTTTGTTTCCTCATATACACACAGATATTTACCACACACACACACACTTTATTTGTTGTTAGTTGTTTCCATTCATTGCCCTGTCTCGTCCCTTCACACTTACAGGCTCCACGAGCCTCCACTTCAGCCCCTCATCTGCTTCTATGTCACACATATGTTTTAAAATCTAGGGTCTGTACATGAAAGAAAACAAGTCTTATTTGTCTTTCTCACTCTCAGTTTCTTCACTTAGCACAATGTTCTCCAATCTCCTAAAGATTTCTAAACTACAGCTCTGGCCTATTTTAAGCAAACTCAATAATAACAGGCCAGATTTATCCACCGAGAAAATAAAACCACACAAACACACTAGGACCTGATGATTGGCAAACATTCTCTATAAAGTCTCTTCATGCTGCAAGCTTCAGCTATCACTCTAGACCATGGATTGATTTATGAAAATACAGTTTAACTACGACTTCTCCAGAATATGGTATTTGTACAGAGCTAGAGGTACCTGCTCACTAAAGCAGTTTCACCTAGAAATGGGAATCCTGGCTTGAGCCCAGCATGCCATTAAGGATTTAAACCTGTCCCGGCCTATTTAATTATATTTACCACAAGCTTCAATGATGCTTTTCAATGTGGTAAGCATGTTATTTTTCAAGAAGACTGATTGCTATATTAAAATCTTTTGAGAAAAATATTAGCATGTTACGTGTGGCTTGGCAACGCAACTCTTTGGAGATATTTTATGTAATATGCAAGTCAAAACCATTTTAGGTGATTCCCTTAAGGATACAGCACAAACAAACTGGGAAAAAAAAAAGAACGATCAGGAGTCTGCCTTTGGAAAGTTCAGTGATTGCTCGCTGCTAATTCATACGTATTGGCTTTCTGCTACCACGTTCCTGTTTTCCTGGCCACATTGGGGGGAGTTCCAGTTACTCACTCAACTCCATAAATAGAAGACATTATGCAGCGAAAGAGAGGGAGAATAAAAGTCAGGTTATGGTTTAATGGGACTGACACTCCGAGGAGAAAGACGTAAGAAATGAAAGAGTGAAAACAATGAGAAAACAGGTGACAACTTGTGTGGAGATAGACGTACGTGAAGTCATGGGTCAGCCTTCTATTGCTATGATAAAAAGTTACCACATATGTAATAAGTCAGAAGAAGATAATTTTAATATCTTGCCATTCTGTTTGGCAAGTGTCTGCTCTAGTCTCCGGAGATTAAAATCAAGTAGCTGGTAAGAAATCTTTTTTTTTCCCCTCACTGAGGCTTGAACCTATGACCTCGTGCCTTCTAGGCAAGCACTCTACCAGTGAGCTACAGTCCCAGCCAAAGGCTGGGATCCTCCCCAGAGGGTGGGTCTAAACATCTGTCTTATTGTTTATCCATGGTGTTGGCAGAAATATTTTTCTAGTTGTAGCCCGGAGTCTTCATTCCCTTGATGACTGTCCATGAGAGTTGTTCCCTGTTTACTTAAAATATCTCCCATTCTTTGGCTTGTGGCAACCTTCAACTATATCTTCACAGCCAGAAAGGGCAGGCAGACACCTTCTCAGACCTCCTCTTTCTTAGTCACCTCCTCCTCTATTAAGGGCCCATAGAATGCATCATCCCATCTAAATGGTGCAGGATAAACCTCGCTTTATGTGCTCGGTTGATTAGCAATTTTAACTCTATTCCCATAGACTTTATTGCCATTTAATTTTAGTACAATCCCAGGCTTTGAACATCAGAATATATTTATGTACACATCACCCTGCCTAACCAAAATTATTTAAATATAAAGATGAAATATGTATTTAAAATACATTATGGCTATCTTTATATGTATAATATATTGATCTCGTTGTCATTCACTAAATTATTCTAGCTATTCAACATCTAATAGTAATAATTTATCACAAACTATGTAATTTTATAGCAATTTCAAAAGTAAAATTATAAAATAATCAAAGAAAAGTTAACAAATTAAGAAAGTAAAGATAATATCGAATCTTAATCCATGGCATACAAAAAGGATCCATTTATCTATATGAGAATATATGAATAAGCAAATGCAATATAGAAAAGAAGAAGCCTTTTCTTAAAGGAGAATTATAACAGCTGATGGAGGAAGTTCATTGGTTAAATTAAAAGAAACTGCTTGGCTCTCATTGGTTAGGAGATAGGTGGGAGGAGTAACAGAACAAAACGCTGGGAGGAAGAGGAAGTGAGGTCAGACTCCGCAGCTCTCCTCTCTGGAGCAGACGCTTCAGAGAGACGCCATGCCCCAGCTCCGACCCAGGATGGACTTAGCCTAGAATCTTCCCGGTAAGACCGGTGCTACACAGATGATAAGAAATGGGCTAGTCCAGGTGCGAGAGTTAGCCTAGAGGAGGCTAGATAGAGATGGGTCAAGCAGTGTTTAAAAGAATACAGTGTCCGTGTAATTATTTTGGGGCATAAGCTAGCCGGGCAGGCGGCTGGGGTGTTGGGGACGCAGCCCCGCCGCCCCCTATTACTACAAATGACGCCCAGACGTGTGGCTGAGTCCACAGAAAGCCTGAGAAAGCTTGGAAAAGAATAGAGTAAAGCATGTTTCTTATGGCAATTTCTTGGGTCTGCTCTGCTTGCTAGAGGCAAGCAAGCACCTCATCTAAGAGAGGCTTCCTGACTCAGCTTCAGCTGCAAAACCCTGCAGCTCATTAAGAGGTCCTGCTATGAAACACTTAAACAGTGTTGACACATGCTTTTCGGTTTTCAGCCATAGCAGGAAAAAAGCTGCGCCGTTTAAAAATGCCGGCTTTCTGGGCCATCTTGCCAGGGCAAACTCTGACTGTTTGAGGCAGGAGGGCCGGCTACAGAGAGAGGACTTGAGTGTTGTCTGTTGTAGCTGGCTGGCTGGCAGGGAACTTGAAATGCTATAAACACGGCTACAGCCAGTACCTCAGCCATGAGGCTGGAAAGCTAAGGAATGGGCTACATCTAGCCGGCAAAGCCACGCCTTTAGTCCTACCGAGATTGCTTGGTAAATTAAAGACTCGTGTGGTCAAAAAAAAAGAGAGATATACAGTAAAGAGAGATTCAAAGACAGAGAAAATTTCTGAATGGTTTAAAGTGTGTTAAAAATATATGCAAGCTGAAAGTTGAAGTTCTTAAAGCAAAAAACAAAAAAAAGGAAGAGAGTTGTTGTGTGTACACACCTTTATTCCCAACACTTGGGAGGCAGAGGGAGATAGACCTCTGTGACTTCAAGGTGTGGTAGCACATGCCTTTAATCCAGTGCCTAAAAGGCAGAGACAAACTGATCTCTGTAAATTCAAGGTGTAGTAGCAAACACCTTTAATCCCAATGCCTGGGAGGCAGAGACAGGAGGATCTCTGTGAGTTCAAAGAGAGCCTGGTCTACAGGGTTATTCCAGGTCAAAGATATACGCTCAAGAAGCAAAAAGTTAACTTAGGAATGTCACAGCTTAGATTCTTAAGCGCCTAGTGATTTAAAGGCGTAAATCAAAAGTGCTCCTGGATAGTAAAAAATTGCAGATTCACAATAGGACAGATTCAGACCACTAAATGAATCACACTGTTGGATGAATGTACGTTGGCTTGGGAGAGAGAAGAAAAAGAATATAGAGAATAAAGTTAATGGTTTAAAAAGAAAAAAGTAAAAGCAAAGTCTTTAAAGAGACAGAGTACAGATAGTTATAGATATAAATAAAAATAAGCCACGTAAAAATGGAAAATTCACAGAGAGTCTGGATTCTTTGTATTATTGTGTTTTCTTTAAAATTTTTGACTGTGAAGGAGCTAAGTACAGAGAGACATTTCATTATATGGGCTGCCCGGTGGAACCAGAACGGATATCATGAGGGTATGATTTCAAAATTTGGATCTAAGGATATGATACTTTGGAAAAGAGTTTCTTATTTTGTTTTCACAGAGGATGAGACCCTGTTCATTTCTTCTATTCTGATTTGGTATGATGGACCACGTCCTCCTGAAGGGTTTCTGTGAACATCTTCAGAAAATTGCTTTGCTCAACTGCCAACTGAGATGAAACTAGCACACAGGTTATACCATGAAAGACCTAATTAACGATGCCCCCATTCAGCAGGAAGCAGTTTGGAGAGAAAAAACTGCGCCCATGTTCCCAAATATTGTTTATAAATGTAGTTTTACATTTAAAGGGGGAAATGATATAGGTATGAATAATTTGCATTAGTATAGATTTTGCTTTATTGATAGAGATTTACAGTCAATTTTGTTATATGTATAAATGTTTCTGATGTAACTTTTACTTGATAACTGTTTTGTTATATGTAATTTTGCTATGTTAAAGCCTTTTTTTGTTTAAACCGAAAAAGGGGAAATGATGGAGGAAGTTCATTGGTTAAATTAAAAGAAACTGCTTGGCTCTCATTGGTTAGGAGATAGGTGGGAGGAGTAAACAGAACAAAACGCTGGGAGGAAGAGGAAGTGAGGTCAGACTCCGCAGCTCTCCTCTCTGGAGCAGACGCTTCAGAGAGACGCCATGCCCCAGCTCCGACCCAGGATGGACCTAGCCTAGAATCTTCCCGGTAAGACCGGTGCTACACAGATGATAAGAAATGGGCTAGTCCAGGTGCGAGAGTTAGCCTAGAGGAGGCTAGATAGAGATGGGTCAAGCAGTGTTTAAAAGAATACAGTGTCCGTGTAATTATTTTGGGGCATAAGCTAGCCGGGCAGGTGGCTGGGGTGTTGGGGACGCAGCCCCGCCGCCGCAGCGCTCTTATTACTACAAACAGCTAATGTGAAAGACATAGTCAGCTTAACATTTGGCCAGAACTTAGTCATAGCTGTTCCAGGAACATACTGAATGGGTGTTATGAGCAAACAGACACTTTCTCAAATATCTCCCCTTCAGCCATATCTGCATACTAATTACAAAGAGGCAAACAGTAACTCTAGCATAGAGAATATGATAACTACCTTAAAAATGAACAGGTAACACCCCCAATACCTGAGCAAAATTAGTACCTGTGTCTATGATAAGATGTATCAAAAAAGACAAGCATTCTATGATGAGAGGATGGCTCCCACAGAACCAACACATCAAATAAGATATAAGGAAACATCAGACAAACAAAATGCCAAGATGATATAAAAAAGAACTAACCTGGATTAAAAGAATAAAAACAGGAGGAATCACCAGGATATTCCAGATTGGACTCTGGATATAAAAATTGATTTCACAGGGAAGGTTCTTATTGTAACAATTGGTTGAATAAAATTTGGGGACTATTACTTCAATAGTCACATTAGAGACTACCACAGCAATAGTGATGTTATTTACTTTAATAATTGTTCTATGATTATATAAAAAGAATATTTAGTTTTAAAAAACACAGATATTCAGAGGTAAGGGAAGACCATTTTTCACTTTCAGGTAATTCAGGAAATTTAGCAATGTATGTGTGTATCAATAAGTAAAATGGCAAAACAAACTTTATAGAACTGATAAAATATTAGAATTTAGAGAGTATTGGTGAAAAGAATGTAGGATCTTTTCCAGAATTTTTCAAACTCCGTGTGAATCTGAAAATATTTTAAAATAAAGCACAAAAATAATTAAAGAATTTTATTTTTACTCTGTGAAAATACAGTTTTAAAATAAGAACCAGTGGTGTGATGTTATTTTCTAGTTTTTAAGCATATATTAGTCTATAAAATGATGGGGTTAATTGTGACATTTTGAAAGACATTATATGTTCTTTGTTCACGTTCATCTACATTACACTTTATTCCCTTCTTTCCTGTATTCTCTTAGTCTTCATCAACTCTCTTTTCTAAAATGTAGATTCCATGGGGCTGGAGAGATGGCTCAGCGGTTAAGAGCACTGCCTGCTATTCCAAAGGTCCTGAGTTCAATTCCCAGCAACCACATGGGGGCTCACAACCATCTTTAATGAGGTCTGGTGCCCTCTTCTGGCCTGCAGGCATACACACAGACAGAATATTGTATACATAATAAATTATATATATATATATATATATATATATATATATATATATATATAATGTAGATTCCATTTAATATAGAAAACATTTAATACTCCTCTTCCTGAGTTTGACTTATTTTGTCTATTGTGATATTCTTCAGTTCTATCCATATTCCCCTATAGCTTATTGTCTAATTACATATTACCTAATTAAAGAAATATGCTTTATTTAGCAACGAGAGTCTGGTTATTGATGGAAACCAATTTGGAGCTGTCCATGAATGTTCACAGCATCTCTGTTTATACACATCTTAAATATAAAGTGAAAGAAGAAGATGAGGATGATGACTAGGAGGCAGAGGCTTTCAAATGTCCAAATATATAAACTATGATAGATTATTATAATTGGGTTATATGAATAATATCTGTAATAAATAAAGACATCAGGTTATATGATAAAATCAGTAATAAAGACAACAATTAATATGGATTTTAGGCTGTATAGATCTCAAAACTATGCTGAACTCATAATAAAATACTAAAACATACATAGTAAATGATTTAACTTGTATATAAAAAATAATTTGTCATGACAAAAATTCAGAACACTGTTGAATTTGAATTTGGAGTGATTGTAGAGGTTTTACAGTAAGGACACAGAGGAACTCTCTGGTGTTATGAAAATATTTTACAGTCTGGGTGACAGGATAAGCAAATATCAATATCTACCAAGCCATGCACCACCTATTTCTGAATATGTTAAATTATGTTATTATGTATTAAAATGCCTTTTGAGGGCTGAGGAAAGGACATCATGGGTAAAAGTGCTTACCATGCAAGCATGAAAACCTGAGTTCGAATCCCTAGAACCCGTATAAAAGTCAGACACTGGAGTACGATCATCTGTAATCCTAGTGCCCCTACAATGAGACTGGAAACAGAGCAAGTCCTAAGAAGCTTGTGAGCCAACAAGACAGGCATGGCGTGGAACAAAACCATCAAAAGAGAACCCATCAAATACAAGGTAGAAGGTAAGGACTGATGCCTGGATTCCAACAACCACACATATACTGTAGCGTATCCGACTGTACTCACCCACAAATGTTGACATACACATACATGTCATAAAGCACACATAAACATATATAAAAGCCTGTGGATCTCCAGCTGGCTGCTCTTAATCCTTGTGCTCGGTCACTCTCCTGATGTTTAGCAAACCACCTCACACACTTGCCTGGTAAATTAAAGAAGTGCTTCATGTGTAAGAAGTGTCTGCCTGTGGGAAAACAGTCACTATTTTTCCTTCAAGAAGGAACCCTGACATAAAAAGCCACTGAACCATGCATTGCAACCTCACCAACCTCTGCTGTGACCTCTGTCACAACGGGAAACACAACTTTCCCGAGCTGCTTCGAAGCTTCATCTGGCCTCTGTGGCCCTGAGCCAAGTAAGTCCCCAGAAAAAGTGACCAGCCAGGTGGGTTTTCAGAAAAAATAAGAGGCACAGGCTGCCTGCTGACTGGAATATTTGCTTAGAGATATTTCTGTGCCTGAGAGTGAAATGCAAATTTGTTTCCAGTAGCCTGAGGTGGGATAGTGGTATTTATGGTTTTGCTTCAGAACCTGATGAAAATTGTGAGTGAGTTCATCTCTTTTTATAAGGTTATTTGGTGAGGTTTTCCAGCATGATCTAATCTTGCCCTGGAAAATGAACTAAAAGGAGTTGACTGCTTATTAGGAATGAGTTCACTAGCCCCACTTCACAGCCATTCAAGAGGATGTCTTCATGGAAGTCTAGAGGCTGCTGCTGCACCAGATGTGCTTAGGGACCTCCCCCTGACTTCAGAGGGACTTCCCAGGGCAGAACAGGAAAGAATCCCATCCAAAGTCCTTCATAGTTTGCGTGCTTGTCTTTCCATTACCTACTCTGCTCTGAGAGCTGTATAATTTTAGTTCCCAAATTAGGAACAGGTTACAAACCAACAACCTTAGCTCACTGTCAGACACAATCGACTGGACCCGAGTTAAAAACATCGACACACTGATTCTTCTCTACTGACACAGCATAGGTGAGCTGTGCTAATATTAAAACCTTCCAAAGTACGCTGGAGTAAAAAGCAAACAGATTGGTCTAATAGAAGTCGCCAACTTCCATACTTACAGAGAAAAAAAGATGAAACAAGTCTAGCTGTATGTTTTGTACACTGACTTGGAAGCTCACATTCAATAAACAAGCTCTTTGAATGTGTGCTAGTTAATAAAGTTGTGTTTGGGGTCATCTTTCTTCATGAAATGAGATACAAGTAGTTCATGATGTTTTAAGATCATTAAGATAAACAATGTGTACATATTATACATATTATTAATACAAATATGTACATATTATAAAATTAATTCAACAACAAAAATAACCCAAACATGAGAAGTGCTCCCAGTATTATAAATAGAGTGCTACAAGTCCACGATGATATGGAACACTTTCCTTCCTCTCTCACTCTTTGAGCACAAGAAGCAGCAGGTTCAAAATGTCAATAGTTGCAAAATACTGCTTAGGAGTCCTCAGAACCACAGTTTCCATAATCTAATAAATATGGGCTTCTACAGCCATGTTGCCCATGAATTTTAAAAGTAAGGGAAGAACGACACAGTATTTAAGAGTTTTTAGGAATAGATTTAAACAGATTTGTGGAAAGAAGCACCAAGGACATAAATTCCAATTAACTCAAACCACTATCTCCCTATTGCATTCCCGAATTATATCCAAAACAGTACCAGAGAGAGAGGAAGGGGCCCTGTCACTACAAAGTGACATTTGCTGGAATTTGTTGGTAGTCACAAAGGATATAATATTTCACCATTACAAAACTCCAAATCAATCACTCAGAATTCAAACGTAAACAATCATGATACATAAATGGAAAAGCAATGTTTATTTAGAGCTTTTTCTCCTTTCTACCACCAGAAAGATGATATTTTAGAGAAGAGTCCCATATCTGCATATTTAAGGGTGTATGATAGGAGACCAAGAAGCAATGTTCTATCTACTCCAGTGTCTTTAAATGTCAGGACTTTGCTTTGTTATTGCAACAGTGGGGACTGAATAGGTGGCTCTGTACATGCCAGAATAAAATTTACTACGACTCAGCTACATCTCCAGTCCTCTATTGACTTCTTATTTTGAGAGAAGGTCTCTCTCATTGCCCAGCCTAGCCTTGAAGTCACTGCAACCCAGGCATGGCTTTGACTCATGATCCCCCTCCTCAGTCTCCCTGGTAGCCAGGGTTACAAGTCTGTGCCTTTCTAACAAGTGAGCTTCCTAAATCTAAAAGATGTTAGCATCTCACAGTTAATACAGCTTGCCTAAATTTTTCTATGCTAGGATTTATTCACAAATAATCATTTTTTCATGAAAAAGCAATTCCTGGTAATTTTCTAGTGTACTTCTATTGACTTGAATACATTAGATTGATTATATTTTACTTTTTACTTTAAAGTTCAACTTTATTGACTAATGTATAATATACCTGCTTTTGAGATGGTACTGAGATTCATATTTATATCATACATAGAAAACTCATGAAATAAATATCATTAACTTTAATCTTTCATTTTTACTCAGAAGGAAATGGATACTTAGAGAAATTAAATAATTATGCCATTGCTAGGAAGTGGCAGGCCTTGGGTACAAATCTACCATAGTTAAGCTGCAGGACCTGTAATTTTAATAGCATCCATACTAAATGTCTCATAGTAAGAGCTGATGTGATTAAATGTACTCTTAACTACAGTTTGGGGGCTGGGACTGGAGCTGGGGAAGAACTTCCCTCTCAATGAGTTGTCCCTGCAAATGGAAATGAACCTGTAATGGCCCCATATGTTGTCTATTAGAAGAATATCAGTACAGAAGCCGCAAATATGAATGCCAAGTAGTCAAAAATGTTAGAACTAGACAGAGGCATTTGTTCTTTTCTCACCACTGCTTGGTTATACTGCTTGAATTTCTTATAAACCTGAGGTGTCACAGAAGACATTAAAATTCACATCATTATGATCATGAGTGGCAGTTTTCCGGTTGCATACAGAAAGTAACCAGAATTACCCAGAAGACAACGTGAAAATCTGCTATATCATATTCAGAACATGTTGTGACTCTCATTGAATTAAGTCTCACACTGACATAACGCATCCCTGAGATCCACTGGCAAGCAAATCAAGACACTGGCACATTCTGTCTCTTCACTCACACATTCACAGATCAAAACGTACATATAGAGCTGAAGGCAAGTTATCAGTGGGTAAGAACACATGCTATTGGGTTCTTGAGACTAGGTTTCTCTATGTATCTTTGGCTGTCCAGGAACTCATTCTGTAGACCAGGCTGTCCTTGAACTCACAGAGATCTGCCTTCCTCTGCCTCCTAAATGTTGGGATTAAAGGTGTGTGTCACCTTACCTTAAATTCAAATAAAAATAAAAGAAATAGAGTTTAAAATAAAGACACATAAAGATGGAAAAATACACAGACTGTCTGGATACTGTATATTATTGTGTTGTTTTTGAATTGTTTGAGGGCTAAGGAAGGAGCAACAGCTGCTAAAAGACATTTGTTTATAAATGCTGCTGAATTAATCCAAAATTGATATTTTGGAAATACCTTGACTTCAGAATTCACGTAAAAAGATATGTTACTTTGGAGAAGGGGTTTTGTTTTTGTTTCCACAGGAAATGAGAGGCTGTGGATTCATTGTGGATTAAGAAAAATAAGGTTTGAGTAAGGAAGGCCCCCTGAGAGATCTCTAATAGAAGCAGATGGCCCAGATGTCTGTTCTACATCCAGAACAGATTCAAGACTGCTGCCTGAGATGATCAAGCCTCATAGAATACTCCAGTCCAACAGGACTTGATCATAATTCTAAATTTTCTTTAAGTCCCCATAAGATTATCAGTGCCCCCAACCAGCAGGAAGTAGCTTGGAAAAATACTCCCATATTCCCCTAAAATTGATTATGGATGTTTACTTTTGTTTAGAATGTTGGTTACAAGATGTTATGGATAATGGTCTAGACAAAAAGCTAAACAAAGGAGATTTCATTCAGAGTTCATGTTTAAAAAAGGAGGGAGGGCTGTGGGACAATGGTCTTTTATCCTGTCACTTGTATTATTTTTAATAAAATGCTAATTGACTAGTAGCCAGGCAGGAAGTATAAGCCTGGCAATGAGAATTCTGAGAAGCAGAAGTTTGAGACTGCAGTTAGGACCCAGCAAGACTCAGAAGAAGCAAGATGTGACTGCCTCACTGAAAAAGGTACCAAGCCATGCAGCTAACTCAAACAACAATTATGGACTAAGATAAGTTATAAGAATTAGTTAATAAAAAGCCTGAGCTAATGAGTCAATCAATTTATAACAAAAGAAGAACACATGCTATGTAAGCATGAGGACCTGAGTTGTTGTCATATCCCAGAAAAGAACTTGTGGGGCAGTTGACCACTATGTGGATTCTGTGAGGTAGAAGAACTACAATGTAAAAATATTTAAGGGAAATAATCAATATTCTTTATTTATACTTTGGGATTTTGTTTGTATAAAAATGAAGTAACAATGCCATAAAGGGAGTGCCTATCTTTGAATAAAGCTGGGCAAGCCTTGAAATACATTCATAAGGAGAAAGACCAGAAGGGTAAATATAGGCAAAGTTAAAAGATTGCAAGGCTAAGAAAAATCTGTTTCTAAATACTTTATTTTGCTCAGTGAAGCACAGAACTGTGACATACATACAAGCAAAACTCATCTTCTAGACACTGTAGTATCATGAGCTTAGAGTTGTTATAGCTAAAAAATAGAGTGAAAAAATATTTAATTTTTAATATACAAAAATTGTGTGTGTGTGTGTGTGTGTGTGTGTGTCCGTGCATGTACCAGACCTTGAGTTGGTCATGTAGACCAAGCAGCCCTCCAATTTTTTGATGCTCTGACCTGAGCTTTCCTAGGCCTGTCAATAAATGATTTTTGAAATCCTCATGAGAAAAAAAAAACTAAGCAACAGATTAGAACCTCAATGTGTATGTAAAATGCTTAACTCATAGAGATAAGAATTATAGGGAACAAAGAGTGATGATCGCCAATCAGAGATAACGTTATGATGATATGCCATTGAAAGATTAGGAACACATCAGAGGATACTAGTCTGGATGTGAGTGACGTGGTAGTGAAAGAGACTGGAGGGGAGGATGTCTGTAGATGAAAGTTTCTGTCCTGTATAGTTCCACAGCTGTTCTATCCTAAAGAATCACACAGAAACTTATAATTATAATCTGTTTGGCCTATTATCTCAGGCTTATTATTAACTATTACAACTTAAATTAATCCATAATTCTTATATATGTTAGTCATGTAGCTTGGTACATTTTCTCAGTGTAGCATTTTCATCTTGCTTGCTCTGCAACTGCAGACTGAGCCTTTCTTTTCCCAGAATTCTCCTTGTCTGTTCACTCCACCTATCCTTTCTGCATGACTCCTGGCCAAACAGCATTTTATTAAATCAATATGAGTGGCAAACCTTTAAATGGTACAAGAGTATTATCCCACAGCACTTCCCCATTTTTCAAGAATGTGGGTGTAGTTTTCTAGGTTATTTCCTGTTGATAGGGGACACTGATAATCTTATGGGAACACAAAGACAATTTGAGATTATGATCAAGTCCTAACTGGAGTATTCTGTGAGGCTGGATCATCTCAAACAGCAGCAGTCTTGAAACTGTTTTAGATATAGAACTCAGAGGAAACTGCAGCAGAGATGCTCTAAACATTAGATCATCTGGGTCATTCACTCCTATCAGATATTTTTCAGGGGTTTTCCTTGATCAAACCCTTTTTACTTAACCTAGAATGAGTCTACAGCCTCTTGTTTCCTGTGGAAACAAAAGCAAGACTTCTTCTCCAAAGAAACATAACTTTTGACTTAAATTTTGAAGTCAAGGAATTTTCAAAATATATAGGTTGGATTAATCCAACAGCATTTATAATCAACATCTTTTAGCAGCTATTGTTCCTTCCTCAGCAATCAAATAAATCAAAGACAACACAATAACATACAGTATTCAGATTCTCTTTGCATGGATTCTTTAAACTCTATTTTTTTATTTTTAATTTTCATTTCTTTTCTTTGTTTTAGAGATGGGTTTCTGATTTCTTTGGGTGTCCCGGACCTCACTCTGCAGGCCAGGCTGACCTGAAACCCACAGAGATCTACTTGCCTCTTCCTCTCAAGTGCTGGAATTAAAGGTGTATGCCATCACACCTGATTATATTTCTTTTCTAAAAACTTTCTCTATACTTATTCTTTTCTCTCTCAAGCTTAAGTATATTTTTAACGATCCTATAAACTGTTTAGAGGTTTTTTTTCTCCCTCTGAATCTGTCTTTACTGTATATCTCTATCTTTTTCTGACATGAGTATTTAGTCTGCTAAGTGACACCACTAGGTTAAAGTTGTGATTTTGGCATCTAGATCCACCTCACTCTTTGGCTTTCTGAGAGTCTACTTCATGGCAGAGGTACTAGCAGGAGCCACGTTTTTTGTTTTAGTTTTTCCACAACTCAGTGAATTTTCTTAGTCCATGCCACCACCAAAAAGCATGCAAGCAGATGCTCATGTGTTTGATGGCAGGTCCTCTTAAAAGAGCTGCACATTTTTTGTTAGTAACACTGAATCAGGAAGCCTTTCTTAAAGGAATCATGACTCTGCTTGCCTCTATCAAATACATCTCACCCAAAAAAAATGCTGCTACCAAGAAGTCGTGCTTATTTCTGTTCTTTTGTGTCTAGAATTCCTACCCAAACTCTCTCAGGTTTTATGTGGATGTAGTTGCTTCACATTGGTGCCATTTGTAGAGGGAAGTTTCTGTCCCACCTGGTCCCACAGTCATTCCATCCTAAAGAATCACAGAGAGATTTATAATAATTGTAAACTATTTGGCCCATTAGCTCAGACTTATTATTAACTAGCTCTTACAACTTAAATTAACCCATAATTCTTATCTATGTTAGCTAACTGGCTTGGTGTCTTTTCTCAGTACAGCATTTCCATATTGCTTCCTTTGAGACTAGGTAGCAACTGCAGACTAAGACTTTCCTCTTCCTAGAATTCTCCTAGTCTGGTCACCCTGCCTATATTTCCTGCCTGACTACTGGCCAATCAGCATTTTGTTAAACCAATATGAGTGAACAAATCTTTACCGGGTATAAGAGCATTATCCCATAGCAGGTATTCTCAGAGAAGATATCTGAAATCTAGGTCAGATAACAAGATGTGGGTTCTGGTTGAATTTTTTGTTAACTTGACACAAACAAGAATTATCTGAAGGGAAGAACCACAACCAGCAAAATGTTTCCAGATGACTGGCCCATAGGCAAGCATATGGGGCATTTTCTTAATTAGGGATCATTGTGAGCGGGTACAATTCATTTTGTGTGGTGCCACTCCTGGGCAGGTCGTTCTGTAGGATTACCCCTCTGTATGCTGTGAATATGCTTTATTATCATTGATTAAATAAGAAGCAGATTTGACCAATTGCCAGGCAAAATAGAGACGGGCAGGAAATCCAAGCAGAGATTAAGAGAAAAGAAAAGTAGAGTCAGAAAGACACCAGCAGCTTCCTGGGAAGCAAATGCGAGGTAACAAGCCATAAGCCTTGTGATAAAATATAGGCTAATAGAAACTGATTAATTTAGTTGTAAAAGTTAGTTAATAATAAGCCTGAGCTAATAAGCAAAACAGTTTGCAATTACTATTAAGCCTTGGTGTGATCATTTTAAAAGGGCCTCAGAACCAGGCATGGCAGAAAGAGCCTCCATTTACAAGGTAGTCCTCAGGTGTATAGGAAATCAGGCTGGAGTAAAACATGAGGAGAAATCCAGGAAGTAACACAACTTTAAGGTTAATGCTTCAGTTCTTGATTGCAAGTTCCTTCCTTGAATTCCAGCCCTAACTTCCTTTGATGATGGACAGTGAGGTGGAAGTCTAAGGAAAATAAACCCTTTCTTCCCAAAAAAAACTCTTTTTGGATCAAGGTGTTTTACCTCAACAACAGAAACCCTAATTTAAAAAAACCTGCATGGTAGAAAGGAAAGAAAAAGTACACAATATTAATTAAAGGGAGCACATCATTTTATCGTCACGGGGGAAACTGGGGGTTCTGCCTAGCATACATTGGTTCTTTAAACCAGGCACTGGGTTAAGTATGAGTTTGTGTATGTAAGTCTCCTTTGAATTAACTGTTAAGGAAAGCTTAGAATTCGTGTACTTACCCAGGAGAAGCAGAAAGTGGGACAGATGTAAAATAGATTAGTATCTTTTTTTAAAGATTCTAATACAGCTATAGAAACATTGGGAAGACTTGAGGTGGCTAGTCCTTACTCTACTGAAGGAATACAAGGACAGGAATGATGACAGGTCAAACATCCACAGAAAGATAAAAGGGAGTGAGACCAACGGCTGAGGGACTAACAGCACTTACTGCCCTTTCAGAAGACCAGAGGTCAGTTCCTTGCACCCATATGGGCTGCTTGCGATAACCTGTAACTTTGACTCCAGGGGATCTAACATCTTCCTTGTCTAGCTTTTGTGAATACCTATATCCACATGTGATGCACACATGCAAACACACACACACACACACACACACACACACACACACACACACACACTGAGACTTAAATAAAAATGAGTTAGTTTAAAAGAAGAAAAAGGAAAACCATAGCAGCCTGGGGTAGCACCTGCTTTAGCTACCAAGTATTAAAAAGCCAGATGTCTTGATGAGAATCACACACCCTTTCAACCTGTGCAGACATTCTTTGGCTAAGGCCTACAATGATTTAATATGGCATAGCACATCTCTCCTTTTTATTTAGAAGGAAAATAGACTTTTAAATGGGGAGTCTGCTGTGAAGGTGGTTAAGGGGAGAACAGATGACTAAGTCCTACAAAGTGCTAGAACTGGGCCCTGAGGTTGCTTCATTTGCAGATCCATGTAGATATATTTCGTTGTGTAATGAAAAGTAGACAATTTTCTATTTCTGCTCGCCTTTGTTCACTTGGCATTAACTAGACAGCCTCTGGTACTGAATCAGAGATCTTCAGGGATTTCATGTTCAACACTAAAGGGACAAGAAAATGTTCTGCTAATTATAATTGCCATGTAATCCCAGCATTAGTGCTATAGATAAAGAAGAGAGACAAAAACACAAGATTGAACAAGATGATTATCCAATGGATTTTTTAATTGAGAGCATAATAATTATTCTCTATGCATCAACCATTAAGTAAGCTTTAAATTTTACTTCTGTTTAAAATTCACTTCAATCAGGGGACAAGAACTTACCAAGGTGGCCAAAATATTCTCTGCGCAAAGACCTTCATCATAATCTTTAAAAAAGCTTAAAAATAATCTTTTAATCATAACTATTGTTCATTAGCAACATAGTGTAGTGTGGTAAATTATGTAATATAAGGAGATGAAATTTTAAGAGAGAGAGTGTGTCTTCGCTTGTCATGGTGAGCATGCAGGATCTCTCCTTCCTTCTTCACGTGGGTTCTATGAATCAAAGTCAGCTTGTCAGGCTTGCATAGCAAGATTCTTTTTCTGCTGAGCCATCTCATCGGCCTGGAAAGGAACTTTGAATGATGCAATAGAAAATTCTATAGGGAAGGAATTATGAAATGCAGGTATCATTTCATCAAAGATTTCAATGGACATTATTTGAAAATAATCTGCCTCCACCTGTGATATCTTTTTCAACTTCCATTGAGCAAGTCTGGCCAAGGTGATTCAAATAATGGTTTGGATGAAAGTCTTTCATTTGGGATTTTTTATTATTATTTATCTGGATGGGACAAACAATTAAGGGATAAAAAATAAATCATTATGTTGACTTTCATAAAAACCAAACTCTGTTGCATTATACAAGGAATTTAGAGAGTTGTACCTGCATTTCCAAGACCCAGGATTCCAAAACCTCAAACAGAAATCATTCTTTCTCTAGACCAAATTACAAAAAGTCCTATGGAATATTATTCTATCTATCTACAGAGAAAAAGAAATGAAGAAGTTAAGCAAGTGTGTGATGAAAATCTAAGTGTTTAACTTCATGCAAGGTACTGCAGACATTTCTAAGGAAATCAAGATATGATCAACATAATAGTGAAAACAGATAGACTTGCTCATTTGCTTGAGGTTGGATGACAGTGATAAAAGCATAAGTATGAGAGACATTTCCTTTATCTTTAAAATCCATATAGATTACATCTAAAATGGGGGTGGGACTGCCATAGCGAGCATAGGTTCCTATTTGCTCCTCAACGTTATATAAAGCTAAGCCCATAAACCTGAGCACACTTTCAGCATGGGTCTGCTGAGGTCCTGCTACCCTGTGCATGAGTGCCCTCTGCATGGAGTGCCTTCCATGACTCCAGGAAGGCTTACAAATTGTCTGCTTAGTGAGACATAACAGTCCTGTAAGGTGCAGCAGGTCACATCGTGCTCACGAGTATGGATAAAGCTATTAAGCAGCGTGCAGGAAAGCTGATCTGAGAGCATGCATCAGAGACCGATTCTGTAGGCTTTGTAATCCAGAGACATGACCCCTATGGGCAGTAACTACTACAACTTTCCAAATTAAGGACAAGGCAAGTCGCTGGGAGAATTTACTGGATAGCTAAAGTGAAAGGTCCATGGGAGGATTAGAGTCACCGAGTCTGAGAACTTGGGGCAAATGTAGTGGGAGTCTTTGGATTCTGTACTGTGGAACTGTGGAACTGTAGAACTGTGGAACTGGGTTTCTAAAGAGATTTTGGTGCAGTCCTTTTCGGTGTCTTTAAGATGCTACTGCGCATCAAAAATAAGAAGGGAGTCTCTGCATCTTGTGTGTTCTGATTTGCTCTGCCTCCACCTCCATATCCCAAGAACTATGGAGTTTTGAATGTGATGCATATTTGGGGGAATTTTAAAATGTTTTATAATGTGGGAGCCTTGGAAAATACTCCTAGTTTAAACCTATTATGGATGATTTGAAAAATCACTATCTGAACTGGAGGACAATTTCCCATCTGCCTGGTGGAGTCTGAGAGTTGGAAAACGTCATGAAGAAATGAAAACAAACAGCAATTCCAAGTACAGGCACACATATTGTTTCATACTTGGGCTTCTGATGATTGAGGGACTGCACTAGAAGAAGCAGTTCCATCTTCAAATAGTTTATTATTTTGAGTCCAAATGTATGTTCTGGTTCTCTAACCTCCACTTGGAAGCAGCCCTTGAAGGAATCTGGAACAAACATCCTCTCTTGATTATTAGTAGTTTGAATTGCTTGTCACGGGGCACAGTGTTCAGACCCTCACTGACTTCGTCAGTCTTTAATGGATATTCCAGTTTGTCAATGTCTGTCTTGACATCAGAGGGTAGATACACATTCCTCCCATTTGATCTAAGCTAAGACTACTTCGAATTCTAAACAATGTGCCTTCATCAACACAAACCCCATATTCTTTTTTTTTGTAGTTGTAAATTTTAATGAAAGAGATAATCAAAGCAATGAAATAGAAAGTTATGAAAGGTAGGAATGGAGGAAATGGTTTCTTATGGGAAAAAAATTGAGGGAAATTTTTGAATTCTGAGACCTAATGAATTTTTTTCTTTTTTTTTTTTATTGAGAAAAGAAAAAAAAAGTATCTGCCTCCTCCCAGCCTCCCATTTCCCTCCCCCTCCTTTCACCCTTCTCCCCCTCCCCCCACTCCTCTCTCCCTCCCTCTCCAGTCCAAAGAGCAGTCAGGGTTCCCCGCCCTGTGGAAAGTCCAAGGTCCGCCCCCCTCCGTCCATGTCTAGGAAGGTGAACATCCAAACTGGCTAGGCTCCCACAAAGCCAGAACATGAAGTAGGATCAAAACCCCATGCCATTGTCCTTGGCTTCTCATCAGCCCTCATTGTCCGCCATGTTCAGAGAGTCCGGTTTTATCCCATGCTTTTTCAGTCACAGTCCAGCTGGCCTTGGTGAGCTCCCAATAGATCAGCCCCACTGTCTCAGTGGGTGGGTGCACCCCTCGTGGTCCTGACTTCTTTGCTCATCTTCTCCCTCCTTCTGCTCCTCATTGGGACCTTGGGAGCTCAGTCCAGTGCTCCAGTGTGGGTCTCTGTCTCTATCTCCATCCATCACCAGATGAAGGTTCCCAATGATGGCTCTCCTGATCAAACCCCATATTCTTAATGCTATGTCCATTCATACACATGAATGTCAACTTAGACTTGGTGTGAAGTTTGTCCTCTAAAAGTATTGAATCATTGAAAAAATCATATAAATTCCTGCTTATCCCTATTTCCTCATAGCTCTTCCTCTTCTGATAATGCTGGGGTTTCTATTAAAATTCACCATGTTACATTGGTATAGTCTCATATAGCTTCAGTACATTTTTAGGGACTCCTTTTTGATCTCCTGGACTTGAGTCTTACTCAGTTTGATCAGCTGTCTTTACCTGAGCAATGTGGGATGCCCCCTGTATGCTGTCAATATGTTTTATTATCATTGGTTAATAAAGAAGTTACTTTGGCCTATGGCAGAGCATCATATAGCTAGGCAGGAAATCCAAATAGATACAGGAGTAAAAAGGTGGAATTGAGGAAGACACCAGTAGTCTCCAGAGAAGCAAGATGTGCAGTAACAAGCCACTATCATCATGGTAAGATACAAACTAAAAGGAATCGGTTGATTTAAGCTGTAAGAGCTAGTTAATAATAAGCCTGTGCTAATGGGTCAAACAGTATGTAATTAATATTAAACCTCTGAGTGGTTATTTTAAAAGTAGCTGCATGACCTGGTGGGACAAGAAATCTCAAGTTATGCCTGAGACTGGATCAAATATTAAGTAAGAAAGTTCTGACACCCCCAGAAGAGATATTACTGATCCATTTGTAATTAAAGCCAACCAAAAGTAAATTTCATTTACTTATCAAACTGATTACCTACAGAAGTCATTAAAACTGAAGTTCTCTCAACTCTCTGAAAACGATGTCTAATTCACTGGGTAGGCAAAAAGAAATATAAGTGCCTAGTTTAGCCATTCTTAGACACTATCCAGAAAGAGATGTTCACTGATATTCTTGTCCAAGGTCTACTGAATACCTGCAGTAACATTCCTTCCCTCTAATTTGATAATCAAAGTACCAGCATATATGGACCAGTGTTCAGGTCAGGGCCTGCAGGGAGAAGTGTAAATGTCACTTTATCTCTAAATACATGTAAACTAACTTAGAAGAGAAATATTTTCATTTATTATTGATATTTTGTGAGTTTTTTATTCTGCATTTCAGTCCATTCAAAATAATTCATTCAATAAACTGCACACAACTAATCTGGAGGGTGGGGAGTGCCTGTAATCCCTAATTAAAACAAAAATTAAAATTTGTATTTTGCATCATGACAGAAAATTAGGAAATATGGTCAAAATAGGATTTTTGACCATAACAGCAATCAAGAATCCTAGCTATAGACGAACCAACTTGAATTTCTTTAGCATATATTTAAGCATCTTAGATAGCTTTCAAGGTGTGTACAGTATACGAACCAGTCTCCTAAATACCCTGCTCATCTCCCATGTATAGCCCACAGTGTCCATCTTCCTCCATTTAAATCCTGGGGCATTTGTGTTGACCATCAAGAAGGTGCAAAATATCCCAAGGATACAAACAAGAGAATGAAAACAAGTAACTGCTCATTTTGGCTTCATCATTCCTTTGGCGAAATCTACACTGGAACATCTATTGCCCCCTGGTGGTGAGATGACCTATGATTTTCCTGCTTTTACTTTGGATATACGTGGGAACTTATTTTCAAGGCTGTTAGCATGCATCACCTTTATCAAGATATCAGTAGGAGTGTGTCATGCATGTTTTTCCTAAGGTTTCCCAGTGAGATGAGGAACTGCTTATTTTGGTAGACTGTGCATCAATTTCTTTCTGTTTAGAAGGCGGCACAGTTGATTGGTTTGTAGGATAATATGGAGATCAGGTTTTGTTCCAAGGTCTCTGTGAACATCTTTTATTACAATGTTAAAATTAAAATACACTAATGAGAACAGGCAGAAACTGGTTTGTGGTTTTTATTAAGTCAACTTTATTCTCTTCCTTTATAAAATGTTCTAATGAATTGCAAAAGCTAATCAAGGGCTTCTGCTCCTGCTGCAGTTGGTTGTAGGTGAACTGTGGGACTCATGAACGGAACCAGTCCTCTGTGCTGTAACTCACTGATCTGTGGGTGGAGGACACGAACCGTCACCCCACTATTGTCATATCTCTCTGGTAGACCCCAAAGTTGTTTTCAGTTTCTCCCCTCCCTTCAGAAAAAGCACTAAATGCACTCATAATAATGACAAGAGTCCTTCATCAGAGAGCAGGTTCTTCGTTTAAACATGCTCATCACCTGAGAAAAGTGGCCTCACAGGTGAACTTTGCATTCCCACAGAAGAGTTAAGTCACTATAATTATGAATTGACCAAGAAGTGTTTTGATAATATAAAAGAAAGATAGAAGAAAAATCCAAATACTGAATGTGATTATGAGCTAGATCAGAACTCTACAAACATGGCCTTTCTATATGAGCCAAGTTTTGTCAGTTCCCATCGCCTTCCTTACCAAAGGATAATTCAATGAATAACAACACCAGAAGCCTCTGATTGCATGTGCAAGAGGCCTTGTTCTCCAAATCCCTTAAATAATGTCACACCCTTGTACACATGTGCCGGCTGACTTCAAGGCACCAAACTGTGCACATTGTCAAAGTAAATGGCAATCCCACTCTGGGAGATGCATTACACTCTCATAAACCACTGGCCTCAGAGGCTTACATGAAGAATCACCAATGTCCAGGCAGGTGTAACTTCAGCTTCTGATGACTACAGTATGGGGCAGGGCAACAAGGCGCTCAAGAATTCTTTTGTTTAAATTTTTATGGGCTTGGGAGGCCTCTTTCTGGGCGCCTTTACCACCTTGAAGCACAGACACCTTCACACATTCCACGGTCCTCCAATTCAGGCCTCTGAGCTCCATCTAGCTCTGCAGAGGATATTTTAGTTGCAGAAATAGGACCAAGTGTTCCATAGATTGGAAATGATGAGATCCAAGGGTGGAGTTGCAAAAGAAATTTGTGTCTGAAGACCCCAAAGACCAACCACTTTTAAACAGCAGGACACTCATGGAAGGGGGTGTTAAGTTCAGGGGACTAGTTTGACATTTGTAAGGTTATCAAGGAAGAATTGAGTCCATTTTGGGTCCCACTTTTTGCGAACACAGTCCAAAATAAACAGTCAGCACAGCTGTGGCACAGAAAGTCTCCTGTGAAAATTATTTTCATGTGTGTGGCTTTTTAAAATGAATTTCCATCAATCTTTCCATGGGTTTTGGTCCACTTTAGTTTGACTATAACCGTATTTTTCCAAAAAGTTAAGGGAGGTGACTCTCTATCAGGGACCATCTCTATTATGGCCTCTTTTTTTTTTCAGGTTGGGTTTGAGGCTGGCCACATATTTACCCAATACTCAATAATATGCTGCAGAAGTTGGTTTGGTTTGAAGCAATGCAAATGATTGCGTTTGGGTAGCTGCCCACGTCCCTCATCCTGCTATCTCCCACGACATCCCCACCTCAAACACTCAGAATTCTTGCCTGGGCTATTTATAGTTCACAGGGCAGCCTTTGCTTCTCCCACCCACTGTTGCTCCAATTTGAAACACATGGAGAGGAAAGAGAGGAAGGGGAGTTGGTGGGAGGAGAGGTGGCAGAGCCACACCCGCCGTGAGCCACTGTCCCATCCTGTTTGCAGAGAGGGAGAGGTCACTGGAGCTCCCTCCAGGACATCCATGTATACTTTCCCAACTACCCTTGGGTTTCTCATTGTCTGACTCATTCTGACTGTGGCATAAATACGTATCATGACCATATGGAGGAAAAGCCAATAGACATCCCTTAAATCGCAGCCTCCCAAGCTTGAAAATTAAGGGACAAGAGGAAGAATACAACTCTTGTCTCATAATAGTTTCATTTTCTAGAAGTCCTGAACCTGATCCCATTAAAACCCAATTCCTGAAAGCTGTACTACATAGTAAATAGAACACACACACACACACACACACATGTTCACACACACACACATGTTCACACACACACACACACACACACACGAGAAGTGTTTGAGAAGACTTGTAATAAAAATTTGACAATGCCCCCCCCCATTCCTATGAAATAAAGACTGTCCATAGTAACGGTTAGATATGCTAACATTGTTTAAGTAGGAATGGCTCTGGTTAAATGTTAGGAATGAATTTTCAGTAATATGCTTTTATCTCTTACAAGAGCCGTACAGGTCTCACATTGCCTCTGTAACATGCATTTAACATGCTTTGGCTTTATTCACATCTTTTATCTTTATAGTATGCTAAGATTTCAGGCCTATATCCATAACCAGCTTTTTCTTTCTGTAAGCAAACGGTAGTGATGCAACAATATTATGTAGGGAAAAATGATGAAGAAATCCCCGTATAGTTGATGATCCTTGTGCCTGTGGCTTCTAAGTACAAAGTACAAACTAGGAGTGTTGACAATGCTTCCTTTGGAAATGAGAGGCAGAGACTTCAGGTCAAAAGATCTAGATTTAAATTCTAACTCATTTCTTTTCTAGCCGTGTGACTTGGGCAAGTTGTTTAAGTTGCTCCTTCGTCTCCTCCCCTGCAAAATGGTGTGGAGAAGGGAGCACATATAACACTAACAGTGCAAACCTAAGCCATATACTGTAGACGGAGGCTGCTTGTTTGTTCCCAGCCTCCCAGACCTGAAATAATAACACAGAAGCTGTATTAATTAAAACACTGCTTGGCCAATCACTTAGGCATATTGCTAGCTATCTCTTATATCTTAATTAACCCATCTCTATTAATCTGTGCATCACCACGAGGTTGTGGCCTACAGGTAAGGTTCCAGCTGACTCCCATGAGTTTCTTTCTCCTTCTGTGGCTACGTGGCTTCTCTCTGAGTCCGCCTTCTTTTCTCCTCTATCTCTTCTTGGAATTCCTGCCTTGCCCTATTCTGTGCTGTCATAGATCCAAAGCTCATTCTTTATTAACCAATGTCAATAAAGTATATCTTCAGCATACAGAGGGGAATCCCACATCAATATACAATATGTAAAATGCTTGTTGTCATTTAATGTGCATATATAATGCCTATCTAAAGAGTTTTACAATATTTTGTTGTTTTATTTTGTTGAGAGACCTTACAAAAAATAAGTAAAGAACCTGACATTTTAATTGAGAAAGATTCAACCATGAGTTTTTAGATATGTTCCATGTCTTTAATTCTAATTTCTTTTTACTTATTTCTTGATATTTATAGTGTATGTATGTGTGAACATTTTATGTATATGAATATAGGCACACACACACACACACACACACACACACACACACACACACACACACACATATCCTGTCACATACGTGGAGGTCAGAGAAAAACCCCAGGTGTTCATTCTCAACTTCCATCTTGCTTGAAGCACGGTCACTTGTTAACCACTCTGGATGTCTGATTAGCTGACCTTTAAGTTTCTGGAATTTTTCTCTTTACTTCCCATCTCACTGTTCCCATTTCACTGAAAGAATGATTATAATAAATGATTCTGAACACCTGCCTGACTAGTACATGGGTTCTGAAGATTCAAACTCAGGTTCTCCGGCTCGCAAAACAAAGCGCTCCTCAAAATCAATCCTCAATTTTTTTTTAATTCAGCAAGATAGTTGATTTTAATGTATGGATTTAATGATGGTATCAGTTTCTACATTGTGACCTACTGATTCATCAGTGTGGATATACTCCTGTCCTATTGCAGTCCACTCATAGAAGTGGACACAGATTTATAGACATATAGCCAATCAGCCTCATCCAAGATTGAGAAATATAAAGTATCATGAGAATTTCTGTTTATTGGGATCCGCTCTTGAGACAAAGAGCTGTCCACTAGAGTTTGTATGAGGTCCAACAGGAAGACCAGGCCAGGCTTTGAAAATGTCAAACCACAAGAGATTTTCCAAAATTGATTGATAACAACTGATCAAACATCCAACCCATATGTGTGCCCTACCCCCCATCCACACATGCAACAGAAAAGGAAAGATAGAATAAGAAGGAATAAAACACACACTGCACATTTCTCATGTCCCATCCATACTCTGTCTTCCTGAGCTTCCACGGTCCTCCAGAAAGTGAGGTTTCTTCACCTTCTGGGCACAAAGGATGCCCAGTCAAGAAGGATCTCAAACAGACACTGGAAGGCTGGGTGGTTGTTCTTAGAAAAAAGTGGTAGACTGAATTTCGATCTTTCAGTTTAGTTTAGTTTGTCTCTGAAAAGTCTATGTAGTTGTGGTTTCTAAAAGTATGGCTAATAGTATAAACAGCTTTATGTCAGGATCAAAGGAAATTGGAGAAAATTAAGTATGTAGGAGCATGATCTATTCCCTCAGTGTAAACTATTCCTAAAGAAAGAGGACATTTTAAATTAAGTTTTGATGAGTCATATATTTTGGTCCTGAAAGTGTAAGTTCAGATGGTTATGTATAATATCTCTAGAGTCACCTCCATAATTGGCTGCTTCCTTCAGTACCAAATACATGTGAAAATGAATGTGAACAGGAGTGTTGGCATGGTGAGAAATCATTTTTGTTAGGCTAGCATTTGATGTTTGGCTGTCATTTAGTGATTACATTATACTAGTATCTTCTTTGCTTTACAATCCATCCAATGTCTTATCAGGATAACAAGTGTACATCATGGATCTTCAAATGACATTTTAAGAGTCTTTGAGAGATCCATTCTGCTATAAAATTAATTTTTATAAAACTAATTTTCAATGGATCACTTTGACCTGCTGACCTTAACACACACATCCTAAGACGACACACAACAGGCCCATATCCTCATTGTTCTTTCCTCTGCGTGTCATTGGCATGGGGTCATATCTTATATCTCATTTCATAAAATAATGCTTCCCAACAACATTTGGGAATAAACTAATCTTCTAATTCCACTGATATAAAAGACCCATATAAGCAAAAAGAAATTATAAGATTTTCATCTGATAATTTGTACTATTTACCAATCATAACCCATCCACTTCCAGTTCACAGTTTTGTTAGACTTAACTTTACATTCTACGTATCTTTAGAAAACTCAAGGTTGCAAACATAATTTGTTAATCACAAATAAGTATAGTGATTACAAGCATTATATAGTCTATAAATGAATCAAAAGGCAGAGTGTGTTTCTTGGAGTTAATTCTGTTGGGATGAATAATGACAATCTGATCTCTTGTAGGCTTCTTTTCTGTGTATGTGATTCCTGTAAATCAATTCTCCCTTCCACTTGTAAATGAAGATGGAAAGTAACAGACAGTTTCTGGGAACTATTATAATTCCCTATCGCTCCTAGTGGACCCTACTTCCTATTAGTCACTTGCATAATGGTTAATTCTTAAAATAAATGTGAAGTTTGCTAGTACATTTGAAGCTTTACGGGAATATAAAGTTGCCATTTCTTATTTTTAGTACAGTTCTCCAAAGATTACTGGCCCTATTTTATGATCTAGTTCCCAGATCTGATTAACACTTGGGATGTAGTTTTTCTTGGACAGGTAAACCTTAGTTATTTTTATTGTTACTGTTGCTGTTACTGGTACTATTATTGATTTGGTGCAAAAGCTTTTGGTATTGTAATAGTTACCAAAGATAATAATTATCCAGTGTTCACTATTATTTATCATCATATACATGGGCAAAGTGCATTTTCTATAACAAAGTGACACTTTACAAAATTTGTTCTAAGTCCCAGTGTGTATTATGTGTTCTCCACAAAAAGTTGAAAGTTAGAGGTGGTTCTAGCAGAGTAGAAATTAGAACTGCTAAGAAGTAAGTATGCAGGTAATGTCTCTTCCAACACTAGGAGGAAGAGGAAGTTGGGAAGGCGAAGGTGAATAGAGGGGAAATGAGGAGTGTCATAGGGGGACCCAGAAATGGGTCTGCTCCACCTTGGCTTAAGTCTACTCTTGCTCTTTCAAAGTTATAAACAAGAGGTCTGACTTAAGAAGAGGCTACAAACAAGATATCCTGACCTAGGGTGTGGTTACTTGGTGTTTTGGATATTAAGATGGCCCGTAGAGGTAGATTCATTCCACCTTGACCAAAGGTCAGAGAATTTAAGTCTACTCTTTCTCCTTTTTTATGTAATTTTTTTATTGATTTTTATTGAGCTCTATGTTTTTCTCTGCTTCTCACTGGCTCTCCCCTCCTATTCAATCTTCTCCTATGGTCCCCATGCTCCCAATTTACTCAGGAGATACTGTCTTTTTCTACTTCCCATGTAGATTAAATTCATGTATGTCTTTCTTAGGGTCCTCAATTGATATCTAGGTTCTCTGGGATTGTGATTTGTAGACTGGTTTTCTTTGCTTTATGTTTAAAAACCACTTATGATTGAGTGTGTATGATAATTGTCTTTCTGGGTTTGGGTTACCTCACTCAACATGATCTTCTCTAGCTCCATCCATTTGCCTGCAAATTTTAAGATATCATCTTTTCTGCTGTGTAGTACTCTATTCTTTGATCGAAGGACATTTAGGTTGTTTCCAGGTTCTGACTATGACAAACAATGCTGCTATAAACATAGCTGAGCATGTATCCTCGTGGCGTGATTGAACATCTCTTGTATGTATACCCCAAAGTAGTATTGCTGGATCTTGAGGTAGGTTCTTTTCTAATTTTCTGAGATACTGATACCCAAAGGTACTATGCCAGCTTTCACTCCCACCAGCAATGAAGGAGTTTTTCCTTTACCCCACAACCTCTTCATAATTTTCATAAGTTGTCATCAGTGTTTTTGATCTTGGCCATTCTTACAGGCGTAAGATGGAATCTCAGAGTTGTTTTGATTTTCATTTCTCTAATGACTAAAATGTTGGACATTTCCTTAACTGTCTTTCAGCCATTTTAGATTCCTCTGTTAAAAGTTCTTTGTTTAGGTTTATAAACCTAAACAATTTTTATCTGATTATTTGTTCTTTTGATGACCAATTTCTTGAGTTCTTTGTATATTTTGGAGATCAGACCTCTGTCTTATGTGGGGTTGGTGAAGGTCTTTTCCCATTCTGTAGGCTGTCATTTTGTCTTGTTGACTGTGTCCTTTGACTTACAAAAGCTTTTCAGTTTCAAGAGGTCTCATTTATTAATTGTTTCTCTCAGTATGTGTGCTACTAGGGTTATATTTAGGAAGAGGTCTCCTGTGCCAATGCGTTCAAGTACACTTCCCACTTTCACTTCTATGAGGTTAGTGTGGCTGGCTTTATGTTGAGGCTTTGATCCATTTGGACCTCAGTTTTATGCATGGTGATAGATATGGGTCTATTTTCATTCTTCTACATGTTGATATCCAGTTTTGCCAGCACTATTTGTTAAATATGCTTTCTTTTTCATTTGATATTTTTTGCTTCTTTGTCAAAAATCAAGTGTTCTAAGGTGTGTGGATTAATATCCAGGTCTTCGATTCGGTTTCATTGGTCCTCCTATATGTTGTTATGCCAATACCAGGCTATTTTCAGCACTGTAGCCCTATAGCAGAGTTTGAAGTCAGGAAATATGGTGCCTCCAGAAGTTCTTTTATTGTACAGAATTGTTTTGGCTATCCTGGGTTTTTTGCTTTTCCATATGAAGTTGAGTATCGTTCTTTCGAGGTCTATGAAGAATTTTGTTGGGATTTTGATGCGAATTTTGTTGAATCTGTATATTGCTTTTGGTACGATTGCCATTTTTACTATGTTAATTCAACCTACCCAAGAGCGTGGGAGATCTTTCCACTTTCTGGTGCCTCCTTCAATTTCTTTCTTCAAAGATTTAAAGTTCTTGTCATATAAGTCTTCCATTTGTTTGGTTAGAGTTACTCAGAGATATTTTATGCTATTTATGGTTATTGTGAAGGTTGATGTTTCTCTAATTCTTTCCCCAGCCCATTATCATCTGTATAAAGAAGGGCTACTGATTTTTTTTTGTTAATCTTGTATCCTACTACATTACTGAAAGTGTTTATGAGTTGTAGAAAAAAGTTCTTTGGTAGAATTTTTGGGGTTGCTTATGCAAACTATGATATCATCAGCAAATTGTGAGAGTTTGATTTCTTCTTTTCCAATTTGTATCCCCTTGATCTCCTTTTGTTGTCTTATTGCTCTAGGTAGGACCTCAAGAACTATATTGAATAGATATGGAGAGAGTAGACAATCTTGTCTTGTTCCTGATTTCAGTGGGATTGCTGTGAGTTTCTCTCCATTTAGTTTAATGTTGGCTGTTGGCTTGCTGTATATTGTCTTTATTATGTTTAGGTATGCTCCTTGTATCCCTGCTCTCACCAAGACCTTTATCATGAAAGGGTGTTGTATTTTGTTGAAAGCTTTTTCAGCATCTAATGACATGACCATGTGGTTTTTATTTTTTAATTTGTTTATAGGGCAGATTATGCTGACTGGTTTTCGTATGTTGAACCATCTCTGCATCTCTGGGATGAAGCAGACTTCATCATGATTTATGATGGCTATGTGTTTGAAAATATTTTATACCCTTTCCCTGGTCCTATACTGTTCATTAATTTAAAAAATTAGCAAAAAAACAAATCTACTGGTTGGTAGATGGAGAGAAATAAAATGACCCATCTAACAATCCAATTTATGCTCTTTTTATGTTTTAAGATATCTTAAATATCCATTGCTACACATGTAATGTGAAAATCATTCATGGATGAGAATGAGTACCCTTCCAAAATAGAGAGGTGTGGAGTCTAAGGGAACCTTGATGAGAGTTTGTCTTTATGTCTTTTTGATTTATCTGCTTCTACAATATTTTGAAAACCAACCAGCCTCAGTATGTCTGAGACATTGTCACAATTTTACACATTCAATATACACCTATAAAGCACTAATTCCGAGCCTGATATTTGTTAGGAAATACGTTGAAAAATAAATAAAAGCATGAGTGTGTGTGTTTATGTGTGGTGTGTGTGTATACATATCTGTAGAATAACAGGATCTGTAAATGGGTTTGTCCCCACATAGCAAGGAAAGTATCTGTATTAAGTAATTTCAAGGAATTATAAAGGCTAATTGTATTAACCAATGTCAAATTTTTATTTGTCAATAGGAATCATCTGTGATATACTTGTGGTTAAAATTCCCAATGAGAGTGAGTCATTCACCTTCAGTTAACATTCACCCTAAGAGACCACTTTGTGGAGATAAATGAATTTTTAAAATTCTTTTTTAATCATTTATTTTGATTGGTAAAATGCCAGAAAGACAGACCAGAAGGTACCAAATCTTCTTTAAAAAAAAAAAACAGATTGGAAGTCAGTATTCCACTTGGCCCATCATAATTAAGTGAATGGGCAAATTCTGGTACCCGATTTCCCCTAAATTTTAATATCCAAAAAGGAATCATTCCTGTTCTTTCATGAGACATTGGGCTAAAGAATTATGTCTCTATCAGGGAATTAGGAATTGGGAAAAACCCTAAGAGTCCAGTTCATGCCATCAGGCCTATTGGCAAATCTTTCATGGTGGAAGTTAGTTATAGGAGATGACATGTCTATGGGTGGAAATAACCTTTAAAACAGTCTGGAGTGTGGGAAACAGGCAAAATTCTACAAGGTAGGCAAGCTTCTATCAAAGGGCAAAGCATACTGCTGATAAACTGGAATATAACACCTGTTATAACACCCCAGACCCATCAACTGTCGACACTGTCAACTCTAGAACTCTGTGATTCAATGTTCCTGACTTGGAGCAAACAAAATTTAAGGAAAAAAAAATTCTAAAGTTAGAATGGATTATCATAGTCATTTTGTCGGCTAATGAGAAAAAAAAATGGATTAATAATATTGACCTGGGGAACATTTTATGTTAACCAGTGACATAAACTGAGTTTACTGTAATTTTGTAAACTTTAATCAAATAGCATGCTCATGGAGAAAGTCATCAGGAAATATGTCACTGCAGAAGCTCTCACAAATCCACTTGTAGAAACACAGTGAGCTTTTAAGACTAGATTTTCTTCACATTAGTGAAACAGTCTAGTCTGGCTTGTCCTCAGGAAGCATGCCCAGTGTTAATTCTTTCTTTTCTGTAAGAAAGCACACAGACTCTCCTGTTGGCTAAACTATCAAAGTCATTTTATGATTTCTGTGAAGATAGGAAAATGTAAAGCATATGAATAGTAGATGAGCAAAAAAAGTAAATACACTTTTGACAGTGCTACAAACATATTTCACTTGACTTAACATAATGGTTGACTGACTATTCAAAGCATAAAACTTGGGAAGTTAAGGTCTGAGAAAGGAGGTTGGGGGTGAGAATGCATGAGGAGTCTTGCCTCATGTTGCTGACCTATGGATAGCTTGGAGTGCGGGGTAATGAGTACTCTTGACTCCACTGTGTTAAGATAAACAATCCCCTGGGCTCAAGTATCAGCCACTTAAATAAATTCAAGAGACAGAGGAAGTGATGTTTATGAGCTAGAAGTTTGGGCCCCTTTTTCAAACAATCATGGGTACACAGATCACAAAATAGAAACCTGATATAATGGGAAGAAAACCAAAAGGAATGACACAGGCTGAAGTGTGGAGGATGGTGTGGACATCCTTAAATCCGCTGCTGGGAAAAAAGATAAAACAGAGACGACCTGATAGCCACCAAATTAACAAGTTTTATCTTTAAAAATTGATATGTCCTCAATTACCTGAGATTGAAAAAAATCTATTTTCTTTGTAGGAAACTTACTTTCCAAGCTTATAATCTATTTCCATTTTTCTCTATAAATTTCCATTTTTCTCTTAAAATAATAGGAGGTAGTGTTGAAAATTTGTCTCAGTTAAGCATGTTTTAAACAATTTGCCTTATAGATAGCAAGGACCTTATTTACGATGGTTGTATTTTACTAAATGCAGTTTAAATTAATATTCTAAAACAACAATATACTAATGTTCTTTTAGCATGAACAGTAACCCAGAAACAAACTTAGTTATATGATTTTTCTGTGGAAATAAATGAAGAGATGGGTGAAAAAACTGGAGTATATATTGTAACAAAAGCCAAGTAATTGCTTAGCTTTAGCCCAGGAAGAAATAGAAGAGATGTCCATGAAAGCATAAAAATAAAGCTACCTTCTTCTGCACACCATAGACAAGGACGAGGACTTGGCCTCACTGATCCACTAACAAAGAATGTCTGTTGCAGTTCTAGCCAATGCTGGGATGTCTCTGGCCTCTACCTTCCAGCTGGAGTGTTAATGCTCTTTTCAGGTACATATTGTGATCACTTCTGGAAAGTTGTGTTAAAGTCATTGACAGTCTGAACACTAAGTAACCCATTTCCAATCAAATTTGATTGCCTCAACACTTATCTTTGGGTTCAGTTCCTCAATGTCCTTCTTTCTTAACCATTCAGTCAACACTAAAATCTAAAGCGTTGTACTCCCAAAGAATGAGCTTGACCCAGGAGTGCTGTTAACCAAAGTTTCTGTCCCACCCAGTCTCTCAGTCAGTTCCAAGTAAACACACAGAGGTGTATATTAATGATACCTGTGTTTCAGGTTTATTACTAACTACTTCTTACAACAAAAATTAACCCATAATTCTTATCTATGTTTAGTCACAAGACTTGGTGCCTTTTCTCAGCATGGCATTCTCATCTTGTTTTCTCTGCTTATGCTTTTTTCTCTTCCCAGAATTTTTCTAGTCTGGTTGCCCCGCATATATTCTGCCTGGCTACTGAACAATCAGCATTTTATTAAACCAATGTGAGTGACAAATCTTTACAGTGTACAGGAGTATTATCCCACAGCATTTCCCTTTTATTCTTAAAAAAAAAAAAAGACCTTGAATCTAATCTCCTTTGTTTAGCTTTTTTTTTCTATTATCCATAACAACTTGTAACCAACAAGCTAAACAAAAATAAATATCCATAATCCGTTTTGGGAGAACATGGGCATGGTTTTCTAGACTATTTAGGGGGCACTGGTAATCTTATAGACCCACCCAAAGAAAGTTTAAAATTATGGTCAAATCTTGAGTGGAGTATTCTGTGAAGCTGAATCATCTCAAACAGCAGTCTTGAAACTGTTCTGGATGTAGAACTCACAAGAAACTGCAACAGAGGTGCTCTAAAACATTGGATCATCTGGGCAATCTTCTCCTATTGGAAATGTTTTATGGGGTCTTCCTTGATCAAACTTACTTTATTTTTCTTAACCCACAATGAATCCATAGCCTCTAATTTCCTATGGAAACAAAAGCAAAACCTCTTCTCCAAGTAACATAAATTTGACTTAAATTTTGAAGTCAATGCATTTTCAAAGTATATAGGCTGAATTAATTCAGTAACATTTATAATTAAATGTCTTTTAGTAGTTGTTGCTCCTTCCTCAGCAGTCAAACAATTCAAAGACAACACAATAACATACAATATCCAGATTCTTTGTGTATTTTCCATCTTTATGTGGCTTCTTTACTCTTTTTATTTTTTTAATTTTTGGTTTTCTGAGACAGGGTTTCTCTGTGTATTTTTGACTGTCTTAGAACTCACTCTGTAGACCAGAAAGGACTTGAACTCACAGAGATCCACATGCCTCTGCCTCCCAAGTTCTGGGATTAAAGGTGTGTGTGTGGAGTTTCTGACTACTCTCTTTCTTTCTTTCTTTCTTTCTTTCTTTCTTTCTTTCTTTCTTTCTTACTTTTCTCTCTCTCTCTCTCTCTCTCTCTCTCTCTCTCTCTCTCTCTCTCTCTCACACACACACACACACACACACACACACACACTACTCTACTGGGTTCTCTTTATTCCTCCACCCTTTTGCCTTTTTATATTTGCCTTTGCATCCTGCTTTCATGGCTATATTGTTGAGATGTATGTCCTTGATCCTCTGAGGTTTTTATAGCAAATCGTTCTTCCAGTCTTTCATGATCTGACAATTCAGGAGTCTCTGCCGCTTTCCAACAATGTGTGAGAGCCTTTAGCTAGACTTTTGTATCTACTTTCCTATTGCCAACGACTTTCACCATATTCTTCAAATCTACTGCTACTTTCCCTCTGAATGATGCCTTGAGTACCTCTGCTCTGTGCCTCAGCCTCTCTTCAGAACATTATTGCTACTGTTCTTTGGAAACATAAAACAAGAATGATCAGTGACCCTGGCACCTCCATGACCTAAAGAAATAAAAGGAATGACCATGGCTCAGGCTTGTAAATCCAACACTTGGGAAGCTGAAGTAGGAAGATCAACCCAAAGCCAACCTGGACTACAATGTATTCAAGGACAGTCTGATGAGATACTGACTCAAATACTAAATAAATAAACAAATAAATAAGTGAATAGACAGGTAGACAGACAGACAGACAGACAATTAGATAGGGATGTTTACAAGCAACATTGAAGCTCAATATATTCTCAAACTTGACAGTGTAATTAAAACCTACCCAAATCAAAAATCATGTCTTTTTCATATTTTTAATTTAATCTAAAATAGAAAGTAGAAGTTTTGTGTTTGGGTTAGCTCACATAGTAAAGCCTGAGGACCTAATGTCTCCTGTTAAATGGGTCACAACTGACAGGGAAGCTGACCAGGGTTAATTAAGTCAAAACTGCATATTTCCTTGACCATACAAACATTATTCCTATGAAATAGATATGCATGGACTGATTTTTACAACATACATTTGCAAGAATTAATTTTAAAGATGTTTCTTGAATTCCAATAAAATGCCTTGGCAGATGACTAACCTCAGTGTCCTCAGTTCCAAAACCATGCTATGAACGATCAGCATGCAGCATCTGTGCTTTTTTTGGAAATTAGGACTTGGAAATAGAAAGAATTGAAATGTGTCTTTGTTTGGGTTGTGCTGCAGTTTAGATCAGTTTTCCTTTGATTTTCCAAGCTATCTGTTAAATGGGAACCAATTTGAGGTTTTTAGAAGGAAAAATCAGCCTCAAAATGAAAATTGCTGGACAAGGTTTTCTGAAATTCCCACTAGGTTTAGAGCAGGCAACTTACATGGCATCCTACCATCTCATTCTGATCATTTTTTTTAAACAAAGCCTATCTTTGATAGAGGGGGTGTTATTTACCCTCTTCATCTCTGCTCACACCTTGGCCTCCTTCTTTCTTTATGGCATCAATTCTGCAGACGTGCCTTGGCAGCAGTGCTTCCTTGATTATTAGAAACAAGTTCCTGGTCTAAATCTACATTGTCACAGCTGTGCCAGAAGTTCTAAAATAATAAATGACTGGTTTAAAGATGACGTTCATTCACCGCAGAGAACTGGAATGCTCGGATTTCAATCTTGGTTCCCCAACTGATTAGCTGTGGGTATTCACATATGCATGTGCACTGCACATGCACACTCCAAATATACACACAACACACAGACACTCACAGAAGCACATCACACACAAGTCAGAAATTGAGGGAGCAGAATAAAAGTGACTAAGTGATCAAGGCCCTAGGTTCAGTGAATACACAATAATAATGTAGGGTTCTAATAAAAACAACATCAACAACAACAACAACAATAATAACAACAACAATCTTTTCCTAAACACTCACTTAAATGTCAAAAAGTTAAAGTTAAATTGATGAAAAGAGATGTATAAGAGATGAAATAACTGTTTATAAAGGTAGTGGTAACTCAACTAATAATGTATAATCTACTTTAGAACAAAGAAAATTAGAGCAATGACAGAAATTACACAATGACAACAGGATTGAGCTATCAGGAAAAATTATTTAAGTGTGTACTCACAAAATATATAGCTAAAATACAGCCATTAAAAACTGATAGAGACAAAATGAAAATAGGCAAACTCCCACTTCCCGTTAGCAACATCAATTCCCATTTCCAAAGTGTTAAAACTACATGCTGAAGAAAACTCAAAAACAGGCAATAAATGACATAATAAACTACAGCACGGTCTATCTGCTATACAGGGAATTATCCAGCCAAAAATAACAGCATATACTTCAAAAATCACAGATTATACGGTTACCAGGACACTCCATAATATGGCCATAAATCATAGCTCAAAAAATTTAAAAGTTATTGAAGTCAAGTAGACAATACTTGGGGCAGATATAATGGCACAACATGAAAATTAATAAATACACAAATGGAGACATATACTTCTAAATTAGAAAATTTCAAAGTAGCTGAAAATATGTGGAACTAGGCTCCAGAGTGCTTGCCTAGTGTGCAGGAAGCCTTGGGTTTGATTCCCAGCATTGTGTAGACTGGATGCAATGACACATGCTATAATCCCAGTGCTCAGGAGGTAGAAGAAGGTCAATCAGAAGTTCAAGGTCATCTTAGCTACACAAGGAGTTTAAGGTTAGCTCATGATTCATGAGATCATTTTTCAAAATAAACAAACAAAATGACCCTGGAATGGAATTAACATAAAACCCAACATATTTAAAATACGGGTTTCGGTGAAGGGCAGTGTAGCACTAAACTCTTACGGTGGTGAAGAGGAAGATCCCACACCACTAATGCACAATTCTACATCAAAAAAAGGAGAGAAAGAATTGGCTATGTTTGAAACAAGCTGGAAAGTGGTGTAAGCATATAACCTCAGCACTCAGGACCCTGAGGCAGAAAGATCACAAGCTTCATATGAACCTTGGCTGTCTCACCAAAAGGAAACATGATTACCTAAAACCACAAATAGGGTGAGAAATATTGTAGTGATATAACTGTACTATATCTTGATATAGCTGTGAATTTGAATTCGAATGCAAATCTAGAAATGTGTAAAACAACACAGATCTAAGTATGTATGTAGCCCTATGTGAACACGTATATACATCTGTGACTATATGTCATTTACAGGTATGTAGAGAACAGAGGCTTGAGGTCCAGGTTATGTTTATACAACATAGTGTTGATATGAATATCCAATATGGGTCAGTTAAAACATGGATCACACCAGACATCCAGGGGTCTATGGGTGAGCACAAAATGACTGATACCAGATTTTCAGGGAACTCCAAAAGCAAGCAATAATGAGCCGTATTATATAGCTATTCTCAGTAGAGTACCACTTTGAAGTAATTTTGTATAAACATGGCCTTGAGTCAGAGGCCTGTGTCTTGGTGTCTGCCATCACCAGCCTGCCTCTGTGTGTTTCTATAGTCCAGTGTGCCCACCACCATGTGGTCTAGGTAGCTCCTGCCTTTGTGTATACAGTGGATGCTGGTACGTGCCTGGTCTGCTGGCATAGAGGCATTTACTCATGAAGTGAATAAATGTTTTATCTGCCTGTGAGTTTTCAAAATCTCTTCCATCTCCTAGTCCCCAGTGGTCTTCCCTCTTCCCTCTTCCCTTCCTAGAATCCAAGCATGGATCTCACAGAATAAAGGAAGTCCAAATAAATTCAGTGTTTGGATCAAAGTAGTTGCGTTGGTTATAATGTTGCATCCTTGCTTAATAAGAAGTTACCGACGGAGTTAGGAGGGGCTCATGAGGCAGAGCTTCCTGCTCTCTGTGTGGATCTCTGACTGGTGGGAAACTCAAAGCCAGAGGTCACAGAGTAGGCTGCTGGCATCTGCCAATGGACTAGCAGCAGCTGCCCAAATAAAACAAAGTGATTTTTTTTTAATGTCCTTAGGAAAACCCCTGATGGACAGAATTAACAACCAGAGACCCAAGGAAAAGAAACAGCAAATGGAAGTCTGCAAAGCTTCCTACAGCAATGGGAACAACCAAAGCCTTTTAAATCCTTAGACAGTTCTTTCTTCATTGGTACCATCTTTCACCTTACTTGCATATACATATTCAGCCAATCAGGGCCAATCTTATTCTCCATACATTTGCTAATCCTGAGGCTTGAACAAGCTTTCATCATAAAACTCCACCAAGGGGGAAGATAAGAAAGACTTCAGAGCCCAACTCCTGGCCGATAAGATCTCCCTGCTTCAAGAGTAAACTCGCAGGAGATGAATTACCAACTTTTCAAGCCCAAGTCTTCCACACTATTCAGAGAGTTCCCTTGAGTCAGCCTCTAGGACTTGACCAAAGCTGAAAGAGGAGACCCATCCCTGCTTCAGCCACCAGAGAGACCTGCTACTCCAGTGTTGGAAGTTTGCTGGAGAGGGAAGCCTGCTGCTCCCACTTCTCCTGTCAGACTTGCTCTGTAAGGGAATGCTCTCAGCTGCTACTCCAAGATGCTCCAGGAGCTTTACCAGTTTAAAGTCTCTCATGAGCCCTCCAAAGCATGCTGAAGACTTAGAGCTGGGGCACTGCCAGTTCCCCTTGGTCAGTATTCCATTGCGAATGAGGGTCTCAGAGTTCTCACTTTCCTATTCAAATGACTGCTCCCCCATGGCAGGTAAAGTTACCCTCAATCCCCTTTGCTGTGCGCCCACTTCATTCTTGGAGGGAGGCCATGACAAGGAACTGAACCCAGTTGGAGAGAGGAGCTGGTCTCTCCCATGAACCGCTTCATTGCTACTGAAAAGAACCAAAGGAACTGAACCTCTTTGCATCAGGTCTTTTTAAAAGATTTGTAAAGCTACAACTAATCGAAATTTAACATTAAATTTCAAATATATTGCGGACAAAAAAAATGGAATAAGGAAATAAGCATCTACTTGATAACAGAAAACTTAGAACCATCTGGCTGCTGGCATTAACAAGTCTTCTACACTTTTTAAACATCAAAAAGATTGAGTCTGTGTCCACGCCTTCTTAAACCAAATTAATATTAGAATCAGTGGTCTTATGTTAGAGCTGTCTGCGTGTGCCTAAACTTTTGAGCCTTGTAAAAAAAAAACTCATTACAAATCACAAAGACCCTTTTAAAGGTGAGGAAGAAGGGCAAGGCAAGGTTGTGTTTCATAACCCTAATTGACTTGAAACTCAACAGTCCAGGCTGGTTTCAAGCTTAGAGAAATCTCCCCTGCCTCAGATTCCTAAATGCTGGAATTTTAGGTGTGAGCCTCAACACACTGCTACTAAACATCCATTAATCCTCACTCTCAGTCCCCCCAGTCAGCTAGTAATAAAATAGAGCAGAGGCAGGCAAAAGGTACAATGGTTACCCAGATAGAAGGGATCAGGGGGTGCTGGGGAGTTGCAGGAATGACAAAGCAAGCCTAAAGGAAGTGCCAGGCATAATTGGACATGTCTGTTCCTTGTCTATTACAAGTCCCTTTGGCTAGGTAAAAAAAAAAAAAAAAAAAGGTCTTCCTCATTCCTTGCTTTTGTTGTTGTTCGTTTTGTTTTGTATTTTTGAGACAGGATTTCTCTGTGTAGCCCTAGCTGTTCTTAAACTCGCTTTGTAGACCAGGCTGGCCTCAAACTCACAGAGATCCTCCTGCTTCTGTCTCCTGAGCACTGGGAATAAATTATTTTCCTCAGCATCTCAGGATTCCCTGGAGGAGAAACGTCTTAGGAGGCAGGATGTCACTGGTAAGTGCCACTTACACAGATAAGCAAGGTGAAGGGGGGTCCTTATCCAGCCAAGTATCCACACAGCTTACACAGAGCACCAAGGAAACACATTTCTCAACATGAAAGCTAAGGGGGAAACCCCATGTCAAGTTACTTTTTCGGTATCTTGTCTTTCCTCTTGTTTCTTCAAATATTTCTGACGCTGTGATCATGACCATTTATCCACACACCACTGCAAGTATTTGCCAAGTTTCTTCCTTCTCTTTCATCTCTGCCCTCTCTTATCCCATGTTGAAGGCATCATAGCTGATGTATAATAAAAATGGTCGCAAAGGGTAGTTTGTGGCCTATTACTTCTCTGGATTCTCTGTCAGATCTCTAACATCTTGCAACCACCAGGGTGAGAGCTTCACACTGCTATCAGGAAGTGGTGATTTCTTTAAATGTTTCTGATTTATGTTTATTCTCCGTAAACATAACTGAAACAAGTTTATTCTTTCCTTTTATCATTTATTCAATAATCTCCCCCTAGTCATCTAGTTTATTCTATCTAATCATATGTCATTCTTTCAGACATAAAAATTGATAATGAGTCAGTCTTGAGAGGAGAATCATGAAGCACAGAGAGTGTTTCCAGGTAGAGAATTTTAATGGTGACAAGTGAATTATATAAAACCAAACTGTCGTGTGCCTTAGATAATACTCTTTATTATTCCATAAATAATTATACAATGTGCGAAGACACCCTGGATCATGAGAGGACATTACTAAAAACATTTAATTTCCTGTTTTAGGAGTGAGGAGATGAATAATTTCACAGTTCAAATTCACCAAGAAATCCTAACTCAGTTGTCAGACAGTGAGAAAGCTAAAGATTAAAACCTCCTCCAATGGAATCAGACAAGCTGTCTCTTTACAGGTTGGATTTGAAATAAAAACTGAATCATGAGAAAGTGAGTTATAGAAATTATATACTCCAGAATTCTTTTTTTTTCCAAGACAGTGTTTCTCTGAAGCTTTGGAGTCTGTTCTGGAACTAGCTCTTGAGACCAGGCTGGCCTTGACCTCACAGATATCTGCCTTTCTCTGCCTCCCGAGTACTGGGATTAAAGGCGTATGCCACTGCCCAGCTCCAGAATTCTTGTAGAAGCCAGAGTATAAATGCACACACACACACACACACACACACGAAACTCAATCAGAAAATGAGCAAAGACTTGGACATTTCTACAAAGAAGAAATTTTAAAAACTCAAAAAGTGTGAAAGATGGTCAATGTATTGGTCACTAGGAAGCTGCACAAGGAAGGGTCACCTCCCATTTGTCCAGATGGCTATCAAAAATAATCATTAAAGTAAGTAACACCTGGTGATGGGAGGACATGAACACCCTCCACTTGTGCCTGCGGGAATGTAAGTGTGCCACCCTCCAGGAAGCAGTTGGTTGTTGCTCAAAATCTGAACAGAAAAAAATATTATAGAATCACCAAATTCCACTACTAGATATGCTGAGAATAAATTGGAACCAGGTGAGATATCTGTAAGGTTTTAAAAGGATGAAATCTTGACACATGCGACATGAACCTCCAAACTACTCCAGTTAAGTAAAAGAAGCTGAACACACAAAAAGATGTCCAATGGTGCCTAGGCCATTTAATCACCTGAAATAGATAAACCCGTGGCTATATGCCCAGACTGACATGCTTCTGTCCATTACATTTCAAGACAAATCTTAAAAACACAGACGTGCGAACTTAATAACAGGTTAGCTGGCTACTGCATGAACAGGGATGAATTGCACTGTTGACCTCCGCTGATTCCATTCCCGGAACTGGACAGAAGCACTAGTGGGGAAAAGCTTATCGTATAAAGACTGTCCTTGGAAGGGATGAGATACCTTGGAACTAGACAGAAGTGATAATTAATAATTACAGCATTGTGAATGTAGAAGACACCACAGAAATGAACACTTTAAAATAATTACATCTGTGTTTCCAGCACTTCACTATATTTTTCAAATTAGTAATGTAATGTAGAGGATGACTTAGTAGTGCTTGAATAATATATGTTTTTATGAGGGGGAGGAGGAAGGGACAGAAAGAGAGAAAGAGAGAGAGAGTCAGGGAAAGTGAGTTACATGCATAGGAAACAGCAGTGCAAAGGGGTCCCTCTGTGCATTCAGTGAGCTCTTAGCAGCATGACTGAAGCCTGCAGGAGGCAATCTTTGTCCTAGAGAACAGAAGTGTTGGGGGAGGAGCCTCTGCACATAAGATGTTGCGGTAGTGTCATTCTTGGATTTTGTTTTTGGCATGGTGGGAAACAGAGTCATGACAATAGAGGTTCAGGAAGACTGAATTGTCCTCTGCTAAGTGAATGCTCACGAAGAACATGACGCGGAAGGGTTGATGGTACACACTTGCAATCCCATGACACGGAAGGGTTGATGGTACACACTTGCAATCCCATGACACAGAAGGGCTGATGGTACACACTTGCAATCCCATGACACGGAAGGGTTGATGGTACACACTTGCAATCCCATGACACGGAAGGGCTGATGGTACACACTTGCAATCCCATGACACGGAAGGGTTGATGGTACGCACTTGCAATCCCATGACACGGAAGGGCTCATGGTACGCACTTGCAATCCCATGACACGGAAGGGCTGATGGTACACACTTGCAATCCCATGACACGGAAGGGTTGATGGTACGCACTTGCAATCCCATGACACGGAAGGGCTCATGGTACGCACTTGCAATCCCATGACACGGAAGGGCTGATGGTACACACTTGCAATCCCATGACACGGAAGGGCTGATGGTACGCACTTACAATCCCATGACACGGAAGGGCTGATGGTACGCACTTGCAATCCCATGACACGGAAGGGCTGATGGTACACACTTGCAATCCCATGACACGGAAGGGCTCATGGTACGCACTTGTAATCCCATGACACGGAAGGGCTGATGGTACACACTTGTAATCCCATGACACGGAAGGGCTGATGGTACACACTTGCAATCCCATGACACGGAAGGGTTGATGGTACACACTTGCAATCCCATGACACGGAAGGGCTGATGGTACACACTTGTAATCCCATGACACGGAAGGGTTGATGGTACGCACTTGCAATCCCATGGCATGGAAGGGTTGATGGTACACACTTGTAATCCCATGACACGGAAGGGTTGATGGTACACACTTGCAATCCCATGACACGGAAGGGCTGATGGTACACACTTGTAATCCCATGACACGGAAGGGTTGATGGTACACACTTGCAATCCCATGACACGGAAGGGCTGATGGTACGCACTTGTAATCCCATGACACGGAAGGGCTGATGGTACGCACTTGCAATCCCATGACATGGAAGGGTTGATGGTACGCACTTGTAATCCCATGACACGGAAGGGCTGATGGTACACACTTGTAATCCCATGACACGGAAGGGTTGATGGTACACACTTGTAATCCCATGACACGGAAGGGCTGATGGTACACACTTGTAATCCCATGACACGGAAGGGGTGATGGTACACACTTGCAATCCCAGCACGCCGGAGGCCTAAGCAGGAGAACTGCCACAAATTTGAGACCAGCCTGGGCTATGTGGTGAGACCACGGGTCCAGAAACTAAAAGCAGCGATAAAAAAAAAGGAAGAGAGACTTAAAAGCATTTCTGCACCATTTAAACTGAAAGTAAGCCAGTCTTGTACAACTCAGCCTCACTCAACATCATCAACAACAACAACCCCCCCCCCAAAAAAAAATAGAGATTGGCCCGTTCTGAATTTGAACAAGGTTTGGAAAGCACCATGTCCAGGAAAGTACTGTTCATTCAACAATCTCCTCAATCCTGGCAGTCAACCTGATTACTGGACAAAGCCAGGCACTTCATGCCCCATCTGAGCTGCTGCTCTTAGGGATTGCCGCCTGGCTTTCTGCATAGAGTGTTGTTCCCGACCTGAGCATTGCTTCCCCTGCCTTCCACATTCAACCCCTTGAAATGTCTCTGCTTTCTTGAGTCCCTGATGGCGGCAATAATATGGAATTTTTCACTAAACAAAGGTATCATCCACGCAACCACTGATCTGTGGCTGGCACACACATGGCCTGGGAAAAATCAACCTGGCTTCCCTAGAGAAAGTAATTGGAGAAACAGAACTGTGTTCTTGCCTCGAGTTCCATGTTTTCTAGGAAGAATGGCATTGGAGAGCAGGAGTCTTTGCAGCCCAGTGTGCACCAACTAAACTACTTCCTTCCAGAACTCTTGTAGCTATGAGTTCTGGGTCCATTTTGCTTCTTTTAGCTTTCTTCTCTATAGTACAGTGCTTTCATTTCTTGCATGAAAAAGATATATTCATCAAAAACTTGTTATAATCCCCCACACACACACAAAAGTGAACCTGTGTTGGGTTTTTTCATAATAAATGGTTAAGAATATAAGTTGTTGTCTCACAAATAGAACAGACAAAACAAAAAACTTTAAAAGTTACAACATAAGGATGTGCTACAGGATGATCTCTAGTCAAGGGGCTCAAGAGTTTAATGGAGAGAATGATAGGACCTGGGCTGCACATATTAAGCTGGAGTCAAAACAGGATGTGTGTTTCTGAAGGAAGGGGGAAAGGAGATAGACCAGCCCTATGAAAGGTGAGAAATCTCTTAAGGATGAAGGGGCAGGTGAAAGCATAAACAATAGGTGTCAAGAAAGAAAGACTACAAAGTATCTTTGGGATATGGGGCAGGCTAATTGGACCCATCTAAGAATTTGGACTTTAAAGAACATGATGGCCAAAGTCATGCGATGGGTAATGTGGAGAATTTAAGTTCTCAGTGACAGACAGCTTGGAGTTAAAAATGAGTTCAAGGTTTTCAGTATGGATGATGAGAAAATTCAATGTTTTGTGTGAAAAGCAAATTTGTAGCAATGTACATTTATTGTAAACTACCTACAGTTACCTGTAATTTGTTAAATAAAGCAAACTCTCTGTTTATTACTCCTCCCCACCTTCAGTCAGTCTTCATAAAGGCACTACCTCTTCCTGTAGCCTTTGATCCTATTGGGAAGGGATGGCAACACCTATAGGCTCTCCCTATACTGCTGAAAGCTTTGTGAGTTGCTCCTTCCTCCTTACCCGGACTGCTGGTAGATATTCTTGTCAATAGTTCTAAACATATCCGACAAACATGGACATGTGATTAAGTCATGTGACTGAGGTGAGGTTTATTGATCTGGAGTGATAGATTAGCTAGCTGCCGCCTTATCATGGATAAGTTTATCTTATTTTCTTTGATGAACTCATTGTCAACAAAAGGATTAAGATACTGGAAAATAAACCCAAGTAAATGTTTAATATGGGAAATTAGATGTTTGAAGTCTTTCTAAACTCTAAGTAGACTTTATTAGGCAGTGAAATGTTTTTTTCAGGTAAGAGTTCTTTACCTGGAGGCTAGACGTTCTGAACACAATGTGTGAAATCTTCAAAAGTACTCTGTCCATGCCTGGTCTTCTACTGGTTTTTACCTGAGGCAAAATAATCTTAATAAAGATAATAAAGTGAACAAAATACCATCCAAAGAATCTTTGTACTATGTCAATTTCCTATTCTTTATAAATTCACTAATAATTAAGAAGAAAAGAAGAATTTTGGATTTCCATGTTCCAAAAAAGAAAAGATGCTGAGAAATGCTTTGAGAGAAACCTCTGGAAAAATGACTTTTGTCTATTGGCTATAACTGTTTAGCTTTTAGTTTTCTGAGGACCATCTGAAGTAGAAGCGATGTCTTTCTACTCCAAGTTCAGATTCAGATAAACAAATACCACACCAAACTTAGAGAAAGACACAATAATGTTAACTATATAATTAGGAAAATCATAGCTGGCAAATTGCTTAGAAAAGTCTTGTCAGATTGTCACAAAAACTCTTGTGGAAGATATCAAGAGCCTCAGCAGAAAGGAATAAAATATCTCCTTGGGACATGATAGAGGAATATGATATGAAACAGTGAAAACGGAAAATACAGATAGTTTTATTTTCCCAAGGAACACTAGCAAATGATGAACAAGGCTGGCACCATGAACTTCTCACTGAGATCGCATGAGTAGCTAATGCATCTCTCAAGGCCTGCACACACATATGCGTGCGAGCGCGCGTGAGCGCGCACGCGCACACACACACACACGAGAGTAATATTATCTCTTTACCTTCAAGCCATTTATACACTTATACATGTTCATGCTAAGTTTGACATTAGTCTAACTAAAAGATATATCTGTATGAATAAAAGGTGAATTTCTAATTTACAATCAGAACACAAGATTACTAATTCAAGACCTGAGATCTGTATTTTTACCTTATTATAAAACTCAAAAGTTTCCTCAGACCTTCTTGCTAGTTCAGGTCTTCTTACCTCAAGTGGGACTACCTTCCCCTACAATGGCAGCAGTTTTGAGCTTCAAATAACTGTGGGATAATGGTCTTGTGCCCTCTAAAGATTTGTTACTTGTATTGGTATAATAAAACAGTGATTGGCCAATAGCCAGGCAGGAAATATAGGTGGGGTGACAAGAATAGGAGAATTCTGGGAAGAGGAAAGGCTTAGTCCGCAGTAGTCACCCAGACACAGGAAGCAAGATGAAAATGCCCCACTAATAAAAGGTACCAAGCCACATGGCTACCACAGAAAAAAAATTATGGGTTAATTTAAGAGGTAAGTGTTAGATAAAAATATGCCTAAGCTATTGACCAAACAGTGTTGTAATTAATATAGTTTCTGTGTTATCGTTCAGGTATGGGTGATTGGAAAATGAATTAAGTTTCTGCTAACATCAAATCAATGATATATTGTAAGCTGGGGGGGGGGTTGTTGCTTATTTTTTCTCTTACATTTTTGTCCAACACACTTGATCCAGTCAAAAGGAAAGTTTCCTGTCACTTCTCCCCAAACAGATCTTGGTAGCAAAACCAGAAATAATCCTATTATTTTCTTTCTAGCATGGATCACAAAAGGTTGAATAAAAATACCATAAAATTAAGCCAGACTCTAGCCAGGTGGTGGTGGCACACACCTTTAATCCCAGCACTCGGGAGGCTGAGGCAGGTGGATCTCTGTGAGTTCAAGGCCAGTTTGGTCTACAAGAGCTAGTTCCAGGACAGCCATCAAAGTTACAGAGAAATCTTCTCTCAAAAGAACAAAAAGAAAAACAAAAACAAAAAAAAATTAAGCCATACTCAGATACTCATGCCTAGACTCCTTTCACCAGGGAGCTGGGGTAGGATGATCATGTATTTGAGGCCAGCATGGCTCACATAGTGAGATCGTGACTCAAAATAAAAGGATGATGGAAATAATAATACTAATAAACAATATTCTACAAGGACCTCAATCCAAACCTGAAAAGCCAGCCTCACTTGAGCACCAGTCTCCCGCTGGCTGCTCACCAGCCTCACTGTTTACAATAGATTTGTCCTGTTTCCAGTAAAGACCTAACTAAACAAATGCATACATCGTAAGTGAAGCTACCTTCCTGATGACAGTCTTGGCATACAAAGAGCAAAACTGTGCAAATAAAACCCTGAAGAAGGCTGGGACATTAGCCAATGTCACCTTGTCTTCCTGGCTCATTATCTTTTCCTTCTGTCACCATGACCAAAATAAAAAAAAGAAATGGAAAGCTCTGTAGTCAATGCCTGAATCTCTTGTGAAGTCCCCATTTTTAGTTAGGGAGAGAGCTAGGAAACTTGCATTCACATCAAGCAGCTCTAAGAGAGGTCAGGGTCCCAGTTACCCCTCCAAAGATGTGGTCTCGGTCGTTGTTCAGCTAAGGTCTATATCAAGACTACTATATCGCCGGGTGGTGGTGGAGTACGCCTTTAATCCCAGCACTCAGGAGGCAGAGGCCAGCCTGGTCTAAAAGAGCTAGTTCCAGGACAGGCTCCAAAGCTACAGAGAAACCCTTTCTTGAACCTCTCCTCCCCCCAAAAGACTACTATATCAAAAGCTCAGGTGTCATCTAGCAGAACCTTCTCTGCCAATGGGAATGTCTATTGAGCCTCATTGTCTAACACAGTAGTCAGGTGTCACAGATAGTCATGAGGAACATGAGTGGAATCTCGGAAGGATAAATGGGATTTCATTTTTCTCAGTTGAAATTTAAAGCATATACTTGGTTAGGTTCTCCTATATGGGACAGTCCACAGTCACAGAGGGCAGAGAGGCATCTGCAGGTTCTTCAAGGTAGTGGCGAGTTCGAAGATACTGCCCCACCCCCAGCCCTGCTTCAGCTAGCTCTGGAATAAGGGGAACCTCTCTAGTCGAGATAAAGGGATTCCAAAATTGTCAAAGGTTTTCTCAAACAACACAACGATATGGCTTTCAGATATATGAGATAACTGGGCGTCCAGGTAAGAGGCTTGCCGCTTTGATAATGGATTCATGATTTTCTCTAATTAGCCTTAAAACACTTACTTTGTAGCTCGTTATCTATCTGACAGTGCTGTTTTGTTGTCCATGTCCCTGCGGCAAATCCGGTTTTCTTTCAACCCTGCAACCCCCAGAATAAACACCTTGCTTACTCATTGATGAGATTCATCTAGGCAACCCGAGTCTACAAGGTCAAGCAGCCATGGTCCTCTGCCTTATTCAAGTTTCAGAAGCTCTTGCCAGCACGCAACAAGGTTGGTGACTTTGACTATTCAATTGTTGCTTGCTGAATTTGAAGTATACCTCAAGCGACCTCTTAACTGAAAACTTAGACTGCTTTTCTTTACCTCTTCTGCCTGTTCCTGCCCTTGATTAGCAGACTCCGCCACGTGTTACCCAGGTTGTAATCAGATTCTCATACTCTCCCGACACCTGGGACTCCTCCCGGCTGGCTGAGCCTGTGTCTTGCTCCCAGAAGGTCTGACTCAGTATGTCTGGGGCTGAGCCATCGGAGTCACATTTTCAACAAGTTCTTGGAGTTTAGAATGTAGCTTTTCTGGGAACTGTGACATAAATCACCAACCTAAACCTTACAGGCCCTTTTTCATTTCCGGGACTCCTATGTCCACATATCCAAGCCCCAAGATGTTTCAATGTTCATCCCATTGTAGACCTTCAGGGCACCTGTCACAAAACCATGTTGGGAAATAGGGTGAACATGAGGAGCTGGCATCAGGGTGTCTAGAATAGAGCCTTGGAATCAGCATTTCTGGGGTGATCTTATCAGTCTGCGGGGTTCAATTTCAACTCTGTGTCATCCTGTGTCATCTGTGTTTCCTGGTGCCCACTAAGGAGTGGGATCCTTCACACTCTACCCCACCTCAGAGCCATTCCTATTAGCTGGCACAGGAGCCAGCCCACATTTGGGCCCCCATTGCTGATTTGTCATGGCTGCATCCATGAGGAGTATGAATATGCTTGAAAACCATTCTCAAAAAGGTTGTTTCCAGCAGCCAGGAAGAAGCCACAGTGGAGTAAGAGAGGAAGTGGATTGACTCCTTATTTAAATGAGTATGCTAAAATGTACATAAAACCCTCAGGCATTAAATTTCCCACATTTCAGTGGCAACAGACAATCATGCTTTCTAAATGCCCACGAATATTTACTTTCTGCGGTTGCTCAGTTCCTTCTTCTAAATGTATCAGTTTCTCCTTGGAGTCAGAACCACAATATTTAATTACCCACTGTAATGATCTGAGCAAAACCTGTATCCACCTTGCTAGCAAAATAATCTCTTTCTAAAAATTAACATGTATTTATTTAGTGGCTCTGTGTGTGTGTGTATGTGCACGTGTGTACACGCACTCATGTATGTGTGTGTACATGCCCAGACACACTTAGAAGTCAGAAGACAACTTGTCTTTGGTGGTTCTTTCCTTTTCCCACATGGGCTGGAGGACTGAATTTAGGTTGTCTGGTTTGGCAGCAATGGCTTTCACTGGCAGAACTGTCTTAACATTAGAAACCATCTCCTAAGACATGGCATCTTCTACTTAGTATCTTTAAACAGCTTCTTATTTTCTTTCTAATGTAAGCTCATGTCTTTTGCCAGAATAAAAAAAAAAAGGTGGACTTCTGATTTTCAGCAAAATGATAGCCATATTTCTTTCTTTGTTTTGACCTTTCCTTGATAGAGTCATCTACACGTATGGCTTCAATGTCAAATAAGTATCATTCATTCCTTAGCTATGGAAGTCAATTACTTCTGTGCTACTTTTCACTGGTATCTCATAGCTGCCTAGTTAAGAAATCCAATGACTTTTTCTTAATCATCAGAGTATTATTTTTTATTGATAGATACTTTGAAACAAGGGATTTGTTATTGCTCTTACTCCGGGCTCTCCTTCGTCTTTAGGCCTAATTTGATTTCTTCCACAGCTAAACAGCAAAAACCACTTCTGTCTCTTTTATTTCTGCCACGCTGCAAATCTCTCTCTCTCTCTCTCTCTCTCTCTCTCTCTCTCTCTCTCTCTCTCTCAGAAATCACTCCAAATTTCATGATTTCTGCAAATACATCTCTGTGAGCTTAGAATACCTCACTTTTATCTAAATTTCCACCCTACATTTCTCCCAAAGCATCAGAGATATGTATCCTCATGCAGACCTGAAAAGGCCTAAGACTGATCTCACCTAAGTCAGTTGCTTCTTTGAGTTTTCTTATTTTCATTCTTCAAATAATTAAGCTCAAACTTCCAGAGCCAGCCTGAACTTGCATATACATCACTCTAAGCAACTCACAAGGTCTTGTGTCCTATAAACATTTTCTTTAAAATGTTTTAGTCATCCAAATAATTCTTAAATCATCCTATCTCACTTTGTCAGTGCTTCTCAACCCAGGGCAGGTTGGTGTAGACAGAAGATTCTGTCCTGCCTGGTACCACAGCCATTCAGTCCCAAAGAAACACACAGAGAAACTCATATTAGTTATAAGCTGTTTTGCATATTAGTTCAGGCTTATTATTAACTAGCTCTTACAGCTTAAATTAATCCATAATTCTTGTCAATGTTTAGCCATGTGGCTTGGTACCTTTTATCAGTGAGGCATTCTCTTCTTGTTTCCTCTGCATCTAGCTAATGACTGTGCCTTTCCTTTTCCCAGAATTCTTCTAGTACAGTTGCTCTGACTATACTTCCTGCCTTGTTACTAACCAATCAGAGTTTTATTAAACCAATGCAAGTGACAAATCTTTCCAGTGTACAAGAGCATTATCTTACAGCAGGTTAGTCATTACTGAATCTTCCAAGCATACTGTACATATTTTAGTTTTCTCTATATTAGTTCAAACAGAAGGAACCCTTCATTCTGATGTCATACTCATACCACTAAACACTCATCTCTTGTATCCATTTGCTGAAGTAGAATCAATCTATAATCCTATCCTAAAGCACAAGTACTCATTAATTCAGCTCTTATCACAGCCACTATGGTCACCCAAAGAACTTTCCTCTTCAGCTATTTTGCTTCACATTTTCTGCACAGAACTACTCTGCCCTCCTACTCAATGCTCCCCAACACAAATACCAAACCCTCCCCCATTATCCTTCTAATACTCCAAGAGTAGGGTGTACTTCCCTGGCTTCTGACCATTGGCACAATTTGTGTGTTCTAAGATGTGTTTGAACACATCAGTTAGTACATTGCTATTCTTGCATATTGGTTTGTCTACAAGCCATAAATTCATGCTCCAGTTCGAAGCCGCCTCTTTAGGATCTGTGCTTCACATGTGATACTCAGAATGTTACCCAATGCACAAGCAATATCTTCCAACAGCTGAGTTTCAAAGTAAAGATTTCTTTTGAATTTTATCCATTTTATGGATCAATTGAAATTTCTATGCCGTTTGCACTTAGCATTTCCCCCCAGGTGATAATTTTAAACAATGACCTGAAAAAGGTGGGCACATCTGAGCAGTCACATTCTCTATGACAACCAGATCCGCCCCCCTCCACACACACAGTCAAAAGCTACATTCAAATGAGCTCTTATTTCAATATTCAAGGTAATAAAGGCTTCAGAATATTTTCAAACTTCTGCACCATCCCAAAGGCTTAGAGAGCTGACTTGTCTCACTTGGTGAAGGCTTCAAATGGGGCTCATAATCATGTTCTAGAAGAAAGCAGCTGTGTTACACAGAGCTGCAAAACTAAAAAGGCAAAGTGACTACTAGCCTGCTCTCAACAACCAAAATATTCCTAGGCAACGGCAAATGTTTTACTAGTTTAGTACTAAATTGGCTGTCCCTGTATACAATATGAAATCTGGCCACTCTGAAATATGGGCCTGTGGCTTTCCCTTACGCACCTGTAAAAACCTGTATTTCCTAATACTCCGCAAAGTGTACAGAGCCTAATCTGGTTTGTGTGCAGAGTTCAAAATTTTAACATAGGCAGTGGACTTGGAAATCTTGATATGTGAGCCCAAAATACCACAGAGGGACTTATTTCCAATCTACAACATGCACTATTTCAAACGAAGATGATAAGTTGTAAGGTCTTCGTTTATTTTGAGTCATCCGCGAGTAATTAACGCACTTTGGGTCCTCACTTAGCTCAGGGAAAGTCGAGCTAGGGAGATGAGTAATTACAGGTTTAGAAAGATCAAACCCAGGCACAGGGCTTCAGGCTGCTCCCGTTTGAATACCTAAACTGTTACTAAACCTTGGGCAGGGAGTCATTTTTGGTTTTGCCCAGACATTTTAAGCCTTCAATTAGAGAGGATTATTTACAAATAGTACTCACTTAAGGGCAAAATTTCCCCAATTATAAAACAGTTTAAAAGAAAATACACGGTACTAGCAATGAGGTTTGGGTTACTTGCTTCTCTTCCCATAAGTGTCTACTGCTCACCCCAATCTCACCTTTCTCATGCATTCAACTGCTTTAAAGAAAGCATTGTCATCCTTTAATTGTGTTTGGAATTCGGAGCAGTTTCAGCTAAGGTCCAAAACAAAAAACCAGTCTTAATGAACCCTTTGGGGCTGTGGCCACCTATCACGTGGGGCACAGCTCCTGCTGTGACCTGACGTTAGTCTCACCTCTTTTAGAGTTGCCCATTCGATACTAGACCCACGTCCTCATATGTACTTGAAAAGCTGTTCATTCCTTAGGGATCTATATCTAAATATGGCCATAAACACAGAAAGAAAATTGTTACTCACCAGGTGCTGGGGAAGGAGGAGACTGAAATGACTATTTACGGAGCACAAGGTTCTTGGGGGGTGATGCAATGTTTTAGAAATAGAAAGAGGCCTTGATTGCACAATACTGCGAAAGTACTGGATATACGCCATTGAACTGTATATCATTGTATTGTACATCAACAGATCTGCTAACTTTGTTCGGTGCATTTACTGAACACTCAGGGCAAAGCTACAAGTGGTACTGAAATGTCCTTTGAAAATTAAATCCACTGGACAGCCCAAAGACCTAGGATGGAATCAAACAGGACTGGGAAAAAAGGCAATGAATGCAATGATTCCTCATGATATTCTGCCATACTCAACATCATATTAGCCCACTCCACATCAGAGAGACATCATACAGCTACAGATGGAAACAGATGCAGAGGGAACCACGGTCAAACATTAGGTGGAACTTGGGGAACCCAGTGGGAAATGGGGAAGAAGGACTGTGGGAGCCAGGGGGATCAAGGACACCAAGAGAACATGTCCCACAGAAGCAACTAAGCAGGCCTCATGGAGGTTCAGAGAGAATGAACGGGCAATCAGGAAGCAGGTATGGATCTGAGCTAAGGCCTCTATGTGTATGGGTCTGAGTTAGGTCCTCTGCGAGTTTGTTATAGTTGCGTAGCTTGATGTTCTTGTTGGACTCCTAACAGTGGGATTGGGGGGGTGGGGCATGTCTCTGACTCTTTTGACCACTCTTGGGACCCCTTTCTTCCTACTTGGTTGCCTCATCCAGCCTTGGTATGAGGGTTTGTGCCTAGTCTTATTATAAGTTGTTATGATAGGCTAGGTCGCTCTCCCTGGAAGGCCTGCTCTTTTCTGAAGGGAAACAGAGGAGTAGTGGATCTCAGCGATGGGAAGTTGAGAGGAGCTGGGTAAGGGGAAATTGCAGTTGGAATGTAATGTATGAGAAATAAATAAGTAAATAAATAAATAGCAATGAAACCTAAAGAAAGCCTGATTTTTGAAATTCGTGGCTTCCAGTAATTTCTTATACATTGTTATATAATCAAAATTCTTCTCTTGTTTTTAAAACTGATATACTTGTTGGTGTTGACCTAACTATGAAAAGATCCAGCACCCACCCTTAACCCTTCCCATAAATCCTTCCGGTCTGTCTTTCCATGTTGCCCTCCTCATCCCGTTTCCTTCCTTTTTCTAACCGTACTTAAGGAGCTGGTCCGCTAGTGTCTGAATCAACATTTTCCTCTTCCTTGCCTTCAAGATTTCAGATGGCTGGTTCACACTCACTCACTTGCCAAGGACTTTCAGATCTGACCTTGCAATTGTGCTGCCTCTCAGGATTCCAGACATGTGGCAATAACTGTCCATTTGTCTAGAAGGTGATCATTTCCTCAAGAGGCCATTATAAATGATCTCACCTCCATGCCGTAAGAAAATAGTGCGAGGTTCTCCAGACCTGCCTTTGCAGAACTCTGGAACGCCCGGGAACCCTGTGAGGTAATAGCATCACATCCCCTGGCTTTGCAAGCCTTGCAGGTAAGAAAGCTGATGATTGAGAAGGGGCAGCAGACAAGGTCCCTGGTAGGTCACAGACATGCCATGCTCAGCATCTGGGCTCACACTTAGGTCAGAATAGGGAGGAGTTGTCTTCAGGTTGCTTCAGGAACTGTGTGTTCCCTCTCCTCTGGTGTCTGAAGACTCACCATCACTTTCTACACTCTAAACTCTATCTAGAGTCCCAGTCATCCTGTACCTTCTTCCCCTTCTTGTCTCACATCTACCCATCATCTCTCACCCTAAACTATCTTCCAAAGTGTCCCCTCTCCTTCGACCAATGTGCCAATGGGCACTGGGTCATCACCCCTTTTGTCTTATAGAACAATTCCAAAACTCTGCTCACTGACAACCCAGGTTCCAGACTTGTTTTGTAGGGTTCCATATCATGATGTTCCATCTCACACCCCCAACCAAGAAAACCTTGGGCAGTCATAGTCTGTCAGACCATGGTCACACCCAGCACTCCGTAATTCAGGTAAGGTCTCGTCACACACATTTGTTATCTAGAATTCTTTCCCATTTCTCCATGTCATGGCTGTTGAGGTCCCCTTTGCTCGCTGAATCCCCTACACATATCTTTCCTGCCTTCTCTTGCACTAATTCTTCTTGAATGCTCTTAACACTTCTTTCCTAAAACTCAACCGAAACACTGTTTCTCTTGTGACATGTTTCCTAAGCCTACCCTATCAGGACTTCTCAACACTCACTTGGCGGATAACAGAATGTATTGTACAGTTTTTCTGACTGTTTCCTGTTGCCAGAGGATACCACTCCCTAAATATAATCCTAGTAGCTCAGACACTGAGAGCAACAATTAATAAATCATGGGACCTCCTGAAACTGAGAAGCTTCTGTAAAGCAAAGGACATGGACAATAAGACAAAACAGCAGCCTACATAATGGGAAAAGATCTTCACCAATCCCACAGGATGTAGGCATGTCCAGTTGTCTCTAATACACAGCACACTATACCCTGAACTACGTCCCTCTAGAATATTTCACTCACTACTAGCTCCTCAGGATCTGACTCTTCTATACAATCAGGGCCAATTGTTATGGCATCAATGCCATTACTTTCACATTCCCTTAAGGAAAACATTGACCAGAATGAAAATATTTGGGAGTCTATTGGTTAAATCTAGTACATTACCATTAAAGCCTCATACACACAGGTTTGATAGATACCAGTATTATAGTCTGAACTGAAAGGCAAATATATACATGTGTGTGTGCGCGTGTGCATGCCCCACTGTACACTACAAAATAATGCTTACTTCAACTTTCTCACTAAAGGCAAAACTACCTTATGGAATTATCTCTTTCTTTCTTTCTCTCTCCCTCCCTCCTCTCCTCTTCCCCCCTTCTCATGCACACATGTGCATGCACGAAGACACACACACACACACACACACACACACACACACACAAACCACACATACAGATTTTATTTTTACAATATCCACAGACAGGTGACCAATACATGTATCAGCTATCATAACTTAATTGTAGAAATAAGAACTGTAATATCTAGATGTTGCATTTTCTTCTAATTACAATGTAATTTATATAGTGGTTATTTGTTTTCCAGAGAAAATTCTAGTATTGCTTAAGTCCGGTACTTCTTACATTCTCTAGTGGCTCCAATAACACATGCCTAAAGTCATCTTTTTAAAGGACTGCTGTCTGGCCACTAGCACTTGCGCCCTTTACTTGGGAGAAAGCCTGTTTCCTGCTATGCTGTTTCCTCTCTGAACGAACATCCAGAACTTTGTCTTCTCCTCACTTATAAACTCTGCCTCACTTACCATTTGGTTCCCCAGATCCAAATATTTCTTCTTCATTTGTTTATGTTGATGAAAGGGCTGAATGATCAGTTGTAAAGCAACTCTATTCTGTCCTAATACTTGGAGGGTAGTTTTTCTAGGTATTAAATTGCTGCCTTGTTCTAGTGTTCATGTTGTTGCAATGATAAAATAGCCTAGTATTAAAGGGACTTACAGGAGAAAATTTTTACTTTATCTCACAATTCCTGATTTTTTGTGCTCAGCATGATTATTCACTTTTACATAACTCAAGACTTCTTGCTTAAAAAATGATACCACCCACAATGAGCATCTATGTTCATGTCCATTAACTTAACCACCATAATCTCCCACCAAAGCGCTTACAGGACAACCCAGTATAGACAGTCCCTCATTGAGGCTTTATTCCCAGTGATTCTAGGTTCTGTCAAGTTGACAATTTAAATTAACCATCATAATCTTGAAAATTATTTTCTCAACTCCACAGGCCTCTCCTGTTACTTTCAAGTTTTCATTATTATTATCTTTTAACAATTCCTATGCCTATTTTTTTATTATTTCATTTTCTACCTTCTGGATATTTTACACTTATTTCTTCACCTCGTTTTTAAAAATGTGTATAATGGCTCTCAAAAATCTGTCTGCCCCCTCTTCCACAATGATACCTGAAACTTAGGTGCAGAAGTATGTTTAGAGATCAATATCTAAACAGCAATGACACCAATAGACAGGCTAACACAGAAGGGAGAAATCTCATGAGACCGCAACACTAGACAATGAACTACAGGTAACTAAGGAGTATTCAGAACTGAGGAAATAGTCTATCTCCTGGAAGATTACACCATTAAGCTAGTCAATACAAAGTGGTCAGCTCTAAAATCATATACATTATACAGACTGAGCAGGTTATATTTATATATTTATGAATATATATTAATAATACATAAATTGTATATATGTATACCCACATATCCATATGGATATACATATATAATTAAAGTAAAGAGGCCATGAGTTTGAGAGAGAGCAAAGAAGGATATATGAGAGGGAGGAAAATAAAGGAAAGAAATTATGTAATTATAATTTTTAAAATAAATTATTGTTGAAAAATGTAACTATTTCCAATGGGGCTGAAGAAGTGACCCAGGCCCCTTCTACTAATAGGTTCTTTTTTTCATTTTTGGTATGTGTTTGTGTGCATGTCCCAATAAATTTATTTATGGTTGTTTAGAGGAATATGTGTACCTTAACCATTGTTATACCTAAACTCTAAAATCCTGTGTGGATCGTGTGAAGATTACCGCAGCTGCTGTGAATTCGGGAAAGCTACCCATGTAAGTCAGGATTGCACACCATGACCTAATTTTTTTCTAACTCTCATATTCTCCTATCGCTTTCCTGAACTATTCCCTGAGCATAGGGTAGAATGGCAGGATGGTTTATCATAGCTGTGTGATCAACCGTCATTTATTATCAGTAGTTTGACTAATTATGAGACTCTACAGTCACCACTGACCACTGAAAAGAATGGGTTCACTGTCCAAAGCTGCTGGTGGCACCAATCTCCGGACAGAAGCACATTTATGGAGAATGCATTTTGACAGGCAATGTCCATCTGGCTGATTACCACTGGTAGTTTCATCAGTATGACTTATGGCCTCCCCAGCAATGGAATTTGGACTGGGTTTACAGCAGCAGGCATGAATACCCTTTTGTGGAGCAGGCATCAAATAAAGACAGAAAGGGTTTGGTTGCCCACATAATTGTCATGGCTCTATTGCACCAGTGGGCTCATCTTGCCTAGCCAAGTATCGAAAATAGTGCTGATGACAACATTCTCCCACAAATTTTGCAACATTTTAAGCTGCAACCATTTTTCATCTTTTGGTGGTGATTAATAATGACTAAGTTTTCTTCCAATCTTTCCCCTGTTTATCTCATTTTCAAATTTCCTTTTTCATGTTTACTTTGATATTTATCTCTCTTGCAATAGGATTTTCTTATATGGAAGATGTCACTTGGTTATTCATACACTTTGTTCATTTATTATCTACAGACAAGCATCTGGCATTTTCTTTGCCAACTACATAATCTTTAAACCAGTGTTCTAGATATTTATTTAAAATGAGTTTCTCAAACTCTGCTTTTTCCCCCTTTTAAGAATACTCTAGAAGACAGGAAGCATTATGCATTCTACCATTTAGAAATAAAATTGGTGATATTCAAGAAAGTCATCAGTCTGACTATGGGACAAGGCCAGTTCAGGCACCCTCTCCTCCACTGCTCAGGGTCCTAGCTGGGGACATCCCTGTGGACATCTGGGAACCCCTCTAGAGTTAAGCCTCTTGCCAACCCCAGAATGCCTCCCTTAATTAAGATATCTTCTTCCTTGCTCCCATATCTGTCCTTCCTCCATCTCAACCATCCCAAGCTCTCCCCAACCCTCCCCTTCTCCCTTTTTTCTCCCCCTCTCCCCTTCCCCCCCACCCTACCTCACCCCTTTGCTCCCAACTTTTGCCTGGCAATCTTGTCTGTTTCTAATTTCCAGGAGGATCTATATTTTTTTTGGGGGGGGGCTCACCTTATTAGGTTCTCTAGGACCATGAACTATAGGCTCAATGTCCTTTGTTTATGACTAGAATCCACTAATGAATGAGAACATACCATATTCATATTTTTGGGTCTAGGTTATCTCATTCAGGATAGTGTTTTCTATTTCCACCCATTTGCATGCAAAATTCAAGATGTCATTTTTTTTTTCTGCTGAGTGGTACTCTAATGTGTAGATGTGCCACACTTTCTTATCCATTCTTCCATTGAGGGACATCTAGGTTGTTTCCAGGTTCTGGCTATTACAAATAATGCTGCTATGAACATAGTTGAACAAATGTTTTTGTACTATGATTGGGCATCTCTTGGGTATAGTCCCAAGAGTGGGTATTGCTGGATCCTGAGGTAGGTTGATTCCTAATTTTCTGACTTATTTCCAAAGTGATTGCACAAGTTTGTATTCTCACCAGCAGTGGATGAGTGTTCCCCTTACTCCACATCCTCTCCAGCATAGGTTATCATTGGTGGTTTTGATTTTAGCCATTCTGACAGGTGTAAGATAGTATCTCAAAGTTGTCTTGATTTGCATTTCTCTGATAGCTAAGGAAGTTGAATATGTCCTTAAATATCTTTTGGCCATTTGAAATTCTTCTGTTGAGAATTCCCTGTTCAGTTCAGTACCCCATTTTTAATTGGGTTATTTAGAATTTTAATGTCTAGTTTCTTGACTTCTTTATATATTTTGGATATCAGACCTTTGTGTGATGTGGGGTTGGTGAAAATCTTCTCCCATTCAGTAGGTCACCATAGAACCTTCATCTGGTGACAGATGGTGATAGAGACAGAGACCCACAAGGGAGCACTAGACTGATCTTCCAAGGTCCAGTTGAAGAGCAGAAGGAGGGAGAATATGACCAAGGAAGTCAGGACCACGAGGGGTTGGTCCACCCACTGAGACAGTGTGCCTGAACTAATGGGAGCTCACCAAATCCAGCTGGACTAGGACTGAATGAGCATGGGATCAAAATGGACCCTCTGAATGTGGCTCACAATTGAGGCAGACTGAGAAGTCAATGATAATGGCACTGGGATTTGTCTCTACAGCATGTACTGGCTTTTTGGGGTCCTATTCTATTTGGATACATACCTTCCTAAGCCTGGATGGAGGTGGGTAGGCCTTGGACTTCCCACAGGGCAGGGTATCATGATCTCTCTTAGAACTGAAGGGAGAGGGAAGAGGATGAGTGGGGAGTGGGAGGGAAGTGGGAGGAGGGGAGGAAGTGGAATTTTTGATTCCTATTATCTATAAAGTAATAAAAATTTATCAGAGGAAAAAATATAAAATTTTTTTTCTACTATTATGACCTCCACACATTTTTTATCTGTGTTCTTTCAAGATGTACTTTTCACTCTGTATTTTCTTTCTTCTGAGAGAATAGCTTTTCTGACCACTATCTCAAATTTTTACTGTCCTGATTTTCTTATGAAAATTTTATCTTGGGCCCAAACTGCTCCATTTTGATATAGTGCTTGGTTCATTATTTCTTTGAATATCAGTAACATGTACTCTCATTTGCTGGATTCACTTCAAATTGCTTATCTGCACTCACATTTTAAGTCATATCAATTGTTTTGCTTAGAGAATAAATAATTTGCAATGTCAGCTTCAAAATAGGAGAACTGGTAAAACACTAATAACAACACATTATTCACAGAAAGTGGGTGGAGAAAGAGATTTCTGGCAAGTCTACAATTGCTCATTTAAGTATTGGTTCCAATGAATATACTTCACACTGGTGTTTCAAACTGTTTTGATGACCATCACAGAAGAGCTGCTTAGTGAATTCTAGCAGTTCAGACATGCCTCAGTGGGCCTGAACACAAGTTTCTAAAGTAAGCCGAACAACAATCATTTTTCCATCTATCACAATTAGACGTAATTTATCTAGTACTTTGGAGATCTCACCTAGCAAATTAACAGTCCCACAGTGTCAATAATAAACAAAAGCAATTAAGTTATATTTCATGTTATTAAATAATTCTGACACTGCTTTAATTGTTTCATATAATTAGCCCTCAGAATACTAATGTGAAGCCACTTTATTCCTTGAATGTGCAAACTGAAGCATGACATAATACAGTATGTTTAAAAACTTGTTTATAAAAAGGACAGAATTAAGAGGTGATTAGATACGCTTAGTTTAAGCTACTAGTTAACACAATGATATATGAGTCTTAAAACTCCAAAACATAATTTCAGATTCAATATATCAGTGTAAAAATATATCATATATCGTATATTCTACTTTGTAACTTTAAATTTTGATGAAGGAAATTTTAATTGTAAACATGTGTAAGGGTTGAAAGTCATTAAAATTGAAGCATTTCTGGGGAAATTTTGGGGGGACTAGAGAGATATTAAAAGAGAGAACTGTTATGCATTTTCATTTAAGCTTTTGTGCATTTTAAAGAACATTTACAAGTCTGATTATTTAATTCCAAGGAATAATTTTTGAGAGTAATATTATACCATGAACTTCATAGCTGGATAAAAATCATTGGATTCAAAACCATTCAATTGACTGCACAAACCAGAATTTGGATCAGGATTTTGGAAATTGTGGTCTAATATTATAGCTCTGAATTGAAACTTAGCAAAGAATATATAAATGACTCAAAATAAATACAACCATGCAAAGAACCAAGGAAGAATAATATTTTCAAATTATGAGACTGAGCAAATGATTATTCCCCAAGTCTGAGTAGTTCTTGGTTAAAACCTGAAACACCTCTCTCCAACCTGGTAGTCATACCATAACACCACTCCAGGAACTGACAAGGTATGAGACAATTCCCCTGCCTCACGCTCTTACCAAGCAGTAAGAACAGCATATTGCATTGCTCTAAGGTTTGGCTCTTCCAGCCTAAGATCCTAAAGACCACAACCTTCTTGTCCAAGTCCTTCTCTGGTGTCAAGTCAAGAAGAATCACTGCCACTGGTCACACACTAGATTTCAGCACCGATGATACAGCAGTGAGCTCCGGGATATCATGTGCAACCTAATCAAGCTGCAGTCTAATCCAAGTCCTAAGGGTATTGTGGTATATTATTTGTGTTTTAGTAAATAAAGCTTCCCTGAGGATCAGAAAGCAAAGCAGCCACACTAGTCAGCCATACAGGCCAGACAGTGATGGCACACACCTTTAACCCCAGCAGCCACACTAGTTAGTCATAGAGGCCGGGCAGTGGTAGTGCAAACCTTTAATCACAGCACTAGAGAGGATTATAAAATGTGGGGAGACAGGTCTCACTTTCAGTATCATTCTGAAGATTTACAGAGGCAGGATCACCCATTTTTTGTTTGGAGTAGAGGTAAGAGCCAGTGATTGACTGCTTTGCTTTTCTGATCTTCAGGTTGGACTCCCAATATCTGTCTCTAGGTTTTTATTATTCGTGCTACATCTGGTGCCCAATGTTTGGGGTCTGAATTCATGAAAAAGCCATTTGCCTGTGGCTTTTCAGCCACTAGCACAGGCTGGAGCTGCACATGGGGCTCCAGCCCCAACCAGCTAGCCTTTCTTTACCATTTTCCCCAAGCCACTGAGCAAGTTTAGAATTATCCTGTTATAGCCTCTCTGAAACAGTCTCCCGATGCCACCCAAACTCCAGAAGGGCTCCAAATGCCACAGGACTCACCCACACTAGACTGACTGGTTCTGCTTTTTCTGAATAATCCCCTGTGTGTTTTTTCAGCAGTCTGTGATCTCTCTCTCTCTCTCTCTCATACTGTGGGCTGCAGGCTCTGCCTGAACCCCCTTCTTAGGCTGCTATCAAACTAGGTAGCTGCCTTGAAATTCAGTAAGGCCTTTACATCAGCAATAGGCCTCACATCTTCATCAACATCATTGGTAGATTTGGTAAAACAATTGGGAATACATAAAAGGAGGAATTAGTTAAAAGACAGAGATTTTTCCCACATCAAATAAATGGGAAAAACCGTTAAAATGGAATATTTGGGTCTCTGAAAGATAATATACTAAACAGTTTGAAAATGAAATGATTAAATGAGAGAATATCTAATTTAGACGGGATTTATATAACATCGTTTGTAAACATCATCAGCTTTATCATTTTTGTCTTATCACTAAAAAAGTTGGTTAATCTAAGTGCTAGGATACAGACCTTAGAAAAACCTAATAAAACAGTTCACAGAGATATTCAAATGCAGGCAGAGGAATTTAATAGAAAACCAATTTTAGCATTGCATTATAAGAATAGAGAGGAAGGGTCTAAGGTTTATAGATGAACAACCTTAATATATCCAACAACCTTACAGGAATTGCCAAAATGGCAGAGGTTCTGTTACAGCTAACTGGACTCCTGTATCAATGTTAGATTTAAGGAGATTCAAGGAAGCAATGTCTCATATGGCAAACATTCATCTTTTGTGAAACAAATGTTAAACTCATGGTGGGTTTGTAATAGAATTATGCCTAACAACTAGATAGATTTGGTTAAAGGTTATGTAGAGTCTAGTCTACAATCACAGTAGAGTACCTGATTCAGAGAAGAGGCTAAGATTATTAAACAATGAAGCAAAGCTAGAGGTAAGGAAATCTCCCAAGATCAAATTCTTGGAGAAGGAGATTATGCTACTATAGGAAGACAAGCTGTATATGATGACCAGACCCTGGATTTATGCCACACAGCAGTTTTGAATGATTGGGACAGAACTGGAGAAAAAGGAAAGAAAATTGAGTCATTTACTAAAGTTATACAGGGCCCAAAGGAAGCTTTTACAGATTTCTTACAAAGATTGACTTCAGCAGTAAATAGAATGATACCAAATTCAGAAACTATAAAAATAATAATTGAAACTCTGGCTTTTGAAAATGCCAACTCCCTATGCATTTAGGCCATTAAAGGTAAGGTCAACACCTTTGGAAGAATGGATTCGATATACAATTAATATTTATTCTCATGGCCATGATGATACATGGATAGGAGAGGTGATTTCCCAGAAGTTTGGGGAAAAATTGAGATGCCAAATGTTATAAATATGGCAAACAAGGTCATCTTAAAAGGGATTGTAGACAGGGACTTTTTAGAAACAATGTTTTTTTTCTAAGAATATACATCCTATTATAGTTAGTGATTTAGAGGAGTGTTTCATCACTATACCATTACAAGAAAAAGAAAGAGAAAAATTTGCCTTCACAGTGCTTACTTATAATAATTTTCAGCCTACTAAGAGATATCAATAGAAGGTTCTCCCACAGGAAATGCTAACTAGCTTCACCCTGTGCCAATATTTTGTAAGTCAGCCATTTAAAATGATACATAAGCAGTTTCCTGAATCTATAGTTTACCATTACATAGATGACATTTTACTATCTGATTCAAATGTAAATATTTTAGAAAGGATGTTCGAAGAAGTAAAGAAAATTTTACCTTGTTGGGGATTAAAAGTTGCTCCTGAAAAAAAATACAAAGAGGATACTCTCTTAATTATTTATGCTACAAAATAGGCTTACAAAAATATTAGACCCCCCAAAAGTACAAATTAAGAAAGATCATTTGTAGACTCTTAATGACTTCCAAAGATTGCTAAGAGACATTTCTCATCTATAATGTTCTATTAGGTCATGATGACCTCATTAATTTAAACAAAATCTAAGATGGTGATGAGGACTTGAATCATCCCAGGGAATTATAAGTTGAAGCTGAGAGAGAATTGGCTTTCACTAAAGAGAAATTACAGAAGATACATGTGAATTGTGGGAATACAAATCTTAACTTCATTCTGGTCATATTACCCTCCAAACATTCTCCTACAGGAATTTTAATGCAGAGGAAAGATATTATATTAGGATGAATCTTTTACCACATAAACTGTGTAAAAAATTAAAAATTTATGTGAAAAAGGTCTCTGAATTATTCTAAAGAAAAAATGAGACTTCATCAATTAGCAGGATTATACCCAGCAGAAATTATAGTACCTCTTAGTAATGATAAAAATGACAAATTATGGGTAGAAAATGAACCCTGGCAATGAGCTTTTAGTAATTCTTTTGGGAGAGATTAACAACAAATTTCCAAAAAGCAAGAGAATCAATTTCTACTCAGAACTAATTGGGTCTCTCCTCACATTGTACAGGATACACAAATAACTGGAGCTCCTATATTCTATACTGATTCAAATAAACCAGTAAAGACAGGTTACGAATCAGAAAATTTAAGTAAAGTGGATCAAAGTCCCTATAATTCTGTTCAGAAGTCAGAATTATAAGCTATTCTCATGGTACTAAGGGATTTTTTAATTTTTATTTTTAAATTTATTTTTTAAAACCATATTTTCTCATTTTACATGCCTATCCTAGTTCCCACTCCCTCCCCTGATTTCACACCCCCTACATTTCCTCTTACCCACCCCCTAACCATTCCTCAGAGATGACAAGGCTTCCCAAGGAGAGCCAATAAAGTCTGACATATTATTGTGAGACAGAACCAAGGCTTTCCCACATATTTAGACTGAGCAAGGTATCCCCCCAAAATAATGTGCTCCAAAAAGTCAGTTCAACACTAGAAATAAATCCTGGTTCTATTGCCAGAGATCCCTTGGACTGCCAAAGCCACACAACTGGTACTAAGGGATTTTAAAGAACCTCTCAACATAGTTACTGATTTTCAAAATATATAGAGAGTTGTCTTGTGTATTGAAATGGCTGAATTTATACCAGATGACACAGAATTGACTTAATTATTTATTCAGTTACAAGATACTATCAGTAATAGGAATCATTCCATATACATCACAAACATCTGAGACTGCCAGGTCCTCTAGCACAAGATAATGCAGAAACAGATTAATTATCGATTGGAAATGTGAAGGCATCAGAATTTCATAAAAAAATGTCAAAAGCAAAAGCTTATAAAAAGACTTTTCTATCACATGGCAACAAGCCAAGGAATTTATAAGAAAATGTTCTGTTTGCTTTTGTACAACTAAACACCACTACCTGAAGGAGGTGACCCAAAGGGTACTCAAAGGAATGATATTTGGAAGATGAATGTTTTCCATTTTGTAGAATTTGAAAGCTAAAATATGTACACCATACCATTGAAACCTATTCAGATTTTCAATGGGCGACGGCTTTGAGTTAGGAAAAGGTTGATTTGGTAATCACACATTTGCTAGAAGTTATGGCCCCCATGGGCATATAGTACAAATAAAGACAGACAACGCTCCAACACATGTCTCTAAGAAATGAAACAGTTTTTTGCTTATTATAAAATAAAGCATAGCCGGGCGGTGGTGGCGCACGCCTTTAATCCCAGCACTCAGGAGGCAGAGGCAGGCGGATCTCTGTGAGTTTGAGGCCAGCCTGGTCTACAAGAGCTAGTGCCAGGACAGGCTCCAAAGCTGCAGAGAAACCCTGTCTCGAAAAACCAAAAAAAATAAAATAAAAATAAATAAAGCATATTATAGGTATACCACACAATCCTACAGGCCAAGCAGTTATAGTAAATGCAAATCAAACTCTAAAGGATATGTTAAATAACAGAAAGGGATGGTAAAGACCTCCAGAAATAGATGGCATTTTCTAAATGCTAATAAGAAAGGAATGGCAGCTGTGGAAAGACTTTGGATAGTAGAATTAAATCAGCCAATATACTTTAAAGATGTACTGACCTCAGAATGGAAATCAGGACATATGGGTTACGTTGGGGAAGGGGTTTTGCTTTTTTTTTACATAGGAGAAGAAAAGCAATGGATGTCATCAAAATTGATAAAGATTTGATTTGCACAAGAGAAAGCTCTTACTTAGAAGAGATGATAGTTCATTTAGCAGCATGGCCATTTAATCTAAATTAACCTATAAGATTAACAAATGCCTTTCATTTAATGAGCTATAACTTGTCAAAGGAAAAATTTTCAAAATTTAGGGTTGGGGAAAAGGCTTTGTTTCTGTCTTTTCAGGAGTATAAAGATATCCAGCTAAGGAATCTGAAGAACACTGGATAAATGAGACATCTGAAGAAAAAGGACAAATCATCCAGAAAATATGTCTTGAGAAAAAGAGTAACTTGGCCTATTGGTATACCACATTTTCAACAGAATAAAAATATTCCTAAATCTTCCAAAATGTTTGTTTCTGCTGTTATCTACAGACATAGAATACAAATAGTCTTTTTGTAGTCCCAATTCAATTAAAGATTAAAGTTGGCTTTGAAATTAATAACCCTATCAGGCTTATTAAAGTGAAATCCAAAATCTTTATCTCATGTCAGAAACGTCAACTAACATAGGAATGAAGAAAACAAATACTTAAGAACTATTTTATTGCTGCTCATCTCATAAGCCTTTGGTTTTACATTGACGCTTTAACAGTTTTTCTTAAGGCTCAAAGACGAAAACGTGAGAAACTGACTCATCATGCAAATAGTGAATGTACTCTGAATACATTACTTAAATGCTCAGCTTCCTAGCAGATATGTTAGAACAGAGAGACATGACTCGTATCATTTTTACGTTAAAGGAGAAGAAAGTAAAATCCAGAGAGATGGAGTAAGATGTTGATTGTTATGTAACTAAAGACACTATGTAAAGGCACATCTGAACAGGACACAAGTCCCTGGGACCTAAGTGTTGTCCAAAAGATGAGGCAGGAAAGGCATGATATTGACATTCTGTTCATTTTGTGTATTTGGGTAGCTAATATAGAACTCAGTTTGAGTGATACCATGGAGCAATTTATCAATAGAACTACAGTACTACTTCACAATAAGCTATCCCTAAGTTCACTAGCTTCAAGAAATACTTCAAAAAACATATGTTGACTCGCATACCATTGCAAAATCAGTGGCTGGGTAATCCAGGTTTGGCTAGGTTCTTCTGGTATCAAGGGCTATGTAGCTTCCGACAAGTTACCAGACCCAAATGAGGCCACTCCTGCAGGTAATTTATCTTTCTCCCAGGTTTAATTCTGCAGCTCAGCCTGGGAGGCAGCTGTGACTCTGGAACTATCCTGTTCCCAGTGGTGGTAAAAAGAAAGAATAGAGACACAAACCTCTGATCATAGGCCAGGAAGAAAAGGGTGCCATTCCTACCTGCAGGGTATTGGACCAAGCTCTGACCCAGTCACAAACTGAAGAGGAAAGGAGTGTTACATGCTCTCAGCAAGACTAGGTAAGTACATAGTAAAAGATGAACAAATGGAACCAGCAAAGCAATGTGCTCTGTGTACTGCCTGAATTGGAAAGGCAGCAACTTGCTTATCATCTTGACCATGAAAGTAAATCTGCCATTTTTTTCCTTCCAACCACTCAGCTAACTTTCTCCTGATAAGCCTCGAGCAGGCCAGGTCATTTTGAAAATACAAAATGAATAAAAAGTAGTCTTGGTGTGTAAAGTAATACAGAAGCATAAACAGTGTCTTAATGGCAGATGGGAAATGTTGTACAAGTAATTGAAACGCCTTTTCAGGATGTCAGTTAGGAATATAAATCATGGAGGTTTAAGAAAAAGTGCTATCATTTGGTTCAACGACTTTTATCTTAAATATTTTGCTAGAGATAACTGAATAAGTGTGCCCCAGTAGACATGCAGAGATATCAATCAAACACTGTTTAAAAGAGCAAATATCTAAACATAGCCCAAACTCAACAGAACTGGATGGATGTCAGAAACCAGCTATGCCCAATATTACAGCATCAGTGAAGGACTGGATCTCCCGCATTCTCCAGCACCCCCAGATTCCAGTATGCAGGTGCTTGTCTCTTACATATACACACCATCACATATACTTTAAGCCATCTGTAGATTAGTTATATATGCCTAATGTAATTTAAATGCCATGTAAATGGTCATCATACTATGTTGTTATGGAAATAATAACAAGAAAAGAAATCTGAACATATTTAACATGGATGCAATTTTCGCCATCATGGCTGGAACCCAGGACCCTGTGGATGCTGGATAAGCACTGTACCAGACATGAGATATAGTTTTTCCTCAAATATTTATGGTCCAAGGATTGTAAATCTCAAGATACAGACTCACAAATACAAAAAAAAAGATACAGATTTAGAAAACCAACTGTCATTTGCTGTGGTAGGTAGTTCGATATAAAGGCGATATTTTTCTCTACTTTGCTTAGTTCCTATTTTGTTTCTAATAACAAGCGTCTCTTGATTAAAAGTGAATTATATTAAAAATATAACTTAGGGCATGAAATGGGGGAGAGGAGTCTATCAGCAAAGTGTTTGTCATGCAAACATAAGGACTTGAACTTGATTCCTAAGTTAAAAAACAAAAGGTTAGGTGTGGTAGAATCTGCTTGTTTTGCCAGTACTGGGAAAACTGGCACAGGAGGGCCCCTGGAGCTTGCTGGATAGCTGGCCTAGCCGAAAAAGTGAGGCCCTGTTCCCAGAAGAGAATACATTATAAAAATAAATTAAAATGGTAGAGAACTCCTGGTGAACACCACCTGAGGTTGGTCTCTGGTTGCCAGGATACATACAGGCCCACTCAGACTCCTCCACACAGGTCCACCTACATACACATAGACATGTATGCACACATGAAACTGTGATTTCCTTACAACACAGCAGCAAATCAGCATAATGTAATTCATAGCATAATTCATTGCAGGTTGCTGTCTTCCAGTAAGAGAAACTTGCTTGATCAGTGATGGATAAATCTAAAGGCAACTCTCGAGGGGGAAATTCTACTAGACATAAACCCTGAAGGATGTACAGGAGTATTCTACGGTGAAGAAAATACAGAACTAACTCCACATGCTTTGCAGAGAATGGGACTTTTTAAGAGAAAGAAGACAGTACCAGATGATCTGCAGAATGAAAGACCAATCACATCCCCATTGTTATTAAAAACTTGCTGTGAGAATGAAGATCCATGAAACTACTTACAAAATTCTTACAACTGACTTTAGTAATCACTATATATGGATTTTAATTGAGAAAGCGTATGTAAGGGAAAGGATAGCATATTTTGTTAAGTGGAGGGTGGGGACAGAGACTTATACTGCTAAGGAAATGCTTAGAAATTCTCTGCACTCTGGTGGTACCAACTGCATTTTTGACTGAGTATCAAGAACTCTGGATAGCTACTAAAAAGGCTGTTGATTTGACTCATGTCGTAGAGTTCAAAATTACAGATCACTCATAATAGAGATATGTCTTCCCCAGAAAGGCAGAGCAGACTTTTCAAAACCATCGGAAGGATGTGGTCCATTTACTAATTTCCATTTCTGGACTTGATTTATAACCATATGATTTCATCAAACAGGCTTGAGAGGAGAGTTTCTGTCTGGGAGTTATTTTAGAGAGGACCAGATCAGCCCCAAATCATCAAATTTCATGACTGTTACATTTTCCAACAGCTATCATCCCAATCCATTCCTTGAATTTGCTCTTCTTTCTTGCCTTGAACTCTTACATGGTGATTATTTTCTCCTGCTAAAAAATGATGCATCTATGCTTTCCGGATGTCACGTTTTTCATGAAGTTAAGAACTGCTTTCTGTCTCCCTCCTCAACCAAGGGCAATAAAGGAAAAAAACAAGAGTTTAAGGGCAATCCTGAGACTGCGGCTATATACATTTTGGAACAATTTAATGTGTATTCTCTGCTTTCAAATTGTTTTAACTTGTTATATCACATAAATAGCTTATCTCTTCTTATGAAAATTAATTATATAAAATAATTTTTTAAATAATTAATGATTTCCTACAATAACTGCAATGAATACTTTGTAATATTATTTTTGGTGATTTAATCCCAATTTATAACATTGTGTAGTGTTCTGCTTTGCATTCCAAATACATAAAGCTATATACGTATTTCTATATATGTGTGTATATCTCAGTTTAAACAATATAATTACATTTTAAAATTAAAACTGTGAGAAATTTCTTAAATAGAAAGGGACTTTTTGAGAAAGTGTATAAAAATGGACAAAAGAAAATAATATAAAATTAAGAACAAAACCTTTTTAAAAATTGACCTGCATTTCAGGCTTTTCAGGTTCTCTTTCATAATAAGTTTTAGTTTTTGACAAACATGACAATCATATGAAAAGATAATAGATATTCACACATAACTAAACCTTACTTTAAAATGATTAAATTCAATTTCTTGATGTGGTTCTTGGCCTCAATATATTTTCCAAATATTAAACTAAAAGCAATAGAGAAAATAAATTTAGAAGAATGTATTTGGAACAAACAATAATAATTCACTTGTCAAGCAACATTGGAGGGTCAACAAGCAATTTGGGCCACTTTTTAGAGATGGAAGAAATAATGAAATACAGAGTGAGTTTGATTACTTGTAGGTGGGCATTTGCTTTGTATGGACATGGTCTGATCAATTGAGCAGCTGGTGATTATTGACTCAATGAAGCTTAGATACTCAGCTATTTGCTATCAAATGTGCTTATGGAAACACAGAAGTTCCCCAACAGCTGAAGCATCCCTGATCAATGCTGGGGGATTCACAACACTTTACTTCAAACTTTACTACAGAGGCATCGTAACAAGAACAGCATGATGGCAGTACAAAGGTGAAGAAGCAGACCAATGTAACTGAAGATCTAGAAAGAAGCCCGTAATGACACAGCCGTGTTATTCTTGAAGAAAATCGCAAGAACATACTCTGGACAGTAAATAATTGCTTGGACGAATGGTTTGGAAAACGGAAAATCCACATGTCAAGGACTGAAACTATATCTTTATCTCTCGCACTGCACAAGAAGAAGGAAAAGAAGAACAAAAATCTAAATGGAAAACTTAACCCTATAAAGCTGCTGCAGGAAAATGTGGGGAAAATACTTCAAGATATAACAAGTAATTACTTCCTGAATATGACTCCATTCGCTGATGAAATAATAAATGGGGCGGGAAGTGAACTAAAGGTTGTCTTCACAGCAAAACAACCTGCCCAGTGAAATGAGAGTCTGAAGAGCAAGGGAAAATCACTGTCATGTGTTACTCTGGCACTTATGCCCAGAATGCATAAGAAACTCAAAAATTAAACACAGAAATGAAAAATAACTCAGTCAGTAAATATCCAATGGTCACGTGATTCTCAAGAGAAAAAAAAAACCTCAAAGGACCAATAAATATATGAGAAAATATTCATTAACTTTTGCCTTCATGGAACCACAAATCAAAACTACAGGGACCCTATCTCACCTTTATCAACAATTAGTCAGCTGATAAGTTTCTTTATTCAACCTCTATTTCAAGAGGGACCTTGGTGGCCTGCCGTATCCCCTCCACTAGCCTGGTCTTCTTCCAATACCTCTGTAGAGCTAAAAACAACAAATGTTGCAAGAATGGCCAAGGAAAAATGGAATATTATTTTACATCCTGGTCTACATAGCAAGTTCTAAGACCATCAAGGCTGCATAGAGAGACCCTGTCTCGAAAAAGAACAAAATAAAATTAGGTCACTTACAAGAAAATTGATGGTATTGAGCATCATCCTGTTGAAAGAAACAAGCCTGCCTCATAAAAACAAGTATATCATAGTTTCCTCTTCTTAATTTGGGGCTAAAAAAAATAAAAAATAAAAAGCCTGAAAGCAGAAAAGGAACTGCTGGATGTAAAATGAGAGGGAAATGTGAAGAGGGAACTTAAAGAGTAATGGGGAAATGTGATCAAAACCATTCTAGGCTTGTTTGGAAATGTTAAAATAAAAACCATTAATTGCACAGCTAATAAATACCAATAAAAATAGTACCCTCTTAAGATTGGCGGCAATTTACTTACATACCAAATTAGATTCTGGATGCTACCTATAAACTCAAGATACGGAGGCTGATTTAGGCCAACTTTAACTGGCAGTTCTAAAGGAAAGACCGAACAGTAGACCACTATTCTATTGTAAAGAATCACAAGTTGTTCAGAGAGTCCGGCTTTATCCCAGGCTTTTTCAGACCCAGGCCAGCTGGTCTTGGTGAGTTCCCGATAGAACATCCCCATTGTCTCTGTGTGGGTGCACCCCTTGCAGTCCTGAGTTCCTTGCTTGTGCTCTCTCTCCTGCTGCTCCTGATTTGGGCCTTGAGATTTCAGTCCGGTGCTCCTATGTGGGTCTCTGTCTCTGTCTCCTTTCATCGCCTGATGAAGGTTAATATTCAGGAGGATGCCTATATGTTTTTCTTTGGGTTCTCCTTCTTATTTAGCTTCTCTAAGACTCGCTGAACATAGCGGACAAGGAGGACTACTGAGAACTCAAGATCAATGGCAATGGGTTTTTGATCCGACTGCACGTACTGGCTTTGTGGGAGCCTAGGCAGTTTGGATGCTCACCTTACTAGACCTGGATGGAGGTGGGTGGTCCTTGGACTTCCCACAGGGCAGGGAACCCTGATTGCTCTTTGGGCTGACGAGGGAGGGGGACTTGATTGGGGGAGGGGGAGGGAAATGGGAGGCGGTGGCGGGGAAGAGACAGAAATCTTTAATAAATAAATAAATTTAAAAAAAAAAGAATCACAAATTGTGTTGTACTGTACCAGACTGAAAAAGGGTTTTACTGATTCAAAGAAGTGAACTGAGAGTTAATTAATTTAGGATCTCCTCATCACTACAAATACACTGGAACTTTCAATAAGTTAGAAGGTAGAAAGTAAGGCATTGAAAACTTTTAAGACACAGGAGTTGAAAGTTACCACTCCAAGAAGTCTTTCTAGGCAGCCAAAGGGGTCGACTCTTTCTCTGGACTGTTGATGACCTCAGGTTCCTGGGTATTTTATATTTCTTTTTGCTTGCAACAAAATAGGAGGATTCTTCATAAGCTCCATGCTTAAATGATCCAGTAATAGGGCATTTGACTCTATCTATTTGAAGACAGACCATAATGGCCTGCCATAGTGTCTCTCCAGCCTTATCCTCTTCCAATACCTATGAAGCTGAAACCATGTGATTAGCTCTGAAAACACAGGCATGTCATAAACCTAAGAAGGAAAGTGGACTCCAGACTTCGGACCTTGACCTCAGGCCTATGTTGTTTAATGTGAACACGTGTGTTTTCCCTTCTTACTGCTCTCTTGTATATTATATACCCTCTGGCTTCACGTAACAATGAACTTGTTTTTGACCCATGGATTTTCATAAGAGTTTCATCTATTTCCTTGAAATATCTTAAATGTCATGGTCATTTCAACTAGTAATTGTGTTTACATCATCTCTGAGAATGGCACATAATTAAGACAAAGGCAACCAAAACAGTGCAGCATTTTTGGCTTATTGTTTGACTCTCCGCAAACATCGCAAGCTGGAAAGAATTCCATTAATTTGTGGCTAGTACTGATGCCTCAGCCTCCAGACTGTCAAGTAAACACAGGGAAATTGGCACTGCTATCTTGTGGCAAGAAGCAAAGCACAGAGTGGTACAGAGCTCTCCAAGAAAGAAACATTAACCCAGATGTGAAGGAGACAATGAAGGAATTGTTCACTGGGACTTTGCCGTCCTTCAGTCATGAGCAGCAATTACAATCACCAGGGCATCCAAACTCTCCGAGGGGAATTAAACCTGAGCATTACACATCAAGGCTCAGGCACCATAATGTCTCCAGGATTCCATGAAATACAGTCATCCCAAGATACCTTAGACAGTCTAGTAAGCAAACTGAAATTATATTTAGAAGAAACCCAGAGAAGCCTGTGGTCCCTTAATATTGAGAAAAAGGAAGAAAGAGACAGACAGACAGACAGAGACAGAGAGAGAGACTGAAAGAAAGAGAGAAGACTGACATTTATCTTTTAGTCAACTCTTCATATTTATTGCACAACACTCCCATCCCATCTAATCAGAAAGGCAATCTTTCTTCTAATAAGGTAAACATAATTACTTACCAAGTATTGCAGCTGGCTATGGGAGGCCTCTGACTTCATAGGCTTGTGTGCTAGCATGATGGTTTTTGCTTTGCCAAGGAACAGAAGTTTTGTGAGTTCTTTGCCTAGATGCTAATGTTCCGAATCGTGTTTTTCATTAGGTAGCTGAAATGATTTTAAACGGTGGTCAGGCACTCAGATATCCTCCGCTACGGAGCGCACTATTGCATTTGAGCTAACAGTTACCCTATACGGTGATGCCCAAAGCAGCTGTTTTAACGTCCTCACTGCTTGTGTTTCTGGGTCTTTAATAGTCTGAGTTTTCACACTACATGTAATGAAATCTCTCAGTGTGTAGTTTATTCAGCCAACCAGAATAAGAATATTTATATTTCATGTCTATATATTTTCTATAGGCATCTCTATGATGTCCCTTTGACATATAAAATTTCAAATACTTTACGTATAAGGTCCATCTATCCTGTCAAAAGCATTAGCTATTAAAAGTCAAAGTGCAGAAACTACTGACTTTGTCAAATTAATAGTTTAAATAAACATATTAGTTTAGGGTAAAGTTATATATGTAGAGAGAGATAATAATGCAATATAAAATGTTCACCTGAAAGTGAAATAGAGATTCTAGAATAGAAAAAAAAGTACTGTCTAAAACTAGAGATAATAGAACAGTTAACAGATAGTATTTGATTTAAGTCAAAGCACGCTAAAAGATTATAATGCTACATTATTAAATTATCATTAAAACGGCTTCTATTGCAAACCTTGATGGTTAAACAGGACTCTGTGTTGATGCTCAGACTATAAACCCTCCTGTACGGTAGTCCTAAGGAGAGAAGAGTGAGATTAAAAATGACTGAATTGCCCCCAGGCACATTATTCAATTACGTAAAGCTGTCAGTATAAACTACTTCCCCTTTCCTTGGGTGACGCAAAATTTCACAGTGGAGAAGGAAATTCTCTGAACTGCTTGAAGTGAAGTTTGAGTTGAAAGATCCCAAATCCCTCTTGCTGCCACATTACCTCATATAAACCCGGTGGTAAATCAAATAAGCGTTGTTTCCTGTGTTTTTATACCCAATTAACAAGATGTTGATTTGTAAGAGAGATTTCATATTTAATGAGTTTTACATGAGAAGTGTTAGCTGCAGCTTTCTCTGGGGGAGTCTAATGTGACCCTTTTGTTGGAAGAATAGCCACAGGACTTAAGGCCATTGTACCACCAACCACCACGACCATCTCCAAATTTCCACCTCATACTAAAAAAACAAAAAAAAAAGGCTTTTCAAATATCTGAAGAAACATCGGACAATGATATGGATTTCCTTTAATGGTCCTTATGTAAAATGGGAAATTTTATTAAAGAAGTTGGAATTTTTAGTGGCACATTCAGAAGCCTTCTTAGTGGAGAAGTCAGAATACATAAGGTTGCGGATTTTCTTCTCAAGTTTTCATTTAAAATAGAGTCCAAACTACTAGAAAATAAGACATTTTCTCCACCATTATTTTAAAGAATACAATCCTTTTGTATGTCCACCATGAGTATTATCCAAGTTGTATTCTATTATAGTCTTTACTAAGCTTTTAAGTAGTAGCCAATGCAAAATTTAAAAAAAAAAACCCTTTCATTTGCGAGCAATACAAGCATGCATGTACAACTACCCCTGGAACATTCGATGTAGTGAATCATACTTTCCCTTCCTGGGAGCCTGCTCTTACATTTTCTATTCCTCTTCGTTTCTGTCTGTTCTTGGCAATTCTATTTCATTTTTCCAAGCTGGTCATGCCTCACTGTATTAATTTTATAAGGCATCTATGGTTTCCCATCCAGACTTTTAATTTAATTTTCTGGGCTGGGAAGATGACTCAGTGAGTAAGAGCATTTGCTATGTAAGCATGAGGACCTGGGTTCAAATCCCCAGAGTTCATAAAAGGTTTGGGAGATTAGAGGCAGAGGACTATTGGAGTTTTCTGTCTAATACGTTAGGTCCAGATTCGGTGAGAGACATTGTCTCACAGTTACGAGGCACAGAGTGATAAAACAGGGCACAAGACCTTCTCCACTCATTTTCTCACGCGTGTACACACACATCTGTACACTTCCATCACAGATGCACACATAAACATACCTCCACCACACACAAGACTTTTCTAAGAACAGTGTTGATACACTCTCTTGCTCCTAGACTCTGGAAGATTGTCTATACACACCAACATTCCTGTCTGACTCCTCAGAATATTCAAGATCTGAAAAATAAGAATATCTCAGTCTACTTGGCTGCTTTCCTCCTTTGGAAGTTTGCACAGCAACCTCTGGTACCATGCTAACTTGTCCTCAGGGAGGGGGCATTCAGGTCAATCCCAGATCAGAGACCCCTGGGACCTGAGTCTAAAGTGCATGATGTCTTCAGCAACAGGGCCCTAACTTCCACCCCTGGCAAGAAACTAAGGACAAGAACAATAGTGTGTGCTGCTGTTTGGGGAGTCTCTTGGACAACACGAACCAACAACTAAGAAGATGGCTTCTCATGCCTTGTGCTGGGTTTTTTTGTTAGATGGTCTTCGTTGACTCTCAGCATGGGCGTTATCATTCCAGATCACAAATTTTCATTTAACGTATATATGTATATGTTAATGTGAATGTCATGCCTGACAACAATGAAGTCATATAATGAGGTGGTGGCACACATGTTTTATGTATGTACTGGTACATATGCATCTATTGCATGTGGAGGCCAGAGAGCAACCTAGTGTGTTGTTCCTAAGAACCTGTCCATTGAACACCTTAATTTCTGAGATAAGGCCTCTTACTGGAACTTGGAGTTTGCTGCTCTGACTGGGTGGGCTGGCCAGTGCACCTTAAGGACCCTTCTTTCCCTGACTCCCCAATGCTGGGTTTATACCCAGCTTTTCATGTGGGTATGGAGAATGAACTTAGATCCTCGTGTTTGGACATGACCAGTGCAGGGACTTGACCAACTTAAGCAACCACTTAGCCCCTCAACAGACTTTTTCTGTGAAACAATCTCTTACCAGACTGTAGTGGTTTAACCCCCTTAGAGTCCAGTATTACGTACAGTGCTAAGTCACTATAAATGATTGGTTGACTATTTGTCTCTGACAAACTAGTCATTTGGCTAGGAACTCGATGGTAAACAACGACCCGATAATTGAAAAATCACCTCGGTTCAATGCGAGTCTCTTATCTTCTAAGATCCTAGATTAGGCTTAGTTAATGTAGCTGAGCAGGGTTCTATCCAAGGTCCCATGTAGCTTGGGTTTAGAATCAACATTTCATGGTGTTTTTCATTGATCTCTTTCGACCCAAACCAAGCATGAAGTCAACTCAGATTGGAGAGAAATAGACTTCTATCTCAAAGAGGAGAGCAACAAATCCCCATTGTGAAGGCCTTGAAGAAGTTAGGGAAGAGAATCAGAGTGTTTTCCCCATTCTACGTATCACACAGAACTGCAAAAGTCTGATCTGCACACTGACAGTGAATGTTAATGTTTTCATCAGTTGGGTTTCCAGCTCAACGTTCCATGACAATTTCTGGTGAATTTGTGGTTGTAGATTATGTCCACAGTCAAAGTCAGAGACCTGTTTCTTCCTATTACACATTCAGGAAAGCAACCATAGTATCACCTGTACCTGAATTCTCTTGATGGAAACAGGAAAGCAAATCTCACCAGATCTTTCTGCCCATCATGTTCTTGTTTAATCCAGACAAAGCCTCTTTCCTGTGAGGGCCCACAAATGTGAGCCACTTTCACCTTGACTAAAGGTCAAAGAGTTTGAGCTTACTCTTTCAAAGTTGTTGATAACAGGATTGGCTACAACCAAGCGATCCTGACCTAGGGTGTGATTAATTAGAATTTTGGGTTTAGGGGTGGATCCTCTCCACCTGGACCAAAGGTTGGAGAATTCAGGCCTTTTCCTTATATCATGTTAATGAAGTCTGTTGCCTCCTCCCTCCCTGTTTGGAGTGAAGTGTATAAGCTTGTGAAAAAGAAAAGCGGGCGGTTCAGTATTCACTGAATGTCCCTCCCGATGCTGTTCTGTATTTCTGTCTCTTATTTCTCTTATATCTCTGCTCCTTTTGCTTAATAATTCTAATCCTCACATTTCTACCCTTGAACATGTGAATTTCGTCAAGGCTGGAGCCCGACATTTTCCAGGCCATTTCAAGATTTCATTTTCCTAGAAAGTAAATTACTACCCAGGGGATATAGAAAGGAGTTGAAACCATGCCATCCTAAGCCCCTCTTGATTTTTCTAAAGTCGTATGCTTTACTCAACCTCACACATTTACCGATATCTCCAAGGCAACTCTTTCACTTAGGTTTTAATTAAAAATTATGATTTCTAGAGGAAATTCTGCAATGGGAAATTGGCATTTTTATCAACTTGGCTCACATATTTTATTGATTACAATAAGTCTAATTATTGCAATAAAGCCTTTGCAAACTGAGACATGGTCCCTTTTATGCTGCAATGCATTTGCTCTCTGCGTTTGCTCCCCAATTATAATGCACTTTCTGAAAAGTAATAACTACACTGGAGGATAATTCCAAGCTAAGCTTGCCTCCACTGCCTTGCAAAATTCCTGACATCTGTCCAACTATTTTCAGATACTGATGGGCAATAAATATGATAGCAACACTTTCATGTCCCCACTCATATAAACGTTAATCTTAAAAATCTACTATATAAAATGTTTGGCGAAGTCTTTGGGAAATTACTGGCCAACAACTGCAAAAGAAATAACTTATTTCTAGCACTGGGATTTTTATGTGTTAGTCTCTGTGGTCTAGTAGGGGTGTTGCTCTATTATAAGGTAACTCCTTTTTAACTAACTATATATGTGAGGTAACATCATATATATGTATGTGTGTGTGTATATATATATATATACCTTTCCTATAAAGACCCAGTGGTAGGTTTCCATGTGTCTTTTTCAAAAGGTATTTAGTGTTATTTGTTCTTCCCCAGGATCCAAATTTTACAGGCTTTATCATTATAATTGGTTGTGGAAAGAACTTGAGAATAAGACCCAATAGCTGAAGATATCACATGCTTGAGTCATAGAAGATGAAGAAAGCAAGCTGGTGCAGAACTAGAAGTTTCATCCCAACTGATTAGTTCTCATTAGTGATTGAAGAAACCATGTAAAAATACCAGAGGAGAAAAATAACCACCCATCACGCCCAGCTATGAACCCTGTCAGCTACAACAACAACTGACTAGGCAAGATGTGTCCCCTGGCACAGTGGTGGCATGAGCATCATAGAAACAAGCAACCATTTTCTGATGGGATTTCAGTCTGTATCCACAAGAAAAACTCAATACCTCGAACCATTATCAGACCAAGAACTTGTGGCTAGACTGGACACGCGCCCTGAAGTGAGCCTACCACTAGCCTCCTCTAAGAAGCTTTTCTTTGCGCTAGATTATGATTAACACAGAGCCCCACAAACCAGCCAAAGTACAGAGAATAGACTACAGAATTCCCGGCCTTAAAGAGAACATGCGTATCTCCCAGGGCTCAGGGATTATTAATGAAGAGGGGTCAGAAAGATTGCAAGACCCAGATGCAGTCAATGACCACAAGGAAACATCCTCTGGATATATCAGGACAGCTGTACTTAGGAACTCACCGCGATTGCATGCCTGAAGCCTGTGCAAACCCAAGCCAGACCAAATCTCAGCATGGAAAGGGAGCTAGGTACAAAAACTCACCCCTAACTGTGGAGATCTTGCCAATTGTTAGCTGCTGGGAGAGGGGCAGACAGTTTTCTCTGAGAGAAGCTGACCACATTCTACTGGTAGACCACACATCCAAGAATATTTGGCCAACACAAATTAATCTTGAAGGACTTAAAGAAGGAGGAGGAGGATGTGGTGATATTTTGTTTGTGCTTTAACAAATAAAGCTTGCCTGAAGATCAGAGTGTGCAGCGAGCCACACTAGTTAGCCATAGAGGCCAGGCAGTAGTGACTCACACCTTTAATCCCAGCACTAGGGAGGTGGAGGCAGGAAGTGATACAGCTGGGCAGAGAGAGGAACATAAGGTGGGAGGAGACAGGAGCTCAGGATTCAATCTGAGGACTTGTAGAGACAGGATACCCCCATTCAGTCTGAGGATTTCATAGCTGTGAGAACGAGTGCTGGCTGCTCTGTTTCTCTGATCTTTCAGCTTTTTCCCCTAATGTCTGACTCCGGATTTTTATTATTAAGGCCAATTAGAATTTCCAGTACAGAAGGAGGAGGAGGCACAAATTTAGGTGGGTAGGAAGTGGGTCAATCTGGGAAAAGTTAGGTAAGAAGGGGCGAGGAGCATCAAAACATGTTGTACGGAACAGAAAACTCTTGAAAAATTAATTAAAAGTAAATCTACCATGGGAAATTTAAACTAAAAATTAATCAATTGTAAAATCTGTTGCTACCCCACCTCTGGATCCTGGTCTTTTGTTTTGCTTTTGCTTTCGTCATTCACTGAGTTTGAAATTATAAATACTTAATCTGTGTGCTTGATGGCGATCTTATTTTTTTTTGTAGCAATTACCCTGAGCCTGGTGACGAGTAGAAGAGCAGACCTTTGAACCTAGGAGGTTTCGTTTCACTTCTAGTCTTGGGACTGGCTGGTCAGTGATCTGGATGCCCTCCAGCCCATCTCCCATTCACCATGCCTCATCTTCAGCAGGTAGTGATGAGAGGCTATTCCCTGTTGTTGGGAGATGTTGCTAACAAATCAGGTACAAGGGAGGGAAGAATATCCCTTCTCTGCACCAGTGTTAGACATTTAATCACCTTCAGTATCTGGGTTCTCCTCTACCTTTTACAAACATTCTACCCAAAACAGTGCTGCTTTCTTCTGTTTCTGAAAGAGGCATTTTTCAGGAAGGATAGTAATAGAAAAATAAACAAGAACAAATAAGGCAGAATAAAAGATGGGCACATATTTTAGTGTATGTTCACATTAAGATACACCAGAAATTTTTTAATAAATAGACTCGTTCCCAAGTTTATCACTAGCCAATTATGTATCTTGCAGAAAGTTTCTCAGCTTTTCAAAGACCAATTTATTCATCTATAAGAAGGAGATGACAACACAAATTGACATAAAGTAAGATAATTAAAAAAAACTTTATGTGTCAAAGCATTGTAATTATGCCATTTTCTGGAATTGTAAAATGCTGCAAGCTGAACTAAAGGTCCTGGCAGGAGAGGGTTATCAGATATTTAACTGGGGTCACATGGAAGCACAAAGCTGACTCTGACTGTTTCTACCCTGGAAAGACCAGCTGGATTCTTCAAGGAAATGACAGGGTTATTGAGTTTTCATTTTGGGATTGGGTTTTCTTAAAGACAATGAGTATATCTTGTTCTATATCATTCTCACTAAAAATGGAATGACAATGCAAACCCTAGTTCTGGAATACTGAGTTTTTATTGTTTTTTTTATTTTTAATTAAGCTTTCATCCCCTTTTAAGTGAACAAATACACAACCAAGGTGTGGGGCAGATTAAGTTCTAATCCTAGGTACTTGCTTTGGCAATATTTCCACTTCAAGGGGTTGGATTTGTCTTCATTTCTTCCACTCTCTAACTGATGCTCTAGGAGTAAGGTCATATGGGAAAGATTTGCAATTCCCACATTAAAAATGGGACCACACTTGTTCCAAGTCAAGGAAATGGTGTATTCTAGATACATCTGAGCAAATGTATACATGGACTCAGTGGTTGTAACAGCTCACAAAGGATGGTACCAGGTCAAGCCAGAAAAAAAAATCTAACATGGAAGAGGGGAGGTAGGTATAAAATCTCACTCTGAACATAGGATCAATTAGTACTTGATTTCTGCTGGGAATGGAAAAGTCAGTTTTCTTTAATGTTGTGGCTCCTGGCATATCCACCACGCTCCACCACACTGCAGCTCAGGACCCATGCACAGCAGTAGTGAGCCAACATGACTGGACTCTATTGGTTGAAAGAGAGAAAGAGAGAGAGAGAGAGAGAGAGAGAGAGAGAGAGAGAGAGAGAGAGAGAGAGAGAGGGAGAGAGAGAGATCATGAATATGAATTTAGGTGAACAGAGATATGGGATAAAATCTCAGAGAAGTTATGGGAAGAATTAAAATTATCAAATACATTATATTAATCCTAAAAAAAGTTAATAAAACATTATTTTTTAAATGTCAATGTCAAGTAAATTTTTTAAAATGCCTTATAATCTAATAAAATTGAAAGGAAGAATTTTTCAATTATTGTCCTTGAAATTTGAATAGCAAATGAAGCACAAATTTAAGATCACATTGAAAATCGGGAAGAAACTTCTGTGGCATCAGCAGGAAATAACATATTGTCTAAGGATGTGGACTTGTCGGAACCTTTTCCTTCAGTTGCCTCGTTAACCACAAATTCCACTTGAACTTTGTGTCTCCTCCACTCCACACCAATTTGCCTGCCTAGGTAATCAGTCTCTACATGCGCTTCATTTTGTTTTACTGCTTGTCAATAAAAAGAAACTAAATGTTCAAATGCCTGTTTAATTCCAGCAAATAATAGATTACTATTGCTATCCCATTTGCCCATAGCAACAAAAATTCAATCAAAATGTGGAGCCCTGCATCCCTTCTGTCTCTACTTAAGACATCACAACACTTTTCTTAAGATGCTACTGAAATCGACCTCTCATTTAATATTCAACACATAACATTATATGGAACAAGTAGGTTATATTTAGGAATATACATGCAGGTACTTATATGCATGCATTAACAATGAATTTGAAGGAGAGTGTGGAGGGGAGAAAGTTTGTAATTATAATTTCAAAAATAAAGAAAAAGTGCATAACTCAGAAACGAGGTGCATGCTACACAAAATATATCACAATAACGGAATCATGGGGATCACTGGTGGTCAAACATCATCCTTTCTGTATGGATTTGCTTGCATACTTCTTAGAGCTGTCCAAAGGAAAAGATTTAAGATTATCTCCCAAACAGAAACCAGGTGAAATAATGACCTCAGCATTTCAACTAAATTGCCTAATGTGTCAGTGCCCAGGACCTTGTTATCTTTCAGTTCCGATTTATCTGTTCAAACCTATTTGCTCCTCCCCATGGAGCATTCTTCTGAGGTTCCTTGGAAGTCCAGGGCCAGAGTACACCAGCATCCATACAGGAGTAGGATAATTGTCATCGAAAACCACAGTCACATCACTGATTCCATTGAAGTAAGTGATGTTATAGCAGTTCCACTAAAGATCACAAGTCACGCGATAGGGCTAATGTTTCTGTGGTGTGTAATTCGTTCTGCTAAGGGACATGCATCATCAACTGCTCTAGAACTACTCTGGTTGCTGGTTTTCTTCCAACCGTCTGCCGACTTGCTGGGGCACTGATAACACTGGTCTGTGAGCTCCTAAAAGGAAAAACACGCCGCCACACTTCCTGTGCTACCATCTGCCTGTGTGAAGTTGGAGTTAAGTGTCTGCCTGGTTTGCTAGCTTGGCCAGAAGTCATCTGGTGCTTCTTCCAGTCTATGGGCTGGAGATTGCTCTCAGTATCCATTTCAGGGATACAAAGTTCAGGACATTCCCAATTGTTCATTTGAAGGCTTTGGAGCAAACATTTAACTATTCATTTTTCTTTTTATTTTCTACCTCTGAAGAAGCAGCACATTTTTTTCCCCAGTTCCTATACCATAAAGCTCGGTCGAGATAAGTTACGTAAACTTTTCTGGAATTATAAAGTGTGTAAATGAGATAAATTTGGGCTACCAGGTCAAAGTCACCCCCTGCCAATTCATCTAGTTGCAATGGATTAGCATATCTCATGTGATACTGAGGTCCTATGTTATATATGCTAGTCTGAAAGAAGCAAGCACGCATGTTTCAATATGATGAAATGTCAACTAATTTTACATAGCTCATCCACTCTTAAATCAGTCTCCACAATGTAATTATTTAAATTTTTACAAACCTAAATATTTGAACATACTATGTCATTACTCCTTAGCAGGCTTGCCTAATATTTTTGTTGGTCTTAGCACCCATTCATTTCCCTAAGATTGGGACTCATGACAGCTGCTCACACACGCTGTGGTGAGAGTTAGGTGGATGGTACTTATGCGTCCTGGTCTCTGGCCATCTGCAGGATGGGTCCAGATTTTCCTCATTGCATCAAAGAGCTCACATTTGGGTTTTGCCAGATCAATGCAAGCACTTAGCATCTCTTGTCCCCTAGCTCTTATCCCATCCCCAGTCACGTATAATATACTATATTCATGACTTCATAAGGGAGATATTTTCTGTCCTGGTTTTACTATTCTTCAGCCTTTACGTTATGTTCTTCACTAACTAGCAAAATAAGGCAAAAGATTCGGGGGGGATGCTCAAGAGGAGACTCTGGTACAAATATTAATCACTCCCGATGTCAGGCTGCAGAAGGACCCACTTCTTACCTTGGTTCAATAAAAGGGAATATACAGCAAGATGGTTATCACAGGTGTAAAAGCACCCTCAAGTGCTCCACCTCATGAGAATAGCAACACGTATGCCTTATATTAGTGACCCTGTCACCTCCAATAAGAGGCAATTCTTGGAGTCTACTAACTAAACACCCAGGATCTTTTATAGGCCTTGGATAGGAAGCAGAGCACTGAGTCACGCAGGCTGCTTGATTCCACAGCGCAGAGGCGCTCCTTACAAAAGTGCTGGATATCAAGTACATGCACGCGAACAGCACATTGCTGAGGATTTTTATAAGGAATTAGTCGATGTAATTGCGGGCTGTAAAGAGATTGTTACACAACCTCATTACATGTTGTAAACACTTCATCACATGACATCTCTCCGTGTCATAAATACATCATCAGAGACCATTATGTTCCCTAATGATCACTTCTTGCATCCATTCATCATGCAAAAATGAATAAATGCCATGAGGACAGCATGATCTGTAGCGTTTTGACTGCTGCGCTCATTCCATCTGGGACACTTCTGCCGGTGCGCTGTGTGTTTACACACGCTGTTAAACGGCGTGGAGATAAGGGCCCTTGCTCTTTGCTCTTTACTCCGACAACCACCTTTAACTAGAGATAATAAACTCTGACGTGGTCTAGATGGTTCATCAGAGAATAGCTAAATGCGGAGGAGGAGAAGGAGGAAGAAGAAAACTTAAGAAAGAAAAGGGACAAGGGATGGGGGGGATGGAGAGAGGAGCACTTTAAAACAAGATGATTGTGCACTACATACCTACGTGTGCTTGCACATATGGCGGATTCTCTTCTACGTGTTTGTATTTAATATACAAAAGGCAAGAGAACGAGTGGCGCTGCTTAGAATCACACGTTGACTTCAATGTATTTCTCTAGGCCTAAACACGTTTTCAATCATAAATAATTTCCATCTGTCGCTCCACTCCTTCCCAGTATTTATCTCATCGACTGCACGATGAAAACAGATACAGATAAACTACGATTGAACTAAACAAGCCAACCCCAGATGTGTTCTATGAAGTCGCATACTATTTTGGTTTCTAGAACCTTCTATCCATAATGGGGAGAAGGCAGAAAAAGTTTCTGGGTACACATCCAGCACAGCTTGGTCTTTGGAACCTTACTAGGGGCATCAAGGGAATGACGAAAGGACAGACACTGTTACAGAAAGAGTGGCTGGGCTCATTTAATTTCTGTGTTCTCGGATGGAGTGGCACCCGCTGCCACAGAACAACCTGGAACCCCAGCTTGCTTATTATGCATAGGACGGGTGGGAGGAGTTAGCTCTCCTCCAGAGGAGGTGTCTGTAAGCAGGTGGGCTGTAAACACCCAGGTAGAGGATTTATTATAGCTAGCTTTTGTACAGGTGGTCAATGGTTTGTAAATATGTATACCTAGACCAAGAATGGCTCTGTTTTCCTGAACTTGACCCAGGGGGAATTTCTCATGGGTTCAAGGTCTTGCTTCAGCCCTTACATGGCTGGCTAATGTCAAACAATACACATTTACTCGGAACTTTATTTGCTCCACATCCAGAAACGTCCTCTAACATAAACTTCCCATCCATTACAGCCTACAAAGTGACTCTGTTAGCGTTATCACCGAGTGAAGTCTAACAATGTCATTGTGTTTATATGTACCATGTAGATATGTCATGCTAATTTGTTTTTAAAAAAATCACATAAGTTTTGTAACCCCAAACTATAATTTCTTTATTTTAATGTATACCACTCAGAATTGTGAAATTACTTTTCCATCTCTTAGACTCTAAGGACTTTGATGAACAACCAGAAACACACTGGTAAAAATCCAACACTTTCCATCTGCAAACTGAGACAAAAGTCCCATGGAGGGGTCTCCAAACTTCCTCCGCTAATCAGAATATTCTCCCAACCAGTCCTTTAGTCTGGGAATCTACAAAACATTCCCCTGCATTGCTTCACTTAACCCTCACAACAGTCTGATCAGGGTTACTCTAAACTTCAGATGAGCAGGCTGAGGGCGGGAGAGGTTAGCAAGCCAAAATTATGCTTGGCTGAAAGAGGCAGGACCACCATTCCCACCCACCCAGGCGTGCTGCCTTGGAGGTCAAGAGTTAATTACTAAGTGCTGCATCTATACTCGGGTTAGTGCAAATCACTATTCTGTACATGCTAGAACATTCTAGAAATGATTGAAAAAGCCAGGAAAGGGTCAATTTCTTTTTATGTTGCTTGTGTATTGTTCTCTTTGTCCTTTTAACTGAGAACAGAAAATGTAGCAGAAAGTAAATTTTAACTTAACTTCATATAGTTCTTGATATATATATATATATACACATATGTGATATATATATATACATATATGTGTGTGTATACATACACACACACATATATATATACATATCTTAGAGTACAGTGAACACGTTTTCTAGGAAATTGGGATGCTTGCCATGAACACTGTTCTAACACATGCCAATCAAAACTACAGTTAGGTGCCCATCATGTCTTTTAAGATTAATGCTATGAAGTAATGAGAAAATAGTAAGTAGCTACAGGATATGGAAAACCTTCTGCACTTCTGTAGAAATAAGAAGAGATACACTTTGTGTTGCCACTGGATGACTCTTGAATGAGATGAACATAAATTGACCCTGCAACAGAGAAATTCCTTCCCTGTGCAAATATGCAAAACAATGGAGACACGGATGTTTGATCATCTGATGTGGGATACTTGCATTTATTCCCACAGCAGCCCAGGACATTCACAGTCATTCAAAGGTGGAAAGAACCCACATTTCTATGAATAGGGAAGTCAGCTGAAAAAAAGCAAACAAGGCTTTTCAGTGGCATATCATCCTTTTTTCACAAGAGAATAAAAACCTGAAATATACTATAAGATGAACAAGCCTGGAAAACACGGCCAAGTCAGCGAGTGGGAAAGGAAAACCCTGTGTGAGCCACTCACCTTAGATGAGAAACAATTAAAGCCGCAAACACAGATTAGGATGGTGCTTTCCAGGGGCTAAGGGAAAAGGAAACAAGGTCTCAGTCATTTTGTGATTATCGGCATTGGGTTTGGAAATGATAAAAAGGCTCAGACGTACATTGGACTGAGAGCTGAACAGAATGGTCCTGTACCACAACATCACTGTGTTGTAAACATAGAGCAGTAAGCTTATATTGTATATATTTTATGTTATTACTACACTTATTAATTTATTGTGTGGTGGGGGGATAGTGATATGGAGCAGGTCAGAGGGCAAGTTGAGAGAGCAGTCCTCACCTTCAAATTCAGGTCATCAGCCTTGTCAGCAAGTGTCTTTATACAGAGAATCATCTTTTTGTTTGTTTGGTTGGTTTTTTGTTTGTTTGTTTTTGTTTTCTGAGACAGGGTTTCTCTGTGTAGGCTGTCCCAAAGCTCACTCTGTAAACCAGGCTGGTCTTGAACTCAGAGATCTACCTGTCTCTGCCTCCCAAGTGCTGGGATTAAAGGCATGTGACACCACTGCCTGGCTCAGTTATTCACATTTTAAGAAAAGAATTAATGATAAATATTCTTTGACATGTTTCTGTTTGTTGTTGTTGTTAGGGTATGGAATGTAAGATAAAGTTCCATATGTAGCCCAAGCTAATCTTGAACTTCCTACATAGCCAAGGGTGGCCTACAACTCCTGACCCTCCTCTTCCTATCTTCCAAGGTTTAGTATTTCAGGCTGTCCCACCATGCTGTCTTGGTTATTCTTTGAAACATTCCACATGTGATAATAAAAGTAAACACATTTGGTTCATTATTTTATTATTTTATTTTTAAAAATTCTTATTTGGACAATGGTGGTGCATGCCTTTAATTCCAGCATTTGGGAGGCAGAGGTAGGCAAATCTCTGGGAATCTGAGGCTAGCCTAGTCTGCAGAGAGAGTTCCAGGACAGACTACAAAGCTATAGAGAGAAATCCTGTCTCAAAAAAAAAAATCTTGGCCATATAGATAAGACTCTTTACCTGTAATAATATTACCACAAAGAGTAAAAGAATTCTATCTTAAAATTTGGTTCATTCAGTATGTGCTGTCATATTGAATGAACATGTCATGGCTATGTATGTTAAAAAGAGAGACTTAGAAATGATTCTCATTGAAGAGTCAAAGCCACTTTTATGTCCTTTGTGCCCCTGACCTTGAGGCATCTACCCAGCAGGGCTGTTTCCTTATTCTGCTCTTCTAATGAAAACAGACAAACTGAAGCTTGCCTCTGCCCAGTGGAAAAGTCCTGGCTCATAGAAATTCAAACTCTTCACTCTGGGGGTAGTACCAGATGTACATGACTCTGTCAGACCATAGGAGAAGCATAGTGGGGTTTGCTCTCTCTTGGCCACCATGTGCAGGAGAAAGAAAGAAAGAAAGAAAGAAAGAAAGAAAGAAAGAAAGAAAGAAAGAAAGAAAGAAAGAAGGAAGGAAGGAAGGAAGGAAGGAAGGAAGGAAGGAAGGAAGGAAGGAAGGAAGGAAGGAAGGAAGGAAGTCATTATCTTGACATTTTGATGAGCAGAAAATAGGCATATTGATCTTTAAGAAATACTTTCTTAATTTCCAGCTAGACTCTGCCGGACCCAAAGGGACTGGATCCCCTGAAAATTTCTTAGCTTGCTTTACCCAGCAGTCTCAAATGAGTGTTCATCTTGACCCCTGAGCTCTACAGTGCAGGGGGTGCTGTTAGAAAACTCTCTTGCTAAGTATAAACTAAAGCCAGTTTTATCCCCAGGTGCCTCCTTGAGCTCACCACAAGGAGAGCAGTGATCAGCAATTCCTGAGGCTGACACTGTAGGTGAGAAAGGCCTGGAAGAAAGCAGGAAAACAACTTCGCTGTGCACAGGGATCTGAGAGGATCGCCCGCAAGCCTCCTTGCTTATCTTGGTGCGCTGTTCTGTACTCCACTAAACCAACAGAAGAAAGAACGCCAACACTTCTCTTAAACACACGACACATCTTTCCAGTTTCTGCAACTTGTCCTGCGCCAGGCCATGATTTTTCTGCTTCTGTGTACCAGGGGTGGGGGTGGATAAAGACCCTCTCCCATCAAACCAAATCATACTTGCACTAGAAGCCCTCCTCATAGTACTAGGAATCATATTTGGAGTGAGTCTGAAGGCATGGGGGAAAGAAGGCTTTCTCAGACTACATAGACAACGGACAAGCAGGGAAGTGGATGCCCGTGGGCGGGGCCATCTGCAGGCTTGGCTTGCCTTTCCGCCTCCCCACCCAAATGAAGGAGCAGCTAAAGATCCTCCACACAAAGAAGCCTGGGGGTGCCATAGACTGCACTGGTGGAATGTTCTAGCAGGAGGATGTGGTGGAGGGGCCCTGGGATGCAGGGGTACTGGGCCTGCTTAATGAGTTCAAACTTCTTCCACAAATTAAATGAAATATTTTGAAAGGAAATAATATTACTTAAGTTTTATTTGTTTCAGCTACTTGGTTACAACTCCGCACGGACACAATTAATGGAGGAAATAGAGTATTTTATAAGCCCAGGTCTCTCTGTCAATCTGTGACCAAGAGAAATTCTTTGCCTTAATCACTAGGCATTCCTTCTGGATACTTTGAATATTGCCAAAATAATTATCCCAGGCCTCAGAAAAGATTTTGTCTAGTCACTCCTCCAACTTCTAAAGGTTGATTCTGAGTGTAATTTAATAATGAACTTTGCCCCCCCCTTTTTTTTTTGCAAAATCTGTGTGTGTTTAAACACTAGTTAATGGCACACTATTTCATGCATCTAGGCCCATACTCATGGCCTGTTGAAGGCGATATCTTCTGTAGCTGTAAGAACCAATGGGCATCATGGATGTTCTGTAAGTTGTTCACAGGAAATAAATCACTATGTGCAGCACAGTTTTATTTTAAGTGAACAGCTTTTAATTTACAGTGCAAATACAAAATAATAATAATAAAAATAATTAATAATAATCCAAAAACTGTGCATACTAAAAAGGAAAGAAAGCCAAGGGAACAAATAAAAGCCCAGGTTTGCCCAAGCTACCATGAGAATCTTCGGGAACAGAAGACCAAAGTTTTCAGACCTGGAAACTCCATCCTTGAGATTAATTGGAAGATGAGAGGCATCTCGCAAAACCCCACATGGTTCTATAAAAACCTTGACTGCCCTAATTCTTGAAAACAAAGTTGTTGTGGGCTTTTTTTTTTCTTCTATAAAGGACACATACATGCTATGTACATTCTATTTCGTATCCAAAGACTTCAGGGCAGACAGCTGTGAAGGTGACCAAGGTAAGTGAGGGAGTCGTTCTTAGTGCTACCCACAAAAGTCACTTTGTCCTCTTGTTCCACTCACGACATAGAAAAGGCGGCCAGGCCAGTTTCATTCCAGAGAGGGGACTGTGCGAACATTCCTAACTTCTGCGCAGCATGGCAAAACAAATAATCACTCAACCCACATTGTTTCTGCTCTGCCCTTCCCTCCGCACCAATAAATACGCTTTATTGTATAAATAGCTTTTAGGGTCAAGTATTAATGGTGAGAACGATTAAGAGGGCAAAGGTCAGTGGCTGCTGACTTCAGTGACCCTTAAATTCAATCTAGCATGGAAGAAAAAGAATTAAACACGATAAACGTGAAAGGTGTTGTAAAAACGGCTTCGTCCATACGTTCAGCAGCCGAAGACTGAAAAAAAAAAATAAACACTAAAAACTAACTCTGGGCTCTAATTGCAGCCCAGAGTTGAAGGTGATTTCACAGCCGACTGCTGTTCATGACTGCCAGACACTGACAGCATCCGTAAGGTCACATGGTTTCTGGGCTGCAGCCGCTTTTGGAATTTTATCCAATAAATAATGCTCTTTTATTTTTACTTAGCCCTGTATGCACTGCAGTAAGAGAGATGAGAGAATAGCATCGTGGAGAATACAGAAAGCAATTTCTTCAGCCCAGTTGGAATTGAACTCTCATGAATCTTTCCCGCCAGCTCTACTTGACCCCAATTTTTTGTCTCCTTCCCACGTGAAAGCTTAGGGTTCCTCTCTTTCCCCACTGTCTGCCACCTCCCGCCATCTTAATTCAACACGTGTTTTTCCTCCTAATCCCAAAGGCCATCACAGTGGACACGCTTTTCGAAACACCTCCTGACTTCATATTACTGTTTCACACGTCTCTTCCTGGAAGTTAAAATGGGTTCTAAGAAACCATGTCCCAAAAGCCTAATGAAGTCCGGAGGAATTTTTCAATTTTTACTTTGAAATAATTTTAGGAGTTCAGAGGACTGCAGACTTATCTTACAAAAGCTAGGTGTTACATCTCACATCTCATCAACAGTAGCAACAGTCTTTACGCATCATATTCTTTTCCAAATGTGATTTAAACATAAGACATGAAAATGGGAGCCTAGTGCAAAACTAGTGTATATGTGATACAAAATGAAAAACAGGAAATCCCCTTGCCTTACTCTTGTAAAAACCACAGGTTCTTTTTATGCCACCCAAAAGTGTGAAAACATGCTAATAAATCTGTCCATATGCACATATCATTTTGTATCTTGCTTTCCTTTTTACCTGTGCATGGTTCTATGGAATAATCACATTCTGTACGTGCTGCTACAAAACATTGCATTCTGTGGGTTATGTCTAACCAATTCCTTAGTGGGTGGATATTGCATTGCTTTTAACTTTACTGTCTCAGGTCATGAAATGAATGTTGTGTCTTGTGCATTTGCTAAATGAGCCTTTAGAGATGTCAATGAGTCAAAGGATGTACATAATTCAAAAACCTTATTTTCCTTATGTTAAATAAGCTGATAAAATGTTTAAGGGATGCAACAAATATGAAACCAAATTTTTATGCATAATTTATTATTTAAAGGTGGAGATTATCTATGATTAGCCACAAATATCCTACTTCTAAAAATGTTTCCTATTTTTCAAAACATTTTTTAATTTATCACTGATTTGCATACTATTAGAAATAATACAAAATATAGATATGACATTTTACAGTATCCCCAAATAAGTACCAATAACCATTTTTCTACAGTTATGTAAACATTTAAATTTTATCAGATGGTCACACTACATAAACTATTTTGTATGTCATGCACTTCACTAAAATTGAATTATACATTCCTTTAAAATGTACATCTGTGAAATTATTTTTAGTGCCAAAACTTTATAATGCACAGATAAATGATACCAATCTATTACTCTTGGGTGTTTTCATAGTTTCTTATTCAAATATTTCGTTGCTATAAACACAGAGTAAACACTGATGGCTGGGATGTGGGTACAGAGAGGATTCAACGCACACAGTAAGTGTTCTATAAATATTTGCTAATAAATGAAGGAACTCTCCATAGTTATGTAAATATAGCAACAACTGTTTTTCCTACTAAATATTTACTTTTTCTTTAGAATGAAATCATAGTGCCATTTCTGACCACAGGGCATATGAATGAAGCCTTCACTGCTGCTGCTTGGGTAAATCCTATCACACAGGCAGAAGACCAAAGTCCCCTTAACCTAAAGTTATGTCACCTTTACATACGCATGTGTATCTGTATATATACACTCACCAAGATATACATATATACAAAACATACATTTATTCATATACATATATGAATAGATTTGACTTAAAGTATTCAGTATAGTCCCAACAAACAGGGTTCTTCAATAGATACCACTGATGTGCAAATAAGAGAAACTGATTTTTTAAGAATTTGCAGTTTGATAAATATGACAATTAAGAAATGATTAATAATGATAGTCAGACTAACATGAATGTTATATTAGATACAAAACATTGTTTTCTCATTAGATTTGAGGAAATTTTCATAGAAGAAATGTTATTTAATTGAATATAAAATAGTATGCATTTTAAAAGGGATGAATTATTCTAGGAGGACCATGAGAATGAGATGTTAAATGTGTTTTGGAACTTGAAAGGACGGGAAGCTAGTGCAGTCTGGGAAATGTTTGAGGACTTGAGTTTGGTCACCAGCACTCAGCAGAAAGAAGAATGTGGTTGTGCATATTTGTGACTTTGGGGCAAAGAAAAGAGGTGGAAGGGACCCTAGAGCACAGCGGTCATCAGACCAGCAGAGGTGCTAAGTCTCCCTGGAGAAACCCTGCCTGCAACAACAGGGAGGGCAGTCCCTGAAGACAACAGCTAAGGTTCCCCACTGACCCTCACTGGCTGTGCATCCATTCGAGCAAATACATACACAAAAGGTGTTTCCAGACTTGAGAAAAAATGTATGTGCTCTATCATATTATGAACTATACTGAGAGCTCACGTTTCTGTGTCTGAAAGAATGGGACTTAGTGATATATACAGTTCCTTACATGATAAGAAATACAGTGAAGATGCTTTACACCTCATGCTGTAGAAGACACTAGAATATCCCTGACTGTATTTCAAGCTTTAGCCAAACTTTTCTTTTTCTCAGCTATTTCAACATTCCTTTTGAGTAAAAACATTCATTCTAGTTTTCTTACTTGGGAGTGCACTGTGAAGAGAATCTTCACAATTGGAGCATACTTTTTTATTTATAGACTTATTTATTTATAGACTAGCTTGTGTGTGTGTGTGTGTGTGTGTGTGTGTGTGTGTGTGTGTGTGTGTGTGTGTGTAAAGAGGAGGGTTGTGTGGCTAGGCACAGGCACCAAGAGAGGGAGTAACAGGCCTTTGTGAGCTGATGAGGGCCCTGGGTGCAGAAGTCACATCTTCTAGAAGAACAGCATGCGTTCTGAGTGGCTGAACCATCTCTTCTGCCTCATTTGGATGATTCTTACAAGGCAATGAAACAGCAAGGGATTTTGGTCCTGAACTCTGCATTTCCAGCACCTCCAGAAAGGGATGCTGCTGTGCCATGGCACGTGGGTAAATCTTCTGGCTAGCCAAGAGCAGGATGGTGTTTCTGGAACATCTCAAGACCAAGGTATGTTGTTGGTGAGACAGGAGAGGATGGGATGAGATCTAAGATGAGGAGAGAAAACTGAACTAAATCTGAGGAATAAGTGGAGCAATGCTGTCAGCAAGACCAGAAATAGAAGAAAATTCCTTTTGTGTTGGAATTCTTACAAGAGGCATATAGGAATAACAGATTATAAAAAAGCATAAATGTTTTTCCTTCTTTCTATTAATATCCATCTATTTAATTGCACACATGGAATTTCAGATCTTCATTTACGATGTTTTGGGCTGTATTTCTTTATAAACATGTTCAGTGTTTTGATAGTTATCATAAAATGCCAATACTTAAGACCAACTTCCTTTCTTTGCTATAGTGGGTGATAAGATATATTATACTAAAAACCAATACTCTTAACTAAAACAAAATAAGAATACTTATAACCCATTTCCTTAAGAATTGAAGCAAAGCTATTATTTCCCAGGCAAATTCAATTTAGTTAGTGGGGTAAAAAGAGATAAAAATGAAAACAAAACAAATTAACTTTGTATCTGAAGATGCCATAGTATAAGACCCTAGTTAGGTGGGAAAGCAAAACATAGCTGTCAAGCTGCAGGGAATCAGAAATAGTGTATTTCGAACCAGAGCAGAGCTATCATGACCTAGCTGCACAGATTCAACTCGTTTTGAATTAACATATGCCAATGTAGAAGAGGCTTAGTGAATATTGCTATTCACAGAAAAATCATAGCTCAAGGAACGTCTTAAACACATTGGTGAGGTCAGCAGGTCAAATTATATAAAAATGGGCAAAGTTCTGCTGTGAGTTTTAGATATTATCACATGAGCTCACATATGGGGCTGATAGATTCTAGTTGTCTGAAAAGAAACCTATATTCCAAAAATATGTTAATTGGGCATCAAAAAGATGTGAGTTCGGACATGGGCAGTGAATATCCTAGCTCTGGATAGCTGACATTCTAGAATTCCACAATAATGTAATTCTATTCAATAAACATACCATGTAGAATCTGTAACGTGGTCACTTTCTTATACCCTGAGAATTTTGGCTCCCTTACAGCTAATTCTCCCTCATTGCTCACCATCAGATGTCAGCTCCTCCCATTTCCAGGTAGTACGATTCTCAGCAAGAACATGTCCCTCTACTGATCCAGTTCACCTGTAGCATAGTGATATCCTTTTCCTTTTTCAGAGATTTGGGGGTGAAGAAGCTGATGGAAAAACTATAGATTTCTGGTCTGGTTAATTCCACCCTGTGATAATTTTATTTTCAAGATCTTTACAATAAAAGAAAATTTTTAAAAGATTAAAAATAAAGAAAGACCAGAGATAGAATAGTGAAATTTCACGCTGGTTTTGTGTGAGGAGAAACATATACAAGGTTGAAAAGACTAATTGATTCTCAATGATGATACCACATGACAAATTTCTGGGTCCCTAGCCTAATTCTGATTCTCCGTACAGAATTCAGTTAGAAACATGTCCTGCTTGGTCTGAGTGTTTGCACAGAGGATGTTCCTCTCTAGGCCATCCCTGCCCCCCACTGTAGCTTCTTCCCCTGCCTCCAATCCCAGGCACACAAGAGGAAGATTATTAGGGGTGCACTCCCAGCCACCTTTGACCTTGTTGCCAAAATGCCTTAGGTATGAGGACAAATAGAAATACTCTACCTCTGCCTTGGAACAGATTTTTTTTTTTTTTACTTCTTCTTCCCGAAAAGCTGCAAAGATAAAGCTTGGCAGAAGCAGAGCTGGCTTAAGACCGGCTAATCATCTTTCCCTTTACCTACCCAGCTTATCTTGGCCCACTGAGGAATTTATCTTCATTTTGTCTCTTGTATTTAACGTGTTTGAAAAGGAAATGAACTGCTGGAGCTGAATGGAACCACATGGTCTGACAGCAAATACCAAAAAGATGATCTGTGGTGATTCGGGATGCTTGAACCCTGCACTTGTAGATAATGACAAAGATGCTGTTTATAACACATCCCTTTGTTTAAAGATGCTAACATTATCCTTGTGAACTGCATGTCGTATAGATAAAAGTTAAAAAGAAAACAACCACAAAAGGTCAGTGGTGCTCCTTCTAGAACTTGGGCAACATGCTGGAGAAAAATCTTAGTGAGAACTTGGCCATCATTTATGCATCTGTTGCTTTCCTGAGAATTTTGAGTTATAGGGGAAGTCTTTTTCTCCCTGTAATGGTTGTGGACACAACATGAACCTGACTGAAGTCTCAGGCCACAGGGCAGGAGGAGAGGGGCACTCTGGGCAGAGCCCTGGATAAGTATTGTGTTTTCATCTCAAGAGAAAACACTGTTTGTCTAAAGGAATTTTCAGACATCTGCTCCAACAGGGTGAGGCTTTAATTCTCTTAAGAGGGTTGGCCACCTTACTGAAAAGAAAATACCTCTGTATTCATCACCAGCATAACCGCAAAGCATGGGGCAGAAAAAAAAATAGCATATCAAAGTTTCCTGTGGGGAGGAAATGGGTCCTTTCTCTACCTTGCAAGAGAAGAAGATAACTGGTCTCAGGGAGAAGTCAGTGCCAACAGCCAAGTGTGTTATTTAACTGTTTCTATAGCATTACCAATCATATCTTACAGGATCACATGACAGAAAATGCTCTTTGTAGAATCAAGAGGCAAATAGTATCTACACTGCAAGATACACTAACTCTGCTGGGAATGGTCGTCTGGTCCAGTAGCCACCACTGGACACATTACCCTGTGATACCAAGGGATGTTGTTGCTGTTAAACAGTAAGAAAGAGCAGGTAAGCAAGACCGATGTTGCCTGCACTGGCACTGTGCTTCATCTCTCGTGAAGTGGCTTCAGCCTTTATGACAATCATGTCAACTTTGCAAATGACACATAGCAAAGATAGCTCTAGGAAGCTGAAGAATGGGATAGGGGAAGCACAGGCATTCTGAATGAAGATTGGACCCCCAATTCTAACCAGAAGTGCAGCATCGGGGGATGGGGAGGGAATTGACACTTTCCTGGCCTTTGTCCCTTTACAGCTGGCATCTCTAGGTGACTCCCAGATCCCTAAGCTCAGTTCAAATGAGAGCATTCTGTAGGCATCTAAGAGACTTGAGATCTCATTTTCATCTTTAGTGTGTTTCTCAAACGGCCTCATGGGTACCCTAAGTATTGTTTTATTTCGGGCCATACACTTTCCACCAGGACAGAACACCACATCAGTGAAGTCATTGAATCTTTATAGCAACAGTGCTATGCTAATGGAAATTATTCATTTATTCCTTGTGCGCCCCCGCCCCAAGCATCTGGTAGGCTTACCTGGAGTTTGCTTTGGGATGTCACAGTGGATCTCAAAGCCTAAGAATATACGGCTTCATAGCTTTCTCTGAGCAATGGAGTTTTCCATGTGGTAACGGGCTGGCGTGGCTGGACTATTGGATTTAGACATAAACAGGATCCTGGAAAAGCCCGCTGTAGAGTACACACAGCAACTCCCAGATTAGCGTCAGGTGGTGGGTAGCAAGCTCAGGGATGTCCAAAACCAGACTTGCCACTGACAGGCTTGCTGGTAGTATTTAACTGCGTTATGAATTTCTTCTTAACTTGGTTTGTTCTTTAATATCAAATAATAAAACATAGGCATTAGAGCCAATTTAAGTAATTTAGAATAATTAGAGTCTTAAGTGGGCAGCACATGCTCAGAGGAGAACAATCTCTCTCCCAGCTACAGTGACGTCAGGGGTTTAAGCCGGGGTCTGTTTTCTCTCTTTCCTCCTTGTGGCTCAGACTTGCGGTATAGTTTCCCTCTCAGAGCCCAGTTATCCAGGAACTCCCGAAATGGCTGGATAAATGTTGGCTGCCATGCATGTTCAACCTTGAAGGCACAGCAATCTGGGATTTTAATTCAAACAAATGTGAAAATGGATTATAAATAGGATCCAGCTGTATTTCTAATAGTGAAGAGAGGGGAGGGGGAAGAGCCGAGCCCGAGACCCAGCAAGGAGAAGGCGCACACCTTGCCTCAGCTTCCACAGCTTCCTTTCAAGCGGCAATCACTGCCCTGTCGGAAGAGGCAAGGAGCTCTAAAATGTTTTAATTATGGTTAATTAAGTTGTCATTTGTTACTTGACTGCCTTAAAGTTCTGCCTAATTAAATCAGGCTCCATATTCACATTTACCCTGTTACCTCCAGCTCAGCACTTTAACAAGATTTTTTTTAAGAAAAGAAAGAAATGATTAGCAGAGGCTGTCTTCCTGGGACTCCCCACCTTGCTGCCAACAGTTGTAGTTTATATATTATTAACACAGATGTTGGCCAGGCCAATCTGGGGGTTTCTGCAAGGGGTGCTGATGACGATGAATCCCACCTCGAACCTCAATAATCCTTTTCCTTCCTCTTCAGCCATCTTTATATAAGCCTAATGTGGATACAGAAAATTGAGAACAAAATTGAGAGCGGTGATTTTTTTCTTTTAGTTTGTCACCACTACACAAAATGGGACAATGTTACTACAGCCTAAACGTGAGTAATCTAAGCCATTCTGAAGCCATTTTGTTCATCCAGACACAGCTTAAGGTAAGTACCAAGAGCTATCAGAGGAGTCATTTAAGTTGGATCAGGTGCCCAAGGGTTTCGCTGTCATGATCACACATTATGCCTTGCACAACCATAGAGGGCGCTTTTTTTGTGTGCTTGCTCAGCCCCGGGCTGTATTTTCACTTTGATGACTCTCCGGCAGATGGCAGTAAAATATCTTTGGGGAAAGGATTTCTAATCACACATTTGCCCCGGGACTGTGCTGACGCACAAGATTTCTCACTGGGTTCAGTTTTCAGCAGAGAACAGACCATAAATCACTAAGCTCCTCACAGAACTAAGTAGACATGTTGTCAAGTAGAACGACTGTCAATTAATTCCACCATACGTATAAACATGAAACAAGAATATTAAATAATAACAGACAACTTCTACATTTACAATTTTTTTTAAAGGAAAACCTCACCCATTTAAACAATGAGTTTGGTAGAAATCTACACCACTACAGCACCAGATTGTCAATATCATTTCCATTTCTGTATCTTTGACCTTGTGGAAAACCATCCACTCCTCCCCATTCGCTAAGCAGAAGCAAGAGTACAAGTCAAGCCAGCATTGATGTCAATCTAACAGCAAACGCCTGTAAACCTCTCAGCAAGTCCTCTCTGTTTGCTCCCTTGCCCGGACTGTTTGCTTCACCTGCAAGCATTCCCAGTGTGCACATCTGTCCCCTTTGTTGTGCTGATCCATCATTTGTTTGAGAGGAAGAGTAGGGAAATCACAGCTCATTTTGCAAAGGTACCCACGGGTTGTGAATCCTGACTCCAAAGCCTCCTTGTTCTTCACTTTCAACCCCTCGAAGAGAGTCTCTCCTAGGTTGCAGAACATACTTTTGGAAGGTTTCTAAGCTGCTTTTGTATATCTTACAGATAGGCAGGACTGTTCTGTGATCCAGTGTATGCACGCCCTACAGAACCACCACCGCCTAGAGATGAGTGTATACAGCACAGTATGAGCTGAGCTGCCCAAGAGCTCAGGGCTCCTTGTCGACAGGAAATAGATTAGGTGAAGCAAACAAGAAGGCAAAGTGGAACAGGCAGCCAGGGGCATCAGCACATACTTTCATCGGTGTCGGATTCTAAAATTGGCATTTTAAAGAAGGCAAGTTTAAAACATATGATTATGTCAGCAAATCAAGGCTCATATGTTCCTATCAAATTGATTGTTACATTTGTCTGTTAAATTTAATCCCCCATGAAAATTCCTTCTATGAATGTGGAAATGAAGGAGAAGATGACAAAGAAGAGGACAAACATGGAGAGAAAAAGGAAGGAAAGGAGGGGGGGAAAGGGACTGGAGGAAAGAAGGAGGGAGGGAAAGAGGAAGGAAGGAAGGAAGGAAGGAAGGAAGGAAGGAAGGAAGGAAGGAAGGAAGGAAGGAAGGAGGGAGGAAGGGAAGGAAGAGGGACAGTAGGCAAGCTAAAGTTAAATTTGGATAAAAGTTCTGGAGGATCCCATGAATAATGCCTCCAAAAGGACCAGTTCAGGCTTGCTGTTTTCACCTTAGCTAATTTCTTTTAGATAATAAAAATGCATACATTAATATATGAAGCCATTTCCCTGCAGCATTATTTTTAATGGTGACTAATAACACTCCAGAACCAACTGACAGCTTCCTAACTCACCCCTGTCTTAGGAACCAGATGACCCCTCCCGCTCCCCACTGGGCTTGGACACTTCCCTTTGCTTCACCAGTTTAGAGCAAACCCAGGTGGCCCTTCCTCAAATACATAGCCACCACTTTACGCAGCTATGATCTTTCATCCTTAAGTTCCCTACTTCATCTCACTTGCCTTTCCCTATCCATTACCAACAGCACGCCCCAGACTAACTGCACGGGGTTGCAGGGTGTGTGTTGCCCAGTTCCTTTCAACAACTAAAGTCTAGATAATAGTCAGGAGCACCTTCAAGGCTTACCTGTCTAGTTCTCAAGTCTTCACCAGCCCTCTAAAGAAAGGCTCAGAAAATGTTTGGTGAAACAGAAAATCCAAAAAACAGAACTATTAAACATGATGTTGTTGTTATATATCCTACCTAATCAAGAACAAGCACCAAACATGGCATTCTAAGGCTCTCTTAAAGACCAGAGAAATTCTAGTTGCAAATTGTATTACAAACCAGTATCATTTATAGTTTTGTCCAAATTTAAACTTAAAAGCAATTCTTTTGTTTATTTTTTATGTCTTCTATATTGAACATTTAACATTTTTATAAAATCAAGTGTAAACGTTTTAAAATGCCTCAAGTTCTATAATCTATTTTCCCCATTTCTCAAGATCATGAAGGAGTCTAGATTCTTATTAGAGTACCTTCTTTGTTGAACTGTGGAAACATTTGTACTGAAAATCTTGATCTCTATATTTGTTATTTACTGCTATATAACAAACAACCTCAAATTTTGTACTGAAAAACAATAATTATTTTATTATTTTTCTCACTAATTGGGGTCTTGGTCAGAAGTCTTTGTCGTTGTCTCTAAATTGTTAATCAGATGGCAGAAAAAGCTGATTCCTGGCTATCAACTGTAAAAACCTTTCCACATGGCTCTGGCTTCCTTATTGCATGGTAGCTGGAGTCTAGGAGCAAGCAACTCAATGGAACTAGAGTTCCCATTACCTTCTGATCCAGCACTAGAATGGGTACTATCACTTTTCAGTATTATACACTTGTGCTCCAAGGGGAGGGAACAATGGCACCTGCTCAGGGTGGTGATTATCAAAATCCAGATGTGTATTCTAAAGAAAGGTTTCTATAATGTGGTGGTTGGATACATTCTGACAAAAATTTAGAGATCAGTGCTGTGGGAAAATGCTCTTATACACTATAAAGATTTGTCACTCATATTGGTTTAATAAAACACAAATTGACAAGCAGTCATATAGGAAATACAGGTGGGGCTACCAGGCTAAGAGAATTCTGGGAAGATGAAAGGCTGAGATGCAGTCAACTGCCAGATGCAGGGGAAGCAAGATGATAATAGCTCACTGATAAAAGATACTAAGTCTCATGGCTAAACATAGACAAGAATTAAGGGTTAATTTAAATTGTAAGAGCTAGTTAATAATAAGCCTGAACTAATAGGACAAACAGTTTATAATCAATTTAAGCCTCTGGGTGTTTCTTTGGGACTGAATGACTGCAGGACTGGGTGGGACAGAAACCTCTGTCTACAGATCAGTAAGAAAAGTGAACAGAAGGGAAGGGGAATTGGGACAGATGAACTCATCCAAAGAATAGGTCGCCAGACAAAAATCAACTGTCAGAAGCAGCTGGGCTTGGGAAAGAGCTAGGGAACGTTAGCAGGATTCCCAAGTCATCCATTGTCTGCTACTCTAGCAGTCTTGCCCTTGCCCTCAAGGTGTCCTTCAACTGTTCTTCAGTTCACTCAAGAATTACTAAACTTTTGGGAACCATTAGGTGTGCCCCAATTCTTCCGAAACTGGAAATTTGGCAGGGGGAAGGCATAATTTAAAATTTCCAGCCCCTCCTTGCCAATCATTCCTGATTTCTCTGACTTGGTTAAGTCCAAGTTCTCAGAATTGCTCTGGCTCCACAATGGCTAAGGAAGGACTCAGCCTCCTCAATCTTTCTTCTGATCAGTTTTCTAAGATTTTTCTCCTGGTAAGATGAACATGGGACCATGAATTTACAAAGCTAACAGACTAGAACAGAGCTCAGAATGCTGCACAACCCTGAAAAGGAAGGTCAGAGAACCAAAGATAGCCAGGGTACAAGGCTGCTCAGCACAGGACTTTTCTACTGGCCTCTACTCCTACTGACAACTTCCAGCTTAGGTTCTGAGACTTGCAGAGTGAGGCATCCACCCCACTTTGACCTTATGCTGTGTTGCAAGTTAATAGCACATCTTGATTTTTCCCTCCATAGCTCAATGTTGTCAACTCCTACACCAGTTTCTTCTGGTCTTTGAATCTTTTTATGACAGTCTGGTCATTGTATTGATAAATTATTTCCTCCTTCATTCCCCAAAGACAGTAGACAACAGAACTTTCCTATAAACAGATTTCTTTGATGCTGGACTTTCCAGCTCAATTTGTCATTGATCTTTGTCTCCAATAGGGATACAGAACAGAAAGTGGTACACTATATGCTATCTCAGGAAGGGGGGCTGTTTAGAATTTCAGAGAATTCCCATGTGTCCCTGCAAACTCTCATCACCCTCTGCTCAGCTCTCTTCACCCTCAGCTATAGCCTGAACTTGTGTACCTTTGGGCTGCTATAATCTATCTGCCCCCAACCTAACTGACTTAATCTTAGTCTAAATTCCTCTAAATGTAGGTTCTTTGAAAGGGATCTAAGTACACATATTTTATTTGCGAGGTGATCCTAGGAAATACTGATAAGGATGAGTGGAAGTGAGATGGGGAAGGGAATACAATAAAAACCACGTGTGGCATCAAGGCAGTTACAGCTGTGGGCAACTGGAACTTAATCGGGCCTGTGGGCCAAGGTTCTCATGGCTACCAGAGAAAATGTGAAGCTTTGGGAAACCCAAAGACAGTGCTTTGAAGGGCTGTGCTCCACTGAAGCTGAAACATGACTTTCTGAATTTCTTATTTCAAATTCAAATGTAAAAATCTGACTGGCTCAGCTTGGTTCACAAGATTGGCTGACGAAATTAGCATTCACCCATGGGCCAAGGTCATCTAATATTCCTATATTCCTTTGTCCACCTGGCTGGACCCTGTCAGGAGCAGATTTGGAGCGCTTGCAAAGATGTCAATGTCTCGGACAAACTTGCAAGTGTTTTTAAGAAACAGCTTCTTCTGCTCCAACAACCAGCCTGAGTACTTACTTTACCTTTCAGTTGTGCGGTTACCACAGTGAGCATCCACTTCCTGCCTTCACAGCAAGACAATATTCTCATGAGATGGTTGGCCGACGCACTGATTTGCAGCCTGTGTAATTACCCACCTGCATGGCTCTGTGCTATTTTGCAAAGTTTTCAGAGCACAGCTCCCTGAAGCAGGACTGCTCTCCCATTTGCTGCAAAGATCATCATAAAAGAAAACAGTACTTCCACTTAAAGAATCATAGACAAGAGTATCATAACAATTTGACATCTGGCTTTGAGACGAACTGGAGTCTGCTCCTATACAATGTACAGATGGACTATTTCCTGACCTACAGATAATTTTACCCATTCCCAATGTTTTACCCATGATTGGAACTCCCACTAGTATAGAAGTTCAGACAGAGAACACCCATAGCATATGTTTCATCAGGGTCGGCTGGTAGAAGAGGAATGGCATTATTGCCTGGTGTATAGTCCCTTGTTGTCAAATAGGTGTTGAGGTGACAGATGTCCAAAGTTTGAGATGAACAGAAAAACTTCCCAACGGATGCTTCCAATAGAAAAAGGAATAATTTCCTCCTTGGTCCAGGCCTTCGTGGTAACATTGGCTGTTATCTGAATAATATTAAATTTTGGGCAATGACATATACTGGATTTCATTTAATCAGTTCCAATACACTTAAGTTATTGCAAAATTTTCTAACTTGGGTTAGAGACAGTATTTCAGATCCTAAGTCAGAGAAAGAATACGATTATGTAACTGAGGGAACTCAATATATAAAGTTAGGTCAATTTCAAAGATGCCATGTCAGCACACCTGTCTAGTAAGAACAGGCATCTGGTCTTTTCTGCCCAGAGTGTCTGCTGAGGCCCAACCAATCCCCCTACATTAGAAGGTCTACTGAGGTTAGATCTAGAGGCTTCTGAGAGGCAAGGTAGATTCAGGAAGGTTAGCGATTAAGCACTGGTGAAAGAAAATAGTTCATTTCCACATGATGAAAGGAACAAGCCAACTCACACAAGTCTGCTAATGTTCACAGGAGCACCATGGCACATGAGTACACACACACACACAGAGAGAGAGAGAGAGAGAGAGAGAGAGAGGGAGGGAGGGAGGGAGGGAGGGAGGGAGGGAGAGAGAGAGAGAGAGAGAGAGAGATTTAGAAAAAAGAAATTATGCAAGAATCCAACAGGATCACATGTATTTTTGATACATAAAGTAACAAATTTTTACAAAGTTCATTTTAATATAAGTAACCAAAAACACTTATGTTCACTGTATTATAAAAAATCTAAACCACAAACTAAGCACAAAATTTAAATTGACCTTCTCAACCAACAAACAATATGCTTTGGGGATAGATCCTACATTCTCCTATAATTATTATGTTTGAGTCTGAGACAGAAACTGAGATTGAGAAAGGCTGCGTAAATAACTTGTTTGTTATGCTTATTTTCCAAATTTCAGAAGCCTGTTGACTCACGCACTCTCATGCCTGCCTCCCTAAGTATATTTTCTTCCTCTGAAGGGTGGCCACACCGTCCTACATGGCGCTTTGTGTTCTGTAAGTTAACATTTGGAGTGCCCACTTTGAGCTAATCTAGAGTGTTCTCATAAAGTTTATATCTTCATGGAGATAAGTAGATCACCTACAAACATACAAGCAGCCTGATGTCAGATAAGTGTGATGAAAAAAGTAATGTAAGAAAATAATGTTTAGTAGAAGGGAATGGAATTGATGGGCAATCAAGGAACAATGGCTGATCAAGACTAATCACTGATGAGTAAAAATTAGTAAGAAAAGAGCAGCTCCACCAGCACAAGAAATCCAATTTAAGTCAACTCAGACCAAATCAAAATGCCCATCGTTTTATTAAGAATGACGCTCTCAGGTAGCAGAGCAAATCAGGGGGGGGGGGGGAGACAACAGGACAGCAGGGAGCCCATGCAGACCCTAAAAACACGTGTTTCTTCTCTGGGAGCTCACTTAAATACCTTGTATGAGTGGTCCTTGGAGTCCAGACCAAAGCAACTCCCAGGCCAGGGGGAGCTGGAATGGATGCTAGGGGTGGGGGCTATGCTCCCAATTTAACAGTCACCTCATACTATAGTAACCTCACACTTAATAAGCTGACACCCATACACATTTATTCCTCATCGAGCAGATTCTCCTGCAATCTAACAGATTCTGCATTGATCTGTCTACTATGTAAGGACTCTGCACTATTTCCCAGGAGCAACACACACTTCCGGTGTCCCGTCTGCAGAAGAAAGCATTGTAGACGCATACCGGGAAGTGCTCACCTCCACCTGGAAATGGCGTGTGTACCTTTGACTCACACTGGATAAATGAAGCTAGATGCATTTTTGCATCCCTTGACACTCACAGCCTGCTTGTTGCCACTCCTCCCTCGGGTCCAGAAGGAAGGAAGTTGGAAACACTGGCATGTGGCACCTATTGCCTTCAGTTGTCCTAACATCAACATGATGAGGAAGATTGTTAGTAAAGACCCTGAAGGAAAGGGAACAGGGAAGCTGAAAGTCCCCCGGGTGTGGCTACACCTTGCAGGACTGAGGCAGCAGAGGTTACAGGGGAACCAGAGGGAACAGATATTTGAGGAAGGCCTAGAGCCACCCACAACAGCCTGCATCTTCCCTAAGATTTCCTCTTATGTATAGTGGAGAAAATCACAGAGGACTCTCTCTCTCTGACTCTCTCTCTCTCTCTCTCTCTTTCTCTCTCTCTCTCTCTCTCTCTCTCTCTCTCTCTCTCTCTCTCTCTCTCTCTCTCTCTTTCTCTGTGTGTGTGATCAAACTCACAAGACTCTTTCTGCCTCAGCCTCCCAAGTGCAGAGACTACAGGCACCCACCACCACGCCTGCCTAAGTTGTATTTCACACCACACACACTTGCCTATACATCTCCCTCTACCCTGTCAAGTCCCAGCTCAAAGAAGGCTCTGTCTCTTTGAAGTCTCTTCTCACTCTCTCAGCTCGGCTTAAGCAATCCACTCTCCACATTCCCTCTTTTTTTGGCAACGGATCTCCATTTAATCAATCACCTTGTAGTATAATGATAGGTTTGCCTGTCTTGTCTTCATTCAAGCATAAAGTCCCTGGGGCATGGAGCGTATCTTTTTGTTCCTTGGGTCCCTGGGATATCTACAGTGTTGGACTTTATATGTCCTTAGAATGAATAAACACAGAACTGGGTTCTGCACCTCAGGAGCACCCAGAGCGGGGAGTTAAAGGAGAGCTTCAATATCACAGAGTAGGGATACCAGCTTCCAACAAAACTGAGTTCTGTTTCCAATCCAGAAGAGAGACAGTTATAAACGTGTGGGCGGGGAGGGGAACAGCACCCCTTCTGTGTGGTCTCCCATATTCCTGCTCCATGGACGGCTACATCACGAAGACATGGAGACCTACAGGCTGGAATGGCCTGATGCTCACACTGAAAAAGCGATGTATTTGCCTCAGCGCACACTTTCTGTTGGATAAAATCTCGCGAGTTTCAAAGCCACAGTCAGAGTAATGTGAAACTTGAAAATACCCAAAAGACTCAAAAGAGCTGAGGGTCCAGAGCACTGTTTTCTCTTTCTGAGTTGAACTCAAGGTGGTAGTACCATGCTCTCCTTCTGGTCCTTAAAATGAAACACTCAGAAAAGGGAGGCAGGGCATCCTCCGGGCAGGGCCATGTCAGAATTCCTTTCTTTTCATGTTCTGACAGATCATCACCTGCTCGCTGCCACTCAGGGCTCCTGTCTATTCACTTCGCCTTTTGCTAGAGGCAGGATCCTGACTCACTCTTCAGGGCTTTTTATTGTTCCCAACCCTAGTGTTTGCTCAGTATCTTGCCCTGTGGTGAAGCAACCCTCTCATCCTAAAAATAGAAGAGGAGGAGGAGATTTAAAAAAAAAAAAAAAAGCTTTGCTTCCTCTTCACAGCCCAGGAGAAGCGAGCACATGCACTAGGGCTAATTGTTTTTCTGCCCAAATTAGAGTCCAGGATCGTGCCTCCACGTGTCTGGGAGAATCTCTCCCAAGCCATTGTTTTCAAGTTGCATTTACCTTGTTGGAAAACGCTGTAAAAACAGAATCATGTTCTTGTGTTAACAGCATGGTAAACCTGGTCATGGCCGTCATCCCTGCCACCATTCGCAGAATGGTACAGAACAGTACAGAAACTGGGAAACGTTCCTGAAGACGTTCTTTTCACTCCTTTCTTTTTTTTCTCGAGGGGGGTGGACTCCATCACTGCCTCCAGCTACTTATACTCAGCCTTCAGTGCTGCCTTATCCTGTCAAGGGGAGATTCAAAAGAAGACATGTTTTCCATCCAAAGATCTTAATCATAAAATCTTGCATCTAGCTATAAGGATTCAAGTGGAATTCTAAACGCAATGTCTCTGCATCCTCAGAAAGCTTTTTAGTGCTCAATTATCATCGACACAGCCTAGATACTAACTGTTGGAACGTGCACAAAACTGGAGGCGATGTCACCGTGAAAACATCTTTCTTCAAGTGGTTAGGAAAGTCCCTGAATCCAAACATCCCCACGAGCTATGTGAGTAGCAAGCAATTTAAATGAGTATCAAATTCAGCCTCAGCAGCGGAATTACGGGGACAGAGCACTGGGCTGGCTACTGTTTGCTTTGTTGTTTTGTTGTTTGTTTGTTTGTTAAGTGAATTTTAAGGCAACTCTGCTCCCCCAGACACATGAGATGTAAAGAGGCTGTCTGGGGTGATATAGCATCTCCTCATGATTAATTCTCTGCGTGAGAAGAGGTCCCTCCATGGGAATATCACAGGATCCTGTCCTCTGCATCAAGGGAGCTGTACCAAGGTGCCTCCCTTGTGTGTCTGCTTCGATGATGTCTGTTTACCTGCTCCAGACTCCTGCTTGAAAGCTGGGTGCAGCAAGGCAGCACTACTCTCTAGACCCAAGTCTTAGTGATGCACCAGCTTTCTCTGCTTACTTTAACTTCCCATGGGGAGACGAGACTGGAGCTCAGCTTTAACACAAAATACTCAAGTTGGTGTCATTGTTCAGGGCATTATCAGAATTTTGGAGCTCTTCTCCCCCCCTGCTTAGCTGGGGTTCAGTTAGCCTAGCCCTTAAAAAGTGGGAGACCCTCATAAGCAGACATTGTTGCCGTAGGTGGAAGCTCTTTTTTACATCATTTTATTTGAGGATTTATTTGGCTTATTGTATGTGTGTGTATGTTCTTGAGCATGCCTGAAGTATATGTATATATACTGCATGTGTGAAGGTACCCAGGAAGGCCACAAGAGAGTGCTGGAGCCCCTTGAACTGGAATTATATGTAGTGGTGAACTTCCCAGTACAGATGTTGGAAACTGAACTCAGGTCCCTCGCAAGTGCAGCAAGTGTTCTTAACTACTGAGCCTTCTCATCAGCTCTGTCTCTTTCATTTCAATTCTCTTTAAATTTGTCTACTCCCTACAGAATTCATAATACTCACAATGTGATGAGAATTTCACAATCAATTTAAACAAGTTGTGACATGACCATATCAATTCATAGCCATCCATATGTATACAGATCTTGTATGTGTACAATGTGCTACTGAAATAATCTGCGAATGAGAAAAAGGCACACATGTAACATTCTACTTAGTTCCAAAGGAAGCAATTACTTTAAAAAATTCAACCCGAATATGTTTGCGGGAATAAACAAATACAGTGCTACAAAAAACCACTGTTTGTGATATTAACATTCTTAAAGTTTTGCCGCTTTTATTTGTCACATTTATTGTGTGACACATTTAGAACTGCATGATTTTATAACAAGAAACCCATGCTCCCTTTGGATTAAGTTTGGGCCACAGTAGATTATATTATTGTTTACTAGATACTTCTTTTTCCCCATCCATAAGGAAGAAGGACCAGCCTGTTTGAAGCAACAGGGTGTGAATAACCAGGAGACAAGAAGTACTTGCTCTGTGTTTATGTGGTAGAAATCGCCATCTGTTATTCCTGACAGTCACAAGAACAGGAATAGCCTGACCCAGGAAGCCACTTGTCCAGAGGAACTAGGAGATGCTTGATACAGACAGGACCCACCTGGAAGACTGTCCAACCCAGACGAACTCAGCCTACATGAACACTTGAGCCCTGATAACTCACAAACACATAAGAAAGACATGATCATTTTTGGCTGTCTTCGGGTTCTTAGCATCTAGCATGATGGTGACAGCCTATGATCCACAAACTTTATGAAGATGGCATGTCAGTCAAAATGCACGGAAGAAGGAGTAACAGAAGCCTACCTCATGCCGGCCTGTGCAAGGAACACACTGATTAACTGCATCTGTGATTCTAGGCAATGCTGCCTTACATCCTCATTTAAAGGGAGTCGGCCTGTGTGATGGAAGCTATAGCCTCCACCTCTCTGTTTCCCAGTTCTGCTCTCCTCTGGGTTAGTGTGTTACCAGATGAATTACCTCCTTGTGCACACCTGCAGGCGTGCAGAGAGTGTTAGACTAATAGTGTCTAATTCAAAAGAACAACTCTTCCCTGCCATCATTAGCAAAACGCCCAGGGTGGGACTAACTCTTTCTGATTAGAAGATATCTGTAGTCAAATCCCAAGCCAGTCATTCTTCCTGCAGAGAGTGTGCTCTAATTAGTTGGGTGTAGATCGGGTGACCATTTTTAGAGCTGGTAGAGGTGGGAAAAGAACAAATCAACTCTCCCAAACCTCAGGGACTGAAGGCAAGAAAGGCAAAGGGTCTCGAGTGGGAAACAGAGACATACTATTCAAAGGAGAGCACATTAGAAGATGCCAAAAGCCTAACAGACAGAGCTACATGGCACTGGAGGCTTTGCTGGTGGTGGGATGCCCTTTGCTGTGCAACAACATGGGAGAAGTGTCTCAGGCCTCTCCAGAGCCTCCAGGGCAAGTTAAGTTCTTTTCCCTTTGGGCTTTGTGCCTGGCAGCCCTAACCACCCTGTCCCACTTGCTTCACTATCCTTGGGTTTACAGAGTCTCTTGGCCTGTTTGAGCTGTGGTTGCTTGGTCATAACAGAGGCCTTTATTTCCCCCTACACCAACCGGGGGAAATGAGCAAACCCAGATTCTGAAAGAGCTACAAACCAACCTCTGGCAGTTTTGCATAACCTAAAACGTATAGCCAAGTCTTGGATTTGAAGATAATCCAGCATTTCTGAACTGTTCTAGCCAAACACACACACACACACGCACGCACGCACGCACGCACGCACGTACACACACACCAGAAAAACCTCTCTAACCAAGCATGTTTTCCGATACCTAACCTACATAGATTTATGATCTTTCAATGGTGATTCGGTCAGCACTTGAACTCGAAAAGCAGGCACAAGAGCCTTGGAATTGGGACTTGTGGATGAAAACTGGCCAGTTCCTAGTCAGAAGAGGCGTTGAGAGGTGAGAGGTAAGAGTAATCCCACAGGCTCCATCCATTTTGCAGAACCAGAAGAAACTACCAATACAAACCTAGCCTTGTCTGACAAGGTTTCCCCCTTCACTGGTGCTGCGATGCGAATATAAAGAAGCCTCTTACTTATCAATTAAATGGTTATCCTATTTAAACCTTTAGGGACTTAACAACAACCCAAATACCAGGTACAGATCTGCCTCTTTTATACTTTCACTCCCGAGCTCAAACTCTCATTATGTGGGCTGTAGAGTCGCTATCCTGACTCGAAGAAACACAACGGCTGATCTAGCTGGAGCAACGGGCAGATAATAACTAGTATTCGGATATTCAGGATGATTTTATTTTCAGTTAAAAAAAAAGACTGCCACAAATCAGTTACCACATAAAGAAGCCAGAAGTCTTTCTTTTGTTTATATTAGTGTGTGTAGGTTTATGGACATGTTCACATATAGAGCCAGAAATGGACATTGGGTATTCTCCTTAATGATCCTATTCCTTAATTTTGAGACAAGGTCTTATATGGGATGTGAAACTCATTTATTAAGCTAGTCTGGTTGACCAGGGAGAACTTTGGGGAAACAAGAATCTAGACAACTTCATTTTGCTTCTTAAGAGACAAGGGGCAGAATGGGTAAATGGCTATAACTTAAGCTTGAGCAAAGGTTATCAAGTTACACCCCGAGCTGACATTTTTAACTCTAATGAGATAACCCAGAAGAACTTGTGTGTATATTTGGGAAAGCATCTCAGTCAACTGCTCTTCAAGTCTGTCTGCAAGGTAGCTTTGTGAGAGATAAACTTCTTATGGACTGGACTGAAGTCGATTGTTTTGGCTAACGCAATAAAAATATTATAAGGGTTGGCACCAGAAAAACATGTGCAAAAGAGGGAAAACATTTTTTGCTTTGAACTTCCAGTGAGTTACTCTGTTTCCTTGCCTGTCTAGATGCCCTATCTCATGTGAGCTTTCTTTTCACCCTGTCTTTCACAGGGCCCATTTAGGCATTTAGCTCTGGACACAGGACAAAAATAAGGAATCAGAAGTTCAATGAGGCTCCAAGAACTCCATCATCCCTTCCCTCGTCTTCTTCCAGACCTCTCCTTACCTTCAAAATCAAGGACCACAAGTACCTCGCTGTAAGAATCATTTAGTCTGTATACAGTGGTTTCATAACCGTGTGTTAGAATAATAATTTTAAATAAAACACATAAGATTATTAGAGAAACAAGATATAATGAGATCATGATAACAACAGTTTAGGTGTGTTACAGGACTCATGTTGATGAGGGTCATCTTTCTATCTTTCCTGTCAACCATAAGGTGATCTCTTCTGCCACACCAAATGTTCCTCTCACCATGATGCTCTGCCCAGGATCCTGGGGTCAAAGGATCAGGAACTAAGCCCCTTGCATTGGTATGGATTTTAAGGTCAGTTTGTTATATGTATATGCATATTTCTAATCTTGATTAATATAGTGTAATTGTGTAGTTCATTTAAAAATGTAATGTATAATTAGAAAATATAGGTTGTTAATAAATAATCATCAATAATAGTCAAGCTTGTAGTCATGTTAGTTAGATTTTCTAGATGTGCATAGATATATTTTAGATAGGCATTCTTCATATCTTTCAAAGACTGCAAAATATGGCATTTAAAATATTTTAATAACTTAGGGTTTTTCATGACAATGAGACACATCTGCTCCTGGCAGCACCAATCTACTTTAAGAGGATGATGGACATCGAAAAGGCTCCTTATGGAGTTTGATAGCCATTTGGGCAAGAAACTGCTCTTGCCTGGACTAATGCATGAACTGGATACAGAGAACCCGCAGAGAGAGGACTGCTGAACTTGCCTAAAGGTGAGATGGTCTTTCGGTGTTCCTGACCTATGAAAGAGTCTACGAGACATTCTGCAGGACACAGCAGAAAATGACTGAACTGTCTTTTAAATTTCCTGCTTCATGGAAATGTCTGATGGATACTATGGGTCTGTAGGCCGAAGATGGATGCCCCAACGGTACAGAGGAACTTTGGGTGACGGTCCAGGCAGCGAGATGTCTCTGTCATTTCTAGAGTTTTGGATTCCTTGTTTGCTTAGGTAATATTATATCCTTCTGGAGTCTTTGATGGAGTTGAAAAATAAATAGATAGTTATAGTTTTCCATTATTATGATAAAGATAAAATAGATATAAATATTGTAACTGTGATCTCGCTTAATAACTGTTTTGCTACATGAAATTTTCTATGTTAAAGTTAAAGCCTTTCTTTTTTGTTTAAACAGAAAAAGGGCAAATGATGGAGGAGGGCCATCTTTCTATCTGTTGTTTCATTGGTTAAGTAATAAAGAAACTGCTTGGCCTCTGATAGGACAGAAAATTAGGTAGACGGAGTAGACAGAACAGAATGCTGGGAGAAAGATGCTGAGTCAGGGAGTCGCCATGATTCTCCCACCCAACACAGACGCAGGTTAAGATCTTCCCTGGTCAGCCACCTCATGGGCTACACAGATTATTAGAAATGGGTTAGATCAATATGTAAGAGCTAGCCAATAAGAGGCTGGAACTAATGGGCCAAGCAGTGTTTAAAAGAATACAGTTTCCATGTAATTATTTAGGGCATGAGCTAGCTAAGCAGCCGTGAGCTGGGGTGGCAGAAAGCAGTTCGCAGCTCTGCTCCTCTCAACACAGGAAGCCGAGAGTGAGACAGGAAAAGAAATATCACCTACAAGGTCCAGCCCCATTGACCTTCTTCCTGCAGCTAGCTCCTACCACCTGAACTTGCCACGGGTTCCCAGACTGCACTACCAGCTGGAGACCACGTGTCCAGCGTATGAACCTGGGAAGAACAGTTGCATTCAGCCCAGAACAATCAGGAAGCTGGCAATGACCAAGACTTTTGGCAGTCTTTTCTAGCTATGAAACTTAGGGCTTTGGTAATGGCATTCAGCCTCCAAAAGATTCGATAATCCCTCTGTAGGCAGCTGTGTTAAAATAAGCTTAACCAATGCCTCACCTATAAAAAGTACCGTGTCAGTGGAACTTTTGCAAAACCAGGAAACACAAAAGGAAAACTTTTTAAGGGGAAAAATGCATGACGATGGCAAAGAAGGGAGGAAGAGGGAGATTTTTTTTTTTTTAAGATGAGAAAGCAAGATTTTACGGAGTCTCCAAAGTGGATCCAGGTGGTGGTATTAGAAACACACAGAATTGCTGCCACCAGGATTGTTTCGACTTTCTGTTAAAATGTTCTGAGTACCAGCATTGAGTTTTCAGAAATGACAGGGTTGCACATCTACCTCCTTAATACCAAGACGGCAGTGCGGAAAGGCAACCATCACTCAACTCAAAATTACACGCCTTATCTCAGAGTCCATAAAATTCGGGCAGCTTCAAGTAAAGGGTCAGTTCTCCAACACAGTGTTTTCCAAAACGACTATCTTAAACATATATATAGCTATGCAAATTCCACGTTTCCTTTCCTGCTATTTTCAGGTTGTTTTTCAAATTAAACATTAGGCTGTGCAGGGCACAGAGGGTGCTAGATTAAAGGGCCCGCTGCATTCCACAAGGTTTGGGTTTTCCGCATTTGCCTAGAAATAGATTTTTCTCTGGGTGGGCCAGGTAAAATGCAGCAAGTTATTGTTACCTCACTTCCCTTGGCTTGCTGGGTGGAGACGCCAGATGAAAGAGGAGAGACGCAAAGGAGCTTCTGGGGAAGCACAAGAAAGAGATGCTGAATTGGACCCAGAGGTCAGACAGAGCTAACAGCAGCCTTTTCCAATGGACACACAGAGAAGAGATGAAACATTCGCAACAATGTGGCTTACAACCATGTTTGCCTGCCACATGAAATATCAACGAGATGCCACTAACCCAGAGTAAAGCCTCTCTGCATCTACTCCCCTTTGGCTGGCCTATGCAAATGGGCTCTTGGCTGCATTTAATTCACTGATAGTGAGCCTTGGTGAGGAGCTGAATGCTGAATACAATACTCAGCTTGAGTCTTGATAGTATGCCTCAAACAAATGTGTCATTGCATGTCTCAGGGCACCATCTCCAGAGAGCTCATTAAATGATTTGATTTGGCACAACTCCGAAGGAAGGCAGCAGATTCCCTTCCTGTCAGGAGGACCAGGCTGCAGATCAGGACGAGAGCACTTTTCTAAGAGTGAGGTGATTGAAGAACAGTCTTGACCTTGACGAGCTCAGGTGGGGACTTGAGGCCTTAGGTCAACATCAGACTCTTGCCTCTCACATCAGAGCAATCCAGTTCCCTCTGAGATGGAGGAGATGTTGACGGACTAGCTGGGAAGAGACAAGGACTTCGTGCCTCTGGAGAAAAGCGATGCCTCCAAACAGCTATTCTCTCTGTCTCTCGTTATAATTTATGCTGTGAAAAAGCCATGAACTAGTCATCACGACAACGGTGTCCTCTCAACAGCTGTTAAATCTGCTAGTTTAACTTCATGCCATATAGCAATAAGCACCATGGCTTTCAGGGAACAAGTTCTCACTCCATGCTGATTTCTACAGGGGACACTCAATTCTCCCCAAAGCTCACCATTTACTCTGGTCTGTCCGCAGCGGTTCTGACAATGCCCCCACTGACTTCTGCAGCATTGAAGTCTCATCTTTTTTGTGGTTCAACACAGATGGTCAAAATCCAACAAAGACCCTGTGTGAGGCCGCTCTCCATTGAGTGACAAAGTACTCAAGAAAACCAGAGTGCAGGAAAAAAGTTCCATTTGGCTTGTATATTTGGAGACATCAGCTCATGATCAGCTGAATCCATTCCTTCGGACATTACACATAGGAGAAGGATGGTAGTGGAGGCGTGTGGTAAAGTATGCTGCTCCCCTCCTGGCAACTGAGACAGATGATAGATAGGTGGATGGATAGATAGATAGATAGATAGATAGATAGATAGATAGATAGATAGATAGATAGATAGATAGATAGATAGATGCAATGGATGGATTATGGATGGGTGGATGGATGGATGGAGAGATAGATAAATAAATGATAGGTAGGTGGGTAGATAGGTAGAACACAAGAAAGGTGGTCTGGGAACAAGATTGTCTTAATCAGGCTATCTATTGCTGTGAAGAGACACCATGACCATGGCAACTCTTATAAAGTAAAACATTTAATTGAGATGGTAGTTTACAGTTTCAAAGGTTCAGTCTATTATCATCATGGTGGGGAGTATGGTGGCATTCAGGCAGACACGGTGATGGAGAAGTACCCAAGAGACCTATATCTTGCAGGCAACAGGAAGTTGACTAAGACATTGGGCAGTAGCCTGGGTATAAGAAACCTTAAAGCCCACTCTCACAATGACACACTTCCTCCATCAAGGCCATACCCATTCTAACAAAGCCACTCCTCCTAATAGTGCCACTCCCTATGAAATTATGGGGACCAATTACATTCAAACTACCACAAAAATCCAGCCCCTAAAAATGTCTTGTCTTATTTAAGAATATATCTCTTCTGTTCCATTTGATTTTATTATCTCATTCCAAGTTGTATTTTGAATGGTCAACTCACTACCTAACTTTGAAATCTCTTCCTTCTCTCTCAACTGGTTAGAAACATTTTTTGATAATTTCTGTCTTAAGCACACTTTTTTTTAACTTTTATTCTTCTCTCATCCCAACCACAGTTTCCCCTCCTTCTATTCCTCTCAGTCCCTCCTGCCCCCCATCTCTCTTCTCCCCTGGATTAACTCCTCCATTTCCCTTGAAACAAACAAGCATGTCTCCCAGGGGTAGCCACAGAACATAGTCTAACAAGATGCAATAAGACTGGGTAAAAACCCTCATATCAAAGATAGAAGAGGCAACCTAGTAGGAGGAAAGGGTCCCAAATGCAGGCAAAGGCATCAGAAATAACCCTTGTCACTTCCATTATTGGGAGTCCCACAAGAAAAATAAACTACAGAACCAGAAGGTATACACAGAGGACCTAGCTCAGATGCACACAGGGTCGGTGTTTGTTGCTTCAGTCTCTGTAAGTACTTTTGAGCCCTGCTTAGTTGATTCTATGGTATATGGGTTCTCATAGTGTCCTCAACCCCTCTGGCTCCTATAATCCTTCCTCCCCCTCTTCGGTTGGGTTCCCCTGGCTCCACCTAGTGTTTGGCTATGGGCCTCTGCAACTGCTCCTGTCAGTTGCTGTTGCTAGATGATGCCCCTCTGATGACAATTGGGCTAGGCACCAGTCTAGGAGCATAGAAGTGTATCATTAGGAATCATATCATTAATTTTTTTTTCTTTACCAGTTTTGCATGATTCTATCCTAGGTCTCTGGGCTATCCTACCTCTGGTTCACGGCCATCAGGCTGTATAAGGTATGGGTGTCAACTTGGACCAGTCATGGGTTGGCCACTCTGCACCACCATTGCCCTAGCACATCTTACAGATAGGACAGATTGTAGGTTGAAGATTTTGTGACTGGGTTGATGTCCTAGTCACACTACTGGGAGCTTTGCCTGTTTGTAGAAGATGGCCCGTTCAGGCTCAGTGCCCCCATTATTAGGAAGCTTCACTAGAGTTACTAATAGATTCCAGGGAGGATTCACCGCACTAGGTTTCTATATCACCCCGCAAATGCCCCCAATTCCAGTCATCTCTCCCAGTACTTTCTCCCTCTATCTTCTCCCCTACACCTGATCCCTCCTTCTCCCAACACCACTTGCCCCCCCCATCTGTCTGAGAAATCTCTTCTATTTCCTCTTCTTAGGAGATCCTTGGGTGTCCTCTTGAGTCCTTGTTGTTAGTTAGCCTGTCACTTGTATTTTTTTTTTAATCTTAGTCATTCTGACAGGTGTAAGATGGAATCTCAAAATAGTTTTGATTTGCATGTCCCTGATGGCTAAGGATGGTGAACATTTCTTTAAGTGTTTCTCGGCCATTTGAGAGTCCTCTGTTAAAAATTCTTTGTTTAGCTCTGTATCCCTATTTTTAATTAGATTGTTTGATTTGTTCACCTTCAGTTTTTTAATCTCTTTATATATTTTGTATAGTAGCCCTCTTTCAGATGCGGAGCTGGTGAAAGTTGGTGTGCTATAAAGTTGTTAGTATGAATACTTCCAATTTCTTTATGTAAGCAAATTCAGCGCCATGAATTTTCCTCTTATCATCACTTTCATTGTGTCCCATAAGTTTGAGTATGTTGAACATTCATTTTCATTGAATTTTAGGGTGTCTTTCATTTCTCTCTTACATCTGTCTTAACCCAGCAGTCATCTAGAATAGAGTTTTTCAGTTTCCATAAGTGTGTAGGCTTTCTGTTGTTGCTGAAATCCAGTTTTAATCAATGGTAGTCTGATAGGATCAGAGGGTCATTTCAATTTTCTTGTATCTGTTGAGACTTGCTGTGTGACTGGATATGTATGGGATCAGTTTTGGAGACTATTCAATGAGGTGCTGAGATTCTTTTTTGTTTAGGTAAAATGTTCTGTAGATATCTGTTCGGGCCATTTAATTCATACCATCTCTTGGCTCCAGTGTTTCTCGACTTAGTTTTTGTCTGGATGACCTGTTGGTTGGTAAGAGAGGAGTATTGACGTCTTCCACTATCCATGTGTGAGGGCTCATGTGTGACTGAAGTTTTAGTGGTGTTTTCTTCACAAATGTGGGTACTCTTGCATTTGGTGCATAGGTTTAAGAATTGAAAGATTATCTTGGTGGATCTTTCCTAGGATGAGTACAAAGTGTTCCTTCCTGTCTCTTTTTATTAAAATTGACTTGAAGTCTGTTTTGTTAGATATTAAAAAGGCTTTTTTTCCTTTGCTGGAATTGTGGATAGATATTGTTTAGATTTGCTTTTATCATAGAATATCTTGCTTTCTCTATGTATGGTGATTGAAAGCTTTGCTGAATAGAGCAGTCTGGGCTGTGGTCTTTTAGAGTCTAAAGGACATCTGTCCAGGTGTTCTGCCTTTTAGAATCTCAGTTGAGAATTCAGGTATAATTATAATACGTTATTTTTATGTTATTTGCACTTTCTTCCATTGTAGCTTTTAATATTCTTTCTTTGTTTTGTACGTTTAGTGTTTTGAATATTATATGGTTAGGGCATTTTCTTTTCTGGTCCAATCTATTTGTTGTTCTGTAAGCTTCTTGTATCTTTATAGGCATCTCTTTCTTTAGGTTAGGAACATTTTCTTCTATGATTTTCTTGAAAATAATTTGTGGGCCTTTGAGCTGGGATTATTCTCCTTCTTTTGTTCTTATTATTCTTATATTTGGTCTTTTCATCATATTCTAGATTTTCTAGATGCTTTTTGTCAGGAATTTATTTTATAGTTAACATTTTCTTTGACTAATATATCAATTTCTTCTGTCATGTCTTTTACTCTGAGAATCTCTCTTCCATCTCTTGTATTCTGTTGGTGATGCTTATGTCTTTAGTTCCTGTTCACTTTCCTAGATTTTCCATTTCCAGGATCCTCTCACTTTGTGTTCTATTGCTTCTAATTCTATCTTCAGGTTTTGAGTACTTTTATTCATTTCTTTTATGTTTGCTTGTTTGTTCTTGACGGTTTTTAAGGGATTTATGCATTTCCTCCAGTTTTTGTTTGTCTTTTCTTCTATTTCTTTAAAGGGCTGATTCATTTCTACTTTAAGAAGTTCTATCATTTTTATAAAGTTGACTTTAAGGTCATTTTCTTGTGCTTCCGCTTTGTTGGAATATTCAGGGCTTGCTGTAGTAGAATAGTTGGTTTCTAGTGGTGATAGGTTGTCCTGGCTCTTGTTGATTGTGTTATTATGCTTAGTGTCTAGGCATCTGGGTTTGGGTAATTATAGGTTTAGGTGCTGATTTCTGAGTTTATCTTTGTTGGGTGGGTGTTTTTTTTCCCCCTTGGTTTCTGTTTCCTCTCTGGTTTTAAGGCCTGAATGGGCTGTGGTTCTGTTGGCTGGCATGTCCTTTGATCTAGCAAGGTGCCTTCACAGGGGTTCTGGTGGCCTGTGTGACCTCTGTGATTCTAGGTACCTGCATGGTCTGTGGTAAAGCAGGGAGCTTCTGCTAGAGTTATGGGCCAGGATATGGTGACTAGGAGGAGGGGAGCTCTTGAAGCAAAATTGGGCAGGCTCTGAAGGAGTGTTGGTGATCTGCAGGAAGGGGGAAGTCTATCTCGGGCACTGGGTGCCAGTGTGGCCTCTGGTAGAGCAAGAGGCTTCTGCCAGAGACGTAAGAGGGTATATGGTCTAAGAACACTTCTTAATTCCTTTTCTCTATCTGTGCTGTGCACACCTAAGCACAGGTGGCATTGCACATTGAAGGTGGCTATCACCTTACTGGCCTTTTCTATGATAAAAGGGAAAAGGTAGGTTTCTTGGCAATGTCAAAACATAGCATCTTTTAGCTGTCAAAATAAGTCCAGATAGCATGTAAATCCCACCCTACACAGTTTCCTAGTTTATCCCATCTTTTCCCATCCCCACAAAATCTCCCTATCCAAATAATTAGAACCCTGGCATCCACTGTCTCCACCCCACACGTGAGCCTGGCAGGTATTCAAGCTTCTGGGTTCCCATCAACAAACATCTTCAGGGCCTGTACCCCCAAATCTTCCAGAGTTCATTACTTCACCCAGGCTTCTGTGTATTAAATTGCATAGGTGCCAACAATATCTGAAAGCGCCTGCGGTCATCCTGCTGGTTCATCATGAGATGTGTGAGTGCATTAAACGGCTTATGTTGCATGTTTCTTAAGAGATGAATTTTTAGTATTACGTAAATTCAAAATTGGAGAAAAATTATGAGAACCTTAGGGGGACAATCTTCCAAATGTCCTTCATATACATGTACCTGTTATTTGCATGCTGTTTAATTTGCCTATTATTATTAGATTATTTCCCATACACACACACACACACACACACACACACCTTTTTGATGCTTAAACCTTTAAGGGGACATTGCATAATTTTGTTCGGAATAATTCATCACTTATTTTCTAAGAACTATGCCTCTGTGTGAATCATTAATCCAAATGAAAACGATGAAAATCTGGAAATTTAAGGTTTAATTACTTTGTCTTCCATGTTTTCTTTGACTGTCAGCAGCACAGCAGAGTCTCTGAAGCCCAGTGTCTCAGTTCCACACGGCAGGTGTTTGCCATCTTTTCAGACTTCATCTTTCCAGACTTTATTCTAAGTATACTTTCTCAGTTTTCTTTAATTTGGAAGTTTTTCTGCTTTTCTTCAAAAATTATGACTGGCCTCTTATTTTCAATTGATTCGTGCCTTATTGATAAAGTCTGATTATGTTTGTTCATTTGGAGGAAGAATGCCAAAGAAGTATATTTTGTGCTTCCCAGTGTATTCTGTTAGGGCATCTGGTGCAGGATTTTTTTCCCTTTTAATATTCATTAAAAACATGCCAACTAAGGTCAGAGACTAATTTCTTAATCTATGCCCTGATGTGAAAGAACACACATACTTGCACATGCGAACAAGAAACCAAAGAGACTCATTCTTGGTGGTTTTTTCCTTTTTCCTTTCCTTTCCTTTTTTTCTCTGTGTGTGTCTGCCTAACCTATGACTCTGCATAGTGTGATACTATAGGCAGTTATAATATCATGGTAAGTATTAACAGATCTGAACATGTCTAAACATAGATAAAGGAGAGTGAAATTCTAAGAGCTAGAGGAATCTTTTCGCATTCATTATTATATTATGCGACTACCATTACATGTGCAATTATTGTTCACAAAACACCCTTATACCACAAATAATTATGCATGAATGTATAGTTTTATATCTGTATATGTGAAATTCTTCAGCAATTGAGTTTTCAGCAGGTACCAGAGAATTAGGTGACTCCTAGGGGCACTGCTGCATTCCTTCATACATTCAGAAAAACATATCAAACCATATTCTGCACTACCCAGCTCAGAACAAGCAAGTTACCTCTGATCTGTTCAAACATCACAGGACATATTCCAGGAGTCCCAAGTTCAAGATGAAATATTATTCTCTCTTATTACTCATCTCCCCTCTCTCTCCAGTTAAACATTAATTTAGGGTTCAATGATTGAAGTGGAACATAATACAGTGCTCCCAGCTCTTAACTTATGCTGTTGTGGATTGGGCATGTAATGTCCCCATCAGATCATGTCCTGGGGTCTTAGCTAGAGAGCTGAAAGAACTAATTTGGAATGTTCTTGAAACTTTAGGAGATGGGGCTTAGGAGGAAAAAGCCAATGGATGCATATCCTGGAGCTATATTGTCCCTGGAATTTCCCTGTCTTTTTGTTTCCTAGCATCCAAGTGGAGAAGAATACCCACTACACGGGCTCTCACTCCCATGGTGCTTTGCCCAAGTACATGAAGCCGAGCAATCCCACAGTCAATCATCCGAAACCAGGAACCAAATAAATCCCTCCTTCTCTAAGCTGTTTTGTCAAGTATTTTGGTCACAACTATAAAAAGTAGCCAGTGCATGTGGCTGGAGAAATGGCTTAGTGTGAAGGGCCCTGGCTGCTCTTCCAGAGGATCTATGCTTAATTCCCAGCACTCAAATGTTGACACACAATTATCTGTAATTCTAATTAAGGAGATTCAACGCCATCTTCTGGCCTCAGCAGCTACCAGGCACACATGTAGTACATCTACATACATGCAGGCAAACCACCCATACACATAGAATATAAAAGTACTTTATATATGTTATTTCATATATGTAACATATGTAAGGTTACATATGTAGTGCAGATATTTCACCTATAAAAGACTGCTTTGAAAAGCTTTAGTATCGTTAGCCACCAGAGAAGTGCAAGCTAAAGCTACAATGAGGTACCAGTGGGTGGTACAATACTAAATGCTGGAGAGGAGGCAGCAGACTACAATCCTGTAGACTGCTGGTGCACCATACACGATGCAGTCTCTCTGGCAATCTGCTGAGCTGTTTCGCACAACACTAAGCATGAAGCTACATTGCAACCTGGGTACTGCATTCTTGACATTTATTGTAGAGAAATGAATACCTAGGTTCATAAAGAAACCTATACATAGCCAACTGATTTGATAGTTTCCTGGTCAATTTATTATGCTAAAACTGGAAACAACACAGATGCCCTTTAGTGTGTGAATGGTTAAGCAAACCATGGCATACACATCTGAGTAACGAATACTTGGCAGTGAAATAAACTAATACACACCATGCCTTGGCATGATGCAGAAAGAAGAAAAGACAACATCAATAGGGTGTGTTAATATAATATACAAGTCCATCTTCTTACACTCCTGAAATGTGGGGATGGAAAGGGAACTAGTTGTGCCTAAGAGTTAGGATGGAAGATGGAAGGAAATTGGAAGGGGGGGGGGGGGTGATGATGTAAGAGGTAAGTAGGATCCTATGATGGTGGGATTATTACACCCCTTACATTATTGGTGTGGCTATTCCAGGTGTTGTATTTTAAAGTTAGAACATGCTACTACTGGGAGAAACTCAGTACATGATAAATATTGCATAGATAATACACAGGGTTTCTCTGCATCATTTCCTTCAATTGCCTATGTCTGTAATAATGCCCTAAAGTAAAGGTTTTATCATTAAAGATTGCTCTGTGTTTTGATCATGATTTTGCTTCTTCATTCTGTCATCAGGATCAGTGCAAAATTCAGGAACTCCCAAGGGAACACAGAATTAATGAAATGACAAAGTCCCTCCCTGGTCTTTGGCCACTGGGAACTGGTGCTTATTTTGGACAGCTCTATGAAGACCCTAGCACTCAACACAAAGCCCCTCCAAAGTCATATGATGCCAGTGATGCTAGAGGCTTCTTTACAGAGAAACTGATACTTAGAGATGATGCAAAGTAACTCCCACAAAATTCCTAAAGCCCGGGCCATTTGTGGAGCTATTTGCAGGGTAATGTTAATGAAGCTGGGATACCTCACTTGTAGCCCTCTTCAGTGTTCCCCTGAGACACCCAAGTGCTCAGAGACCATGATTCCCAGTTAGAGAGGCAGACATCCAAAACTGTTGCCAGAATTTCTGTTGACAATATGTAGCAAACAGGAGGCACAGCAAGAGTCTGTTCAGTGTGCAGACTGAATGGGCAGAACTTCTAGAAAGCAGTATTTATCAAACTCTCAGAGGGCACACATACGTTCTTTTATCTAATACATTTAGAGTATGTGAGAAACTAGCGGTATTGTCCTAGAGGTTTACAAAGGTGATGAAGCAAAATGATCAAGGTAAGAGGGGCAAGACCTAAGGCCAAGAGTAGCATTCTTTATCCTTGGGCTACATCCAGGCCTTAGAGGCAGCTCTGAGCAGAAGGGGAAGATGCCCCAGGGGTGACAAGGTGTGCTGAAAGGCACTGATCTGAGGATATTTTCATGCAGAAATATACTGGAACAAAGAGTAATTCGGCTATTTACAACAGTTAAAACTACAATGACCATGGAGACTATCAGATCCTTGAATTTAATCATTATTATGGAGAGTCTACTATGACTTGAATGTGGTCCTTCAAAGTTTGATGTTGGAATGTTAGGCTATAGTGGTGAGGCCTTTGAAAGAATTATTTGGGTTTTGAAGGTTTAGCCCATTGAGGGGATTAATGCCTGGTGGTAGTAAGCTCTCAGACTGGGTTAGGTACCAAGTAAGCCTCTGAATATAAAACATCCATGCCCTGAGTAGTGGGTCCCCTGCACACATGTGTTTGGGGCTTCTGCTTTCCACCGTGAGTTGAAGCAGCACAGAGCTTTGACTGGAATTTCAGGTATGATCGCCTGTTCTTGAACCACTCAGCCAGATAATCACAGGTCTAAATAAACTACTCTTTATCACCTAACTAGTCTTAGGCACATTATTATGGCAACACTAAATGATTAAGACAAAGGACATCATATTAATAACCGATGTCTACTTCCAAAAAACATTCTAATATGGATGCAACTGCATTCTCTGCCATATTAATATATTCCTGTTTAATCACCAAATTCATCATAACTTGAGGTAGCTTTAGTGGGGTTCATTCCATATACACTTACAAACCTTAGACCTGTGAGTTAAATATGGTTCATTCTTATACATGTTTTTTTTCTGTTAACAGAGTTCCAAATAAATGTTATTTTCATCATTGCTATTATAATCATCTGTCCCTAATTGTTCCTAAATTTTAAGATTATTAATTAATAATTAATAAATTATTTCATTCAATTTCCTAATTGTTGCTTATTGCTGAAAGTCAAAGTTTAATAACTGATACAAAATAATACACCAAAATTTTTCTGAGAAAATAAAAGTATTTATGAAATGTTTATATTTATTGTTGCTGAGATTAATTGATAAAAGAAAACCATAGGTTTATATGAACTTAGAAAATGAAACGGTCAGGCAGTATGGGTGCACACCTTTAATTCCAACACTTTGGAGGCAGAGGCAGGAGGATCTCTGTGAGTTCAAGGTCACCCTGCTCTATAGAGCAAGTTCCAAGACTGGTTTCATAGCTACTGAGAAATCCTGTCTCAAAAAATCAACCAAAAAAATTTATCTGAAGCCCTTGATCAAAGATGGGCATAAATATTTCCTGACATTTTGACAATTTAGTTATTAAACATAATAAATAAACATGCTACAATAATTTCCTTGGTATTTACTACATTTATTTGAGTGGTTTTTATGTTGGGGTACTTGTTTCATTTTCATTTTTTGGTTTTGGGTTGTTAGGTTTTGAGAGAGGGGCTTTCCCAGGTAACCTAGGCTAGTCTGGATCTCAGAGCCGTTCTTCTGTGCCCTTTGTGCTGGGACTACAGGCCTGCACCACCACATACAGCTTCTTCCTGTTGAACATTCAAATCATTTAACTTCTTTAAAGTATTGAGAAGAATGTGTCATCAAGTTTTTTTAAATCAACTCCTTTAACTAATTTGCATTAATGGCCTTACTTTGTGAAAATATTTATTATCAACTTACAAAGTCAAGAGTTTTTGGCATAAACGTATTAACCTGTTTCTACTAATAAGTAATATCATTAAGCAAACACCCCAATGACAATTGTCTCAAGTTGATATCAGCATACTCTGGAATCCCTTTCATCATCAATCTTTGTCACTTTTGTTCCTAGAAAAAGTTATCAAATTAAGTCATGGTAGCCAAGCAAAATATATAAACAAGCAAAAGAGTGTACTTCACCTAGGGGGTGAATATTGGAACATTTGAGAACATCTGCAAGCATGAAATCAGAAAGTACCAGATCAAGGAGAGGTCTAGTTACAAGGTCAGTTGAGCAATTAATGGGTAAAGAGAAGGAATGTCATAGAAAAGCGGAAGCACGCATTATTCCTTCCTGTGTGAAAGCTGTTGAGTCTGTGCTTGAAAATAAGGCAAAGACATAGAAAAGGTGAGTACTACAGCTGATGTATGATTTCTTGTTGCATAAAGGCAGCTGGGCCTATTATTTATTTGGAAGGATTAACAAGTCTCTGGAGAGCAAAAACCAGGGACTGCTAATGGCATCGGTGAGAGTCTAGCAAAAATATTTAGAGGAGTATTCTTCTACAAATTAATAATCAGAGTATTATCAATCGCTTAACTATGGTATTTGTGAAGGGCATTCTGGAAGAAGGACTTAAACATAGTAAACGAATCATTTGGTTCACAGTAAAATGCTACGGGACAGCTGCACACTCTGCAGCTGCAATAGTGACGTGAAAGGTTTGCAACAGAGCCTGCTTTGAAATTGTCGCTCTTCCAGCCATTTATCTTTTCATTCACAGAGAAACTCGCTGTTTTGAGAATTGAGGTGACAAGGAAATAGCCAGTTACCTCCACATTTCCCCGTCAATTTCCTCACCCTGGTATTGCAGAAAGGCAAGGGAGCTCACAAACGTCAGACAAGAGTGTACACTTGACTTTCCCTTAAGCAAGGAATCAGCACGATGCCCTGGGTACTTGGCATGCATGTATTTGGTTATTTTCAACCACGAGACAATATTAAGGACAACTGATTCCAGTTGTGATGAGTGCTCAGAAAGAACAGTGCTGTTTGATAGGAAATGCATGCCATACTCCACCTGTAGTCTGCGGAAATCAGGAAGGCTATCGTTAAAAAAAAAAAAAAAACTTTAAGAACTCAAGCATGGTTCTGAATGAAATCCCAGATCAACCTGTGTTTTACATGGTACCTAAAAGATAATGCTGGGAAACTGAGTCATTGATTCTAGAAACACTAAAATAGTCATTGAAGTGACAGCTTCCGAGTTTAATCAATTGCGCTAGGAGATGGCCCAGACATGGGAATGCATGTACGGAAACAGAGGTGTCAAAACTTGCTCCAGTATTTCTGGCGTACCTACTAGGTTGGTGTCATTTGATAACGGGAAAACTACAGGAGGGGATGAGAATTACAAAAGGATCTATGTGTGCAATTTCCAGCACATTGTATCTCAAGTTTTAAAGAGTGGTGTGCCAGAAATGAGAGTCACTAATACAAGAAAGATTTCTAAATCTGCAGGCAGAGAGAATATAAACTCAGAATAGAACATGGATAATAGAGGGTGTCTTGGCCTTGTCCCAGACATCTCCAGCAGCCAAAGGCCTAGAAATATGCTTCTAAGTAGAAGCTGGAGAAGCAGAAGAGAAAGCATCACAGAGTCAAAGGTAGAGTTGGATTCAAGCCAAAGTCCCAGCGGATCTTACAGTGTCAGTAAATTCTCTCAATGGCCACCTAGACATGGGGTTTAAATTGCCACAAAGAAATAATTTTAACTGCTTAAAATTCAACTCTGCAGGTGAAACCAGTAGTTAAAAACGGTCTAATTGGCTATCAAAAAATGGCAGCAATTAGTTATCTCAAACTATTTAAGCTAATTAAACAGAAATAAAATGCAATTAAAATGCAATTATTCAGCTGAAATAACTACAGTTTATATGCTTAAAAACCACATATGCCTATTAGTTACTTTGGTGTTGTGGGATTTTCTCTGAGGAGACACGAATAAATATCTATTTATTTTACATAAGGCCACTGATAACAGACCAACAAACAATTCTACCAAACCCCAGCGTAGTGAACCCATTAGGTTATTGGGGCTGCATCTAAGAGCATAAAGTTTTGCTTAGGGCAGCATGAGTGACTCAAAGGCAACTTACCAAAGGTCCACTCAGCCTCAGTGACAGCCCATGAAGAGTTCATCTCTGTGAGAATCATTGTCTCTTCTACCCTAACTTTGAATGTGTTCTTTTTTCTGACCAAGCTGCACTTCTTAAAGATCTGTTCTCTTTTAATCTCCTGATCGTCACTGTAAACCTGACTAAATACCACCATCAGTAACTATGCCCAAACCTGAATGTTATGTTGGTTTTGATATTTCTTTCCACAAAATTAACTAGTCCAGAACTTTTCAATTCTGTCTACTTGGATTTTCAGAACACAGTCCAAACACAAAGAATGACCTCTTACCTGGTTCCTAGTGCAGCTCTCATCCCCATGTGAAACCTCTGGAACATTTGTTGTGAGAATTTCGGTCAAAACTCGGGCCTTCTTAGCATCCCATTATCCTCTGATCAGCCCATTCTAGGCTGTCTCTAGCTTGCATCTCCAAATTCTTTCTCCCACAAACACATTCCAAAGACCTAAGAATCATGTGGTCAGGTTTAATCCCAACGATTCGTTTTCTACAGCAATTTTCTGGATTAGCGATGTCTGCACCACTTTCGCCATAACACCTGGCGGAGCGGATTTAAGAAAGGAAAGATTTATTTTGGGCTACAGCTCGGTGCTTTCGGTGATTCAGGGAGAGCAAAGCAGTGGTGGAGCAGCTAAGTTTGAGGTAGCAGGACCGTGGGACAGAAGCTGTTAACATCACAGAAAACTAAGAGGCAGAAAGGTCACAACAAAGACTAGAAGGTAGATATGACCTCAAAGGCCTGCCCCCAGAGACCTACTTGAGACAGTTAGACCACACTTCACAAGGGTTCCAGAGAATACTAAAGCAGTACCACCTACTGGGGATAACCAAAACACTAGCCTGTTGTATATATGCCAGATTCAGAATGTAAAAACACTGACAAATAGAGTTCACATCCCTACAAAACTCGTGGAAGATCTTTCAAAGAAGGCGTAAGGTTAAATCTGCGCTATTTTTCCTGCCCAACTCATTAGAATCATCATGTGTTCACAAGAAGACGTAAAGACAACCTAATGCCATAAGTATTGTTTCAGCTATTGACATTGGTGGCTTGAGGAGTAAATGTCTTTGAAATCAGATACCAGTGATCACCATGGACCCACTAAGTGTGATGGACCATTACACCAAGTGTGGGCAATGGGGTTTTAAATCACTTAACAGAATATCTCATTTTTGTGCCTGAGTAAAGTGGTCTAACCTCTGCCCTAGAGAAGACCAGAAAGACAACTAACCCAAAGTAAGCACTCATCACTGGCTAGATACTTTGCACCGAATGTATCATTTAATTTTAATAATAATCATATAGGGATGATCTTAGAATTAGCCTATTTTACAGAAGAAAGCTTATATATTTAGCACAAAATTCCAAGGAATTTTAATTGAGTCAATATAATGTAGAATAGAAGAGATCAAGTTTCTAGCCCTAAACTAACATATAAAAAGATATTTAATAAAATTTTGATTATATTATTAAAATAACAAACAGTATAGAATTTTCAGTGAAGGGAATTGTGGTAGTTTGAGTGATAATGGTCGCCATAGGGTCATATATCTGAATACTTGGTCCCCACGCAGTGAAACTGTATGAGAAGAATTAGGTGGTGTGGCCTTATTGAAGGAAATTGTCACAGGTTGTAGGCTTTGCAGTTCCGTAAGCCCAGGCCACTCCAATATGCTCATCCTGCATTGTGGTTTTGTCTCAAGATGTAAGCTCTCGGCTATTGATCCAGCCAGCACCAAGCCTGCCCGGTGACTGCCATTCTTCCTGCCATGGTAACTATAAAGTCTGACTCTCTGAAACTACAAATCCCAGGTAAACACTTTTCCTTTATAAATGACATTGGTTGTGGAATCTTAGTGACTAGGACAGAAATAGTCTGTGCTTACTGGAGTGATTGAGAAATGCAAGTTTCAAGAGTATTTGAAAAGAAAAACCTGCCCCCTTGAGTATTTAAATATCATTTAATGTCTAGTGTACCATAGGCACTAAGCTACCGGCTAGTGCTAAAAGCCAGTAAGATAGACTATAAACCACATGTACATGAAAGGGACAAGCAGAGAAAAGAAAAATACACCCCTCCAGGTATAGGTGTGTCGCAAAAAATCTTTAGGGCAAATTATTATGTGATGTGTTCTACCCCTCCCTCCCTCCCTCCCTTTTCCTCCTCCTCTCTGACTTCCTCCTTATTTTTTCTCTCTCTCCCTTTCTGTCTGATGTTTTCATCCACAGATCTGTAGGAAGACATGAGGCAGGCCATACCTTTCACCATTACCCATGTAATCAGTCCATCTACACTTCTTAGTTTGCCTAACACTGTTCCCGTGTTTGCTTGATATCCTGACATAATTATAAACAGGGCTCTGTGTTTCCCCTCTCAAAAATTTCATTTGGAATATAAATCATATGAAATCATTATACAAAATACTTACCTCACAAGAAACAAGGAATAGAAAGATACACACTCTTTTCAACACACCCACAAGTGAAAACTACCCAAAGGGAAAAATGGGTTTTTAAATCAACCTTCTATTCCTGGAAGGAATTCCTGGCAAGGTTTTGCTTTTTGTAGAGTCAGGGAAATTGGTGGTTAGGAGTAAGGGAAGTAAGAAAGAGTGAGCTGTCACAGATGTTCTGTCCAAAAGGACCAGACTCGGGTTCCTCAACTATTCTCTGGGGAATATTCTGGAGGCCCGAAGTGAGGCTACTAGCCCAATTATTTTCATGTGTTTTTTTGTCTCTTCCAGGAGTTTCCATCTGAATCTATCCCATGAGCAGCTCACCCATCATATACTTACTAGAATTCTTAAATTCCTCTGCAACTTTCTCTTCCTCTGTTATTTCTATCTTAGACACTTCCAGATATTTTCACTAGTAGCAAGTGACAAGAAAGACCAACATCATTCCCAATGCATTTCTTACTCATACATATCCATGTTTTATGGAAAGACCGGTCCTGAGAGCTCACCAGCTCTCCAGACCCACCTCCTTCAAGTTCTCATCTCTCTTGAGTCAGTGAAATGCCTTGTCTTAGGTTGAATTTTCCTCAAATCACAAACCACCCTAGGCTAGGTTTGGGTTCATATGGCTTGTTTAGGAGGTGATGAGAAGGAGAGAGATGAGAATGAATGTGGAGAAATGATCTGGAGAGAGGAAGATAACAAGGTCTTCCACAGACAGTAGAGCCAATGCCCTCCCGGAGACTAAACCACACTTACTCCAGCAGGTGGGTCTGTGAGGAAGCTGGGTAACAGGATCATTGTCCCACCTCTCAACTGACTTGCAGTCTCATACACTGTCCCATTGCTGTTGGTTGTTTTTACTTGTTACTCTTGGTTCTTTGCTCTTCAGGGAGCTGCCACCCAGCTCCCAAATAAATCACACGGAGGCTTATTCTTTCTTATGAATGCCTGGCCTTAGCTTAGCTTATTTCTAGTCAACTTTTCTTAAATTATCCAGTCCATCTTTTGCCTCTGGGCCTTTCCCTTTCTCTATTCTACATATTTTTATTTCTTACTCCGTGACTTGCTGTGTAGCTGGCACCTGATATTCTCTCTCTGTCTCCTTTTCTCATTTCTCAATCTGCAATCCTCTCTTCCCAGATTTCCCCTTCTATTTATTCTTTCTGCCTGCCAACCCTGCCAATCCTTTCTCCTGTGTGGCTATTGGGTGCTCAGCTCTTTATTAGACCATCAGGGGTTTTAGACAGGCAAAGCAACACAGCTTCCCAGAGTTAAGCAAATGTATCATAAATAATGCAACATATCTTTGCATCATTAAACAAATGTTCCGCAGCATAAACGAATGTAACACATCTTCAACTAATATTCTACAACATCACATCTTGAAGATGTATACTCAGGGCTAGCATCACCTTTTACCAAACGGTACCTTCAGAGAGTCACAAGCAGTCTTTGGTGTGTTCTGAAGATCATTTAGAAAATTCCAAGTGTTCCAGACATCATCTGACTTTGGAGTCTTGATGTAGATAAATTTCATTAGTACAATAACCAAAGAAGCATTTAAAGTAGCGATATGCATAAGGGTAGTATTAATCACTAATTGTGACCTAAAAATATATAAACAAATGCAGTATATAATATAGCATAACTTTATCCCTATACTAAAAAGAACAAAATCTTCCACTTCCGGGAGAATGGGTAGAACTGAAAATCCAAGCACACTGCGGATTCCACTCTCCTCTTGTCAGTCATTTCTAGGACTTCCTTTATTTCCAATCTGAGAAACAATTCTAACTTGTTCCTCAACTCTTTTTCTTCTTTACCGATTGCAAACAGGGCAGGAACCTGGAGGCAGAAGTTGACGCAGAGGCCATGGAAGGAGGCTGCTTATTGGCCTTCTCAGCCTGCTTTCTTATAGAACCCAGGACAAGCCCAGGGAAGGCACCACCCACAAGGGGTTGGGTCCTTCTCCATCAATCACAAATTAAGAAAATGCCCTACAGCTGGATCCTCCAGAGGCGTTTTTCCGGTTGAAGCACCCTCCTCTCTGATGACTCTAGCTAGAGTTGATACAAAATTAGCCAGTACAGGTGGGAAAATGTCTGCTCGCGTCTCCCTTTCTTCTAATCTGTGACCTGAACACAGTTCTCTCCTAATGCCCTCACCTGACCCTCAGGTGCTTCATCCCAGCTGTTCCTCGCCCTCTCCTCTTCAGTCTGATGAGCGGTGCTGACCTAGAAAGTCTTGCCACCTCTTGTCAGTTCCTTTTAAGTCTTTGCATACTAAAAAAAAAAAAGAAACCTTCCCTTCCCAGAGCCTTTCAGAGCCCCTCCCACTTCACCGGACGGGCTCAGCATGGAGCCTGTCACCGGAGTACTGATTTCACTTTGGCTACCGATTTGCCCTGTGTACCAGACTGCTAAAGCTGGAAGAATTCCAGATCCAGCTCAAAGCTTGACTTCATGCTTTATATGAATTGTCTCCAGGGTTGTTTTGAAGGAAAGCACACCCTCTGCGTCCACATATGTTCCGTAGGCTATGGCGACTGATGGGGATGCTAACGCGCCTCGACAACGCGGATGGTGCTAGCAGCAGGCTCCTTGCCCCTGGTGGTTAATCAGCGTGCACTGGGAGTGGGGTGGTGAGCCTCAGAGCGCCGGACACTGCAAGTGTAAGAAGCTTGAGTAGGAAAGCTTGTAGTACTGGTTGTGGTATTGACTGATTTTCTCTACATTGCATATCTCCACTGGTCCTGGAGAACAGAAGTCCCAGACTTCTGGAGCCTTCCTGGATCCTGGAACACAAATAATAGCCATTATTAAAGGCCATTACATAGGACTGAAACCTTGAAGCAAAGCCCATAATATCTGCTAAGCTGAATCTTACGGACACTTTCCGTTTAGGATGGAAGCAGCGGACCCATGAGGTGCAGCACCTGCCCGGGGCAGGGAAATACTCTAGGAAGTTCCAGACAAAGAACACAGGTTTGGGGCTGGTTCATGACATACACCCAGGCTCTGTTCTCTCTCCAAATGAACAGTGAGACAAGACGGGGGAGTGACAGTTCACCTCCGGGACATTCAAAGAACGGTGATAGAAATAAAAGATGGTGAATTCGCCCACCACTCCAGCCCAGTCTGTGTCTGAAGTTGATTACTTCGCCTGTAGGCTTTTTGTCTTTGTTCTTCCCCATCCAGGAACGTTTTATTTATTTTTTTTCATGAGAGACATGTGCATCTTCTAAGGGCTTCACTTTTCAACTCCCCTCGCCCACACCTGCCTTTCTCATCTAAAATTATTCATTATCTGGGGGCCATGAATTGACCAGAATCATCATCAGGAACATAGCTGACCCTCACGCTGCTACAGTGGGCCTTTGCTATGCTAAATACTACACATGGAGAAGCTCATGTCTCCCACAGAAGTCTAGGAGGGAGGTCTCCTTTCAGTAATTCCTGCTGGGATGTGGATGAAGTTTATTCCACAGAGATTTGTATTCTAGTCTCTGATAGGACAATGTTGATAAGACGACAGGGGCCTTGAAGAGGTGAAACCTACTTAGGAGGTACGCAAGTATAGAGAGAGTGCTCCCCAATGGAGCACCGTTCTTGGCTCCTCGGATGGATGCATACAGAAAGTGGTTTTCCTAAGACTAACCCAGTCACTTCCCAGTGTCTTTGGCTGCCTATCTTATCATGGTGTCTCCCCCGCACGCACACACTGCCACCACTGCCGTAATTTTGGACCCTCAGAACTTTGCCAAACATCCTCATTAAAGTATCCAAGCTAAGATGTTACACTGCAGCAAACAAGAAAGGAGGACAATCCCTCCTTACACTAAAGGAAACAAGTATCGGCTCTCCTTCTTCCTACTATGTCTCACACTGGTACCCTAAACCTTCTACTAGGTCCAGAGTGTGCTTCTCTGTCCCTGCCCATTGCCTTGCATAGGTGACAGAGCAAAGGCCACCTGGTCTAGACCGGTCCATGTGATTCACAGCCACAAGTCAGTAAAACTTTAGGTAGCATACGAACAGTTTCTCTCCTGTGCTTCCAGGATGCTGTGAAAGCACACCCCCGCCACACTGTCAACCCATGAGAATCAACAAAAGGAAAGCAGAGGGCATGAACACATCTGCCAGTCAGTCAGTGACCCGGGCCAGTTAGCAACTCGAACCTACCTAGTCTAGACAGCTGACCTTTGCGCAGACACATGCTTAGCATATAGATGACAAATATTTTAACTAACTAAACTTTAAGATGGTTTGCTAACTACTGGCAGCTGATGGATACGGCTGCAAACAAAGTTACAAATGACTTGCCAAAAGCTTCACGGGCAACAGCGGTACAGTAAGAGTCCAACACTTGAGTGCTTCTGCTAGCATTGTCTCCCTTTCTCTTGCCCACCATTCTTCTTCTATTCAGCTCTACTTATTGAGGGCTTTCTATTTCCCAGGAACCCCGACAAGTGTCCTTATATGTGAGTTATCGCGTTAGTGATTGTCTGATGCTGTTAGGAGTGCCGACAGCGGTGTCCAGAAACGCTAGCGAAGCCATCGGCTTGTTCAAGGCCACGCACTTAGGAAAAGACTGAGCCTCAATCCATCTTGGAGCTGCTTCAACTGTTTTCCAAACTCCCAAGTTCTCTTGGGGGAAAATTTATAACCATTTGTCTTAGTTAGGTTTCTATTGCTACAGCTAAGATCATGACCAAAAGAAGTCTGGGGAAGAAAGGATTAATTTGGCTTGCTGGTTGCAATCCATCCTTGGGGAAAGTCAAGGCAGAGACTCAAGGCAGGAATCTGGAGTTAAGGACTAAAAGTTCAGGCCATGGAGAAATGGTGCTTAGGGGCTTCATCAGCCTGCTTTCTAATATAACTGAGGACCACCTGCTGAGGTGTGGCACCACCCACAGTGAGCTGGGCCCTCCCACAGCAATCATTAATAAGAATGCTCTACAGACACGATGCCTACAGGCAGTCAGAAAGAGGGAGGCATTTTCTCTATTGAGATTCTTCTTTCCACTCTAGCTTGTATCGAGTTGACAAAAGAGCCAAGCAGGACACCATTATTAGAGAAAAATGTTAATGACTAATTATTCTGAAAATCTCTTGGTTCCCAGATTTTCCAAGGGACCACTTCAAAACTGTGATGCTTGCTTACGCAAAGTTTTCTGTGGCTTCGTAACGGCTTTAGGACTACTAAATTCAATTCTCCGGAGATGTGCCTTAAGCTGTGCTTTTTCACGTAAGAAATTTAGAGAAAGACATTGATAGGCAAGAGTTGGTAGTGCATCCAGGATTGTAGGACTCAGTTATCAGCTTCAGCCTTCGGTGTGGAGGAAGAGCAGCAGCCATCCAGGTCCCTTCGGTGGATGTTAAGTCAGGATTTCTCTGTTCAGCAGTTGCCTCGTTTCCAGAGGCATGTGAATGGAGGATGCTTCATGGAAGAGAGCCCTGTAAAGGCACACAAGGTCCTGCGTTTAAGGATCCTATGGATGACTTGATGATCCACTGGCACCATCTTCAAATTCTTGATCATTTTTAAACACTACAATGTATTTCGTTTTGTACTGAACACCAGAAACAAGGTGACCTTGTGCAGTGGTCTGGAACCTCCAATTGCATAGATAAGGGTGGTCTCATTGCCCCTCAGTTTTTGACTCTGTTATCACAAGCCCCCCCCCCCTCCAAGCCTAAGCTCCAGTCATAAGATCAGAAAAGCTTTTCCTTGAGTTCAATAGATTCCGCGGTACCTTCATGAACATCCAGTCCCATGATGGTGAGCTAACAGCAGAATTGCCAGTTGAATTTCAGAAGCAGTGGTCCTCACCTAGGCCATGGAAGGAGGTTGGTTAAAATGTTAGCAGGAGGCTTGAGCCAGCTAACGAAAGAGGCTGTCCTTTCAGACTGTCCCTTTGCCCACACTCACATGTTCCTTCCTGTAAATCCTTGTCCCCAAGTCTTCTCACGCGGAGAAGGGATCACTCTGAGTGGATGACTGTTTCATTTTCACCCTGAGGATAACGCAGAACACCTTTGCGGCTATTTTAATACAAGCAAATCATGAAATAGCCCCTTGCACTTTTTAACCTTTGTAAATAAAAAACCGAACATAGGGCCCCATAATAAAAACCAGGGCAAGGTTTTTATTCCCCCACGTAAAGAATGAGCTCGCACATCACAGCGCGAAGCGCAGTGCCCTTCTGCCTTGGTCCCGGTTCGGAACAGTAAGAGATAGGCAGATGAACCCAAAAGAAGGGAATGGGGCTGTGAAAGTAGTGACTTTTTTACCCCGCGATAAGAGACTGCGACCTCTCTGAAGGTAAACTAATCGGAAACTGTAAACAGATTGCGTTGCCGCATAGAGCCGCCTGAGAGGGCTTTATTAAAAATGCCTCCAAAGTATATTACACTTTCTGTTATACCAGCTGGAGCTCCAATGAAGGAGGGAGTTTATAGAGGAACTGCTGAACACAATTTTATTAGCATGCTTGTTCCCCTGATTGTAATAAGCAGAGAAATCAGGCTTATTGGTTTGGTTACTTGAAACGTGAATACCTTTGCACACAACTGCAACCACTGCGCACAGCAAAAGTTCCTTCCCGCATTTGGGAGGGAACTTGAAAATGGTTTCGGGTGATGCCAGGAAATCTTACTTAAGTCCTGTCTTCTATGAAACCATGCTGTTGTTAGTCAGTAGCGCGATTTCCACAGTCTCCTGTGAAGAAGGCAAAATCCGACCGAATGTGGGATATCGTTCAGAACACTGAGAAACAGCAGCATGCCGCTGTGAAATCAGTCACAGTTCAAAGCGAGATAAGACACGCAAGGATGCCAAGGTGATCTGCAAATTCAACACGGGAAGGGGTAGAAGAGAACAGACATGCTCTTTTTAGGTTTTATGCCTTCAGGGAGACATCTAAAAGAGCTATTGATTTAACATGCTCGGAAATTAGTTATGATACCAATACCATACAGCTAACCACATGAGAGAATGAAGGCAGATCGTATCGTGGAATACAGGAGTCTTCCTGTGTAAATCCCATTAGGACCAAGAGGGAGTTAGTCATACATCCAAATCCCAGTTGGTCCCTCGCCTCTCTAAGCCCAGACACAGACACCCTTGTTCTCAATGATCTGCGTATTTATCTATTTCACATAAATCAGAAATTTAATAAAAATAATCCACTAACATGGCCATTCAAGACATGAATCATGAAGGCTGTATGTATAAATCACACAACCCTCGAAAGCATTTATGATACAGCTCCTTTCATGCAACCGCCCTATGTTTGGGAGAGTTAAATCATAAAGGGGGAGGAAAATGCAGTAAATAAACCAGAAAAAAAATCAATGGTTCGCCAAACTAATGAACAAAATGTCTAGATGCCACTAGCCTGAATGACTCTCTTAGAAATTTGAGCTAGGGGCAAGATTTTTCAAGGGTCTACTATATTCAGCAAGGCAACAGGGTATGCTGGTAGCCCATGGTTTCTTTAAGAAATGTTTCTAAGAAAAGGAAACTCTAAGGAGGAAAAAAGAGATAATGGATTCAGAAGAACAAAAATTAAAATACCCAGTGGGGGCCTGAAATGTTGACTGACAGCCTCCGTGTGCTGTGTAAACGCTATCGATTGTCACCCCACCTTTCCACATGCCCCTCTCTAAATGTCTGCTATTTTCTGAGCAATTGCTTCTCATTACCTCGCTCCTGTGGCTGGAAAGGAAGCTGGTTGCCCTCTGAGAATGGTACTGAACGCTTATGCTCTGATTTCTTAGCGCATCTCCTAACCATCTCTGCCCTGCTGAACTGCCAGTAAGCTGCACAGCATAGACTAGGGCTATGGATCCCCCCCCCCCCCCGGCTAGGAGTGTTGCCTCTGCCATTGGCTCTACAGCACTGCTGTGTGTGCTGATCTGTGCTGTACTTCCTGGCCCTTCATGCCGGAAGCATCTACTTCAGTGGTTCTCAACCTTCTGAACGCTGCGACCCTTGCTACAGTTCCTCAGTGACCCCCAGCCATGAAATCATTTCATTGCTGCTTCATAACTGTAATGTTGCTGCAATTATGAATCATAATCTAAACCTCTGATGTGCAACCCCACATGTTGAGAACACTAAAGTGACTTTGGACCTTATGTTGTTCTTATCCGTATTTCTTTTGTATCTCCCTCGGTCCTAGGAAGATTCCTGTGCAGGGGGACTTTGTCTATCTTGTGTTATGATAGTGTCCAATATTTTCCTACTCATAGGTGCTAAATGTGTTTTTATTGACTAAGAAATGGGATGACAGTGATAACTGTGTCGTTGGGCAGAAACAATGAATCAAGGTCCATCTTTCTGGATGCTGTAGTTTAGCAAACAGATGCAGTATAGTGTAGTGCATAGAGTCACCTGTCATCTTCGTTAGTGGTCCTACACAAGCCTTCCCAAAATAGCCATGACCAGTGGCAGATGAGCCCAGAATTGTAAGAGTGATTAGGAAGGGTCATTTTTGCTCTTGGGATGCTCACATCTTTGAGCAGACTCGAAGAGGAGGCTACATCACACTCAGTTCCTCCATGTGCTCACCCACGCTGTATAATAAATACCCTTGAATGTTAAACCAAAATCCCGTGTGCAAGACAAGAGGAAGCGGCAGAAGAAACTCACGTCGCTTCCTTACCATTCATTCAAGGACTCTAACCTTCTGCCTGCCCTTGTGACTAGCTAATTATAGGGACAAAATGGACATTCAGAAGGAAATGACAGATTGGGGAATGAAGGAGGGATGGGTCTGCATTATGGGTTTGGAATATTCTATGAGGCCCAAGGCTGTCAAGTCCCAGGTCAGAGAAGACAAGCGCAGTCTGCATCATCTTACTGGGTTTACAGAGCGTGCTGAGGACCTTTACATGGAAGCAAGCGCCTACATCTGGTCTCATCAGAGAAACAGGGGCCTCATATGAGGGTCTGTTCAAATGCTACACCTGCCTTCTTATGTCCCCAGGCTCTTCTTCTAGTTCCTGGGGCCTCAGTTTACCCATATTTCCTGCATTACTTCAAAGAGGAGCAGGGAGACTTAATTAATGTTTGTCAAGCACATCTTATATGAAAGGAATCGTGCGCAGTGAGTTCAAAGTAGTCTTGGCCCTGTTGTTTCTTTCATGTACGCTTAGAAGATTTTGCAGCCTTGATAAGAATTTGAAAAAAAAAAGGAAAGAAAGAAAGAAAAAGAAAAACACCATTTGTTCATATATTTGGACTGGGTCTTCTCATTACAATACTGTCTGAACTCTCTTTGCCTATCACAGGAAAGTGAGTAAGAATCTAACAGTCACCTTGGTGAGTAACAGCATCATTTTCTATGTGGGCAAAGTTTGAAATGTGAAGACTTTTCCATTCATTTATCACACACACACACACACACACACACACACGGTCTCACAAGGACATCATTTATTCTCCTGCCTCCATTTTTACCTTGCCTCCTCTCCTTCAGTATTTCTGCTAAAACCATTCAAGTCCTTATTGTTTCTTCTACTCTGGTAAATTTCAGTGAGGTAATCTCACCCCCAACAATAAAAAATAAAATTATTTTTTGACATATTTTTTCTCTCCCTTGTATTTCTCTCATATTCGATTCACTTATGGGATTCTCATTGCCTTGGTCTTAAATCCAAAATTAGGAGGAAAATATTCAAAGTCCTTCATAATATGGTTTCCCTGCCACCAGATCTCCAGCTCCTCCACAAACGTAGCTTTACTTTAAGCAGGCTGAGTGTCGGTGCTCTGGCTGTGAACATGGTGACTGAATCTTTACCCAACATCTAACTCCTGGGTTTCACTTTCTTCATCAAGGCAGCCCGCCCTGGCCATGTACACCCACTCTTCCTCAGCTGTGAGAACCCCCGTGCTATCTGACTGAAGACCACCTGTTTCTAATTTAACTCATATCAGTCTATGAATCCCCCAAGAACAGGATGAAGATGTTCTTCTCGGTGTCCCCAGCATTCCCACAAGCTGGCGGTGCTCCCTACACATTTGGAACACATACATATGGAAAGGAGGTGGGTTCAGGAATGTTTAAAATCCAGAAGTTTCCGAAGCATCCTCTTTTCTGACTGAAATTCAACAGTCAAGAAAAGCCTGAAGAAACTGGTTTGCTTGCAGGTGGACAATTCCCAAACAGTTGAGAAGGAACGGGATGTGAAACCTTCTGATTATCTTAATTGAAAGCTTCTAAGATATAAATTCTAGCAAAGCACCGCCACTCTTCATTTACAGGTCCCAGAGAGGACAGAATAAACCACCAGCTAGTCAGATCAAGAAGGAACTAAACATCATTAATTCATCTTAATCTTCAAGATGATTTCAGGGTGTAGCCAATCAATGTAGAGCAAAAGAGACTGAGAACTTGGGGGGCAGCTGTGTCATTGATCTGCAGCGCCCCAACATGGCTGATATTATTGCCTGGGAAGCCCTTGGTTTTACAGATGTTGGGTTCCATTAGGAATGCAAATATAATAATCTCCTTCAGGGTAAGCAGAGTTATCAGTTCTAGACAAAAAGCTTCCAGCTGATGGTGAATATAAAATGTAGAAAACACAGACCTTCTGTCCATCCAAGGTCAGTGCGGATAGTAGCTGTAACAAATAATCAATCTGCCTCATCCCACCTGGTCCAGACATCTTGTTGTTATGACCTGTACTTGGGAGCAAGTACCTACATCTGGCCATTCAGAAATTTGCCCATTTGGTTTTGGGGGTTTTCTTTTACCTATACCTCAAATTATTATATAACAATGTATTTATTATTAGGTGGTAGTTGTACTTCCATGTGCAACTATTTTTTATGAACCCTTATGATAAAAAGAAGAGAAATAAAGCATGGGATGGGTGACAAGAACAAGCCCCCCAAATTTCTTTTCGAGGTTGTGTTTCTTCTAGTCCTGTTTCTCAAGTTGTTGTTTATTTTCATGAGTTGATTTTATTTTGCTTAGTTTTTTTTTTAATTTCCTAAAACCAAGACACTCTCAGACCATAAAACCCTCTTTCCTTTTCAGGATCACCTTCCTTTGAGAGTGTTGTAAAGATAAATGCAGCTCTACTGCATGTCCGAATCCTTCTAAGAAAACTATTGGCAAAACTATAGTTTATTGTTTCCTCTTGTGGCTTCCTTCCCAAGTCCGAGATTGCCACCAGATTCTGTATTCTGAGGAGACAAGTTCTGAGTCCTGGTAGAAGGGCTACCCTGTGGGGAATGAATGAAGGCAAGTCCTGAATGTGCTAGCCCTTGCTTTAATCATTTTACTAGAAAGCAAATGGGATTGTACAACCCATGGGCATCTCATCCATAAGGGAAAGAATCTTGAAAGATGAGGAGGATTGTGCTCAGCATCCTTAAGGTCCTTCATAGGGCTATACCCTGGTTAAGTCAGTCCAGTGCATTTCCCCCACTAGTAACCCTTCATGAAGGTTCCTTTCTTCCTGCCTCTGACAGGATATTCCAACTCATGTTTGCCATATAATTGAGTGCTTGGGTTCTTATTCTTTAGTTTAAAACTGTCACAGAGAGTATATACATGTACTCAAGGTAGGAATTCTGAAATTGTTTTCTTGAGTCAAGGAGATCCTAGTGAACAGCTTCCCACCTTGAGCACTTTGAGTTGAGTTTCTGCCTCTCTTTTAAATAAAGATGCCAATAAAGTGGCTGCATTTAGTAGTTAACGACAACTGTCTTTTTGGAATAACATGTAACTAAATCTTAGGATTTTCCATGGGCAAAAGCTGAGTAATATTAAACAACAGAATCCAGCTAACTTCTAAAGGCAAAGGGGTCCTTAACTGACTTGACCCAGTGTAGACAGTCAGCTAAAAGTGGTCCCTAGACAAGCCTTCATTAAGTACAGGGATGGACAACTTAGAATAGGATGTTGCCTGTTCACCCTCCATATGAGTCAGACCTGTGAGAAAACTCTGGATGTCCAAATATACTCCTACACTTTGGAATCTAAAGATTGCCCTTGACATTAAATCCTTGCTATGAGTTATATCAACAAAGTGCAGCTTCTTACCATGCATTTCTTTGGAACCATGTCTAGAAGTTCACTGCTATAGAAGGCTCTGGAGTCTGTATCTACTACCTGCCACAAAGCATCACGTAAGGAAAGGAGCCTGAGCCCCACGGCTTCAGTTTGCCGAGAACAATGACAATTCCCAGTGCCCTATCATTCCAGTCCTGGGGAGAATGATGGAAAACCCTTGTGGGCACGGCATGGTGGGTTTGAACCCTGGCTATTTTCCTCTGCATGTTTTGATATCAACACATGTTTAGGATGGCTTTGCTTTCTACCAAAGCATGTGTTTCTAAATCTAGTCATTTGCTTCTTCAAAGTGCCTCTGGGGGTCACTGACCTCTAGATGACAAATTTCAATGAAGCTGGCATCCAAAGGATGAATTTTTCTACACCACCATTCTTAGCGCCTAACTGTTCAATCTTCAGTTTCGTGACTTAGCCGATGTCGTATGAGCTTTAGAATGTTCTTGGGGTCTGCCAGATCAGCAGTAGGGGGCTCCTAAGAAATAGGACTCCCTTTTCTACCGTCCCAATTTGAAGTCCAGCTCTGTGGCAGTGTGATGGGCTTCAGGGTGTCTGCTCTGATGTGCCTCTAGAGTCTCCATTCGCAGTCATGTGACCTAATGTAACCTCTGTCTCAGTTTAATGACCGATAAGTGTGGACAGGAATGGATGACCCACTTTTTGAATCATAATCCTCACTGAGATGTGTTGACATGGGTGAAAATGTCCACGAGAACCACCTAGTGTAAATGTGGTCTCGACACTGAGAAGGCATTTATATTCCTCATATTGTTAAGAGTATTGAAACTCAGAATTGATAAAGACTTTAGAAAGTATTAAATAAGGGGGGAGGGGGATAGGAATGGTTTTTGCATCATCATTCTTACCATCATCTCTACTTATATCTACTTTATATAAGAAACTGGAATATGAACTATGAGACTACTTGGATGTCTTCTCTCTGGTGTCCTTAGCTATTGTTTCCATACCGTTTATTATTCTCTTCCCCTTACATCATTTTTCAAAGCTGTAAACTCAGTATCCAGTCTCGCATTTGATATTTATTTAGCACTGTATCATGTGTATTGGTACAGCATAGCTGTAGCCATCGTTCAAGGTTTTAAATTGCTGTCAGCTGATCATATCATGATGGACACTTGGGGGTTAATAATAGTGTTACCTAACCCAATCCGTCGTCTCAGTTAAAACAAGTTCCAGAGAAGAAAAGTCATATTTTCCTTGAAGGATGCAAGTTATTTCCAGAAGCAAGACTGAAATCTCTCTAACATCTCGTTCTCTTAGCTTCCCACTCAGTGTGCATTGAACCACCTCACTGGTTCGATGGGAAGACCACGTGAGTGAATGCCTGCATCTAAATTCTTGACGAATGTCTAGTGGTTTCAATGAGAATGCCCCCATTGACTACTTGGTCCCCAGTTGACAGAACAGTTTGGGAAAGATTAAGAGGTATGACCTGGTTGGAGGAGATGTGTCACCGGGGGTGTGGCTTTGAAGTGTGCCTCTCTCTCTTCCTCTAACTTTCAGATCCAGATGTGAGGTCTCTACAGCTGTGCCTTTGCTCCAGTATCATAGACTCTAACCCTCTAAAGCTGCAAGCCCCAATTAAAAACTTTCTTTTGTAAGTTGTCTTGTTCAAGATGTTCTCTCATAGTACTAGAAGAGTGACTGAGACAGAAGTCCTGAGCATCTGCCTTTCTCCTTAGTGTTTCTGTAGTCAGTGTTCTCGGGGGGTCGGGGGGATAGAGACTGAGCATTGCTCACAAGCATCAAGCAAGGTCATCTAGGGGTTGGAATGCTCCCTCACCTCCATAAGTTGTGGTTGAATATCCATTGAAACTTTGAGATCTTACATGATACACCTCCCTCCAAGAAAGAACCCCACTAGCTGTTCTCAGTGAAGATTAGTGCATTGTCTCTGTCTCAGACCTGCAAGTCCATAGTGTTTTAATGGGCTTCAGAGTGGCCTTTAAAAGCTGTCAAGGCAAAGAGTAGAAGATGCCTACTCTGGTGAGTGGATTTTCCTCCAAAGAGTTCTTTGCTCTCAAAACCCTTCCTCTGTGGTTATTGCACACTCCTTATTCCCCCATAAAATGATCAGAGCAATAGCTGCATTGTGCCTCACTGCCAACAATCCAAGGGCTTTCTTTAGGGGATCAGAAAGGGTTTTGTTACTTCCTTCCCCCATCCAAGGGAGCACCCTGACTCTCCACAGGGCCGGATCTAGTATGAGCGCCCACTTGCAGTCTAGACAGCAGGCTAAGAGAGGGGCTAATGTTAGGTTTCAGCAGACACAGCAGCCTGTTTGTCATGGCTCTTCTGCCCACGGTGATGCCTTTGATCTTGATCCCAGCAAACCACAGTCATCGACAAAGGTAGAATGGGCTTCAGCTTCTGAAAAGCCCTAATGGAAATCCCCTTCACTCCCCATTCCCTCCACAGCCCCTCTCTACTGCTTCTGATTTAGCTGCCCTGTTTAGCCCTAAATCCATCTGTAAAGCCAGCATTAGAGCCAGAACCAAGCCAGCATGAGTCATGTGGCATCCTGCTTTGGATATCCGGGGCACAGCTGACCAGTTGGGAAAGTACATGGCCCTTTACTTAGCCAGGCACCTTAATCATGGATTCCAGGCCCAGTGATCCTTGTTTGATTTTCCCTGAGAACAGGCTGGACTGAGCTGGTCCTTGGAGAGGAGCAATCATTTCTAAATGGGCAGGTGGTTAGAGAGCTCGCGACGAACAGCAGCAGCAAATGCACTCAGGCTCTCTGTGGTCCAGGAAGGAATGCACTGTGCTGGAATGCCGCTGTCATCACGCTGCAGAGCTTTGCAAACAAGACCCAGTCCCTGGGCAACACTGGGCTGTGTGTGTGTGTGTGTGTGTGTGTGTGTGTGTGTGTGTGTGTGTTTCCTTTGTGAGGGACTGAATAACGTGGAACAGGTTTGCTTGGTTCACAGGCCTCAGGTCAAGGCAAGTGCCCCAAGAACTGGGGCCAGCTCCATGGAAATCATGCTACTTTGGAAGTGTCTAACCTGTCATTTTACAAAAAAAAAAAAAAATGGAAACCTGGAAGAGGAAAACTTAATTAAGGCTTGAGTTCACCAAGACTTCCTAGAACTCTCCCAAGCCAGAACATAAGCCCTGAGCCTAAGACTCACCTGCTAAGCCCAACTTGCAGGCTCAGAACTCAATTCCTGGCTATAGACTTTAGATTACTCTGTCTACACACACACTCTCTCTATATATTTTCTTTACTAGTATATATTAATTATACCAAGTGGTGGCTTCCTTTATGGTAATTTTGTACATGCATGTATAAAAGTTTAATTATATTCACCCCTGCTCTTCTCTTCAGGCCCCCAACCATTCCCTGGTCCTCACCCTCCTCTTTTACAGCCCCTCTTTTACTGTTGAGACTTTTTCCAGCTCCCACTCACTAGAGGAAACATTGTTACTTTCCTTTCTGAATCCACCTTATTTCCTGGACCATGCTGATCTTCCTTTTTCTGTTTTCCTCCACATGACATGATTTCACTCTTCTTGGGATAAGTAACATCCAGTTGCTATGGCATTCTGGACCCCAAACATCAACAACTGATTCGGTATGGTGTTTACTAACCAATTAATGTCTAATGGCATCACATTCTTTAGGAGCCAAACGACAGTGAAATACACATATTCAAATCTCATTCACACGTTCAAGATTATTAGGCCTCTTACTAAGCCTCATTCTCAGAGAAGATAGAGACCTAGCCATTTTCTCTTTAGGCCGTATGTTCTGCTCTTTGAGAGAAGAGGGAGGAGGATGGAAAGGAGAAGGAAGAAGGGAGAGAGAGGGAGAAATTTGCTTGGTGGTCAAAATATTTGCTGAAGACAGCGGGAGGAGGTGTGCTGGCAGCTGGCTTCACAGAGGGCAGAAGGCTATGGCACCCACTGGCCTTGAGTCCCGGGAAGGTGGAGAGGGCGGCATTTGACAGGTGCCTGGCTCGAGTCCTACCAGCCTGGACAATCAAAAGCTCTGCTCTGCTTGGCTCTCTTTTGTGACAAGTTTTTGAGATCCAGCTGCTCTCTGCACTTGGCTCCAAAACCCACAGCTTCCTCTGCCCTATTGAACTGGGGCATCCCTAGCAGGGAGCGAGTCTGGGTACTAGCTAAAGCCACCATAGTCCGAGTAAGAGCTCGCGGACAAGGAAATGATACCAACCAAGATAGGGAGAGTGGGGAGGGCTTTGGGCAGCAAAGGAGGCAGAGTCGAGAGACTTGGTATCTTTGTTGCTGGCAAAAAGAAAAATAAAACAGTTTCACATCCTCGCAGGTTGGGAAACCCTGTCTCTTCACTCAGCAAGGGACACATTGTCTGCTAGCCCCCATGTCAGCGCCACCTCTTTCTGGACCATTAGTACATTGGTAGTACGCGTGATTCCCTGTCAAGATATCTTCAGACTCACGGCTTCTGCTGCTTCCCTGAGTTCTCCACGAGCTGTTGCGAGTGTGTAGATTTCTGAGCAACTGGTTGCTGTTGTTCCCCAAACTCCTCCCGGAACCCACGCTCTGCTGTAGTAGAAGCAAGAAAGGCTGGACCTGGTCCTGGAGCGGCTGCTGGTACATTGGCGCCCTCACCCTCAGTCAAGAGCTCATTGGGAGTTTGTTTGTAAAGTAGTGGTTCTCAACCTTCCTAGTGCTGTGACCCTCCAGTACAGCTCCTCATGATGCGGTGACCCCCAACCATAAAATCATTTCATTGCTACTGGAGAACTGTAACTTTTCTGCTATTAAGAATCATAGTAGAACTATCTGATATGAAGGAGAGCTGATATGTGAGCCTCGTGAAAGGATTGTTCAACCCCAAAGAGGTCACAACACACACATTGAAAACCACTATTGTGGAGGGCCCCATCCCTCTCCCCTCTGAGGTTTCTGACACCAGAATTCCACACTGTCAATCCCATCTCTGTTTACAAAAGATGGCAACTTCTGAATGCCACCCCCTGAAGGTCCTGTGCTTCCTCCATCTGTTAAAGGAGACATATTAAATGAAATATTAATTTCTTCCAGTGTCGCCATTAGAAATTCTCTGTCTCTCTCTCTCTCTCTGTCTCTCTCTGTCTCTCTCTCTCTCTCTCTCTCTCTCTCTCTCTCTCTCTCACGCACACACACACACACACACACACACACACACTTTATATTTTTGCCTCAGAAAACACCTTTAGCAAAAGCATCTTCACAAAGAGCAGCTGGGAACTCTGGATGAAGAAGCAGTGGGGAATTTGCCTTCCAGTCCCAGGAAATCACACACCGTCCCCTAGTGCAGCAGTTCTCAAGCTGTGGGTCGAGACCCCCACAGGGGTTGCATGTCAGACATTTACATTATGATTCATAACAGTAGCAAAATTACAGTTATGAAGTGGTAACAAAATAATTTTATGGCTGGGGTCCCCACAACGTCTGGAACAGTATTAAGGGGTCGCAGCATTTGGAAGGCTGAGGACCACTGCTCTAGTGTCTTCCGCCTTTGAAACCTTCAGAGCTTCCTGTTTCTCTCTTTAGATGGCTGGTTTCCTTCACAGGTTTAAAATCTGCTGTGACTTCTAAGCGCTTCTCAACCTCTAACAACTATCAATCACTGCTCAACGCGAACTCCACAGTCCTCTGTGGGCGATTTCTGCCCACTGGCCTTCCCGACTTAGCTGTCACTCTCTCTTCCTAGTTAACACGCTTCATCCAGCTCACTCTTGGTTCCAAAGCGCCCTTCCCCTGACACTTTCACCCCCACTGAGCAATTTCATTCCATTCTTGTGGTTGACATGATGCATAGGGAGTCAGAGAACTGAGGGGATTTACCCAAGTTCACACTACTGATGTGGCGAAGGTCAGGCAGCCACATTCAAGCTTCTGAAGCTTTTGACTCAATGCTTCCTTCCTCTTTTCTATCTTGCTGCCCAGTCGGCTCTGCAGTGTTCATTCTGGTCTTAATCTCTGCAGACTCCATCATGGATACTTTGACTAGCCAATGTCCTCTATGAAATAAGTTGTTTGCATTACTTCTTTAATTGTATGAATATGTGTATGTATATATGTGTGTGTATGTATATGTATATGAAAATATGTGCATATATATGTATATAAATGCACCACATGTGTGCAGGAGCCCACGGAACCCAGAAGAGGATGTTAGATTCCTGGCACTGGAGTTGTGAATCACCTAATGTAGGTGCCAGGAACTGAGCCCAGGTCCACTGAAATGATTTTCAACCCTGGGACACCTTCCAGCCCTGCATTACTGATTTCTAGTTAGGTCTTCCAGATTGCTCTTTCTGTTCGAAACTTAAGTGGCTAAGACCACTGGACCTAGTCAAACCTTACGAGTTCACACTATTTTAGATAAACATCTAATGATAATCCTTGGGTACCCAGGTATTTCAGTCAAACTCTTTCTCTTACTTGAGCATCTGTCTCTAGTACAGGACAAAATCCAGGTATGCATAAGTGGCAAATTGCTTATAGAAAAGTCTCCCAAAGGTCTTGGAAGCTTCCAGAAAGACTTTTGTGGGGTTTTTTTTTTCTCCACCAAAATCAAGAAGTGCAGGATTCTCACAAGGAAACGAGTTCTTGCACAATTCCCACCAACTCCCCCGGTAACTCCACCCTAAAGCCTTTTTTGGGCCGCACATTCCACCCTTTCCCCAAACACGGGTTTCTGCCGCGTCACACCTTCTTATAGTTCAGAGAAGGTTCAGGTGAGCCACCGAACTCTCGAGACTAAAAGTGACCCTAGAGCTTTTCTCGTTGCTCCTCCCCGGAAATGAGTCCAGTTGGCTGGCCATGCCTGGGTAGTTTCCGAGACAGCGAAGTCGGCTTGAATGAAAGCAGGGAGCAGCAGTTGCGTCCATCCGAAGGCAAGGAATGATTGCTCAGGAAACCTTGCCCGATTCTGCCCACATCTCTCCCTGACGACAACAAAAGGAAGACGCTAATGTCAGCTTGTTTGTTCGTTTGTGTTTTAGGAAATAAAAGAAGAGTTGTTTGTTCTTTTTATTTTGCTCACTTGCTTTTTAAAAATGATGTTTTCAAAGGTAGGGAGGGCAATATTATGAATGTTTGGAAGCCAATGAACTCCAACCAATATAAGGAAATACGAATATAAAGGAATTCCAAGTGATGGGGGCACGGGGGTGGGGAGTTACCATTTCACCTGGGTGCTTCTTAGTATATGCTTTCAAAAGCTTCCTTCAGAAGACAGGCTTCATTGCCCTCGAGTTGCTTTCAATCATCAGAACTTGGGGACAGATTTGAAAATAGTTATTTTTCTCATGAACTTGAGGAAGTAGGGGAAGCAATTAGATCTTGTGATTTTTAAGGCTGCACTGAGGATAAGGTAAGAAAATATCATAAATTTTATTTCCTGCTTTCTTGCCAATTGACAGAAATGTGCAGTCCATATGAATTCATATAACAAGGGTGGAATGTTGGAAAAACCAATAAAGATTTTGTGGTCTGACCTATAATAAATGTAGTTTGATTTAGAGTCTGTTTTTCACAACATGGCAAAATGAATCATAAAATAATGGGCCCTGAAACTCCTGCATTTTTAACAATAGCCTGGGGACAGTTTACGGTGTAATGAATTGTAATTAACCCCCCTTCAAACTCTTTTATGAGTATTCTGCCAATTAGCTCCGCATGCTTACTAATGACTCATGGCCGGTGCGTGTCTTTACAGAACCCGGTTTCACAGGGCACATCTCCCTGTTAACTCAGCACAAGTGTGCAGCCAGTTGGGATGACACACGTGGATGAGACTACCTTCAACAGCATCCCCCACCTTGCTAACCCGATGGACTCCACCATCACCCTCCCAGCCCACGGGAACCACAGTGGCTTGCGGTGACAGAATAGTTTGGTTTCTGATGGATTGCAAGGAATGCTTCACTCCCCACGGACACATCTGCTGCTACTTAGCACCAGTGTATATAATGCTACTAATTGTGGAGCCATCTTTGTTTTCTTTACTTCGCACTCTGGTTAGAATTATTTTATCTTTGTGGTTCGTGGATCTCTGCCATCGACAACATAAGTCCACTCTAGAGAAAATACAGCAACCAAAAGGCTGCCTCCTTACGCTGATCCGCATTGGATTTGGCAGCACCAATTGCATGCTTCCTTCGCTACTAGTTCTGACCTTGCTATGTCAAGAGTTGACTTTTCCTTTCAAGAAAGCAGAGAGCCTCCCCTGGCCTGCAAACCGAGAAGAAAGAACTACCCCGAAGACCCGAGACCTGCTTTACAACCCACGTGCTGAGAAAATAATCACAGGCCAAGTCAAACTCTTTCCTTTAGAGGCCATGCCAACAAGTTCGAAGAGAATTTAGGACACCACCCACCAATAGTAGCAATGGAGCTACACTGACATTTCAGCTCCATCTGAAGGAATGAGGAGGGCAGGCTCTGATGTCATGAAAGCGTTGAAGACGAATTTCTGTAGTATCACACCACATGCCATGCCCTGGAGAATCCAAACTGCATGGGATTGTTTTACCACCAAGCTTTAGTTGTCCACCCTTCAGGAGATGGTTTTTCTAGAATGAAAGAAAACTCTTCCTGAGTGGAAAGGGCCTGAGGGAAAGTACCCCGAGTGTTCGCCTCAACAGCTCAACACACTCAAGGGAGTTGCTTGGACAGGACAGTGGTGCCCTTCTCAATGAGGAGCAGGGGGCAGAGGAAGAAAGCAGCTCCCACTGCACTGCTTGGGTCCTTTAGAATCCCAGCTTTTATCCCAACAGAAAATATCTTCTCTGACTGAATGGCAAGGTATTCTTTAAAGTTCCTATCAGCTTCTTTGCCTTCTTTGGCTGTCCTCTTTTTTAACGGTTGCTTTCTTTTAAGCCACAGCTGTCCTAGTCAGCAACGACAGCTCCACCGCGACCAGCAGCAGCTAGGCTGCAAGAGCCGCAGCCTGAGGAAGTTCTGTTCCCTCAGGCACAGACTCTTTCAAAGCTACTAGGAGAACTTAACCTAAACCTCTGTCTGGCTAAAGAACTCAAGATTCAAAGGTTGAGGTAGAATCCTGCTTCCCAGAGAGGTTGAATAGCAAGCAGCTCACCTAACTCATCTTCTCCAATCTCTCAAGAAATCCTCAAGTGGTTTCTCTCCCCTCCTTATTATAAACCCTTCCCCTGGCTCTCTCTCCTACTTCCTGTCAGCTAGTTGCTGACTCAGCCTCTGGCCCACGGGTGAATTTGATTTAATCAACCACATCTTTATATCATTAAACAAATGTTCCAGAGCATAACAAAAGTAACACACCTTAAAATAATATTCTACAACACTTTCCTCACCCTAATGTAAAGAACTAAAAAATGAGAATATACTTTTCCCTTGCCAAAAACAACTAAATAAAAGTGACTATAACTCCAGGGGGTGGAACTTTTAGCAAGGCCCCATCATACATAGAAGTGAGCAAAGGGGCAGGAGGAGTAGCTCAGCGGCTAAGAGGACTGGCTGCTCTTTTAGAGGTGCTAAGTTCAAATCCCAGCACCCCCATGGTGGCTCACAAGTATCTATAATTGTAGTCTCACAAGATCTAATGCCCTCTTCTAGTGTATAAATGCATATACAGGCAAAACAATCCATACACATAAAGTACCTAAATAAATAAACCTTTAAAGAAAGAAAGAGAGGTGGTCTAGAGTTTCGGCAGCTCCTGCCTTGGCTCTGGTCCTCTCTTGATTTCTACCAGAGGCTCTGAAGCTAGAGAGAAACAAGGAACGCTAGAAGATGTTTCAGGTAAGCCAGTAGCCTGTAGCCCATAAGGAGATTTCACGATGTCTACGGGGCCTATCTTCCCTACCGGATGATCCACAGGTTGTTCCTGCTTAGTCTATATGTCTCATTGCATCTCCCATTTATGGGCCAGGATTGGACTTCTTCATCCAGCAATTGGTGAATGATGAGCTTGGGTTTTGACTCTGGAAGATGTTAACTGAGAAACCTATAGACTGTTATAAGTCAGTGCTGGACAATGAAGGACTTTGAGAGTAAAGCTAAAGAAAGCAAGTCACAATAAAGAGCTGGAGAGAGCAGACATGAAGGCAGGTTTTTCACCCCCACCCCCGAGCTGACTTTTCCACTTGTTTAGTGTCAAATGAATACCTACTGGACCTTCTGCCCTTAAGGAAGTTCAAAGATATGCCATTCTCTGATTTAAGGCAGGTTGGTGTTTTGTTTTGAACATGCTCAGTAACAAGAACGGAAAAGGAGCTGAGGCTGTACACCTTAGGCCCGAACCCAGTTCTACTGCAAGAGCTCTGAAGGTTTTGCTAATCTACAACTGGTTTTTTGACTCAAGAAAGTGCTGTGTCTAACACTCCTTAGTCACAGGGCTGTGGGGATTAATCCCCATAAGCACGGCACTTCCAGTGAGGGACTACTAAATAAATGCTTTCCCCTGGTGTGGTCTGACTGATAGCAGACTTCCTCCCTCTTCCTAGAACCCTGCATGATTTTCTCCCTATACAAATCGTTTTATTGAGCAACCAAACTCTTCAGTTGATGAAAAGTACTCTTTGTACAAAGATGTCCTGAGATTTCCAAAGGTGCAGATCCCTCTACAACCTATATGCCTCAACCTACAGATGCTTACATAACAGGTAAATCACAATTCAAACTTTTAAACCCATTAGCATCCTGGTTATTCATATCATACAGTGTAAGTCTTAAAAAATCAGCGTTTTCAACTAGCTAGCCAAGCTTGTGAATTCATGTTGAGGTTGGTAATGGAGTGAATATGATCACCATTCCACACCTGGATTATGCTTTACATATATCTGATTAATGCCGTGGCAGGGGCACAGTGTATTAAGTTTGGTTATTTATTTTTTTAGTTTATCACAGAAGAGCAGTTCAGTAAGAAACAGTGGTTTGCCATGACTTGCCTCATTGAGAGAATCTATTTTCTGTGAGTTTTCCTTCGTGCATACTGGGGTACCAACCCAGCTTGGCTTTTAAGGGACGTTTTTATAAAATAAGTCAAATAAGAGCCTACATTGCTAGGATTACACAGTTAAGTATATCATCAATAATTTCCCATCCAATATTCAGAGTTGAGAACTATCCTAGCAGGTGCCCACACTCTGGTTTGCATCAACACATAGTTTCTATTCCTTTGTGAAGTGCCAGAGGAAGCGATTAGTAAATAAAACTTGGGAGTCAGATATTAGGGTAAAAACCTGATAGATCCAAAGAGCAATGGAGGAATGACCAGCTGATTCTACCTCTCCACCTTCCCAGATTGAAAAGGCCCGTGAAGCTTTCGAAGTTCCTCTCAATTCCTTCCTGTGTGTCTTTCTATCCTAATCTGGATCGGCCAAAACTCTATGGTTTATTCTGGCCAGCTGAACATGGACTGGGCCCTCTGATTCAAGATTCAACTTGATTGTCAGTCTCAGAGGGACCATGTGAACAAATCCCCTGCAACAACTTTGGAATTTGAGAAAACTAAAATCTCAGATTTAATTGCTGCCTTCTGAACTGCTTAGTGGAGTTTCTTATCTTGCTGTTTAGACAAAACAAGAAGCTGATATTTCATTCTAGCTCTAGTCCTCTATGTGATCTAATCTCAGCTGTTTTCTGTGTCTTGCCTGAGGTTGCAGAGGAGACTGGGGAATGGGAGAAGAACCAGGCAGCACACTTCATGGCTGCCTCTTTTTCTAGAAACCACTTAAAGGAACTTAGGAGGGCTCTGTTGGGCAGTGAAGAAAAGCTATGATAAAAGAAAATCAATAGCCTGTTGCTATGGGAACAGAAAAGTAAATCAATCTCAAAATATGCTATAAATTATCCTAAAGGATTATGTAAAACCTTAATAAAATACATATCTCTTTCTAGTTTGAAATGGAAGGTGAATCTCAGAAATGGAGTTAGTCAGCTACCTTTAACTAAACATAAAAAATATTTATGTTTGAACATAATCTTTTCTTTGTTTTTGGCAAATGATTGTATATATGTGTGTGTATGTATTATATATATGATATATGAGTACATATATGTGTGAATATAAGTGTGTAATATATGTGATGTGTGTATGTACATTTATGGCATATAAAGAAGAACTGGATTTTTTTTTCCTTTCAAAACATTAAAATACATTTTGCTTGCTGTGTTCTAGTAACCTCTACCTTCTGTTCTCCCACAAGAGGTATCAATGATGCAGTTAAGGTACATTCCTTTGTATTAAATCCTTCTACTTCAGATGATTTTGTTTAGGGACATACCATATATCACATCATATAAATAATAAATAACCATATAATCACAAACCAATTTTCGCAAGCCAAATTGGACTTAATATTAGTCTTTGTACATTTTAACTCAAAGGGTATATATACAGACCTTGACCCTGCCTTCCAGGAACTTAAAGAAAAGGAAAAAAACCCTGCTCAATGCCTGATTTGCCTACAGGAGATAATCTTAGAACCAGTTCCGTGAAGGTCAGCTAGATAGTCCCATCATTTACAGGTCAAGAGGGGTGTAATTAGAGGAAAGCGATAAGGCTGGGCATGTAATTTGAGCAGAGATGAGAGAGTAGATCTGTGATCCCTACAGAGGCAGTGATCATGCTACAGGGGATTTTACCATTCAACTCAATAGTCCTACGTCTTTTATTTAATGTGTTTTACTTAGCATACTCTATTTATATATAGTTATCTAAAGACCAAGGCAAGAGTCTGTCTGACTCACTTCTCAAACAATATGTACTTTCAATGCAATAAAAAAAAAAGTGAAGAGTATCTCAGCTCACACTGCAATATAAGGCTTCCAACCTAAAATCTTCTGGGGATCATGCTCTCGGGAATTTAAGGATGAAAACAAAGGCACAGTAAATAATCTAAATGAAAGATTTAAAATACAGAAAATAAGGGGAATATGACCTGTTTTATTTTTTGATTTGGTGCTATCGAGACCTATAAAATGGAGGGACGATTAGAGTACAAAGTTTCTCTGATGAGGACCAGGAGCTGAGCTAATCTATGGATATAGAGATGCGTATCTAGAAGGTCATTGATACTATGTTCATTTTTCAAAATAGGTTCACTGGTAGAGCCTTAGACTCCCCAGACACAGGTTCTTGGACAGATATACAATAACATCTTTTCTATCATAGAACAGGTTTTTAATTTGATTGGAAAGCAGTTGATAACCCCTACAAAACTCATCACACTGTTGCCTGTGGATATGTGTTAGCATGCTGGTCAATATTATAGCTCACAGAGTTCACACACAGGTAAAACTGTTAATTTTTTCCCCAGAACTCTTCATAGTACCTTCTAGAACTATGAAAGCTGCCCATCACAAAGGAAGCTTCTAGATCAGTATCAACTTAACTTCTCAACATCCTGGGACCAAAGTATGCAGTGTCAAAAGAAATGGTGCAATGCCATCATACCAAGTACTTTTATTGAGAAATAATTTTACCAAATTTCCATGTAAATAGACCAATATACCTGGGTATATCCTGGCAGTATTTTTAATAATAAGATAAACAAAGTATCAAACACATGCCTACTCAGAAGAAAAATATCTGAGTACATAAATTTTATGGTTATATAGGAAGTAGACAAATTTAGAATTTATTTGTTTTATGGAACCTCAATAAAACTTGAATTTAATAATTGAGAATATAAAGGAAAATACACCAAGAATAAGAAATAGAAGCACAGATATAACTAATACTAAAATATTTATAGAAAAATAAGAAGTTCATAAAAACAGGTATAAAATTTTAGAAATATTTATATTAAAAGCTTTAGAGAAATTTATAATTGTTGAAAAATGAAAAAAAGTTTTTGCAATAATCAGAGAGTAAAATAGAAAATGATACCTGGTCAAAATTCACAGAACAACTCCACCTGGGATGCCCAGTCACATTGAATATAACCACAGCACAACTCCTTCACATAAGACTTGGAGAACATGAAAGAGGGGGCAGAAAGACAGAAAGAACTGTGAGATTGTCTCCTAGAAATAACAGGGAATCTACACCCTCATGAAACCTCAACAATATGGCTCCCTAAACAGGGCCTGAACAAGTCCACCAAGACATGCTAACATGGAAAAGACAAATCTTATGAGGTCATCCCATAGGCAAAGGACTATAGGCAACTAAGGAATGTTGACATCGAGACACATCGTAGCATGATTTCTAATTGATCGTAATAATAAAATCCCAGAGTCAGATATTAGGGAGTGAAAGCTGAAAGATCAGAGAAACAGAGCCGCCAGCCGCTAGTTCTTACCTCTATGAAATCCTCAGAACCAAGGGGACAAGATCCTGCCTCTATGAATCCTCAGACTAAATGCCTTGAGTTATTATCTCCTCCTGCCTTATATTCCTCTCTCTGTCTATCCATATCTCTTATTGTCTCTACCTCCCTAGTCTTGGGATTAAAGGCACGTGACTCCCAAGTACTGGGATTAAAGGTGTGAGCCACCAACAACTGGTTATGTTTCTCTTTTAGACTAGATCAATCTTGTGTAGCCCAGGGTGGTTTTGAACTCACAGAGATCCATCTGCCTCTGCCTCATGAGTGCTAGGATGTCTGCCACCACTTCTTGGCCTCCATGGCTAATTAGTGTGGCTAGATCTGCACTCTGATCTTCTGGCAAGCTTTATTTGTTAGATCACAAACAAAATATCTCCACAATAACTAGTCGGCTCATGGAGGACTAGCCCCATGGGTAACCAACACCTAGTGGTCAGTTCTAAAATAATGTACAATGTATGTATGTATGTATGTAACCATAACAAGTAAAAAAGAGGAGATGAAGAACTGAGAGGGGAAAAAAGTGGGGAGACCATGGGAGAAAATGGAGAAGGAAAGGAAACAGAGGGAAATAATCTGACCATATTGTAATAAAAAGCCATTTCAATTTCGTAAACAGCAGATTCTAATAGATATAAATCCATATTGATATAGATATACAAATATCTAATGGATATATATGAGTATTGTAACTATAAGACAATGCTGTCTTCCAGGTACTGTAAGATTTGTATTACAGACTCCTAAAGAACTACATATTCATGACATGATTTCTGCCTGCCTTCTCCTTAAACTTTGCATGATTCAATGTGGCATTTTCTGGCTATGTACTTGTCAGAGGAACTTGTAGAGTTCCATCTACAGGTAAGCCCCAGACCCAGAAAAGACTTCCAGCTTTCAACTCCATCAACAGCATGCATGCAAGTGAAAGCAATACTTTGAGATAGGTACTTATAAAAAATGCAGAGTAGAAGAGGCCTGGGTGGAATTACACAGGAGAAAGGATGGGTAGGAAAAGGTGAGATTCTAATCTTCAGAGAAATTTACTCGAAATACTAGGATCATTGTTACCCCATCTATTTTTCTCATTCTCTCGATGCTTTTGAATCAACCCTACCGTGTTTTAATGTCTCTGTTATGAGATTCTGCTGTAAACTCTATGAATTAACAATGTCCACTGGAAATAACAGACTGTAACTTAAGGAAATATATTAGAGACATGCTAAGGTTGCTCATGGAATTATAGTGACTCAGTTGGCATCTATTTGAGAAAAATAAACCCACTCTAGTTCTTATGGAAAATATTTAATCTTTCCGATGTCATCCTTCTTTGTGGGATAATGTGTTTTGCCAATTTCTTCATACTTTTCATGCTTGATCCCAAATATCAAGTGCTCTTAGTGGCTGTCCTTGTCTCCCCTTGCTAGTTCAGAGTAGTATGTCCCATTAAAAATGACTGGAACGCTTCGCTAACCCATCTGCCACCAAAATGGCTACTACTCATTCAGGGTAATTCAGCCTCTTCATTGCTACCCTGTAATCTAGTTCTCTTCTTCCACTTTTCTCTAGCTATGCTGGTCTACTAATGGTGCTGTGTGAATTCTTTCTCTGGCGAGACATAGAGAAATGGCACCCCTCTCCCAGACAATGGCAAAGCAAAGTTCAACATGGGGAACCAGTGAGTTTGTTACAGTGGGCTTAATTAAAGAGCCTGGATGAAAGGCTACTTAGAAGAATATGGATGAACCCAGGGCAGCCACACCATCCAAAGTTCTCTCCTCAACACTGACAAGGACTTTGCCGTAGCTGCAGATATAGAATCCCCCTTGGTTAACATTTCACCTTTATATATCCAAGCATCTTTCACGATCACAAGATTGCATGCAATTAGGGCATAAACTCATAGAGCTGGCAGAAAGGCACAGGAGGGAGTGACTGAGATCTCAAGTGAGAGTCCAGTGGCTCACTCTACCTTTCTTTTTATGAGGAAATGTCGATGGACAATAGCTTCAACCTCATAGTTTTCTGACATGCAATCATGACTGTTGTGGTGAAAACAATGGCTGCTCTGCTAAGAAGATAGCACTCTGGACCATTGCTGGACTGTAGGCCTTCCTTCTTCCCCAAGCTCTCTCTGTACATAAGTCTATACCTCCTGCCTAGCTACTGGCCACTTAGCTTTTTATCAAACCAATCACAGTGACATATCTTTACTCAATGTAATCAAATATCTCACAACACTGGGCCTTTGTGCATGAGACGCAGACAGAAGAGGTTCAGCAAGAGAAACTGGAATAGGTACCACTTTATCAAATACAGAGCAAGGAGAGGAGAAACCTACGCATCTCCGGTTTACAACCCATTTACCTACGGGCCCAGCTCTTGGGAGGCTGAGACAAGAAAATCACCAGTTCAATCCTACACTGCATAGTCTCTAAAAGATTAATAAAGTCATTGGAAACAGCAAAGAACAGGAGGGAGAAAGCTGCCAAAAGGCAGAAACCTGTGACAGAAAGAACTCTTGAGGTATTTTCTCATAACAAAGGTGTAAAAGAAAGAAAGAAATTATGAAAGAAATGAAGACAACGTGATTCTGAATCACATAGGTAATTAACAATAATTACTTCTCAGGCATTTAGATCAATTAGTACCCAGAGTATCCGTTATCTATTATTGCAAAACCATTTCACCAACTCATTGGCTTCAAAGACACATACTTCGTGTCTCAATTTCTGTTGCCCACATGTCCCTGATTAGACAGGCCCTCTGCAAAGTGATGATCAAGGTATTTTCATCTGCAATTTAGCTACTGAGATCACATGGTAATTGACAGAATTCCATTCCTTGCTGGCTATTTGAAGGCATCCATTTTGGGGGCTTCCGAGCAGCTGTTGCCCTTAATTCCTCATCATAAGATGTTTGCAAACAGCAGCTTACTTCATTGAGCTCAGCAGGGAAGACAGTCAACAGACTGAAATAAGATCAAGTATTATGCATTTTAATTAAAAAAATAACAGAAATGGCAAACCATCACTCTGCTACATTCTGTTGTTTAGAAGCAAGTGCTAACTCTGCCTACACTCAACGAATAAGAACTGCATAATGGCATAAATACAAAGAATGGAAGCAAGGAAGAAAACACAAACTGAGGACCTTCCTATACACTAAGGATAAGGAAACAGAGAGGGAAATTAGAGAAGCATCACCTTTCACGATAGCCACAAATAGCATAAAATATCTTGGGGTAACTCTGACCAAGGATGTGAAAGATCTATTTGACAAGAACTTTAAGTCTTTGAAGAAAGAAATTGAAGAGGACACCAGAAAATGGAAAGATCTTCCTTGCTCCTGGATTGGGAGGATCAACATAGTAAAAATGGCAATTCTACCAAAAGCAATCTATAGATTCAATGCAATCCCCATCAAAATCCCATCAAAATTCTTCACAGATCTGGAGAAGACAATAATCAACTTTATATGGAAAAACAAAAAACCCAGGGTAGCCAAAACAATCTTATACAACAAAGGAGCGTCTGGAGGCATTACCATCCCTGACTTCAAACTCTACTACAGAGCTACAGTATTGAAAACAGCTTGGTATTGGCATAAAAACAGAGAAGTCGACCAATGGAATCGAATAGAAGACCCTGACATTAACCCACAAACCTATGAACACCTGATTTTCGATAAAGGAGCTAAAAGTATACAATGGAAAAAAGAGAGCATCTTCAACAAATTGTGCTGGCATAACTGGATATCAACCTGTAGAAGAATGAAAATAGATCCATATCTATCACCATGCACAAAACTCAAGTCCAAATGGATTAGAGACCTCAATATCAGTCTGAACACAGTGAACCTGATAGAAGAGAAAGTGGGAAGTACTCTACAACACATGGGCACAGGAGACCACTTCTTACGTATAACCCCAGCAGCACAGACATTAAGGACCTCATTGAATAAATGGGACCTCCTGAGACTGAGAAGCTTCTGTAAAGCAAAGGACACTGTCGCTAAGACACAAAGGCAACCCACCAACTGGGAGAAGATCTTCACCAACCCCGCAACTGACAAAGGTCTGATCTCCAAAATATATAAAGAACTCAAGAAACTAGACCGTAAAAGGCTAATCAACCCAATTATAAAATGGGGCATTGAGCTGAACAGAGAATTCTCAACAGAAGAACTTCAAATGGCCAAAAGACACTTAAGGTCATGCTCAACCTCCTTAGCGATCAGGGAAATGCAAATCAAGACAACTTTAAGATACCATCTTACACCTGTCAGAATGGCTAAAATCAAAAACACCAATGATAGCCTTTGTTGGAGAGGTTGTGGAGAAAGGGGTACACTCATCCATTGCTGGTGGGAATGCAATCTTGTGCAACCACTTTGGAAGGCAGTATGGCGGTTTCTCAGGAAATTCGGGATCAACTTACCCCTGGACCCAGCAATACCACTCTTGGGAATATACCCAAGAGAGGCCTTATCATACAACAAAAGTATATGCTCTACAATGTTCATAGCAGCATTGTTTGTGATAGCCAGAACCTGGAAACAACCTAGATGCCCTTCAATGGAAGAATGGATGAAGAAAGTATGGAATTTATACATATTAGAGTACTACTCAGCAATAAAAAAACAAGGACTTCTTGAATTTTGCATACAAATGGATGGAAATAGAAAACACTATCCTGAGTGAGGTAAGCCAGACCCAAAAAGAGGAACATGGGATGTACTCACTCATATTTGGTTTCTAGCCATAAACCAAGGACATTGAGCTTATAATTAGTGATCCTAGAGAAGCTAAATAAGGAGAACCCAAAGAAAAACATATAGGCATCCTCCTGAATATTAACTTTCAGCAAGCGATGAAAGGAGACAGAGACAGAGACCCAAATTGGAGCACAGGACTGAAATCTCAAGGTCCAAATCAGGAGTAGAAGGAGAGAGAGCACGAGCCTGGAACTCAGGACCGCGAGGGGTGCACCCACACACTGAGACAATGGGGATGTTCTATTGGGAACTCACCAAGGCCAGCTGGCCTGGGTCTGGAAAAGCCTGGGATAAAACCGGACTCTCTGAACATAGCGGACAATGAGGACTACTGAGAACTCAAGAACAATGGCAATGGGTTTCTGATCCTACTGCACGCACTGGCTTTGTGGGAGCCTAGGCAGTTTGGATGCTCAACTTACTAGACCTGGATGGAGGTGGGGGTTCCTTGGACTTCCCACAGGACAGGGAGCCCTGATTGCTTTTCGGGCTGGGGGGAGACTTAATTGGGAGAGGGGGAGGGAAATGGGAGGCAGTGGCGGGGAAGAGACAGAAATCTTTAATAAATAAATTAATTAATAAAAAATAATAAATAAATACAAAGAAACAAACAGAATTAAAGTCATTACAGAGACTATGTTGCCACTTGGTATGTCTTATAGCCTCACTAACCACCGCATTTAACCTCTGAAAGCTTAAACCCCACAGGTTGTCCAATCCCAAGAAACAGAGTCTCTCACAGAACATAAGGCAAGAAGACACCAGCAATGCAGCTGGCTTTTATAAACCTCTCCAAGGACAGAGTATCCTGAAGAAGCTCTGTATAAACCACTAGATCCTCATAGGCAGCCCAAATTGAAGGTGTCATCTACTTGGGGCTTGCTTAGAGGACAAACAACAGCATTTTTTTTATTTAAGTTTAGAGGTACTTCAAGATACAGTCACATTTCACTGAATCTCACAATCCATACATATTAATTATATCAATAATTATTTATTTTGTTTTCATATGTGAGAACAGAGAATCAGAGAATATAACTTCTTGAAGTCTCATAGCTGACTGCATGTGTCTGGTGATCGCCTTGATGAAGAAAGGCCTCCAGGAAAAGGTCTTAACCCCTCCCCAAGGCAGTCTGTATGCAACTATTATCTGTGCAAAAAGTTCAAACACCCACTACTGCTTCCATAAAATATATCCTTATGAGTAAAATACCAATAAAAGTTTAAAATCTCTCCCTAGCTGTTCACCTACAGGAGTAGTGAGAAAGAAGCCACACAATGGTCATAAGCTTTCTCACCTGCTGAGTCATGCTAGCTTGTTTATGGTATTGCAAAAACAAAAGATTTGTGGGAATTACTTGTGCACATTTTCAAATTGGCAGATTCTGCACACTCAGATGGCCAGATATGAGTGAGATGTGATAGGCTGGTTTTTATTATTATGTGATGAGCGTATTTATTTTCCTTGATTCCTTTAATAATTTTTAGTTTCTCTCAAAGCAAAACTTCCCCAGCTTCTGATATATTGCATCCTTGGCCAATGTCCTACTTCATAGGAACTTGCTCTCCTTAGTCTGTAGGATGGGAATGACTCCCATCAAATGGAGACACTACAATGAGCTAACAGGTATGAATTACGCGGCACAATATAAAATACTAAAGCAACAAAACAATTTCCATTTTTATTTGTCTTTTCCTCTTCAAAATCAATCATAGAATAAACCTTAAAATATTGTGCAGTTACTCAATAATAATTCTGTTCCAACTATATGGACAGTCTATGCTGTCTCCAATAATTATGAAATATACTTTCTTTCATTCTCTGAAATGTCCTAGCTTTAGTGTTAAGTTATAGAGTCACTCACCAATGATGCCCAAGGGGATGGGGATCAAGGAAGAGGACTTTATTTAAATGTGTTCCATGTTTCAATTATTTTAGCTCTTTAGCTGGAGCAGTTTGCAAGGAATCAAGAAACAGGCAGTGAGAAGATATATTTTCCCCAAACCTGTCATTTCTCCAGCAGACAAATCACTGGCCACAGGGCATTTTTCTCTGCAGTCTCAAACAAGATGTCCCTGGGAGCAGGGACAGAGGAGAAAGGAGGAGTTCATCTTTCTATGTGAAAAGTTCAGCTGTTGGGAGACAGTCCTAGAATCACACACACACACACACGCACGCACACACACACACACACTGATTCCTTCTTAGAATTTATTTTTGCCTTTTCTTGTGGATTTGGCCTATTTCTGAGCCACTATTAATATTATCTGGGTCTTCCTTCCTTTCTTTTTTCCTTCCTTCTCTTTCTTACTTTTTTTCTTTTTCTTTTCTTTTCTTTTTTTTTTTTGAGACTTTGAAGCAGAGTTTCTCTGTTCTAACCATGACTGTCCTACAGTCATTGTCATTCTGTAGAACACACTGAACTCAGACTCACAGAGATCTGCCTGCCTCTGCCTCCCATTAAAATGGCAAAGTAACCAAAGGTTTTTAAAATCAGGACAGAAGCAATTACAGTTGAGCTTACAGTGGATAAACATTGAGCTTGCAGCAGGTCAACATGAATACAGAACCTCAGATGGAGCCATCATCCACACAAAGGGAAAGAGAAGGCTTCAAGTCAAGATTTAGAAGTTTTCATTCAGAGAGGATGCTGGGAAACCATTTCTCCACTTTGTGTTATAGCCAATAATAGTGGTCACAGGGCAGGGGCTCTGGAGCTTTATCTGGTGCCTGGCAGACAGGCTTCTACATCAAAGCCTGCTTGATTTGAGAAACAGAAAGCCAGGTTATGTAGTTAAGATTCCTCAAAATCTCAGAACTTAAATTTCTCATCTTTCTCGTTTTACTCTATCCATTCAATTTTACTTTCCCTTTCCTTCTTTTCCTCCTTTACTTTCCTTCATGCCTTGTTTCCCCTTGTTTTCTTCCCTTCCCTTTCTTCTTTTTGCTTTTCCTCATTTTTAAACTTCAAACTAAGCCGGGCTGTGGTGGCGCACACCTTTAATCCCAGCACTAGGGAGGCAGAGGCAGGTGGATCTCTGGGAGTTCGAGGCCAGCCTGGTCTACAATAACTAGTTCCAGGACAGGCACCAAAGCTACAGAGAAACCCTGTCTCGAAAAACCAAAAAAATAAAATAAACTTCAAGCTAATGGCTACCTTAGGATTCACCCAGACCAAAAAAGGACCAAGTAAAGCTGTACATGAGTTGATTTAAAGCATTACCTGAAAGAAGTCTCCCAAGAAGGAAATCACATCATTCTGAGACTTCAAATGCATTTTCACAATTTTATCTCAGAGGCCAGATAGATGGCTCAGGGTTAAAAGCACTGACTGCTCTTCCAGAGGACCCCAGTTTGGTTCCCAGCACCTCATAACCATCTATATCTCCAGATGCAGGAGATTTGACAAACGCTTCAAGCAGACACATATTTGGCACACAGACATACATGTAGGTAAAATACACACAGAAAACAAATATAATTTAAAAATTTTTCAGAAAATGCTTTTTAAAATGTTAACAACTTTTAAAAAATAAAACTTTATTCCAATAACAGTTCTAGATAAATATTTGCTGTTTTAAGAAGGATATGACGATCCTTTATTGTATAGGATTGTTTTGGCTATCCTGGGTTTTTTGTTTTTCCATATAAAGTTGATTATTGTCCTCTCAAGATCTGTGAAGAATTTTGATGGGACCTTGATGGGGATTGCATTGAATCTATAAATTGCCTTTGGTAGAATTGCCATTTTTACTATGTTGATCCTCCCAATCCAAGAGCAAGGGAGGTCCTTCCATTTTCTGGTATCCTCCTCAATTTCTTTTTTAATGCCTTAAAATTCTTGTCAAATAGATGTTTCACTTCCTTGGTCAGAGTTACCCCAAGATATTTTATGCTGTTTGTGGCTCTCGTGAAAGGTGAAGCTTCTCTGATTTCCCTCTCTGCTTCCATATCCTTTGTGTATAAGAGGGCGACTGATTTTTTGGAGTTGATCTTGTATCCTGCCACATTACTAAAGCTGTTTATCAGCTGTAGGAGTTCTTTGGTGGAGTTTTGGGGGTCGCTTATGTACACTATCATATCATCAGCAAATAATGAAAGTTTCACTTCTTCCTTTCCAATTTGAATCCCCTTGATCCCCTTATGTTGTCTTATTGCTATTGCTAGAACTTCAAGCATTATATTGAAGAGGTATGGCGAGAGTGGACAGCCTTGTCGTGTTCCTGAGTTTAGTGGGATGGCTTTGAGTTTCTCTCCATTTAATTTGATGTTAGCTGTCGGCTTGCTGTATATAGCTTTTATTATATTTAGGTATGACCCTTGTATCCCTAATCTCTCCAAGACTTTTAACATAAATGGATGTTGAATTTTGTCAAATGCTTTTACAGCATCTAATGAAATGATCATATGGATTTTTCTTTCAGTTTATTTATATGCTGGATTACATTGATAGATATTCGTATGTTGAACCAGCCCTGCATCCCTGGGATGAAGCCTACTTGATCATAATGGATCCATGACTTCAAACTCTATTACAGAGCTACAGTGATGAAAACAGTGTGGTACTAGCATAAAAACAGAGAAGTCAACCAATGGAATCGAATAGAAGACCGAATTTTAACCCACAAACCTATGAATACCTCATTTTTGATAAAGGAGCCAAAAGTATACAATGGAAGAAAGAAAGCATCTTCAACAAATGGTGCTGGCATAACTGGATGTCAACCTGTAGAAGAATGAAAATAGACCCATATCTATCACCATGCACAAAACTCAAGTCCAAATGGATTAAAGACCTCACAATCAGTAAGAATACATTGAACCTAATAGAAGAGAAAGTGGGAAGTACCCTACAACAGATGGGCACAGGAGATCGCTTCCTATGTGTAACCCCAACAGCACAGACATTAAGGGCAACATTGAATAAATGGGACCTACTAAAACTGAGAAGCTTCTGTAAAGCAAAGGACACTGTCACCAAAACAAAAAGGCAACCTACTGACTGGGAGAAGATCTTCACCAACCCTGCAACAGACAAAGGTCTGATCTCCAAAATATATAAAGAACTCAAGAAACTAGACTTTAAAAGGCTAATTAACACAATTAAAAAATGGGGCACTGAACTGAACAGAGAATTCTCATCAGAGGAAGTTCAAATGGCCAAAAGACACTTAAGGTCATGCTCAACCTCCTTAGCGATCAGGGAAATGCAAATCAAAACAACTTTGAGATATCATCTTACACCTGTCAGAATGGCTAAAATAAAAAACTCCAATGATAGCCTTTGCTGGAGAGGCTGTGGAGGAAGGGGTACCCTCATCCATTGCTGGTGGGAATGCAATCTTGTGCAACCACTTTGTAAATCAGTGTTTCGATTTCTTAGGAAATTCGGGATCAACCTACCCTTGGACCCAGCAATACCACTCCTGGGAATATACCCAAGAGATGCCCGATCATATGACAAGGGCATTTGTTCAAACATGTTCATAGCAGTATTATTTGTAATAACCAGAACCTGGAAACAACCTAGATGCCCCTCAATGGAAGAATGGATGAAGAAAGTGTGGAATATCTACACATTAGAGTACTACGCTGTGGTAAAAAACAATGACTTCCTGAATTTTGCATGCAAATGGATGGAAATAGAAAACACTATTCTGAGTGAGGTAACCCAGACCCAAAAAGATGAATATGGGATGTACTCACTCATAATTGGTTTCTAGCCATAAATAAGGGTCACGGAGTCTACAATTGGTGATCCTAAAGAAGCTAAGTAAGAAGGTGAACCAAAGGAAAAACATATAGTTATCCTCTTGGCTATGGGAAGTAGACAAAATTGCCGGGGAGAAAATTGGGATCTTGGGGGTGGTGTGGGATGGGGGTAAGGGGAGATGGGGAGAGAAAAGGGAGAAGGGGAATATGGGGGGAACTTGGGGAAAAAGGAGGATTGGGATAAAGGAAGGTTGGATAGGGGAGCACGGAAGCACAATTCTTAGTTAAGGGAGCCACCTTAGGGTTGGCAAGAGACTTGAACCTAGAGTGGCTCCCAGGAGCCCAAGCCGAGGTCCCCAGTTAGTTCCTTGGGCAGCTGAGGATAGGGATCCTGAAATGACCCTAGCCTATAGCAATACTGACGAATATCTTGCATATCATCATAGAACCTTCATCTGGTGATGGATGGAGATAGAGACAGAGACCCACACTGGAGCACTGGACTGAGCTCCCAAGGTCCCAATGAGGAGCAGAAGGAGGGAGAACATGAGCAAAGAAGTCGGGACCACGAGGGGTGCACCCACCCACTGAGACAGTAGAGCTGATCTACTGGGAGCTCACCAAGGCCAGCTGGACTGTGACTGAAAAAGCATGGGTTAAAACTGGACTCTCTGAACATGGCGAACAATGAGGGCTGATGAGAAGCCAAGGACAATGGCACGGGGTTTTGATCCTACTTCATGTGCTGGCTTTGTGGGAGCCTAGCCAGTTTGGATGTTCACCTTCCTAGCTATGGACAGAGCGGGGAGGACCTAGGACTTACCACAAGGCAGGGAACCCTGACTGCTCTTTGGACTGGAGAGGGAGGGGGAGAAGGGTGGGAGGAGGGGGAGAAGGGTGGGAGGAGGGGGAGGGAAATGGGAGGCTGGGAGGAGGTGGAAACTTGTTTTTTTTCCTTTTCTCAATAAAAAAAAAAGAAAAAAAAGGATATGACTGTAAGTAATTGCCACACTTCTAACTAAAATTATTCCATCAGGTGAATAAACTTCCTTCTTTTGGGGAATGACAATAAGAGAAACAATTATATAAGCTCAAGAAAAGAAAATTAATAAATAAGCAACAGGAAAACAGTAGCAATAACAACAAACAGTAAAATTCCCAAGCTGCTATTCTGGGGGCTCATGACATGTTCTTTATGCGTAGAAGACCTCCTCAAAATTATCAGCAGACAATTCTGGATTTCAAGAGGAGCATTGCAGGTAAATGGCAGACTACTCAGATTGGTGCAGTTTAATTAGGCAAATCTTCCCTGAATGATAGCTTGTACTCACAAATACATGATTTCTCGGACATTTGAGGGAGCGTGGGAGGACGAAAATGTTGCATGCGTAAGTGTGATGGCACCCTAGTACCGTTTTAAGGGCGTTATGAGCGTTGGTTTGTTTCATCCACACCTCTTAAGGTGGGCGGAATGATGACCTCACTTTATAGTTTGAGCCACCTGAGCTCAAACGGTTGACATCATTTGCCTGAGATCACAGTAGGAGCGCATGAATCTGAGGTTCAGCAGCCGAGTTCTAGAGTACATACCCGTAACCACAACAATGTCTTCTGCCTGTCCCTCTGTTCCGTGTGTGGAATCACTAACAGACAACTGGTGATTGTGCCTGAAGGGCTTGCTGAGGAAATGCTACCGTTTTATGTTTGTTTTTGATTTTACCATATGACGGATTCTGAAAGGTTGGGTGTGAAACAATGTTTACGGTGCTTAGCAAATGGATGAATAAAGCGTTTCTGTATAAGGTAATAAGGAGTTAGTGAAATGTAAAATTTTGAATAACACCTGGGTGGAGCTGTGATAGTCATTTAATTTGCTTGCCATGTGAGATGATAATGTTCATTTTAGATGCCCAGGAAAAGTAGAAGTAAAAGTTTCTACTTTGAGATGACTGGATAAATTCAGTCATTGTCACATTCAATTCAAAACAAAAACTTTCTGCTATAATTTTAACATAGTAGTAGATAGTCCTATTGAAATGCTATACTGTCAAAGCTTTTCAAATGTATATACGTATATAATACATATGTAAAAAGAGCTATTTAAGTGGACTTACCATAGAAAGGGTGTGTGTGTGCAATACCTCAGTTTGACATTATATGCTCCTAAACAAAATCCCAAAGACCAAGTATAAGCTACATCCTTTTGAGCCATCTGTCCCATAGACTTACCCTACCCTGAAACATTTTGGTCTATTGTCAATGCTCTTGATTGCCTGCTACAACATGACAGTAAGACCCTGTTGCTGAAGACAACAGCTACTAATGTCATAGACTATGGAGAAATCGAGCTGGTACTCAGATGGAAGCTTCGCCCTACTGAACAGTATTCATAGTGCCGGAAGGTGCTATACAGTCTACTGGAGGAGAAAAGTAATCATCAAATCTCACACAACTATAAACACTCTGAAGTACAATAAGGACCAGCCCTCAAGCTGTATCCACCCATGCGATAGTGGCAGGAATGTTATAGGTATAACCAACCACCATTTGATTGGATTTAAGGCCCACTCTCTGAGATGGAGTTCATACCTGACACTGTTATTAAGGCCAAGAATTTGAGACTGGATGGGTCATTTGCTCAGGGGAAAACCTATTACTATTATCCCCGTAAAGGAATATAACAATAAAATACCTAATGACATTGCTATACCCATTCATCAGGGAAGTTTTTTTTTGCAACTTATGGTAATTAACACAGAGATCTACAACAGAACAATATACAGAGAGTTGAAGAATTTGCAGTGCTCATCCTTAAATAGGATGTCTTTATCACTTTCCTCCCCTCAAGGATCAGGAGATTATGCAGAGGATGGAGCTAAAAGATTATAAGGGCCAAGGGTTGTGAATAACTGCAAACAAACAGCATTTTCCAAACATCCAAGACTGATACACAGATGAACTCACAGAAACTAGTGCAGCATGCTCAAGACCTGGTCTTAGGGGAAGAGCGGAAGTGGACACAAAGTCCTGTCCCTGGTTGAAAAGGTGTTTGCTATTGGTAGCTGCTGGGAAAGGGAAAGATCAGTTTTCTTCAGTGGAGTGACACTGGTGTATCAACCACACACCAAGACAGGCCCCATGCTCAACATGAGTTGCTCGACACAAACCAGACTTTGTTTTTGTTATTGCCATTTTGTTTTGCTCCTAAGAGAGAAAGACCATGGAGTTGCGTGGGTAGGGAGGTAGGGGAAGAGCTGAGAGGAGTTGGGGGAAGGGAAAGAATAGGATCAAAAGATACTGTATGAAATTTCCAAAGAATCAACAAACCATTTTTTAAAGAACATATCTGCTTAATAAATGGTAATATTTTAAATACAGGCGATGAAGAGTTTGAACATTTAGCTCTTCTAAGCAAAAAGCTTCATCAATGAGTGGCTATCTGTTTTATGGATGACTTAAGTATGTTCTTTTAATTCTCCATTCCCTGGAATTTTGACCTAAATCTCAGAAAAGAACCAATGCTTAATTAGCTTAGATTTAAAGTTCATTCCATTTGGAGGCTTTCATGACCTACGTTCATGGTTTCCATCCACAACTTAACACAATTAGCACACTTGAAAAGACTCACAACTTCTTCTTAAGTTTTAATCAGTTTGGGCTGAGATTCAAGGTCTTGGTGAAGCCTGCAGCCAAGCTCCTCTCCCCTTGCCTCAGGGTCAGGTTACTAAGCTTTATAAAATCTGGTTTCAAGACCCCTCTGCATAACTCTCCCCTTCCCACAACAGCTGGGGGGAAAAAAAACCATCAGCTTTGGGGAGGTGGGATTGACATTCCCTCCCAGATGTCAGAGAATCACCTCCCCTGAACAGCCATGATTTACAAGGGCAATAGGAGAGGAATTTCGAGGCAAAGCCTTTTGCAAAGGCCCCTTCGGATTATGACTGTTGACTGGATCCTTGTGGTCAGATAGAGAGGGCAGCCCGCAATTCTAAACCACAGTCTGCAGCCATACTAAATCTTCGCTTTATGAAGACAATAGCAAATTCAATTAGGAACTCAGAAGCTCCAGGGGAGCAGTCAGTTGGGGAACAATTAGCGGTGATTGGCCCTTTTCTATAGGGATACATTCTTCACCTGCAGTCAAGGGCTACCCAGAAAAGTATAAAATTCTTTCTTGACTCTGAAAACATCAAAGCAGACCCTTCTATTCTGAGCTGAAAAGCCAGACCCAAGCTAGTGGCTAAAGCTTTAACACCAAAACATGAATTAAGAATTATTTTTGTTTAAATAAAGGAAGTCCACCTGCGCTTTCTAAAAGAGTAAGTGATGATGTCAAGTAAGGACCTGCAGAATATAACTCCCAAACAGGGACATGAAATAACCACCCAGAAATATCAACTCTGCAACCTATTTGCAAAGGTCCTTTTTTAGGTAAAGAAAGAGACCGTGGGCAGTCACCAAAGGCACCATTTCTTCCGCCATGCTTCAGGGAGTCAATTTATAAAGAAAAGAAAATGAAAGTAAATAGATGGGAATGCCCTCTCTTGCAGTTGGCACACAAATGAGGCAAGACGGTTCTCCTACATAATCAGAGCACAATTAAGATGCTACAGCACAATAGGAGACAACCTGGAGAGACATTTTGAAGATACTCTGTGTCACTGAAAAAGATCAAAGCGAAAGACCGAAGTCTTTTTAGTGGCTGAATGTGAGTGAGGTGTTGTGGTTGGGGGCTGGCCTGGGAGTGAGGTCAAGGGCTTACTCTCCAGTGCATCTCTAGCAGGACAGAGACACTCCTTAAAAGCACCAAGACTTGATATTTGCATATGTAAATGAAGAAGTTGGGTGTCAGGGACCTCAAATGTCCTACTGGCTCAAGTAGACTGGATGCAGCATACTAGACAGCACTATAGGAAGCTCACGTCCAGCCAGATATCTACAGCATCTTTCTTGCCTTGCCAGAAAAAAAAAATGAAATTGAATGTTTCTATTTTTATATGAGAATGGAAACAGAGGTGGGTCGGATACAAGGGGTGTATCCTGTAAAAGAAACAGTTTTTGTTTTAGATTTCAAACCCAATAGAAAGCCTAGCTCTCCCGGGATGTTAGGAGGCGGTGACCTTAGCCATCTACTTACCTGACCTTTAGCAGCAGGGAATAGGCTGCAGCAAGTAGGGCTGGGAAGCGGGCTTCCTAAACCAGTCTCATTCCCTCCAACTCCTGCCCGTTCTGTGAATTATTGCACCACCTGGCACCGGGAATATTATTGACTCTGGAGCAGAGAGCTTAATTTTGTAATAAATTTTACAGATTGCTAACTGAAAAACAAGAACAAAAATGAACTACTAGGTAGCTGAAACCGCTGACTCTCGCTGCTCCTTCCTGCCCCTGGGTAATTTATGGCAGTAGAGCTGGGCTCCCACACCGCCACTGCCACTTTGGCGGGGCTCCTCTGCTCGCCGCTGGTGGGGCAGCAAGCCAAGGAGGAAGCCATGCTGCTTTGCCTGCGGATTTCAAACCACACTGCGCATGCTGGAATTCTTAACAGCCACCCCTGTAGTCTCAGCCTGGGGGATCTCAGAGGCGAAAGTTAATGGGAAAGTTGAAGCATAGTTGTGATATTTGTGCAAAGACCCGGGAGTCAAAACGCTTACACTGTGTTCTAGGCTTCTGGATCTGTGTCTATTTGAGGGATTTTCATTCCATCCCTCCTGTGCTTTTCCTGCTCAAGATATATTCACGAAGTACTCGCTATGTAAAATGGGATTCATATGCTGGAGCTAGAAAGTGTAAAAGACACAACATCCGACTATCAGCGATTGCTCTGAAACAACACCCACCCTTGAACCTAATGCTCATGGATGTGCCTAGTTTTGGAAGACTTTGTTTAGGATAATATGGCTCTGTGCCAAGTAACCGCTCTGCCTCAGGCAGGTAAACCCAGACATGTTCCTGTGAACCTGAGCAGGAGATGAAGACAGACAAAATACAAAGGTAGGTCCAAGCCCTTTTAGTGCCAACCAGCCAACCAAAATACCTCTAAAGAGCTTGTAGCAAGACGGGCAGGTGTATAGTGCTACATGGATAATGACAGAGACCGAGATACCAGCAATAATATCACATGGAGAAGCAGCTGCCATGAGGCTTGGCTAGTGCGGTGCTGAGGCAGGAACCTTCATCTGTAGGATGCGGAGCTCCTAAGTTGACCCTTGAAGGATGTGTAAGAGAATATACAAGGGAATAACATGCCTAGGATGTATCCATTTTATTTACTTCATTTGCATACTGATGACCTTTGCTCCCCACTGGCATCCATGGGTGATTTGCTACATGGTCAGCCTCAAATTTCTCTCAACTGAACATCTTCTCTAACCCTGACTTATGTCTCAATGCCTTTTGTACAGATTCCCATGGATACACTCCCAGAACGCCTATCATCTTTACCTCCATCTGACTTATCTACTTCCCCTCGGTTCATACTTGTAGAAATGGTACTAATATTTGCCCAGTCGATCATCAGAAAATTCCTTACTCTTATTTTGTGTCCTCTTTCATTTCTCTCTATATGTTATTTATTTATTTTTATTTTTTATTTTTGCATTGTGGTGACCACCATACCTGACAGAAAGGATGTAATGGAAGAAAGATAGATCTGAGCTCCCAGTCAGAAAAGGGTTCAGTCCATGTAGTAGAAGAGCTTTGTTCGGGGTAGTGGGAACACATGGCCAGCACTGTTCAGATCACAGCAGACCAGGAAAGAAGCAGAGTTGGGAGCCATACAACCTTCTAAGGCCTGGCCTTAGGGTCATGATTCTACCAGCTTCGTTCTACTTCTTAGTTTTCAGAACCTCCTCAAATAGCCCTACTATCTGGAAACAAATTGCTCAAAACCTTAACCCCGGGGGGAGCATTCCAGATTCTAAGTCCTAACCTGACCCTAAGTCCTGTTGCTTTGGGTCAGCAAACAGCTCCTAGCCCCTTCTGAACGCTCTATCATGGCAACCCAGCTTCACCCTTTTCTACTCAGGTCCTTATGAAGTCTCAGCTGCTCCGACCAAAGGTCCCTCTTCACAGATTTGTTACCCACTAACTTCCCTGTGTGATTTGTTTGAAATGGGAATCAGACTTACAAACTTTCTGCTTAGAAGTCCTCTCAGGGTGTTACTTTACTTCTTTAAAACCACTCGCTTGGGGCTAGTGAGATGTCTCCACAGGTAAGGGCACTTGCCATTGAACCAATGATCTGAGTTCAGCTTCCAGAACCTGCGTGGAGGACGGAGAGAATCGGCTCCTGAAAGTTGTCCTCCGGCCTCCACTTGAGCATTTATGGTACTGTGCATGTGCGTGTGTATACACGCGTGCGCACACATACACACATGCAAGTAAGCAAGGTAGCGAATGAATAAATAAATAAATAAATAAATGTATGAAATACTTAAAAGCTACTACTTATGTGGAAATTAAAATCTTGATTTGGACAATGGAAAGTTTGAAATGGCACCAGTCACGTTGGATCGCAGAGAAAGAAAAGCCAATTGCAAGATATTTTTCTGGTAGTAACTCATACATTTTCCCTAATCCTTTATAATTTGAAAGGAGCAAAAAAACTAAATCATATAAATAAAAATGCCATCTTGTGTGTGCCTGGAATCCTGAAGTACAGAAGGCTAATAAGGTAGAAAGACCATAAATTCTAGGGAATCCTGGTTTATATATCAAGCTCCTGTGTCAAAAACCTAAAGATTGTCTGGGTGTGATAGAGCACACCATTAATCCCAGCACTTGGAAGGCAGAGACAGGCAGATCTCTGAGTTCAAGGTCAGCCTAGTAAACAGAATTATTTCCAGGGCAGCCAGGGCTACACAGAGAAACCTTGTTAAAAACAAAACAAAAACTAAGGACTGGCAACTATTTTTCTGTAATAGAATGTTTATCTAGTCTACACAAGATCCTGTGTTCTATCTTAACAATGTAGAAAGAAAACATAATACCACCCCACCCCTCACAAACAAACCAAATAGCTTGCCTGTGTGATTCTTGCTACCTAAAATCTATGATCATTCAGAATAAATACATGAGATTTTCATATTTGTATATGACCCTAAGCAAAAGTCCTAGTATAAACACCAATGTATTTATGAAAAGAAAATCCAAAAGTCTAGCCAAGAAATCTGTTTATGGAATTGTACAAATTTTGATCATTTTAGAAAGTGGTGATAAAACTCCAATTTTTACATACCCAGTGATTTTCCCTGAGCTGTTAGGAAGGCTTGGGATCTTAAGAATCTTGCCTACTTTAAATTTTTTTTTAAAAAAATTAAGCATCTGCTTGATTTTATTTCCTATTACTTAGAAAATTCTGTTTGATGACATTTATCCCTAAGTCAATCCTCACTGGGAAAACTGCTTAAGCTCCAGTCTAGAGCAGCCATCCAAGACAGAACAGCCAGAAGTGGCGTGTTCCTATTTAAAGTCAGTTAAAATAAAACAAAATGCAAAACACGGTTCTTCGGTCTCATTAGCCACAGCTGCATAGCTATCCTATTAGTAGACACACACCCTCTCCATCCCTGAAGGATGGCTCCTCTCTAGGTGTTCACAGCTAGGGAGAGGGAAAGAAAGAGAACAGGTTAACATTTGTAACTCTGCTGGATGGTTACAAATAAAAGCTCTTCACAGCCCTTACTAAACACAGTTCTGGCGTAAAGATTGGAACTCTGCTGAGAGCCTCCTTGAGCAGGAGCAGATAGGCTCTTAGCATGAGGCTTTGACCCCATTACAGGAGATGGGAGTCAGTGCCTGCCACATCAGCAAGACACACTGGGCTTGGTCTTTGGTTCATCATTTTAATTCAATACAAAACTCCTTTTCATTGCTCTTCATATTTAAATACTTTATTATGGAAACGAGGTCTAAGACACATTCCCAACTATTCTATGGTTTTCATTCTTTGTAATTACTATTTTAAGTATTAGAAAATATTCTGGACAATCTTTTTCTTGCAAAAAGAGAACTTGAAAGATGAACCAAAGTTTTGAGACTAAAATAGGCAAGTCTGACCATGACCTGAAACACCTGCAGACAGGTTATCCTCCGCTTCTTCAAGATTCGGATTTCACACATTCAAAATATGGATTTGACTTCTATGTGTACTTCTGAAAAAACACGGCTTGCTCGTAAACCTTTCATGGCAATTAGTCATGAGAGAAACTAGGTAGGTTTGGGTCATGATCATAAACAAAGCATGGAATTTGTTTCAACTAATTTCAGGCAGTATAAAAAAGGGAAATGCAAGTATTAACAAAATATACATAGAGAGCTTGAACTACGTCTCTAATAAAATGTTTATAGAACCGAAAAACTGTGCACATATTTCCGTCTCCAAAAGAATACATTTCAGTTCAAATACAGCTTTCTTTTCTTCCTCTTCCTCCCCTTTCTCTCCTTTCCCCTTCCTCCCATTGTTCTTATTCTTACTGGATAAGATAACTGGTTTTCAATTCCGATTCCAAACGGGGCAACATTCTGGGTTCGCCAGGGATGGTACAACCCTAACTGAAAAGACGAAAGCCCCAACCCTGTGTTTGAAGATGTCACCACAGACATGGAAGGCAGTGTGGCCTGCAGGATGGCAAGGCATTCACATCGCTTCTCCAGGCAAGCACATGATTGAGCACTCATAATTATTAAAAACTTGGCCCTTGGAGGGGAAAGAACAAACCAGAGGACCTGCGCTACTCACTGGAGCTCTGATGGCAGTCCCCTGCCAAGTACTACCTGCCAAGGTGCCCGGCACACCCGCCAGCTGCTGTGCTCCCCAGCTTGCGCTGTAACCATCAGCGACAGGAACCGCTCCAATAGCCGAAGCCAACTCACATCCAGCCCTACTCAGCCCAGACTTCCTAACGGTATCACTTCATAAAACCATCGTGCATCTGGCACACATTTAGGGCCAAGTTGGCAGTATTTGATATGAAAAAGAAACCAAAGACTGAATAAGTATCCCACAAGGTTGTTTTTGCAAGTCATAGACATAGTGCAGGGGCATGTGGAGGAGAGGCCACAGGACGCCCACAAACCTTTCCTTAAATGAAAACTTGCCTGCCTAGAGCCAAAGAAGTCCTGCGGGGGGGGGGGGGGGGGGGACAGGCCTGCAAACAAACAGAAAACTCACAAAAACAACACCCCGGGCCGCCTACACTGTTGCCTTCACGTATTTCTTTGCTCCTAAGATCTTGTTACCTGGGGGTTCTTTTGTTTGGTTTACAGGGCACAAGTACCTTGACCACCCCTTCAGACGGAGGCCTAAATTAAGAAAGGCATCTACCCTCTGCCCTAACCTGTAATTCCAGGTCACTTTTTATGTCAGCTTCCAGAGAGAGCCATTTCTCCTGTCTGTGTCTGCAGTGCGGAGGGGAAAGCCAACTTTCGGGAAAACACGGCTTTGCTGCGGGATACAAATTGCTCATTGACGGGGTTGGGGGGGGTGGGGGGGGATACGAGCTGTTTTCCTCTTCTACAGTGGCACTGCAGAAAACTGCCTCCATGCAAGGCTTCTGTGAGAACAATCAGGAAGGAGCTGGTGGGGTGGGGGGTGGGGGGAGGCAGACAAAACTGATTTTGAGGCAACCTTGATTACTGCAGACCAGGATAGAACTGCTGCCACCCGGACAAATGACTCCGAGGGACGCTAGTTTTGAAATCCAATCCAGGCAGCTCAGCCTGAGACTAGGTGCAGTGTTTGTAGCTGGGCCTTTCCTAAAGAAATGGGGACGTGTGTGTGCACACTCCTTTTGAAGTCAGCAAAGAAAACCCAGAATTACTAAAAAAAAAAAAAAAAAAAAACAAAAAAAAAACGTAGCAGGCGTCCTCAGTTATGGCGAGGCGGCCGGAGTGGTAAAGGGAAAATTGTTAATTCTAGTAACAAGGAAGAGAAATGGAATGAACATGCCTAATCAGAGAACAATCCCTGTGTACAGGTTGGGCTGTACTCTGCAAACTGTTTTCGTCATGGAAACGTCCTTGTGCACCCGTTCTTACCAAGCTTCAAAACTACACAAAGGCGGGTAAATTCTAGACCAGTGGACCTACAAACCGAGGTGAATAACTAAACTACTAAAGAGTAAAAGATACAAAAGACAAGCTGGGGATGTAGCTCACGCCTTTAATCCCAGAACTCAGGAGGCAGAGACAAGGGGATCTCCCAATTTGAGGCCAACCTGTTCTACAGAGCCAGTTCTAGGACAGCCAGGGCTACACAGAGAAACACTGCCTGAAAAAAAAAAAAAAAAGATACAAAAGACAAATCATGCAGAAAAATAAACCAAAAAAATTTTTAAAAAAAAAACTACAAAATGCTCAATACCACCCATTTTTAAAATGTTCATCAAATCATAAAATAAGTAAAAATAAGACTCTTAACCTAAAAGATTCCATAAATCAAAACTGCCAAGTTCCAACAGTATTTGAAATAGTATTAGTCTGCATCGCTGAGGTCCTTGCAAAGGGTACATCATTTCTGGAGGGCAAAATGATAAAAAATAAATAAATAAATTTAAAACATATGCTATCATCAACATATGTTTTCCTAAGACTATATTGGCATATGTAAAGTCACAAGGTGTCCAAAGATCTCTGCATAAAGGTATTGACTTCATCATTGCATAGAAGAATGCAGCAACTGGGCATGCACTGCACATCCAGATGCACAGAACAGAGTGAACAGATGATGCCCCACTGGCCCAAAGGATGAGGTTCATCCACATCCTGAGATATGGTGTAGAACTTCCAGGACAGTGATTTCATGCTAATAGAAAGATATCTCACATATAATAGGGATGGGGGTGGACAAATAAGGTCTGTTATTATGGCGACAGAATTTAACCTAGTACATAAAGAAAGGAATTGTCTTTATTTTTAAGGACGTGTTATGGGCATCCAAACAGGCTGTCTTTCCACAGAAGTAAATAAATGGTACACAGTAGTTGTGGATTAGGGTTCAAGGTGTTGACATAATTGCTGTTTATCACATTGTACCTTTCTATGCAGTTGAGTTTTTTTTTTCCAAAACATTTTACGCAAAACTTTTGCTGAAAAAAAAAAGAATCCAAAAGGCAAATTCCTTGTGCACCCTTACTCAAAGACAACTCCATGAGGGAGGGTGAAACCAGCCCTGGGCTTGAAAGAGCTGTCTTCTGGTGAGTGGCAGGACCACAAAAGAACCTCATTAACATTGCCTTCAAACCCAATGGAAGTGGTAAATTTGGTCCTTGAGCATAAACAGTAATTATCCACGTGTTTCAAGAGTGAATTACAGTGGATTGAGTTTCATGTAGCAATGCTTACCCAATGCAGGTGGGATTCCCAGCCCTCTTTGATCCAGGTGGCATCCACAGATAAAAAACATAACCAGCAGAGCGTATAGCTCATGAATTCCAAACCCTCCGAAATATGTAATTCCCAAAGGAAGATAAACATTCCAGATGGCGAAATTCCTTTTGTATTCCACATGTGGCTCAGGCAAAGTATGTTTTTGGTCTTGGAAAAGATACATCATTAAATAAAATGCATATGCGGATTTTCTGATTTTAAAATGGATTGCCTAAAGTAAACCTTTTCTTTTCTTTTTTAGGATGTTTTGAAACGGTTATTTTAAGTTCATGAAAAAATGTAAGAAGGTTAAAAGAGAGAGAAAGGAACAGAATATTCTTATAATCTTGCCCCAGTTCCACACCATGTACATCTTGTTCACCGGCTCTGTCATTTGCTCTCTGACGGACATGGGCATTTTACCCTAGAACGCGACAGTATGTGCACCAAGGGTCCAATTCTCCCAAATGCTTCATATATATTTCTTCAAGACAAAAATACTTGGTTTGCAGAATGAATTTACAGATCCAATAACCCTTCTGCTGTTGCTGCAATCTATATTCCTCTTCAGTAGTCAGACACAGTGGAGCATGGTGCTCGCTCAAGCCCAGGACCTGGTCTGCGGTGGCACACTATACTCCCACTGTCAGGTCTCTAGCTGTGTACTGTTGAGTGATTATCAGCTCGGCCTCCGGTGGGGGTGTGTCCATATTAATAAGTATACAGTTGGAAAAACATGTGTGAGGTGTGTGCAAGCCTTGTACAAACCAGCACACAATGGCCAGAATCTCCAGCCTGCTTTATGCTTAGTCAGGTCCCAGCCTTTCTTTCAGGATTCTGATTTTTTTCTTTTTCTTTTTTTGGTATAGTCTCTCTCTCTCTCTCTCTCTCTCTCTCTCTCTCTCTCTCTCTCTCTCTCTCCCCTCCCTTCCTTCCTTCCTTCCTCCCTCCCTCCCTCCCTCCCTCCCTCCCTCCATTTTTCCCTTCTTCTTCCTCTCTTTCTCTGTTCTTTTTTATTTCTGGCTTCTCTGTTATCCCCTCATACTAGATTTAGGATTGACATTCTCAGTCAGAATAACACATATAATTGTGCTTTTGTCGCTGTCACCACTGTGGTGTATTACTGTGCTCGCCTGTCACCGTCACCTCTGTGGTGTATCAGTGTGCTCGCCTGTCACCGTCACCACTGTGGTGTATTACTGTGCTCGCCTGTCACCGTCACCTCTGTGGTGTATTACTGTGCTCGCCTGTCACCGTCACCACTGTGGTGTATCACTGTGCTCGCCTGTCACCGTCACCTCTGTGGTGTATTACTGTGCTCGCCTGTCACCGTCACCTCTGTGGTGTATTACTGTGCTCGCCTGTCACCGTCACCACTGTGGTGTATTACTGTGCTCGCCTGTCACCGTCACCACTGTGGTGTATTACTGTGCTCGCCTGTCACCGTCACCACTGTGGTGTATTACTGTGCTCTCCTGTCACCGTCACCACTGTGGTGTATTACTGTGCTCGCCTGTCACCGTCACCTCTGTGGTGTATCACTGTGCTCGCCTGTCACCGTCACCTCTGTGGTGTATTGTTGTGCTCGCCTGTCACCGTCACCACTGTGGTGTATTACTGTGCTCGCCTGTCACCGTCACCACTGTGGTGTATTACTGTGCTCGCCTGTCACCGTCACCACTGTGGTGTATTACTGTGCTCGCCTGTCACCGTCACCACTGTGGTGTATTACTGTGCTCGCCTGTCACCGTCACCTCTGTGGTGTATTACTGTGCTCGCCTGTCACCGTCACCACTGTGGTGTAATTACTGTGCTCGCCTGTCACCGTCACCTCTGTGGTGTATTACTGTGCTCGCCTGTCACCGGCACCACTGTGGTGTATCACTGTGCTCGCCTGTCACCGTCACCACTGTGGTGTATTACTGTGCTCACCTGTTCCACAATTATGGTCTTGGTTTTGAACCCTGCGTTAAGATATTTATTGTCTTCTCTGCTACCAACTTACTATTTTCTTTCTGTTTAATAAGGACACGGTTTAAAACTAGACAAAATTCTCCTCAATTTGTTTTCCTAAATATTTTACACTTAAATATTAATGCTGGAAGATCTTAGAACACCAAACTATTGAAATCATATTGGGATAAGTGGGGAAGTAGTTAAAGCTCTTCTGAGGATAATCCCGTCAACACAGGCTAACATTCCAACATGGGACCAGTACTGGAAAAGGCAAAACCCCAAACAAAAGATTTTCCAGATGGTTATATATGTTTTTGCTGAAAATGTGGTGCTGATCATATTTATCTCTGGGGTATTTTAAAGGGTTAAGGTGGGATGGGGAAGATGGCCTAGCATTTGCTGGTCTCACATTTCACATTACCCCCATGGCAGTTCAAATGGCTTGTTACTCCAGTTCTGGGGGATCTGATGCCCTCTTCAGGTACCAGGCACACATGTGGTGCCCACCATACATGCAGTCAAAATAGCCACACACGTAAAATTAAACAAATATTTTTTAAAGTTTAATTTAAGAGATTAAAGATCTATAATAATCCAAAGAGAGTGACTGCCACATTTCCAGGCTCAGAAACGAATCTGCATGAGGTGTCGCTTACTTTCTATCAGAACTGAAATAACCCATTAAAAGTGATAAGGGATGATGATTAGCAGGAAATCATACCAAAATGGATTATATAAACTAGGAATTACTGGTTCTTTGTGCAAATAACTTGGTCCACCAGTGTTGGAATGATGTTTAGGATCCCAGATTCATCGGTGATCTGACACAGCTTTGATCTTGAGCATGTCTGGGAGCTGTATAACCAACTAAGCAACTCTGAACAATTACCAGTCCTCCTAGTATTCACTCAGAAGACAAGCATAGGAGGAAAGCAAGCAGCAGACTCGACTCACAGGAGCTCAAAACTGCCACTCATCAAAAGGCGCTACGGCAAACTCAGAATTCAACCAAAAACGGAGAGAAAATGTTCACAGTGTTTTATTTGACAAAGGACTTGGATGGGTTTTACATTACTAGTGTAACTAATGACCACAGTTAGTGTTAGGGTTTGCATCTGAGATTTCCGGAAGACTCGTGTTTGGAATCCATCCTCTTCAGCAGGTGGAAGTGTTTGGATTGGTTATAAAACTTTTACAAAATGGTTATCCCTGTTTGCTTCCTATTCAACTCTTTTTGTTTGCTGTCCACCAGAGCTGAACAACTGCTACCCACATTCTCCCATCGCACTGATGTTCTGCCCAGTCACATGGGACTAAGCAACTTTGGTTTGAACCTTCTAAAACCCAAATTAATTTTTCTTTCCCTGAAGTTCTTTTTGCCATTTTAGTCACCATGACATAAAAATATAACTGATGCTTTTGGTGAATTAAAGCAACATAGGTGTATTAGCCTGCACTTTTGTGTTTGAAAGGCCAGGCGAACCAGAATGGCCCTTTGTTCTTGCCCTCTCTAGGCCAAAGTACAGATGTCAGCCATTGTGTGCTTCAGGCTGGAGGGGCCCATGAAGAATCTACTTCCATGGTTGTTCAAGCTGTTCCCAGGACTCAGTCCTTGAAGCTTGCAAGGCTGATGTCCTCATTTCCTTGCTAGTGTCAGCCATAAATGCTGTGTAGCGACTTCCTCCAAGAAACAGAGGCTCACTAAAGCACACGATATTCTAGTAGGTGAAATGCTCCATCTACAGGGAAGCTCATTACGTTCAAGAAGTAGAATCGTCACAGTCTCAGGAAGGTCCTGAAACTGATGAATTTATTGGGCCTCTATGCAGTAAAGACTGCTAGCAAAAGCTCTCAAGATGAGCTGCCTTGAAGACTCTAAGATCACATCAGATGGCTGAAAAGAGCAGAGACCAGCCAAACTGCCTGGAAGAACTTCAGACCAACTGTGCTATCTGAAAAGAACACTCTACAACCTGTTGAGTTGCCTGAAGGTTATACAAGAAGCTCCAGGAGTCCGGCTTTCCTGAACTATCACCTATACTTAGATGGGCACTGGGGGATACAGTTGTCTCTGAGTCATATCTGTTCTTTTGAGGAAACCCTTCACCCCAGACTTCAGTAATCCCAATAAAATTCATTGGTTCAGCAAGCTGGATTTTCATAGATATTTACTTTGGTGTGGTTTTTCTTTCCCAACAGGGTTGAGTAGACATTTGTTCATATCTCACCAGGCATGGTGTGTCATGACACCAAGCCCTCAAATCTCCCATATTATTTGTCATGTTGCCACTTCGATTTTTGACAACACATAAGCAATGTATGCTTAGTCTCCAGGCACGTGTTCTAATGCACAAAATTCTATCTTTTCCTCCTGTTGTAACTTTTATGCTTCCAGCTAAGAGATATTCTGCTTTTAGAATCTCATGAGATTAGATTTTTTCCCCAGATAACCCAGGAATATCTCTCATTTTGATCTCGCCACATAATTACATCTGCAAACTCTGTTTAGGCTTCTAATGGAACACAGTCACTGCAGAGAAGAGTTTAGACATCTTCCCACAGACATGCCCAGGATACAGATTTCAAAGGACAAAAGACCGTAGTCTTGCGAGAAGGCACTTGAGAGAGTAAATATGTGGAACCATCATCAAATTATTCACCAGAAAGGGACAAAGGTACAGTTCTGATGGGCCGTCACTTTACACGTGTTCCAATGAAGAAAACAAGAACTGGCAAGCATGCAGTATAACTGGGCTCTCATTTTTTAGGAAGTCATTAATTTCATTTATATAAGCTTACACAAGTAGAGTTGGCACTCAGTACTTAATAACACAAAATAGACCATTATTTTTTATTTTCATTTTTATTGTTTTTATTGAGCTATACATTTTTTTTCTGTTTCCTTCTCTTTCTTTTTCCTCCCCTTCAACTCTCTTCCATGGTCCCCATGGTCCCAATTTACTCAGGAAATCTTGTCTTTTTCTACTTCCCATGTAGATTAGATCCATGTATGTCTTTCTTAGGGTCCTCATTGTTGTCTAGGTTCTCTGTGAACTGTAGGCTGTTTTTCTTTGCTTTATGTTTAAAAACTGCTTATGAGTGAGTACATGTGATATTTTCCTTTCTGGGTCTGGGTTACCTCACTCAGTATGATGTTTTCTACATCTATCCATTTGCCTGCAAATTTCAAGATGACATTATTTTTCCTGCTGTGTAGTACTCCATTGTGTAAATGTACCATGTTTTCCTTATCCATTTTTTAGTCAAAGGGCATTAAGGTTGTTTCCAGGTTCTGGCTATGTCAAACAATGCTGCTATAAACATAGTTGAGCACATGTCCTTGTTGTATGATTGAGCATCCTTTGCGTATATACCCAAAAGTGGTATTTCTGGATCTAGAGGAAGGTTGTTTCCTAATTTTCTGAGAAATCATCATACTGCTATCCAAAGGAGCTGTACCAGCTTGCGCTCTCACCAGCAATGCAGAAGTGTTCCCTTCACCCCACAACGTCTCCAGCATAAGCTGTCATCAGTGTTTTTAATCTTTGCCATTCTTACAGGTGTAAGATGGAATCTCAGAGTTGTTTTGATTTGCATTTCTCTGATGACTAAGGATTGAGCATTTCCTTAAGTTAGAGCATTATTTAGAAAAAAATATGGGATTATCTTTTCAAAGAATAATCCCAGAATTTATCAATACCGTAAACATTTAATAACCATAACAGAATCATCACTGAGGCACAAACTTCAACAGAGATTTTCTTGAAACATAGTACAAAGGTTTCTAGCTCAAGATCACATCGCAAAGTGTTAACAGTAGGAGCGTTGGTTTCTAAGGCTCTGTCCTTCAAAAGAACACTCTTGGTTATACATGGCTTTAAACCTTGAACTGTAGTTATACTACAAGACCTCTACCCCAATCTAAAGTCAGTTAACTGGTGACATTGCCTTACTTACTTTTCTCTTGCTGTGAGAAAATATCATGACCAAAAGCAACTTGAAGAGGAAAGGTTTTATTTCATCATACAGCTTGTAATTTAATATGGAGGGAGTGCATATTGGAACTTAAGGCAGGGACTTGGGGTTGGAACTGATGTAGAGGCCACACAGGAGGACCGTCTACTGACTTGCAAGCCTAAAAGTCATAGCTCATTTTCCCATGAACCAGTAGAGTAATAAAAGGTTTGATGTTAAGTACCAAAGGTAAACAACTCTAAGTATGGTCCTTACATTCTCTAAGTACACCCCCTTCATAGATATATTAAATTAATTATGAAGCAATTTGCATTTCAAGTATATGAAACTCTGAACCTTTTAACAACAACATGGCATGCTCTAGAAAGATGCTTTATTTAAATTATTATTTTCCTACATTGCACTTGTTTTGTTGTTCCATTCATCAGATTCTTTATATCTGTGATGAAGTCTCTGGAGAGGTTTATAAAACTTTTTTCCAGGGAAAAATTTAAAATGAGGTTCATCAAAAAAAAATAAGTAAATAAAAAAAAAGTTGGTAGCTCAAAGGTAGAAAAAAGTGTCCTTTGTATTATTCCCTCTGTTTCTCTGTTGTGAATAATTCATGGATACTTATGAGACTGCTTTCAGAGGAGCCCTGTGCTTTCTGGAGTTCGAGCAACATCAGCACCACATTCACCCTTGTTTCCCTGCTTTTAAAGTTTCATCATCAAATTACACTTTAAGCAGCTCAAGTTGGTAGAGTGAGTGTCTCACCTGCTTGAGAATCTATCTTCAGATTCCCAGGGCTCATGTGAAAAGCCAGCAGGGGGATGCACAGCTCTAACCCTAGCACTAAGAAAGCAGACACAAGCCGATTCCTAGAGTTCACTGGCAGCTGGTCTAACCAAATCTGTGAGGTCAAGGTTCAGTGAGAGAGCGTGTCTCAAAAAATAATATGGAGAACCATTGCACAGGACACCTGCCGTCAACCTCAGACCTCCATATGTAAGCTTACATACACACAAGTGCATGAATACCCATGTACAAAACACGCCACTCAAGTGAGAGAGCGAGATCTTAACCTTGGCATTTGGAAGGAGTTCCCAGCCTTACAATGTGCTCTTTACAAAGAAACTGTCACATTTGTTGATGTATGGTTTTCCTTCCCAGTGTCGAGAAGCCCACAGATTCCACTCCTGTGATGATCAAACTCTGAGAAACACCAGGCACATACAGTTGTTATATACCTACAATTACTTCTCACACATACCCTGAATACACGTGTGCCCCTACAATTCAAGTAAAATGATTTTCCTCTGAAGATGACAACAGATGAATATCTCAGCACAAGGGTGGCTTGGTAAATCCAGCCTGACAATTCACAAATACCAAAGCAGCATTTCCTAAGAATGGTGTGTATTCATCAACATTTATCTACTGCATCGTTTAAAGTGAAACTTCATAATATATATATAATATATATAATGACCTAATATTACACTTGTATTTTCCATTTAAGATTGAGCAGTACTTTCAAAATATTTCTTACAATCCTGAGTTTCTAATAGTTCATTCTCTTGACCAAATAATTGCACATGGTTTTGTGAAACAATAAGAGATTTGAATGTTTTAAAATATGTTACAATGACTGGAAGTTGTACAGGAACTCAGGAAAGTCTTGGGGAAAAGGCAGAGGAAAAAGGCAAAACTCACATGGGTTACAATAGTAAATAAGCCATTGATTATGAGTCTCTGAAGAGCCTGGTTGGAACTAAACACAAAATTGCCACTGAAATTAAGCAACCAGCCATCTGACAACTGACTCCACCCCAAAATCTACTAGTGGAAATCAACACTGAGTGTCATAAAGTGAGTCCTAAAGTTTGTAGTTTCTCAGAACCTTGTTGACCAAAGACAAAAGAAATGGAAGTTAAAACCTGGAAAATACTGGCCACAGGCTCACATGGTAAACCCAGAACTTTCAGCATGGGTAGGTCAGTGGTGGAGAATTAGGAACAAAATCAAAGAGACTTCCTCTAAACACTTCAATGTTGCAAAGAAACTAATGCTAGAAAACTATTGTTCTGTCCCAGGAGTAGCTATAGCAACCATTTTGAGCAGTGAACTTTGCAGATAGTTATTTGTGTCATCAGCCATCAAGGGATGGTGTTATCCAGCCACACCTTAATGTTGTCTGGACACCTTGCCCTTGAATTTCCTTCCCCTGGCACATTTGCCCTGGAACTTTCCACATTTCGAAAGAGGAACAAGCTCTTCCAACTTTCATCATTAGCTGAAGCACAGCTTTCCCGACAAACGGGTCAGCATCCCATTTATTCTACCTCCTTGATTCCCTCCTCTTGACGCTGGTCCTGCTGTTATTCGTGCTCTAAACTAATCCAACTGGGACCCAGATCTTTCAAGCTTCCATTAGTCCATCTGATGAGGCCATGTCCACATGACAATATAGCATATCTGCTGGGGTGTGCGTGAGTACACAGGTCCTGTGGAGCCAGACAGATGCTTTTTAAGGGTAGAGCTTTTGTCATAGAGGTCCATAAATAAGCTGGGAGGAACAGAGGGCTTCGGGGACAATGCCTCCCTGAAAGCCGGTGCAGAGGCTTTCACTGTGGACCTGGTCGGGGATACCACCTAGAGACTTTTGTTGTTTGTAAATGGAAGGCTCTGTCTGACACAAACTTTAAACTCCCGTTGGACCACCATTTCTGTGGACAGAGGTTTCTATTCCACCAGGTCCCACATCCGTTTCATCACAAATAAACACAAAGAGGCCTACATTAATTATAAACTGATTGGCCTATTAGCTCAGGCTTCTTATTAACTCTTATAACCTATTTTAGCCCATAATTCTTGTCTATGTTAGCCATGTGGCTTGGTTCTTTTTTCGGCGAGGCAGTTACATCTTGCTTGCTCTGTGTCTGACTACCTCTCTGTCTGGGCGAGAATAAAGACTGAAACTTTCCTCTTCCCAGAATTCTCATTGCTCTGCCTATATTTCCTGCCTGGCTACTGGCCAATCAGCATTTATTTAAAATACAAGTGACAGGGTACAGACCATTGTCCCACAGAATATTTCCATTCAACCTTCTCTGCCATAGTGCTAGGCACACTTTCCTTTCTTTTGATTCGTCAGATTTAGTATTAGTAACAGACCCTCAGATGGTACATCACAGAGTATGCTGCCCTTTTGTCTGTAAATAGTTTGTTCATGAAATTCTCCTCACATTATTCCAACATGAACATCTTACCTGCCATCCCTGAGGCTACAGCTGCTTTTTATTCCGATTAAGCAAAAGCAATTTCCCACTCTGAATTCACTTAAAAATATGTATTCCCTAAACAATGAAAACACAGCAGTATACCATAAAATGGGTGTGAGTACCTAAGAGAAAGCAGACAAAAATAGCCTCCACATTCTTAATTGATACTTTTCTTAACAGTGGGGTATGAAATTCTTATTGATAGGCCTCTGGGATGCTGTGCAGAGTCAGTGTGTATTGAGAGAGCAGATGGCGCATGTGGCTTCACACACCGAGTTTAGTGATAAGATGATGGCTGCTAGAATTATCTGGGGGAAGGGAATTTTCAGGATTTGGTTCATTGTGTGATTCAGGAGTATTCCTTGGAAATTGAACTACCTGGCACACTTCTGGGGGTTTGTATGAAAATGGCAATGCTGCAGGATCCTGGCCTATGGCACAATTTTTAAAATGTGGTCTCTTGCAAAAAGCAAAGGCTGAGATAAAGACTTGGATGGGTACCTACTTTGAGAGGAGTCTAGAAAATAATAATGCCAGTAGAATAGCCATGTTCTAGTGAATCCAGATTATAAGGTCTAAAACCAAGCACTTGAATGATCCTGGTCTTGAAAAGATGACCTCAATGAACACTCTTTATCCTGGAATATGGTGCCCTGAGGCAAGAACTCTTGCAATCAAGAATGATTTATAAATATTTATGAACATACACAGCATGGGAAGCAACCTGAAGTGTACAAGGCTTGACTCCATCTGGGCACCTTGCTGGGTGGCCTGAGAAATCGGGTATGCTGAGAATTTCATGATGTAACTGCTAGAGACGAGAGGAAACTCATCTCCCAGGGCCTCAAATGAGAAAGTAAAAGTGGTAAGTGGGTGTCAGGAGGTCAACCATTTGCTTATTACAGAGAGAATCAGGTTTCCTTTCCTGGAGGAGCGGCAGTTGGCAAAGGCCCTGGGACTCTGGCGAATTAACTTCTGTTTTTCTTTAAGATGAAGAGAGGAGTCTTCACACTTCCGCACATTTGATAGAAAAGTTTGTAAAACGTCCCTCAACAGAATGATAAGGAACTCAGAGTAACCATAAGTAGTTAAGTACAAAATAAAAGGAAGTTTAAGAAGGGCCAGGGAACAGTGAAGTCTTAGTTTTATCCTTTCTATAGTCATCTATATTTGGAGGATCTACATATCTAATTCAAGGATGGTCAAAGTAATATATTCATTTCTAATATTAATAAAGGCTTCTATAAATATTTCATTGTATCTACCACCAGTAACAATGTCACAGAAAGAAGCTTAGAAGAGTTGAGGAAAGACTTCCACTGTGGGACAATGGTCTTTTATCCTGTCACTTGTATTATTTTTAATAAAACACTGATTGGCCTAGTAGCTCATGCTTCCCATTAATTCTTATATCATATATTAGCCCATAATTCTTGTCTGTGTTAGCCACATGGCTTGGTACCTTTATCAGCAAAGCATTCCTGTCTTGCTTCCATTGCATCTGGGTGACCACTACAGACTGAGCTTTCCTCTTCCCAGAATTCTCCTGTTCTCATTGCCCTACCTCTACTTGCTGCCTGGTTGCCCTACCTATACTTCTTGCCTGGCTACTAGCCAATCAGTGTTGTATTAAAAATAACACAAGAGACAAATCTTTACAAAATACAAGACCATTGTCCCACAGCTCTTGACAGGAAGTAGCGGCTGGGTGACAAGAACAGGAGAATTCTGGGTAGATGAAAGGTCAGTCTGTGACTGTCACCCAGACACAGAGGAAGAAAGACAAGAATGCCTTGCTGATAAAAGTATCAAGCCATGTAACTAACACAGACAAGAATTATGGGCTAATATAAGTTATAAGAATTTATAAGAAGCCTGAATTACTAGATTAATCAGTGTTTTACTAAAAATAATACAAGTGACAGGATAAAAGGCCATTGTCCCACAGCAGACTTCCAAAACTGAATATTATAGGAGTCCAATGTCAACTCACCTGGCAGCTATACTGGAGGAGCTTAAGGCTGTGTTATTTCTTCCACAAGTCATTTCTAGAATTTACTGCTTTCCACATATTGCCCTACTTTCTGTATGTCCAACCAGAATCAACTGTTTCTTTTTTGTTGTTAAGATTTTTTGTTTGTTAGTTTGTTTTTTCTTTGAGTTGAGAAATAAGCTACACCAAATGCTTTCCAAGGGTCTTTCAGTCTTTTGTTCATGATTGAAAAGTTTTTGTCTGGGCTTCTTCTTGTCAAGAGTTGCACCACCAGTCTTCAGGTCTGCCCCATACATATTCCCTCAACTCCACTGCATCTGCAAACTGGCAAGAGGGCCCATTTACCCAAGGGATTCTTCCCAATGTTTATGAGCATCTGTAACTCTGAAGAATCTTTGCCATATGCAAAGGGAAAAGGTAAGTCGGTCACTGAGAAACTGACTTGGAATCAGTCAATCATTAAGACAAAAAAAGAAATTATAGTCGAGGCAAACATCTTAGAAAAAAGCACTATGGATATTTTTATACTTGGTTCTTTAAAACTGGAGAATCTTGCCACTCAATAAATTGATCAGTAACAAGATTAGGACTTTCAGAATCCCCCTCCACACACATATACACACTAGAGTCCCCTAGAGAAAACCTATTCCAATTCTCTTCCTGGCAAGTGATCCAGTTCCTTCCTTTGAGCAGGGCAACTGTTGTAAATTGCCGATGATGTGGAACTCCTGACTTGGTGTCAGCCTCTCCTCTCAGACAGTCTGGATAACAGATTCTAGGTCAAGCTATGGCTCCTGCTTGTCTTTGAGCACTGTCACCACTGCGCAGCGGTTCCTCACCCCAGGCTAGCCACCACGTCAGATCTCTAAGCTAAGGCAGAGCAGGTCCCACATAAATTTCATGTCTCAGCTTTTCTGCATCCAAGTGAGTTAGAAGTCCATCCTGGAAAAAAAAAAGTCCATCTTGCCTGGCATTGTCTCTCCTTTTACTGGATGCTCAGTATCTTTGGTCTTGTTCAAGGCACCATCTGCCCCTTAGACAAGCTAGCACTGCCTTAATGATAGATGTGACATTCACATTTTCTACTTTCATGTCTGATGTGAATGCATTTGGGATAGCATCTACCCATTGGGGCTACTATAGCTCTGAACTAAGTTGGAGAACAGGCCCAATTTTCTCATGATATGGATTAGACAATGGAACAAATCCTCTATAGGCTTCAGAGAGTTTGTATCCAAATAACCAGTTGCCAAAACAACTGGAGCAAAGGAAATGCTTCACAAAGACCAGACAGTGGCTATTTGCAGTGGATGTTACCTGTTTGAAGTTGTTTGTATCATGACATCAATTTTCAACTTGAATTCCTATTAGTCATCTACCTTTGCTTGACAAGTTACCCTTAATGTGTACTCGTTCAAAATGCAACTATTTATTTTGCTGATAATAAATGTCTTTGGAGATGATTTCATGGGGGATTACCCATCTCTGCCTCATGTGACTCAGCTGGAGGCTGGAGACGCTGTTTGGGACATGGCTGCTCCCATGCCTAGCTTGGTACTTGCTGGAAGTTTGTTGGGCCGAAGGTGAGAATTATGTTTCCTATCAGGTAGCTTCACTACAGTTGGCTTGGGCCCTCTCATAGTAAGACCATTTCCAGATGTCCCGAAATACGTGTTGTCTCTAAGAGCCGCATAGAATAGGCCTTCATCTGTATTCCTAAACATAGTTTAAATGGATCGTCTAGTTTCATAGAGAAAAGATGGCCTTCATTTCTCCATAGAAACAGTAGAGTGTCAAGATTCCAGAACAAAGGACATGGGACTGCAATACAAATGATACAAAGTTCAAAACACTTTTAGGAGACCAGATTGCTCAAGCCAAAGCAATTTTTTTTTTACTTCCTATAAGTACATTTGCTTCAAATAGGAGGAATTGAGGAATATTTACATAAATTCATTGAACATTCGGGGGCTATATGAGGGTTTTCTTTGTTGAGATCCATTCTATTGCTGAAGTAGAATGTAGGTTTTTCAGGACAAGGGAATATACTCAAAACATGAATAACAGCAATTCAAACTGCCTTTAAGTTAACAAAAAAAAAAAGCAGGGTGGGAATCACCCTGCTGTGGTTCTCACAGGCACATGAGGAAGACTAGAAGGAAGAAAAGGCAAACAGAAAACACTAGGGAGAATTACAGCCCAAGGAGAAGGAGGGAGGAGAGGCAAGCAGAGGACAGAGCAAGAAGTATGATTTGCTGCAGGAATACAAAGCTCTTTTGGGCTTTTCTAGGAGCAGCTAAATTCTAGGGTCCATACCACCTGCCTTCTCGACACATCCCCTTACCTCCTAGAAGCCCAGCTTCCTAGGATTCTGAGAAAGAAGTGGGTAGTCTACACCAGCAGCCTTTTAACTTGATCAGCAAAGAAAGCTACAGGATGCCACCCCAAATCCCACCCTTGATTTCAAAGATTTGGGGAAAAGAGAAGGAGCTCTCTGTTAGGGTACAGTAAAGAAAGCAGACACTTGGTCAGCACTCAGTGCCACCCCTGCAGGGACAGTTCACCTGATGCTAGGAGTTCTTAGAGGGCCCATTCTACATGGCCAATTGCTTTTTATTTCCTCTTTGATTTTTCCATCTCTGAACCTACATATTACCTGGGAGCTTAGAAATGTAAAACCATATCTAAATATCTGAGCATACGGTATCCATTTCTGACATGCTACTTCTGCCGGCACTTTAAATGACATGAGGATTCAACGAAAGATTTTAAGAGAGGGAGGGGTCAAACTTGTATATTATCCAAATTTGACATTATGACACAGTGTTGCCAAGCACGAAGTTAATGGTTGAGATTCGTGCACTCAATATTAATAATGATGATGACAACAATAATAAATAGTAAAAATAATTTTAAAAACTTACAACATATGTTTTAAGTAAATGTATAATTTTATGTTGAGCTATGTTCATAATTATTCTCCTTGCCACATGGCCTGTAACAGTGGTTGGACAAACCTGGAAGGAATTCTATGGCTGAGTGGGGCACAGTGCAGGAGGAAGTTATGTAGGCAGGAGGACCAGGGAGGCTACTTAGCCATCTCTTGCACTGATCTGGGCAAAAGAAAGAGGATCTTGGCACACAGGTGATATGGTGGCTTTGGAGAGGGATGACCTTTCCATTGGGGTTGGGAGTCTCTCCATTGTTAGAATGTTCACTATTGCTAGCACTGCTTGAATTCGATCTAAGAATTTTGCCTTGAAATATCAATAGTGGGAGCAGAATTTCTTATGACTTCCAGGCAAGTAAATGAATGTTTCTCACACATCACTTCCCACAAACTACCTGAAGATCCAAGAATCTGTAACTCTGTGCTCATAGGCGATGAAAAGTGAAGGCAGAAAGACATAGCATATGGCCACAAAGAGACTTGGTCCCCTCAAGCAGACACTAAAGATCTCACAGTCTCTCAAATAAGTCAGGACTGCATTGTGCTGTTGCTGCTTGCATCTTCACGGGTTGATACGTAGCCGAGCTGCCACGACTTTCTATTCTACTCCTTCTAATGTATGCCCTGAGTTTGCAACTTACCTATGTTTCTGCCAACATTTCTCACACAAATTGAGATGATAAGCCACACTAGTTGAGCACGTTCAAAATTATACAACATGGTAAAGTGAAAACCCTGTGTACACATTTACCTCTTCCAGAGCGAAACAAATAAGTGAAGTCAGAGCCCATTAAATTAGAGACGGATTGAGCCGAATGATTGTGCAGGTGTTCCGTTTCAGAATGTGTTAGACCATAGTGCCGGGGGCCTCAGAGCTCATTTCTAACCTAGACTAATCGTGCTGAGAGTAATGACCTGCAGTTACTGCCTTGTGAATCAGACCCTATGATATTTAAAATAATTAAGATCAAAGCCTAAAGAGAAGGCCACTGAATTCGCCAGTCATAAAATGTGAGCACATAACCAAAGGCTGTACTTGTCTGCTTAACAATGTTTCACGCTCAAGTTATAAAAACGGTGTTAAGAGAGAGACAAAAACGTCATCTTCAAAAATGTTGCTTTCCCACCCTCCCATTCCCAAAGGAGCAGCCCAGACAGCAAGAAAGGTCTTTCGAGGGTAATCTGAAGCAAAAATAGAACTCAAACACCATTACAAGTATGAACAGACAGGGTCGATGCTGAGCTGGGCTGGTGGGACCTATCAGCTTGCTGGCTGCCATCCCAAGAGGTGACCTGGGATGGGAATCTGCTTCCCATTTGTAGGCAGTTGGCAAGAAGTGTGAAATGAATTGGTTTGTCCGGGCTGAGTTCCCAGGAAAAGGGTGTCTTTCATACCAAAAGCTCCCACCCCAAATAGCAGGGTGCTTCAAGCCAAACAGTTAGACGGTCAAATAAGTGCTAATTGAGTGAGAGGTTTGATTAGGAGTAAGTTGACAATTCAGTTCAGTTGAGGCCCCTCAAAAGGCAGGCCTCGAGTTTAGAGAGGCTGGGTAGAGCACCCCACAGTTGAGGGTGGCTTCTAATCCACTGACGAGACATCGCTTGACAATTTCTAATCTCTGGCTAGAGAAGTGAGAGACAGCAGAGAGACCCGTGGTCAGTAGTGATGGCAGCATGGGATGCTATGGCGTTGATTCAGAGGACGGATCTGTTCACAGGATCCCACTGGAGATAGACTTGTCTATTGAGCCACTGTGGGGGGACTGAAACAATGAATCAATCTACAAAAGAGGGGAGGCTGCATCTTTCTGTGGCTGGGTTCCCCAGGAAGTTTTTATTCTCTTTGTCAGGACATGTACATCTCTACTTAACAAATGTACCCACTGAGGATTTACTTTATCAAGCACTGCTTTTGTTGCTTTGAAAATGTCACCTCTCTGACACCTGGGGCAATCCTCCAAAGTAAAGGATGGCATTATTGTCATTATTGCCACTTTATAAGCAAACACCCTGATGCATGGAGGTGCTTGGAAACTAGCAAGTGGGACACCTAGCCTTCAGAAAAAGGGAGAGGCAGTGCAAAATAGAAGAGAGAGAATGTTCCAGGAGAAGAAAGGAAGAAATATTTGTTTGTTTGTTTGTTTGTTTGTTTGTTTGTTTTGGAGGGAGGATATATAAAAAACCAAGGCAGAATTTAATGGGCTTCTTCACTCCCCCTTTCCCACAATTGCCAAAATGAAAGCCCATTAATAAAGCTTAAAACTAAAGTTTAGTACAGATAAAAGCAAGTCCTCATTACCCAACGTATAATTAACTGGGGAATTCACAGCTGGGGGACAGTGAGCAGGGAGGATGGGGCTTGCTGATTCAAGCTGCTGGTTTTCAAACAAGGTGTTAAAACCAGACAACCAGACCTCACTTCAGCTGCTGCCCAGGAACCTCTGCTGTGAGTGACACTGAGAAGCCAGAGCTTGGAAAAATCATCCTAAGTGTTTTATGGATCAAAGAAACTGGGTCAAATGTGTAGCCCCTTGTTTAACTAAAAGCCTATCTTTCCCAAGCCCGACCTCTCCCCTTTCTTAAGGGCAGACTTCTATATTCCACCATGCTTCAGCTGTTCTCTGCCTACCCACCTTCCTGGGACCATCTGAGGAAGTCTCAGAACACTTACCCAATTTCCTCATCCAACCCCCCTAGGATTGGTGCTTAATGTTCCTTGAATATCATCTCATCCCTCTGATGACTTTGTGGCCCAGAGCAGCACCTTCTCAATTCACCACAGTCTTACCAATAGACAGTATGCAAGTAGACAACACAGCCATTCACAGCTACAAGATTCTGTCTGGTTAAAGAAAGGTTCTGCTGTCTTCTGCAAATCTACCTCCATGGATCTATCCCCAATTAAAGGACCATCCCACTTCTTACTGTCTAATTCCAAATACCTTTCTTTCTGGACACTCATGTTTCTCGGTCTTTCACTCCCAACTCTTTGGTTTGAACTTCCAACTTCCAGCATCTCTACTAACTGTTTGCCATGTGGATTCTTTGCCTTTCAGTTCCTGCCTCAGTCCCAAGTGCTCCTGCTTTAACAATCATTGGAATAATTAGAATAATCAATCAATATTGGTGGAAATACGCCACACAACTCTCCAGATCAGTGACAATTTTTGAGAGGTACAAAATTTGACAATTTTGAGAACAGATCTCTAGATATGTATGGTTTCCAAGAAGCATGATTTAATCCCTGGCTTTGGGAAAGAGACGTCCTCCCAGCTCAAGAGCCCCCACCTGTGTCAGGCCCAGCCCCTGTGGAAGAACGGTGTGAGGCTTCAGACAACGTGGGCACATTCCAAACTCTCTGGTATAATAAACCTCTCAGCCTTGACCCAGTTATTTTTATAATTCTTGTTCTTGTTTGAAAAGTTGATCATGTGCAGGACTTTCTTTTGCATTTTCGTGACTTTTTTTTTTTTTGGAAGGGGTTTACCTGTACTGCTAAGTGATGGTGGAGTTCAAGGCTGGCCATGAAACAGAAATAAGAGATGTGCAGTGTGGCCACAAGCCTAAGTCACAGATTCAAAGGGCTGGTCAGCAGCCTAGACGCATGAAGCTTAAATGTCCTTTTACTTCTCAAAGTCACTTACAATAACAAACAACAACAGAGTCATCCTCTTGGACAAGTATCTATCACTGCCTCCTTTGAAGCCACTTTAAATTTCAAATCTAACTTATTAACCCACTAAATGTATTAATAGCTCATATATCTGACATGATCTCATATTAGCGATGCTTTTACATAAATGAATGTTTCCACCTTAAAGTACCATGGAAATGTGCATCTACTGAGAATCCCACTAAAATCATGAAATTCTTCTTACCACCTGAGAGCTAATATATTAGTGATATTTTTCTGGTTATACTTGTAGATTTCTCTTATTAAATCCTGGACTTGTTAAATACTGGGCTTGCACCTCCCAACTGACTGCTTAGTATAGTGGCAGTTCATTTGTATTTTAATAAATAAACCTTGCCTGAAGATGAGAGAGTAAAACAGTCCCACTGATCAGCCTTACAGACCAGGCAGTGGTAACACACAGCTTTAATTCCGGTAGCCACACTAATTGCCATAGAAACCAGGCAGTGCATACCTTTAATCCCAGTCTTAGAGAAGATTATAAAACGGGAGGAGACAGCTGTCAGACACAGTCTCATTCTGAGATTCCTGGAGGCAGAATCGCCATTTCAGACTGAGGTAGAGGTAAGAGCCAGTGGCTGGCTGTTTTGCTTTTCTGACCTTCAGGTTGAACCCCAATTTCTGTCTCTGAGCTTTTATTAATCATGCTGCTGATTAATGAGTTATTCTGATTCTCTCTGGGTTGTTCTTTGTTCCCAAAGTTGAGTCACATAAAAAATTCCTACAGGTAAGTATGTTGCTAAGTAACAATAAATATGTTCTCTTACCTCAAAGGTTGTTCTTGCCAGCGAACACCAGCAAGGGCCTCCGAGGTTTATGGAAAACAATATGACCAGCTCAAAAAATATAAAACATAACTCATCTATAATTTTTTAAACCTTCTCACATCGTGTTTTGAGTCAAACTAAGGACCGTGTTGGTCAATATCAAAGTGGCTTTGGAGGCCTTTTATCTTTTGGTTTGCAGAGTTTAGTGACTGGGTTAGGGCAAAACTCAAATACCTTTACCACTCTGGATTATAGCTAATTAGTTTTAGCTGAAGGTGAGACACGATCTTACCCAGGCTTCTTTGGTGCTTCAGACTCCACTATCAAATGGCTCAAATGCGCAGGCCTATATATAGGTACTCTAACAACGTCAACACAAGGGCAGGGCCACATGAGGAGTAACTGAGGTCCAGGGCGCTGGGAGTGATCGGCAAAATCATGAGTCACTTCTCCCCACTTAGAGTTTAAGTCATGCCAGAATTCAGTAAGTATTAAATGAGCGAGTGAGTGAACGAGGGGGTGGGGACTCACTTTGATCTGCTGGGAATAAATTCTTTTGTGAAATAATTCTGCTCCCAAAGGTAGAAATTTCTTTTTAAAACCGAAGCATACACAGATTTCTTCTGACTGTCAGACTCCCTAAAAGAAGAAAGATGCAAAAAACGTCTTATGATCAGACCCTGACGAACTGTCTTTAGCAAGGTGGCTGCGATGGAGCTACCATCTCCAAAATCTACAGGCTCTTCGCGTTTTACTTTGTTTATTACTTCTTTGGAGTTTTGTGTCAAGGTCTCAATCTGGGTGGCCGGGGTTGATCTTGTATTCTGGGGCCCCCTGACTTAGCATGCCATGTGTAATGAGAATACAGGTGCATGCCACGATGCCCAGCCACGGGCCAATTTTGAAAAGGAAACTAATGTTAAAACTCAAGTTTATACTCATCAAAATCCTCCCGTAAACATGATGATTTACTATGGATTGCTCCTGGAGACCCTTTAACTTTAAGTAATATGGAACTGTAGTGGTGCCTCCCCTGCGAACTTCCCTTCAAAACATTTGCAGTATCTTTTCCCTAACCCAGAAAATGAAGAGGACCAATGTTGCGGGGTGGGAGGTAGAGTGCAGGCGAAGGAAGCTCCAACAACCCACAGAGGACATAGCCCATAGCCTAAATATGCCACCCTTCTTTAAAACTGCCCAGGTGAGCAGCAGGCGGCAGATGCGGCAGGAACTAAACTCTGCAGAGACTCCCAGCTTCGCAATTCTTAGCACACAAAACTGGAACCCGTGGTTGATTTGACCACAATAAATACTAAGTGCATTAAAGCCCAAAAGATAGGAAGGCAAGCTGAAAGGAATGGTGAGAGTCGCCCTCCCAGACATTTCTGAAAACCGCCAAAGAAGCCTTCAGCCGCGTGCTAGAACTTTATAAATTACGTGTAAACGTGACCTCTGAAAAAACGCCAGGGTCCACGCAGCTGAGAGCAGCTTCCCTAGTGAATCATCGCCGGGACAGTCATTTCTGAATTCCGCATGCAATTTTCCACATATTTTCCACAATAGACGGCGTAGGGAATACACACACGGCCCAGGCCTCCTCCAGTCGGCTTCCCACCCATCTCTGTCATACACAATTTTCCTTGTAATAATTCCGCGTTGTTAAGGATGCCCCACCTATCCTTCCCACCCGTTCTTTTTTTCCTCTCCATTCTTCACTACTGTAACTTCCATAAATCTGCTGGGACACTTTACAGGAAAAGCACAGATGGGAAAAGAGGGCAGAACTCTACCAACTGCTTTGTGCTAATTTTAATTTCCTCCTTCGTTGGGCATATCAGCTCCCCCACACAGAACCAACTGGGAGAGTGTCAGTGAATGCATCTAGCGCTTCCTGATTCAGGTAGTGTCCTAAAAAGACATTCTGAAGGCGTTAAACTTGTGACCCAATTTAGTCAAGTCTATAACACATCCAAGATCTCCATTTCAATCTTGAGGAAAGTCTTCACAGTTGGCTCAGAAACGAGGAGATACTTCTAGATGTATCCACCCACTTCCCAGTTTAGTCACCCAGGTCCCTTTTTGATCAACCTGCAACTATGTAAGACCCAGAATTCTCTGGCATCTCCTAATTAGTTGTCTTGCTTTTCCTCCAAGGTTCTGGGATCTCTGACCTCCACTGCAATTTTACCACCATCCTTGCTCAGAATATCTTTGCAGACTCCATACTGGAAAGGGGGCACTATTATTTGAGATTGTCGATATTATAAACTCCCCATAATTCTTTTCCCCCCAGGGAACAGAGTATGTGGGGCCAGAGAGAGAGGCACAGACTGACAAAGGTGTTCAAATTATTATTAATTCACCTATGTGTCTGGAAGAAAAGATAATGTAGAAGAATACTTGAGATTAAGACGAGACTCATATTTGGAATACAAAGAAACCTATTTTTCTTTCTAAACTATTCCTGCCACTCTTACTTCTTTCTCCTTACAGAAAGAAGATGCTGGAATCCCTAGTCCTGGCGCAGCTTGGTGCTCCTTTCTTCCACATCTGTTGCTGGCTTTCTAGGCACAGCCTCTCCTTCCTCTCTCCCACAGTTGCATAAGCTCACTAGCTCAGGGCTAGCGTTCAAATCACTGCAAGCGTTTCTCATTCATTGTGTGATGGGCAATACTAACTAAATAGCTTAAAACATACAGGCAATAAATTGGTATGCCTATAGCGTCCTATTAACTAACATCTGTCTTTTAAAAACATAACAAATTTCTCTTTTAAAAAATATATATTTATTTTTATGTGTATTGATGTTTTACCTGCCTATATGACTGTGCACCACGTATGTGCAATGCCCACAGAAGATAGTGTTAGAGTCTCTAGAACTGGAGTTACAGATGATTGTGAGCCACCATATGGGTGCCGAGAATTGAACCCATGTCCTCCGGAAAAGCAGCCAGTGTTCTTAACTGCTAGACCATCTTTTCAGCCCCTGAAACTAATTTCAATTTTTGTATTAAGTTACACCTTCAGTTTTTAGGTAAATACTAGATTTGAATAGACATTTTCACAAATCCCTTAAGATAAAGAAAGGATCTTAGAGACGTCAATATTTCACATGGTTTACAGCAACTCCTTAAAATTGCCTTGTCAGAAAACATGCTCTACATTGGTTGAGAAACAAGAATGGATGTAGCAAGGTGTGGCCTAGGAAGGCAAAGTGCTTTACCACACGTTTCCTGGTTCGAAAAATCTCACAAAGTCCTCAGGGAGGCAGGCAAGTCTTTAGGGTTTTTCAAGGTCTTTTTTCAGTGCAGCTAGTTTTGTGCTGTGTGTCGACATGGTGGAGGATGAGACCAGGAGCCAAGACATCAAGACGTCACTTATCTAAGAACTGAAGTTTCACCTGCGGGCTGGAGAAGTCATTCACTTGGGCATCTGGAAGATGAAAATGACAATGTAGATGCCATACCCATCCTTGCTTAATTCTCCTTCTCTTCGCTCTCTTTCCTCCTTTCACAAGGACTCCTTCCTTTAGCTCCTACTGGAATAATTTTTGGCCCTGTCCCCATGGTTGTGGGTAAAGAGCAGAAATGACATGGGATGGGTAGATAAGTAGAGAGTTGAAGAAAGTCATATTCCAGAAGATTCTCAGGGCACGTGCAATGTGACCCAAGATAAGGCTACAGAGAATCCTAAACAAAGAGTTTAGAACGAAATCTAAAGAGAAACATGCTAGTGCATGCTAACGGTCCCAGCTACAGCCTCGCCTTATTTTTAAGCATCGACAGAGAACGAATAATACTAGAATACATGCACTATGCCAAGAAAGTGGTTTAAGCTCTGACAAAAACCTGGTGCTAACACAAAGTAAATTCTAAAAGAACGTGGATTTTCCTTAGATGTTTTTAACATATTCATAGAGAAATGCTGATCAGAGATAGTCTTCTGTTTTGTACGCTATGTTCTGAGATGTGGCAGTAAGGAAATGTTTGTACCTGCTTTGATCACATCTAATTATCACCACCAAACTTGGTGGAAATCCACATTTTATCAGAATGAAGCAATACTCCTGAATACTGCTCAAAGGGTCTAATAATCCATCTACACCCTTCTAGTAATAGAAAAAAAAGAGTATCATTAGCTGTGAAAGGCCTGCTGTGTACAATATACTGTCAAACCACCTAGTCAACTCTGTGATGTTGCAGAGTTATTGCGATGTGTATATTACTGATAAGAAAACCAAGGCACTAGGAAAATGGATTTCCCAAGGTTGCAGAGCAGAAAATCATTGTTCAGAACTAAAATAACCAGTGTTCCAAAGATCACAGAATCAATAAATGAAAATATAAGGCTCTCCAAAAAAACAAAGAAGGATATAGTGTTCAATCTCCAATAAAATCAGAATCCAGAGCCAATGCATGCCAGTGGTATGTTATACGTTTTTTGAAATAAAAATTACCAGGAAGTGTTGCTGTAAAACCTGCCCCTGGTGAAGATTAAGGCCAAAAGTGCCCTTGTGGGGTGGTAGAAATGTCTCTTGAGGTAACTGCCTTTAAAAGCCATACAGTGATGTTTATTAAAATTCAATAGCATGCATAATCTGTGATCATGAGACACTCCTTCCAGGACTTAATCCTTTGAGTGTAAAAGACCAACAAGAGGATAACAGGCAGTCTGGTTCACTAGGGGACATGTTGAACTGTGCGTGATGACAGCATGGAATTCACAAAGTCATTAAAGGCGCGGGGCAGTCAAGCATGGTGGCATACACACAATACCAGTCCTCAGGAGGCTGAAACAGGAAAAGCACACATTTGAGGCCTCCTAGACTCTATAATAGGTTCAAGCACAGCTAGACTATGTAGAAAGACCTTGTCTCAACATATATATATATATATATATATATATATATATATATGTGTGTGTGTGTGTGTGTGTGTGTGTGTGTGTGTGTACACATGTAAATCATATGTATGTATATGTGTATACATTATTCAAACACACACTATACACATGTGTTTGTGTATATGTGTGTATGTGTGTGTGAGTGTGTGAATAGCATAGTGCATGCCTTTAATCTAAGCATTTGGTAGACAGAGGCAGGTTTTCTGCTCCTAAAAAATATCTACTCACTGGGCTTTTAATCCCAGCTCTCAGGAGGTAGAGGCAGGCAAATCTTTGTGAGTTTATGGCCAGTCTGGTCTACAGAGTGAGTTCCAGGAAGGCTAAGGCTACATAAAGAAATCCTGTCTTGAAAAAACAAATAACAAGACGTAAAAATGAGTAGGTACCACTGAATATTTATTTTTGGTGTAAATTTTAATATAATTCTAAGCATAGAGAAAATTGGAAGCCAAGCCCAACTGCAGAGTAAAAGAAGCTAAGGAGAAGCAGATAGAGTAAAGCCAGAAATAAAAAAAATAAATAGATAAAACATGGGCTTTTCTTTTCATTTTTAAACTAGAAAGGTAAAAACAATAGGTAGGGGCATTCTGAACTTATTCATGTTAAGTGTGTGTGTGTGTGTGTGTGTGTGTGTGTGTGTGTGTGTGTGTGTGTCTTTTGAAATCTTCCATTCTGTCACTTCACAAACAGTCCAGTGGGTGAGCAGATCTTTTGGTGGCTCCCCAGTAAACCACATCCTAAGACTGACCAGTAAGAGGCTGTCACTGCGTGACAAAGTAAAATTAACAGACTGAGCACTGATCAAGCTAAATCCAATGGTCAATGCGAACTTCCTTTCTTCCTCATTCTAAACTTGCAGAGGACTCTGTAACATGGTCTGTGGGCTTTTACTGCAGTTACAAGTTAATATAAAATAATACATGGTAGCTTGTAATGGGTTTCTTACAAAGGAGATGTTTAAAGATCTTTGCCTGTGCCATACACATACACACCGCCATAACCAATGCGCCAAAGATAAAGCTACTCCAAGAAAGACATACTTGTAACTGCAGATCTAGGTAAGTGGTTCAAGTTGCATACCCAGAGATCGGAGACTTGGCATGACCCACAGGCAGAACCTGTTTGCATATTGGCGTGGAACTTCCCTGTCCCTCAAAATTGGACCCTCATGTAGGATTTTTGCAACAGTTTTCTCTCAGCGCAAGAGACAATTTCCAACCGTATCCTAAAATGTTCTTTCCTCTAATTAAACCTAATCCCTATTATCACCTGGATGCCTCCAAGGGCTCCGTTTTCAAGTTATAGCATCATCTGGTTGCATTCTGAGATCATTGCAAATACCCGGGTCCCACCATGCTCCATTGCTTAGCCCTTGCAAAAAAAAAACACCGGCAGGAAGCAAGCAGGCCGCTTCTGGAGGGTTTGGTGATGAAACACAGCTCACAGTCGGCTGCCCCTGCAATTTTCACACCTGGGGTTCTTGAGCTTTGAGGGTGCAGGTGGCCTAATACAGAAATAATTAGTTCCATGTCATTAATTATTTACATGGGGCTTATCACCCTGGGTTGGCAATTTTTGTTGACTCCAAACTGCAGGTGCACTGGAGAAAAGCAGTAAGGAAAGCGGGGCTCTGCAGCTGACTGTCTCGGAGGCAGACCCTGGGAAAACCGATGTCATCCGCCGCAACCCCAGCATTCTGAGAGGCCACAAACCGTTTAGAAGGATGGTTCACCGTGACTGCGGTTACGGAGGTGATGCTGTGTCACTTCACAAAGTTCTGCTTTTGATACACGTTTGACCGAAGAAAGGTCTTTCAGTTTTGTTGATTAACCAAAGCAAGGGTTGAAAAGTCAAGCCACTGCAGGACAGTGAGGTCAGATTGGGAGCTAGGAATCCCCTCAGGCATGCTGTTCGTTGACTCTGCCTTGGCACCTTACTGGTGAATCCAACTAAAATGTTCCTCGCAGTCTCGATTTTGCCCTTACCAGCTAAAGTCTCCAGGAATCCTAGTGACAACCAAACAGCATACTATCCCCAGAATTCTAGGACCAGTAGCTGCCCTGTCTGTTCACAGAGTACCAATTCCTCGTCCAGTCTCACTACTTTCTGCATTTGTAAGAGCAGGAGAAATGGACTCTTGCCTTCCTTACCTTCTTTATTCCTGGTTCAAAATATAAAATGCAGAAGGAATTCAGATCAATACGTGGCAAAGTTTTATTTTTGTGTGGTTTTTCGAGACAGGGTGTCTCTGTGTCACCCTGGCTGTCCTGGGACTCTCTCTGTCAACCAGGCTGGCTTCAAGCACAGAAATCCACCTGCCTCTGCCTCCCCAGTTCTGGAATTGAGCCCCCACTGCCCAGCTCAATTTGTGGCAAGTTTTAATCATTCTTCTACGGGGCTTTGAAAACAGAGAGTCTCTGGGCCTGTCACTTGGTAGGAAAGGAGTTTTATTTAGTTAATACTGTGTCTGGGATCCTCCTGCATACCAAAATAACCATTAAATATTCATCCATTTCAGAGCCCCTGTTCCTTCCTTCTTCTCTGCAGCAAATATACCTGGGTCTATGCCGGAGGGACTAGAGGGAACCTGTATGTCTTTGCCCTGCACTTCAGCAGTCCCCAGAGGAGGCTGTCAAGTTATGCTCACATTTGACATAGCAGAGGTCTCAACTACAAAGGACAAAACAATTTCTCCCTTGTGATTGGGTAGCCATCAGGGTGCTCCTTAAAGATGGGTACTGTAAGGTTAGTTTTTTGAAAATAATCAACATAATCTTTCATCATTCTACTTTTCTCCCTCTAAAATTTCTGTTTCAAATTAATATCTATTCCACCTCTTTAAATATTATTGTGAGAAAATTCTGGTACATAAGAATTAAGTTGTACAGTGCCGAAATAGCTCAGTTGGGAGAGTGACTAAAGAAGTCAACATTTAGCTGTGCAATAGATAGCCTCACACCTCTTTCTACCATTATAGCGCAGAAAAGTTAGAAAAGTTACTTTAACGTTCTTGAAGAGGTAGCCCCTGGGCAGACACCATTAGCATCCTTTGGAAGACGGTCAGAGATGCATCTTCTCAGTCCTGACTCTTTTGAAATTAGAAGACCTGAGCACTCATCAATCATCTTTAATAAGTTGCCCCCACTCCAGGAGAATCTCCTGTGAGATGAAACTTGAGAACCGCTGACACCTCCATTTCTGGGTCAAAAATCTAGGAATTATCACAGTTATCCATTCCAAATTCAAAATATATTCTTTTAAATTTTTATTTGCTTAATTTTATTTTATGTGCATATTTGTCTATGTGAGGGTATCAGATCCTTCAGAACTGGAGTTATAGACATTTGTGAGCTGCCAAGTGGGTGCTGGGAATTGAACCCTGGTCCTCTGAGAGAGCAGCCAGTACTCTTAACCACCACGCCATCTCTCCAGCCCCCCGAAATATATTCTATATAAGAATTCTGAAAGTTTCAAGCCTAAATTAGTGACTAGGATCTCTTCTAATTACTCTTAATCTAAGGAAGAATCAATGTGCCTCTCAGATTTAGCTCTCCTAAGATGTCCTGTGTACCTTAGCAGTGTGCTTTAAGCTTTAGAATACCAGCACAGGATACAGATGGCCAGAATATTGTTTGAAACTTCCAAAGTTCCGAAGCCCTGGATGCAAACGTAACCTCACCTCCACAGCTGAAATAACCAACTCACCCCCTCCGAAGCTTGGGTTTAAGAACACTGCAAATTTGTTGAGGACATTTTGTTGTGGTTTTGTTTGGTTTGGGTTTTTATTTGTTTGACTGTTAAGTAAACAGAAGTCGCAGGAATCCTGGAAGGTGAAAGTCCTCATCCTACACAAAGGTTTTCAGCCAAGGAAGGCCTCAATGGACTAAACCCCAACTGCTGACTCAATCCAAAACTCAGTATCTTATGAGTATGTGCCTTGAGCACAGAGTAATCAGGATCATAAAAGTATATATACCTGAAAATATCTTTCCTTTCTAAACCGATGTTGTAGAGAATATGTTATGGTGTTAATAACTCTTCTGTTTCATTTATCACCATAGTATTAAAAAATCTAAAATATACCATTCTCAGCTTTCTTTGAAGACTAACATCAGTATACAAAATTTAAACTGTATGACCTTTCTTCGGGTGAGTCACGCCTTTCTAACGCAGTGTTTTGCTCAGTTCATCTTGCAGCAAGCCTCCCAGAGTGAAATTCAGCTTTCAGAAACTCCTCTGCATGAACGGAGGGCTGGAACTATTGCCACAACGGCGCTGGCTGAGCAAACTGAGCCATTTAACAAGCACGCGAGGTCTTCATCGTGGTGATCAAGAGTGAGCGGACTGCTACTTTTAGGGTTCTTTTTTAGAAGTTTTATGTATTTTTGCCATCTAAAATAAGTTTTCCCTAAACAACTGTTGAAATATAGAAAAGTCTCTTGTCTCATATGCCCGAGATGGTAGTGCACACCTTTAATACCAGAGAGATTAATCGGGAGGCAAAGACAGGTAAAATTCTGAGTTTGAGTTCAGCCTGATGTATAAAGTGAGTTTCAGGACAGCTAGGGCTACAAAGAGAAACCCTGTCTCAAAAAACCAAAATAAAAAATAATAAAAAAGATAAGCTGATGTTTCTCTTTTTGAAAATCTCAATTAATAAATCAATTTATTGACTTATTTAATGTGTATGTACGGGTGCCTACCTATCTGTGTGTGCATCATCCGCATGTACTTGCCCTCAGAGGTAAAAGGAGGATGTCAGATCCTTGAGAACTGGAGTTGCAGGGACCTGTGAATTTCCAGAGACTGGAAACCAGACCTTGGGTCTTCTGCAAGAGCAGCAAGTGCTCTTGACTACTGAGTCAATGCTCCAGCCACTTGTTTTGTTATTTTTGTAGCTTTCAAAAGTTAATGTTTTCCACAATAGCACACATATCACTGGAGGGTAAGAAGAAAATATACATAATAATTTTTAATGACAGAAGCCTTTTGTTAAAAATTACTTCATTTTGTAATAACACGGCATGTTTTCTATCTTGAAAATAATTTACTGGTAGTCCTTCAACCAGGCAAATACAAAAAACTTGAAAAAATATAAAATGCTCTCATCTTCATAATACACAGACAATTACGCACTTAGTAAAAACATGGCGATAAGCTCAACGAGCATGCCTACTTAGCTACCCGATAAGACATTACTAATCAAAATTAAATCCAGGGACTGGCATTCAAGCACGCTGATATATCCCTGCTCGTGTTGCATTTTGTAGTCCTCTTCTGCCACATTCGCTTTTTCCCTAACTTTCACAAAGTTGCCAGAAAACTTTGACATTAACCTCCTTTTTTGACTGAAACTTCGGAAGGGCTGGTAAGTGGCAAAGGAATCATGAGTCAGCTCGGCGAGGAAGTCAAAGGGTTCAGAGCTGGGAATTCGGTGTCAGCTGTGAATAATCATGAATTTACAACCTCACGCCCTCCAGGCCCTGAAGAGTTCTATAAAATCGACTGAATGTTTCCAAAAGTCCAGGGGAGGGGCCGTCCTCTCCTTTGCTGGTAGACAGAGTGTGCTACAAAGGAGGAGTGGAGAATGCGCAAGAGTCCACCCACTGTCGGGCTCCTCCCACAGCAGGAGCCTCTGCCTGTCGTCCCAATTTGGAGGTAATTTTCTCTTTTTTTCTTCCTATACCTAATATCCTCCTGATACGCCTGTTACATGAAGTTGAAAAACAAATTTACTAATCAATGATTCTTACGCTGATTGTAAACCCCAGCTGATCCTCAACTCGAAGGGTCCGTGTGTCCAGTTGCCTCGCAAAGCAGCTGTGTGAGGAGATCAAATTAGGATCTGAGACATTACCAAAGTGGGGAAACTCCCTTTATGTCCTCTTGTTTCTGGTTGAAGGGGAAAAGCTAAGGGCCTGGCAGTGAGTCTTGGCCTCATCCACTCTACTGAGGACATTCTCAAAGGTCCCCTTCACTCACCATGTGTGTAGGTCCAAAGAGTTGGCCCTGATGCTTGGCTAGAGGGTTCCGGCATTTGGACAGGTTCTCAGATAATCTGTGCATTGATATTTTCGTCTCTAGAATAATAGTGGTTGATAAGTCTCAACCGCTTAATAAATAGCCTAACTATGAGCAGAAATGGCCAGTGTGTCCCACGTAGATTTCACCAGGATGTGACTGTGTGCTTATTCACAGGTGGGTCACAGCCCTAAGAAATTGCCTAGCCAAAGAATCTCTGCAGAAAAAAAAGATTTTTTTTTTCTTTTACCTTACAACTTCTTTACAGATTGAAGATTTCTTCTGGGATCCCCAAATGATGAGATATTGTCTAAGAAAGTGACAAACATTATTAATTAATTTTCTCCAAAACCTGCTGAATAGTGCTAGCTGTCTGCCGAAAGCTAAACAGCAATGCCACTCAAGTTATTGTCAAAAAGGACCTTAAAAGGCGGGGGAGAAAGAGGTCAAAGGGCTGTTCCATCGCTGAGGACATCTAGGGCAAATGGAGGCTACTGGAAGGGGGCAAGTTTTTATTGTGAGGAAAAACTTTGTAACATCTGAAACCCTAGAATTACACAGCATCCCGCTCGAGAGAGTCGTGTACTCTGTACTCTGAAGGAACGTTTGGTCCAAGCCCTGTGGGCACCCTGAGTGTACTGCAGGGGAATGAAGGGGCCAGAAGCTCTTCCTCCCCTCCGTGGAGGTCGATTTCCCAGCTGCTGTGACTGCCCAGACTGAGGAAACAAAGCTCTCTCCAGAGCTGAAAAGTCTCCCGCCCCTCTTCAGCCCATTTTGCTTTGCAAACAGAATGAAGCCTCTGGTTTTGTGGCTCAGACCTCTTCTGGATACTGTAGAGTTGTGCCTATGAGCGGGTCAGCAGTAACCTGATATTTACCATGTGTCTACAGGGCTCTACAGTTTGCTTTCCTGTTGTCTGCTGATTGATTAAGCAAATCAATAAGGTAAACAAGGGTGGAGGTGGGTGTTTAAATTTACTTAAGCGAGCAAATTGTTTTCAAACACATTTACAACGGCGCGACTGCATACAAACAGTGTTAATTATCAAGGATCCTTATCTGTTCAGCTGAGTCTGCAGCTGTTCCCCGCCTGATAGTCTTTGGCTGACCACTACTTTATAACCAGAAAGCATTAAAATTGCATTTCTCTTAAAAAACCTTCCTGGGTTTGGATCTTTCATTCACACTGAATATATGACAGCTGTTTCACAACAGACAGGTTGTTTTCTAACAAATGTTTACATCGTGGGGGCTTTGCTTTCCACAAGAAAAAGTTTGGGGTTTTTTAAAAGTGCATGGTTACAGAGTCAAGTATTTCTAATTCTACCCACCTGGTTGCAAACACAGCTATTCAACAACCTTATCCAAGAAATAGAGCCAACGCAAGTGTTTCTTGTAAGTCTGTAGGAGAGCGTGAGTATGTAAATACAGGTGTGTCCGCACACTCGCGAGTGTGTGTTTGGGTGTGTGTGTTCGGGAGCCCATAGACTGTGGTGTCGTCGTTTAGGTGACCAATACTGGTGAATGCTCTGGTATGTCTCCTGCTTCCACAGTTTTAGGCTATTCCAAGGAAAACAACAAAAGTAACAAACAAAAGGAAACACCCACCCAAACCCCTGTTTCTAAAGAACTTACAGTTTAGTAGGAAGAGTTGGACAATAAACAAAAATCCTGATTAACAGTGTTTTGAAAGCACAGAGAGCCAGCCATAGATTGTCAGCAATGTTAGTTAGAGTTCCAGCGTGGTGATGGGGGTGTCCAGGGGAGGTAGATTAAGAGGCAGGGTTTGAACAGATTAGAGAAACTTCATTAAGTGTCCATCAGAGGAAGAGTGATCCAGGCAGGAAGAACAGCAAGGCAAAGTCCCTAGTAAACGTGAGACCCAGCAAGCACCAGTGTGGATATGCATGCAAGTCACCCAAGTGACTGGGAAGCAGGAGAAAAGGGGTCATAGGTCACAGGCAAAGGAACTGCATCTTAACTTCATTCCAGTGGTGGTGGGCAGGGCTTTGATTATTCTCTGAGACTCCTGGATGAGTCGTCAAAGCAGAGTGCCTGGCAATTAACATAGGAACAAGCAATAATCACAATTAATTACTATGATTACATATTCTGAAGGGTCTCCAGAATGGGCTCATTGCCCTATTTGATTTGTTCAGTGATTAAATATACATGTCAAAATTGTGTAACTTGTCACAACTTAACATGTCATTTGTGAGCAAAAACCAAAGTCAGAATCCAACTTCTTACAACATACTATTTTTTTTAAAGATGACCCTGTAGGCCTACATCCACCACCCTCTATTCTAGTAGGAGAAGCTCTTCAGAGAGCATGAATGAAGAGGGCCCAGGCCCCAGGCGTGACTGCAATGGCATCTTAGGAAGACATCAGCAGTTCAGACTCAGGAAGACATCAGCAGTTCAGACTCAGGTGGGATGCAAAGCCATCCGTTCTGTAACAAACACCAAAGTACTTGTTCGGGAGCATCATGAAGGGGTCCTTTTCAGAGCTGTCTCAAGGAGGCTGTGTCTGACGGCGTAGCCTCTGAGGTGTGCATTTGTTTGCTCGGAGGACTGTGATGCCTGAGGCCTAGATGGCTTCTTTAGTCTGGAAGGTGTTTCTGCGCTCGCTTTCACTGAGTGTGTCTGCAGAAGAACTAACTATACACACTTCAGTGAATGGAGCAGGCCCATTATTGCTTATTTCCAATGGTCCCATCCACGAGCCATAGAGGATGCATTTCTAAGGATATGGAACCCTGAATAACAGATGCCTCCCTCCCCCTAACACATGTGCCTTCGTGGTCTGCCATTAAAGAATCTTGCTCCTTGGGCCTGAGAGCGTGTGTTCCTCACTGTACGTGTGGTAAGCCCAATTGTGTCCTCTGGCATAGTGCATCTATCATGGCATTAGTTCTGGAAACACAAAAGCAATGGCCAGCAGCAAAGTCCCTCTCTGAGATAGCACCTATAAAGAAACGGGCCTCATTGTCAAAGAGGTAAGAACTGGACCAGAGGCTCCCTCTGACTACAGCATCTGCCAGCGTTAAAACCCAGTGGGATTTTTTTTTTTTTGCATGTTCATGAATAAACCTCCCTGGCTTTCTGATCTCACTTAACAGACTCAAAATAGATGCCTCTTGCAAATTCTCCCAAACAATAATTTTTTCTTTGCCACTTTTTCAGAGATGTTTTAAGAGGCCCATCACCACAAAAACGTCAGAAATTAAGAAACTTAATCAAAGAAGGCATATCACCTTCCAAAGACACAGAAGAAAAGACCAGTTGGTGTTCAAAGAACCTTTCTTGGCTTAACCGGGTGTTGCCCTGCCGGTGTGATGAGTCTCTACGAAAGGAGGAACAGGAGAGTCAGGTTGGAAGGCAAGTCTCAACCCTGCTGCCCAGCCTCCTGCCTGCCCCTTCACACACTCACTGTGTGCTCCCCTGAGGGGTATCTGCGCAGACTCTGAGCTGGGGTTTTCCATTCTGTCGCACTCGCTGTTGCCACCTGCTGGTAACATATCATGATTGACACACAGGGTTTAGTGGTGGTGGGATTTGTTTACAGGGGAGGACAAATTAATAGCCACTTTAAGGCCACATCAGAACTCTTCATTCTCCAGGGACGCCATCTTCTTTAACATAGGCAAAGAAAACTCAGAAAGCAAATGGGATCTTATTTGCTTCAAGAAGATGTGGGATAAGTTTGCCATTTCTCAGTCAATGCGGGGAGTCAAGGGATGCCAATTTTCCCCCACGGTCTTCTTCCCTGCCGTGTACGCAGATGGTGTATCCTCGGGACCAGTGATGCACTTACTATACGAATGAAGCGTCTTGTAGGCTATGTTTTTAACCTAAGACAACTTGACTTCTACCTGCTACTAACAATTGCTTGTAGTTTTCCTCAAGCATCAGCCCAGAGCAAAGTACAACCGCCTTGGCCTCTTTCGAGAGCCTCCTGCTAACAGCGTTCTGGTGCACTGCACCGTTTATAGAAGATCCTCCAGGAGTACACAAACTGGTAGACCTTGAAAGCCTAGAGGCAAGCAAGCTGCCTGAAGTAAAACAACCCTGGTTTTCAAGGTCTGTCCTGAGCTGTAATTTACTGAGAAATATGAACCAGAAATATATTTCCTTAGAAATCTCCATACTCATAAACAGCCAAGAGAGAGGAATGACTCCCAGGAAATCCAGACACATCAGAAGCTGTGTGCAGATGTTAAACTTCTCAGTTTATGGTCACACAATAGGAAGGTTTGAGATGAAAATATAGCATGTCAGGAAGTTCAAGAGGTAAAGCCCCCATAGCACTCTTAACACATACAGATGCCACGTCATAAAGAGATTTAAAACGTTCCTTCCGTATTAATGTCCACATTGATGGGCCAGAACGGGGCTCTTAATGCTTACCATGTATTCTTATTTTGAGTTTAATTTATAAGAGGAGCTATGATTTACTATGGATGTTTTTATTTCATTACCTGATCAGCATTCACAATAAAAAGAGAAATGCTGAGTGGCCAAGATCATGCCTTGGGCCCTGCCACTTCGGTAAATATTCCTTCAGGACAGAGCCAGCCAGGGAAAAGAACTGCAAGAGGTTTGAAAATTCTCCATTCACAGATACCCAATTCCTGCAAGTCCCCATTCCCTCCATCTCTTCTGAAACAACTTGGAATTCTTTTCATTCTAGCAGAACAGAGATAGGGGTTCCTGTCTCTCACAATTCAAGGGGCATGAATCTGGGAGAGACGTTACTGGAAGGTTCTGAGAACAGACAACTTTTTACTGAGGCCACAATCATCTCGCCTGGGATAGGTTCTGCCCTTGAAGTCTCCCCTGCAATGGGAGTAAGCCTCTGCATTGGTCACTGGGGGGTAGCTAGAGCTCCCACTTCCTTGCCGCATGAGCCCCTCTTCTGGGGTCTCCGAACATGATGGCTTGTTTTCCCAGGGGAAAGAGGGTGGATGAAAAACGGCTAGAGCCTCCCCTCAGGAGTCATAGACGGTCATTCTGGTCCATTCACTGTGAGCAGCATCCAGACCCCCGGAAAGGTGTGGGAAACACTGAGCTCAGGGGTACCTGAGAGGACTGGCCACCACCCCATCCCCAACTGACTTCCACCATCTATTACCCACATTCAGGCAGTAGCCTCCCAACTCATCTTTCTGCCTCCATTTCACCCACCAACAGCCAAAGCATGGTTTTGAAAAGACAAATATGACCTGTTTATTCTTGGATTCAAGTTCACCAGGGACTTCCTGATCTTCTTCAATAAGGCAGTGACTCTTCACCCCACCCTTGCCAGCCTTGGCTCCATTCGTCCACAGTTACCATTAATGCTCACATTCCTCCAGCCAAACAGGTTGAGTTCTCTTAACTTTGGGAGGGTCTAATCACAGCCTGAATATAAAGTGCAGAAAAGCCATCCAGAAGGCCACATCTAAAGAATTCACTTAGACACTCCCCACTCGACTGTTCACTCTGTTCTCTGTGCCCATGTGCTTGTCTTTTTACCGCTAAGAGAATCCTGGGTTGGGCTCAACAGTAGGCAGAGACCTTGATCTTAGGGAATGCTGTCTCCTCCCACCCATGAGAGATGAATCATGATTGTTCTATGTCAGGCAAAAACGATCCTCTCTTAGTCAACCGTAGAGCAAATGGCTGACAGTGTTCTATAGAGATAAGTACATAACCATGTTCATTGTTGTTCTATTTACAACAGGTAAAAAAAAATAAAATGAGCTGAGATGGCCATCAAATAATGAATGGAAATAAAATTATAGCACATAAACACAGTGGAATCTTATCTCACTCGAAAGAAATTGAAGTATAGAATTTGCAGGAAAATGGATGAAACTAACAGAGAAGCTTAGTGTGCTAGCCAAGGCTCAGAAAGACAAATTCATATATTCTCTCTCATGTGCAGGTCTAGCATCCCATTTTGAGACCTTTATGTTTAAGTGGGCATCAGTGACTCCAAAGTAAAATGGTCCAGGAGTGGAGGACTTTGATAAGGCCGAGGGTGGGGTGAGGAGTAGATAGAACACGTGTGATATGAAAATTGAGAGAGGGAATACTGAGGGGGAAAAGGTTTAAATGGGAATGAGGTCAGGGGAATGGTAGAGATGAGAGGGTGGGGGGCTTGATGACTGGTTTTTGTCAACTTGACACAAACCTAGACATTTCTGGGAAGAAGAAATATTGACTGAGAAAATGCTTTCCCATATGTCTATAGTGCATGTCCTTGACTGGTGATTGGCATGGTGGGTCTACCCCACAGTGGGTGGTACCTCCTCTGGGCAGGTGGCCCTTAGTTGTCTAAGAGAGCAGGCTGAGCAAGCCCTGAGGTAGCAAGCCAGTAAGCAGTGTCCCTCCATGGCTTCTGCTTGAGTTGCTGCCTTCAGGTTCCTGCTATGACTTCCACCAGTGTGAGCTGTAAAATGAAATAAGCCTTCTTCCCTAAGTTGCTTTGATCATGATGTTTAGCACAGCAATAGAAACTCTAACTATGACAAAGGGTAAATTAAAACTAAGAATTATAAAAATGAGAAACCTATTATTTTGTATGCTAAGTTTAAAAACTTAGTTACAAAAAAGATTTAATAGATGTACCCTGAATGATAAATAATGCTGCTTCCATAAGCCACAAGCTGGTAAACAAAAATCCCAGGGGTAAATATGAGATAGTTCCCTAAGGATTGTAGGTCAAGGAGGCTAGAAAGCCATCCTTGCAGACAACATGGGCTACTGCCATTGCTCTTGGTTATCCCCAGAACTAAACGAAACTCTTTGCTGAAGATACCTCACGCTGTAGGAATTCCTACAGCCAGTAGACTGTAAGTTACCCGCCCACTTGGGCATGGCCTCTTAAACTATTTATGCTGATGTAAAGTACTCATCTGGCCTCTTTTCCTGCTGTGGGATTCAGTTGCTGTTCTCCATTTCAGTAGAGGATATTGACTTGTGAGTCTACCTCTAAATAAATAACCTCTATTATTCTCAATTCTGAGCTAGTGTGGGATTTCTTTTAAGCGCCCTTCTTCAACCACACACTTTGGTTGAAGGATAGGGAGAAAGGATAGCTGAAGCTGAGCTAGAAATTTCCTCTTTTCCTGCTGGCTACCATAGTACTAGAAAATTCTAGGCAGGCTGCTGGAGGAGAAGCCACCAATGGACTTACCCAGCTATGGCCCCCACTACCATACCATGCTAAATTGCCAGGAAAGATGTGCTCATGGTGCAATAGTGGCATGGGTGGTGTTGGAGCAACCAACTTTTCTGGTCAGCTTTGAGGCCCTCTCCACTGAAGGGAAGCCATGTCCTGCACTGGGAGGCCTGGTTAAAATTCCATAGCTACAGAAGTCATCAGCTCCACAGGCAAATCTACCTCTGTCACTCTGCACATGGCAGCAAATGCTTTTCTGATTATATTTATAGTCAAAGACTGGTGCTACTCAGCCTTGATCAAGAAAGTGCTTCTCTTTTGGTGGGTAAAAGTGAAGGCAGAATTTATGCAAGGTTGAAATACAGGGCAATCTGTTAGACACCGGGTCCTTAACTGGTTATGTATGCTACTCTTCCCTGAGAAGAGGTTAGACAGAACATAGGAGCCAGAGGATAGGGAGAAGCCAGAGGATGGGGAGAAGCCAGAGGATGGGGAGGATGCTGTGAAGCATCATCTTCCAGACATGGCATGCCTGTTGCACTCAGGAACTCACTGCAGCCTTGGGGACTACGTAATCCTGAACCTTGCAACAACCCACTGTGCACGGGGAAGGGCTCGTGAAGATCCACCCTTTGTTAAGGAGCTATGGGCAGCTAATAGTTGTTGGAGCAGAGGGAAATCACTCCTTACAGTGAAGCCACTGGTAATGTTCCTTTAGTGGACTAGATAACCTCCCACCCACAGTTCTGCAGACTACCTAACTAAATGTACTGGTTCACAAACAAAACAAAAAACCCACAAAGAAATGAAAATAGGAGGGGGACTTGGTTGAGGAAATGGTTCAGTGGGACTAGACGAGCCATAAAGGAGGAGGAGGAGGGAGAATATGATCAAAGTATTTTGTATACATACATGATATTGTGAGAGACTATAGTTAATAACTAACTTTTTTCAGAGTTATTTATGTACTTCTATGTATGTGTGTGTGTACTTTTATGTATGTGTACATGCACATGCATACCAACACGTGTTTACAAGTACCACATACGTGCAGGTACCTGATAATACCAGAAGAGGATGTCGGATCCCCTAGAGCTAGAATTGCAGGTAGTTGTGAATCACCTTATTCAGGTGCTGGAAACCAAACCTTGGTCCTTTGCATAAGCAGTAAGAGCTCTTGACCACCGAGCTATCTTTCCAGCCCCAAGGACCATTTTCAATAATAATAATAATAAAATGTTCTGTGATACTGTACTAACTAGTTGGAGGCAAGATGCTGTCTGCTGGGGGCTGCACTTTTAAAAAGAGTGGAGGAAACGTGGTGAGGAGAGTTTCTTTTGCTCTGATCGGTCCCCTTTCTGAGTGTGCCACCACAGTGATGGCTTGCGCTACTGTGGCAACCATCTTATGATGTGGGAGCAACAGAGTGAAAATACAGACTGCACACATTGGCTAGAACTTAGTTTCAGCTCCTGTTATTCACCTCAGAGAAATATCTCTAAATCTAAGCCCCACTGACTGGAAGGAGGCAGGGGGTCTGCACTTAACGCTGCAGCTATCCGGCTCCTGGCAGCTCTTCCGATTCCTTGCATAGATCTTGGTCTATATTCAATCTCAGTACTGTTCCTTCTCTGTGAACTGGTTTTCCTGTTTACACACAGGTCCCGTGAGTCCCGACTCTTTGAAACACAACAGCTAAAGGATTCTTCCAAACCACCTGCCAGTTTCTGTCAGTTCTCTGTCAAAATCTCTCAAGGCTTCATGTCAGTCAGGCTAAAAAGACTTTCACAATAGCTGGCAAGGTCCTCAGAAACCTGTCGACTTTGCCACCGCTGACTTTGCTGACTTGCCTTGGCTACACTGTCCTCCTACCCCAAGACCTTTGAAGATGCTGAGACCCGTGCTTGGACAGCTGCTCCCCAACTTCCCACATGGCATCCCCTCCCTTTATACCTCTATTAGATGCCAGGCAGACTAGGAGGCTTCGGTGCCCTTCATTCCTGAAGCAGAAACACTCCTCCTCCCACAGCCTCACTCTTATGTTCCCTTTTGGTTTTGACTTAAAAGTCCATCAGCATAAACTGGGAGGTGCCTTTATGTGCCTGTTGGCTAGCTTCCTCCTGCTGCTCTCTAAAGCCTCAACAGTAGGAATTCTGTTCAGACAGGCCAGCTGCTCAGTGAACCTTGTTGAGTGGATGAATGAACTGATGAATGAAGAATGAATGAATGAGTGAATGAATGAATGGGTAATGGAGTCTCATCACTGCCCTGTTGCTCAGTTTCCTCAACTATAAAGCCCAGGAGTGGAAATCCAAGGACTTCTCTTAGTGCACCTGAATCAGAGCAGGGCCTCCTCCGCCTCTGCAATCAAGGAGAGGAATATGGGCCCAGAGCCAAGATTGGGGAGTTTCTCTCTGGCCTTCCATGCCTGGCTCACCTGGCTCACTGGGTGGCCATGGGCAAGTCACTTAAGTCTGTTCTTTGAGTTCTCCATTCATAAAACCAGGCTAACTTACCTACCGCATGGAGAAGATGGGCGCATTAATTAATGCTTATAAAGCTACGTGGTAGTTCTCGATTAAAAGATTCAATTATAGTAAATTGTTACTATTAGGTAAAGGAAAACAAAATAATGAGACTGGTCTAGGCATCATAATTCACACCTGAAAGACCAGGCTTAAAAATAAAAAGCGTCAGCTGTGTTCTGATGTAGCCACTCTGGTTTTATTCAAAAGGATGGAGTTTGAGGAGTCAGAGAAGCAATGTAGCTCCCTCCTAAAGGGAACATAGCAATCTTTATTAATCTGGGTTTTTTGGTTGTCAAACCCGGGTTTATACGTGGATAGGAATACAATAAAAAGATTTACTGTTAAAGGAAAGAACTGAGTATATTTTAGTATGATGTTTACTTTGCCTATCTTAAAGATCAAAAAAAATATTTTAAGGCCAAAATATTTTAGGATCTACCTATCCTAAAGATCCCCCCTCAAATATTTCACAGACAATTTTCATGCAATAGCTTAATCTTGTGAAGACAGCCATTATTAGAGGAAAAGAGAATGCAAAAGTCTCTGTTTTGAAATAATAATAGTGAGAAGATGAGCTACTAATCTTAGCTAAACTGGCTTCTTTATTTTAAACACTTCATTAAATTAAACATTAAATCATTTGAAAATTCGCCCAGCCCTCCCAAACTGCTTGCCAAAGGCTCAGCTACATTTTAAGCAAGTATTTATTTTTAGTTGAATTGCAGTACTCCTCTCTCTGAAGAGAACTTGGTGGTGTAGGTACTCCAGCCTTCCCATCTCCAGCCTAAGACATCTTCCTTGTTCCCCTCATTTTCTCTTTCCCCCAGGAAGCACCCTGAAGTGGCTCTACATGCCTATGGCTTCAGAAATCCGAGAGGTGGCTTTCCTGCTGAAAAACCCAATTGGCCTCTCAAGATGCCAATGTTCAGGGCATCCACACCATTCCAGAAGCACCTGTGAACTTGGCAATGAGGATGCAGCAGCTCACTGCCAAGGAAGGACACTGCAGTGCAGGGCTGGCGGATTGGATGATGCAGTCCTGGTCCTTCAGCTCCAGCCTGGAATCTCCACTGCACCCAGTCCCTTGATTCTCTAAGAATGAGACAGACTGGTTTTGCCAAGAAAAGAACACCTGTCAAACCTTCAAGATTCTTGGTATTCTCTGGTACTGCCTTTTGAAAACAAAATTTTATAACCAGGTTGAATAGATGAAGTCTCCTTCCAGAAGAGACTTAAACAGAACTTTATATGTGATGGGGGTTGGGTAGGATAACTCTAAAAGTCAAAATCTCAGATACTGATGTACCCAAATCAGGAAAACTACCCTGAAGAGCTCAGCAGAGGGCCTTCGATGGTACTCTGGGTTATAAAAGCACGAACATTTTCCTAGTGGGTTTTCTGCTGTTTCCATCATGTTCCCAAAGTGATTTGAGGTCCATCTTCCCATAACTGCCATTGAGAATAGCTGAGCATAGATACTGGAAATGTTAAGTGTGATCACTACTTCAGACCAGTGGTTCTCAACCTTCCAAATGCTGCGACCCTTTAATACGGTTCCTTGAGTTGTAGTGAACATAAAAATTGTCTTATTGCAACTGTAGTTTTGCTACTACTATGAATCGTATTGTAAATATCTGATATGAAGACTATACTTTCAGGGATCATTTCTATAGTTCGTAAATATCTGATATGCAGACCCCGTGACGGTTGCGACACATACATTGACTATCTCCTCAGTCAGCTGTTTTGTGCATTATAGAGACCACAAGTCTTTTCTCAAACAGTAATGGACACAGAATACAGCCGCAGGTCATTTTTAAATGCTCTTGACTCCATAGGTTGGAGTCTTGCTTCCTAAACCAGCTCCCAGGTCGTACCGTGCCAACAGCCTGGTCACACTTCGAAGAACGAAGATCACTGAGCAGAAGAAGCGGCAGGAAGTGTTCCTTCCCCCACTCACCAATTCATCCCTTTCTACCAGACTGGATTCATCACACATGGATAAAGTGAGGAAATGGTCCACAGAAATGTGACTGCACAGGCAAAAATATCAAAAGACTCTGACACAGGTCAGCTGAGAGAAACGCCAGGTTAGTGGTAAACTCACGCACAGCTTGACTGGATTTTCCCCTTTGGTGTCAAGTTGTATTGATAAAGACCAAGTAGCGTAATCACTGCATGTGTATGTTGATTCACACAGCCAAGTTCTCAACATGTGGGTCATGGCCCCTTAGGGGGGGTCACATATCAGATATCCTGCCTATAAGATATTTACATTATACTTCATAACAGTAGCAAAATCAGTTATGAAATAGCAACAAAATAATTTTGTGGTTGGGGGCCACCACAACATGAGGAACTGTATTAAAGGGTCACAGCATTCGGAAGGTTGAGGATCACTGGCCTTGAGTCACAAGGTTATATATTTTTAAGTTAATTGCTTTTTATTTGTGTGTACATTTATGTGGATGGACATGTGTGTGTGCCACGTCTTTAAAGCACCCAGAGGGGCCAAAAGAGGACATTGTGGCCACTGGATCTGGACTCACAGGCACTTGTGAGATGCTGGGTATGGGTTCTAGGACCTGGACCTGTGGCCTTTGAAAGGCGACAAGAGCTCTTAACTGTGGAGCCATCTCTCCAGTTTGTCAGATCACCAGTTCTGACCCAAAGTCAGAGTTTCTGGGGAGGCAGCTGCCTGCGTTTTATGTGCACGCTGCAGCCTTTGTGCTTCCCTTTCCTTCCTTTAATAATACAGCCTGGGCCACTTACCTCCCTCGTTCACCCCTGTAAACTACCGGGCAGAGTTCTATCCGGCTCACCTTTCTCATTAGGATTTCTCACTGCTCTTAGAGTGCGGCTCCCCAGGCAAGGTGCTCATTCTGATCTCCGGTACTTACAGCTCCCTCGCAGCCTTTCAGAATGGTGGCTTTTAAGAACTTCATACTTCTGCTTCAAGTCCACACGTTAATGGGCATCGGTAAACTTGAGCTGAGGGAGTTTGCTGCTGCTTGCAGGGTCGTTTGTTGAAAATCGATTCCCTGAGTTCTAGTTCCCCTTCTCCAGTGGTGTGTTACCTACCGTTCTGCTGTTGTTGTAACAGATGAGCGTTGATTTCCAGAGACTGAAACATTCTTGCCGCAGGCAATATCGGCCCCTGGCATTCGGGGATGGCCCATTTTTCTCAATAGGGATGTAGAATGGGTTGTCTTCATGCCGCAGAAGCTGACTGAGGCGTGGGAAAGAGCAGTAACAACAGGTTAGGGTCTGAGCTTCCTCCAAACCCTCCCTGGAGTGGCTGCACTGTCCTACAGAGAGACTCTCGACTTTGTAAGCAGGGGCCATCATGTAGACTTCACCAGAGCTCTGCATGAGCCTGGGCTCCTGCTTCCACTCTGGTCTGTGACACTGGGGAAGGACTGTCTATGCTTTTTGGAAGGAGAAAATTGGATCAGTGGTGATATCAGCTCAAAATGTCACTTCTGTAAAACTACCCAAGACATCAGGAGAAGCCAGGTATCCAGTCAAACACCAGAGAGTGTGTCTCAGCAAGCTCCCTCTGTGAGGAGTTCTCTGCTTGCATTTATTAACTGTTAGGTAACCCAGCTGCTGGGCCCTTTGTGGACAGCTAGAGAAAATTAAGACAGGAAAAAAAAAAAACCTTTGGTATCTAGATCTAAATAATTTACTTGTAGGGAGGCAATTTGGCAGGTTAGAGAAAAAAAATCAAGAAATAAAAATCAGTACTACTACTACTAGTAATAATAATATCACATATACATGTAAGAAGAAAAACAAACTCCTAATTTAAATGTATGTAAATATATTCTTTTCCCAATTAGAATGGTAAAGACATATCCAGTACTTTTACTTTTTGGTTGTCATATTGAAGGCCCCACTTGTTACTCTGGCTTTCCTTTCCATTGCTTTCCAGTGATGGATGAGCTGTGGCTGCCAATGAATATATTACTAGGTATCCCCATCTTGAAGTGCAGGGCTGCCTCTTTCGTCCAGTCACAGTGTGTTAGGGACAAGGCAGCACCGATGGAGTAAAGAACTCCTGTTTCTACAGTGTGACCACCACATGGAAGGGTTCACCCTCCACTCCATCACGAGAGCAGGCCCTGCTTCGTACTTTTTTTTCTCCCACAATAACAAATCTCTACAAGGAATGTGTCCAGGGATTCTGGTTCCCTGAAAGACAATCTCTCTGATCCGTATCCAACATCACATTGAGAACTCTTTTTCCAAGAGTAAATCCTGCGTCTTGTCATGTGTCACTAAAATGCCCACGGTTGCTTCAAGGTCTTACCAGTTCCCAAGGCAATATTCCTAACACACGCTGTCTTGCCAACCACATTCATACATTGTCGGGAACAGGGATAAATGACATTTCTTAGTTTTCCTGCAATATCAGGATGGAATACAAAACAGAAGTCAGAAAGCAGAGCTTGGAGCAAACGTCTCCCGTGGGAACCTGATAAGCCAAAAGGTCTCCCTGCCTCTTGTGTATGCCTACCCTACAAAGTAGTGAGTCCTTCTCTGGCCGCTGCAACCATCTTTCAATTTTAAGGAAACCTTGGAGAAGATATATGCTAATTATGCTAAAGTAGAAAGATCAAGCGAGAGTCAAACCTTAATAGATAGAGAGATTTTTTTTTATTACATCTTTGTTCTACATTCTTCCAAACTTCAAATAAATCAAGGAAAAGAATCTTAGTTGGTTTAAGTCACTGTGCCATGAGACTCTAGCTTTGAAGCCCCAGATGGTGTGGCCCGAACATGCTATAAGTTATAGTGAGACTCAATTATACGCAGCCAAAAAAAATTGAACCTAAAAAAAAAAATTCCTCTGAAACTTCATCTAGTTCCATAAAAACCATGGGCAAAAATCTATATATGACTCTTTTAAATTGAATTGGGAAAATATAAACCAAATATGTCTGGAGAGATATGGCTCAGAAGGTAAGAGTGCATAGTGCCCCTACAGAGGATCTGGGTTCAGTTCCCAGTATCCGCATGGTGGCTAACAACTGTCTACAACTCCAGCTCTAGAAAACCTGACAATCTCTTTTGAAGTCCATGGGAAAGGCTCATGTGATTCACAGACAGACAGACAGACAGACAGACAGTCATACACTAACATGCATAAAATAAAAATAAATAAATCTCTAACTATATATTTAATATATTATTTAATATATTCACATTGCTAATATATTATCTAATATATTTGTGTTATTAATACTTTATTTGATATGTTAATATATGTGTATATTAAGGTATCTCTTACTGGGAAGTCTTGTGAGTTATCCTAATACATCACTCTTTATGCTATTTCATCTATAAATACCTCTGCTCTGGTTATGTCACCCACCGGACTACACAGAAGACAGCCTGTAGGGAAGACTTGAGGCTCTGCTCCCTGTGTGACAGCTCTGATGGTTTTTGGAGCAGCACCTTTGAGAATTCCCCTCTCAGGACCCTGGTCAGCAGCCTCACCCTGAATGTCACCCTCCCCTGTTCTTTGGCTCACAACCTACCCTCACTTGGTCATTCTGGTATGAGATAGGGCAACCAGAAGGTCTGAAGCAACCGCTCCTAGAGCGATATCATGGGCAAATGGGCTTACTTCCCCTTGAAGAAAAAAACTGTACACAGTCACTAAATTAGTTCATTTAAAGTGAATTTCATTTTTTTTACTGATATTTTCCATCTTCAAGAATAGAACTTTCTAAATTTTTTAAAGACAACATAAATATTTTAGAAATCATAGTCTTTATCAAGGTCTGGCAATGTGTTTTAGCGAGTCTCACAGAAGAATGTTACTGCAAAAATATTAGTCACCTGTTTTTACAAAATAAGGGATAAGAAAACCCCAGATGAAATCAAACAAAATACTCAATTCCCGTTCTACAGGAAAACAAACAATAGTACTGGACATTACAGGTCATAATATTTTGATACAGAATTTGTGTTATGCAGAAATTCCATCTGTTATCCCAAATGTCTTGATGGGCTTGAAAGAAACCACACGATTATTAAATAATTCACACCCTTCGGTTGCTAGCTCCTTAGTTAGGATATTTTTTTCAGTGAACTGAATTCTTGTCCAGAGATGGGATCTTTTCCATTGTTTGATTTTATTTAGACACGAAGAATTTATTTAACTTAGAAAATTTAAATTGAGTACTTTGTCCAATAGAGTCAAAAACATTTCTGTTTGAAGAAGGTCTTCTGAAGTAGGCCAGGAGACATCATCAGCCAGAGATAACAGCCACCAGGGAGCGGACCTTCCCCACCGTCTGCACTCCAACCTCAGCAGAACAGCAGCAGGTGTAGCTGCTGCTCCATTTCCTGCCGTCCGTGTGGAAATCTACCCGTCTGCACCAAGAGGAGTGAGGGAAATGTTTTCGCACCTTCCCCATCAAGGGAAAAGAAAGGTTAAGTAGCAAACTGCCCATTGTCTTTTTTCCAGTCCCAACAGTCCCCCAGTTCTACTCTGGCCACCCGGTGTCCAGTCTGAAGACCAACAACACCTTGACTTGAGAGCTTGTTAGAAACACAGACTCGTAGGTTCTCATCACACCTGCCAGACCTTCGCTTTACACAGGACCTTGTGGGGCTCTCCGGAGCCTGAGAAACACCTGTTCCTCAGCAGCACTGAAACTGGATGGCAGTGTAGTCAGAGTGCCCTGGCTTGCCAACCAGAGTAGTCAAAACTATTCTCATCCAGAGTTGTGTGGACTTTCGACTCAGACGCTGAATTTAAACTCACCTTCTGACTGATGAGAGGTCGCTGTTTCTCTTAATCCCTGCCACACATGCAATCAATTAACATAAATTAATATTAATGATGCTTAATATTAAAGTTCAAATGAGTAAGCCCTCAGAAGACAAGATGAAACACCCCAGATTCCCCGTTCATCCCCTCCTCCCCTGGTCCCAGGCACACATAGTCCTGGTGTCCAGTTGTCTGCATAGTCTCCCTGGATTTCATCTTTAGATCTGGCTTAGCTGTTCTTTGGTTTTTATCTTTTGAAAGACTCAATGTTAAGCATACACAGGCCTGCCCTTAGGAGTGATGTAAGAGACTTTCAGTGTTCATGTTTTACAAAAACTTGAGCATGTGTAAACCTATTAGCCACTTAATGTCTCTTAAAAACTTGTTCAGCTTCCTAGTTTACTAGCTCTCGTGTTGCTCTTTTAAATATTTGTTTACTTTATTCTATGTGTAGGAATGCTCTACCTGTATATATTTAGGTGCCCCCTACCCAGGGAAGCCAGAAGAGGGCACCAGATTACCCGATACTGGAAATACAGATGGGTCCTGAGCCTCCCTAAGGGTGCAGGGAACCAAACCCAGGTCCTCTGCAAGAGCACCAAGTGCTCTTAACCCCTGAGAACTCTCTCCAGCCCCACGAGTGCTTTCTCAATACATATCTTGTCAGGAACGTCTTTGTCTCGGAGAGGTTTGCAGCATTTGCACAACGCTTACACCCCACCAGTGCGCAGTAAAGTACTCGCGAAACTCATTGCGGTGGGAGGATGGATGTTTAAATAGTTATTGCCTAGTTTGGAGAGGAGATTGGCATATTAAGTAAAAAAAGAATAAAAAGAATGGGTGTGAGAAAGGGGGCAAACGCCGGAATGCTGGGGAGGGAAATGAAACCCACAGAAGTCAGGAAATCTACGCTTTAAGGCTCCCATTGCGCCTTTAATTCTGCCAGGAGTGGTGCGCACACCAGCGCTGTGTGTATCTTGCAGCTCCAGGTCCCTGAGCGCTTAGCAACAGAACCCACTTAGGATGGCAATGAAGAGGCATGTGGCTTCCTGTGAACCGAGCTTTAAATGCATCGAAAGGTTAACAGCTCGTCTAACAAGGTGCTTTCTCCTATAAAAGTTTAATGTTAATTATAAAATCGGATGGTGTTGTTATTGTGTGAAATATGTAACACACAGGGCAGTACTCCCCGGAGGCATAGTCGACACACAATGTGTTCACAGTGGAATTTTCCCAGGTTCAATGTTTCTTCTTGCTGGGAAAGAAATGAGAATTAGATTAAGTAGTGAAATGTCAGAGCCCCCCATTCCCTTCACTTTATGTAAGAAAGAAAATTCCAGTCTCTAAACGATAGTTAACAAAATATTAACAAACAACTGTAGGGTAGGAGACAGCAAGTGACTCCAACGCCCCCTCCCCTGATCTTGGAAAGTTGCTATTTCATTGTCTCTCCCTTCCTGCTTCTCTACCTAGTGATGTGTATTCTTGACAAATGAGCGGAGCTCGGAGTGTACGGGAAGAAGAAAGGATCACTGCATGAATGTCTCCCCTGGATATAGAAACAAAAGCAGCCAAGGCAGAAAGTAGCAATTATCATCTTCAAAATGACGGCTCCTCCCCCACAGCACGAAGACACAAAGACACGGTAAGTAGTTGCTGGGAAATGCAAGATGGAGATAGGCACATGCTGAAGCAAACAGGAGCTTCCGGAATGGAGGGAGAGCCTAGGAAGATAGTCACAGCAGGTGAAGTAGAATGGGTAGCCGCACTCTTGATATTCAATTCTAAGACTGTTTGAGGACTCCAGTGAGGAAATAGCAAGCAAGGAGAGGCGACAGGTTTATTTGATGATGTGTTACGGTCTCTACACCCGGGATTCCTGCCGCTGTCGCAGCACTTACTGAATGAAGGTGGCACCATAGCACTGGACACCCAAGAGCTGGAGAATGATGCCAGATCAAGGACCTGCACCAGACCTGCCAAATCTACAACACCAGAGCGGTGATCGCCTGGGGAACCAGACCTCGGCAGAAATAAGACCTAAGTGCGTTCCCAAATGAATTTCAGGGTCAGAGATCTTCACTGCCTGAGGCTCATTCCTCCACCTGGGCAGAGGGAGGGTGCTGGAGGCCACTGCTGAAGGAACCATGCTGAGTTCTAAGATTCAGCACCAGGCCTTTGGGGAGAAGGACATAAAAGGATTGTTTGTTTTCCTTAAGTATTGTTATGCCTTTATCTATAGGGTTTTTTTGTATTTCATATACATAGTACATTCTTCCTGTGGGCTTTAGATGTTTTAAAAGCATGGGTCTGGGTAAGAAGAAAGGGACCAGAATCCCAGGATCCTGAGGTCCCACACAACAGTGAGAGCTGTTCTCCAAGGGGCACAGAACAACCATAGTCAATGGATTTCCAGTGCAGGGACTTAAACCTTTCTGCCCCTGGGGAAATCCTGACAGCAGGGCCTCTAATTCCATGAAATAAGCCAGGTTGACCTGAAAACTGTGGGCAAGGAAATGGCCCAGGCGCCTCACACAATTCTCTCTTCGGGGCTTTCATTCTTTCGAGGTCCGTTTCCATGGAGATCTACACCTGCCTATTTCCCCTGGGATCTTTGGGGAGTCAGGGAGCAGAGAACAGGGATGACGTTCATTTCCTAGGCTTGCTTTTCTCGGCACTCTTGCTCAGAGTGTTTCAAAATCCTGTCCTGAGGATGCAGAGAAACTCTATTCCTAATACCGCCTTTATTCAGTGTGTTCCTGCTGGTGGGAGCCTTGAGAGCATGGGATAGGAAAGCAACTGTGCAGAGTTATCTGCTGTGTAGATATGAACCTGGGTCAAATGCCAAAAAACAGCATTGGTTTTTTTTTTTTTAGAATGTTTTGGTAACGATAAGCGTTCTTGGTGTTTACAATGAGAAATTCTTACTCAATAAACCGGGAACCTTGAAGTCTTTAAATAGTTGCCTTCAGCAAAGTAAGAACACAGATTTTTTTTTTTACTACTTTCAATGCAAAGTGTTGAAGTCACTGAGACAGGTGGTCACCAGCTGGTTAGCAGGAGCTCAGCCAGAGGTACCTCTGAAACCCCCTTAGCAGTAAGAATGCGTGATGATCTTGGTTACACCCCAGAATGGCCTTGCAGGCCACTGCCTGAGATTCTGTCCCCAGCAGATACCTGGCTCCATGCCCTGCTCCCCCCACAAGAATTTAAGTGGGGAACGGATTGTTTGTGGTTCTCCTCACACACACGGAGGGGACCGGGTGCTGTTTAAGGGGCATCCGTCAGCATTGCCTGACCTATGGCTTTTTGTGAATTCCTAAGGTGAGAGGGCTTGGGGGTGATGAAAAATAAAGAAAGAGACAAGTGTGTGGATTTGCTCACAACTCTTTAGGAATACACTGTGTGACCTCAGGCAGCAGCTCCAAAGAACAGAGAACTTGTGTTGATTTTTTTGCTCTCTGCAAAATTAGCCTTGCTTCGCTGGAAGCGTTTCAGCCTTGATCAAGATACTCAAGGTAAGGCTGACATATGTATTTGCGTACTGAATTTTGATATTGCAGAGATTTTTTTTTTGCATTTGGTTTGTGTCTTTATTGTTAGTTTTTGTTTCTTTTTGTTTTTAATCAACATAACACAAGCTAGAGTCACCAGAATAGAGAATACCTCCACGGAGAGAAGGCCTCCATAAGAATGGCCTGTGGGGCATTTTCCTGATGGATGCTTGCTGTGGAAGGGTTCAGCCCACAGTGGGTGGTACCAACCGTGGACAGGTGGTCCTTCAGCATATAAGAGAGCAAACTGAGAGGCCCAGGAGAGCAAGTCAGTAGGCTTCACAACTCCTTGGCTCCTGCTTCATTCAGTTCTGCCTCCAGATTCCTACCTGGAACGCCTAACTCGCCCAGGGATGGGGTGTGCCCCGGAAACTGTAGGTTGAAGTGAAGCCTTTCTTTCTCCAGCTGCTTTTCACAAGAAAACAAACTCTAGCAGCACTCCTTTTCTCTGTTTTTGATTGGTTTGACAACAGAGCTTTGGAAATTCCTTAAACAGTTTTAATGAGGTCAAGCTTACACACCATAATTTGCCAAGTTTCAGTAATTTAAGAGTTTTGAGGACACCTATAGAATTGTTTTACCATCATCAAAAACCAATGTTCAAACATTTTCTTCATCCCAAGAAGATCCTTTCCTCATACCACTTGCAGCCAATCTTTACCTTAGAAGGCTCTGCCTTCAGTTTCTACTGATTTCCTTTACTAAGAGTTCATATAAAAGAAATCTAATTTGATATACAGTCACATGCATACATATATAGTATATTATATTATTATACAATATTAAAAGTATATGTGTATATACAATATTAGTATATACAGATAAATGTTATGTATCTTTTGCCTCTGGATTACTATACTTAGCATACTTGCTTTTATTTTCATCCTGAGGCTGTAAAGTAGTTTATTTGATTACCAAGTAATATTCTATTGTGTGAATATGCCACACTTTATCTATAAATAGTTGATGGCATTTAGATGATTTCCACTTGGGCATTTTTATATAAAGGTAGTATAAGCATCCCATAAAAGTATTTAGGAGCAGAATAAAGTTGGATCTTTATTTAACACTATTTAAAAACAAAAAAACTCAAAATGCAACACTCAAAAGCTTAAAAGAACCCAAAACTCTAACTCCCTGAAGAAAACACAGACAAAAGTCCACAATGTTTCTTAGTGATTTCTTAGATATGACACCAGAGAAAGACAAAGACAACAAACAAAGTGGGGAAATCACATGTCATGAAAAATGGATAAGACTTTTGTGTCAGAAGCTAAAATCAGTAGAGGAAGTTGACAGGCAATGGAGGATATATATTTATCAGTGAGGCATTAATGAGAGGAACTGACACAGACCCCTGAACAGTCAACAACAAACCTCAGAAGTCTAACTCAACAAGAACCAACAAACCAGAGCAGTCCTTTCTCCAAACAAGGTGGACATATGAGCAATAAGCACACAGACAGGTGATCACTATGTTCACTATGAGGGAAATTTCCGATATTAACTACTTTGTCTCCTAGGGAAAATGCCATACGGACATGCTGCACAGCCCTTTACCTGTGGGATCTGACTTGCTAATAGTATTTCATGTGTGTTTTCAAAAGATATTGGTTTGCAAAGTCTTTCCCCCACCACTTTTAAAAAAAATAAACTCTAGTATTGAATAATACTGGTCTCACAGAGTGAGTAGAAGTGTTCCCACTTGTGATTTCTGCAAGAGGTTGTAAGATCAGTTATATCCCTTGACTATGTGATGGAACTCACCAGTGAACCTCTCTGAACCAAGGCTTTTCAATACAGGATGTTTTTATTATTATTCTGTCAGAGTCCTAGCCTTATTTTTATTGGCTTCCTGGGTCAGTTTGAGTCATTCTTGTCTTTGTGCACTTCTCATTTCACCTAAGTTGTCCTTGTTGTTGGATGAATATTCTTCACAGCATTTCCATAAAAGTCTTTACATTTCCTTAAGGTTGGCTTTGCTCTCCTTTTCTGGTCTTATTGAGTTTTGTCATTCTTTTTCTTGGTCAGTCTAGACAAATGTTCATCAATTTTGTATGTTCTAGTTTCTTAAGGCGAAAGCGTGGCTTATATTTATGCTACTGATTCGGTTCTAATATGGGTATTTAAACTTTTACATTTATTGCTTCTTCTAACCTCACCCTGCAGTCTTGACATTGTGATTTGATTTCTTCCCTCGGCTTAAAAAATTTTCTGATTTCCATGTGGTTTTTGTGAACCATGGACTATGATAAAATTATTAATTTATATTTATGAATTTACAAACTATTGACATGGGTTGGTGATGATTCTGACTGTTATTGTTAAATAAACCTTTATACATACCTTTCCATGCTTTCCTTTTTTTTTTTTTTTTTTTTTTTGATTTTTCGAGACAGGGTTTCTCCGTAGCTTTTGGTTCCTGTCCTGGAACTAGCTCTTGTAGACCAGGCTGGCCTTGAACTCACAGAGATCCGCCTGCCTCTGCCTCCTGAGTGCTGGGATTAAAGGCGTGCGCCACCACTGCCCGGCTTCATGCTTTCCATTTTTAGATCATAAATTTGTGATTTGGTGTTATGTGCGTATATGTTGATTGCTATAATATCTTCAAGATAATGGGCTATTTTACATGATAAAATATTGTTTTTCATTGCCTCCTTTTTCTGTCCCATCTCTTTTGCTTCTTTGTTTTCCTTAACTCTTTCCTTTTGTGGTCACTGTACTCTGATGAATAATGTTAAATTATTTTCATATATATATATATATATAAAACCTACATGTATATGAATTTTTAAATGGCTAATTCAAGACTTTCAATACAAATCTTCATTTACAATCTATCTCAGAATATATTAATTCTTATAAAACATAGGAACTTATTCTGATATAGTCCATTAGAATGGACTTTTTAACACTCATTTTCATTTGTATTAAACTTTTATATGTAATAAGAACACAAGTGTGTGCTGGCCAGATTTTCATGGCTGTGACAAATATATAAGAAGACATCTTAGAATGAGGATGGCCTTATTTAGGTTCATGGCCTCAGAAGCTCCAGTCTGTGGTTGACTGGGTCCATTGCTTTGGGCCTGAAATAAGAAGGAGCAACCAGTGTGATAGGAGCAACATGTCACAGAGGAAGATGTTCAACTCATCTTAACCAGGAGAGAGAAGGCCAAGAAGGGGCTGGGGACAAAGTAGAGCCGTCTTGTTATGATTCAACTATGTAACGTACCCTACAAGCTTGTTAGCTGAGTGTTTGGTCCACAGATGGTGTTGCTATGGGACGGGGGGGGGGGGGGGGGGGACTCTAGAAGAAAGGATCACTGGGTGGGAGGGAGAGATGCCCTTGGGGTGTATTATCTCTTCCTATCCTAAGCTCAGTCTCTAAGTCAGCAATTACCTTCTACCACTTGCTCAGCACATCAAGGTGTTCTTTCCAAGTGTGTCGGGCCAAGGGTATTGGTCCCAACCCTGATTTATCTGATAAAATAAATTATCTGATAAAATAAATCTCATGCCCTTAAGCTGCTTCTGCCATGTACTTTGTCACATGTGATAAGAAAGGAGAGGCAGGACTTTAAGGGTATAGGCTGGGTGATGCCTCCATCTCCCAAGCTCTACCTAGTATTAGCCTGGGGTCAGTAGGAAGTCATCCAAAGAACCAAAGATGCAACAAATGAGAGTCGGATCATTTTCTATCTAAACTACACCATGAGGTACAGTTACAAATGGACGCAAACATATCTTTTAAGGAAAAGAAAAGCATTTACTCTATTTTATGTCTTTGTATATTGATCTTTTAGAGCCTTTTGCTTCTTCCTGCAACTTCTAGTTATCAGTTTGTATAATTTCTTTTCAGCCAGAGGATTACCTTTAGTGTTTATTGTGAGACAAGTTGGCTAGCAGTGAATACACTCGTTTTTTGATTTTTTTTTTTTTTGGTAAGGTTACTTCCACCTTCAGTTTTGTGGATGGTTGTAGTAGATTTCACATTCCTGGTTGGCAATCATTTTGTCAAAGTCCTGGAGTGCTATCCTCGTGCTTTCTGGTGCCATTTTTTTTTCCAATGAGTAGTCAACTGTTAATAATGTTCTTGTTGCTTTGAAAATGATGAGTCATTTGTTGTTCTTTTCATGATTTTCATCTTTAGTTTAAGCAGTGTGCAATAGCATGATCAGGTGTGGCTGTATGTTTGTCTATGCTAAGTGCCCTTGTTGGCATGGTAGAATCTGTAGATTAGTTTTGGGGTGAAATTTGAAAATAATTTGGGCATTGGTTCTTTATATGTTTTCCTTGATGTTTTATCACTCCCTTCTCCTTCTGACGCTTCCATAGTTTTTTTGTGTGTGATCTATAGTAACTACGTCACATAACTGAAAATTGTTGTGATTGACACGAGGTGGCTTGATAGTGCCAGAGGAGGTCTTTAAGGTTTCTTCATTTTCAGAAACTGGTGTTTCAGTTTTAATAATTCCGATTGCTCTAGGTAAAGTCTTTTGATTCTTTCTTTAATGCATTTGAATCTGCTAAGGTAATTCTTCACTTTACTTGGTTTCTTTTCAGTTGTTAAGTTTTTACTTCATTGTTTTATATAAATTATAGTCCCTTACTAAGATTATTTGGTTAATCCTGTCTTATGCTTCTCTTTAATTCCTTAAAAGCTACATTGTTTGTTGCTTTCAGTAGCTATTGGAAAGAACAGCAGTCCATCAGGCCTTCCTGAAAATAGCAGGAATCAGCTTCTTCTAAATGTTGGTAACATTTTCCTGTTTCTGGGTTTATCTTGCCTTTTGTTGTTAGGAATGGTAGATAACATGGCAACTCTGAGGTTTCTATTGTTTTATTTGGGGGTTGCTGTCAACAGGCCATTGTTCCCTTCTTTGTCTGGTAATTTCCCTGACCTAATTTTGTAGGAGTCCCGCCTTTCCCTAAGTAGATAGCTTGCTTCTATCTTTGCTAGATCTTTGTTGTTTCTGTTTTTGAACTGATTTGTTGACTGGCCTCCTGGGGAGGTTGTGAGTCAGCACTAGCTCAGTGGAAACTCAGTGATTGGCAGAAGTCAGGCTAAACACTTTGAGCTAGCGATGCTTCTGTCATTTGACATTGCTTGTGTGGGGATTGGAAAATGTATTTTGAATTCAAGTGGTTTACAAGATTGCTCTAGTTTTGTTTTGTTTTGTTTTGTTTTTATGTGTAGGACACTGACTGTGCCTGTAGTCAGTCCCAGTGAGCGTCTAACTAAGCAACTTTCTCTGGCTCTCCAGATAATCATAGGTACCTTGATGTTCACCACATTTATTGTAACAGTGATTTTCCTGACTGAATTTCTCTTCCCCTACCAGCATTGCAGTTCAAACACAGTTATAATGTTGCTCCCTCTGGCCCGCACCCTCTTTTGTTTGCCTGGGATGATACTGTTTTCAGCAACAATGAGAGATGGGTGGTTTTCCTATACTCCAGTGCACACCTTGCTTCTTGTCTTTGCTCACCCTAGGAGAACAATGCTCACCCTAACACTGCCATGGCTCTCCAGATGGAATAAATGGGAACACCAGGCCAAAATGCCATCGATTTTCTCAGTATTTACCTAAAATTTGTTAGAAGTCTCTTTGTTTTGTTAGCATGGCATCTATTTTAAGGGTTGCCCTTGCTTTTTGTAGGGTTGTGGGAAATCTTACCTCAAAGGACAGACTTTGTGCCTTGGAAGTACTAGCAAAGGGGCTCCTGAGTGGAAGAAATCTAGTTACTATCACCCCATTCTAGAGTAAAAATCAACAATTAATTTGGAATTTGGAAATATTGGTCAAATAGCTCATTCAGAGTGCAGTCATATATAATACGTGCATGCTTCTCTTTACATATGCTATTTTAGTGTGAGACTAAGGTAACCTTGTTCTGGCACTGATGTCATAACACACAGTGGGAATAAGCAATGCATTCGTTTGTAAGACAGGCTATCATTGAGAAAAATCATATAATCAATTTTTACAAATGAACATTTCAGTTTTGGGAGAACTCTGTTTAGTATTTGTTGACATTTATTCTTCCGAGTCAAAAAGTAGTTATTTTGGCCTCCTCTGTTTGTAACTATTCCTCCCCTCCCCCATCACTCAGGATTTGGGGTATTTTTCTTTTTTCTTTCTTTTCTCATTTTTTAAAAAAAGAAATGTAGAAGGGGCAAAATGGAAAGGAAAGCAACAGCTAAATTCCCAAGGCTTCGCTGGAAGCCAAGGCTGCATTGCTAAGAAACTTTGATCAAGTAAATTGCCCCTAAGTGTCTCAAATTTTCCCTCTAGAAAACCGAAATAACGGATTACCTTTGATGTGAGGATTTGTCAGAGTGTTTGGAGACTGAATAAGACCCATCAGTTGGGGCTGCTCTTTCTCGGAAGTGGCAGTTGCTATACTTTGCCCTCTTTATCCCTGGGCAGTAGATAAACGACAGACAGACAGACAGATGATAGAATCACTGAAAGGTGAGGGAGAGGCAAGCAGTATATGAATATTGGGGCCTGGAAGACAGGTTTTTGGTAGTTTCTTTTTGCTTCATATGTCCCATACAAGATGATGAAGTCGTAACATACACACACATACACACATGCATGCACACACACATACAGACACTCAGTTTTTGTCTAAACATCCCCAGAAATGATTCCAAGGTGGACCATAGATTTATTTTTCTTTTCTATTTTATTTTTATATGTTTTAATTAAATTGCATTAACCCCCCTTCCCTTCATCACTCTAGCCTCACCTAAATCCTCTCCCTTCAACTGTTGCTGTATCCTCTCTCTCTCTCTCTCTCTCTCTCTCTCTCTCTCTCTCTCTCTCTCTCTCTCTCTCCTTTGCTTTATTTTTCAAGACAGGGTTTCTCTGTGGAACAGCTCTGGCTGTCCTGGAACTCACTCTGTAGACCAGGCTGGCCTCAAACTAACTAAGATCCGCCTGCCTCTGCCTCCCAGGTGCTGGGATTAATGGCGTGCGCTACCCCTGCCTGACTCCCACACTCTTTTATCAGTAGACAATTTTATTGATTAATATTGTTACGTAACTATAACTGGACAGCATGGCTTCCTTTAAGCTACCTACACATTCCTAGAAGTTGTGTATAGGTCAGCAGTGGACAGTGAGAGAGAGCTCCCCTTGTCCCATCATCTCACCCGCATCTCTTGTCAATTGCTTTTTTGATCTTGGTTATTCTGACTGGGATTAAATCTCAAAGTTGTGTGAATTGGCATTCCTCTAATTGCGAAGGATGATGAAGAATTTTTGAGGTCTCTCTTAGCCAATTTTATTTCTTCTACTAAGAACTAAGTTGAGATCCTAAGTCCATCTTTTACATTGAGTCACCTGTTTCCTTGACTGCTTTTGAGCTTTCTGTATATTCTGGGTATTAGTATTCCATAAGATATATGGCTAGCAGCCGTTCTCTCCCATTGTGTGGGTTTCTTCTTCATTTGGTCGATTGTTTCCATAGCTGTACAGAAGTTTTTTAGTTTCCTGCATTCCCACTTGCCGATTGTTGGTGCTAATGCCTGGACAAAGAGTCTTATTCAAAAAGTCTTTCCTATACCTAAAATGGGATATTGCCTATGTTCTAGCAATTTTGACACCTATACCTATCTTGGGTACTAGAATAATTAATGCCAGCTTTATAGAATGAGTTTGGGGGTGGTCTTTCTATTTCTATCTTTTTTTCATAATTTGAAGTATTGGTTGTAGTTATTTGAAAGTCTGGTCAAATTCTGCTGTGTATCCATCTACGCCTGGATTTTTGTTTTAAGTTGAAAGATTTTTTACTGTGTCAATCTCTTCTCTTATGGGTCTTGTTAGGTTGTTGATATCTTCTTAATTTAACTGTGGTAGTTTAGGTAAATGAAGAAATTCATTTGAATGAAACCTAGTTGTTAGTGTTTGTATAAAGGTTAACAACTGAACTATCACTTGTACCAGTTAGGAGAGGGACAATCAGTTTTCTACGATGAGGGACACTGAGCATGTCAACTAATTCAGGGCAAGTCTCACGTTCAGGAGTAATTGACCAACAACATATAGTTGGACTCCACAGGATTTTGTCTGTGCTTTTATTTGGTTACAAGTTGGGCTTTTTATTTGTTTTCATTTTTTTCTTTCTTTTCTTGGTATGACTTTCTTGTTTCTAAGTTTTGGAAGATTTTATTGTTGTATAGGATTTTTGCTTCTTGTTAAAGAAAGAACTTAAAGTTGGGTGGGTAGGGATGGGGGAAAGATCTGAAGGGACTTGAGGAAGAGGAAGAATATGATCAAAGTGTATTTGAATTTGAAAATTGTTTTAAATAATAAAAAATATAATAAATTAATTTAAAATTAAATTCATTCATTTCTTTTCTATTTTCTAGCTTGATTGGGTATAACATTTTAAATTGTACTCCCTTAAATGTTTCCTATCTCTTTTATATCTTTTATAATGTCTTTTTTCTGTAATGTTCATTCCTGATTCTGCTAATTTGGGTCATCTCTTTCTTTTTCTCAGTTGGGCCAGAGGCATGTTAATGTTGTTTAACTTCCAAAATAAGTCTCTTAGATTCATGGATTTTATTTTGTGTGTACCAGTGTTTTGCCTGCATGTATGTCTGTGTACCATGTGTGTGCCTGGTACCTTTAGAGGCCAGATGGCCCCAGAGCTCTGTGGGATTAAAATTGCAGATGATCACGTGCTACCATGTGAGTGCTAGAAAATGAACCCGGAACTTCAAGACTTGGGAAGAGCAGCCTGTGCTTTTAACAATTAAACTATCTCTCCTGTCCCTCATTTATTCTTTGTATTGTATTCTATGTTTTTTGTTTCAGTAATTTATGTTTTGATGTTGTCATATCAAAGAGTTTCACAATAACCCAGAATGGAGGATAACAAAAGTTTATTTATTTGGGAATAAACTCATGGTAAGGGTAGCACTCCACAGTCGTCTGTATATGCTGGGACCCCAGAAGGATATAATACTACCTAAGTGAACAGAAAGTGCACTGTAAGCAACTTCCAAAACTCTAAAATTAATAGAGACATCTCACTGCCTGGACAGTCACCCAAAGTTCTTCTGTTACATTGGGGCATCCATCTTCAGCCTACAGGCCCATAGCAGGAAATTTGAAAGACTGTTTCACCTATATTGGCAGTTTGTCAGTAACTTTCTTTTCTGTCTTGCATAATGTCTGGCAGTTTCTTCTGTGAAACATGAACCCTGAAGGACGATTCTGTCTTTTGGAAAGTTTAGCAGTCACTTTTCTGTGGGTCCTACATGTCCAGTTCATGTAGCATACTGTCAACCAATCCAGGCAAGAGCACTTTCTTGCCCAAATGGCTAGCTTTGTCACATGGAGAGCAAATTCCATAACAAGTTTCTTCAATGCCCATCAATCTCTCTGAAGTAATTGGTGCTGTCAGAAGCAGACATGTCTCACTGTTGAAAAAAATCTAAGATTTTAAAACATTTTGAATGCCATATTCTGCAGGTCTTTAAAGGTTTGAAGAATACCTATCCATCTGAAACATATCTTTGTACATCTAGAAAAACTTAACATGACTACAAGTTTGACTATTACAGATGACTATCTGTTAATCTATAATTTTTAATTATACATTACATTTTAAAATGAGCTGCACAAACACAATACCTTAAACAAAAGCAGAAAAACAAAATTGACCTTAAATTTGTATCAATAGACCAAAATCCACATCAATGTAAAGTATCCATCTCTATATCATATACCCCTTTAAATGAAAACAAACATTTTTAAACAATCATTTTGGGAATTTGGGTGTTGTTTTTTTTTCCCCAAACTGCTTTCTGCTGTTTGTTGGGCGAACTATTTTTAAGGTTGATGAAAACTTTCTGTGGGGTCTTGTTCCATTAAACCACATTAGCCTAGAATGAATTTACAGCTTTTCATCTTCTATGGAAACAAAAGCAGAACCTCTTTTCCAAAGCAATATATCCTTAGACCCAAATTTTGAAGTCAAGATACCTTTAATTTGGTTTAACTTAGCAGCCCCCGGAATCAAATGTCTCTCTAAGGTCAAAATTTTCAAAATAATAATAATAATATGTATAATCTAGACTCTTTGTGTATTTTCTGTCTTTACATGGCATTTTTTACTTTATTGCTTTTTAGTATTATTGTATTGTCTTTAGTCCTTTAATCTATGACTGTCCATACTCTTGTTTATACTCTTTTCCCTCTCTTTCCCAAGCCTACATACATTCTTTAAGTACACTGTGACCCATTCAGAGGTTCATTTTCCTCTGAATCTGTCTTTATTGTGCATCTATAATCATTTTCTTACCAGGAGCACCTTTTTTCTTTTTTAAAGTACGAAGTGAGCATAGCTAGTACAAACTCTGTGGCCCTACCTGTTGGATGCATCCCATTCAACATGGCAGAAGTATGTTCACTGCTTCTGTTAGCCATGCTACTGCCCCAGCTCCAGGGATGCAGCAGGTCTATGCTGTCATTAACTAATATAAAACTATATACAATAAGAACAAATATCAGCTATTGTCCGGGGAAAAGACGAGGCAAAAACATACCTAAAAATTTCAACCAGCATGAACAACAACAAACACAAAACATATGTTAAATATCTAGATGATGTGGGATTTCCCTCTGTATATTGTGCATATGTTTTATTACCATTTGTCAATAAAGAAGCTGCTTCAGTCTATGGTAGGGAAGAATATAGCCAGGCTGGAAGAGATATATAGAGTAGGCAGAGTCAGGGAAAAGCCATCTAGCTGATGAAGGAGAAAGATGCTTAAAGGTAGGCCACAGCCTTGTGGTGATACATAGATTGATAAATGGGTTAATTTAAGATGTAAGAGCTAACAAGGAATATGCCTAAGCTATTGACCAAACAGTGTTTCTGTGTGATTATTCAAATCTGGGTGGCTGAGAAACCAAAGTGCAGTCCCTGTCTATATTCTTCTCTTTTCCAATATTCTGCTTGAGTTTTTTTGTTGTTGTTGCTATTGCTGATATGTATTTTTTTAGGCTGCTTATATCATTTGATTTCTCCTTCAACTATAGAAATTTTTGAGCACAGTAGTCTATGTTGGCAGCTGTGATCTTCTAGAGCCTAGAGTACACTGCATCAGGCTCTCTGGCCTATGAATCATATATTAAAATATAAATTAGCAAATCATTTAGAAGAAAACAGGCAAAAATCTTCAAACCTCAAGCTTAATGAAGAGGTGTTAATTATAATAGCAATCCACAGGAGAAAAATAAAATGTTTGTGTTATGAAACAACCTGTCAAGAAGATTAAAAAGTGAACTATAATATATAATATTTACAAACAAAATACCTAACAGACCCATGACTAAAACATACAAAGAACTCTTAGAACTCAAAGTTAAAAAGCAAGTGAGCAATATAATTTTTAATATGAAAAAAAATCCAGAGACATGTTTCATGGAAGAGAAAAGAAAGAAGCAACAAATAAGCACTGGGCATTAGGAACTTACCCAATTACACCTGCCTAGAGAAGTCTCAGATGCTAGAGGAGATCTTACTACTGCCATTGTCCTAAGTCAACATAATTCTGAGTTGTGTTCTAAATATTTACCCTAGAGCCATAACTAAGTTTATATTCCATCCCTCAGCTAAGAAACTTCTTTATACAACAGACAGATACTACTACAAAAACCCCAACTGGTAAAAATTCAGAGAATAACCAACAATGAAATTCCTAGCCCCAGCTGGCACATCTATGATGCAACCACACACCTAAGACTCAGGAGACATGGTGGAAGAGGAAAGATTGGAAGAGAAAGAATTCCAGGATGCCTGCTGTCATCTATGTGGTACAGGGAAGTTGTGGCCATGAAATCTCATCAATATGGTAGTTCAATCAGGACCCAAATAATGAAAACACTAGTGAACATAGCAAGGCAGATAGGGGGAAATTAATAAGGTATCACTCCTAGATAAAAACCTACTGGCAATCAGTGGCTACTAAGAGAAGGAGACTCAGTCTTCTTCAGGGATGAGGTCCCTGATAAGTTACCCAGTCCCAATCAGTCAACCCTAAACATGTGCATAAGAGCAACACTAAATTGGACCAGTAGGTTGTGTGTGTATGTGTGTGTGTATAACAATAATAATTATAGAAGATGGAGTCTTGAACTCAAGAGGAAATGGGGAGACATGAGAAGAGTTAGAGTATGGAGAGGGAGGAGTGGAAATGGAGTAAATACTGTACTCACGAACAAAATTATAAAAACAATTTCTAATTCTCATTTCTAAAGATTAGAACACACTTTGAGTGCAGCTAAAATTTGAAGAAATATTATAAGGAGACAGAGAATTATATTATAATGCAGTTGTTCTGGAGAATAGTGTGATCCTTTCATAAGAAAACCAAAAAGTGATCATACCATGTGATCTAGCATTTATCAAAGAAAATAAAATGTACATTCATACCAAATTCCAATGCCTCCTAGCAACAGAAAGCTGTATTTTTGTAACAGTCTTATTCACAAACGTCTACTTGGAATTACTCAGATGTATAGTCAAACCATAGCACATTTACATAATGGAACCCTGCTTGGCAACCAGCTGCTGCTACGTTCAGGGATCTCCTCCAAGGAAGCAGGTGGAGTGGAAAAAGGCAGTATGAAAAGTTTGGGCACTCCTTGATCTCATTCATATAATATTTACTAAATGATGAAAATATAAATAAAAAGCAGATTCATGGTGTGGGAGGTCTTTCTGTCTATGCATGGGAGGAGGAAGGCAGAGTTAGAGAAAAGTCATGGAGCCGCCAGAGATAGACGCTGGGAACTTTGCCTGGTAAGCCATAGTCATATGGTAATATACAGATTGATAGAAATGGGTTAAATTAATATGAGTTAGCCAATAAGAAGCTAGAGCTAATGGGCCAAGAAGTGATTTAATTAATACAGTTTCTGTGTGGTTATTTTGGGTCTAAGAAAGTCAAGTGTCCAGGAAGCAATAAGCAGCCTTCTCCAACAGATTCATGGGTAGAGAGGGTTAGAATCTTGGTACCTGTCTTAGTTAGGGTTTCTATTGTTGTGAAGAGACACCATAATCACAGCAACTCTTGTGAAAAAAATCAATTGGCTTATATAATTGTTTATAGTTCAGAGATTCAGTCCATTATCATCGTGGTGGGACATGACAGTGGTGCTGGGGAGGTAGCTCAGAGTCCTATATCTTGCAGGTAACAGTGTGCAGTATCTTGGGCATATATGAGACCTCAAAGCCCATCTTCACAGACACACTTCCTCCAATAAGGTCACATCTGCCATTAGTGCCACACCCTTTGAGAGCCATTTTCTTTCAAACCACTATCGTACAGTATCTAGAGGAAGTCACATAAATACACTAATGCCACATTCCAGGGCTTTGTGAGGAAGCCTTGGAAATGGACATGCAAATCTCTAATTATAGTATGTCCACGTTCTTTTTGTTTGTGTGTTTTGAGATAAGACTTCTCTGTATAGCCTTGGCTACCTGGAACTTTTTCTGTAGACCAGGCTGCTTTTTGAGTATTGGGATCACAGGCCTGCACCACTACTGCCTAGTGTATGTCCATACTATTGTTTCTGAGTTTCACCTAGAAAAAAGTGAATGCTTCTACATATTCTCCATCCAGCTCCCTTAAAACTTTTCAGAGACATGGCTCTGCTTGAAAGATTTTTTTCTCCCCGGTTATTAACAATTTTTTCTTAGCATATGTTCAAGCGTATGTTCATGAGTTAGTATCACATATTAAACATGCACACATAAACTCATGCATATATATATATACAGACATACACACATATACAGACATACATACACATATATAGATACATATATACATACGCATGCACCTATATCCACTCACATACACATGAATACCCACAAACATACATGGACATCCAGACTTACACATACACATAAAAATACACACAAACATACACATATATGCATACATTCATATACAAATGCATATACGCAGATATATATATACATACACACAGTACACGTATACAAATCATACACTTACAACATGATATATTTAAGTATACACATCCACATATATAACACAAAAATACATAAACTTCTTTCAGCCCCACAAAGCCCTGACAGTACTGGCTTGTCACTTTGCTCCACTTTGCAGACAGACATCCTCAGTGAACTGTTTCTGCTCCATTCCCTGCTCACCTGACCCACCTACCATGGGTGTCCTTGACAATGCACATCAGTCATGTGACTGAGCATCCCAAGTATGATGTATGCTTTCCTCTCCTGTGCCTGTAGAGATGTGTTCTCCTTGCTCAGAGGGTAGCCTTGTGGTTCTCAGGACAGTCCGTGCTCTGCCTAGACTTGCCTTCTTTCCTTTAGGTCGTTTCTTTTCAGTACTTCAGGCTTCTTCGTTTTGGCTTCTGCTTTCTTTCTTGGCTTCCAGATGTCAATGCTTCTAAGACAAAGCTTCGTTTCCTTCCTTTATCCTGTTTGTTTTGCCTGGCCTTCAGCACTCTTCATATGCTAGTGAGTGCCGAGTTTATATTCCTAATCTAGAGTTCTCGGAGTTCGAGTCTCGTAGCCACTGGTCACTAACAATCTTCTAGGAAGCCCTTCTTATCTCCCTTTTGTCACACCCAGACTTGTAGTGGTTTCAATAAGAATGTCCCCAGCGGTTCTGGTGTGTAAACGCTGGGTCCCCAGAGGTTTGGGTGGCCTTACTGGAGGAAGTGCCTCACTTTGAGATTACAAATCCGTGCCCACTTAGAGTTTGCTTTTCCTGCTTTGTGCTTTTGGTTCAGGATGTGAGCTTTCAGTGTCTGCTCCTGCTGCTTGCTGCTGCTCCTCCCTGCTGCATCTGACTCTGCTGGCTTGTTTGTTTTTCCAGATGAGGTTTCTCTGCGTAGCCCTGGCTGTCCTGGAACTCACTCTGTAGACCAGGCTAACCTCAAACTCAGAGATCCGCCTGCCTCTTCCCCTGAGTGCTGGGATTAAAGGCAAAGCGTGCACCACTGCCACCTGGGTCACAATGGACTCAACCTCTGGAACTGTAAGTCCAAGTCACTGCTTCTCACAAGTTGTTTTTGGTCTTGGAGGTTTGGCACAGCCACAGAAGTGTAACTGATTTAAGACTGAACTCAGAAATCTGGTCCTCCTACATGCCCCTCTCCCAAACAAACTGCAGCGCTAGACATTCATTTGTTCAACGGAAGCATCCTTAAGCATTGAATGTTACTTCTTCCTTCTTCTCCAACACTTAACACATCAGCCCTTAACGTCAAATACACTTATAAAACAGATCTGGACTCTGTAGGTCTACACCCTCCTCACCTCAAATACCATGAACAGCTTATTCCTTCATCGCCTATAGAATGGTAACTCAACAACTTAAACAAGTAACACAAATTTATTACCTTGTCTTTTACCTGGGGCAGAAGTCCAGGTACAGGACCTGCTCACTGGTATGGGCTTCAACGGGGTGTTTACTGAGACTGTGGCTTCACCTGAGGACCATAAAATGCTATCCTCATTTGAACTTATTGATTGTCCTCAGTGTTTATTTTCTCAGGGGTCAATGTGTCTGCTTTGTTGTCAGCCACTGACCTGGGATGGCTCGGAGCAATCAGAGGACCCCCTACATTTTCTAGTCACATGAGTCCCTATTGTCAGACTGCTGTTTGGCTTTTCTCAGTTAACTGGTGTGCTCTTGCCTTCTACAAACGGTTCAGCTGCCTAGGTCATTCCACTCAGGATAATCTCCTCTCGACCAACTCAAACAACAGGTTTTCTTTCATCAGACTTACAGGCCTACTGCCCCGAATGGAAGGGCAAGCCCTTCCGTCGGATCTCTTGGTAGGCATCTTAGAATCGCTCCAAACACAGCCTCTCCACTGTTCTTCATTTTCCTTTTCCTTCTCCCATCCATTCTTCATGTAGCACTTTGGCACCTTAAAAAGAGAAACCTGCCAGGTGGTTGTGGTGCACGCCTTTAATCCCAGCACTCGGGAGGCAGAAGCAGGTGGATCTCTGTGAGTTCGAGGCCAGCCTGGTCTACAAGAGTTAAGCCCCAGGATAGGCTTCAAAGCTGTAAAGCTATAGAGAAAACTTGTCTCAAAAAAACCAAAAAAAAAAAAAAAGTAACCCATTCGAATGAGTCCAATTTCATCTGCCCTCCTTTTTAGAAATTTAAATAATTTTCAGTCAGATTTAGGTCAACAAAGGGATACAATATGGCTTCTGCTTACTTCCCAACCTTACCTTACATCCACTTTTGACTAAGATGTTTCTCCTACAACCATTCCCATCTTCATTATAGACACTAAAGTACAGAACTCGGGGGCGCACACTGGACCTGTTTTTAAGTTGGTTTTAGAAAGGTAGTTTAATGATTGAATATTTATAGTGAATGAATATGAGAATAATCTTACTTCTAGAGGTAAGTTAGCAGCCAGGCAGTGGTGGACTGCCTTTAATCCCAGCACTCAGCAGGCAGAGGCAGGCGGATCACTGAGTTTGAGGCCTCCTGGTCTACAGAGTGAGTTGCAGGACATCCAATGCCACCCAGAGAAACCACGTCTCAAAAAACAAATAAATAAACCAACAAAGGACAGAGTTGAGGGTGTTGAGGATGAGAAGAATAGATAAAGGCCATTCAGGACTTGTTGCCTGGCCCTGCTGTCTTCTGCTGCACCATTGCTTCTGGCTTTTGCCTGTTCCTGGTACCCTGGCTTTCGCCAGCCCCTGTACTAGGGCAGAGAGCAGCCGAGTTAGAATTCCTTGAGGATCATCTGCTATACAAAGAATTATGGTTTGCAAAGAATAAGAGCTGTTCTAACAACTGTGGCATTTAAGTAGAGATTCTATTTTTCAGACTCCAGCAGGATCAAACACTTTCTCAGCACAGCAAGGCTTGGATCTTAGTCCCTTGCAGAATGAATTTGGTGTCCTGTCCACTTTGTCGTAAAGGTAGTGAGGGCACACAGTTTGGTAAAATGTGCACACGTGTCTGGATGGTTTGGTTTTGAATGGAACTTACTATCCCTCCTCCCCTTTCCCGTCAGCCTGGGCTGGATTTTGTAATTTGCTCCAAATGAATGACGAGGAAACGACACATGGACCCTTCAGTTTTCCTTCCTCCTTGTCTTGTCAGGCTGCGAAGATACTCAAGCAGCCATATGTAGATCCAGGGAGGACAGAACAGAGGTGAGTGAGCCCTCCTCCTGAGAGGGGGTCTCTCGGTTGCAGACAAGCCTGCAAATGACTTTAGCGCTGGCCGACGTCTTGACTGCAGGATCCTGAAAGACGGAGACAATACCGCCTGGCTTCGTCATTCCTGAATTTCCAGCCTACAGAAACTATGCAAAGTGCTAAAGCTTTGCTATTTTAAGGCACCATTTGCAGCAATTTGTTTCATAGTAATAGTTGCCTGATGCGAAGTCTAATCACTCCTTCGGTGTTCCCCTTTGAGCAGACTGGCTTTTGTCAGCTTGCTGCAAACCTAGACCTACTAGGGAAGAAGGACTTTCAGCTGAGGAACCACTTCCATCAGATGGCCCCCAGGACTCTGTGCAGCCTTGTCTTTCTTATGACTGACATGGGAGAGCCCAGCCCACTATGTTATCACCCGTGGACTGGTCATCCTGATTGTCTAAGAAAGTAGGCTGATCAAGCAAGCCTTGGGGGGCAAACCAGGAAGCAGCATTCTGTTCCTGCTTCCAGGTTCCTGCCTTGACCTCCAACTTTCGGACGGACTTTGAAGGGAAACTGAAATATGTCCTTTACTCCCCCAAGTTGCTTTTGGTCATGGTCTCTTTCACAGCAGCAGAAACTTAACTAATCCAATCTTCACATTCAGAAATAGCCTACATTTGTATTGTATAGTGGGGCATGACTATCACTATCTAACGCTCTCGGTTATTATAAAAATCTACGAACTAGGAAGGGCTGTTTTAAACAGGGGAAGAGATGGAGAGTGTGATAGATAAAGCTATCTTCCGAGGGGCACACTTTTAGTTATAAGAGGCACACATTTAGCTATCTGCAAAGCCGCAGGAACCATACAGACTCCAAGAACCGAAGCACAGCCTCTGTTGTCAGCTCCCTCGCTGTGGCTGGGCATAAGGCTACACAATGGTTCACTCCAGATCCACCTTTTCCCTACAGTCTGAGAAATTCCATCACCCTGGAAGTGAATGTGAGTAATGCGGATGCACTTTAATGTATTGTTTTAAACTGGAGTGATCCAATAGAAATGCAAATTCTAGCAACGTGAACATTTAAAATTTTTTTCTGCTATATTAAAAATAATGAAATAAAATGGGAAATAATTTTCATTCAAACTTAATGTGTGTATATATATACATATATATATATATATATATATATATATATATATATATCACGGCAGAAACAGCAATTATTCATATGATGTTTTCTTTTCTGTCTTTTTAGTTTTTTTTTTTTTACTTGCCATGAAATCAAGGACATATTCAAAGCTACAGCACACTGCCGTTCCCATTAGGCACATTACCGAACTTTCATTGACTCAATGGGCAGCGTCAGCTTCATTGAGCGGTGTGTTTCTGCTTATATCTTGTGTAAAATCACGCACTTTGTTTCAACAAAAGTGGTTAGGGCCACACTTCACAACCGATTTGGGTATGCTGGACCCAGGGGACTGTGTCTAATGTTCTTTTCTTCTCCACAATGCCTTCTCCTGGAGAACAAAACCAGAAGGGCTAAAGACAATGGTGAGAGGGTCCTGTAGGCAGAGTCCTAGGACGGTCTGTGTCCTCCTAAGCATTAATAAAAGCAGGCATGAAAACCTCGTGAGGACCTGTCAGCACTGCCTCTGCAAACTCCTGCAGTCAGTAATTACCAATTTATAAAGTACACTTGCTAAGCTGATTGAAAAAGCAGCAACAACTGACTATTCAATGACTTTCTAAACAGCAGTTCACTGCACGTATTCTACAGCTGTCAAAATTAAGAAAGCAGCGTGGTTAGATGAACCCGGTATCTAATTAACTCACTGTAGTCTTTCCCATAAGAGTCATCTATCATAAAGTAAGAACAATTCATGGCTGTAGAGCAAACTAACCATTCGTAACTTCACTTCATACTGTCATGTTAGTGAGAAACTAAGTGTGTTTTTGTGTGTGTGTGTGTGTGTGTGTGTGTGTGTGTGAGTGCCTGTTTTCATCCTGTGACAACACACGTCTTTCCCCCATTACTCAGAATTCCTACAGTCCTCTCTGAAAAGCCAGAGGTTAAGATCAGACTCATAACACAAACACAAGAAGGATTAACCCATTTAGCAATGTTGCAACAAAGACCAGAGGAGGTAAGTGACAGTGTTTACTGCTCAGAGCAAGATAAGAGAAAATTTTAAGATAAAGCAGGCTGGCTAACAGGCAACATTAGGGAGCCGGGGAATGTCAGCTGCTGCAGCCGTGTGTGGGCAGACGTGGAAAGAAACAGGTCACAGCCCTGCTTCTGTGTTTTGCAATTTAATGAAGCCTCAGAGCATCGTCCCTTTCAAAGGGAAACCGTGTATTCTCCCCGGTGAGTGTGTAAATTCCTGAAAAGTAAAGAACAGTTTCAGCCTTTTAAGTTCACATTAAATTATCAGTGAGTCAGAAGAAAAACGCTACCGTCAAAATTAAAGTCAAATGAATCACTGCTCCTGGCTATGGAGCTGAAGCACTCTGACCCGGACACACTCACTCTGACGTGTGCACCCTCATTTTCTGGGCACACTCACTCTGCTCTGTGCACACTCTTCATGACACACTCATACATTTACTCTTCTCTGTGCAGCCTCAGTTTTCTCTGTGCATTCATTCTTCTGTGCACACAGTCTGGTCTGTGCAGAAATGCTGGTCTGTGCACGCTCTGATTTGTGCACAGTCTCCATCTGCTGTGCACACAAACTCACTCTGGTCTATGCACACACTTATTCCATAAAGTTCAATGCTGTCAAGGCAACCCCCAGGAGCAGCTCTTCTCCCCAGCCTTGTTGAGGTCCTTTGGCATAGAGGACAGGAAAGTAATTTCTCCTTCGCCATGAGCATTTTCAGGAGGGAAATCAGTGGAACTATTTCTCCCCACAAACTCTGTCCCATAAAGAAAAAACATGATAGGATCTTGTTCATTGCTCAAGAGGGCATTTTGGAGGAGACTTTCAGCAGTTTCCTGTGTCTTCACCACACCCCTAGTCTGTGATGATGTCGAAGATTTCTCTCCCTGTATTCCAGTAGGTTGATTTCTCTAGCCTCTTATCTCCACATAAGGCCCTGGCATGGGGAATGGGGGGAGGAGAAAGAGGGAGGGAGAGTAGGAGAGGGGAGAATGTGAGATGCTGGAACAGAAAATGCAAACAGGAAAATTCACAATACAGTCTTTCCTAGGAATCTGGTAAGAGATGGGGACATGGTTCCAGAGGATAACTTCTATACCAGCCAAATCGATATCCCCCTGCCTGGGACACCTTGTCTATCTGTTGTGCAGGTTTCCAGAGCACTGTATCAGCCCATAGATGCCATCAAGAAAAGTTTTAATTTTGTCACCACTGGAATTAAAATACCACCTGTTATTTTTCTAGGAACTTTATATAATAACTGGACTAACCTTCAGTCCCTGCCCTGCAGAGTGCCTTCATTCATTTTCCAGGATTAATGGCAGTGTTACACTTGCAGTGTCTGACCCTTGATAGCTCTGGATATGGGAACCCTCTGCTCCACTCTGAGAACAGACCCAAATGTGTTGTCAGATCATTTAGCAATACCTGCTATGCTTCATCATGCCACATTTTTAAAACGTACCTGTGTGAACTTGCAAGTGTACCGAAGATGGGGTGGTACAAAGATGACCCTTCCATCATCCTGACGTCAGTCTGACTGTATCTTGTCAAAGGGATTGTGAAACACAAAGGATACACCTGAGAGAGAGAGAGAGAGAGAGAGAGAGAGAGAGAGAGAGAGAGAGAGAGAGAATTGGGATTCACTCATGATCCAATTGGACAGTCAACTAATAACATATTTCTGCAAAATGTAATACCTGAACCTGTGTATCAGTCAAGAATGTATTTTCCTTTTGGGTAGCTGTTTCTGGCTAAAGAAGTCTAGACATCTTACCCTCCACCCCCACCCCAGCCCTTTCTCTCTCTTTCTTCATGCAAGTCCTAGTTAAGACTAATAGAAAATCAAACATAGAACCAGCTGTGACTAACCCTAAACTGTCTGTGGGGGAAAAGAGAAGCTGGGAGAAGTGGCTAGGAGACAGAGTCCTATCAGTGGATGCATTCATGAGGCAAACAAGGCTGGATAACCAAACAAGCAGTAAACAGAAATGTCGTGTCTATGATCTAATTGATGATAAACACAATGCGATTGGTGCAAGGTTTTTTTTATATACATATATTCTCCATCCAAGAATTTTCACTTCAATGTAATCCAAATGAGGAGATTTCAGCACCATGATTAGGGTGATTGGGGAAAAATCACAACGATGAAGCTACATCCATGTTTTCACAGAGCTAACCTGAAGGGTAAACCTTCACGTTAACTTATTCTTTGGACAAGGCTTTGTATTACTATAACTCAGTCATGCCAGACATGATTGTGTCTTAAATGTCCCCGTGTTTCATCACAGTTATCTTTTTATTGAGAACTAGTCTTTATCAGAAATTTAACAAAGAGGAAACTGTTTAACTTCTGAGAGCTTCTCTACACAGAATAAAAGGATGCCACCAGCATCACCAAGGTGGTCTTACTCCGCAATGCCATTTAGAACGATTCCACTCTAGAAATTTGCAATGATTATGAATATGTAAATATGCATATATTATATTTGAAGTATATATGCATAGATATTTATATTTATATCACAAAAGTTGCTAAGTTTTTACAGCCCTTCCCCTTTTTTTACTGTCCGGCCTGATTGAACTTAATGGAATTAGGAAATCTTGAACATTGTGAGTTTTCACCTAAGACTGTTATTTCTATTTTTATTTATTGCTCCCCTATAGATTGCCGTTTTTTGTTATCCAGTTCATCCCAAGCCTTTGGTGCTTAAACCTCACTACTTTTCATACTGACGTGTACCTTAGAGAACTGCAGGCTTATTGGAGAAACCAAGCGATCGGAAACTTTTTAAGTCCGATGGTGAGGTTTCTCTGTCAGAGGCTAGCTTGTCAAAAGTTCTCCGTACAGGCCAGATGGGCTTCAAATGATTCTAATTTCTAAGGCAGTTTGCGATGAACCAACCTCAAGTCCTCCTTCCTTGATCCTCCTGCCAGGAAACCCTGCCTTTAAACGAATCAGGAAAGTGGTTAAAGTTTTCCACGGATTTGACTGCATTCCAGCCCAGGGAACCCCACAAAGAGAGGAGCCAGAGCAGCAGCGGCATGTCAGAGGGTAGAGGAGGAAGAAAGATCTCAGCGTGGAGCCCCGTCAGCTGCCAACTTTGTACGCATGCGCATGCCAGTGAACTTGTGAACACAAGTCCAACTTGGCCGGTCTACAAAGATCCCGATTTTACAACATGCTCCTGGAGCATGTTACAGAAATCAGAAAATGACTTTGATTTCAAATTAAGCTTTCACGAAGGTTTTAGAAAATATGTTCAATACTATCTACCAGAAGAAAACTTGGGGTAGCTTCCTGGAGAGAGTGCACTCCACACCCGGGCCCTGTGCTTCTGAACATTGTCTAGGAAAGGAATCTTTCCTTTGCTTTGAAACAATCGGAGCTTGGAGCTGTAGCTCAAGTTTATTAGTGATTTAAAACACACCCTTGGAAACCAAGTTAGCTTCCAGGTGGGAAGTGAGTTCCAGCAACCGGGAACAACAGTCAGGAAAGCTCGTGGACAGACAATCCTGTGGAGCCTGACTTCAAACAACTCTTCTGGGTTAGGAAGATGGCTCAGTCAGTAGAGCGCTCTGCTCTCTGCACAAATATAAGCAGCTGCATTCGGATCTTCAGCACCCGCATTAAAAACTAGCTGGCCATGCTGAGCCCTGTGTCTGTAGCCCCAGGGCTGGGGATGTGTGGGGACAGAGGCAAGAGGAACCCTGGGGCTCGCTGGCAGACAGCCTAGCTAAACCAATGCGAGCCAGGTTCAGTGAGAGGTCTTGTCTCAAAACCCAAAGCCCAGGGCTATTGAGAGGAACACTGGATGCTAACCCCTGGCCTTCACCTAGATGTACACACATGTGTGTGTGCACCTGCAAACACCCAAGCATCTCTCTCTCTCTTCACACACACACACACACACACACACACACACACACACACACACACACACACACGCTGCTCTTCTACCAGTCAGCCATCTATCCAACAAAAGGCAAGGGGATCTTCGTAAGAAACACACACCTTCTACATAAAGACGGAGATAAAAGGGTTCAGCCGCCCAAATTTGGCGTCTCTAAAAATGCCGTTTGAATCGCTAAATTTTGTCTGCTCGGTTGTCTAGCAACCAAGTGCAGAAGAGAAACTCCACCCAAACACAGTGAAGCAACCCATTCGGTTCATGGGGCTGGGTGCACACGTGTGCGTGTGTAGTATCGCCAGTGTCGGGAGACAGAAACTTGCCTGCATCCAAAGCAGAGAAAGTCCCGAGTGTAGATGGCAGGAGAGGACGTGAGGAGCGAGGCAAAAGCAACGAGAAAATGTGCAATGCAGGATGAGGGTATAGTTTCCACACACTGGGCTAAAGCAAGGTTTACACTCTTAAGCAATAAAAACAAACCATTAAGCGAGGCCCAGCACCATCAGGAAGTGTAAAACAGTTCTTGAAGCTTTGCAGTCGCTCTACAAACGCTTTTCATAAACTCTGTTTCCTGATCTTCATTAAACGTTAACATCAAGTTGCCACGGGGCAATTAGCTTGCCTCCTGAAATCAATAAAAAATCAACAATTTGGAAATAGTTGTACAGTAAAATAGTTCAATAATTATTCTCTCATAGTGTTGTGGCCAAGCAGTTCCAGGGTAAATTCGGTCCAGATGAGTTCCTGCGCCTTACGAGGGAAGCTGTGACCAGACCGGAGCTTTGCTGGGAGACCTCCTCATCAGAATGGACTGCGGCAGTAATGGACTCCCGGCAATGCCCTGGCGTGGGGCCCGGCACACAGGCAAACATGAGCTTTTAAGTGCTGTTAAAGTCAGCATCTGCTGTAGCACCTCAGAGGGACTCAATTCAAGGTTTAGAGACCTAAACACAATGATAAACCCATCAGGGCAAAAATAGCGCCTCTACTCTTCAGCGCTCAGATTCCAGACAGGAGCAAATTAAAATGTCTCTCAGAGACATGCATGCATGTGAGGGGGGGTGTGTGTGCATGTGTATGTGCATGCGTGCATGTGTGTGTGTGTGTGTGTCTTACACCACTAAAGACTGGTTGAGATGGAGAATTTATTCATTCCCTCTTTTGTTCCTTCAACCAACACTCAAATCTGAGGTGCTTGTTAATGTCTTCTGAGCTGAGTAAGGAGATTCATAAATCACTTTCCGTGCCCAAAGGTCATTGTGCTAACAAGAGGCGAGGATGTGAAGCAAATACAAGAAGCTATTTCTGCGCTGACCCTCTGCAGAGGGAAACATATTCCTTTTGGTTTTTCTCTAGCTTAAGCCATTCGCATAAGCCCTTTATTCCAAGCCAAGTGCAGCCTAGAAAATTCCAACTTCCATTAGATCAAACCTCAAACACCAGCTTTGGAGTCTTCCTCCGCCCTCTAGACTCAGTGAAGTTATACCTGGTACTGTCTTGTAACTTCCAAAAAAAAAAAAAAAATCAAGCATCATTTTGTATAAACAAATGCTTCGACTGCATGACATCCACCCGCTGCCTTCAAAGGGAAACCTTTAACTCGGATGCTTGGCACTAAGATCACACAGGATCAGCTCGGTGCACTGTCTTAAGTGTTAAAAGTTCCTTAAAGTGCATGTTCAAGGGCTTGCACCTGCTCACTCTCCATATAGATGTACTGACACGTATTTGACTGAACTGACTACAGCATGCCCAAGCAAGCAGGCGGAGCAGATTTTACAAGATAAGCAACCAAGTGTTTTCATGTCGAAGAGGAGCTAGAACACAAGTTCGCCAGTCATCTTCTAGTGGAAAAGAATGTCTTCGGGAAAACATGCAGGGCACTGGGTTAGCCGCCACTGCAACACAGCTTTGCCTTCTGTTTCTTTCCATCTGCGTGCGGCTGTTGATCGAAGGGGCTACACTCGATGCAGCTTCTGTAGTTCCGACCGAAAGAACAGTCAACAGAATCTCGCAGCTCAAACTGTAGTCCTCTGGCACGGGATGCCAGGGTTTCACCTGGGACTTCATTAGGAATTCAGGACCTCGGGCCCCACCCGGACCACTGTGGCAGGATTTGTAAAGTAGCGTGACTCCGTGAGGGCTGTATCCACATCGAGGTTTTATTTCCCTCAAGGCATTGCTGAGGATTGAGGTACACGTTAAAGCCGAACCCGTTTTATTTAGAACGTAGGCACTGCAAGTCAGGTAAAAGTTCACTTTGAAGTCTGTAGAGCGGGGAACTGGTCAGAAAAGTCTGCCCTAGAGAATACCGTAGGCTGTAATTTATGCCAGCGATGTGAAGGAAAGGAGAGAGGCAATTTACCTGAGTCGAGCAGATGTTTGGGCCTCCCGCTAATCTCACCCTACCCGCCCTTTCCCGTGCAAGACATGAAACAGAACCTGGATATTCTGATTTCCTCACGTTGCCAATTTACACCCACCGCCTTTTTTTTTCACCACCTTTTTTTTTCGCTGTCTTTTTTTTTTTTAATACTTTGAGCATTCTTCACTGCAAAGCTCTGTTCCTTTGGCCTTTCAGTCGAAGGAAGGAGAGTGTGAGGGGTATGGTGTATTAGTACCCATCGAATCAGTATCTCAACAGCAAGGCAGCTGAATAGACATTAGCTAAGTGATTGGATGCGGCTTTGATTGTACAGATGGATTTCCATCCTAAAAAACTAGAGGGAAAACCTGAACCACTCAGGTTAGAGAAGAATGACACAGCTCATCTCTTGCGAAACTTCTACACCTTAATGGAAACCAAAAACGTAGCCATCCACGTATGTAACACACATAATCTTCATATATGTGTATGCATAAATTAGAACATATACACACTGTATACATTGATATGTATATACATACACATCACGCGGGACCTGTTGTTCCTCAAGTAGTTTTGACCAAGAAAATCAGAAACAGTGAAGCAGAAAGCATGCCAAGAATGGGCCTGCCAGAGGATGGAATCCTTGTCAGATATCCCCACTCCTATCTCCAGAACTTGGAGAAACATGGGAAACGCATGGGCCATTCTTTTTAAGAAGATGTTAAGACTGTGGTTTGTTACTAGTACCCATGGCAAGACACAGCAAAGAATGAGTGAAGGACTTCGCTAGCCATAGTTGGCTCTAATGGTTTCTACCTGTGCAAAGGGAACAGCAAAAAGGGATAAGAAAGAACGCTTGAAAAGATAACCCGGATATTCATTCAAAATAAGATCTCTGAAACTTCAAAGCCTCTAAAGGTAAGCATGCTCAAGGTCATCCCATGTTAATACTGGAGAAGAATTTAATTCAAACAGCCCTTCTCATTGTGAGCACACTGCTTTCTGATTCCGTTTGAAGACAGGGGTTGAGAAAGGGGGTAAGAACTAGGCGTCAGCCATGAGGGGACTACAGGAGGACCCACATTCTGGAAACGGACCTGAAACACTACCTTAACCTGGCATTGTGGATTCCCTGGTCTGCAAACATAGCCACAAGCCCTGCCTAGGTTGCACTTCTAATCTGAGTGTGGAAGCTCAGCCACGGCTGCCGGTTAACCCTCCTGGGCTGTATTTGACTTCACTCCCTTTGGGCAGCTGGCCAATTGGCAGATGTCTTCACAGAAGCTGATCCCAGACACTCTCTCCTTCTAATTTGTTGGCATTGTGGCCTCCGTTGCAAGGGATGGCATCTCTGGAACTTTACCGTGGGCTTGTTCTGCAGTCTTTGCCTGGTTCTAGCCTTGGCTTTCCCTCACTTTCTTTCCTGCTCCTCGTGCAAATGGGGTTTGTTTGGAATTCTCCAACTGTTTAAGTCACCCCCCCCCCCCGGCCACCTTTAAATCAGTCACTTCAGCAATGAAAATGCAAACACAGATAGACCCTGGGAACACTTAAAGATGCACCATTTGCTCTCATGGGTTAGATTTTATAGGATGAAATGTCAGAGTTTTTGATATTTATTATCGGAAACAGGGTTAACATTTGGAGAAATGTGTCCAAATACACATCCCTGGGAAGAAAAGTAAGCCGACAGGTCAGAGAACAGGGTGTAGGCAGAAAAACAAGGTGCTCAATGTTGCTCAGTGTTGGGCAAACGTAGACAATTGGGTGCTTTGGTGAATAAAGAGCTTGCTGATAATGGTAAACACAAAAATACAAATCAATTTCCACTTCTTTATGAGGGCCACAAGATAATCAATTGTACATATATATGACCACAATGTTAATAAAGAAGAAATATTATATTTTATTTAGTACTTTGGCCAGATCAGCCCCCTGGAAGGGATCATAGGTTTAGGAAAGAACAAGACGCCATTATCATTTCCTGACATGGTCACAGTTTTCCTATTTATTTCCACTCGTTCTGCTTTATTCTTTCTGCAAGGAGAGCTTTGCTAGCAGATCAGTAATGTCTGGTTCTTATCCAAATATCCCCCCCTAATAAGAATGAAAGTTCTCACGGATTGGACAAACCACTCTGCAACATTCCTGAGAATTGAATAATATAATAATCTTGAAAGTCAGCAGAGTGGATTATCCATTTTTTTTTTGGACTTGAACTTGTGAACTTAACAGTAGTGCTGCGAAAAACAAAAAGCAAACGTGCAAGCACTTTGCCCAGTAACCTTCCATGTAGACTTCGCATCTTAAATACACACAACTGACAAACAACTACAATTTTTGGAAAATTATATACAAACCTGATATTTCTTTTGATTACATATAAATACAAATTAACTATCTTTTTTTTCCTAAAAAGTGGTTATAATAGTAAATAAATACAAAATAACTCTGACCATTATACTTCATGTGCTGGAGTTGAACCCATATAAAATGTACAACTAAATACATTTTAAATCTTTAAGGAATAATTCTCTGATTAAAATATTTGCTTTCCCAACTTCTTTTTCGTAGATATAAATATATTTTCAAAATAGCTGTGTTTTTTTTCCATTCCGTTCCATAAATAAAGTCTTCATTGGGAAATATTAAAGTGTCAGCTGGTTTTTTTGGGGGGGGAGAGTAGGGTTTTTTCTTTTTCTAAAATATATATATTTATTTATTTATTTATTGTTGCTGTGCTAACGACACCCACAGCCCTCCACAACCATGTCCTGATAGTTTTTTAGCACAACCTTTTCATTCTCGTCTAGGTACAACATGGAGATTGCGCTGAGCTCCGTTGGCACACAACATGCCTTTGGGATTTTGGAATTCACGGAGTTCACGAGCGTCTGTACTATGGCATGGTTAGTGGAGTTCAGGTGATCCGCCAGGGGAAAGGGACATTCCCCGTGGCAGTAAAAGGCATGATAGCCTGGAGGGGCCACAATCCAGTCGTTCCACCCCACATCGCTGAAGTCCACATACAAAGGGTGTCTCTTGCAGCTGGACTTGAGGCGCTTCCGTTGTTTGTGCTTGGCTTGACGCTTTTCTCTTCTGTGGAGTGGATGTCCTTTGCCATCGTGGCCAAAAGTCACTAGCAATGGCCTTATCTGTGACCAGCTATGTTCATCTTGGTGCAAAGACCTGCTAATCCTCACATGTCTCTTGGAGACACCTGGTTTCTCCTCCAAATGGGCCACTTCCACCACAAACCCATAGTTGGCATGTCCCTGCGCAGTCCACCGCGTCACGGCCGGGGTGACATCAAAACTCTCCCACTGACTTGTGTTCTGATTCACTAATCTGGTGTCCAGTAGTCTGGTCACAGGGAATTTCAAGCTGGTTGCTGCAGGCTTTATAATTTCATAAATATTAATTCGGTGCTGGAAACTATCATTTCCCAAAGTTTCCTGTATCTGTTCCCGAAAAATCTGGAGTTCTGCAGACGTGATGAACTCTTCTGTGGGGACAGAACTTAGGTTGAAGAAGAAGCGGCGGGCTGTTTTCCCACTCATTTCTGGGAGTTCTTCTTCGGCTTCTAGTTCGATCAAAGTGGGGAGAAAAAGGAAAGCATTCAGTAAGAGAGCCAATGGTAATTGACTTCTTTTCTATGAAAAGTCTAAAACCTCAATGGACAATTCAAGTTAAACTGCATCGAAGTTTGCAACCAGAAAGTAAAAATGTCAGGGCTAGAGGGACCCTGTCTGCCTCCTTTCCTTGGCCCTGGGTTTAATGCTCAACACTTTAAAGGAAATAAAACTATCTCGTCTCTAAAGTGAAAAATAGAGTCTCATTTTCCTGTTTCTATATGATCGCATTTAGTTTGTAATTGCTATGCTTTTAATCCAATATCTGAACCTAGCTCCTAGGTAGCTATAATAATGGAGGAAATAGTGAAACACTTCTTTGGAATTCACAGACTTTAGGGGGGGGGGGGAAGTCAGTACTATAGTTAGCAGAGGACTAATGACTGAGGGGCTGAGGAAATGATTGCGTTTCTTAACTAAGAAAACGAGCTTTCATGTCAATCCCTTAAGCGGCATGTGAAAACATCACTCTACAATTTAGATGATTTACAAATCTCAATATACAGATTTCAGTCTCTTAATTAGAGACTCTGAAACGCAACATCAATGATGACATTTTACAAAGCGCACCCTACCATTTTGCTCGGAACTCTAGAGACAGAGGGATGGGTGGCACTGGGGCACTGTAGTAATTAACGATAAAGAATTTCAGGAGAAATGGCTCCCGACTGCCTGTGCTCTCATCTCCACCGCATCCTTATTCAACCCCTGGGCCGACACAGCAGTCTTAGACTCTGGCCTGCAGAACAGTTGCTCTGGGAAGGGGCCCGCGAGCCTGCATTTCCATCAAGCTCTTAGTAAGAGATGCTGCGAGCTATGGACCACGCTTCGGTGTCAAGGATACAAAAGATGTCTCTTGCATACAAAGGAAGAGTGAGAAGGAAGCAGATTTGCAAAGCCCCTTTTATAGACGAGGCCTAAGTATTGGCCAGTGAGTAAGGATTCAGGCTACCATCAGCCAGCCAGGGACTAAAACAGGGGAGTCAACTAAAGCTCTTCTGCTTTGACATGAAGAACACTAGGCCAGCTGGGTACCATTCATGGTCCTCTTGCACATGCTTGCCAATAAGTTCTTGATGATACCTTTGGGGACCCATTCATGTTCTGAACTCCACTATCAGTTAATGGTACTTTAGGGCAAGGACATTCCTACAAAGTCTGAAGGACTGTATGTAGCTTCTTTTGAAAAAAACTCATTTTGATTGCTCTTCTTGGGTCCCTTTTCTGCCTGAGGCACTTCTTCAAGGGAAAAAGAAAAAGAGTAGCAACATCCCCCAAATCCTAATCACACCAAATCACACTGACTTCTCCTGACATTGGCACAGAAGGTACATATGACTTCCTTTAAAGACAGACTATAAAGGCAAATTACCCAGGGCCTTCTACAAACAGCTACATTAGTCAACAGAAAAACACAGTGGCCACAAAATCCCTGAATCCCAATTCACAAAGAAGGAAAATGTGACAATCAAAAGTACACATGCATGCATACAGACACATATGTGACCATAGGACAAAAGCCAAGGGGCAATCCCCAAGATAAATATGGGAGACAGGTCATTGAAGCAGCAGAGAATATTATCTGTCTAAGAAATAAAGTCAAGCTTGCCATCTTCCAGCCAGAAGCATAGAAACAGCCACTTCCTATGGCCTGTCACTCAGGAGGTAAGGAGTATCAGCAAGACAGAGTAAGTTCACAAGAGAGAACAATGCACTACCCAATACTAATGACAAGAGAAAGACCTATCTCCAATCTCCCAACAGCATTTCTATTGCCCTAATCCTTAGAAGACCCCATTCAGCCTTCATTCCAAAGTATCTACTGTTACTGTTCACTGAAACCATACACAGAAGCCAAGAATTGAAAGAATATCTCAACACAGGCGGCCAACTGCCTAAGTAGGGTCAGGACACAAACACCTTTTCTCTTTCAGGAAACAAGGTGCAACCTCTTCTTGAGGGTGGGGAATTGAAAATCTCTTTTAAATAAAGTAAATTATAGGAAAAGGCCTCTACAAATGATGGCAGCAAGCCTGGGGCTCAGAAAATACAGAGAGGGTAATGTACACTTTCTGGAGGCTGAACTGCCTGCTAATTCTCTGTAAACATCCCCTGTTGAATCAGCTGAACTTGCTAAGGGATTTCAAGATTTTTACCTGGCTCCAACCTGAGTATCAGGCTCTTCGTTCTTAATCACATGGAAGGAATGATTAGCTGCAAAAATGTTAAAAAGAAAAGGGGGGAGGGGAAGAGAAAATAGGACAGCAATGCCATTCCATTTTTTTTCTAGAAACAAAGCCCAGATTTAACATTCCACACTATGACCATCTGTCTATGAACTACCTTACAACAAGCTCATTAGAGGGGAACCGTGATTATCTCCATTTTGTGAATGAAAGAGCTGGAAATTCAGAGAGTTTATGTGAACTTCTCTTAGGTCACAGAACTAACTTGAGTCTGCGGCAATGCCCAAGTTCTAGCCATCGGAAGGCGTGAGGAGAGAAATCAAATCCTAAGCAGCGGTCCAAATCCTTAGGAATTGGTACCTTATACCATGGTAACTGCCGAGTGAGGTTTTGTTCTGGGAATGAAAACATATTGCCCAGCTGCCCTTTGGACATGTAGACAGAGCTGAATGAACAGAAACGCGAAGTGACACCACCGGATAGGACGCACAGACATTGTTCGGAACCTGCTCTCTGTGGCTACTTGTTTGCCCTGAAGTAGGGCGAGTTTTATTTCAGAAGTTATCATTAAGCTTGGAGGATTTTGCAACCCTTTTTGGACAGAACACATTCCTCCATCCAAACAACAACAAAGCCTGCGGCTGCTCCAGACCAGCAGCTGCATCTCACTCCTGCAACAAGATTCAAGGGGCTCTGGGCCACACATGACTTACTACAGGATAAAGTCAATGACACACCAAAGAGAGAGAACAAAGTTAAAATACACAGAATTAAGTTTCAACCTTTGAGATAACAAAGGAAGTGGTGGGAAAGGAAAGCGGACCCTGGCGGTTGCCAGTAACTCCACATGGTCTCTGCTCTCCTGAGCACAGCACCTTCAGGAAGGCTCTGCTTCTGGAGGTCCAATCTAAAGACTGAGTGAAATACCCCAAGGGCACAAGGACAAAAGCAGTCTGGAGATGAGTCAGGAGGGATCCAAAGGGACCACTGACAAACAAGAGGCACTGGAGACATCAGTGGCAAGGACTATCTGCAAACTGAGCAACTGTTTTCCCCACAGGGTCTCTGTAATTACACCGTGATAGCTAGAGGCAGGTAGATAGGGGCATTCCTGGTGTCTGTGCCCAAATGCATACTGGAATTTTGGACCAGGCTTTCACCATCACAAGGCAAAGCCACTCAACAATGAACAGTCTTGCAAAATGTCCTGTGTGTGTAATGATGATAGAAAAGAGATGTTGCAGTAAAAATGACATCTAATTACACCAGATAGGCTAGTGCACGTTACTCTAAGCAAGTCCATAACTTCTATATAGCTTTATACATGAAAATCACATTTAAAGACAGAAATTTTTGTTATGAACCCAAGCACACCGAGTTAAACTAACACAGAGAGACAATGCTTTGCCTGTGTTTATCAAGTCACTTCCAAAGGAAGATTGAGAAGATGCAGATTTTACTCAGGAAACTTTTATTCAATTGTAGCTTTGTGTTTTAATGGACTTAAATGATCCTTTTAGCTTTGCTTAAACAAGGATAAAGTATATACGTGGTTTATACAAATACAGAATAGTTTTCATGCTAGAAAAGACTAGTACATAAAAAAAATACACAAATAATCAGGTTTTCACGTTAAATCTCCAGAGGCATCAGGGGAAACAGCTGTGTGCTCCCCCCACCCTCTTATCTACAAAAGCTTTCTGATCACTGTCAACTGGGAGAGATTAGCTTTGGACAAAATCACCTCAGGGTGGTGGGGATGGAGTGAAACACACCTGAGTCTCCCTGCTCTCTGTGGGCAGATCCTGAAGACCAGAATGGGGTCCCATTATCTTTCAAAACTGAGAAATCTGTTTGAAAGAGATGGATTTTAGAGTGCCCTTCCTGAGTAGCTGCCTCTGGGAAGATATACCTCTTGCTATGTGACCTGCCTGTGGGACATTTTCCTATAATCAAGCAGACTTCTCAAAGTTTAAGCCATCTTATGGGGGGGGGGCTACCATTTCAGGGCACAGATGTTCTTTTGCTTGAAATTTATAGTCTTAGCAAGGCTAAGCAGAATCTTAAAAGGGGAATGTCTCTCCTAGCTCCCTACTGTTCTAGAAATTGCTGCTCACTGACAGACAGCTCTGCATGCTCCTAGAACTTGAAGGAACTGATATTCTATTTAGAATACATTAAGCCAAAAGAACATTTAAAGTCACACACACACAGACACACACACACACACAGAGAGAGAGAGAGAGAGAGAGAGAGAGAGAGAGAGAGAGAGAGAGAGAGAGAGAGAGAGAGAGAGAGAGAGAATTGAGACAGAATTGAGCTGAGGCGTGATGTTTAACTAACTGAACTAAGAACTTTGGTGCAAGTCTCTAAGACATTTCGAACCCACTAAATGTCTTTCTGATGAAGTGAACAGAAATGCCCTACCTTGGGAAGCCACATTCATACCCAAAGGAAAAAACAACCCACTGCCTTGCTTAGGAAGGTAGCGCTCAGTAGAAGAAACAGCTTTTATCTGAAGGCTTGCCCTGTCTCCAGTTGGTGACTAAGATTTAAACACGAGACTGGAAGGTCACTGTGGAAACAATAAGATTGATTGTGGAATTGATCTCCCACGGGGATTAGATAGGTATTCAAAATCTTTCAAACTAGGCCCAGATCAACAGTAAATTTGAATGCTTTGGGGCCCTGGGCTTTTTAGTCTGTTAATATTATCCTTGAACTTTCGGCCCTTGGTTCTGTCTAGCTGGAAACTCCAGCGTGAACACAAGACACAGAGCTTTCGAACAGATTTTAAGGAAGCCAACCCTCCACCTTCTCCTGTGCAGTTCAGGCACGTTTAGCTGACTAGGGACTGGCCAGCCTTTTACCCTCTTCCCCATCACTCGTTTTCCCTCCAGTTCTTGGAGGAGGAGTCTGTCTTTTGGCTACCTGCCAGGAAAGGGTGCGGACTCACCAGTGGGGAATCCCTGGCTCGGGGCCACAGAGGGGATGGTACAGAAGCGGAGGGGCCGTCCGCTGTACTAGCGGAGGCCCGGGCTACCCGCCGAGTCCCCGCCCGCCGTCCCCGCCCCGCCGCCCGCCACCCGCTCACCTTCGTGGTGGAAGCTGCGCACGGTGTTGGCGCGGCTGGTTGCCTTCTCCAGCCGGTGGTCCGGGGCGGGCGCTCCTGGCTGGCCCGAGTGCCGGCGGTACAAGTCCAGCATGTAGGGGGGCACCACGGCGTCCTTGCTGGGGGTGGGTCTCTGCTTTAGGCCGAACATGCTGAGCAGCCTCAACTCAAACTCACTGAGAACGTCGTCCGAAGGCCGGGACAAGGGGCGGCCGGATGCCGCGGCGAACTTCTTGCGGCCCAGCTCCGGAATGAGGCCGGCCGCGCCGCCCAGGAGGACCTGGGGAAGCAGCAACACTAGAAGACAGCGGGTCCCGGCCACCATGGTCGACCTGCGGACAGGGCCGACGTGAGTCACCCACGTTCCCCGCCCAGTCCTTTGCCCGCCCCCGCGGCCCCGGCTCCCATAGGGCTCGCTGGCCTTCTCCAGGATGCCCTCCTGGCATGTCATGCTCACGGCTGCATCCCGGATGATCAAGAGGATGGAGGATCCCAAGTCCCTGTGCTTTCCCTCCTCTCATCCCATTCTCTGCCTACATTGGGCTTCTCACTTAAGGCTTGGTCTTCACTCCCAATAAAAGTCAATGACCATCATTTCATATGACAACCAGCTAGGAAGGTGGTGTCAGGAAGCAGGGAAGCCACCGGTTGGTCTGACACACTGCATCTCTTACAAAACTGTACTGTGCAGCGCTCGTTTGCACATAAACAGACCCAAATGCACATGTGACTTCCTTAGAAGCGCTGTTTAGAACTTCCTGGTAGGCGACTATATCTAACTTGTAGATTCGGTAAGCGCTAAATTCAAGATTACAACTTCGGACTCCACTTTCAAGTTGTGGCCCAAGCCCCTAACCTCGGGGTTGACCCACTGGCCACTCTGTCCCCTTCCCTAGACCCCTGTTAAGTCAAGGAAGCCATGCTCTTTACTGCAATTATGTAAATGGTAGTTTCTCTGAATGCACGTGTAAACTGTGACACATCACGTCCTTGCAGTAAACACACAGGGAGCCCAACTGTAAGTACCTTCCTTCCTAAATGGACCTAAGCTCTTAAGACAGACTCCAGGTCTCAGGCATAATTTAAGGACAGAAAAGGTATCTATCTCTACCGCAACTAACGGGTGAAATCCACTGAGTTTCTGTAACTTTTTTTTTTTTGTAAAGCCATTAAGTCTCTAACAGACCTAATTATATACCGAAAACTGGGGAGAAGGACGGACCGGCAGAAGAGCACAGGCAGGCCAGGTGGGCAAGGCAGAGGGGTCTCGGGTTTGGGATGTCTGACCCCCTAGGGCGGGCTTCACCGCACGTGCACCGGGAGAGGGTCTGTTTACGTCCACTCGACCGGTCCTCCGTGGCGCTCAGCGCCGCATGGAGAGAACGCGGTGTCACCCGTCAGCCCCGGGTCCCGGCCCGTGTCCTCTACCTTTAGGAGACCGCAGTCCGTCTAAGAAGCACTCGAGGGCACGTCCATTGAGAGAGTCTCCACATGGAAAAAGCTCTGTCCGAAGGACTTGGAGCAGCGACCGGGTTTCTGTTGTCTTTCTTCGCCTGGTCCTCCTTCTCTGGGTGTCAGCCGCGTCGTCCTTCTCCCCGTGGGGAACGGTGTCTTGGGGTGGACCAGGTCGGCCGAGGAGCAGAGAGGTGACGGGGTTGGAGGCAGCAAGACTGGATCCGCCGGGCGAGGACACCGGCGCGAAGTGGGGAGCCTAAGTCACTCTCCCGGCAAGTTCAAGAAGTCTCCAGCCAAGTGCTGACACACAGCCTCGAGCAGGGGGAGGAGTGCGGGGCAGGGACGGGAAGGGAAGGGAAGGCAGAGGCAAGGCTGCTGCTGTCGTCGTCCTCAGGGATCAGCGCTGGTAGGGCGCGGGGCGGGCTCCGGGACTCGCCGGGCGAGGGTCGGACGCTCCGCGCTAGCTCGGCCGCGACCCATGACTCGGGGCAGCCATCCTGGGAGACGCCGGGTCCGGGAAAGGGAGCAGCGAAGATCTGGGCGGCGGACGGGCCGCCACTCCGCATCCCTCAGCCTGACTCTGGCGCACCCCCATCAGCGCTCGCCAGCGGAGCCCGCACGGCTGCGGCGCCCCGGCGTCCTGGGGCGCATTCTCCAAGCCAGTTCAGCCGCGTCCCGGGCCGCCAAACCGGGTGACCTCGCGGTCGGAGCCCTAGGGCCAAATGTCTTTTGAGGCAGCCTGGGGTCCGCTCACTCCTCGGCTCGCGCGCCCCGGACGCTCGGTGTTTGGTTGGAGTGGCCCCGCATTCCGGGCGCGGCGGGACTGCCGACTCCCGGCTCTTCGCGTCGGTCCGCGGCTCCGGCTTCTCCCGGGCAGCCGAGGCCACAGCGCCAGGCGCGCACAGTCAGAAGCTCCAACCCGAGGCGTGCCGGTGTCTCGAAGCCACGAGTGACCCGCGCGCCGCTCGCCCCGAAGGCGTCCGGTGACCGGCGGCGGCTGGGGAGGCGACGTCCCGGGCTGCCTATCCCGGGCAGGCTGTAGGAAGCGCAGCGGCGGGTGCAGCGCGAGCCGGGCTCAGCGCGGCGGGGCGAGGACTCCGGCGGCGACGGCGGAGGCGCCGTGGCGCGGCGCTCGCGGCTTTTAAAGGGGACGCCGCCTGCCGGCTCCCCCTTGGAGGCGCAGCGCGCCGGGGATCCCCGAGCGGGCGGGAGCAGCGCGCAGGGGTGTGGACGGCGCGCCCAGCGGGGCGGCCGCGGTGGGGCGGGGCGGGGCGAGCGCGCGGCCGCTGAGGGTCGGGTCCCAGACGAGAGCGACGCCGACCCTCTGGGACCTGGACTTGCGCCCACAGCAGCCCAAGTCCAGGGCAGATCCAGGGTCTGGTCGCCTCTGGGTCCCCCACTGGGCCGTTATTCAACTTGAGTTTGAAGTTTTTAGGTAATAGAGCATAGAAAAGCAGAACAGAACAAGTTAATCAGACATCTCGGCAGAGATTCGGGCAAACACCTCTATGTTTGGAGTGATGAGAAGACAATGTCAAGAAATACACATTGAGTGCATTGTTATGTTTGTATACACACACACACACACACACACACACACACACACACACACACATATATATATATATATATATATATATATATATATATATACACATATATATTCTCACCCATGTGAGTGCATTTATCTATACTCAAAATGCATATAATCATATTAAAAAAGATGCATGTATTTTATATGTATCCATTTATGTAAAATATACAAATGAAGGCACAGGTTCTGTACACAGATATACACATGTAAAATGGATGTCTCCTGTGTAGTTCCTATGTGTGTTTCCCCATGTGAGGTGACAATGGGAGTCGATTCTTTTTCTAAAGAAGCCACTCCACGCGATATTTATCTCGACTCCCACCTCTAGCACAGAGGCAGGTAAGAAAACAATTCCGGTTTGAGACCTTAGAATTTTCTGCCTGGCCCTGCTCCACCAGGTCTCCAGAAGCAAGGCTCTGGCTGTGGCCAAGCCATTTTTCTTCCTCAGCTGGAACGTCCCCACAGCTGCTGAGCCAGGGTTCCACTTCTCCCAGAATTTCAGGAGTCTTCATGCTTCCTGCCACCTGGTTGCCCACATGACCCCCAAAGCCAAGGGCAGAATATTTCTCTAGAAGACCGGATTGGTAACATCGGCTTTTGAACCAGATCTTTCAAGTTTGCGAAGCTGAGACAGAGAAAAACCAGAAGCAGGGGCGTTAGTAATCTATTATCCATGTGTATTAGCATTTCAGTTGGGGAGCTAAAATAACTCAGGGTTCCACTCACCTAAATCGGATTAGCAACCCACAGAGGGAAATGAGGCCCTGGCTGTTTCTAGAGCTGTAAAGGTCAAATAAGGTATTTTGAAGGAAGACTGTCCACTAAGAAAACTAAAGGAAGGGGAAAGATTCAGGAGTCTGCTACTGTACTGCTTTTTTAAAAGGTGTTATAAACGTTGTCACTCTGAATCATGAGACACCAAACAAGTGAGCAATAAAACACTCTACTCAGACACCTAAGTCAAGAGTGCCCGATCTCTTCTGTGACCGTTTCCTTCCCTACCAAGTTTAATTGAGAAGTTAACAATTGCTTCTGTCATCAGGGAGGCGGGAGAAGCAAACTAAAACCCCAAACCTACGTGAGATTTAAATCAGAATGTTGCCTTCAGTGGGGAAGAGAAAGCTGACAGCTGTTGGACCCACCCCAAGTCGAGATGAAAATGAAACCGCTGGTGATGACCTCAACGGTGCCTTGCAGCTTTGGGCCTTCAGAATTCCACGAGTGGGGGGTTGGTTGTTTCTGATCCCCGTAGAAATCAAGACCTAAGAGAAAAGGGATGCTTCCGGACAGTTACTCCACCTTGGTGGGGCCCGGTGGGTTTTCTTCTTTGGTAGAGCATGCAATCCCTGACTTGCTGCCCAAAGCCTTTTCCCGACACTTTCCTCAAGTTTGGCCCAATTTCTCTGAAGAGCAGGACTTTTGTTTTTTAGAGCTGGCTGCCCTCTTGTGGTAGAAATGAGTGCCCACACCTGGGAGGAAGAAGTGAATCCAGTTTGAAGAAATTCTTCTCTGAAGGATTTGGAGTTCAAAGTGCATGATAACGGTCAGTCCATTTTCCGTGAAGCAGAAATAGTAGAGAAGAAACAGATATAGATATTTATTTTTTTTAAAAAAAACATTCTGCTTACGGTCACCTTCCATCCACAGCTAAGGATGTGCGGTTACTTAATACTCCAAGAGGACAGTATCCATCTTCTTCTGAGAATATTCAGGCCTCCTGACCTGGCTTGCTCTTGCTATTCACAATATTTCTCTCAGACCCCGTCATTTCAGAAAGTGGGACTAACTCAAGTTTATCATATTTAGTGTACTCGTCAGCAAATGTGTAAATAAGTCAGAGGAGACAGGGAGTGTTGAGGGCACGAATTACAATTCCAAATTCTTCAGACGGGACAGACAAGTTGTACCAAAACACAGACTACTGGCAGGGATTCTACATAAAAGAGGCTGCTGCTATTCTATTCTAGTCAGTTCTTGCCAGTTTTTCAAGAGATACCGGAAATCCTCATTTGATTGTGTGTGGACATGACCTGGGATGAAATTAAGTACTTAAAGAGTCATTCTCTGGCAACTTTTCCTTTAGCAGTTCAGCCCAGATAATGTTTAATTTTATTGCATCCTGCAGCTATTAGCATTCGACATTGTTCCTGCTAGGGCCGACCATTATGCAAATTAACATTAAAATAATGATCCTCATGTATTGTAAAGGTCACAGCAGGCGTGACATGATCCATCTACCTTGTAATTGTCATTCCATTGGAACCTGTGGCAACTCCCCTGAGAAACCTCTTAGCCTGTGTATCATTTGTTACTGGTGTGACACCCAACCCAGGCCTAAAATTCTTTCCTAGGAACCAGAAGCCACAGCCAAGAGTAGCATTTGCTCTACCAAGAGCTTACCTAGTCAATGTTTGATTAGACACAGTAGGAATTATGGGTGGAGTGATTTGTATGCCAAACTAGGCCAGGTTGGCCAAGTCACATTATTTGGGACAGCCATCAAATCTTATTTAATTACCATATAGCAATATACTTGCATTTGTGACCAATGATATTAAAATGTTCTGCTATTGTCTTAGGTTGTGGAGAGGGAGGGTTTGGAGGAAATACAGGAAAGAGAAAAATGGTGTAGCTATCATCTCAAAAAATAAAAGAAGTCATTGTTTAAAAAGGACTCAACCACAGTACTGATGCATTTATGGCTTAGCTACCAAGTGAGGGCTCTTGCCCAAAGCTTCCGTATCGAAGTGCTCCCACAACACAAGCGGTCGTCGGTGTACTTTGGGGGATGTGACTGGACCATAAGGCCTTTGACTTTGTCAGCAGATTTATCAATTGACAAATTCCAGTTTGGACAGCTTTATTGGAAGGTGAAAGAAGTGTCAGGGCGTGGGGACTGGTTGAAGGAAAGACACTGGAGATAGGCTTTCAAGTTCCTTCCCGGGTTCTTGCTGGTTGCTCCTTCCTGGGGTTTTTCCTGCTGCCCCTTCCTGAGTTCCTTCCTGCTACTCTTTTTGCTTCCTGGCCACCAAGATATAAGTGGCCTTCTTCTTCATATGTCTCTCCCACTATGCTTTTCTTCAGTTCAGGTCTAGAAAACAATGGAGCCCTGAACTGTAGATGGAAATTTCTGAAAACCAGAGTCCAAATAAATAATTCCTTTTTCCGAACTGTTTTAGGGATTTGTTTCAGCACTAAAAGCAAAAGCAAAAACAAAGCAAGAACAAACCGACTAATACACACTTAGTCTATTTAATCTTTATTGAAGTTCTATGACGCTCATAACACCACGTTATTTGGATCCAGTGGATAAAGGACATGTAATCTCTGTACATAATTTATTTAGGAGTCAGTGGAAGATGTATGATATGTCCAAGAGGTTAAAACCAAACCAAAACAAAAGGCAGCAGCAACAACAACCGCAAACACAAGATGTATGATGTGGCCACTTTAAGAGAGCAAACAGCCGCTGGAGGACTAATGAAAAGCAACCTTCCTTTTACAATGTGGACTCAATAAGTTCTTAGTAAAGAAAGGATTGTGGTTTGGGTGTGAAATGTCTCATGGACTCTCTCCGACTTGAGCACTTGGTCCCCATCTGGTGGCGCTATTCCAGAAGGTTGTATGATAGGAACACAGAAGGTAGAGCAAGTCGGTCACTGGGGCAGCGGGCTTTATGTCTGAGGTTTGATACCCAGATTCTCATTGGCTCTGTGCCTCCTGCTCTGCTCCCTCCATTAGTCCTCTACCAGCACGCTTTCTCCACTGAGATGGGCGGTTTCTCTTCTGTTTTAATAGCCCAAACTGACCCTTAAGTTGATTCTTGTCAGGGGTTTTTGTCACAGCAATAGAAAAGTAACCAGTAGCAGCAGCATTTCAGGGTGTGTTCAGGTGAATACAGCAGCTGGGAGAGCATTCAGTAGGTGAATTCACAAACACCAGCAGTGGAAATCTCATAGAATCTCATAGGAACTATTCATTGTGACATTTCTTCCTTCCTTCCTTCCTTCCTTCCTTCCTTCCTTCCTTCCTTCCTTTCCTTCTTTCCTTCCTTCCTTCCTTGTCCTTCCTTCTTTTCTTTCTTTCTTTCTTTCTTTCTTTCTTTCTTTCTTTCTTTCTTTCTTTCTTTCTTTCCTTTGACAGGAGTTCTCTGTGTAGTCCTGGCTGTGCTGAAACTCACTCTGTAGACCAGGTTGATCAGCCTGCCTCTGCCTCCCAAGTGTTGGGATTAAAGGCATGCACCACCACTGCCGGCTAATTTCTAAGTTTTACACACTAACTGTTTGCCATGTGTTATTATTTAACTTTTACAAAACCCAGTTCTTGGTGGGTGTCATTAGCCCTGCTATAGACAAGGAAGCTGCCTAGAGAGGTGAAACCGCTGCCCCGAGTTCACACATCTAGCTAGCAGCTAATGGTTTCTCAGTTTCATCCAGGGGTAGCAACCTGGAGCCAAAACATCAGGTAAGTGAACACAGAATGATGTAGGAAGAAGCAGTCCCAGTTTGGAGGTAGGTTGGGATAGGAAGAAGTAGAGGCTAAAGAGTAGATCTACCCTCAGGAAAAACATTGATGGATCATTCTAGAGGGGAAGTTGAAGCCAGTTTAACAATGAAATACTGTATACAGTTCTGGGCAGAGTGAAGGGACGTGGCAGAGAGTCAAGTCCCCTGGCTCTGCTGGAACCCAGGAGGGGCAATTACAGCTGAAGGGCAGTCACTGGCAGAAGGGGAGTGTGGTGGGCATGAGAAATGCTGCAACCTATCTTTCTCTCTCTCTCCAGCATTTGATCTAATTTAACCACAAGGGCAAGTATCTTAGGTAGCTACTGCTGTGTAACAAAAGATGGCAACTGTACTGGCTTAAGGCCCATTTATGACTTCACAGTTTCTGCAGGTCAGGCCATCCAGATACAGGTTAATTGCTTCCCTTAGGATCCCACAAGGCTGCAATCACTGTTGCCCGGGGCTGCGGGCGTCATTTGACACCCTAGATCCTGTTCCAAGTGCATGGATTCACTTTCTTGCAACTACAGAACTCATCTCTGGTCTTCTTTCAACAGGGCCAGCAAGAGAGCCTCTTTTTTTTTTTTTTTTAGTATTCAATTGGCCTTTGAAAGACTTGCCTGTGATGGTAGGCCCCTCTGGGATAATCTACATTTTGGCTGACTCACGTTCAACTGAGTCCACCTGTGGAAATGCCTTCCTTGTGGCATATAATACAACCCAGCCACGGGAGAGGCTATGTCCGCAGACACAGCCTGTACTCACAAGGAGGGGATTATACAAAATCTGGACACCCGGCACTCAGAATCCCAGTTCTAACCCACGGAACTAAATGGTCCAGGTAAAGAACAAGGCTGGACCTAGGGGTAGAAAGAGAGATGATAGTCACAGTAGAGCTATGCGAGGCAACTTTAGGACATTGAAACTCTTGGCTACTCGTCTGAGGGGCATGCATCAAGAGTAATTATTTGACCAGAAGAGGACCAAGGACAGAGAGGTCTCTCAGGAAGGTAAGCAGAATGTTTGGTGGTTGTCAGGAGAAGTAGTGAAACCGCAGGCAAAGGATCAATGGGTAACTTTGGAAATCATATGGACACATGTTTTCGTGAGTGGGGGTGGGGAAGCCCACATGAAGGCTGTCATGTAGGTTAGCAGGGCAGGATACGGATCGCAGATGCGTGGTGGAGCTTTGTGTGAGAGAAGAATCAGCAATGCTTTCCCTGGCAAAACAAACAAATAAAAATGGTGCACAGGGAAATGCCATTGAGAGGCAGAGAGACTCTGGTCTAAATAGCCTCAGAGGAATCTAGAAGGGGCATTAGTCTCTAGCCTAAAGCTGAGGTTAGGTATCGGGCAATGGAATGGTAGATTTCTCCGATGAAGCCCAAACGTCTGGAGAAGAAACAGTTGTGGAGAAGAGACGAAGATGTTCCTAAAACTGTATTCAGAGAAGGACCATAGTGGCAGTACTGCTCTGTCTTCGGATGCAGATGATGCGAGTCTTTAGAAGGCTGCCCTACTATCTCAAATGGCGGTGAGGACAGAGGACGAGAAGATGCAGTGACCGATTCTTTAGTGATGTTTCTAGACCATGGGTTCAGAAGGAATTAGGAGATCACGTGAAGCAAGGTAAGAAATGGTGCTGAGACTGGAAGTTGACAAGGGGGAATTTGAAGGGGCTGGAGGTGGGGTAACCCGGAAAACTTGGATGGGAATTTAACCAATAACCAGAAACATGCAATTCTTTAAGTGTGCTAGCTTTCGACTGAACTATAGATTTGATCAAATCTGTCTCCGTATGATCCTTTAATAGATTTAACAAACGTTTTCACCCCATTTCTTCAATATTACAGAGTCAAATCTTGACTCTCAATGGCTTCTTTGAAATCAGTCCTTGTAGTAGAAACCAATTATTGGCAATATACTTGCTCAAATGCAGAAACTAGTGGTATTTTTCTCCTTAACAATTCAAACTTAAAATAGCTTTCTGCCTGGCTTATCACACCAGCCTCCAGCCTTTCTATTCCTGGGTGGACAGAGCTCTACTGACAAGTGACTTTTCACAAAGGAAAACTGTCTCTTCTGGAGACAGTTGTTAGTGGCTTACTTCTTCAGTGCACCTTGGCAGTGGTTCTGGGAAAGTCCATCACTTTCAACCTAGACATCAGATTTCCCAGAAAGTTCACTGTCAAGTAGGGTTTGAGTAGTGTCCTAGTTCCCCTGAAGATAAAGATTTTCTAAGGAGACACCAGATATCTGGAAATGCTTTGTATCTGAGCCTCATTAAATATTGTATGTGTCTAGGTCTTTGAACTGAGAGCCCTAAGAGAAAATAATTCAAAGGAGCAAAGGTATTTGTTTTAGGAAATAAGACTTAAAATGTAAATTTAGGAAATAAGATTTTGTTCCAGTCCGAGCTGGTCTTAGAGAATTTCCAGTGCAGTACATAAAGACCTTTGCCTCAGCTGATTTCCCAAGGGAGAACTTTGCAGAAGACGGGAGTGAGCTCTCCTGACTCTTGTACCTTCCTCTTTATTACTTTATTCTTATTGCTCTGGCGTCAGTTCTACTGTCTACACACATCAGTCCTAGGCTCCTGGTGTTCCTTTCTCTTTCATTTTGTCCCTAGGGAGACGTAATGATCTGTCCTCTAAATGGGTCCATGTTTTTGAGACCGAGATAGCAATCAGCTAATAGGAGAGACCAGGACAGGTAGACAAGGGTGATCCCAGCAACTTAGGCATCTGCTTACTCTCCCTGTGAATGTTTCTAGACCTGAGCTGATCTCTTTCTGTGACACCCTTACCTAGTCATTATCTCTGCCTGACTGAATTTGTACTATTTCTAGGTCAAATCAAATGTCTAGAGTTCCACTATTTTTTTTTGCAATTTTCTTAGTTTTATGAAACTTTTAAAAACATTTATCAAGGCTGTCTGTCTGAGGAGTTAGTTAAACTGCAGTAAAGTATTTTTAGTTTATTTTTATTTACAAGCTATAATGATTCTATTTTCACTTTTGTATACATTTATTTGAAAAGTGAAGGACTATCAGAGAATCAAGTAGATCTAAAGAGGTTTCTCCTTTGACTGTAAGCTGCTTAAAGCCAGCAATTTTAAAAATCAATAAACTAAAATAGTTATTAACTGAATGCATAGACTATTTTCAAGTCCTTGAAATGATTTCTGAATATGCCACATTAAAATAATCAGATTATTTTACATTTTGGGTAGGAGTGCTGCTCTGTTCGCTGATTGGTTTTGCTTTGGTGTATGTGTGTGTATGTGTGTGTACACACACACACAGTCACAGAAGTCTGATGTCAGCCTTAGGTTGGTTTCTCAGGAACCATTGTCCTTGTTTCCTGAGACAGCGTATCTTACTGGGATCTGAGGGCTTGTTGATTTAGCTCTGCTAACTAGCCAGGGAGCTCTTGGGATCTGCCTGTCTCTGCCTCCCCAGTGCTGGAACAACAATTGTTTGCACCCTGCCAGCTCTTTAGAAGGGTGCTCGGAACGAAATTTGGATTCGCATGTTTGTAGAAAGTCCTTCCCATCTTGGCTATCTCCTTAGGCTCAACAATCAGTTTTTAAATAAAAGTTTGGCGATTTTCACAACTGTTATAAATGTTCTTTAGGAACGAGTTTTTCCTTTTATGCTTATTTCTAATAAGTAAACCGAATTTGCGAATGGGAGAGGTGATAGAAACCAAGAAATAAAACAAGGCCGAGTTATCAGTAGAGGAAGTGAATGTCCAAATAGTGACGCCTACTCTTTTCATGACTCATCGCATAGGATGAGCTGGCATCTTTTTGATGATTTAAAGACTGGAAAAATAAGATTTTCTAGTTCTGGAGACCTTTAGCTATCAACCACAGGTTCATGTGTTGGCCTTGTTGTAGAATTTCTAGATGAGTATTTGTTCACTACAAAAATCAATCTCATGAGAAAATAATACAGTTGGAAGCTCTGACAGCTAAGGATTTGTATCACTTAAAACAATTTGAAAGCTTGTGCACCTTCAACCTGGTAGACCCCACAGGATCTCTTGTGCCTGGCAAGTTGCCTCCCAACTGCTGGTTGTTTGCTTCTCTCCACAGGTCCATGAGGGACTGACAAACTCAGAATTCTACTCATCCTGGTTACTCCTTAATTCAGTGAGAGAATTTTGCAAAGCAAACAAGAATTCAAGAGAGGTAGCTTTAAAATTTAGTTGCTTTTTTTTTTTTTTAAAAATCATTTGGAGGTTGGAAAGATGGCTCAGTGGCTGTTCTCCCAGAGGACCTGGGTTCAATTCCCAACACACACATGTCAGTTCACAACTGTCAGTAACTCCAGTTCCAGGGAACCTGACAGACACCTTTATACCAATGCACTTGAATAAGTTATTTTTTTAAAAAAAAAAACCACTTGGGTTGAACAGTAGCATCCTAAGAGAATTACTTTGACCACTAAGTCTTAGTGGAAATACCATTTAGGGATTAAAACATTTTGCTGAGACATAAATGGATTGCTTCATTTCCATTCCTCCCCCTCCAAGAAAACAGTGTGGGGTACACATGATCTTAGACATTTTGAGGTGTATCTTTCTTTTAAGGAGGAGAGCATTGTCTTGCGGTGTAGTCCAGGTTGACCCTGAGTGCTAGAATTTCAGAGAGTTGTCAGCAGATCTAGTGAGAAATACCGCATTGCACCTTATAGTGTTTGCTCTGCACTTGTGCAGAAAACCAGATGTGGCAGATGTGTCTCCCCACCGCAGTCCCCACCACCCTGACCAAACCAGTGTTGCTTTGCCTGTGAAGCTTCTCCCATTCAGTGAAATTGGTGCTTCTCATGTATGCTGCTGCCCAAGCCCTCGACCGATGGCCACTGAGCATTAAAGTAGCAATTCCACAGTAGCTGGGCCCCAAAGCTCTCCCTGGCTTAAGACCACATCTGCATCCTTTGCAACCCCTTCTCTCTTCCTTTCTTTCCCTCCTAACTTGGTGTCACTCAAATTCTTGCCACCAAGTCAGAAACACTGGCTATCCAACTGACACGAGAGAGTCTTTATCAAATTGCTTTGACTTTAAGGTTGAATTGCACTTTGACAACAACGGATGAATATCGCGGATTTCAAATGCTCCTTGCTCTGCTTGAGTCCCGCATTCCCTCGCCGACTTTCACTTCTCCAGGCACTGCGAAGTTTGTGGATGACAAAGCCAAACACATCAATTTAACAAATCAACCAAATAGAAGTTTATACATGGCCCAGAAACTGAGCCAAGAATAGAGTTCCCACCTTCACCTGAAGGTCAGAGAAGCTTTCCTGGGAGGACGCAACACTTGCATTGGATCATGAAAATTGAGCAGGTGTTAGGCAGATACCCAGGGGTGGGGGAGGGAATTCCAGGCAGGAAGAACAGCAGGGGGAAAGGCAGAAAGGCATGAAACATCAAGATGCATTAAAGAACTGATCTGCAATTAAGTGGGACTGGGCGGAGGAGGGGAGAGAAGTGCCAGCATTTTGCTGGGCAAAGGAATTTGGTCTTCCCCCCCCCCATAGGATCTACTTTGCTCATGAGAAAAATATTGTTGGTAGAAGTGGGCATGATGGCTTGGCGTCGAGCCAGGTTGCAGGCGAAGACAAATTAAAAGGCTGTAATTACTTAGGCACAAGATGGGGAGCCTCCACTCAGCGGCTACGTAGTGTGAAGGGGAAGGCTCGAAGAAATTGAGAAGATAACATTTGATGGGACTGAAGGGAACACGGGGATGAACAAGGAGTTGGGGTGACAGGGTGCAGAAAATGCAGGAGCGTGCCCTGCTTAAAAAGAAAAAAAAAGTACAGGGAAAATTCTTAAGAAAACCTCATTGTGTTCCCCAATCCAAACCCTTAACCCCACAAGGGTCAACGATGAAGTTCTTATGGTGGTTCCTTTAAAGCTGTTCCTGGTAGTAAATGCATATTCAAAGGTAAGCAAGTCCTTTCACCAGGCAGCTGCCACCTTAGCAAGCCCTTTGTGCTCTAACAACCCATTACCAAAGACCCATTTGCATATATAAAATGCTAACGGAGGGGAAAATATTTGGTCTGACCTGGAATGGAAGCAGTTATAAGACCAACAAGGAAAACAGGTATGATTCCATTGAATGTCTTGAAAATTAATCTTAGCAATAGATTTTCTTCCCCACAATTGAGCTTTTGCTGATACGGCATTGACTCAGTAGATGACTGTTTCCACTTTTTTTTTTTTGACAGAAACTACTAAATTCCAAGGAAACATGGGGTCCTGAGCATTGATTATTTTGATATGCAGTTGAATGAGTGATGATGGAATATGTAATAGCTGAAAGGTAAAAATAAAAATAATTTTACAATTGTATGGGCAGACTACATATAATCATGAGAAAGTGTCAGTGAAAACGATTAAGTGTGCTGAGGTTCCTCTAATGAAAGTGTGGGGCCCTGTATCGCAAAGGTTGCCCCTTGAGCCAGCTGCTTACCAGGAAACAGACAGAAGCTGTCCGTTTGTCCTGACCACTTGGAAAACTACAGAAGAAAGCAAAGAAGGAAGGAAAGAAGGGGTAGGGTTCAAGAGAACTCTAGGGCTCCAAATGTTCTACTAATTCAGAGCGGCTCTGAGCCTTTTCACTTTACAGAGCCCACAGTACCCAAAGTGGCAGACGGACTCAGACAGAATCAAAACTCTGGTGGTTAGTTTCGCTGTGATTTCCCTCACTTGCATCAGGAGGGGCTATCACTGTGGAGGTAATAGAAAGACCTGAGCTTCCTTCCTTCAGGGCCTACTACATCTTCAGCAATAAACAAACACGTGGGATGCTTTTAGACGGAAAGGAGCTTCTCCTGCTTCATGTTCTCAACAAAAATTAAAGATTCAGATAGCAATCCCCCCATTCTATTGATCTCATGTTCACCCAGAATTAAGCTACACAAGGACCTGAGTGAGAATGGCTTCTCCATGGTCATCTGTGCCTCCTTATTTGATGACTATGCTTATTGCTATATAGAGTGCTATGTCCATGCTCAATCAATTATTGTCTGATTTTCTTTGTAAGGAGATCGAGTGAGGGGCTGGAGAGATGGCTCAGAGGTTAAAAGGCACTGACTGCTCTTCCAGAGGTCCTGAGTTCCATTCCCAGCAACCTCATGGTGGTTCACAACCATCTGTTATGAGATCTGGTGTCTTCTTCTGGCCTACAGGCATATATGGAGGTCAAATGTTGTATACATACTAAATAAATCTTTTTTAAAAAAAGAGATTGAGTGAGGCAGATTAGCTGAAACATTACGACAGTGATTTAATGAGCACTTTCAGGATTAATTCTGAATTACTTCTCCTGGGCTTTAAGCTGTGTGTGAACTCTATGACCGCACCTCCAATTCTAGCTAATCAGAAGCCCTCAATGAATATTTGATTGTTTTACTTGTTTATATTAAAAGAATATAATTAGCAAGTAAAGATTGAATCTATTCAAGATAAGTATATATAAGTTCATATACATATGTGTTGTGTAAATTAATTTACAACTCCACAATCACTCAGGCTCTATATTAAATCCATAGATCTTGTCCATGTTGTAATAGACACTTGGTACCCTACCCTTGATCCAAACTCTCCCCATCTCCCACGATTATCCTCCAGGTAAGCACCATTCTCTCTGCATCTGTGAGAGTGATGTTTCTGGATTCCTCATGCATGTGAAATCAGTTTTTTTCTTTCTGTATCTGCCTTATTTCTGTTATCACAATGTCTTACTACATCCATGTTTTTGCAAGTTTCCTTCTTTGAAAGCTAGCTAGGATGCCGTTGTACATACGCATTACAAATTCTTCTTTATTGTGTTTGCTTATGCATTTGTATATTCATGTTGTTTCTCTGTGTGTGCACATGGAGGCCAGAGGTCAACTGTTGACCCTGTTCCGTTGACCTTGATTTCTGAGACAGAAACCCTTTACTTCCACCTGTTGCTTACCAATCTAGCAAGGTTGGCTGGCCAGCAAAACCCAGGAATCTTCCTGCCTACATTCCTTGCAGTGGAATTACAAGCAAACCCCAGCATGTCCAGCTTTCTCCCTGAGTGGTGGACAGCTTGTGTGGGCAGCACTTTCTCCACCAAGCCTTCTTCCCAACCTGCACACATTCTGATCAATTAACTTACCCAAAGATTCTTAAGCTACTTCTGTGTCTTGGTTATTGTGACTTGGACAAACTTAATCAAGGCTGGGAAGGATGTGAACACTGAAAATGACTCAACAGTGATGGAAATGGAAGGATACTTTGAGTAAATGGATGAGATACTACGTATATATGAACTAGAACACTGGGAAAATTCACTCCACCCAAACGCATCCACAGATCCAGAACAGCCCCAAGCAAAATTCCAATTCTGTGTTTCTGCCAGAAAATGGGAAAAAAACATCCTAAAATTCTTTGTAACTAGAGAAAATCCCAAATAACCAAAGATATTTTAAACAAAAACGAAGAAGCAGACACATCACACTGATTTAAAACTATATTCCAAAGCTGAATTAGTCTAAGGAATATAGTCTTTGCTTTAAAAACAAACCATTGTAACAAACAGCTGAGAAATAAAGCCCCACACCTCCCATTAACTAAAATTTAACATCACCAAAAGTACGCCAACTCTCCATGTTCTGAGGCTATAACAGAATATCCAGGAATTTATAAAATGTGGATATGTGGGGGTGGGGATTATTAAACAGTGACAGCATGTGTCTACTATGTGAAAGACCTCAAGGTTTATCCTCAGCCTTACATACAATCAAAACGAATACCACAGATTTATGGAAGTCACAGTTGCAGGGGCTGAAGTTCATGTCAGATGGTTGCTTCTCTCGAGAGCTTGGTGTTACACGGCAGAGCAGCTGAAGGGTGAGAGACCATAGGAAGAGCTGTCAGGACAAAAGCCGTGGTCTTCATGTATAGCCACTTGCTCCTGTAGTAATAAATCCAGGCCCGTGAGAACAATATTAAATCTATGCTTGAGGGTGATGCCCCCATGATCTAAGATTCTGCCACGCGTCAGTGTTGCAACATTAGAATCTAATTTTCTATACTCAAATTCTTTGGGACATACAGAAATGTGGAACGGAGAACCTCTTCACAGGATGATGCTGGGGAAGTGGCCTTCACATGCAAAACGATTAACTCTGACCCTGTCTCATACCATAAAAAATGTTAGGAACCTGTTAAAGGTTGAGATACAAGATTTAATGCCGTAAAAGAAAACTTAAAGGGCTAGTTCCTAGACATTGGCCCTGACAATGTTTATTTTTTGTTTGTTTGTTTGTTTGGTTATGATGCCAAAAAACAGGCAACAAAAGCAAAAATAAGTAAGTAGAAATACATCAGGCTAAGTGATTCTGTGCAGCCAAGGGGGAAACTCAAGAAAAAGGCGACCTGTGGTTGGGAAATGCCAGCTTAACAGACTTCCTTTCAGAAGCAGCGGGTTCAGGGTCTGGAAAGAAGACCACACTCTCCCATGTGGATCAGGCATCTGTCAGGGCAAAAGGAGCAGGCACCTGCAGGCTGTTCCCATAATAAAAGAAAAATGCCGGCATTGCCCTTAGAACAGCCCATACTTGGGCTTTACAAATTTACAGAAACTTTCAGGGAATTGTTTTCATGTTAGTAAGCAACGTTTATAAATTATGAAGACTTGTATAATCACATAACTTTATTGCTAACAGTATTTTATTAGAGAAAAGAAAAAACAACAAACAAGAATTACCCAGAGTTCTCCTACTGGATAACCTAAAAATAGCGAAAGACCCATATGTTAGAACATTTAAGCTGCATCAAAATGTGTAACTTGTAAATAACAATCCTCTTTGCTTCCTTAAGTGACCTTCTCCAAAGGTCACCAGATAAACAGGCATGTAGATAAGCTTACTAAAATCAAAACATGATATGTTTGCATGTGTAAATCTTTGTACTTCCTCATTTTCTCAGAGAGATCTGGTATCACAGACACTAATCCACATCTTTTTTTTTTGCTCTTCAAATTATTATTTTATTATTATTATTTTGTTTCCATGGGGGGTGCTTTGCATACCTGGATGTCTGTGTACCAGGTGTGTGCCTGGTGCCCACAGAGGCCAGAAGAGGGCATTAGATCCCCTGGCACTGGAGTTAAAGGTGGTTGTAAGCCGCCATGTGAGTGCTGGGAATTGAACCTAGGTCCTCTGAAAAATCAGCTCACTTTTAAACCAGTGAGCCATCTCTCTAGCCCCCTTTTCAATTTTTAGAAAGCAAATGTATCTTAGAGATCTTCCTACACGTTTACCTCACTGTTTCTCAGTGGGAGCATGGTTTGATTGGGATTGCTGCATCACGTCACTTCATTTCCCCTTCTCGTGGGCATTTAGATCTTTCCTTCCATTCTTTCTGTGATAGGGAAAATGCTTAGTAGGCTTATCTATAATTATGCCATTATTTCCAGTGGGTAAATTTAAATTAGATTTTCTAGCTATGTGTATATGCTTCTTAAAGCTATACCCAGTAAACGGGAACATAAGAGGGTGCCTCATTTATTTGGCATTTCCTATTGTGTGTGCAGTTGCAAAGTCTTATATGTAGTATCCACTCTATTTCAGTGTTTGATTAGATTCTTTTAGTGTTTTCAGGGAAGCAACTTGCCTCTCCCTCGTTGACTGAAAACGCACAGACCCAATGCAGTATCATTATCACGTCTACGTTCTCCTTTGTAATCTTTACAGCTTATTGTACATTAAGGAAATATATATCTGTATATAGAACTTAAATATTTATGTAATTGAGTATATTAATCTCTAGTTTTGTGTGTTTTCTGTGTGTGTATGTGTGCATGTTCATGCTTGGGAATGTGGGCATTTGTATGCCAACCTCCTGCATGGAGGTCAGAGGACAACATTAGACACCAGTCCTCACTTTCTACTTTATTTGGAGACATGTCTCTTGCTCACTGCTGAGAGGTACCCCAGGCTAGTTTGCCTAAGAGCTTCTGAGGACTTCCCTGTTTCTGCCTCCCATCTTACCGCCAGAGTGTAGGGATTATGGATTCTAGCTACTGCATCCATCTTTGGTGAGGTTTGGGGGTTTGAACTCAGGTCCTTGGTGTGGCAAGCACTTTCCCTACTGAGCCATACACCCAGCTTCCAAAGACTTTTTCCTACTCTGTTTATACATTCACCAGGGTCTTTTTATAATATTGTAACGGATTCATTATTTCTCTTTAAATCTTGACTCATCTGAAATTTATTTTTATTTGTCAGTTTCCCATCACATTTATTGAGTTATCTGTCTGTTATTATTGGCTTGAAATGATATCCTTAGAATATAATTTTCATTCATATTTGGGACTATTTCACTGACATATTTTTGCTTATCTAATTGCCTTTGTTGGTCTCTTCTCATCTGAATGTAATGAATACAATGTGGGAGGGAGCAAAGAGAGTACATGCTTTGCTCATAGTTATGTGTAAACCACTTAAAATAGTAACTGAGAAGAATGAAAATAGATCTATATCTATCACCATGCACAAAACTCAAGTCTAAATGGATCAAAGACCTCAACATAAAACTAATCACACTGAACCTCATAGAAGAGAAAGTGAAAAGTACACTCGAACACATTGGCACAGGAGACCACTTCTTAAATAAAACCCCAGTAGCACAGACATTGAGAGAAACAATTAATATATGGGACCTCCTGAAACTGAGAGTCTTCTTTAAAGCAAAGGACACGGTCAGCAAGACAAAATGGCAGCCTACAGAATGGGAAAAAAATCTCAACAACCCCACATCAGACAGAAGGCAGATCTTCAAAATATACAAAGAACTCAAGAAATTGGTCTTCAAAAAACAAATGATCCAATTTAAATTACGGGGTACAGTACAGACCTAAACAGAGAACTCTCAACAGAGGAATCTAAAATGGATGAAAGACACTTAAGGAAATGCTCAGTATCCTTATCCATCACAGAAATGCAAATCAAAACAGCTCTGAGATTCCATCTTACACCTGTAAGAATGGCCAAGATCAAAAACACTGATGACAACTTATTCTAGAGAGGAGGTGGCCTGAAGGGAACACTCCTTCATTGCTGGTGGAAGTGCAAGCTGGTACAGCCCCTTTGGATATCAGTATGGTGATTTCTCAGAAAATTACAAAACAACCTACTTCAAGACTCAGCAATATCACTTTTGGGTATAAACCCAAAGGATGCTCAATTGTACCACAAGGACAAGTGCTCAACTATGTTCATAACAGCATTGTTTATCATAGTCAGAACCTGGAAACAACCTAAATGTCCCTCGACCTAGGAATGGTTAAGGAAAATGTGGTACATTTACACATTGGAGTACTACACAGCAGAAAAAAAAATAATGACATCTTGAAATTTGCGGGTAAATGGATAGAGCTAGAAAACATCATATTGAGTGAGGTAACCCAGAAAGACATATATCATATGTACTCACTCATAAGTGGCTTTTAGACATAAAGCAAAGAAAAACCAGCCTATAATTCACAATTCCAGAGAACATAGACAGCAAAGAGGACCCTAAGAGAGACGTATTTGGATCGAATCTATGTGGTAAGTAGAAAAAGACAAGATCTCCTGAGTAAACTGGGAACATGGGGACCATGGGAGAAAATAGAAGGGGAGGGGAGAGAAAGGGAAGAGAGCAGAGAAAAATATAAAGCTCAATAAAAACAATTTAAAAAAATAAACCAAAAACCAAAACAACAACAACAGCAACAAAAAGCAGCAACTGATATATATGAGCCATTCAAATGCTATATGAATATGAAATGGTAGATTTCCTTACAAAATGTGGAAAATAGCACATGAACACATCTCCCCAGCTTTGCCCCCATTCTCTCAATATCTTGTTGCTCTCTTATTGCTCTCTTATATTTACATTTTAAAGACTGAGAATATAAAACTGGGCATAGTGGTGATTCCTACAACCCAACTACTAAGGAAGGTAGAGATCTGTGTTTCAGAAGTTCAAGGTCATCCTTACCCAGCTAGTGAGTTCAAGGCCAATGTGGGATACTTGAGACTTCTCCCCACAAAAAGAATGAGAAATGAACCCCTTGCCATGTGTTCCACATCACCTTAATCTTAGTTCTCCATGTGTGAGCCCAGTACACACACCTCAGCCTTCTGCATGTGAACACAGTACACACACCGCATTCTTCTGTGTGTATGTCCAGTCTTTTACCTCAGCCTCCTGTGTGTGAGCCCAATACATACACATCAGCCTCCTCCTGTGTGTGAGCCCAATACATACACATCAGCCTCCTCCTGTGTGTGAGCCCAGCCCCTCACCTCAGTCTCCTGTGTGTGAGCCCAGCCCCTCACTTCAGCCTCCTGTGTGTGAGCCCAGCCCCTCACTTCAGCCTCCTGTGTGTGAGCCCAGCCCCTCACTTCAGCCTCCTGTGTGTGAGCCCAATACATACACATCAGCCTCCTCCTGTGTGTGAGCCTAATACATACACATCAGCCTCCTCCTGTGTGTGAGCCCAGCCCCTCACTTCAGCCTCCTGTGTGTGAGCCCAGCCCCTCACTTCAGCCTCCTGTGTGTGAGCCCAGCCATTCACCTCATTCTTCTTGACTTCTCATGCTAGAATCAATTTCATTAAGAACAATGCATATAGTTCACGAATTTTTATATAGTAAATTAACATTTACATAATACATTTAATATATTATACAGTAACATAAGTTATTTAGTAAGTGTAAAGTAATTGAATCATAATAACTTACAGCTTTGGATTTTTTTTGTAGCTGGTTTGACTGACATTAAACATACATATCTCTTGGCTTGCTTAAATTTTTACATCAGACCTCTCTTTATTGTGGGAGATACCACAATGAATATGAAGCTATTTCTCTACCCTTCAGCAAATAGATATGGTTTTAAAGATGTCTAGGCCCATTTATTTACTCTACCTGCATTCCCAAGAACATTGTTGTGATCTTCAAAGCTATACTTTTATGGTCCATACCTATGCTTGTTGTCACTAATTTAGTTTTTTATAGAATACAGAACATAAATATTGAATAGACTTGTTAGTTTAAATGTTTTTCATGCAGGCAATACTTTCTTGCAGTATATACATCAAACCTCTGCTTTTTTCTGACTGTTAGGAAATTCCCTCACAGATTTAACTGGCCTGTCCTCATACCTTCTGTTACAGCCTTTCCTCTGGCAGAAGCACAGTAGAAGTGAGGGCCTCTGGGAAATGTTGAGGGCATATCAGGGTCTGCCGCTTCCTGCCGATCTGGTTTTGTCCCCCTGAGACATATGCCTTGCCTTTTCTGTTCTCTAGTGGTATGTTTATTTTTCTCCTGTTTCCTTTGAAATTCTAAAGTGGCGGAGTGAATTTTGTTTCACTCGACATTTTTTTCTTCAAACAACACGTGTTTATTTGTTTATCTGGCAGGCAGTATTTCAAGGCCTTGATTAAAGCCATCCCCCTTGATTATCAGACAATGTCATTGACAAGTGGGTTCCTCAAGGGCCACAAGACCACTGTGTTAGAGTAGGACCTATTTGACTTTGTTCAGGGATGGTGGCAAGGCAATTTATATTAAAGAGATATAAGGAATCTCAGAGGCCTCCTGTAGAATCGGTGGTAGTCACATTTACTGAGCGCTTAGGTTATGTCAATCATTCTGAACATATATTAAGTCATTTGATCCTTTCAAGAATGTTAGAAAGTGGGTATTTATAGAGGATAAATAAAAAGCCCAGAGTGATTAAGTAACATATCCCAACCACTCAGGTCCAAGTTGTAGAAGTGGGATACAAATGCTAATGCCCTCATCTAGTTCTGCTCTCTAACATGGGTGAAAGCCGTATCATGCTCTCTGTAAATTACATGTGCACTTTGTAAAGAAGGCAGAGACAGCTTTCTGCTGAGGTCAACTTGGCCATCTCTGTCAAGACATCCCATGCACAGCCAGCCCAATGACCAGGTTTATGTACATTCGAGCTACGCTGCTTCAATTTGGCTTCCTATTGCTTCAGCCTTAAGCAATAAAAACAGCTTCACGGATGGCTCCTTTAACGATTGTTTGCACACTCAGAAGAGCAACAACATGGCAGGAGAGTATGAACAGTCACTGTGTAGGGTTGTCATCTGCCTGAGTGTGTAAGTGTGAGAGGAAAGGACAAGGCCATCCGCATAGTTAAGATGAACCCCGGCTGTGAAGGGGGAATGGATGAACCAGTCAATCTCTCTGTATTGCCTGCGTGTGTAATTTCTATTGTAGGCCTCACTACAGAAGGAAATGTTCATCTTTTGAAGCTTTTCATTATGTACCAATCAAATTGCTCCTATGGGATGTATCATAAAGAAATATCATTGGATTCTCTAATTGTGGCAGTCACCAAAGCTGTTTTTTTAAAAAGCAACATTGGTCAAAAACTCAGCTGTTAATCAAAACCAGAATTTTGGTAAATGGAGTCTTTTTCTAATATTTTTCAGCTGAACATATTTTTGCCAGTCTCCGGGGTCATAAATTGAACCTGTACTTAAAAGATTTCAGCAAAACGAGTTCAGTGCTTTACAGTGAAGTTAACGTAGAAAACCTGTATTTCTCACCGAAGATGATGCACACACATACACACATACACACATACATCGACCAAAACACACACCTATACACAGACATACACACACCCATACACACATGTATACATACACACACATACACACAAACACATACACACATATATACATACACACACACACACATACACATACACACACACACCCCAATACTACCACCTCACCTTACCAAAATAGTTTACAAATTCATCACTGAGTATTGCTCAAAAGTGTCTGAAAGTTTAAGGTTTAAACTTGGCAATTGTACAGTGTTCACAAGGGAGAAAATCCAGGGGAGTTTAAAAAAATATTGGCTTAGCCATGTGTTTTGAATACAGGTAACAGAACATTTCTGTGTTGGTAAAACTGCATCAGTAAACCTGAGCCAGGGGAATTCTTGTTAGATGTCATTTAGAAAGCTGGTGGAGTTAAGGGAGGTGTCAAAATACTAGCTGGAGCAGGGAAAGACTGCCTGAGAAAGACTATTTCCTGATATGTGTGTGTGTGTGTGTGTGTGTGTGTGTGTGTGTGTGTGTGTGTGCGCGCGCGTATGTGTATGCATGTATAAATATATATGTATAATATATATATACAAAACACATATATTTACATACACACACATATGTGTATATATGAAGGCCAAACACAAGCAGTCATAGGCCATTTCAGTGAATAAAAACCAATCCACCCTACTGTGTATCATATATTGCAGATACTGGTGCTAGTATTTTGTTCACCGTGAGGGAATCAAAGCCTGACTACAAATTCTTTGACACTCTGCCACCCCTCCCACATATGAGTAGGCTTGTCACTGCTGTGACTGAGAGATTAAAGCAGGCATTACACTCAGTGACTTCTGAAGCCACATCATCAAAGGCCAGGCAGGTTCTGCCTTGTTCGCTGGAACGCTTGCTTGTGGAGTTCTGCGTGCCACGCTGCAGCGCTCACTGCCTTTTGCCTGCCATGTTGGAGAAACAGAAGAGCGTGCTGTCTAAGAACACAGGCAGAGAACTAGACTGCCTCGCTTCTGACTGCCTGTGGCTTCACGGCAGAACTTCAGGGCTGTAATTTCAACTCTGCGTGCTTCGTTTCTTCGTCTGTACAATGGAAAAGTGATGCTTACAAGTTCCTCAACTGAGCCTCTCATCAGCTCCTTTATTACTGCTGCTTAAAGAGTCAATATGATAATATGATAATACATGTTAAACATTTTGAATAATAAAGCATCGAGCACCAGGCTGTTAATTAAACGTGCATGCCCTTACAGATGAGCCTACCAGGCTAAGAAGCAGATTCCACTCAAGGTGGTTCAGAAGGAACTCACCTCTCTTTCTGATGGCAGAAAACAGAGTCCCCTAGGCAGTCGTCAAAAGAAAGGACTGGGAAAACTCTGAAGAACTTAAGTGGTTCAGACCAAAGGGAATAGCAGGGACATTGCTAAAAGACTTCTTTTGCTAATATTTCCCTTCCTACATCCCTGGTGTTTGCTGTGTTTACATCATAGAGCCAGGTATTGCCCTACGCCTGTCCGAACACTAACATATTTGAACTTATAAAATTTACAAGTCGAAAATAGTTCCCAGCGTGTCCTCTCCCACCCCCACCCCCAGCTTGCCTCACCCTCTGAGGGATTAGGTTATAAAAAAGAATGAAGTCATCATTCCTGTTTACTGGATAACCCTGCTGCTAATATTCAGGAAAAGTAGATGAGAGCAGGGACAGCAGAGAACATTTAAGAGAAAAAAAAAATGGAGAGAGACTGGTCCGGAGGCCAAACCATGTCATGAATTAGTGGCAAACACTGACTGGCTATAATTGTCTTTCAATCAGTTTTAAAATAAAACTTCACTTTAAAATGATGTTAGAACTTTCCTCTTTAAAGTCCACTCGAAAGCCAGCTTAATGAGCTAATGTAAACACAGAAGCACTGAGTCGCTGAGATACTGAGTAAGTGGCAATGTTCAGATCTAGAACCTGCTTACCTTGGCCTGGCAGGCACAGGCACAGGGAGGTTTTATGGAAACAGTTGAGAAGGGAGCTAGGACAAGTTGGGTCGCTCTCCCCAGCTCTATTCTCCAGGTCTCTGGCAATGAGGCTCCGCCAGGATTCGCTACCCTTTGGGAATACCCCCGTTGGTGGTTCCTTCTGGTGTGAGCACCCAGATTCTGGCCTTACTTGAGAGCATTTTCTCTTAACCTCTGAGGCGGTAACTGATTCCTGCTATTCCCAATCACTGGGTGACCTCACTGTTCTCTCTTGGGGCTTCTTCCTCCCTGCCCTGACTCAAGTCCCTTTTTTCAATGATTTGTTTGAATATTAGAATATTTTTGCTTTTCCAGACTTCACCGATAGCCACTACCAGTTCTTTCTTATTTCTGACCCAACATTGAAACAGATGGCATTATTCAGTTGACCTCACATTTATACATAAGGTGTGTCATTTGCCTAAATTAAGGTTGCTCCGATAGGCACATCCATTTTAATTTTTCCCGCAAGATAACATGCTTTTGATAAAGAAGCAGTATGTCCAGTTGTTCATTTAGGTATTCTCATGATAGAACTGACCAACTGCTTAATATAGCCATGTTCTCTTACACTTAGTTTTTCTAGGACTCTTAAACATAATGTTTTCTACTAACTGTTGCAACATCTGTGTAGCATGTTAAATACACACAGGACATGTGGTACCTAACTCACTGCTCAGCTGAAGAAGTGACACTCACTACAGGCTTTAACAAAAATATTAGCCTTTACACTGAGGATTCTTTTCCTCCAATAGACCTTGCGTTGGCCCTCAGAACCACCAAGTATCTCACAGCCACAAGCTCCGGTCACCGATTTTGCTCCCTTGGACACCATCACTTAGGACGCTGGTTATAGAATATAGGTCTGTAAGTTGTGTCGCTGCCCACAGGGACCTGCTCCGCAGCAGAGAGGTTGGGACCCAGCAGTCAGAGGAGACTTGTTTGTGCGGCAGCTTTACTGCAGCTGCAGTCTTAGCACATATGAAAGGGTTTCTGTACTCAGTTTCTGGATAAAGCACATTGCATCATCAGGAATTCCTGTGCTCTAACACATAGTGACCAACACGCCTTAATAAGCATTTGCTTTTTTATTTTCAGGTCAATAACGTAATGCTTTCTGTTTATTATAAACCAGGTTCTTTTTCAATTTTCTCTTTTCTTTCAAGCAGAAGGAAAAACATAAAATAATAATTCTAATCCTCTGGCTCTGGTATATCCTTCACACATGTACCAAATTAGCTGAGCTTAGCGTGTTAGGGCAATGTATGCCATAACCTAAAACAGCGTTTCCCAGGCACCACGTCTGGCAACAGCACTTGTTGTCAAGGGAAGAACCTTGTGTATCTTTCCATGAGGTAGATGCTCTTGGAGAGGGGCAGGAAATTGGCCCCATGCAAAGTCAAGGACAGCATCCTCTTAGCAATGGAGGGGTCAAGAGCCAAAAGTTCAAAGTTATCATTCTTTGGTTAAAAAACACTAACAGCAGGAGCTGAAAGACACAGATGTAGCAAACAGGATGAAGCCCATCTCAGAGAGCCAGAGGATCTGTGTTCAACTGCAAAGCACAGCAGAACCATACAGCTGCCATCAAACATTGCAGAGAAAGAGGGAGGAAAAGCAGAGGAAGGTTTGGTCAGAAGCTACAGGAATACAGATCCTAGAGATTTAGCCCCAGGATGCCCAGAGTTATTCTTTAGCAAGCATATCTCCTAATTTCAGAGTTACCTTGTTTCTTTAAAGTGCTTCGACATCACAGGCCATGAAAAGTCTCTTCCAGAACAGTGGCTCCAGAGGTGCTCTGAAATGTCAGGGAGAGCAGGGTGTTTTAGCACTGAATTCTCCATATAGATGGAGGACCCTTACCCTCACAGGGACAAATAATAGCACAGACAGGTTTTCTCTGTCTGTTTCCAACATAAAAACTCAGAATTCTCTCTCTCTCTCTCTCTCTCTCTCTCTCTCTCTCTCTCTTCTGTGTGTGTGTGTGTGTGTGTGAGAGAGAGAGAGAGAGAGAGAGAGAGAGAGAGAGAGAGAGAGAGAGAGGATAACATTGAATCTTCACCAGTGTGCTACACCAAGGCAGCAGAGTGTCCTTCCTGGAATGTGTAATTGCTCCACAGAAGCCAGTGCTCTCTGTTACATACCTGGTCTTGATTGCCATTGTTATTACACTTACAATTTACTTTGTTAATAGACAATAAGATAAAAATATGTATTGTGCCAACAGTGGTACTGAGTATAGAGAACAGATGAATATATAATATCTGTGCATTAAAAAACTAACGCTTTTACAACTCAGCCATTCACGTAGAAATTGCCTGCAGGGCTGTTATAAACATTGCATTTTGTGTCTGACTTAAATACAATAGAAGGATGTGAATGACAATGAGTTTGACAGCAACAATCTACAATGTAAACAAGATCACCTTGGGGAGCATCATTCTAGTCACCTTTATTTTGTAGACAGCCTCGTGGATATGGACTTCAGAGACATAGCAATTGACTTAGCCCAAGAACATCCCCCAACTCTGTTCATTAGGGTTTATTTGACTGGTCCAATTACATTTTTGTAAGAAATGCTTTCTGGAAATAGCTTTAAAAGGCTGAGTGACACCATGCTTACTAACTTTGTGAATGATTACTGAATTTTGTACGAAATCTAGGATTGGGGAAATGATCAGTGACCTCTTAGAATCTGGCAGGTTTAGACAGTGGTAAGTTAGAAGGCACATGCTGCCCCACAGTCCAGGCTCTAAACAAGCAAGTGTGGCTGCCTCCATTAAAAAAAAATGCTTTTCTTTAAAAGCCTCTTCTTGAACTGTAAACTCTTTAAACACACACACGAGCGAGCACGTGCACGCATGCACACACACACACACGCTGTTGGAAATACTCTAAGGAACCCTGAAGACAATATCTCCTCCTATAAAAAGCTTTAAAGAAACTACAGAGTTAGGTTCAAAAAGAGGGCTGCTGTTAGAGCTGACCAGTTCAAACAGGAAAAGCATACACGCGGGCAGCAGTCACAGCAGCGAGTATAGTAGGCCACACAGGTCCAAAGATAGAAGGTAAGATTATGTTAGTGAATTGGAGAATATGGTACCACCAGGTGAAAAGTACCTTTCTGCCAGGCTGTGGGGTCTTGAAAATTGCAGTGTGATGGATGAACTGCCAATCCAGAGATGGATTTAATGTATTAAAAAAAGACTGAGATTTCAAATATTGATTAATTATTCTCATCTTGCCCCCTCATATCCCAATTTGCTCTTCTCAGCTGTGGTCTACTTTGTATCCCAAGAAGTGAATTCTATGGGTGGAGTCACCTCACTATAGAACTTGTGGCTTCTGGCTTCTGGCTCTGGGTCTTCTAGCAGAAGGCTGGAGGTCAGGAAAAAAAAGTTCAAGGCTTCATTGTGACCTTCCCGCTTTCTCACGAGCTTTATGTCTATGCTTCAAGTGCAACAGGGTTATAGGTCTGGGCCCTACCACTTCCTTCCATTGTACCTTTATACCTTGGGGTGGTCACAGTTCCTTGCTGCTGGTAGATCCTGGGGTCTGAATATCTTTCATCACTTCTCCTAACTGCCTAACTTGTCTTTCTCTGCTGTACATGGTCTGGGCACTAAACTCTCTATAGCCAAAGCCTTTGCTTAGGCTACTTAGCTCCTAGCATTATGATTAAAAAATAAATAAAAAATAGAATTGAAGGCCGGGCGGTGGTGGCACACGCCTTTAATCCCAGCACTCGGGAGGCAGAGGCAGGTGGATCTCTGGGAGTTCGAGACCAACCTGGTCTACAAGAGCTAGTTCCAGGACAGGCTCCAAAACCACAGAGAAACCCTGTCTCGAAAAAACAAAAAACAAAAAACAAAAAAAAAAAATAGAATTGAAGTTAATTAAGTGCTCTCTAGAGACCAGGAAGTACACTCTGCAACTGTCTTATCATGTGATTCTCACATCAACTCAGAAGTAAGGAGTTTTTTTTATCATAGATATTTTGATTAGGGAAATTAAAGCTTAAAGAGATTTAGGCATTTATCTGAAGTTACATTATGTAAGGGAACAACTTAGACTCTAACTCAGGTCTCTCTAAAGATATTAGAGATAAGTAGCACATCCAAAAAATTTGGGTCTGAAATTTTCAAGGCACTGAGATGGAAGAAGATTCTGGTTTCTTCTGCAAGCCCCATGGACAGAGCCATTCCAACAAGGCAGTCAAAAACTGTGCCCACAGGTTTCCACAGTTGGCTGCCAGTGCAGTGAGAGGCAAGTTGCCATGGAACTTCTGATCTCTAGCTTTTGGCAATTTCTGCAGTGAGAACCCACCCTCCATGGCTCATGCCAAGCTATGAAATCTGCACCACCAGGCCCAGAGTTGGGAAGACGGATGCACAAGAAGCCAGCAACTTGGTCTGAGCAGATGTAGATTTTGTTTAAATAAAAAGAAGAGCTATCCAGATGAATGACTCGCTATTGTCAGTACCAGATGTTCAGTAAGCTGTCTTGGGCCTTATAGAAAGAATTCCCGGGCCTGACAGGGGCAACCCTTGGCATTGAACAGTTTGCATTTAGGGTTACATGAAGTCTATATGAAAGGGAAAGATGTGATTGTTACAAGATTCTAAATCAATGAGAAGTAAAGAAGGGCAAGGCAGGGGACTATCACAGGAAACCTGAATTTCTTGATCCTCGTTTCTAGCCTTGTGTGAACCTGAACAAATTATTAATTTTAATCTCTAAATCTTTGTGCTCTCACCTCTAAAATGGAGGTAATAATTTCTCCTTTCTTGGTGCATGGTTAAATATTAAAGCCTCAGAGAAGTCATAAATGCATTTTCCATAACGTTCATTCCAATATATCCACCACACTCATACCTAGGACAAGGAGTCTACATGGGAACCATTTTGTAAACATATATACTTATCAAATTAACATTACATTTTCTATTTTATGGTTTGAGTTGTAGGATTAAAAATGTGGATAATACATTGAGCTGTATTGCAACCTGGTTCCATTGCAATTGGCTGGAAATTAAAGCAAAGAGAAAAAGGAAGTCTAATAGACTCTTGACCAGGTCTAGCTGAAGGCCAGGGGACCATTCTGAGACACTCATATTAGAAGCCTTGCCAGCTGGAATTGTTGGGTAACCCTGCCTCCAGTTCCGAGCTATCAGAGGAAACAAACCAGCGACCTGCCAAATTGCTTTTGGATGCACCATCCTAGGCTGGCACCGCACAGCAATACTCAAGAACAAAATTTGAGTCTTCCTTTCCAAGCCCTGCGTCATTTCAAGGGTCAGAGTCAGCGTGTGGTTCTCCAGCTTCCCTTCGCCTCTGCAAATCATGTCCAAATCTTTCAGGAGAGAACAAGAAAGCCCTGCTACATATCACTTGCGTTGTTCACCTTTCCCAGAGCCCTTGTTGAAGTGGAGCTCCCCGGGCTATAACTGCATCCATGGCAGCAGAGTGACCAGACCCAGCTATGCGTTAGGTGTCTTTCTTGGGACAGTGAGCAGATAGAATGATGGAGATCTTACAAAAAGCAACGGATCAGCCTTGGGTCAAAGGCTTCACTACAAAGAGCTCTAATTTGACTACAGTGGAGAAATCCTCCTCAACTTTAATTTTTAAAGTTTGTTTTTGGGAAAAGAGGTTTATTTCAAGTGTCACTACCTAATGTAGGATACTGTTAGATTCCAGAGAGGCAGACAACAAAAGACAGATCATTCATTGCTAGATCAGCATAAAGGTCTACAAAGTATTTTGAATTTTAAGACAGAGAGACTAAGACCTCTTCAAAGAATACCGAAAAAGAAATTGACCTCTTGTTTTATTCATTTCTTCTGACTTTTCTCTGTGTTATCCTGTGGGTTCTTCATTATCACTCTCTTTTCCTCTTCTTACAAATGGGAACATGGAGATTCAGAATCACAGAGAAACTGTTTAGATTGCGAAGAACTCATCTGGTAGGTGCTGCTACACTTAGGCTCCAAATTGTTCTCAGCAGGCTCATGGCTTTGAATGTCTGGTCCACAGCTCATAGTGCTGCTTAGCAATGTCATGAAACCTTTGGAAGGCGGAGCTTAGTTAGAGCCAATCTAGGAAAACTGGGGAGGGCTGGGGCTCAGCTTCCTGGTCTGCTGAGAGGTGAAAAGGCAACCATCATACACTTCCACCACCCTGAAGTCATCCACTATGATAGGCTGGTCTCTTCAAACTATGAGCCCCTCTTCCTTAATTTGTATCTTGTCAAGTGTTTGGTCAGAGTGATTGTTACATGGAACAGGTTGAGTGCCCTATCATACTATAGAATTATTTCAGCTAATCAGCCCTCCTGATGATAGATTTGGGTCTATTTGCTTTTATAGGTACCTTACCTGGCATGCCAATAGGCACTATCAGTAGCTACGTTGCCCCCTATGCCAGGGAGTCTCCTTTTGATTGAACATGTCACTTCTGTTGGGGGATAATAGACGATGTATTTACTCTATTCTGTAACTACTTCATGCTGAGACTAGAACATTGTTGTCAGGGCCCAGGAAGGCTGGAAGGTTAGTCAAAGGCAAGGAGGGAATTCAGGTCATAGGGAATTCATCAGAAGCATCTGATCATTGACCCAGCTGAGGAGATAGGGAGCATTCACATAAGTTGGACTCATGCACATGAGCTTTCAGTAAGCACAGGGCTTGCAGTCTTTTGGAGAATGATATAGTCAGCAACTGATGCTTGAATAGGTCTGTTAGCAAAGTGGAAATCTCCATATAGACTAGGGACAGAAGTTAGAATTTAGGAACTTAAAGGAAAATCTTACATTTGGAAATTTCAGGCCCATAGTCCTAGTAATTATGGGAAGGGGGGAGCCCCAAGACCAGGAGAGAGAGAGAAAGAGAGAGAGAAAGAGAGATCCCATCCTTAAGAATATGCAGGTGGGGAAACATAGGTTTTACTTATCTGGAATCCCTTTGACCTGTGAAAGATGGATCCGAGTCTTATGACTCCCTCAATTCTCTGACGCTTATATGAATTTTTCAGTTCAAAAGACGTAAGTTTTAGATATATTAGCATTACCAATCTGTACTAAAATTCACATTGTAGAAGAATCAGGTAATTAGTGTCTGGAAAACAGCTGGAGTAGACTCACACTGCTGAGTCCTAGCAAAAGATACAGATTTGTGTTAACATGCATGAACAGGTTTTCCTCAGTCCAGAGAACTAGTTATACATTAGACAGACATGTCTTTAGCCCAAGGAGAAGCACCTTTGAGTCTATACTTAGAAGACAACCAAAAGAAATCTAAAATCTTGAGCTTGTGACTGAACAGTAAGTAGTCAGTGCCCTATCAGCTTATCCGAACTCCATTAATCAATGTTAAAACGCTGAACTTTTGAAATCTTAGTGTAGCAATAGCATAGAAGGAGAAAGGAAATCTGAAATATTTCCCATTTGCATATATCTTAAACCATTGACTTTTATCTTTATTACTTGAATTTATATCTTAATTATTTTCTGAGACCCTCAAAGCTTGCTTAAGCTTTCTTAGTCATAGATTTCCATCTATCTTGGAGTCTCAGAACTTACATAGGCTCTCCTATCATCAGACATTTCCATACCTTAAAACATGTTCTTAGACTCTTAAAACTTGCATAGACTTTAACATCCTTTCTTTCCATCTTATCATTTACTAGAGAATTATTTCAGATCATGTTCCTTTAATGGAAAGTTACGTCTGAATCCTGTTTATCTTTTAATATGAAGCTTAGTATAAAGGCAAACCTATCTGCTTTTTCTCAATAGGAGACCTAGTATTTGTAGAAAAAAAACAAAGTTTGATTTTTGTATATAAAATGAACTAACAAGTTGGCTGCAGCCTTTGGAAAGAATCTGGTTTCCTGCCACTGATAAGTTAGCCTACATTCCTACCATCAGAGATCTGAGAAAGATAAATTATAGCATGAAGTTTAATGCAAGTGGTCTGTGTATCAGCTAAAATGGCAGAGACTAGTTCATATTCTAGATGGGCATCCCAGGCTCCTGTGGTCTCCATGGCACTGGGGGCAGAGGTACCAGGACAGCATCAGTCTTCTGCTGCAAGACCCAGAAGATGAAAGAGACTTCCTGTGGAGGAGGAACATGGGAGAGATTGACCTTACTTTGTCTAGGCAAAGTGGGGCAATCAACTCTTCAGTGTCCTATTTGTTCACAGTTTTGGCTGGTCCTGGCAGCAGGTGCTACATTGGGGCAGTCATGTCCAGTGGTTAGCATTACCACCATCCAGGTGGAGACATCATGATGACCCACCATCTTCTTTGGAGACCTTGTGGTCACTGCTAGGAGCTGAGAGTTTCTGTCTGTCATAGTAAGCTTTTTCCATTAAACATTTTTAATGCCATGTTTATCAGATCTCTGCAAGTTTGAGGACCATTGTCTATTAAGTATACCTGAGCTAAACAAACCTAGGCTTAACCCTGTAAACATGCCTAGCATGATTACAAGTTTGATTATTATAGATGACTAGCTACTACCCTGTATTTCTTAATTATACATCATTTTTTAAAATGAGTCGCCTAGGTACAAAACCTTAAACAAGAGTAGAAACATATATAAAGTATAACAAAGATAACCTTAAATTTGTAAAAATATAAAAAAATCCATATCAATGTGAAATAGTTGAAATTAGTATTTGTTTTTTTGCATTTAAAAATAGATTCAATAATCTACCCTTTCCTATATTACATCCCCTTTTCTTTTTAAAAAGATCTCTGAATCTAACCTCCTTTGCTTAGTTTCCTCCTTGAGTGTGGCCAATGATAACTTACAATCAACTCCCATAAACAATGACAATCATCCACCAAATGACCAGCAACTCCCCACCTTACCTCTTGGGAATATGGGCATCATGTTCTCTAAACTGCTTCCTGATGTGTGGGGGAGATGGCATCTCTAGAGGACCCTTAGAAAATTGGGATAATGGTCAAGTCCTGGGATAGTTAGCTGTATTATTTTTGGTTTGGTCTCTGTGATGGGAAATCGTAGAGCTTACCTGCCATCTTGGCTGGAGTAATCTGTGAGGCTGGACCATCTCAGCTAGCATCTCTGAAGTTGTTCTAGATGTTGATTTTTGAGGAAACTGTAACTGAGGCTGGATCATTTGGTCTACTTGTCTTGTCTTTATTCATGTCCAGCCCTTTTGTTCTGAAAACAAACAAACTTTTAAAGGCAGCCCGCACATCTGTATTAACTCCAATATGGAATGTGCACTGTGCACAAGCCATTTAAAGATGACTTGTTTTATGTTTGAAGAGGTAAGAGACATCTGTCAACTTTACAAGTCTTTTTGCACTGTATAACCCAACTGGTAGGAGGGCTCTGTAGCCAACAAGATTTAGCATGTTTCATCCCGTTTCAGCGCTGTTCCCATGTAGAGGAATCAGCATACACAACACCTGTCCTGCAGTCTGTCCTGGCTTCTTCCCTCACATCTGCAGCCAAGATCTTCAGGAGGTCTCCCCAGATCCAATTTGATCTTTATTAATTTTTAAGGAATCCATAGCTTTTTGTTTCCTGGGAAACAAATGCACAGTTTCTCCCAATACAACACATTTCCCAACTATCACTCTGAAGCCAAGACATCCCTAAAGTGTATAACCTGGTTTAACTCAGTAGTTCCTTCCACAATCCAATGTCTCTCAGCAACTGGTATTCACTCATTGGCATTTAAAAAATTCAAAGTCAACAAAGCAATATACAGGATCTAGGCACCCTGTGAATTTCTCATCATTATACATCTTAGCTTTTAATATTACTTTATTCTTTCTTTAAAGACTTTTGTCAGATTTTTCTTAATTACCTATAACAGTTTACAATAAGTTATTGACTTTCTTAAGACTAAAAGTTGCTTGGGTAGGGTTTGCTAGCAGGGACTGGGGGAGTCTAGAGGGTAGCATTGCCTTTTACAAGCTAATAGGCACCGCAACCATGTTTTAATGGAAGGGCCACAAGTTCCTTTTGCCAGAGATAAGGAGAATGACTCCCTTTTTAGCAAACAGGAATTTCTTCAAGCCCCTGAGGAAATGGGAGCTTTTGTCTAAAAGCCTGACCCGGGGGAAAAAGACTTTATAGCTTCATCTCTGTTAAGATTGTGCCTTCAATAACAATTTCTGAATTGAAGCTTCTTTAGTATCCAAATAAACCTTTTAACTCATAAACATATTCCACAGACAGACTGGGAAATTTCTGGATCCTTTTAAACTACAACAGAATGTAAGTTTATCAGAATAGTTTAAGCTTAGCAAAGTTTGCAAAATAAAGGAGGCTAGGCATACATTCCTAAGCATGAATAGACCTTAGGTAAGGAGAGACATTCTCCATGCCAGTGAATCTCAACCTTTCCATCCTTCCTGCCCTTCAGTATAGTGGTCCGTGTTGTGGTGACCCCCACCTGCAAATCATTCCTGTTGTTCTTTCACAACTGCAATTTTAAAATTGTTAGAATTAATGCGAAGATCCAACAAGTAGGTGGTCCTAGGCGATCCCTGTGGAAAGATCTTTCAACTTTCAAAGGGTCGAGACTCATAGCCTGAGAAGCTACTCCAAGCCCTTTATCAGATTGCTTAGGTCATTGTCTTGATACATCATAAGATAGGAATATCCACATATTCTGGTGTTTAGTATTCGGTGCTCATAGCTGTGGCCTTAATTTATTAGCCTTTGTTTACTTATTTTGAAATTCAAATATTGATAATATAAAATATTTTATAAACTTAAAATATCTTATAACCTTTTAAATCTAAATATTTTAAAAACTATTTCTTAAAAAATACCCAGTTTAATTTTCTGTAAAATCTAAAATTTTCTCTACTATCAAAAATAAAGTACTTTTTTTCACCTCAATAAGGGGAAAAAACAGGGCATAAGCACAATGTGCATAAGGCAAAACCAAGTTCCAAAAGTGCAAACAATTCCAAGCTCAATATCTGGGATTCCCTCACAACCCTTCTGGCTTTCTCAAAAAGCTTGAATCGTCAAGCCTCTTTGGCCCCACCCTTGGCAGCATATACATGGCCTGCTCCATTTCATTGTGTGCTTCTGAGACAATCATATGGCTCCAGCATTTCCAAAACTGCTAAGTTCCACCATGGCAGCTGGGCTCCCTTTAGGAATCCTAGCCCTGCGACACATTTGCAAATCACAACTGTTCCTCATGATCCCTTCATGTCTTTAAAACCATCATCACCTAGGCAACTATTAAATTATAAAGTTTAGCTGCCAGAGCATGGTACATTCTTGCTTATAAAAGTATGGTAGTACAGCTTTAATACCTTATTAAAACAACCATTGTTTTTAAATCCTATCTTTCATAAACCTTGTTTTTAAGACAGGACAGGAATTATTATACAAAAATTCATTCTAATCCAAAATATCTGGGAGACAGGTTGTTTCCACCTTGGTAGGCCCACTTCATGTGAGCACCTTTAATCAAGATGGCAGTGAGATCAATATAACATCTGTTTTCCCTAATCCTAGCAATGATGGCTGTCATTCATGTGGTCGCCCAAACATGGTGAAGTCATATGACATCTGCCCTCTCCAACCCAAAGATGGCTGCCAGACATGTGACTGCCCAAAGATGGCAGTCCTATAACATCTATGCCCTCCGATCTGAGCAAAGATGACTGCCAGACACATAGCTGACCAAAGAATATGAAGTCACATGACATGCTCCTTTCCCAACTCTAGCAAAGATGGCCACTAGCCATGTGACGGCCTGAAGATGGCGGCAATCCAAAATCGAAACATTACCATGGTTCCTTTAAAATTACCCATGCATAGATTTTTAACTATCAACTTGTAGTGTGTTGCTAGTTTCAAATTTTTACCCAATTTTACAGAATTTTAATCAAATGCAACAAGCAAACTTATAAATCTTCAGCTACAGAATGTTCACAAAGATCAAGTTTATTATTTATTTGTTGATGTATTTATTTACTTATCTACTTGTTTATTTAGCTGCTCCGCTTGGCTTTCTTTTCTTTGTCACTGTGTCAGGTGGCTGAGACTAACACAGACTACAGAGGAAGTTTTTAAATATGCTTAGATCTAGAGAAGAGAAAGTCGTAAACCAACTCTAGAGCCAGCTCTCAAATAAAATAGAACAGCATAAAACAATTTTAATGTTAAAGACACCAAAAGGACATCCGAACTCCTGCTAACTCAAATCCAGGGACCGGAGAGTTCAAAGGCAAATTTTGAGCCCCAACCATAAATGTGGCCATGTGGTCATTGGTGGCTGGCACACAGAAACAGCAAAAATAACTGACTCAAATTTCTGTCTCCGTTCTAAGCTTGCAACAAAACTTATGAACACATCAGAAAACACAGACAAAACTATCCAAGGAAACAGGAAGATGCAACTTTCAAGAGAAACGAACAGACAATACTTTACAACAAGACAAACAATGTAACAAAACTTATCAACAAAACAACCAGATACAACATTTCCTAGAAGTAGAGAATCAAAGCTTTCCAGCCAGAACCAGATATGTGGGTGACGCCTGTCTCACTATGTGTTCTGGACAGGAGAATATCAATGTCCTGCCGAATCCCCTCCAGACCCCAGATAGAGAGTCCATAAAAAGGAACCAGACTATGACTCACCAGGGGGTCTCCATAGATGCTTGCTGGATTTCTCAGCATGACACTTCTCTCCCACAGTCTGCAAACTGATGCCAACCTCAGAGCCTTGGATCATCTCAAGGCACTGGCCTCCTGAAGCAGCCTCTCAGCCCTGGAGTTCTGAAGCAAAGGTTCAGCTTTAGAATTTGGGTGAATGGTCTGAATCTCACCAGGGGGCCTCCGTAAAATGTTAACCCCATCGATTGAGAATAAGACGACTACCATAGCTTAAAGCCAAATTTGAAGCACATTTTAAATACTGGCCAGGTGGATGTGCATTGGCCAGGTCCACATATCCAGGTTCTCCAGGAAATGGCCCAGAATCAAGTATGGCAAGTGCTTTAGAAGGAAAACCCATAATTCATTGCATTTCTCATCAGGTCCAAGCAAGCATGCATCCTGACATACCTCCAACCTACTTCCAATCAGGAGCAAGCATGCATCCTGACATACCTCCAACCTACATCCAATCAGGGGCAAGCATACATCCTGACATATTTCCTGCCTCTGGACCTCCCGCCTACCTGTGATCAAGCACATTCAGTGTAGATGGGTCGAACAAAGTTGCTTAGGGAAATGAAAACTTGTGGCTTATTTTCTCCTCCACCATGTCAGGAACTATCTGTCCTTGAGTAAGAGGCTTGCAGATCAGAGGCATTTTTGTTTCAAGGATCTCTAAGGCATAGTAATTAAAACTTAAAATATAACTTTGGCTCTCACACGATGAGTAACGTAATTAACACAGTTCTGAAACTGAAGAACAGCCCTAACCTTAAGACCTTTGTTTTTTCTTTTTTTTAATTATTTTTACTGTAACCACATCACTCAACATCTTACACTACTTAAGTCCTTGAGTGGTTTTAGTCAGTATTAAATATCGACATTGAAGCTGCTAGGCATCAGAGTGACTGAACAAATATTCCAAAGTCCAGCTCCACAGGATGCTGGCCCACTCTCCTGGGAAGTAGGCTCAGTGGGTTTGTGCGTACGAAAAGAACCCCAAGAGTTGTGTGCTAGCCTGGGAACTCTGCCTCTGGTTGCAAACACAGCAGAAACAGAGCAAATCTGGTGGCTTTCCAGGTACACATGAGGTAGCTCCATGTGTGAGAGGCAGAAAAAAAAAAAACTCAGTACATGGAGGAAGGTGGAGGATTTAAATGTTGTGGGAACAGCGGTAGAGAAGGAAGTCTTCCTACAAGGAAGGCTTGATGGCTAATCTGCCTCTGCTTAGGTTAGGGGATGGGAGCAAATGCACAGAACTAAAAGTTAATCTGAGGGGGACATGCACAGCAAACTTACAAACATTTCACTGAAGAGCAGAAATAAGTATTGAAAATTGTGGCCACTGTCCATGACGAGGGCCAGCTGGGACTCTCAGGCATTGCCTAAAGGGTGGAAATCCGTTGTGGAAGTTTCCAGAATACTGTCAGGAGCACAAGCATGTCTAGATTTGGGTGCACGGTGGAAAGTCGGAACAGAATACTCTGCAGTACCAAACAGGAAGTTCCCAAACAGGATACCAAGTTAAAGAAGCCTAGAACAAGGGTGCATTCAGTAATTAAATTCATATTAGTTTTTAATGCTAGAAATCAGGTCACTCTGGAGTTTGAACAGTGACTGGATGAGACATTAAGGGGATTTCTGGGAGGTTGGAATATTCTTTTCTATTGCCTGATGCTTGTAACACAGGTTGTTCAGTATTGGAAACTATGAGGCTATGTACTCGGGCAGTACAAAGCATGGTGGCACAGTTTATAGTCACAGGGCTTGGGAGGCAGGAACAGGAGAATTTTGCATTTGAACTCAATGTGTGCTATAGAAGCAAGCTGAGGCCAGTCTTGGTCCTCTAACAAAACCCATCTGGAGTAGAGCAGGCGTGTGTTTACATCTGTTCTCCCCATCTCTCTCAATAGAAGAGGGACTGGCCATCTTTTCCTGTCAATAATGTCCTGTGCTTGATCATGGTGGCTTCCTGAAAATCTAGCAATAGCTCCAGGGAAAAGTGTTCGGGGGCAGCGCATACCTTTCTCTTCTATGTTCCCTGCCTACTTCCTCCAGCCTTGTCTCCTCCTACTAAAACATCAGCTAGCCACCCCTCCACCTGTCTAATAAATGTCTGTCTGAATATGGCTAGGTTTGCATTTGAGTTCTAAGTAATAAACTACAGGAGTTGGCTTATGATTATGCATAGCTTCATTTTCTTGCTCAACAATGAAAAATACATTAAAACTAAAAGGGAAAAAAACCTACCATTATTGGCAAGCTAACTCATATCACTATAGTTTCTTTAGCAACAAAGAAAGTATTTAGCATTTCCCCCTATTATTGAGATCAAGTAACGTGCCTGGGTCTGAATGACACAAAATGGCTTGAATTGGAGTCAAATAATTGTCACTTGTAGCAGACATAAACTTTTTTGAGGGGAGTGGTGAATGAGGATTTTAAAAAAATTAACTAAAAAACTCTGAAACAAAGCTCACATCTAAGACTTAAGCTTCAGAGCTCTTTCAAAAGGAGCCTTTTTCCAGAGGTGACGGGTAGGGCGAGAGGAAGAAGAGGAGGAGGAGAGGGAAGGGAGAGGGAAGAGTGGAACAGGAGAGAGGGAGGGAGAGGAGGAGAGAGAGGGAGAGATGCCTTCCAGCAGTAGGAGTGGTTTTCCCAAGCTGTGTTTCCATACAGGGGTGACCCAGCCTGGGTCGGAATGTAACCATGTGATCCAGTTAGGACCGCGGCAGTGACACAGTCTCAACACAGAAGTTCAGACTTTCTGCAGCATCATTAAAATAATTGGAAGAGAAAAAAAATGTTAAGCTCCACAAGCTTGAATCACAAGCCTCTTGGAAAGGTTAATAAGCTTTCTGTGGCGTGCTCCCCTCCCCTCTCTTTCATGCCCCGCCACCCCCATCCTTCCACTTCTCAATGCTAGACCAGTTGTCAGTTCCTGGGAGGGAAGATTTGAAATAAAGTGTTTTTGTTTTTTCCAACAGTAGATACCAGAGAGACAGGAGATTCTTGTTCATGGTGGCTGGTTGGGGAGCTCCTTAGAGAGGGGTCTACTTTCCCTTTCCTGGCTGGGAGCTCCCAAGCTAGAGTCATGGGTTCTAAAAGAAGGCAATCTTGCAGTGTAAAGGTATGTCTGGCAGAACGAAGGTGAAAATACTGTACCTGGTCATGGCGGGGGTCAGGTGGAGGAAGTTGATGCCATGTGCAGGCTGGGATTGCACTCTGCTCACGAGAGGCAAACAGCATAGATCTATGAAGGAGAGGCAAGCGCCGATGCTAACTGGAAAAGCAGAAGCCCTTTTGGTGTGGCTCCCAGAGAGTGTCGAAGCATGGGCTTGCTACACTACCATAGATGCTGTGCCAGCTAGAGGGCTGAAGCAATTGGATAATTGGATTTGTGTTGGGCAAAGAAAGGGAGAGAAGAGAGGAGGAGGAGGGGGGGGGAAGGGGGAGAGACGGAAAGGGAGAGACTGACAGAAGACTGAAAGAAACTGGGCAAAGGAGTTAAATTTCTTCTTTCTCCCCCCTTCTTGAGCTATTCTGTAATTGATGGAGGACGCCCCTGAGTAGGGTGTCTGCACAGGTGCCATCACTTCCCACACCCCTAAAGCCTTGGCTTGAAACCAGCAGGACATGGTTAAGGATTCTCCTTACCAGGGACACACTCTACCTACTTAAGTCCAGCTGGTGCCCATGCTGGTTTGTAGTGGAGGCCACCAGTGCTTTCGGTTTTGTGAAATCAGATGTATTTGAGTGGGTGAATCCCCAGAAGCACAAGAGCGAGGTTTATTCTATCAGAGAGGCACTCAGAAACGGGGAGCAGAAGAGCAACGGGCACCCGAGGAAATGTCTCACAGCCCTCTGCCCGAAGAAAGGTCTCTGATGGATGGTGAAGGAAACATGGATATGGGCTGGTTTGTAGGAGCCAAGCAACACAAAGGCTCGGTCCTGGATGAGCACAGCTGCTTTCTTACGGACATCAGCTGCGGGCTGGGTGTGCCGCAGGAAGCCCTTCCATAGCAAGGCAGAGCTCTTTAGCTGGGTGTGCTGATGGTGTCGAGTGGACCTGCCCTCTTTGCTTAATCAACATCCAGTCCCAGTGACTACCACACTGTGCGCCGTGATGGGATAGGCAGCCTTTAGTAACTACCTTAAAAAACAGCCATGTTTAATCCTTGTTGGTTGCTTATAAGAAACCATCCACATGTTCTGCAGTGTCCCTACCTTTTCACTCTTTTAATGATCACCAGGACATTAAAACCCACCTCATCCTTTAGCTTTGAGTAGAGAGGTAAATTGTAGGAAAAAGCCGGGCGATGGTGGCGCACGCCTTTAATCCCAGCACTAGGGAGGCAGAGGCAGGCGGATCTCTGTGAGTTCGAGACCAGCCTGGTCTATAGAGCTAGTTCCAGGACAGGCTCCAAAGCCACAGAGAAACCCTGTCTCGAAAAACAAAACAAACAAACAAAAAAATTGTAGGAAAAAAGCATCCATTTTAGAATCCGCTGTTAGGGAACCGCACATACTATCTCTGCCCGTATTCCCCTGGAAGGACTTGATCACATGGTCTGTGATGCTAATCTTGAGTGTCAACCTGTTTGGATCTGGGATCAACACTCTGAGCCAATCTTTGAGGGCATTTTCTGAAAGAATTAGCTGGATAGGGAAGACACTCCCTCACGGTGGGCAGTACCTTCTCCTGGTAGCCCAGGTCTAAAGCAGTCCGGAGGAGCCACAGCTTTGTGAACTGAGTAGCGGCTGAGTTCTCGACCTCTCCAGCATGCTGATCGCCATTGTCGGACTACCCCGTGCACGTCATCGAAGACAACCTGATAAACCTCCTTTGCGGCATATAATTCATTCCCTTGGTTCTGTTCCTCTAGAAAACACTGACTAAACCACGGTCCAACCCAGCTTCAAAAGGGACTAGAGCTAGAGAAATTTCTGTCTCGCTATTGAAGGCAGAGACTAACTTTACTGTAACTAAGGCTGTACCTGGCACTCACTTCTGCTCCGGGGGGAATCAGAAAAGCAACTGAAGGTAGCGACAGTTTCACAGGACTGAGCGCAAAATGTGATATGAAACACTTTTAGAAGGAGCTGAGGTCTCAGAGCCAGGCACGTCAATTCTCAGCCTGAACCAGAGTGTCCTAACTCATCTGTCCAGGGGCTGTGAAACATAAATTCTTGTTCTTCACTCCTAATCATTGGGGTGGTTTGGTTGTAGCAAAGACTGATGAATAGGAATGTTTACTACTTTGCACAGTTAAGAATACACACACACACACACACACACACACACACACACACACACACACTATGGTCCCTGGTGTCCTTGAAGGCCATGTAAAACCATTTTTAAAATAAAAGTCAAAACAACCTTTAAAAAGTACCACTCATAAATTATAATACTATGAATAGATTTTTATTTATTATTGCACTTGGTGACCTTTTACAGACAGTGACCAACATGGTGAAAGCAGACCTAGGGAGAATCACAGTTGGGAGAACCAAGAAAATTGGCAGGATACAGAACATCCGGGTGATCTGGTGGGGTGGGGATTCCCTAAGAATCAGATGTGCTAACTTCTGGCTGGCTGAAAGCGGTGGAAAGTCCTTAATTGCAGCAGGAATGGTCTCCCTGACTTAATTACACACTAGGGAAACAGATCCAAAGGCAAGTGGCTGCTCTTTGGGCAGAGCAGCAAATTTCATATGATAACTGCATGAGATTATTTATAGTAGAGTTGCAGACAAACTGGAGAATGTGTTAAGGAGAAAACACATATTAGCATAAGTGACTGTCTGATTTTTAGGTTAAATGAAATACACCAGTCAGAAATGATCAGTGCAAAGATCTCTCAGCTCCCCATCCGTTCCCCTGGCCAAGCACCCCCTCCAATGTTCCTTTTTCTCCTATTCTGAATGCATCAGTGTCCCAGAAATTCTGGCAGCCCTCCTAGGCCAGCTGCTGCCTCTGACCTGGACATTCCCAGCTTTCTACAAAGTCACGGGACATGCTGTATCCTGGGATTCCTCTTGTATAAGATGGGAAGGGCTTAAAACTTCATGTTCTCCACTGTCCCTGTGACTCCATCAGTCTGTCTCTGACTGATGGGTACTTTTTTACAAACTCTGGCTTTGACATCCAGCCTGTTGCTAAACTTTGGTGGGCTTGAATTCAATGTCATTCCAAGGTTATAGCTCCAGTCCTTCAGCTCCCTGACTGATCAAACAGCTCCTGGAATAATAGCAGCATTCTAATTTTCTAGAGAACAGTAAAGAGGGAGACCTTCAACGAGCATCCCTGAGAGCACATAGAATGAGTTAAATGCTTTATTTTTTTTAAACTTCAGAAGCTGAGAAGTGAGAAATGACCACATTTACTTCTCAACTGTTTGAAGCATCTCTCCAGTCTTCGAGATCCCAGACCCCTCCTAGAACCCAGAGTCCTGCTGGGTCTCTGCTAATTGTGTCTTCCTCCGAGTTGCTTGTCTCGGCATCTTAGCAGGGAGCCCGTGATTCACTCACAAATACCGTGGGCATCTCTAGAATGTGGGCACACCGTGAGTTTCCGGTCACTTCTTCTTGACTGTGCCTAATTGGAGCCTGCTTACAACTCTGTCTGGCACATGAGCTGTCAACAGAGACTGCAGAAGGGAACCCACAGACCCTGCCCACCACCTCTTCCCTTTTCTTGTTTCTATGCAGAAGAGATAGAAGCATATGCGCAGGTACTTAAGGAAAAGGGAATCAAATAAAACAAAAATAAACGAGGAGGAAAGAAAGCAAGACAAATTTCAAGTTGTCAGAAAAGGAGGAACTTCAACTTCTGGCACAGACTCAAACCTGGAAACCCAGGGAGGCTTGTCCGTCACTAAGGACCGCATAATATGTTCCCAGGGGAGGGGCTGAGGGTAGCTATTAAAATACCACACTTCTGGTGCTCTATGGGAGAGGATCCTTCTGGGACACGGGTGCCGTCTGTTTCCCTCATGGGAGTTAAAATTACAAGTGAAGGTTCGCTTTGCAAGGTAAAATGATGGGGAAAGCAGCTGGGGAGCCTTTCTTTTCCCAGCCCAGGGTTTGGAAATGCCATGTTGTATCTTTTAAACATGGTGATGGGCCAGCTTGTTAAGTGTGCTCCTGGCTGGTTTGGTGAGTGACTGGCAGGGAGCCGCCGGCAGTGGAAACTAAGTCATTTGCGGAGTATGAGGTGACCAAAGTGCCCAGAAGTAAGCTTTTGTGATGTCTTCCATCGAAACAGTTATTTCTAAAGTTATTGGCAACTGTTTCCTGTTAGGTAGATATGGCTAAGTACTGTAGTGCCCAGGGGTCTTGACAATTTGAGTGACCCCCATGGTAGAGACACCCTAATTTGACCATGTACTGTAGATTTCAATAGAAGAGATCAGTAAAGGGATTTTAAAGGTAGTTTGTATTGAGGTTTAATTTAATACAGATCAACCATTTGAAGTGAGCTGTTCAGAGTCTGAGCATATCTATATACTGGTAACCCCTACTGAGATCAGGACAGGACATTTGGATTACCCCAAAGTAGCTCCTCTTCAAAACCATAGAGCAAACTGCTTGCTGGCTTCCTCACAGGTTCATGCTAGTTGTAGCTAGCTTTCTTATATGGCTCAGGACCATCTGTCCAGGGAATGGTGCCACCCATGGTGGGCTGGGCCCTCCTCTATCAACTAATAATTAAGACAGTTTCCTACAGACATGCCCATAGGCCAGTCAAATCTGGACAATCGCTCAATTGAGAATCTCTTCTCTCATGACTCTAGGCTGTAACAAGTTGAAAATTAATGCTTACTAGGACATGGAGTTAGGGAAGAAGCAGGGACCTAGGAGTCCATATCATGGTCAGAAGCCAAGAGTAATTGTGGCAGTGGGTTAAGGTACGTAAGCCATTAAAATCTACTTGGGAATGTAAACACAGGTGCTAAGTAAATAATCATCCACTCTTAAAAATTATGATGTGGATGTCTGGAGTGAATCCATGGGAGTTGAGATCCTCATGGTGGCAACATAGGAAAGGAAAGTTGACACTAAACCTCTCAGTCCCTGATCTCTTTCAGCCCCTCACATCCCATAAGGATTCCTGTAACTGAATATAGGGGTCCTCAAATTCAACGAATAACAGCACCAAACCAAGAGCAAAAGTTTTCTGTACTCTCGTTGACAAAAATTAATTCAAAACTAAATTACTTCCTTGGTGGTATAACAAAATACTAAACAAAAGCAACTGAAGGAAGGGTTTGGGGTCATAATTTGAGGGTTCCATCCATCACAGATAGGAAATTATGGTGGCAGGAGCTTGAGGCAGGTGGATAGTATTGCATCCAGAGTCAGGAAGCAGAGCAAAAGGGATGCTCATTCTCAGCTCTCTTTTGCTTTATTATTATTATTATTATTATTATTATTATTATTATTTATTTTGAGATCCTAACCCATACCATCCACGTAGGGGAACTCCCCACCTCTATTAACCCAGTTTAGAAAATCCCTCACAGTCACATCTATGGGTTCATCTCCATGGTGATTCTTGTCAAGCTGGCAATAAATACTAACCATCACAGTTTCCACTCTGGTCAGCCTGAGAGCTTTAACACAGCCCTTTGAAGCTACAGGTTTCCAGCCTTTCCCCCACAGGCTCAGAAGTCACTCAGTCGATTTCAGATTTTCCTGTAGTCTTTAAGAATCCCAGCCCTGTTTAAAAGTCCAAAGTCTGAGCTGGTGAGATAGCTGAGTAGGTAAAAGTGCTTTCCACTCAAGCCTGGAAGCTTGAGTTCAGTCCCAGAAGCCTTGTAAAAGTGGACAGAACCAACTCCATGAAACTGTCTTTCTCTAACTTCCATGCGCACACGCGTGTGCACACACAGACACACACACACTCATACATACTCTCTCTCTCTTTCTCTGTCACACACACACACACACACACACACACACATACACACACACACGCACACACACACACGAAGTTTTAACTATTTCAATGTCTAAGGTCCAGAGTCTCTTCTGAGAGCACAAGAGTCTCTGCAGTCTCGGAATTATGAGATCCTATAAAAATCAAATCCAAGCTGCATAATGCCACTATTCAATGGTATCGATTAAAATCTTATTCCAAAATAGAAATCTGGGGACATAGCTAGGACTGGCAGGATTAAAGGACGAACAAAACCCAGCAGGGAATATACAAAATTCCACAGGTCCACACCTGGCACCTCAGGATCCTAATGGAGTCACCTAGGTAGTTCGGCCCCCACAGCTCCGCCTTCTGCAGCATACAGCTCCCTCTTGGGTCTGTTTTACCCACGGCTACAGTTTTCTTCGGTGGCCATCACGCAGTTCTGGCATCTCCAACATCCTCGAGTCTCCATTGCAACTTAAACCTCACCTTTCCAACTTCAAGCAGTAGCAGCCAGGACCTCTTTGAAAGGACTCAGACTGCCCCACTGTGTGGCCTCGGCAACTCTCTGGAATATAGTAGCTTTTCACGCCTGCAAAAGGAGTACCAAGTGGATCATGACGCCAAGATCTGCTGCCAACCGAGGTTAGAGCCCAATCCCTTCAGACTATAGGAACTATGGTTTTACTTTTCTTTTTTGGTTTTTGCATACTGGTCTTGGGGAAATACTGTTCTAGGAGGTTGTTTGTGAGCAGGGAACTCCTTCAGTAGGATTCTGCATGGAGTTTCTCTCCTTTCAAATGAATTTCCATTTCATGAGTTGGGTCTTGTTATCAGGACGCCTTTGTTCTTCCGATGCTGAGAACAGAGTGGCTCGTTAATGGCATTGATCTCATTAACACTTAGAGTTGCCTTTGAACCTGTCTTGCCTGTAAGGTTAAGTTCACCGACACGCTTTTCCTTGCCAAATTGCCCCGTTTTTAAAGTGTTCGACTCCACAGTTCGCTCCATTTTTGTTTCTATCTGAAACTATGATCTTAGTTGACTGAATCTAGAAAACTTTTCCCATTTGTGCTCATAGGTTCATTTCCAGGGCGATGGGTCCTGCCAAGCTGACACTCAGGATAAACCATCACAAAAAATAGGCATATGATGAATCCAGGATGCTTCTGGCAGTAGTCACCGTACTGTACCACATACCTTCGCCATGGCCTTGGTTCGGAACACAAAGGTGTGTACTTTGTTCTGCGTGTGGCGTCGTGCCAGGCAGCCCTAGTGAATGCTTCCTGGTGCAGCTCCATTCAGCTATGACTCTGGGTTGTGATTTCAGTGCTCCTATTGCACACGTTAAGTATTTTCCCTTTACTGAATCATAATGGCTTAACTGCGGGAAGCAGAGACCTTTAGTGTATCCCTACATACACGTCTCAGCATGTAAGAATAAAATAAGTATATCCTTGGATAGTATTGTATTCAAATGTTTTATTTTAGAATTGGCTGCTTGGGGCTGGAGAGATGGCCCAGTGCTTAGGAGATATGGCTCTTCTAGAGGATCTGACTTGATTCCCAGAACAAACAGGGCAGCTGACTGCTGCCTATAATGTCAGGGAATGAGATGCCCTTTCCTCACCCCCATGGACACTGTACATACCTGGTGCACATACATACATGCAGACAAAAATATCCATGCACATAAAATAAAAAAATTAAAAACAACAACAAAAACATACTAGTAGGCAGATGCTGCTTGTTCGTTCCTAGACACCCAGACCGGAAATAATCACACAGAAACTGTATTAATTAAAACACTGCTTGGCCTTTTAGCTTAGGCTTCTCATTAGCTAACTCTTACACTTAAATTAACCCATTTCTATTATTCTGTGTTTTGCCACAAGGCTGTGGCTTACCAGGTAATGTTGTGGTATCTGTCTCCTTTGGCATCTCTCTGACTCCACCTTCTTTCTCCCAGAATTCAGTTTAGTTTTCCCACATAGCTCTATTCTGCCCTGTCTTAGGCCCAAGCAGCTTCTTTATTCATTAGCCAATAAAAGCAACACATACACAGAAGGACTTCCCACACCACATACCTTTAAAGAAATAAAAATTAATTTCTGTTTCAGTTAGTTACTTAAGGTTTATTTTAAAAATCATGACATGAATTTTAGGATGGAATTAGAACAGAATTTCCAACCATTTTCAGAATGGCCCTAACAAAGCTTCTGATATTTCTGCTCGCTTGTGGTATATATTTATAGGAGGCAAAGTTCTCAGCACTCATGATAATAAAATGAAAATATTTACTTGGAAAGCTGTTGAAGATGCTTTGTGACTTTTCAGTATGATTTTGAGGCCCAACTCTACCTACCAAATAAACAAACGACAACAAAAACCCTCATTTTGAAATCATTTGGACGTACAGAAAAGTTGCACAAATAATACAAAAAGTTCTTATATACCCTTTGTCCGACTTCCCTTGACAGTGTGCCTTACATGACTGTAATATAGTGATTGGAATGGAGACACAAATATTGACATTGTTAAATATCTCTGGCTTGTTCAGGTCAACAGAGTTTAATAGCACGAAGAGCAGCTGAACAGCTCTCAGAACCAGAAGGACTCCAGATCACTGCTCTACACCCCAGCAGCCTGCTTTTAGGTACTGAAAACAGGTACAGAAACAATTTGATTGGTTAGAACCCCACATGTGAATATAGTCTTTTTAATGGCTGCTTCTGATAGTCTGAAGCTTGGCTACTGTGATTGACTGAGACTCACCTGTCCATTCTAATAGAGTGTTGACAAAGCCTTCTTCTCATGTTCTGCTAGGTTACAGTTCATCAAGACCCAAAGGAAAGACCTCTTTGGGCTAAAATTAACTCAACATCTTGATGCTCAACTGCAGATATTTTTAAATTCCTCTGTATTTACCCCATTAGTGTTTTCTTTGTGTTCCAAGATCTAACGTAGGGCTTACAGTCCCCCACTGAGTTATGCATCTTTGTTTTTCTCTAATCTGTGACAGTCTGTTAGTCTTCACTTGTCTTTCCTACTGAAAGATGATATGAAATATGTCACTTTTGCAAAATGCTCTTCAGTTGTCAATTTTTTATCTTATTTTCCATAAATAAATCAATGCTATGAATTTTTGTCGGAAAGGGTGATGTTATATCCTCAGTGCATGTTGTTAGTAGAGTCAACACTGACCACTCACCAGATAACAATCTACCAGAACAAGGTAGGAAAGTGCGGGCTTACACAGCAGGAGGCAAGTGTCCAGTGACAATGATGGCCACACACCATAGATATCAATTCACTAAAACTAACTAAGTTGATATCCAGATTACAATGATGCCGCACAGCCCCAGTCTCCATGGCTCTGAAGGTCATTTATCTGGTATCAGAGCCAGTGTCTGGGCATCAGCATCCACCCTGTAGGATTTAGGGAAGTCACTGGAATGACAGGGTGCCAGGAGGGAATCTGGAGACTGTAAAGAGAAGGCTATTGTTTGAAGTCCCTAGATGAGCCCTGGTCACTGACACCTCTGTCCTGGGTTCACAGGACCTCTCTCCGTCGTTTTCTCCAGAGGTGGTCTGGCTGGAAGCATTGGAGCCCTGAGAGATGCAGTTCTGCATGCTCCTTCCTTTATGCTACTGTTTGTTTTAGGAAGCAGTAGGCAGAGTCTTCTCAGCTACTAACCCTTGAGTGAGAGGTCCTTAGTGACTTAGCACGGAAAGCAGTGGAGAGAACCACAGCCTGGCACGCCTCCTCAGGCTCAACTCCACAGCGTGACGATTGGGGAACACTGAGACTTATAAAACAACAGTGAGCTCTGGAAAATGTGGAGAACACATCCTCTCATTTATAATGTAGGATAACAATAATGTGTTATCCTGACTCACAAAGGGCGTCCAAACCCATCCGACTTTATTTTTACTGCATTGGATTACATCTCTAGCTACTTAGTTGGCCTTTTTGCAGGAAAAACTCTGCCTTTGCTACATCCTCGCAAGGAACCCTGAGAGTTTGGGTTTGGACTCTAGAATTGGACTCCTGAGAAAAAGTGCAGTGCGTGGATCTCCGTGGTGCCAAAGCCACAGCAGCCATATGGTTCTCTTTGAAATGGCACTGGTAGAAAACTGTCTAATGACTCAGCCGTATTTAGCCTCCCACTCTCAAAATGCTTGCACACCTTGGTAAGTTACTGAAGGAAGTACGAACGCAGAATGTCGGCAGTTTGGAGCAGGCATCCAGCCGGGATGATGGGGACTTGATGGTTGACAGTGAACAAGGATAGATTTCCCTTCTGGTCGCGTAACTGTGAGCAGCCTTTCCAAGCAAAAGGAAATCCCTGGTTTCAAAGCAAACAAAGCTGTTATAGAAAACATCTTTAGCATGACAGAGTTTGAGTGGAGGATGACTCCTCCAAAATTGGAACGAAACAACCTGCAAGTCTAGGACTTTACTGCCTCGTCTGCAAATCTGCGAGAATGTGTATGTCCAGATGCCTGGAGAGGCCACATGTGATCGCCAGGTGACTGACGCCAGAAGCACACAGTGGGGGCGTTTTGAAGACTACACGCTGGGTGTGAATCCACACTTGGGTACCTCTGTGGGTCTGCTTGCAGCCCACCCTGTAGCCCACTGTAGATGTCTGTGCTCTGTTTTCCCAGAGCTGACACGAACATATTCAGTAAGTAGCACCTACCAGCGTTCCTGAAGGCCTTCCGAGTGGAATGCCTGCCGCTGGGCATCGTGACCTTCTGCTCACTCTGGGCCAAAAACTTCCCAGGAAAACACAAATGATAATTCACGCTCTTAAGCTTTTCAAACAAGGGACCCAAAGATTTTATTTAGCCAAATGAGGCGATATTTTTTGTATAACTCTCTCCTTAGAAGCCAGCCTGAACTCCTAAACATCACCTTCTAAAAATAACGACTTTGAATGCTGTATGCAGATAGGGTTCACGACACAAAACGGAGCCATAGAACCACTGCAAAAGCACAGATGAAGCGGGCGCTCCCGCCTGTTGTTTGGTGGATGTCACACTTCTGTCAGATGGAACTTAACACGCTATGACATACTTTGCTGTGTCCTCATGCACATGAAACTCTCATGCTAGAGACAGTCTCAGGTAAAAGGGTGCTGTTCTAATTAAAACTTCTTCCAGCCAGACATGGTGGCTCATGCCTGTAACCCAACACTCAGATGGCTGCCCAAGAGAACTGCAAGTTCAAGGCCAGCCTGGGCTACAGAGCATCCCTTGTCTCAAAAGAATTGCAATGCTTGGCATTTCTTGGCTTAAAGCTGTAGCACTTTAGTCTTGGTCTCTGTTGTCACCTTGTGTGCGTCTTTCTCTTCTTAAGAGCATCAGTCGTATTGGGTTAGGGACTGTCACCATTCCCGAATGACCTCATTGTATGTGACAGCCCTATTTCCAAACAAGGGCACATTCTATTAGGACTTCTGCAAAAATTTTTTAGGGAACATGGCTCAAAGCATGCATCATCTACTTGCAAACACCTGTTTAGCAAAAACAAATAGAGCTTAAGATTTGCCATACATAGGGAGTTGGGGAAATAAAACCGTCCATGGCAGATATATGATAAACAATATGAGTCCATAAAGTTGTGCGTTTCTATCTGCGCCCTGCCCCCCCACACACTGCCCTTGTATACTGAATACACAATGAAGTTTGTCGCCTCAACTATTGGACCAGCGCATGCTCTTCTCTACATAATGCTGCATTGCACTTTCGTTTCTTCTCAGAAACTCTTACTGTACCAAGAGTCAAGTCCTTCCCAAAGGCTATCATCTGGCTGTTTGACTTTCTAAGAGATAGGAGACTTTTCTGCTAAAAGTCACTAAAAATAATCCAGCAATCCTGCTCTGTCTCAATAAACCCAGGGTGTCTTCACCTGTTGTGACACACTCACCCACCCTGGTCTTTGATGACAGTCAGAATTACTGTATTATGCTCTTGGTTTCATTTTTTTTTTCTAGTTTACACAGGTGCATGAGCGAGGGTACAAACTTATTCCAGACAATCAGCCTAGGGCAGTCCCCCCCAAACCTGAATTAACCAAGTGAAACCTGACCAGGTACCCGTACAGAGGTGGACTTGGCACAATGGAAGCAGCTTCTTCCCTTGAACGTCTCCCTTTGTTCTCAGTCTGTCACCTCGGCAGTACCAGGCAATGCCCCGCCCCTCCCTGGATTTTAATCTCCTCTCCTTTTCAGTATAGCATACCACCGCAATTTCTTTCTTTTCCCTTTGACGTCTTTACTTCCTGTCTTAGCCATCCAGTGCACGATCTGGTCTGAACACACACGTCCAAAGTTCCCCATGCTAACTAGCATTATTACAATGGCACGCCTTTATCCTTGTTTCCTCTTTTTTTTTTTTTTTGGTTTCAGTTACTCATGGCCAACCGAAGGCCAGGCATATCAAATAGAAAATTCCGGAAGTACATGCAAGTTTTATTTGTGTGCCGTTCTGAGTGGGGCAGTGAAGTCGACCCATTGTGGCTTTGTTTAGCCCGTGGTGTGACCTGTTTCTTGAAGGTGTATCCGTGTCATGTGCATGGATACACTGGTCACTTTGCCACATCTAAGTTATCAGACAGACTACAAGGTATTGGCATGGCTATCTCAGGGCTCATGTTCAAGTAGCCCTCGTTTCATTTCATAATAGCCCCAACGCACAGGAGTAGTGCTGCTGATAATTCAGATACGCCACAGAGAAGGTAAAAAGGGATGCTTTTCAATAAAAAAAAGTGTACTTTCTTGATTTAGTAAGGAAGGAGCAAAATAAAGTATCTTGAGGTTGCTATGGCTTTCCTTATGAAAGAATTTGTTCTTGAAATTGTGAAGGAGGAAAAAAAGAAAATTGTGCTATCTACACTCAAACCAGCCTTATATAAGGAAAGGAAAAAGCATGGAGCTGTGTACAGTGTTACCATCAATCATTTTGGCTTCCACTGGGAACCCTGGAACAGATCCCAGTAGGTTACTGGGATATTATATGTGTGTGTGTAGCACCGTGTTTCCTCCCTTCCTTCACCATGGCTCCTGATCCATTGTTATCACCTTGGTCATGTGACTTAACCTGGGTCTTGGGATGGGAGGAGGTGCTTCTAGATAGTTTATTTCTGTGCAAGGGTTTACAAATTTAAAAAAAAAATAAAAAAGAGCTTATGTGATTGACTCTGTATCTCCTCTTATTCTGCCCCTCCACAGTGATGAGACTATGCCCCAGTGGCTTGCAGCCAGGAACAGACTAGGGGACAGCAGAACAGTGCCCGGTCCACAGGAGATGTGGCGTGCGGCGTGTTGGGAAAAGCCACTAAGACTTGCCACTGGTATGTAATGCGACGAAGCTACAGCAAACACAACCAACCCCACTCCAGTCTACCATGGCTGTGCCTAGGAACCAAGCAGTTCATATTTGTATCTCTAAACCTTGCTGATGCCTCCTCCTCAGTGGGTTTAAAAATTAACCCATTAAGGCTCTGCATTTTTTTCCTATGAAGTTTCTCCCTTTGACTTCCCTGTTTCTATGAATATGACCTTGATCCCAGAAGCAATGTGGACTTTAAACCCCGGAATCAGCTTCCAGTTTCCCTCTTTGTTTTACTAGCTCTACATTTAGTTAGCTGCCAACTAGAAGCTTCTGTCCTGAATAGCTACTCAGCATGGCTCTGTAGGGCTGTCTGTCTGTAGGGCTTAGGGAGGATTAAAGCAGCAAGCCCACCACCAAGAAGCTTCCGGTCTCATCTGGGGATAATGTCATAAAGGTGATTTCAGTTCAACAGAATTCAGGCAGTGATAAAATTATCTTGGCTATGGAGGGGAGGGACGTTTGACCTAGCCTGGGCATTCGCAGAGATGGCCCTGCGGGCACCTTAATCTGGATGAACTTCCTGGTTATGTCGTTCCTCACTTCACCCCTGTCCACAGCTCACCATTCCTCAGCCTTCACCTCCTCAGTGTGACTTTGATGCCACAGAACGTCAGACTATCTGTACGACCGACCCTCTCAGTCCTCCACCGCTGGAAAATCCCCAGCCCTTTGCTGCTGTCCTGGGGCACCGTGACCTTGAATACATCACTTCTCCTTCTCAAAGCCTAGCTACCAGAACCCTCCCAGTCACCCGCAAGCTGGTCTTTGCTGTCTCTCAGCCCTGTTCTTAAACACACTGGACAGCTCACTTTTCAGACTTATATGGCTATAATGTCATTCACCAGGAGAATTCATTCCCCATCTCAAGACGGAAGCACTTTGTGTTGTATTTTATTTCTAAGTGAGTATGAGATGAACACAATTATCTTTCTCAAGATTAAAAAAAAAATGCCTGTATGTACAACCATAATTAAGCTTTTCTAGAGCTTTGTAGAAACGCAGCCATCTTTTTCCTGCTTGGTCTTATTGGAAGGCAGGACATTTCATCTTGCCTATACCTTCATTATCTCAAACAAGACATGGAAGGGTTGGAAGAGAGGAAAGACTCATGCCTCTTGCGTGTATTTCTCAAAGGCCCCGTAAAGCTTTAAGGTCAGCGTGTTCATTGGATGGTCATATCACCCATGGGGAAGTGGTGTTCGAAGCAGGAAGGTGGTACAAGGGCTGAGAAGGAACACTGGTCTCTACCCGTGTTTCTAAACCTTTGTTTCAGACCGCACCAGCCCTGAATCCTTCCTTTTTACAAAACATGGATTACAGATTGGCGGAGTCAGTGTCTATAAAGCCAAGACGCACAATGGTTGACGCACTGCCAGCATGGCTGAACTTAAGTGGTATTTTAATTAACAAGTAGACATGAAGAGTCTTTAAGAATAAAATCAGAACCAAGTGAAACAGAGAGTTACCCCTGGGCTGTTGGCTTTCTTGTGGGACCTAGAAAAGAAAGACTTGCAGAAGCAATTTATAGTCATTCAGTGTGTGGAGACATAAGCACCCTAAGGCCCAGATGCTGCTCACAGGACCAGGATCCTGCAAAGAGAAGGTCCGATTCCAAGCGGGCATCATCAACCCAGGGCATATGACAAAGCAGTAGCATGCACGAGAAGCCTGAACGGACTCCATGTTTTCTCTATTCTGGATTATTCTTGGGGAAGGAGCACAAACGCGAGAGTGTGCCTCTACCCAGCCGCGTTTGCTTCACTACAGCGGTGCTGTAATTTCCTTTTCACACCTGTATTTAAATGAGACACGAGCAAAAATCAAGTATCACTGTCCTAAGCCTCGGCTCACACTTAATGAAAAAGCCAGTGTGAATTATTTATGGAATGTCATACTTCGGGTTTTAAATTCAATATATTGTGATACATATGCTACATAATTTAAGAGGTGGACAGATTACAATATGGCACCTGCCCATGCTTCTCCATGCTGTCCTTTTTGCTGTCTGGGATAAGACTCAACACATCTCAATACTTTAGCAGAGACCCTCTAATTCTTTCCCTTAAAATGAAGCCGAACCGGAGCCCTACGAGGGGAAGCAAAGCATTTGGCTTCGCACCGCACTCATATGGCAAATGATTTAACAGTCCCGCTCTCGGCTTCAGTATTCCCTGAAACATGCTGTGCGCAGAGGGATCGGATGCAGGAATAGAAAACCTTCCCAGCCAGCTTTACTCCTGCCTTTGCTGTCTTTGGGTCACCGCTGCTGGTGTGTTAAAGTTTTTCATTTGCACTTACCCCCAGTCTGTCCCCCTCTGTGGGCCGGAACCCACGCTGACTGTCTGGCCGGCTGCTTTGCTCCTTCGCTTTCCTCTGTTTTCTTTCCCATTAGTAATTATTTATTAGTCTCTGAGGTGCAGCCCAGGATTGTTCCCGGTATTTCTCCTACTTCCTCCAGCCCATTTGGTCACAGCTGAGCGTTCGGAGGGGGAAAGTAGGCTTTGGCATGGCCGGTTATGTGGGTCTGGAAAGGTTCGCTGGAAAAGCTATACAATTACAGATTCCCTGGCATGGTCTTCTCTTAGCCTCTTGCCAGGAGGGAGTGATTGAAGAGGAAGTGCGGTCCTATGCTTAGAACAAACCAGGGTAGGGAAGTCTGGCCCAAGCTCTGTCTCCTGGCTTCCCCCACTTACTCCAAGTCTTAAAACCCTTAGGCAACTGCCTTTCACCTTCCCCAAGGCAAGGCACCTTTGGTAACAGACACCCTCTCACCTGGCTTACACAAGTGGAAAACAGAAAACAGCCCATTGAGCTTGTGAGGAGATCAAAAACTGAAACTTTTATTGTGTTTTGACATGCTGAGGTCAGAGGACCATTTTATCATTAGGAGGAGATGGTTTGCTCTTCCTCTGAGCATGGGCACAGAACTGAGGTCCCTGGGAACAGCTTATAGTGACTCTTAGCTCTTTCATCTGCAATCAAGCCACCTAGTTTGAGATCAGTGCTTACAGAAACTGAATTGGCACAGTCTTTCCTGGTGATCGGGTTAAATGCCGATTTTCATTCTGGAGCCTGAGCCAAGGTCAGGGCCTGCGTGTCTAACAAGCTTGCAGGTGCTGCCATGCCCCTGGCATTCCGGGCACATCAAGCAGGTGCCGGGCCTCTTTCCAGCCCACCTCATCCGTGCTCTTCTCTTTGGACACTCTTCCCACTCTCCCGGTCAAGTCATCGCTTCTGTGTGCCACTGTCACGGGTTCTGGTAGAGTTTTACGGCTTAAAGCAACCGCTTCACTCTTGCGTGAAAATACCTCATCCTTGCTTACATTTCTATGCCACCATGTGTTTTTCCTTGCCATTGTCACTTATGATCTGATCCATCTCAGGCACTGTGGATACTGGCTCCTGAGCCCGGGTTCTCACTGCCAGCCCACACCTTGTCGTTGGTCCAGGAGGTCCAGAGTCAGAGCCCCCAACATTAGCTGTACTTACAGATCTATTTTTCCTATGTTGGAGAAGTGGAAATGAACCCCGGCTCCCCTGCACAGCAGGTGCTACTCCAAGAGCCAGTCCTAGACTTGGCTGCTCCCCAGAACTGCTCTGTGTCTGAGAACTTAAACCTTGCTATCCTATGCCATGACCTCGTGTCCTCACGCATCCCTCTGCTCTCCCTAGGGTGACCCTTGTCTTCTGGGGCCTCCATGTTTTTGAGACGCCTCAACCTTTACAAATGTAGCCGGACACTTTGGTACGAGTCTTGAACCATTGACAGGCACGTGTGGTCATTTTTAGCTTTTGTTCTTTTTTTCATGGCTTCTACACCATCACCAGCATAGGCCCTTATTTTCAGGGCACCTAGGAAACTAAACAAAGAGAGAAAGATTCACCAGCTGTGCCAAGGGGTGCCAGCACGAACCCAGTCTCCTCATCTTTGCCGGGCCTTTGCACAGCCTGGCCATCCACTCAACTGCTAAATTCCCGAGTCCTTTATCTGGGCTTTGGCTCCCTCCTCAAAGCTGTGGCTTAAGTAACAGCCCTGGATATTCACACCCCTTCCAACTCGGCAAATACTCACTTGCAGTAAAGTTAGAGACGTCTTCCAAGGCGATAATAATACTACTAATAATACCCATTTCAGGGGGCTGTCGCCAGGATTTAACGTTCCAACTTGTGGAGCATTTACCACGGCAATGAAGACACATGCAGGGCATGGTGGCATCAGGCAAAGAATGTATTATTATTATGAAGTCAGCCTTAAAAGCAAATACCCCCAAAGAGGCCCAGGAAGTGAAGCATGCCGTTCGGAACACAGTGATGTGGGCATCACGGTAAGTTTATCTCCACCCACACCCATCTTTACTTGCTTCTGTTCCTACGTTCTGTTCTTATTGGTGAGATGTCCTGCCGTCGGTTAAAGCCACACCCAATCACGCACATGCTGGCTGCCTCTCTCTGCTCCTCATTCCTTCCAGGCTCATATTGGTTTGCCCCATCAAATTACTTCATCCTCACTCTGTCCCTGGCACCTTGAGGCACAGCGAGTTATCCTGAGTGACCCCTCAGCCTGGTCTCCCACAGTCTTCCTGCCTCATGTATTTGGGGGCTTCCGTACATTTTACACGCTCTGCCATTTTACCAGAGTCTGGCCTACATGCAGTGTCTTTCACGGCTGTGTAGTCTGGTACATTCGGACTTCAGGGTACAGACTCAGATTGAATGTCCTCCACAGAGGCTCCCCTGGCAGTCCTGATTCCAGGCATCCACACCCGCGTTTGACTCCAGCAACGTCATCCATTTCCATTTCCTGTCTGTTATCTGGACACCGGGTGTCTTCCTTGTAGACTGGGTACTCCTTGAGGGCGAAGACCTGGCTTTATTTGTGTTCCAGTTCCCGAGCAACTAGAAAAGCGCTTGAAACAGTGAGATTAAGAAAGAAATAAGTGAATGGCTGAGTAACGCTCACTCACTAAACAAATATCATCACACCTGCTGCTCTGGTTTCAAATGGCTTAGCTGAAGAAGGCTCTTCACCTTGGCGTGTTGCGGGGAGGCAGATAGACATGTTTCATATAGTCAGCTTTTAAAGCTTACACTCATAATAATAGTAATAACCGTACAATTCTGACCTAACGCTGACTACGGACCACAGTGATTCACACACACCTTGCTACTGAACCCTATGACAGCACTCGAAGACAATATCATTATCGTAATTCCAGAGGCGAGCCGAGGATCAGAGAGGTCATGCACCTAACCGAGTGGTTGCACAGCTAGCTCTCAAAACTTAGCCAGTTTGCCTGGAGGTTGCAAGTTCTCCTTCTAGTCTTTGGTGACTCGTTCCCAGATCCCGACCTCTTCTCCCTTGTCGCAAACAGGGCTTTTCCTTGGAGACTGCAAATTCAGCACCTTCCTTCCGTCACTGGAGCGCGGTTACCACAGTGACATTCTGTTCTGGAGACACCCATTTCATCCCCGGTGTGTAATGATTATTTCTATGAAGCCCAAGGGTTTGGAGATTTCAGTTCTTAGTAACCATGAAGCAATGAAGCGCCACTTAGCAGTGTTTACCTTGTGTAATTAGGTCTCTCCAGAAGCTGGGCCTTCTGTGGCCTGTTTTCACTGGAGCATGGCTTTGAGGTGGTTGGGCATGGTGACTTCTGGTTGGTCATCTCCTTTCTGACACCTTAGTGTATCGTGAGTGATGGACAGCCACCTTGGACAAGGAGTGAGTGTAGAGTCAGAGCCAAGCAGATTAGGAAGCCAAGCAGATGGGACCTAATGTGTGTGGTCTTCCAAGGAAGCCCATGAGGTATCAGGCCAAGTGAATGGCGTCTCCTCCACCTCAAGACGAGGCTTACTGTATCACACATCTTCTAGAGGCTGTCCAAAAGTAAATCTGGATTTAAGAGGAAAGTAGGGTAAAAGGACTTTTATCAAAGGTTTATTTGATCATTCTCATTGCCCTCCAACATCAGGTATATGGGATGACATCTTTATATACAGGATTGCTGTAGGATTTTATTTTTTTGAAGTCTTATTATTTTTTATACTTGAGTTGTTAGATTAATAATAACTATCAGAGTTTGTTGTTGTTTTGTTTTGCTCTGTAAGACTTTCACTATTACCAGGCTTTCTCTGATCTCTAACTTACAGTGTTGCGGTCCATGTTGTTAGTGAAATAATCCTTCAGCTAATAACCCCTAAACCTTAATTTTACTTCCTGTTTTACCCACCCTTAAAGTTTGCACTCAACTGCCACAGTATCACTCAATCAAATTGAGAAAAGATGTGTTTCCCCTAAATAGGAAAATATGCGTGTGTGTGTGTGTGTGTGTGTGTGTGTGTGTGTGTGTGTGTGTGTGTGTATAATAAAACCTGAGCACAGAAAGGATTGGGATCACTTTCAATTGTCTGAACATACTTTTGGAGGTCAAATTACCCTTTGAATGTATATAATTTTTGTACATACTTGCTAGAAATGTTACAAGTGGATCTTACAGTTGCTAGTTTGTAAAAGTCTCGTTAAAGGATGGAATCATACCATGAAATTTTATATGTCCTCCCACAGGGCTATTTTATCTTGGAGAAATAACCTTCAGTTTGTTAAAGGCCAAGTGCTTTGAGGATGCAACTGAGAGCGTTTTGATTTATAATTCATTTTTAAACCTTTGACTCCATCCCTCTCACTTCACCAAGTGGTACTGCCTTTGTTGGCTTACCTTAGGGTACTAGCCCCTTCTGAGGGGTATTCAAAACAGGCTACTTAGACCCCAGTACACAAAGCTCTCCTACACTCTGCAGCCAGGGAAGACAGCCTAGAGATCTCAGAGATCTATATCCTGCTGACAGTGAGACAGCCTGGAACTCACGGAGATCCCCAACAACGCGGAGCTCACATTTCCCTCTTGGGCTGTGTTTAGGGAGGAGAGGCTGGAGGGAAGGAGGAAGTGATGGGGAACAAGCAACTCCAGATCACGGCATTCCTGGAAGCTTGTCTCCCTTATATGCTCTGATAAGGGCTGATATTTGAATTAGAGCTGAAAAGGGCTCCTTTCTTTCTCCACACAGAGATAAACCCATTTTTCAGTGTAAATTGGGCCCCTTTTCCAGTGTTATGTTTCCATATGAGGTTAAAATATTCCCATTGTACCATTATCAATGCTTGTGGAGGTTATCAAAAAAATAGTCTATTGCCCTGAGTGAAATTATACAGCGAATGAGAACACAGAAATCAAATGTATGGTCCTTTTTAAGTTCTCTTCCATACATGTGGGGGACAATAAAGGTGGCCCAGGAAGGAGGAGGATGAGGTCAAGTTCTCTGGGAGAAGTCACGAATGTATCAAGTTAACCTGCCTGATACCTTATCAGTCAGTTTTGAGGAATCAACTGAGTTAACATTCTTGCTGCCTACAAATCATTAAGTCATACACTGTGGTCACAGAAGTCTCTCGGGGACATGAGGTATGACTGGAATGTGAGGAAGTGTCCGATTAGGAGGACTTTTCCCAACAGAAGTGTGTGAGCAGTTCCCTGGGGACTTTAGCCTGTTCTAACCTGAGTAAAGTCCCTTCAGTTAGATTAAAACTATCTCTCATCCCTAACGTATTCACCGTTTGATGACTGACCCGGGTCCTGATGGAATCCACTAAATACCACAAAGAGTAAACATGCATAGGATGCCAACTCCTCTGCCATACCATGGCCATAGCATACAACACACACCAAGGGTGCTCGATTGAACGAGGGTTTGTTCTTCATGGATGCAGGAAGACGGTCTCGTGGGCAATCTACTTCCATGTCCCTCCCTCTATTATGGGATCCTGTTTTAGGAGTTGAATGAATGCTTACATGTTACTTTTGCTTCAACTTCCCCACAAATTCAATACAAAGGAGGAAGTTACCCATAGCTACCAGAAACAGGTCAAAACTAAGAAGCCCTGCAAGGAGCCCAGGCAGATATACAGAAAACTTCTTTCACCAGTTCAAAACAAACTTATCTTGGGGCTCCTATAAAACAAAGACACAATAAATTCTTATTGGATATTTAAGCATTTTCCTATCTACCAAAGATAAATTCTCTGATTATTAATATAGATAGATAGATAGATAGATAGATAGATAGATAGATAGATAGATAGATATAGAGATAGAGATAGAGATCTAGGTATCACAGTTACATATAAAACTCTGAAAACTGTACCTTTTTATATTTGAAGTCAGAGCTACACTATATACAGTGGATTGTCCCAGAGACCAGCAGAGCATGGCACAGCTCCCTGCCCCTGAAGGAGTGGGGGTTCTGCCTCTCGGTGGTGCTTTGGGGAGGTGTGATGGTATAAAGATTGACAAAGGCACTACTGTAAGGACACAATTGAAGTACAACCCTAGATATTTCTAGAAATAACCCTATTTCTCTGCAAGTTGTAACTCTGCCTTTATCACTTTGTTCCTTCAGGTGACTACCGAATGCCTTCCCAAAAGCTTCCTTCTTGTCTGCCTAGTAGTGGGCATTGCTGGCCTCTCTGCTGTTCCCAGAGTACGGGGTAAACAGCTGGTTATATGGACAACATAGGCTACGTGAGATCCCTGGGTGAGCAACCATTTTACAGGGGCACTTGTCCTTGCTCTGATGGGAGTAGAGGCACCTGTGAGATGTCTTTTCTGTAGAAAAGAGGGTGGGGTGGATGGCATGTCCTCCTTCAGCATTGTGCCTGTGTCTAAAACTTTCCTCTTTTACATTGCTAATTTTTCTGGTCTTCTCTCCAAACATCTGTATCTGGGAAAACCTGGGGAAATCTTTTAACCCAGAAAGTTTACCATTATGGCACTTTCCTGCCTAAATCTCCTACTTCCAAGCCCCCCCTCCTCCATGAGCATAGTAGAGAGGCTTCCATCTTGAATTCAATTCAAGGCCCCCCATTCAGACACTATTTCAATTACCTATGGCTGTGCACAGTGTGCCACCTTTAGAACACAGTACCTTGAAACAACAATCATTTCTTTGTTCACGATCTCCTGTGTCAGGAACTTGGGCAGGGAAGAGTGACTAGTCTACTTCATGGAGGGTGGCTGAACGAGCCTCATGAAACTCTACTGGTTTGCTGGCTTGGGCTGGTCTGGGCTGGTCTAGGCTGGTCTGGGCTGGGCTGGGCTGGGCTGGGCTAGGCTAGGCTAGGCTGATGGTCCATGGAGACCTGATCTTGGTTCTCTTGGTCTGAAGGGACATCTTGATTTTCCTCCTTATGGCCTTTCTTAGAGGTCTCTTCTCCTTCAGATGCCTCTCACCAGATAGCTTCTCTTTCTTTATCGAGACAGCCTGAGTTTTTATAATTCACTGTCTTGGAGTAGGAACAAGGGTTAAAATGTAAGTTATAGAAGACTCTATAATATTTGGAGGGATATCAAGAAGGACCTAGGGGGAGAGGTAGAGGTGACAAAAACAAAATATGTTGTATGAATGTATGATGTTATCAAAGAATTAATACAAATATTATATTAAAAAACATGTTATAAGCGATCTCTGCAGGGGCTGTTTGGAAATCCCAGAACATTCCTTCTGCAATATTCAACTGGTCAGAACAAAGTTCAGTATCAGCCCACACTCAAGAGATGGAGAAGTAGTTTCTCCCTTGTGGAAGTGGTGTGGTTATCGTCTCTGTAGGCAATCTACTCCAGAACCTGTGATTAGAGCACTGGCCACTGCTGTTCTCTGGAAGACCAATCTGATGTCCAAGGTAGTCTCCAAACTCTTGCCTAGCCCAGTCTCCATTTGCGTCTTCATCAGAATGGAAATGTAATATGCCTTAGCTGAAATTTCTCCACTCAGAATGGCCCCTGGCATCCATCGGTATGCATCATCAGGACACAGTCACTGTTTGTGTGTAAGAGAGAGCTCCCACAGACATTAATCTTGCTTCCCAAGAGAACGGAGGGAAAGGGTTGAGTCTCACCCTAGCTCCCTATATCTGGCCTTCTTGCTCATTCTGCATTGCCCTAAAGATATTTCTTAGGTCCTGGGTGGTGGAGTCTGCCCTCAACTTTCCCTAATCAAAAAAAAAATCTTATTATTTGCTTTAGATGGGTGTTCTTTAAAGCAGAAACCTATGTTTTATCGTATACTACCTAATCCTTTCTCTAAATCCCACCTCTTGGTCAAACAGGCTGTGCTGCTATTGCGGATGGTGGAAAAAGGAAAGGGAAAGCCGATTAGAATGTGCAGCTTCAGCCCAATCTTCACACTGACCCTTTGCCCCTGCCCACCCCAATCGTAGGCTGCATTCCAAGCCATGATCTTTGCTCTCGTTTGAGAAGGGCTATGAACGACACACCCTTGAGATGCGTTTTTATGGACAGGTGGGTACAAAGTCACATACTTTGTGCACAGCTTCAGACTTTGGTTGAGGAACTGTGCTGGATTGGATGAGGACTACAGGACAATAAAAGAGTTGGGGTGGCATCAACAATTAAACATTATCAGACAATTGTACCTATGATATTCAGATGGAGATAAATCTACACCGCATACAAATTTCACTCCTAGGCAAGGGATTCCTCTCCACTAGTGACCATGGCACCATGGTTCTCATCATACCATAAGTAAAGTGAAAAGATGGTAAACTATCTCATCAGCAAAAGGCGCAAGTAAACCATGCTTTGTACGCACTTCAAGATATATGCCCATCCCCTAAGCTCCACCTCTAAATGTCTCACACAGAATTCATAATTAAAACGGGGTGGGGATGGGTCTTTCGGAAAATCTCAGAGAAGACGAGGATCAATTTCAAGTAAGCTATGTGAGAATTATGTGACCAGGGCATATGTATCCTTCTTCCACATTCCATTTTAATTAACATCTCACGCGGACCTTATTATGCATTTGACCTTCTGCCCTTTGGTCATCTCCACCTTTCTTTCGAAAGATATGATGGAAGTATCCTGTAATAACCACGCAAGCATTCAGGCCAATGCTTCTTCCTTGGGGGGAAATAAAATCTCTCTTAATCTACACATCACGTGTGGCATATTCTGGGTTTTGTAAGAGGAGGATCCTATCCTGAAGCATGTTGGTTGCAATCCAATTTTCACAGGAGGATAATACCCTGAAATTACCAGTTGCTATACATCCTGTCTGCTAGCCAAGGAGGTGCACAATAGTCTACAGAAGCAGACGCAAATCTGCAAAAAAAAAAAAAAAAAAAAAATCATGTGTCTCTTCAGCGTACCTGAGGCCACGTACTAAGCCCGCTTTTGATGGACAGCAGAAGCCCACAACCTGCCGTTAGTAACTTACTTCTTTCAAAGAGGCTTAAATCGTCTTGAAAAGTAACCTGATAGTTGAATCTGAAGGCAGTTGTGGCTTCCCACTCCTCACACACAGAATTCAGCAGAAATTCAATTGTTAAGGTGACCTTCGTCACATTTGATATTTTACTAATTTGTCTCATGGCTAAATTATCAGTGGCAAGATCTTGGCTATGAAGAGGAAACTAAAATAATATAATGACACCCTGGGTAGGTCGAGTATCTTTTATCAACGATCTCGAAACACCCGGCAAGCATTCATTACTTCTCCAAACACGCTAGGAGGGAGATGTGGCTGTGACCATTCCATCATGCGGATGAGGAAGCAGATGCTGGGTCAGGGATAGGTGACTTAAGATAAACTGCTCAGCCTTGATGAGGTCTGTACTGGGAAGGAAGAAAAATGACCAACTTCAAGGCAGAACATTCTGGCGGCTTGCCTACCTTGACTCATCAGCTGAAGCCAACCCTGCTCTGGCCCAACTATGACCATGCCTGTCTCTTTCTTGCCTGGTCATCTCTAGTCTCATTGCCAGGCAGCAGAGCTTCTTCTATTTTAAGACAACATTGTCCAAGCCGAGCACTGCAAACTGGAATTCCTAGATGCCAAATAGAAGGGAACCAAGAGAAGACTCGGTATCACACACTACCTAGGCCTCCAGAAGATTGATTGAAGAGGTAGTTTGAGTTGTAAACTTGAGACTATGTCAAGCCTGCCTCAAATTTTAGTGAGTTGTTCTATGAGAAGAGGCTATCTGTCCCATGGTGTTTTAATATGTTGGATGAAGAGCAGCTAATTTTTGCCTTTCTACCCCACCGTAGATGAAGTACTGTATTCACAGAGTATGTTCTTGGCAGCCTGTCCTTTTTCCTTCATCTCTTTAAAAGTTTCTCAGTAAAACACTCAATTGGAGGTTGACATCAGAACCAGGACAAAGCTACCTCATATAAAGCTGTGGAGAGAGACTTATCAAAGAAAATTCTAGAAGCTCCCCCATTTGTCAGAGTCTTTGAGAGGGCAACATGCCCCCTTCCAGTATTAACATATCAAATTTTAACAAAACAAAAGCCCAGTTATCATTTTGGGTATTCCTGCTTCTCTCTCTCCCCATTTGCCTTCTCCATTTAGGCAGTGAGCAAGAGATTAGGGCCTAAAGCAACGACAGCCGCTGTGGAGTAAAGTGTGGATCACAAAATAAAGTCGTGATAAGTTAATTCCATGTCATGTCATCAGAGAGAAAGGTTATTCACAGCTGGGAGGGGGGAGTTTCTTTTTCCATTGACCCACTCAAGAGAAGCCATGACGTCACCAGGGCTGGCTATCTGGTGAGCTTCCCCGGAATAGAGGCCTCTGGAATTTAGCAATTAGAGGAAGGGGCCAGAGGAGGTTTTAAAATAGCCCCGGATGGTGGTGAGCCTGGTTTGCAGATCTTCTGGCTGTGTAGCCCATGGTCCGCAGGGAGCTGCAGCGCTGATGGCTGATGTGTTTTACTTTTCTATTTCAAGCCCGTGACTCACATTACAAATATTGACTTCTATTTCTCTATTAGCATCAGACTTTTTTTTTTTCTTTCTTTCTTGAATCCTCTGAATTGACTTCGACTATAACTTTGGTTAATATTAAACCTCTTGGGTCAACACATTTTTATAGCCGTGAGCTGCAACCACATTGAGGAGGGATTGGCAAGAGGTGGTTCAACCAGGAGCAGGACAGGGAGAAGTCTCCCCGTGTCATAGCCTGCCCACTGCTCACTGCCTGCCCAGCACATTCCCGCTGCTCACCTTCTCAAAGCAGCAGTGGCTCCACGCTGCCAAACGAGAAAGGCCTGAATTGCACCCAGGCAGGTATGCCAGGCCTTGAAAAGCTTCACCCTTACAGACCTCGAATATTTCACCCAACAAACCATCCACGATCCCACCCACCACCTCCCTGGGTTCCCTCTGCCTTTCCTTGGGACACACAAGGAGGCTGACATGAAAGCAAAATTTCGCCCACCTCCTCGGGCCTCCTCTGTCACAGATACACTCATCTTTGTACCCTCTTTGCACCTAGCCCTCCAACCCGGCCCAGGAGAGAGACGGAATCAACATTTGCTGAGCTGAATTCCACCTTGGATTGGTTTGTTTCCTTTAGGCACATGATTGGTAGACATGAGCCCTAGTCAACACAGCCATCCAGCAATCGGCAGGACCAGCGAGTCTCAGGGAAAACCGAATGTGTGGTGCTAACATCCCGCATTTAAAAAAAAAAAAAAGCATGCATTAGGATAGTTTTACCCTTTGTGGGATAATGAACTAAATTATTTACAGAGTTACAATAAACAGAAAATGTAAGTCAGAGGAAGCCATAAAAATGGGAGCCCACAGGAGCAAGGCAGCCTAGCTGTCCTCCAGCTAAGCCTGCTGGGGAACACACACAACAAGGCCAGGAGGACACGAGATGCCGCTTCCTTTCCTTTGTCCAGTTTCTGCTGTGTGAGGACGCCAAAGAGAAAGCAACGGAAAGGTAGGGGCAGGAACTAAAAAGCAGGAAGGATTTTTAAAGGCGCATTTTAAAAGAAGGGAAAGCAAGCTCAGAACTGAGTGTCTCCCTAAACAGAAAAACAATCCCTTGACAATGTCAGATGACTTTGACCTCTCTGCTTCACAGAACTGGAAACAGCCAGATAAAGCCTTATCCCTTTGTTTACAGAGAAGGAAATCGAAGGCCAGGGAAGCTAGATCGTTTCCCTTCCTAAGGAGGCAAGTTCCTTAACAGAAAGCAGGATTTCGGGCATGCTGGTTTGATACCCTCCACATATACTGCCGATGGAATCCCAGCTCAGTGTTGGCCAATGGTTTTGGTGCTGAGGATGCAGGAAGGGATTGTTTTTTATTATTTAGTTAAAATAAATGTGAGGATGTAAAATATTCTTTAATTCTGAAGGATGAGAGAAGTGCGGTGGTGGGCTGAATGACTCCCAGTTTCGTTCATAATACGTCAAGTGAAGTTAGGGAAGCCCTCACATTGGTGTTTCAAAAGTTTGATATTTCTTATTTCTTGTTCATATATTATTAGCTATGCCCACTGATGGAAATCTGCACAACTGGGGCCATGATTGGTTGCCTTGATCTGTGATTATTTCTCAGAGGATCGTTAACTATTTGCCAATTGCCAGTCTGTACAGGTGTGGGAAGGCCTCGGCAAGCCCTGATGAATCCGTCTCCCAGCGAGCTTCATGCTTTCACGATAATAATAGTTGGACAGTGTGCAGCTCGGGCCTTCCATCAGCTGTTTTTGGTCCATCCTGAAATCCAAACACCTAATAACTTTTAGGCAAAAAAAATAAAGGAAGAAAAGGACGATTTGACAGTCAGCCTTTCTAGAAAGCCTCTGAAGGTTTAGTCTGTTTCCACAGGGTGTTTACTAACAGCCAAACAAGGGACTGAGGTTTCCATTTTATCATGTCCCTGTGGATGCTGCAAGTCCATGTCTTCCTGTTGCTAAAACTTAAAGGAAACAAAACTAAATTAATAAAAATATCCCTCAAAAGGAAAGCAATAACACTTCTCAGATGACTCATTTTCAGTGCCAATAGACGGACCTGCTTCTCCCAAACGAGCGCTTCAAAAAATGAGAAACAACTGGAGAAACAAAGTAAAAATAAGCATGCATTTTACTATCAGACACAAAGAAAAACTCATATTAACAAAAATGAGTTCTCCCATTAATTTAGGCATTCTCCCAAGGCAAATGGATCAGTCCATCTTCCTCTTTCTACAAAGACAACTACAGCACATTTATAATAGAAGTAACTTTGGCCCTTTGGCGCTGGGGAGTGAACTCTGGGCCTTGGGCTTATTTGGCACACATTTACCCTGAACTGCACCCCAGGCCATTTGTGATAGAGCTGAACAAACACTTAAGTGTGTTACGAACCTAGTCTGAGGTGTGAACAGATCATCCATCAGAAAGGAGGAAGCCTTCACCTTGCTCCGTACTTTCCATGGTTAGCACATCTTCTTGGGCCTTGACTTCTAATATAGTTTATAATACAATCCCCAGGGCAGTCTTTTTTCATTTTAAATAAATCAATAGCATTAATTAATAGAAAAATCAATAATTCTCATTGTGAGCCTACTCTCAGAATTTTTCCAAGCATCATCCTTTGACCTTGCAAATGTTGGCACTGGGTATCAACCACTGACTTGCATTATTTCAGAGATGCAAATAATAACATTATTTCCTACACATTGGTTCAAAGGAGAATGAATAATGGGCCAAAGCTGCGTGAGTCCCGAGAAAAGCAGCACGGTACTTAGCCCTGTGGATGTGAATATGCTTTACTTCCGGGGACACAAAACAGACCGTAGGAGATGAGTGCACAGCATCAGGCTGACCCACTCTGAAGTCGACTAATGAGGATGGAGCAAAGAGATGCAGTGTGGCCCGCTGTGGGTCTCCTCTTCACAGCTGCTCTCCTGGTGGCTGAACTTTAGCGTGATCAGTAGTTGTAGGCTGGGTAGAGAGAAGGCTGCTTCTTCTCTGCTAACGGGATTTCTGGGACATTCTAAGCCTCTTTTCCCAATGGTGAATGGCCTTCGAGGTGGCAAGGGGCAGGCAGGACTCAGGACATTTATCTCCTAATGCCAACACTTTCAAGGTTGCTGGAAAGCCTTGACAGACTCTCACTTGCAAACGGCAATTACCTCCCAATCTCTGCAGGATTGTATGTTTGGTTTCCCTTTCCTGATTTCTCTCTACTCACAAGACCCAGAGGCCAAAAATACACCCTCGTTACCACCAGCAAGGCCACGAAGCCCGTCATAGCAACTGCCCTCTGAATGCCCTTCCCGTTTCTGCTGCCTTAGCTATCAGAAGTTTCTTTCCTGTTGAGGTTTCTAGCTTAACAGTTAGCACAGGCGAAGTGTCCATAGAGAAACTGTCACACGAGCTTTCTGGGCACTATCCTCGTGAACTCCGGCTTCGCATCCTGAATGGCCTCCCTGCCCCAATTTGTGCCACCTTACACCCTATGCTACTCTCCAATGGAAGACTTCAGCTTTCTTTCCAAGGTTCCAGGGCAGTTTCTCAGACCCAAATATACTTTGGGTCTCTAGCCTTCTTCCCCTTTCAGTGCCTGCACGCTCCAGCTAACGCACAACCATTGTATCGTCTCTGGTTCAAGCCAGAACATCCAGCGAAATTCATCAGATTGTCTTCCAGAGATTTTTGCCTTCACTGGATGGGAAAGGACACATTTTCAGAGGTTCTTCAAGGCCACATAAGTAGCATTTCCAACGCAGTGCAAAGCCTGGGGCCATTCTATTAGGAACACCTCCTTGTGACACCAGCAGGCCAACTTCCGGGAGCTCTGATTGTTCCCCACAGCTCAGCCTTTCCTGCTGCCTTTTGCTCTGCTGCCTGGCCTTTTCGTGGCCCTCTGGAAGGACTTGATAAACCATTGACCTCAATTATTAAGTGTGGGGCAGCGACAATATTAAACCTGACTCTTGGTTCCCTGTTGAGCTATCATGTGTCTCTCGGCACTGTGGCAGAAACCTTTTCCTCACCCCATGTCCTTCCTATTACCCTGCAGCATGTCCTGAGCCCTCTCAGACAACCCTAGAAATTCAATCCCAGTCTCTCAGGACTGAAATGGTTGGACACCTGCGCCGGTGGTTGCAGGTCAACACTTCATCAACACGCTCCTTCCTTCCTGAACCGTCTGATGGTCACCCCGGGTCAACAGGGTTGCTCTGTCTTGATCCGCCACTAATCATTTCTGATTCCTGAGAAGCAGAGTCGGTCACAGTCTCCCCAAAGGAAGTTGAGTCATTCCCAGCAAAGGGCTGCTTTTGTATTTTGCTTTGGTTTTCTTTCTCTCTCTCTCTCCATTTTTTTTTTCTAAACAAGCTTTAGGGTAATTCGGAAATGATAGGAAGCATCTTCCCTCTTGACCAGAAGAGTCTGCAGTATCTAGGATACCTGGTTCTCCTTGAGACAGTCAGAAGTATATGGAGGAGACACTCCACCCACAATTAAATAATCATATGAGCAGATCTGTTGCAATCTATTTTCATTTAATCAAAATATTCCCTCCTGGGGGAAGAAGGGAGACTCCTGTGACTAAGGATATACATACGACAGGGGAAGCTCAGGAAGTTGCTACAGAATTCCCAAAGACCCTCCCCAAAGGTCAGGAGGTAGTAGTCAGTTGTGGAGAGGAAATTCTCCAGTGGAGTGGCCTGTGAGATACCCATGCTCCTATGAGTAACCTCAATAAACTCAGGGTTCACCGAGCTGCCCTTGGGTGGAAGTGTTCCTTTGGTGTGTCATTGGTACCATTCCTGGAGTGAAGAGATATTTGCTAGGAGAAATCATGCAAAAATGATTTTATGCATACAGTTAGCAAACCCTGAGTGACATGTATGTCTTCCATATTGTTCTTATTCTAGAAGTGAACAGTACAGGCAGAGGCAGGGTGCGGTACAAAATGTGCACACCTGACTCTCCAGGCAGAGAGAAGCATCCCTGTGGTCAGCCTTTGCAGAAGGGAAATGTCGTTGATTACATCTAGGAGACCTTAAGCTGCCAATGGTCAGGGAGCACAGAACCAAAGGAAGAACACAGGGCCTTTTATCAAACAAATTCCAGCCTACTGCTGGGTCTAGAGGTGGCACCTCCCCAAGGTCACAGAGCTTGTGTCTTCTCTAACTGAATTCTGCACACAGGGCAGACTGGCTCGGAAATCTACCCATCTGCCCACTAATAAAGCACAGCCCATGCCAGCTAGAAAAGGTCTCCTCTGACTAGATTTCAGATGTTTATCTTAATTGATCAGGCATTTTCACAGTTAATCACAGTTGTATATTTTGACAAAGAAAAAAAAATGACCTTTCAAGTTATTTTTGGATCCCTGCCTCTTAGCACCTGCCCACTGTGGACACCTAGAGGTCTCGGGGGAACTTGGCTAAGATTAGTAGATTTCTACTAAAGAGACAAAGGACACTCAGTGATATCCCAGGAAGACTAAGGATCAATATTTGGCGGATGAGATTCGCTTGAAGTGGGAATAGGGAACAGACACCTTTCAAGGGACAATAATTGGTAGAGGGGGCCGCTTGAAGCAGTCCCTTGCCCTTTGCCTTTTCTCTTGGGCTTCTCTTGTATCCCAAACCCTCAAGTGCAGTGAGGTTAGGACATCCACCCGACCTATTAAGAGCTTGTTTCCCTACTGTGCTGCATTAGGCTTCCAGTGAGTCACTCTGGTTGGGCTTGTAAGTAACAGGTGGAAATGGGAGAGGCAGGACACCCTTTGCACATCGATTCTTGCAATGGCTTGAGGTGAAAATCCAGAGTGACTGAGGTCTTGCCGTTTTGCATCTAGATCAAGGGACCAACATTCAGTTTCTCAAAATGAATCCTTCAAGATTCTGTCATAACACCTAACTGACTTTTCTTAGAGGTGGAGGAAGATGATTGGGGGAATCTATAGTCGTCCCTATGACATTTATTCAAGATAAAAAATACAGTGAACTTACAACCCTGGTCTGATGGCTGATTAAAAAAAAAAAAAGGCCTTCAGCTGGGTATGGGGTCCGTGTAGGAAATCCCAGAACTAGGGAGGGATCCTGTCTTCCAAAAGCAAACAATCTCATCTGGGTTACATGCGACACATTGTATATGTGGTGTGATCTGACCTGCATTCAACTCTGAGAAGGCAGTTTTTTTCTGTTCTCAGAGTAAGAGACCCTCCGTGTACCTTCTGTCTCAGCAAGAAGGACTAGTACCTCCTGATGGTTTCAATGAAAAGACAACTTGCAGCCAGAGGAAAGCAGGATAGAGGAAGGCTGTGAACAGCATGAACCACGAGGACCAGCAGTGATGGGGGCTTTTTTTTTTTTAACCCTTCTCTACACTGCACAGGAAATCAGAAGGAGCCACAGCCATGTGAGAAAGTTGCTGATTACTGATCAAATGACCATTCTCCCTGAGCCTAATTCCTGCCAAACCTGAAATCCACATGAAAGAATGTGGGGTACAAATATCCCAGTGCTGTTACCATTAGCTGAAAGCAATGGGGGAAAGGAAGTAGTGGCCAGAAGTTGGGTTTTTCAGAACACAGGGCAAAAAGCGGCAAAGACCTCATTAGAAGAACACAGAGATTAACCCGTACATGATGGGTTTTTTCTAAGCTCCCATGGTGAGTGCTTGGTAGACATTGGAGAAAATATAAGCAACACGGTTCAGAAGAAACAGAGAGACCAGAATCTGGGTGGCCTTGAACAAGCCACTTCACCACTCACATGGGATATAAGACTTAATCAGGAGAGCCTCCTACTTAGAATTGTTTTGCAAATACTATTTAAAACATTTCTATATACTATATTTCGAGCGTATGCTTCCCCTTCCCAAGCCCTTCCAGATCCTCCACTCTCCCTACTCCTTCAACTTTACATTCTTTTTCTCTCCCTCTTTCTCAAAAAACAAATCATGAAAAAGAAAGAAAATCAAAATAGACAAACTGAAAAAAAATCAAATGAAACAAAAAAATTAAAAATAAAAAAATAGTGTGCATCACACGAGAGAGAGAGAGAGAGAGAGAGAGAGACTGAGTCTCTTTTGTGTTAGTCAACTACTCCTAGGCATGGGCCCTTCCAGGGAGTGTGGTTGATGTACCCAGTGACACTCCACTGGAGAAAACTGATTTTTACCTTCCCAGCAGGTTATCAATTGCAAATAACTTCTTGGTTAGTGGTGGGAATTGCATCCAATTTTCCTTCTCGATGCTATCACTCTGTCTGGTATGAGCCTGTGCAAGTCCTGTGTCTGCTGTCCTGGTCTCTGTGAGTTCATATGTGCATCAGTCCTGCTGTGTCTGGAAGACCCTGTTTCCTTGGAGGCATCCACCACCGCTGGCTCTTAAGCTCTTTCCTTCTCTTCGGCCCAGATCCCTGAGCGGTGAAGGGAGGGACTTGATGACGACATCCCATTTAGAGCTGAGCGCTCCAAAGTCTCTCATTCTCCCCACATTGTCCTGTTGCAAATCTCTGTTAATAATCATATATTATAAGAAGAAGTTCTCTGATGAGGGTTGAGTGAAGCTCTGATACCTGGATATAACAGTATGCCATTAGGATTTATGTTATTGTTAAGTTTCTTTAGCAGAATAATAATAATAGGTTTACCTCTAGGCCTATAACTTGTCTAGTGTCAGGTTCTTGGCCACTTTAGTAGGTCATATATGGGTTAAGTTATATGGATTATGCCTTAAATCCAATCAAAATGTGGTTGGTTCTCCCATAACATTTGTACCACTTATCTCTGTTGTAGGTTTTAGGGCTTGTAGCTGGGCGAAATTGATGATGGCATTTCTCCTCCAGTAGATAGCAAATTCCTTCCACTGGAATCACCAATCAATAGGGGTGAAACTTCTATTTGGGCACCAGCACAATTTCTCTATGTTTGATGATGTGAGTTAGTGATGTCTTTGGCAATTTGGCCTTAACATCAGGTTGCTGAGAGTAACCAAAAACAACGAGATATAACCCATTCTGGGCACTAGGGGTTTTACTTGGTGGCATAAAGTGTCTAGTGGGGTACTTTTTTCCTCATTTCACAGGGACTCTTTTTAAATCCCTTTCATATGCTTACATATATTTTAGGAAAGACAGACAGACAGAGAGAGAGAGAGAGAGAGAGAGAGAGAGAGAGAGAGAGAGAGAGAGAAGAGAGAGAGAAGAGAGAGAGAGAGACAGACAGACAGAAGTTGCCTCTTCCAGAGAGAGACAGAAGAAGGAAGAGACCCAAGATTGCAAGCAGGAAGGAAGATCTGCTTGCCTCAGCAGATGGGGGGGGGATAGGCGTGACTTGTCTCTTAAAGAGACAGAACAATCATTACAGTTATTCTAAATGAAACACACATATCTGAAGCTTAAGAGTTAGAATCCACATGTAAGAAAAAACAGCTAATATTTGTCTTTGGGGGTCTGGGGGTACCACATTCAGAATGGTTGTTTCTAGCTTTATTCATTTACCTGAAAATTTCATAATTTTGCTTTTTTTCTTAATAGCTGCATAATATTCCATTGAGAAAATGTACTACATCATCTATTCATCTGTTAATGAATATCTAGGCTGTTTCCAATTTCTGACTATTATGAATACAGCAGCAATGAACGTAATTTAGAAAGTATAAGTAGTAAGATGTAGTATATTCCAAAAAGTTGTATAGCTGGATCTTGTGGTAGGCCAATTTTCAGCTTTTATATAGATAGCAATCTCCACCCCAATTTCATTCCCACCAACAGTGAATGCATGCTTCCTTTTCTCCATATTTTCACTGGCGTGTGCTGTTTATCACTTGTTTTATTATTCTTGCCCATTCTGACTGCGGTAAGATGAAATTTCAAAGTAGTTTTAGTTTGCATATGGATATCAATCAATGTAATCTGCCACGTACGCAGGCAGAAACTACATGGTCATCTCATTAGATGCAGGAAAGGCATTTGATAAAATCCAACATCACTTCACGATAAAAGTCCTGACAGACTAGGGATACAAGGGACATATCTCTGCATAATTTAAGCAAGCTCACATAATACTAAGTGGGGAAAAACTCAAAGCATTACACTATATTCAGGAATAAGACAAGGTTGTCCACTCTCTCCATACCTAATTAATACAGTACTTGAAGTCTTAGCTAGAGCAATGAGAAAACCAAAGGAGATCAAGAGAATTCAAATAGGAAAGGAAGAAGACAAAGTATTCTTATTCACAGTTAGTCAGATTTTATACACAAAAGACCCTAAAGACACCACCAGGGAACTTATATAGCTGAGAAATACTTTCAGCAAAGTGTCAGGGTATGAAACCAACACATAAAAATCAGTAGCCTTTCTATTTATAAACCACAAACATACTGAGAAAGAAACTGGAAAATAGTGCCTTTCACAATAATCTAAAAATAATTTTGAGGTAACTCTAACCAAACAAGCGAAAGACTTCTGTACTAAAAACTTTAAGTTTGAAGAAGACATCAAAAAATGGAACAATCTCCCATGCTTGTGGATCAATAAGATTAATATTGTCAAAATGGCCATTCTACCAAAAGCAGTCTACAGATTCAATGCAATCCTCATCCAAATTACAACACAATTATTCACAGAATACAAAAGAACAACTGTCAACTCATATGGCAGCATAAAACCCCAAATATAGTTTAAAATAACCCTGAATAAGAAGAGGACTGCTGGAAGTGTCCCCATCCCAGATTTCAAGTTATATTACAGAGCTATAGTAATAAAAACATCATAGTACTAGCATAAAAACAGACAACTTGACCAATGAAATAAACTTGAAGCACCAGATATAAGACCACAAACCTATAGACACATTTTTTATAAAGGAGAGAAAAATACACACTAAAGAAAAGAACATATCTTTAATAAATAAATGGTGCTGGTCTGGAGGTCTACCTGCAGAAGAATGAAATAGATGCATATTTATCAAGACCAGATATCCTAAATCTGAAAGAAGAGAAATTAGGGAATGTGTTTGAACTCCCTGGCTCAGGGAAGAACTTTCTGAATGGGACACCGAAGGCATGGGCACAAAAGCAACAAGAGACCTCATAAATAGGACCTCATGAAACTGAAAAGCTTCTGTAAGGCAAGGGGTACCAGCATTTGAGAAATATGGTAGCCAAATAATGAGACATTATTATTACTATTACTATTATTAACCAATCACACATCTGTGAGAAGGTAAGTATAAATAATATCTAAAGAACAAAAAGTTGGACATAAAGAAAATAAATTAACGAATTAAAAATGGGTAAAGAACTAAACAGAGAGTTCTGTCAAGATGAAACACAAATGGGTGAGAAACACTTAAAATTTTTCAACAATCTGAAATACAATTTTTGATTCTTCCCAAGTAAGACACATATAACATACCTGGTTAGAACTGAAATCAATCTCTCTCCTTTTTCTTAACATAAAACAGGGACGTGTTATCCATGAGGCAACAAATTGAAGCAGAGTTATGGTTTCAAAGTCACCACATGGTAGCATAAGGAAAAGGACAGAGAGGGAATGAGAATTCATCCTACCCAGGACTTACTCCTAAATGGTTCAGGGTGTGTATGTCGGGGGCAGGGAGGAAAGGGTTTACTTGACTTGTGCTTTCGAATCATAGTCTGTTACAGAAGGAAGTCGGGACAGGAGCTTACATAAGGCTGGAACCTGGAGGCAGGAGCTAATGCAGAGGCTATGGATGGATGCTGCTTACTGGCTTGCTCCTCATGGCTTGCTCAGCCTGCTTTCTTATAGAACCCAGGACCACCAGCCCAGGGATGGCAGCACCTGCAATGGAATGGGCTCTCCCCCTTCAATCACTAATTTTAAAAATGCCTTACAGTCAGATCTTACTAAGGTATTTTCTCATTTGAGGTTTCCTCCTTTCAGATAACTCTAGCTTGTGTCAAGTTGACATAAAACTAGCCATCAAACCAAGTAGCAGGATACATAAATTCCCACACACATATACACATGTATAAGACATATATGCATACACACTTGTACACGTATAACACCTAAACATACAAACATTGGACACTTGTGCACCCATATGTACAAATAAGTACACATATGTACGTTCACCTATGGGGTACATATTAAGTCTGTGTAACAGTTTTAAGATGTTCACTTAGTGCCATACTGTGGTTTTCTCATGTTTTTAAATAGCAAACAGTGTCTTACAGAAGTCTTGAGGAATGTCAAAGCTTTGGAAGTTGTGTCTTTGTTTAGCCACTTGGGCCATGTATTTTACACTGAACAATTTCAAGGAGACAGACACGGCTGAAAAAAGCCTACATAGCACATGCAGCAGAAGTCTGTTAGAGAAGCCGCTATAAACTTGCCAGGGAAAAACTTCTTCTGGTCAAGAGAATAGACTCTCTGATCTGGTTGGGGACCTAACAGCCTAGATGGGCTGGGTCAATCCTGTGGCCAAGGGACCACCCCTCAGGAAGAAGGGACCACCTTTAGGAAGGTTGGCTCACCTTAAGTCATGCAAAAGAAATAGAATAATGATTCATTCATACTAATACTATACTTTTCCTTCCTGGAATTTTTGCCCCATTGCAGTCCCTACAAGCCGCCATGAGGTTGCCTTGATGTTCCTTGGATCTGCTCATGTTTCTGGTGGGACGCCCTTTCTTTCCTTCTTTTCTTCCTTCCTTCCTTCCTTCCTTCCTTCCTTCCTTCCTTCCTTCCTTCCTTTCTTTCTTCCTTCCTTCTTTCCTTTCTTTCTTCCTTTCTTTTTTTTTCTGTCTCTTTCTTTTGGATGCGGGCCAGAAAATAGGAATGTCCTTTTTCCAAAGTGTCCCTCTACCTCCTGACTGGCACCAAATGACAGACCTGCATACTGGTAACTCAGCAGGCATGGTTTCTCTCCCTCTTCTCCTCCATTCTCCTTCTAGCAGAGATTGATGGCTGCCACAGTAAGTGCTTCTCCTTTTAGTCTCTAGTAAAATTGTCGTGGGCTTCCACATGAATCATTTCTCAAATTTGTTCATTAATGAGACCCTGATTTCCTCAGTCAGTCTGAGTCAATTTATGCTGTAACATGGTATGGCTCATTACAGAACTTATGTAAATGACAGTAACGGCGACTGGCATTTGGAATGTGGTAGGATCCCCAGACATCTGGAATCAGTCTTTTCTCCCACACTTCCCCACTAAAGAAATGACAACTCTCTTTCTTACAGTCCTCTTCTCTGAGAGGAGCAGTTAAAAGACAGATGTCACTAAACTGAATGTCGTGCACACAGGCAACCATGTTCCTGAATATTCTTCCTAGCATGTCTGCCTTGAATGAACGTTGCCCTTCTCAAATTACCTACAGGGAGTTCCTACCTCAGGAAGGGCTCCCGTAGTTGGGCTCAGCTACAGAGTTCTGATCTCCACCCGTACCGGCACTCTAGCTCTCCAAAAGGAACCCTTTGCTCCTGAGTTAGGAGATAGAGAAGAGAAGACAGCCAGGCCCTTTGGTCCTAACCAGGATTGTTCTGCTCACTTTGCTTGTTCATAGCCTAACCATCCACCCACCACTTCCCTTTCTCTTCTCACCTGCTTTCCCAGTTGTTCTTTCTCCCAACTAGCTGCCAGTGTGCACATGCTTGCCTAAGGACTACTTTGGAAGAAGGTAGAGGGATAGATGTCTATATGCAAATTAGAAAAGGATGCCTCCTCCGGCTGTTTTGCAGGTGTTGGGTATGAACTTGAATCCCAATGCCTTCCTACTTCCCTAGACCTCTTTATGCTGTGCACAACCTCTACCACTGCCCATACAGACACTAGGACCGCAAACCTCACTTACTTCATGCAAAAATTAAACGAGCAAAAGTATATGCGAACCCATGCCCCCTACAGCTGGAATCACAGATATTCCTTTCCTCCTTTCTCGATATGCCTTCACCACTGCGGTTCTTCATCCCTGTGAGGGACTCTGCTTGATAGGACTGCAGAAGGGGCTAAGAATGTGGATGTTTCCATCGCAATAATAAAGATCCATCACGTGGTACATAACAAGAAGGGCACAGAAGAAAGTTCGAGTCTTCCGTTTTCTCCCTCCACCTGGTCAGTTTGATTGGGTGAGCCTGTCTGTGGCGTGCTTAGAGCGCTCAGAACATGCTTCAGGGGGCCAGTGAACAGAGCCCTGGGATGAAGCTGCTGAGAGAAAGCAAAGCATCCTGGTTTGCTGTCAGCACCTGCAGCTGCTGCGACCGCTCCCCCACACCTCTCGAGGATGCCAGCCTCCTAGAAGTGGAGGGGAAAGATCACCTGAGGACAAGCTTTACCTGCTCTGGTCTCCCAACCCAGCTGCTTTACCTGATTTGATTTGTTAACCCGGTGACCCTAAAATGTTTCCGCTAATATTTTACTGCCCAATCAGCCGTTTCCACGGACAACATAGAAACATAGGCATTCTACGACTTAAGATCAGGTGGCTACGATTCCAAGCTGATATGTGTTGAGGAGTCATGCTAAGAAGGTAATTTAAAGTTTGCTCCTATTTTGTGAGGGGCTGGAGATGATGTTTAAGCCTCTTATACATTGAACTTGGGAAGGATATTGGCTGCTTCTCCTGGGTCCATCTTCCCCCGAAATGTGTTCCTGTTTGTGTACCTGTTTAAAATCTGGGAAAACCCGACGTCTGTGAAAAACAAAACAAGACAAAAATGTCCACTTTTCGTTCCGTTGCTTTCAGGGTTTTTTAGCCTTCACAAGCAGACTCTGTTCTCTGTGCAGAGGTGAGAACCCGAAAGTGGCCTCCTCCACCGTGTAACAGGGAAACCTAGCTGGGGGGCGGTGCGGGGAGAGTGTTGCCCTGGGAGACAGGGAGGCCGGACAGCGGTTGCGGAGAGTTCTTCTGAGGATGAGTGATTGATGAGCGCGAGCTCACAGGCCCAGGAGTAAATGAGTCAGCCGCCGGCACAGGAGCAATGAAATGGGGTATTCTCTTGGACTCCTGCTTATTTTGGGACGGCATGATGCTCTTCTCAGAGGGAGCAAATAAAGTGTTCGTGGAGGAGCCGGGCTTACGTAACTCATTTCTAAAACAAGTGGATGAGGTCATCGAGGGAATCAACAGCTTAATTAAAGAAGTCAAACAGAATGGATGTAAACACAGCTGGCTCTCTTACAATGCGGACTGATGCTATCCTTAGCTCCACTACCTGGAAGCTGTGTGGATGTGAGACAGCATTGTGGGCCTCCGTTTCTTTGAATATAAAAGTAAGGGTTGTCTGAAGCAATACCCTAGGCGCTCTCCAGATCTAGCATCCCTTAATTCTACCATCAATTAGCACTTCAACAATGACTGTAATGACAATAGCAGCTAATATATAAGCTCCCAGGAGAATCTTTAGAAGATTATATATCAAGACACATGATGACAATAGCTCCAAAGGAGGAAACCTGTTCATTCTTGGCACTGGAGTTTTTATGTGTTAGGCTGTGGCATCTAGCCAGGGCACTATTGACCCATTATAGAACTACATTCTGTCTGTCTTTCTGTCACATATATATATATATATATATATATATATATATATATATATATATATTATTGAAGCTTCTTCAGCATCAGACAGATTCCTATGTGACCTTTTCAAAAGGTCTTTGGAGTTATTTATTCTTCATTTCATATTTATTTCTCACCTCTCCTACCTGTCAGCTCTAATTTAACCCTTCCTATTTCAGATTTTTGGTAATTGAGGTCCCATACACCCTCAAAAATTGCAGGCTCTTACCAAATATACTGGTTACCATTCAGAATTTGATGTTAAGACTCGGTTGCTTGGAACAATAGACTATGGCGATTTTAAGTTAGTACTGACCTTGGAAGTGTCATTCCCTACTAGCTAGCTTGCGTAGTACTGGAAGGTAATATGCAAACTACCAGAGGAGGAAAGGAATCATAAATATTACCTATGGACAATAAGAACTTGCCTGATGGGACATGCTCACTGGTGCGAACATGTCAGGAACATCGCAGGGGTAACCAAGCACTTTGGGATTTAAATCCTGCTTCACTAGATGAAATCTGTGCCGGGTACCAATGCTGGTCCAAGAAACTGTGGAAGACAGGGCCTAGTACCCAGGGGAGAACCTACTACTGCTATTCTGCTAATTGGACATAGTATTCAACCAATTCCTAAAGACTTATCTTCATACCCATGGAGAAACTCTGAACTCTCACCAGAGAAATGTCTATTTGCAGTAAACAATGATTAACAGAGAGGCCCATAACCAGTCAAGGTGCAGAGAACAAGAGCCTGTGGAATGCTCAGACTAAAATTAAATATCTATGTTGCGTGTGCCCTCTCCCCCCAGGGCTCAGAGATCACTGCAGAAGAGGGGATGGGAAAGACTTTTAAGAACCAGAAGCAGTGAGCAAATACAACATCTCCAGTCCTCTGCACATATGAACTCACCACGGTTATGACAGGATGTATAAGTCCCTTGGAAAGGCAAGCCAGAGCAAATCCCAATGTGCAGAGAGAAGGGATGCATTAAGGTCCCGCAGGAGCTATGAACAACTGATAGCTGCTGGGAGAGGAAGACTCAGTATGTAGAACATGCTCTAGGGAAGGCCAGACATCTCATAGTCTGTGGACAGCACAAATTGTATTTGACAGGTAAAAAAAAAAGGGACACCAAGTTAAGTAGACAGGGAAGGGATCTGGGAAAAGTTAGAGGAGGCGATTAATATAGTCAAGACTCACGGTTTGAAGTTACCAAAGAACTAATTAAAACAATGATGTCATTGTTTCCTTCAAGCAACCACAGGATAAAGGATGGACTAGCAAGGAATTGGATTGGTTGGTGTCTCTACAGGAAAGGAGTGGTTTATTCCAAATGGTTATACTGTGTATACTTAGTATAGGCCTCAGCATGGGCATGTAGACAGAGAAAAAGGAGCCAAGAGGGAAGGGATGGTCACCAGGACTGGCAATAGTAGTGGGGAGCAGAAGAAGGCATTGGAAGGAGATGAACAGGAGGATGGGGTACCTGTCAAGAGTTGGGGCCACAAATGGACACTGCCACCACAAGAACCAGACAGAGGCCAGACATAAGTGGAATAAACCATGTGGCCTTCCACTCCCTTTTCCTGCCCCTGCATCCTGCCACAGTCTCCCATTGCCTGGCCTTGGTGGCCAAGAGGCTGGAAATAATTTGGTCAATCTAATTGGGCTACTGACCAAACAGGGGTTAAGTAGCACCGAGAGAGGGGACTGTAGTAGGGCTCTCTGAGTGCCATCCCCTTCACCTCTTCACCAGGTCCGGCTGGCCACATGGGTGTCCAAAGCAGAACTGCATACTCCACACCGTCGTCTGACCATTAGAGTTCAGGAAATCCTATCTCCCTACCAGCCAATGCCATGTGATTGTAGCTGTCATTGTCAATGTCACGACAATCACTCAACTTGCTTCACATTGGCCCTATTGCATTTAAGCGTCTGTCCATTGGAGACATGTCTGTGGGCTTTGGAGTCAATGGAAGGTGACAGGCCGTGGTCATGGAAGGATCACTCCTAGAAGGCTCATCATAAATCATTGAATGATGTTAAACTTTGGAAGGTAAATTCCAAGAAAGAAACGCGCTGATATCTACAATCACACAAAGGTGTGCACACGTTGAAGGGCTTAGGTCTCCCCGGCACACCCCTAACCCACATCTCTCTCCATGAATTCACCAGACATCCAACTCTGTGCTGATGCTGTCCTCAGTCCATTGTGCCTGTGACTTCTTTGATCTCTCTCGGGAAAACCGAGTTCCTTCTTCAGGAAATGAATCAAGGTTCACCTCTCCTTTGGAGGCTTTCCTACTCCCCTGTTCAGATTCCAGTGCCCTTTCTTTCTACCAGGACCTATTGTAGCACATAGACTTGTGTAGACTTGTGTTTGCATCTGTGCTGGACTGTGGACTCTCCAGGAGGTCTGTTGGTTAAAAGGAAAATAACAAACGAAACCCAGGATTATTTATTCCGTACTAAGTCGCGAGGGCATGGAAAATTTGGGTAAGTCCCACAAGACGTCTGTGAAGTAGGTATTGCTCCTGTTTTACAGATGGAGAAACTAAGGCCTGCAAATACTTATGAACCTAAAAGGTTACCTCATAGGACATGGACTTGTAGATGTTTTGGGATGTCCTACATGTGAACAAGTTCTTTCAAACACAGCATGTACAACGTTCTAAAAAGTGGGGTAGGCGTTGTTCATAACTGTGCCCCAAAACCCCAAATCAGATGAGCAACTTTATTAAGAAATGCTTCCATAGCAAGCACTGGGAACAGAAGCAAAGGTAGGAAAGCCATGCCCTAAAGCTTGAATGGTATATATCGCCTACACACACAGGAAGCTAAAGGAGCTGCATCCCCCAGCAAGGTTTATTTACTTATTCATATGGTATCTGTCTTGGGAAAGTTTGATTTCAAAAACAGTCCTAGCATTTGTTAATTTGAAAGCCCAATGTTTTAATGGGCTTTTGTTATCTCCCTGATTGTGAATTAAAAAGTTTTCCAAACTCAACATACACATAGAACGTTTACATATTAGTATAGCTATACCAAATGGGCAAGCTACTAATGTCAAGTGAAATATTGAATGAAGGTTTGGACAATGACGGCCTCCCAAATTGCACAGTGAAGGGCGATGAATGGCAGGCACTGGTGTCTGAAGGACATCTTGGGTCAAGTTCTGACAGTGCCAAAAAGTTTATGCTTCCAGCTCTTAAAAATATTCTCTCTCTTTTTTTTTTTTTTGCTAAAAAGCTTTAGATGTCCAACTGCTGAATCCTGCAGTAGAACTATACCACACATGGTTTCATGTTAAGAAAAGTTAGCTGGAGGCCACCACCCAATCGCACGCCTACCTAGCAGGCTGCTGGCTACCTCTAGCCTCTGAAAACGTTGGTAACCACATTCTGTTGACTTTGATTTCACCCATTTTGTATCTCTGTGTGCTTGCCTGAGTAGGTGTGCTCACATGTGTGAATGTTTATGTGTATCTGTCCATGAGCATGTATGAGTGTCAGTGTGCACTGTGTGAACGTTGTGTGTGCATGTGCACTGTATGACTACCAGTGTGCGTTGTATGAAGGTGTGTGTGTTGTTATTTAGTAAACAAAGATGAGGCCAAAAGCCACAACGGAAGTTCAAGCAATCAGAAAAAAAGCAATGATATTTGCACCAGATTTCGATGCAGCTGCACCGTCCTCATGGAAGGCAAGGGAGTGGGAAGACAAGATCTCACCCAGCACCGAGTGTGGACCAGCTGACATCCTTCACTGTTTCCTGAGTATTTTGTCCTTAGGATGCCACAATTCTGGACCTCAAAAGGGAGAAACAGAAATTAGTGTCAGGCTTAAGGACTGACGTAAGTGTCATAGTCACTCAGAATACTCCTAAGGAAAGCAGAATTGCCTGTATTCTATGTATCAGCAGGGCAGGGTGGAATTAAGTCTGGCATAAATGTAGACAGAATGAAAGAAGGTGAAGGAGGGACCAGTTCCGCATCAGAGTTCTAGCAATGTCGCCTCCGGAGTCTGTTCATTCCTTCTCCTCCTTGGGTCTCCAAGCACGGTCTCACTAAGCACCAGGGTTACTACATTTTCTTTTTAAAAAGTAATTTCCATGTTCACCAATTCCCTGCATTTCCATTAGGAAATGCCACTCAATTCCATTCCTTAAAAGTAAGAGAATTACCATATGAAAATTTTAACCAAATTTTCTTACTCAACTTTATAGAGGGCTGCAAGTTCCCACCCTTGGTATCTTGGCTTCTGTCTCCATTTCACTCCCCCCGAGTCTCTGGCCTCTCCACCCTCTTCTGCCTCTGTGGTCTCCTCCTCTGACCCTCAGGAAAGGGGCAGCATGTTGGGTGCTTGCTCAAGCACCAGTCTTTAGAGGAAATCAGATGCTTATCTTCTCAAAAGAAAGATCTGATTCAGTCTAGACGTGGCTGTGTTGGGGACAGCCACTTTACCGTCACAGCACCTTAGGTCGCCAGGATCTCAATCTGCTCTGAGTGTGCCAGGGTCTTTTCTGCTTACCATTGCCATATCCTCCCTGCCCCCTAAGTGGAATGACTGTGTTACCTGCTCCGCTCTGACTCTTCCTCGAGGATTGAGTTTGCATTTGAGTCCCCTATGCAACCAAGGTCCCTGTGTGGAAGGAAGCCTTCGGGTCCAGACTTTGGCACTGTCGGAAGGGGTGGAACCTGGAAGAGGTGGCACCCAGTGGGAGAGTGTTAGGTCACTGGGAATATAGCCCTGAAGGAGAGACTAAGACTCGGCCCCCTCTTATCTCTCTAATTCCAATAAAGATCAGATGAGGAGCTTGCCCTGCTGAGTGCTCCCCGACAGGCCCCAGTAAGATGCAATCAACCAACTTTAGATTGAAACTTCTGAAACCATGAGCAAAAATCAGCATTTTCCCTTAGTAAGATGATTAATCCAGCTATTTGTTATATTAGCACACACTGATTAATACAGTACCACTACTGTCTTGGAATCTCTCCCCCCCACCCCCGCTTTAACATGAGATTACTGCTGTTATTATTCTCGTCTGTGTCTAAGTACTTTGTTCCAAGTGACATACAAGGTTTTTGTACACATTTATCATTTGATTCTCAAATACATGTTTTAGGTAGCGTTATTATCACCACCACTTAAGATGAAAGTTTAAGCCTCCGAGAGGCTTAAAAGCTTGGCCAGGTTTGCCCAGCTCGTAAGAAGAGACAAAGACAAAGAGGAACGAATGGTCTAAGTTCACTTTAGTTGGCGTCTCAGCCTGTCTGGCCCCAGGTGACAGCCTTCACCCGGCTTTGTTGTCCCCAGTGGCTCTGTGTCTTCCTCTTGCTCATCAGTGTCACCGCACTGGGGTCCTGCTAGGTGTGTAAGGATAGAGAGCAAAGGCAAAAGTCATGGAGGATTGTGGTCAGACTTTGGGATGACGTTTTCCAGACTCCTCATATTTTCCCCGGTAGCCTAACCCAGCTTCCCTCTTTTCCCCCTGAGCGTTCACTGCGAGGAAACAGCCTGACCCCAGGCCTGGCAAGGTTGTGTGTATCACGGTACATAAAAAAGAAGCCTTACAAACAGCAAGTGTCTTGAAACCCCTGACTGTATTCCCATTTCCCCTGCCTTCCTTCACCCAAAAAAAGCCAGAGTTATGAAACTCGTGCTAAATATTGAGCCATTAAACTTAGGAATATTGAGGGAACTGTTTTCTTAAGGGCTTATTTTTTCAGCTCTTCTTGTTCTGCCCGAGTGTTTTTAGCAGTTTAAACAGGTTGGGTTGCCCACAGGAGCAGAACACAGGTTTTTTCCACCCCGTAGGTTGAGGTATTCATTCCACTTTAAACCTCTCTAAATTTATTTGCCAGTATTTTCCAAGTAGATGTATTTGCAGGTACGTTCAGGATAGAACTGGACACTCACAGTATTGACCGAGACTGGGAGATGACAGCTGGACAAATTCGAGGTCTTAAGCTGCATCCTCAGCCTGACCTTTGGCAGCAATGGAAATGTTTGCACTTTGCAAAGCTTGTTATGTTCTGTGTGTGAGTGGGTCAGTGTGTGTTTGAGTGGGTCGGGTGAGTGTGGGGAGGGATGAGTGAGGGGGGTCAGGTGAGTGGGGGGGGTGAGTGGAGGGGGTTGGCAGAGTATGCGTGTAGGTCAGTGTATATGTAAGTAGGTTGGGTGTGTGTGCATGTGTGCGCGGGGGTCAGTTTGTGTTTGGGTTGTGTGTGTGTGCGGTGAGTGGGGGGATAAGGTGAGTGTGTGTGTGTGGGTGTGTGTGTGTGTGTGTGTGTGTGTCTGACTGTGAGGGGGTTAGGTAAGTATGTATGGGTCAGTGTATATGTAAATGGGTTGGGGGTGTGTATATGTAAATGTGTGTGTTTGAGTGGGGGGATGAGTGTGGGGGATCAGGTGAGTGTGGGGGGCTTGGTGAGTATCTGTGGGACCGTGTATATGTAAGTGGGTTGGGTGAGTGTTTGTGTGTACATTGGTGGGTCAGTGTGTGTTTGAGTGGGGTTGTGTGAGTGTGAATCGGGGGAAGTCTGAATGAGTGTGAGGGGTTGAGTGAGTGAGTGTGTGGGGGGGAGAGTTGGATCAGTGTGGGGAGGGGTCAGGTGAGTGTGTGGGTCAGTGTGCATGTGAATGGGGTAGGTCAGTGTTTATGTCTGTGTGTGTGGTCTGGTCAACATAGGGGGTTCAGTGTGCATGTGCGTAGGTCAGGTCAGTGTGTGTGTGTGTGTGTGTGTGTGTGTGTGTGAGAGAGAGAGAGAGAGAGAGAGAGAGAGAGAGAGAGAGAGAGAGCGCAAGAGAGAGAGAGAGAGCGCAAGAGAGAGAGAGAGAGCGCAAGAGAGAGAGAGAGAGAGAGCGCAAGAGAGAGAGGGGGGAGCACTGATATTGATAATCTTAGAATAATTGAAAGAAGGGGTCACAACCAGAACTCATGGCCCCAGGAAACTATTAGCAACTTTGAGTTCTGGAAGAGATACCCTAATATCTTATTACCCCACTACCAAACCTCCTTGTGGCTTTTATGACACTTCTGATACCTTTCTATTCCTTCCCAAGTTACCATTATCTTAGTGACTTAAGATAGATCTACCAGTTTTCTCTTTCTTATTGTGTGGGATGCAGGTTGGCTGAGGTATAATTTATTTAGCCTTTTTTGACAGGTGTTTCAGGCATGCCTGAATAGTTCCTCTCCCTGCAAAACCCCTTGAGCTGTTCCCATGTCCCCTCTTCCTAAGGTTAGGGTTAGGAAGGTCCAGGCAACTGCAACCAGTGTTCTGTCCCTCACAACTTCGCTTTTCCATAGGTATCATCATATTTGGGGGGGCTGTGTAGTCAGTAGTCTTTTCCTACATGGAACACCACATGGAGATTCCTTCACGCTGCTGCTCAGGATACTGGTTTGTTGCTTTTGGTTTTTAGGAGCTCATTGACCAGCTGCACCCCCAATCTGTTGTCGGCACGCCACTAACTCATCCATTAGTTCTCTTTATATTTTTATCAATTATCGGTAAACACGCTACAAACAACTACACGGAACTTTGTCCATGAACCTCGATTTTCATTTGTCTTGAGTCAAAACTCAGACGTGGGATTCCCATTTTGTATAGCAAGTATCATTTAATATTATGAATATGCCACACCATGCTTAAAAAGATCCTATAGTTGATCCACTTATCTAAAGGTTTTGAAAAAGCCAGCAGGCCCCTGGTCTTGCCTATTAATGCAGGAGAACATGGTGGGTCAACAGAATCATGACCCCACTTCAGTATGACCAGGCAACTGTGTACCCATGCGACTAGTCCATTTGTTACGTTCAGTACGGGATCCAATTTATCATGCGAAATGTCCAACATTTTATTTTATTTTATTTTATTCCTTTCTTTCTTCTTTATTATTACTTAAAAAATCCCAATCCAAATTCTCACTCCCTCCCGTCTTCTCAGTTCCCTCCCTCTCCCTCCACAGACCCTCCCCCACACCCCTCCCACCCTAAGGGAGTGCCATGCACCCCACCCTGTGAAAAGTCCAAGGCCCTTCCTACTATATCTAGGTTGAGCAAGGTTTACATTCCAAGAGAATAAGATCCCATGAAGCTGGTATATGCAGTAGAGACACATCTCAGTATCACTATCAGTGGCCCCATAGTTTGTCCCAGCTGTCAACCCCCTTCGGAGGGGCTTGGTTGTTCCCATGCTCCTTCACTTCCAGTCCAGTTGGAGTTGGTGAGCTACCATTAGCTCAATCAAACTGTCTCAGTGGATGAACCCCTCATGGTCTTGACTTCCTTGCTCATACTCTCACTCCTTCCACTCTTCAACTGGATCTTGGGAGCTCAGTCCAGTGCTCCGATGTGAGTCATCCCTGTTCCCATCTGTTGTGTCCAGCATTTTAAAATAAAGTAAATTTTGCATGAAACAACCTTAATACAAGTGTTGTGAGCCCATTTAAGGCAGGTGATTTGGCTGTAAATGCCTACTATGGTCAACAGAGTGACTGTGTTCAATGCACTTTGGACTTAAAGGTTTTTGATTTGCAATGGCCTTAGGGGGTCTTTGTTCCTCTTTGGGTCCAGGAATATGTGATATTACAACTTTCTGGCATCATAACACTATCTTTGCCATAGCACTATGGCCTGTAAGGGCCCACTTATCCCCAGGTTATATATGACTAAGTCTTTCTGGCTCATGAAAGAACCAGGCCTTTTTGCACCAGTTTCTCCATTTCCTGGAGGAGATGAAAAGACCTGGAGAACTGAAGAATGACCTGGTGTGTAAATGTTCTGGTACCTAATTCCTACTGCCATGGTGACTCATAATTCTAGTACACTGGCTTGATGAAACTCGGTATCCTAAAGTCCGAGATAGACTGCCCTATTGACTCAACCATTGCTTGGGACAAAATTGGAGGAGCGTCCCATCCGAGTTAGAGCTCCTAGTCTCATGGCATCATGGGCCAGGGCACCTTTCTTCCCAAGAGTGACAAACGCCATTATCATGCCAGTCCATAGGTAGAGACTCTCATAAAGAGAAGCCACGGACGAGCCCTGTGAGACACAGTGAGTCAGAAGAGCTTGAAGAGTCCCTGGGACTCTTGCAGAAGGTGCTTAGTGACTCACAGACTCCCTTCCATCTTGCCTAATTTCCAAGCTGAGAACATTGTCGAACACGTAACTTGGTCCTTCTCAAAGGTGTTAATAGGCAAAGTCATTAATCTACCCATGGGCTACATTACCGTCAGGTGCCCCACCCCCACCGACATAATTCCTTAAGAAATTGGTCTAGGATGAGTCTTTGAATGTCCCCTTGTCCCTTATACTACGCAAATAAACTGCTTTCCTTGAAATCCTCATTGTGGGTGTCATTCTAGGAAATCTCAACTAAGACAGATACCCTTGTTTACACACACACACACACACATTTTCACCCTTAAGGCATATAAAGAATTTCAAGATTTCCCAAAGAAGTGCATGATTCATTTCAAATAACTGAGCAGACTGGGGGCTTCTGCCAGCTACTGGGGTAGAAGAATGAACAGAGCAAGGGCCAGAGGCAGGAGCAAGACACAATCCCTAATCTCCTTTGGAGGAGCCTGGAGTTCCCCAGCCCTACCAGCCCTCTGGGGCATACAGCCTCTGGTGGCTTACCCTTCACTTTATGTAGGGCTAGAAATTGATCATGAGGTAATGGGCCCCAGTTGCTTTGGCTAGCTGCTGGATTTACAAAGGCTGCTCAGATACGTGGTTGGCATTTGCTTCCACACCTCCTCCAACCACTTTGCTTTTCAGTCGAAGCATCAGGAGATGCTATGCTAATCGTAGTAAGAGACACATGCTTCCGCCCTACGAAAACCCCCTCTCTTTCTCTTTTTACAACTCATGTCCTCTACGAGCCTCAGAATATGACCCCGTTTGCTATTGAAATCAGCCTACAGGAAACTTAAACTTATACACACTATTTTTTAATTGATCACAACTTCTCATAATCTATAATAAATGAAGACAGTAAATTCCCAGGGATATTTTTATTTGAGAAGGTAGGTCTACTGTATATGAGGAATCCTAAGAATTCTGGGTACCGTAAGGGAAAATTGTAGTCAAAGTAGTAAGGAAAAGAGTGAAGCCAGTAAGTGTCGACCATTGTTCTAATAAAACAGTGCTTGTGTGTTTCATCATGTAGATGAGACTCTGGCTACTGAGTTTATATGAGAACACAAATCTTACATGCAGACCAAAGACAATTATAAATCTTACAAGCATATAGGATGGACACAATTGCTTTTAACTGTCCATAAAAGTAAAGGTGTGTACCTCTCTAGAAAAGGGGAGCAGCTAGGGGGTGTCATTCAGACAGTTTTACTCACTAATTTATGACCTGTGATTCCCTGTGTCCTCAAGTTACTCTAATGTATGGACCACACACACAGAGAGAGACACACACATGCACACTCACACACACACACACACACAAGTGTACGCATTTCAAATCAAATATACAACATTTTTCATATCCAGTATCAGTATTAAGGACTAGTATCCACCGTAGTGGTCAGTCTGAGGTTTGTTTTGTGCTCCCGAGGAGCCTTGAAATTGTATAGACAGAAACACTGTGTCATAGCAAAGCTTTTGCTAGTTTACAGAATCTGAAATTCAACACTATCATGGCTCCCAATGTTCTCACTTACTTGCCTTAGGAAAAGGGGGAAAATTCATTTTCTTCAGCAGAAAACCACTGTCTCGTTTGACAAAGCTCGTGTTTGATCTTCATGTACCTACCCTGGCCAAGAAACACAGATCAAATCCTAGTCCTGTGACAGGGAAGAAATATAACCTTGAACTTATTAAAGAAACAGCATGGATGTGTCATTGCCTTGGAACATTGCCAGACAGAGCCACGGGCTTGTGAAAAGAATCCACTCTTTGCAAATTAGCAGGGGCTGTGAACACCCGTCAGTTCCACTGTCCGGAAAGGAGAGATGCTTACATGTAATCAGACCACTTCCTTCATGCACAATTGACAATCGCCACCCTCTCCAAGCCAAGTAAAACTGTTCCAAGCTGAAGGAGTTGGAATTGGGCATTCGCTGTTGGCCACACAGATGCTTGGGTCCGACACGCCCATTTTTAGGGATGCCACATGGCGCCTGACGAAGAGTAAGGGTTCAGTTGGACAGAAAGTGACCTAAAATTTTAGACATAGAGCAAGACTCCAACTTCTAGATTCAGGAGATCAGTCATTAAAGTCATTGCCTTGGAGACATGAGGACCTGAGGTTGAGCCCCAGAACCCAGATTATGAGGGCTAACCCCTGAGAGGTAGAGACAGGCAGATCTTTGGGATTTGCTAGTCAGTTAGAATAAGCTCACTTGGCAAATTCCAGGCCAGTGAGAAACTCTGTCTGCTAAAACTGGACAGCACCTAAGGAATAGCACCCCAGATTGATTTTAGGCCTCCATACCATGTGCTTTTGTTCTCTCTCTCTCTCTCTCTCTCTCTCTCTCTCTCTCTCTCTGTACACACACACACACACACACAGGGTTTAGCTTCCCAGCGAGATTCCATGCTAACTTGGATGCAATTCTATCATTCTGGAGACAGCCCTGAAGTAAATTGTGAGACCTGGAATTTCATGCAGATGGAGAGACGTTTTTTTCTCCCCTTAACTCACTGCACTTTCCAAAACGGTGTCTCTTCACTGTGTTTCCTTTATTTGCCCTCCTTCCTCTCCTCGTACTGCATCTCCATTACTTTATCACAGTACCAATCAGATCTGAGAGCAGCAAACGCTATGCCCTCAGTGAGAACTCTTCAGAGCCAGATCCCAGAAGAACAAAGCACAGCAACAGCCAGGGAGAAGCCATGGGATCTCTTCCAGTCAGGTCCTCCTCCATAAAGAGCACCGCACTGCGAACCCAGAGATCCACTTTTCCCCTTTCTGCCTGTGAGGTGGAATTACACAGACATGCCCTTCTGTGCCTGGCCTTTTATGGTCTTCAGTGCTGTTTGTGATATCTATCATGGCTTCCTGCTTGTTACCTCACCGTTGCACTTTGTAGTGCTATGTACACATGCAATACCAATAAATACCATTGTCTCTTTGTAAATTGTCACGCTTGTGGGTATTTGGGGGCTTTCCAGTCTTTGGTATCATAAACCGTAACCATTATAAACCTTCTAGAGCAAGTTACTGGGTGATCATAAATATTTGTTTCCTTAGAGAATATACTCAGAAGTAGAATTTCTTGATCTTACATCATGCTTAGCTCCTGTCGATACAGCCAAACAATTTCACAAAAGCTTTACAATTGGCATTTTTAATATTTTGGTTATTCTGTTCTATATATTCTTTTGATTTTCAGAATTTAAAAATGTTTCCGAAAGGTATCACAGTATCAATCATGCCCTTGGAACAAACTCCAAAGCCTGATCTTGGAAATTCTTCTCAGAAGAGAGACGTAAAACAGGGAACACAGCTGAGGATGATGGGAGATGTGATAAAGTCCAGTGAACGACATGGTAGACACATCACGGGGTACTCATCAAATCCTCTAAGGAGGTGATAAGGGACGTATGAGTTGAGTGTGGAGGGATGAGGAGAATGCAGAGGAGAAGGTGAGCAGCAGACATACAGAGACCAGAGCAGACTGTGAGCAGCTGGAACACCATTTACACCATGTAATGATAGGAGAAGGTGAGCAGACAGACCTACAGAGACCAGAGTGGACTGTTGGAACACCGTTCACACTCTGCAGTGATAGGGAAACCAGAGAAGCTGAGCACTCTCTCCAGGTCTTCATGATGCTGGAGCAATACTAAAATGACTCGATCACACTTTGAAGGTATGATACTTGCAGCTGTACTGAGTCTCAAAGGCAGAAGAGGTACCTGAGGGTGTTGCCTACCAATCTTGGAGAAGTGGACTTTTTTTTGCTTAAGATTCCACTGTTAGTCATGGCCTGAGTTCAAGTCTTGTCCCTGGAATGGGCTGACGATGTGATGCTGGGAAATTAGGTTTGAGTTTTGTTATTTGTACAAGTAAGTCCAGCATGCCCTCGAGCAGCTGGAGGGAGATTAGCCAAACAAAGGTCTCAACTGATCTTTGGCATAACACAGGGGTTCTAAGAGTTAATTCCTAGGTTAAAAATTAGGGATAAAAAGTACCAGCTGGTGGCGTGTGCGTTCCTGGGAGAGCACTAGGCATGTTTCACATACAAACGCGGGCAGGCAGAAGAGTTGACATGCTTGAAGATGCTCTGTGAGTCTAATATTCTTCTATGGCTTCAACAGATTGATATCGCAGATGCTCTTTAGGCAACATGGGTAGCTGATAAAGTCAACATGTTTGAACACTTTTGATTTTCTGTTTTCATCTTCAGCAGGCACAAGGCTGCCACGGGGAAGGCTAATGCTGCACAGTCTAGAACCTGGGAGATAAAGCTATCTCTTCTGTTCAAAGTGACCGCTTTTCTTGACTTCTTACCCCCAAGGTGTGAAGAGAAAGCACTTGACTATGTATGGAACATTAAAGAGGGGGTGTTGAGAAATAGCAAATAAATAAGATTCAAAGAGTAGGCTGAGTGTGGGCCGTAAACATAAGGACAGCAGGGCATGGAAGGACAACACACAGAGACAGTAAGATGATTAAGAGCAGCCACACAGAGTGACTTTCAGAGGCCACTTCTTCTGGCGCAGTGTGCTAGTGAAGGGACAGTAGTCATGTATCTATTATGTCCCTTAGAACACTTTTCTGGGGCATCAGCTTTGTGGGAAAAAAAAATGTTGCAAGTTCTTGAGACAGAGTCATCTGGATGAGATAGCCCTTCTGTCTTGGGTTTTATACTTATTTATCAAGAGAGATAAGCAATAAGTAAATTAAAAAATGACAAACGTGTCAGGTTCTAGAAACGAAGTGTAATAGAATAATGTGATTATGTGCTTGGTTTAGATAGGAGGAGGAAGAAGACAAAACACAGAAACTGACTTCATTTTTAACACTACATTTATTTGTGTTTGTGTATACGTGTGCATTTACGTGTGCGCGCACAAGCATGGTGGTGAGAAGACAGCCTGCAGGAGTTTGTTCTCCCTTCCACTACATGGCTATGAGGTATTGAATTCAGGTTGTCAGGTTTATCAGCAAAGTCTACCTGCTGAGCCATCTCACCAGCCCTAGAGCCGTGGTTTTAAAGGATCATGAAAAGAATGGTCCAAGGAAAAACTCTTTGAAGTGGAATTTCATTGGAGGGACATGAGTTTGGGAATATAAGCAGTGCTTGCTCTTGTAGAGTTCTGCAGGTTAGTACGGGGGTAATTTTATTCCAGCTTCAATGAGAAGTCAATGGGTGGGGAACTCAAGTTGGTCAATGGCACACCAGCCAGCCTACTGTGTGGCAAAGGAGGTTAGATAAAATGGGTAGAGAAGTCTGGCCTCTGGGTATTTTTTGAGGTGAAGTCCACTGTATCTGTTTCATATTAGTAGGATCCAGAGATGGGTAACGTCTATGTAGTTTCTTATTCTCTTGGTCATAGGAGAGGGAGGTCCATGTTTACCAGACTACCGTGAGAATATAATGATTTCAAGTCACTGAATAAGGACTCATGCAATCAAGACTATGCTGTGCTGCTTCCCCTATCAACCTGTAAAGCTGGAGCAGTACTAGCAAGCGTTAATCAATTAAAAAGAAATGTAAGGAACTAAAATGTTAATCAAAAGTAAACAAGGAATAAATCAAAAGGAACCAGGCACCACTAATAATTCTTATTGCCTTTTCTGTGGCCAGCAAGGGGATTTTAGGTGAAATTCCCCCTTTGGCCTCCAGGAAAGGGTGACTTTGTTCAAGGAAAGGAACTCCTCTTCCTGTGTCTCTGGGTGCCCATGGTCCCTAAGGCCTGCCTTCCTTTCACTGTGCTAAAACAGTGGCATGATGTGGAACACCTTTCTGCCTCCTCGATTTCTCAGTAGAAAAGAGACGTTCCTCAGTCCAGATTTCAGAGCCAAGAAATAAATGTGAACAGCTCCACTAGGGAATGAGGCGTAGTGTGAGAGGTGGGGATTGCATGCAGGCTGTCTTCAGCATCTTCAGCATTCCCACTAAGGTGGCTGCCATGGTTTAGACTAGTGAAAACCTGCCACTGACCAGGACTGTGAATCCCTAAGGCACTGTTAGGAGGTAGGAGAAATCACAGAAAATGTGGATTGGCACTGGTTCTACATTTTTAAAACTATAAACTGCTGGTGTCAGTGAAGATAAACTATGAATTAACTATAAATAAGACAGACATTATTTTATCTTATAGTTTGAAGTGGTTGAGAGTGGGAGATTTTCATCTCTTTGCGCTTTAGCTACCTTTGTACAGTCTGACATTCTAAAATGAGCAATTATTGCTTCCATAAATTAAGAAATTATAGAAATTACACTAAATAAAAATATTTTACCCGTGAAGCTCGTAAAGCTCATGTCTTTCTCTCTGTTACTGCCATACCCAGTAGTGGAAATCTAGTATAACACCTATGATCACCGTACCCGACAATGTGAAACTGTCTGTCCCTTGTCATAGCATAACTCTGGAAGCTCGCCATTCATTACCCATTATGGTGTGCTAATTTGTTTAATCATTAACGTAAAAGATGAGTGCACTAGTAAAAACAGGGCAAGCAGGAAGTTTCAAGACTGAGCTGGCGGAAGCAGGATGCCTTCATTGCTTAGCTCTTCACTGACATAGCTTAAGAATTGTTTTGATTTACTTCCAAGAAACACAGATATGGAAACATCTATTACGTGTTGAAAGAGCATCACCCTTAACCCAAGGGTTGATGCAGATATGGTCGGGCACCCTATCTGTGATGCTTGCATTCAGAAAGATAACTTTCGTCCACCTACCAAAGCCTCCGATCAATGATTCTATAACAAGTTATTATAGAGGTTGTTTTCTTGTTCTTGTTTATTGCCTCTAACCTTTCATGAACTTTTTGTAACACGATAGCTCTTGTTGTTCTTATATAAATGATCAAAATCAGCCTGTTTCTAGAGGATAAAATTCCATACTTGCTACTCACAGAGGAGCCTCCTTAGTTAACTCAGAAATTTCAGTTTTGATGTGGGCAACTATAAATTTAATTTTGTGCTAATAATATGTTCAAATTACGAGTCACACAAGGGTGGAGTTGGGTGTCAAGGCTATAGCTCTCTTTTCTTCCCTGACTTCCCATTTTTAATTTATGCCTTTTTTTAGTTTTTAGGAAGCTGGCGTTGACACAGTCTTTCGTGGCTGTTTTTTGAATTACACTCAGAGGAAGCATAACATTACGTTAAATGTGATCAGAATGAAATTTATGATGAAGTACCAAAATACGCTTCATCCATCACCCAGCAGAGTTGCTAGAAGATTATTGCAGGACTGATGAGCTCTGCAGTCCCCAAGAATTATTGCTTAATAATATCCACAGTTATTATAAGTCGTGTTCTTTCCCTAATCTTACATCCACTTTCTTCTTCCCACTCAACCACCACCAAATAAAAAATGTCTAGGAAACCAAGTCTGTCTGTTTGTGGAGCTTTCCCTGATGATTAATAAATGCCCATGGCTGATGATGCAAGGCTAGGGCACTCTTTAGGGTTCTAACTATTTTAAGAAAATTCTTCACCTTTTTACTAATACACATTTACTATTTTCGATAAGCGCTTAAAGTTACTGGGGATGACCTGGGCACAATGGTGCACATCTTTAATTCCAGCCTCTGGAAGGAAAAAGAAGAAAAAAATTTCAGGCCAGTCAGGGCAACATATTGAGACCTTGTCTAAATAAATAAATTAATAACTAGGTATATTTTAAGGAGTTTTGCAATTGAGATGCATTGTCGACAAAATTGGTATATTATTTTCTATATAATAATATTTATGCTCATATTCATTTGAAGACCTAACACTCTTATTAAGAAGCAAATGCCTTATTTTAAGAGGAAATGACCCAAACTGAAACCTTCTAATATATCAGCTTTCCCCCAAAGACTTCAAGTACTTTGTGCACTTAAGTCTACTGCTGGAGAAGGTTTATTGAATTAAACTTTGCATCATTCACAGACAATCTTGCTTCTAAACATGTAATCTCACAGTATCAGAGCTAAAAAAATAAACTTGATTTAACTTAATCCAAGTTTTTTTTTATTTTAAAGGCAGAAATACTAGGAGATAGAGATGACAAATGCCTTTCCCAGAGTTTTTATTAGTTTAAAAAGTCCTTAAAAGAGTTTTCAAGTCAGGCTTGTTGGCCCATCCTGTAAGAGAGGTAACAGCAAGCAGATCAGGAGTCAAGGGTCATTCTAGGTTATCTAGCAGGTTGGAAGACTGCCTAAGCTATTTGCAACTACATCTCAATAAATAAATTTAAAGTAGCATTCAAAGTAACCAGCATATATAATACAAGAGACTAGGAAGTAGAAAAGGACTTAAGTAGTGGCTAAACTCAGCACAGCTATGGTTCTGGCTGTCGGTTCAGCAAAAGCAGAATACATCCTCTAAAAAGAAAAAGGTGCACACTCCCAATGAGGAAGAATTTCTTGTGTTTAAATGATGGTTTTAAAACAAGGAAATGAGAATAAAAAGGAATGACTATAACCGAAAAGGGTTCATAAAGAGTGGAACAGTCTACAATAGAAGAAGCAACTGTGAATGAAAAAGGACTGTGGTCACAACGGGTTCAATCTTTCCGTGGCCTCTCTTTTTAAATATTGAAATTCTAACCTTTAACATGATAGTATTAAGAATGGGGATTTTAGCCAGGCACTGAAGGTGCATACCTTTAATCCTAGCTTTTGGGAGGCAGAGACAGGCAGATCTCTTTGAGTTTGAGGCTAGCCTGGTCTACAGAGCAAGTTCCAGGACTGGCTCCATAGCTACTGAGAAGCTTTGTCTCAAAACAACAACAAAAATTGGAGGAGTAAATTGAGTTGTGAAGGAAGAGCAGTTGGGAATGGTACCAGCGCTCTCAGAAAGCCCTTGCTTTTCCATCTTGTGAGCGTGTGTAGAGATGACAGTCTATGCCTGGAAGAGACCCTCACAAGAATCTGACTACCTGCGACAAGGACTTCCTGGCTAAAGCCATGGGAAAGCATCATTTATGAGCCTCTTGTATGCTATTTCTAACAGCAGCTTGAGCTAAGACACAGCTGTAGGGGAGAGAAGCGGGGAGCCAGGAGAGTGAGGAGAGCAAGCAGGGAGCAGAAGCTCAGAGTACAAACAATAATCGAGACTGCTTATCTGAAGCTGTGAGAAAGAAGACCTAAGTGAGGAAGACAGAAGGGAGTAGTGTCCCCACGTCAGCATCCAGGGATGTTCATTAACGATGCTAGAAAACATGTGGGCCTGAGTGTGATCCTGACAGCAGTGAGGATACATGCAGCCTTAAAACAGTACATGAAGGTGTGGCAAGGGTTTTTGTTTAACGCATTTGTTCTTTGCCGATTTTTCTTGACAAGAAAGAGCATCCTTTACCAACTGCCTACAAAATTAAAAAGATGATGGGTTCTCATCTTTTCCATGCCTGCCTGATGAGGCCAGAGAAAATTCATGGTTGAAAACACAAACACTCTAGTTCTTGCCTGATGTATCCCGAAGCAGAAGGAATCCAAGCGGCCCACGAACGGCTTCGTATAAAACTTCAAGCATTTCGAGGATGGAGTGCCTACTCTGGTCTATGGTTGAAATTCTACACCCTCCCAGCGCAAACATTCCTTTCCTTGCTTGGCTGGTTCAACCTTCGTACACTACGGGAAAGAACACTTCCTTTGGATCCTTCTAAAATTTTCATGGTCTTCCTAATGTGTCCTAAGGTGATCATCGGGACTAAAGACATCCAGAAGGAGAAAATGATTTGATTTACTTACTCAGTACGTCCAGGTCCAAAGGCATTCCATTGCCTCTTAAGTTTAGAACTATTACTCTGCTGTTACAAGAAGGTGTCACATGTAAAGGGGGCAGTCCTGGTGCTGTCCCACCAGGATCTGGGGAAATCGGGATGCATCCTTCATCGTGTGACATAAAGATTGTTCTCCTGCTGTAGAAAGCAAAACAAATTCTTTTCCCTTCTAAATATCATATTGCAAACTGTGAAATTTGCCCCCTGCCATATTTCTCTAGATCTTTTTCTGGCTGACCGGTTTCTAGTTGTTTTTTTTTTTTAACTCCAATGGAATATCTGTGTTTCTCATTAATTTCCACAGATGTATTTCCCTTCCCTCTAAGTGGAATCTTGGCATTCTGTGCCTGGTCAGGTTTCTCACCTACAGACCTTAGCCCATTGCTTCTGTCTTGGTAGAGTGTTCTCTCTGCCTCTTCTGCTCTCAGACAGTGAACCCGGACAAACAAGGCCAAGTGAAGTCAGGCAGTCAGAAGCATCTATGTTCCTTACTCACTGGCTGGACTTCCTAGTGCCCATTGCATCTTTATTTTTTTAATGGACTAGTCTTTCTCATGGAAAACTACACCAGCGGCAATCCCTTGAATCTCTTGTGCTAATGGACAATAACAAGCTCCTCTCTTGAACTGTTTAGTTAACCCTGAGTGGAAAGGAAACGAGCTATTCCCGTTAAACTTGGCCTTATCATACAACAATAGACAAAGAAACTCAGCATCACTTTTAAGCCACTAAGGTTTGGGGTAACTTCTTAAGTGTGATAGTAAATAGGAAAAGCTGTAAACCAAGGAGGGGATTAAACATGACTTAATTTAGGAGTATATTTTGATGGGGTAATAATTCAAAATAAACAACTATTAACAAGTCATTCTTTTCTTTGAGATTCTCAGAAAATAATCACGGTTCCAGTTTCCTTTTTGCTTATTAAGAAAATTTAAAAGTATCTATCATATTTTCTCCTGGCATGCAATTCAGTCACTTCACTAATCCTAAGGAAGCTGTGCATTGGACCTTCACGTAGCTATCACAAGGCTGGCTCTCTTGTGCCTTCTCACAACTAGCTGGAGCATTGTCCTGGGCTCTCATCTCCAGAAACACCCTCCCATACATCAGAGATTTCCTCTGTGTATCTATGATGGCTCCCATGGGTCCATATCTCTGAATGCTTAGCCATCAAGGAGTGAAACTGAGAAGAATTAGAATTAGGCATGACTTCCTTGGAGTATGTGTGACCTTGTTAGAGAAGATGTGTCACTGGGAGGGGGACTTTGCAGTGGTTTCTAAAGCTCACACCACCACCACCACCACCACCACCCTCTGCTGCCTAAGGATTTGGATGCAAATCTCAACTACCACTCCAGTGCTAGTGTCTGTTAGTCCCAGCACAATGATCATGGACTAATCCTCCAAAACTGTAGGCAAGCTCCCAAGTAGGACAGAAGTTGGTACCCAGTATGAGGTATTGCTGTGACTGGCTTGACCAGGCTGCTTGTTGGAGGGAGAGGAAGACTTTAGGGCTTTGGACTATTAAAGCAGTTGGATGCTTCAAAAGCAGGACTTAATAGTCAATCCTAGAAGAATCATGAAAAACAGTGGTGCCGAGAGTGATGTGGACTATGGGGGCCCGGTCCAAGAAGTTTCAGAGAGGAAGAATATTATCAGATAAGCTAGAGACCATTCTCATAATCTTTGGGCAAAGAACGTGTCTGCTCTCTGCCGTTACCCTAAAAAAATCTCTCTAAGGTAAAATTGAAGAATTTTGGATTAATGGCATTGGCAGAGAACATTTCAAGACAGCCTAGGATTGAATGGGTCATGTGGTTATTATTGATCACTCTTATGCAGGTCATCAGTGAGAGGAGCAAGTGGAGCAAAGAAATATAAAGTGTACAGTATGAGAAGAAAAGGAACACGGAAAACTGTAATGCTGGGGTCAAGTCCTGTGCTCAAGTTTGAAGAAAGGGCTGATTCTAGAGGGAATGAAGGGAGTGGTACCCTCAGGGTCTGATCCCACGCAGCACAGCTTCTAACTTATGAAAGGAATTAACGGAAAGCTTAAGAAAGGAAGGAAACTGTCAACAATGGAAAACATATGCAAATGTAACTCAATGAAAGAGCAAGGTTCTGGCCCCAGCAAGCAGAAGCACTTGATCTCCTTGGACACCCAGCTCTGGCTTTCCAGTCAAGAAAGATAGAGGAATAAAGGAGTTGTGGAATCTTCCTCCCCAGTTAAAGAAAGCAGCTAGCTAACACATGGCAGGGCTGTCCCTTCACGGAGACCAAGAAGGCCATTGAGCAAAGCCATGAAAGAGAAGCCTGGATTGTGTTGGAGATCCCAAGATGTTTGAGATTTCTGAGCCTGGTGTACTTGCCGTGGAAAGCTGCATACTGTGCCCCCTTTCCTTGCTGTTGGAATGATAATGTATATTTTGTGCCATTGTATGTTGGAAACATGTGGTTTGCTTTTTGTTTGGGTTTTACAGGGGGTTACAGTTAAGAGATTGCCTTGAGTCTCAGAAGAGACATTGGACTTTTAAACAGTGTCAAGACTGTTACAGATGATGGGAATTTTAGAAGCTGGACTAAACTCACGTTACATTATAACATAGCTATAAGGGTCAGTGAGCCGAATGAGGTTGTTAAAACTAAGACAATGTCTTTGAGAATACTAATCATTCATGGATTATTTCAGTGACTTGTTTGGTTGTTCATTGTTCGTCTCTGCCTGTTTACCACTCTAAAGGTAGTGAAACCTGGGAGAATAGAGCTTTAAAAATGAGATTGGATCAAAGTCTCATGCAACAGCCAACTTTATCCAGAGCATCAGACAGTTTATACTCTGAGGTCACATGAGTAAAGCTCTCATGAGTTTAGGCTATATATAATCACAAGGGCAAGCTGCTCATGGCAAAAACCATGTTTTTTTTCATAGAGGCATATAAATGAATAACAATAACCAGTTGTAATGAATAATAACAATGGCCAGTCATAATGAACAATCAGAAGCAAACTCACTCCTATCTGCTACACCTAGAAGGAGCATGAAAACACATTCTAAGAGCAATTCTACAGTCTTGAGGAGACTGGGGTCACAAGACTCTTGTCTTGTTTACTTATAGTTTTCTCATAAGTAGTCAGAATTCCCCTCACAGGATTCTATTCTTGGTCTACCATCTGCCTACTAGAGTTCAATTATTTAGTGTTCTCTGTCGTTCACTATAAACCCATACAAGTTTGACAAGAGTAAGTATTTGTTGGATGAATGGACAATAATTAGAAGGTCGCTGTGCTGGCAGGTAGAAAACTGGCTCCCAGCATTGTCTTGCAGTTATGTAGTTTTAGAAGCAAGGGCCCTGTGCTCTATGCCTTGGCTGCGGTTTGAGTGGTAGAAACATGACCTCTGAAAGCTTCGTGTATCTCCCTTCTGTGGCTTAAGCTTGTGAGGATTTCTCATGGCCCGAAGTTCAACTTTAACCAATCCTCCTACTATTAAAGTGGATTTTTTTTCTTTTTAACCACAGAAGTTTTATTCAGTCATATTCAGATCTGGGTTATAGTTTCATCTGATAAAGCCATTTATTTGGGGGAACATTTGGTTCTGGCACGCACACCTCTGTTCTCAGTCTGGCCTGCCTATTCCAAACACGATCCAGACAACCCAAGGTAACCAGCTTACCTCTGACTCTGCTCTACTATACAACCCTTGGTTCAGGTAAGTCTCCATATCCAATCTAGTACAGGGTGCTGCTAGTAATTCCATCCAGAATACGGGCCAAACCAAAATCATCCGACGTAAATAAGGACACTCGGTCATTATTATCTAAAGCCTAGAGATTACCAAGGGAGCAAAGAGTTGTATTCCCTTTAGTTTGTCAACTGAAGAGCCATTGATGCGCAGTCTATGAGCAGCAAGGCTATGACAATATCAGTACTTTATCAGCTGTTGTAATTTTTGCACTGTATGTCTTATAACAACAACATTCAGAGACTGGCCAGGAGAAAGCATTTCCCTAGAACAAAGGCAGCTGAGGGAAATCAAAGACAGGCCTATCTACTCAATTGTAGGGAAGCTTTGTCTCCATGTGTATGCAGTTACGCTTCATGAAAAATCATTGTGTCAATAACATTTCAGGGTCCCAGAAAGAGGAAGCTGAAAATGAAGAGTCCCACCTTCCCCTAGGTTAACACTGTGTTTGGTGTGGTCCATGTCTACAGATGATGAACTATTCATCCATTACTATCGACTAATGTCTACCAACAGCATGAGAGTCATACTGATGAAAAGTCAGTCTGTAGACTTTACCCGTACACGATAACTTTTTCCAGTATTTCAGTGTCATACTCAATAGTTCAATGCCCTAAATTTATGGGCGACTTCACCTACTTATCCCTTTCTCTCTTCTCCCTGTCTGACATGACCGCTGATGCTTTCCCTGTCAACACAGGTTTCCCGTTTTACGTTTTAAGTCCTGTAGTTAGAACCATGGAGTATTTCGCCTTCTTAAACTGGGCTTCTTTCCTTTAGCACTAAAGATGGATTTGAGCTTTCTTTGTGTCTTTTTATGGATTGACAGCCCTAATTTCATTCATTTATTCCTTCAAAGACATTTTGGTTCCTTCAAATTAATATACAAACTGTTACAAAATGATGATCCAGACAGACTGGAAGGCACTAACGTGCATGATTTCAAGAGTGCAGCGTCGTTTTTCTGGAGCAGTGTCTTCATATAATTGGGAACTTCAGGAATGACAGCACCCTCTTCACTCTCAGGTGTAACGCTTCATTGGCCTGCCTTACTGGAGTCTTCTCCTGAGCCTTTATAGCAGCCTTATCGCAGTAGCCATGTTGTTAATTTCTACTCAGCTTCTCTTCTCTCCAAACTCTATTTAGTCTAACCAAGCACAGACCTGTCTTATGAACGTGCGAAATAAAAACAAAACCTTCACTGCCCTTGTCTTTGGATGTCTGATATGGGCTCCTGCAGACCCATAGACAGGGGGCCCAACTTGCTGCCATTGAGTGTATTTTAGTCTCAGCACATTTAGATGTCCTATGCTGGGTAATTATTTGTTTCTACGAGCTGACTTTGCACTGAAGCACTCTTAGCATCCTCAGAAACATCCCGGTTTTTAGACATTAGGTACCAGGATCCTCTGCTATGACTACACACCAAAAGCATCTGCAGATATGTCCAAAATGTCCCCCAGACATAGTTTGCACTACTCTCACCTCTCTGCTTGTGAGCTGCTGTCCTAGGCCCTAATTCTGTCTATTTTGTTGTCTAAAACAACCTCTTTTACTCAACAACAACATCATTCTGTTTTTGTAATAGAAGGATTTACAAAGTAGATCCCAACTTATTGTTAGAAATGCTCTCTTCTAGAAAAGTCCATTGAGAGGAAATATCTTTTCTGTCTCGACCCTTTGTTATTTCCCACTGTCTTTTCCCCACAGTCAAGCGATTCCTGCGTTGTCTGTTATTGTGTTCATCTCTGAAACAGCAAAGCCCAATTTTAACCCACTCCCCACTGTAGTCAGCCCTCTTCCACTGAGGTAGTCAGTGTTTAGCAATGTCCAGCCCTCCGACACACAGGTGGTACTGTTGCAAGGATAGAATGCCCATCCTTGGCTTACCGCTCCGGAAGTGAAGGCCACCTATTAGCCTTGCTATTTTGGGCCTGTGCCCAGGCAAACAGCTTAGCAGGAACATGCAGCAGAGCAGATTCTTTTATCCTATGGCTGATATACAAAAGGGAGCAACAAAAGACCAGAGTCCCTCAGCTTACTTCACAGGTCTTCAAAGGGTGTTTAGGATCTCCATCTGAACAACTTTGCTTATTTACATATGCTTGTACGTGAAAGTACTACTATGAAACATGCCATTCCATGGCATGTTCTGTTTAAACAGAGTGCCATTTTCATTTACTGATTCCAGTGATGCCTGACTTAAAATTAGGTATTAGTAGATCTCAGCATCCCTTGTGCAGATGGGTTGGATCAGTGATAAAGGCTATGGAAGGAGCTTCAAGAAGAGTTGGAATGTCAGATTTGGATGTTCTGAGATCTGTGTGCTGGATACAGTTGGCAAAACACACAGCAGTAATGGCTTGTGTCTCCATCATCACCGATTTTCTCTTAAGACATACTTATTGTCCTTGTGTAAGACTAGAATGCATCAGCTTCCTTCAAGTATTTGAGAGAAACTAATCTTCAACTTGTCCAACTGCCTTTTACTTCAGGGACAACTTTATTTGTTTATTTTTTATCCTGCCTCATTCCAAAAAAGGTTTTGAGGAGAGCGAAGAAACTGAATGGCATGGGTCAGTGAGAAAGAAACTGGAAACGACATTCTCCAATTCGACACTATTTTCTGAAACAATGTCAAGCCCTTACAAGGATGGGAAAATAGCTAAGTCACATACCGTGAAAGTCAAGGATTCTCTCTTAGGGAATAAGTGTCCTGGAGCTACTGTCCTCCCAGTACATTTGTGAGCTTAGCAGTTTGGAATGTCAACACAAAGGGTGACTAGGGGCAGAGGCCTGCAGGAGGCTTTGTGGCCACTCATTGATCAAGGCATGGAGCAGAGACAGAACTGGAAACTGTGTGCAAAGAATGCGCAGACTAAGCTCCTTGAATTAACATGCAAGAGACATTTCTCTTTCCCAAGCATGAAATCAATTCTAAATAAGAATTGAGCAAACAGGCCCTCTGAATACGGTGCAGTGAAAGGGGGGAAATCTATCCCATAAGTGTTTGTTGTTTGGTATCCTTCACTGATCAATCTTGCACATATACAGGCAAATATCCAGCCAAGGAGATGGGATCTTGTACTTTGTTTTATAGTAAAGTTCAGAGCTAAATCTGGGCTTGAATTTTTCTGTGTTGATTCATAAGAAAAGAAAGAAAGCCACGGTGAGAGTGAAGAAGGGGAGGAAACAGAAAGGTGCAAGGGAATAGAACACAATGTTGGAGGGCTCTACTCTGCCATCTTTCAGAAGAGGAAGTGGTTTTAGGACCCGGTAACTGGGTAAACACTTGGAGAGGGCTTTGAGCTTAGCCAACAACAGATGCAGCTGGTAATCCTTGCCACAAGTGGTCCAAGGTATCTCAGCTCTTATTGTCCTGTGTTAAGACCCAAAGGCGCAGACTACCAACAGCACCTGCATGCATTCTGCAGACTCCCACGTTTACTGCCAGGACACAGGCTTCAGACAGCTTATTTTGTTGTAACTCACCCACTAGGTCTGGAAATAAGGCAGGAAGTAGATGTAAGCCCATGGCTGACCAAAATGTGGAAAATGCAGCTCGCAATTTGCCCAACCTAGAGCAGCAACAAGGATATGCCAGATGTGTGTGTAATTTCAGATGTCCTAGGAGTCATATTTAAAAAGTAAGAAGAAATAAAGAAAATGAATTTGAATAGTGCATTTTAGTTATTCCATTGTATCAAAAATGTTATTATCACATATAAACAGTAAAAATGTAACCAATGAAGTCATTTGTATTTATTTACGTGACATGTCCTTTGTCACACTTTTGTTTACTATATTGGACAGAACAGTGTCACAAGAAAGTGACTATGAATTTTAATCTCCCAGTAACCTAGTGCATTAGGACAAAGCACCACACATCAATGGAATGACTCCATCAACGTGACTGAGAAACAAGAGACAATAGAGACAAGAGTTAGGAGAGCTGACTCTGCTCTCTGTGCCCAGGTAGCTGTGTGACCTCAGGGATACTAATTCATTCTGCTGTCATTTGGCACTGTGTCTACAGCAGCGGTTCTCACAATCCCTTTGGGAGTTGAACGACCTTTTCACAGGAATCACATATCAGATATCCTGCATATCAGACAGTTATGTTACAATTCATAACAGTAGCAAAATTACAATTCATTATGAAGTAGCAATAAAAATGATTTTATTGTTGGGGGTCACCACAACATGAGAAACTGTATTAAAGGGCTGAAGCATTAGGAAGACTGAGAACGACTGGTCTATAGACTCCGTTGAAACTGAAATACCCACCGACGCTAGACTGTGAAAGATGCTTGTGCTAGTTTAAAAGCCATCACAATCTCTCCAATAATTGTTCCCATTTATGCTGAGGTCTGTTTCTACCTATTCAGAATGGGTTAGATTTGTGATGTGCTTCTAGAGAATAGGGTATGCAAGGCAGAAGTTATAAGACATTGCTTCTAGGGTTAGCTATAAAAAGATTGCCTTGGGTTCTCTCTTCTCTCTCTCTCTCTCTCTCTCTCTCTCTCTCTCTCTCTCTCTCTCTCTCTCTCTCTCTCCTCTGTCTCTCTCTGGGGCAAGCAGCTATCCTGCCAGGAGGCCACCTAGGCAGTTTATAGAGAGGCCCCTGTGGTAAGGAGCTGAGGCTAGCCTTCATCCTTGTGAGGGAATTTGGAAGTTTATCATCTTCCACTTGTATCCAGGGGTGACTTACCCAAGCTAACAAGGTGACCGCACTCTCACAAGAGAGCTGGAGCCAGAGCTGCACTATTAAATTACTTTTGAATTTCTGGATTTTAAAAGCGAAGATGATAAACATGCATTTTCAGTAGCTAAGTTTGGGCGAATTTGTTACACAATAAGAGATAGCAAATAGAACACTTTTGATGAATGAAAGACAAGTTGAATAAATTTAAAAGCAGGCCGACTACAAGTTGAATAGCCCCAAACCATCCATTCCATCTTACAAGGGTATTTCCCGGAAGCAGGGCTAACAGCTGGCTCATACACTACAAGAAGTAACTAACGTTAACTCAGTGTTTCTGTACACTTAGCACTGCTCCAAAACTTCCGTGTGTCTTAACTCACTTAATCCTTACGAAGTGGATCATATTATTAATACTCTATTTCACAGATAAGCAAATGCAATCATAAAGCTGAGTAACTCTCCTAAGACTACATTAGGCTGCAAAAGACAAGACTGTGATTGGAACAGTCGTGTTCACCCCTCCCCCAGTGTTTTTCTAGGAAGTGTCCTTGACAGAAGATTGGTGGATAGTCTCTCCTCTCCAAGGTCCACTCTACAGAAATGATCCATAGGCTTAGCCAAGGGCCCAGATGTGGGGGCGGTCACTGTTCTTGGGCTCTGAGACAGGACAGTAGAGAGTCGAGGTCATCAGACCATGAAAGACTTGCAATTCGGGTAGAAAGCTCAGAGCATGGTGATGTTTTAAGTGTATGACATAAGTGGGCAGAAATGAAAATGTGACCCTAAACCACAGCAGATAACAAGTAAAGACAAGGTCAGTGAGCATTTCCTCACAGAACATTCTGGAATGTAACCCGTGGGGTTTCCTGCCCTGGAGTTTCCCTCTAACATTTTGTTTAGTACATTAGAAGAGGGGAGAGGTGAACTCCATTTGAGAGGAAAGAAGCATGCTTTAGAGTCAACTGGTTTGAAACCAGTTAGCCTTGTCCAGTGTAAGTCATAGAAACTCAGGGGACCCCCAGGCATACAATCCATAGTGCAAACTGACCTTGGTCAATTTGTCCCTTATCATCACCAGCTCCCTTGCGTTGATGCTGGCAGCTTTCCACAGTGAGAGGTTAGTGAGGCGCCCGCTCATCAACCTCCCTACCAGATAAGATGAAAACAATTAAAAAAAAAGTTCAAAGAGAACATTTCCATAAATGCCAACGTTTGTCATAAACAGGTACCCCATGCTGGGATGTCGGGCCTGCCATTTTGTCTTGCTCAGAAGGTTCATTCGTAACAGACAACCAACCTCTCGTGGGGGCAAAATTTAGACCAAGGTGGGAAGCAGAATTTTCCCATCAGTCATTAGAGTTAGAGCGTTGCATAGTCAAGGGCTGAAATTCTATTTAGAATTTTACTTAGTCTTTGGAGTCCAACACTCTGTTCACTAAAGGATGGTACAGCACAACATCCCACATGGTACCCAGGGCTTAGCTAACCCCAGTGCTGACAACACCAGACCACTTCGGCTCTTGCTTGCTAAGTTTCTAATGTAGGTCAAGAAGGAAGAGCTGTAGGGACTCTGGTTGAGCTTTTGAAGTACAGTAGCATGCTAGGAAATTATATCTCAAACAAAATGTATTGTTTTTTTATTTCCATTGTGTAAATATTCCTACCACACCGATTTCATGAGAAGAACATGCAGTTTTTGAATGCAGACTTAGAAAGAATTGGGCATCCCTGGTATAGAGCTGATTCAGGTTAGCTCTGCATCACAGTTGAATATGATTTTAGGATTTGAATTTTCCAAATGCACACTACCTAGTTCTGATAAAAAAAAATGTCTAGTGTTAACAGATTTCATTCAGGACAATTATTTCATGTTGCTTAAACAGTGACCCCCTGACCTAACTAACATCTGAAAACAACACACATTTAAGGAATCTTGTCATGACAGCTAGGTTCTGTCTTGGGAGGCTACAGTGGTTGGCCATATTTATGGTCTCTTTTGAAGACCTAGCTAGGGAAGGACAAACTTCCAAACTCCATCTAGAGGGCACAGAAAGTTAGCTAGAGGCTGCTATAATTGCTTGCAGTGTGGCTTTGTTCAGCTGGAGGAAAGAGGGGTGGGAGGAATGAGCAGAAGTTGGAAGTCTCATCACTTGCATCCTTTTACCTGTGGAAGAATCAAGCCATAGCAGCCCGCATTCAGAGGGGAAATACACAAAGTCATGGAGACCGGCAGGTATGGATCCCAGGCCACTGTTTGCGAGGCAATATACCATGAGATCTTAGACCAACATGAATTCTCTGTACCCATGGGCTCCATGTCTCTGGCTTCAACCTACCTGAAAAAAAATGTTTGAAAGAAATGTGCCCGTACCAACTGTGTATCTATTGCTTACTTTCTATGAGCTGCTGAACAATACCAGGAAAACCTTATGACCTTTTATGTAAGAGACTTGAGCATCTTCAGATTAGAGCACCTGTGGAAGTCCTAGAACCAATCCCACATGGATAGCAATAGAAGGCTGTGCGTATAAAAGAGATGCCACACCGCTCATGATGAACATCTTTTTCCTAATTAAATTATAAGCCATATAACAATCTAAAAATGCTTTGTAACTTCTCCCTTTCTTACCCTTAGAATTACAAAATTGAGAAAGAAGGATCTACAATTTGAAAGCTGGTAGCTAAGAAACTTCAACCTGGCTAATACAGTGCTGAAAACATTTGAGGCTCTTTATGCATGGATGTCCTCTCCTCTTCACCTAGCTGCTACTTCTCATAACACCAGTGCACAGTGTGATATCATTGGCCTGGTCCCTTGGATGACTTGCATGTGGCACTCCCTGACATTGACAGTGGCAATCTAAAGTTCACATAACACTTTCCCTAATCTCCATTATTATGGTGTGTGTGTATGTGTTACAAACAATCTTAGGCAAGTCATATGACATAGAGCTGGGTAAAATAATATACCCCTGTGGTTGATCCAAAGCCCAATGTTCATTGTACTTTTTTTTCCTTTCAAACTCTAGTATTTCCCAACATAACTGATCTGAAAGTAGAAGAAAGCAAAGCAAAGGACCAGGAATATTTAAGAAATTAAATCTTCTCATGCAAAAGAGGAGCCCTCGTCCTGTGCCGCTAAGGGTACGTAAGATAGTCCAAAAAGATCTTCCAAGCGTGGCCGGGCATCAGAGAGGCTAACAGTGGTTCCCAAAGTATGGTTCCCAGATCAACAGCTTAGTATCACTGGGGATTCTCTAGAAAGCAGGTTTCTGCCTCCCTTTCTGAATCAGCAACCCCATGAAAAGGGTTTGTTCTGTATTAAGCTGTTAGTCCCTGTCCTTTGAGAGCCACCACACCAGACCATGTCAGAGATGAGAGAAGTCTTGTGGGCGACATGTTCAGTACTAAGGAAACTGAGGTGGCAAACAGTGAGGTGATGGTTTATTCTACCAGGTTATGAGACGCTGTCTCCCCGAAGACAGGTGTTTTTGAGTCTTCATATCTTAGGCAAGCTATGGGCTGGGTCTCTGGTGTCAGGCCTGAGCTCCTGCCTAAACCCTTTCCTTTGCCCAGAGTCTATCAGGCACCTCCATCCAGTCATGCACCGCACGTCCTACCAGGCTGTTGGGTGTGGTCATGTCCTCAGAGGTGTGTGCTGGAAGAGTTAAACAATTACCAACCTTTGATGGCCTTCCTGTTCTTTAATGCCACATGCCTGTCCCATTACCTGTAAAGGTGAGCTCAGACAGAGGCTGTGAACGCATACCTACCTGGACGCCTGCCAAACGCATCTGGGGCTGGGATCGGACTTCCAGGCCTGGCACCTCACTTACACAGTTAATGTTTGGACAGTAAACTTGAGCCTCCCTAGCACAACTCACCCTGACACGCAGGATCACGGCAAAGGGTACAGATACCCTGGCTAGGGTATAACCTTTGAATAGCACAATGGAATGCACAGACCTAGCAAAGACACACCGTGTTAGGTGGGAGGTGGTGGGGGAGGTTAAATCACAGTGAGAAGTGTGCTTGGTAGAGCGAAGGAGCCATCATTAGTCAGAAGAGATATGGAGATACTGATAGCCCCGTCATCCCATCTCCATGGAGACGGAGAGATGAGAGTCCTCCAGTACGTCTCGGTAGAGAAAGTGCTTTCTGTGCAAACATGAGGACCTGAGCTTGAATCCCCAGAACTCAAGTAAAGCTGGATGTGGCACTACGCAACCGTAATCCAAGTGTTCCTTCCATAAGGTGGGAAAGTGGAAGGTAGAGAGGACACCCCTGAGTGCTCATGAGCCAGCTAGCCTGGAATATGCAGCAGAAAATAAAGACTGTTTCAAATAAGGCCAAAGGAGAGGGAAACACACGCATGAGCCACGGCATGAGCCTTTACTCTCTCCACAAATATGTACGCACACACACACACACACACACACACACACACACACAGCAAGAGGAGCCTAATCTTAACCTTGCTTAAATTCTTAGGCTCGAAGGCCAACGTAAAAGGCTGGTACCCACCCCACACGTACATCTGGGCCATGTACAGATGTGTTTCATGCTGCACATTTCGAGTTTGATTTATTTTTAAAGTAAAGGGTGTTTATTGGTATTTCCAGGGCTGAATGATTGGAGTCTAGGCCTCATATTGTAGACAAGTCCTGCCCCGCTAAGCCACGGCCCCATCTCTGAGGCAAAGCTTCGACTTGGGGACTGCAATAGATGATATATCTACACAGAGTGTAGAAACTCCTGCTCCCCATGTTTTTCTGGGGTGGAAACTCACTCCTGAAGCAAGAGCCAGAGTTTAATTCTCCTCCACTGGAGTCTGGATAGGTCTGCCACTGTTTACACTGGAGATGAAGATTGAAAGAACACCTTATGATGTCTAAGACTAGATCTTAAAAGGCCATGAAGCATCCTCCTTGTCTGAGGGAATCTTCAGGCACGCAGCTCTGAGTCACCATGGAAAATGTCTGCATTGGTTAGAATTTACAGTCAATCTGACCAATCTGGTGTCACCTGGGAAGGAGAAACCCAGTTGAACAAATGCCTCCTCTAGACTGATTTGTGGACATTTCTGGGGTATATTTCTTTGATTGCTACTTGATACACAGTGGTCCATCCCACTGTGGTTAGTGCCCGCCCCCGGCAGGTGGCCCTGGGCTGTATAAGCAAGTTAGCTGAGCACGAGCCAGTGAGAGAGCTAGAGAGCCAGCCAGTAACCAGCATTTCTCCATGGTTTCAGGTTTTGGCTCTTCCCTTGGCTTCCCGCTGTGGCTTTCCCCCATGATGGATTAGGAGCTGGAAGGGTGAGGTGAAATAAACCCTCGCCTCCCAAGTTGTTTTTGGATGGACTGCTTTCTCACAGCATTAGAAATCCAAACCAACACAATGCCCAACTTCTCTGAGACTACCATGATGAGACAGAGAGCTTGGTCAATTGGCAATTTTGGTCATTGAGTCTTTCCAGAAAGATCTCTAAGTAGTCATTCCGATGGTTCCAGTCTCTGATTTTCCATGTTATCAGCTCAGACTTCATTCAGATATGGAAGAACAGAACCAAGGCAATCCCCACTGTGTCTGTGAATACAACCTGAAGAATCTATGAGAAGCAATAGGAGGGTTGCTAAGTGGCTATGTATGAAGGAATTTATTACTTAACTAGAATGATAGAAGTTTCCATATTTTTCTTTTAAAAAAAGTACCATATTTCCTGGAAAATTTGGAGGGCAAAACCAGATAGAAGTTGGAGATCCACACAGGATTTAGAGAGCCATACTCAACACTGCAGGCTGAGGGTTGCCGGCACAATGTCAAACATCACCTGTTGTTTCCTTTTCAAGGGGGAAATAAAGGGCAGAGAACGTTCTGACCTCATCTGTCGGCACCGTCCTGCCTGGTTCCTTATGTGTCGAAGTTTGCAACCCTTGCCCTGGAATAGAGAAAGCACACGATAAATATTTGTTGAATTTCGAAATCCATCCATTCTTCCTGCTGACTTTATATTTATCTCTGTATATTCTTGGAGATAGAAATCTACTTTCCCACACGTTTAATAGAGTGTAAGTCTTCCATGTCTTCTTTTGTTCCTTCTTCAGTTTCCATCCTTTCTTCTCTTTCCTTCTGTTTTTCTTAGTCCATTTTCTGATGCTACAGTAAAATACCTGAGATGAGGTCGCTTAAAATCAGCAAAACTTTACTTGGTTTATGATTGCAGAGGCTGCAGTGAAGGTCTTATTTCTGTATTCATAGCATATCTTCCATAGCACTGTGGAAGCATCTGAAGAGAAAGATAGCAAGGGGGTAAGCATATCTCCCCCCCCCCTTGTAGCTACCCGTTCTAGTGATAGTGGCCTTAAATCATCCACCAGTATGACAACCCCACAATTAAAGGCCTTTCACAGCTCTCAACACTCAATACTATAAAAATGACACTTGCATTTCCACTTGAGTGTGGCAGTGTGGCTTCCTCCACCCTCCATCTCTCCCTTTGTCCTTCCTTCCAATTCCTGTTCTTTTACAGCTGGATCTGTCTTTTAATGTCACTGAACAGTGGCTACCCATTCACCCCCAACTCTGAATATAGGACAAAGAGATTTTAAACTGGGCAAAGGCACCTCCTTCAGAAAAAGCTGGAAAGTTCTACAAAATACTGAAACCAGGCCCCCTCTCCAGACCTGTCCACTCAACCTGGAAGCGAAGAACAACACGGCCTGGCCTTCACTAGGCACTTCAAATGGGGCTATTTCCCACTGCAGTATTGAACATCATCCTGGCCTTCTTCAGATAGCTAAAGGGAAAGTCTGTCACCCAGGAATGAAGTCAGAAAATGTACATAGAAAGTCATGAGAACCAAGAAGGGGCTGCAAAGCTGCAGTTAGTGCCTCTAACAGTGTAGCTTGGGTGATCAGCAGTGTCAAGGCAAACTGAGGCAGGCTCTTTATCCCAGCTCCTGTGGACGAAGCTTTGGGAAAAAGTTTATATTGTCTATGAACTAATGGCCATCTGAAAAATTTCTTTTCCTTTAATTATGAATATACACAACAAACCACGGTAGCAATGGATAGAAAGAAACATTACTTTGTCCCTAAGAAACAAAATCATAGTTATTTTTAGACCCCAGATAATTTATTTTTACTCATCACTACTTCTAAATGATGATAGTTTTAGGTTTCCTGCTATAATGTATTATTTGATTGACTATTAGAGGAACACATGTATTATTATAATTTTAAAATATTTTGATTTCCTTTTCAATGCCATGTACTCATTATTACTATGGTTTTAACATATTCTTCAGAAGGGAAACACAGTCTACTCCAGACTATCAAAAGTCTAGGGCCCAGAAGCCTGAATGAAAGAGACAGGCAATTTGTGGCACAAGCCAGCTTGGTCCCCCCAAGCTGGTCTACCACAGAGATCCAACCTGCTGCCCTTTGCCTAATCTCTCTCTCAAAAAGGAAGAAGCTTAGGCTAGAAAAGAAACCCTGAAGTACAAGCTAATGGGCTAGGAAGTATCTAAAGTCATTTTCCCACCTTCACAAAATGTCCTACACACTTTAAAGGTTTTTGTTTCTAGTGTAAACATAAATACATCCATTGTTCAGAGGAAGAAAAGGAAACTGTGAGACAAATCAGTGTATGTTAACATCTATCAATCATTGGCAGTGCTAGTAATTATCAATTACAGATGATGTGTATGAATAATGTGATGCTTGTCCTCTATATTACATTAATTACAGCTCATAGTTACTTTCTAATAACTTCACAATGGCGATTAGTACTGATAACAAAACCGAATCCTGCCACGTACTAGATCATGGATCGTGCATTCTCCTTTCAGTATCTCATGCAATCTCAACAGAATCTGCTAAGTGGACAGGACTACTGTTGTTATTTTCTACATGGAGAAGTCTTAAGCAAAGTCTAATTATCCCCTTGGAAACCTGGCATGTGCAGGGAAGCCTGGGGTGTGCAGGGAAGCCTGGTGTGTGCAGGGAAGCCTGGTGTGTGGAGAAGCCTGGTGTGTGGAGAAGCCTGGTGTGTGTGGAGAAGCCTGGTGTGTGCGGAGAAGCCTGGTGTGTGCAGAGAAGCCTGGTGTGTGCAGAGAAGCCTGGTGTGTGCAGAGAAGCCTGGTGTGTGCAGGGAAGCCTGGTGTGTGCAGGGAAGCCTGGTGTGTGCAGGGAAGCCTGGTGTGTGCGGGGAAGCCTGGTGTGTGCAGGGAAGCCTGGTGTGTGCAGGGAATCCTGTTGTATGCGGGGAAGCCTGGTGTGTGTGCGGGGAAGCCTGGTGGTGTGAGATAATTTTGTATTCTGTCAATTATGTTTTAAATAAATGCTGATTGGCAAGTAGCCAGGCAGAAAGTATAGGCGGGACAACCAGATGGGAAGTAGAGGTGGGTCAATGAGAACAGGAGAATTCTGGGAAGAGGAAAGCCCATTCCTCTGCAGTTGTGAGCCCGCCACAGAAGAAGCAACGTGTGACTCCCCTGCTGAATAAGATACTGAGCCATGTGGCTAACACAGATAAGAATAATGGGTTAATATAAGTTATAAGAGTTAAGAAGAAGCCTGAGCTAATGGGCCAATCAGTTTATAACTAATGTAGACCTCCGTGTGATTTCTTTTGGGACTAAACGAATGGGGGACCAGGCAGGACAGAAACTCAGTCAACAGCCTGATGTGTGGGCAAGCCTCTGTGGCAGAAAGCACATGATCTCTCCCCTTGCCTTCAGGGTGACTGGTCCTCACTACACTACATCGGTCAATGTTTCCTTGGCTAGTTAGAATTAGAGACTCAGTCATGGGGTCATGGAGCCTTCCAAGAATTTGAGGAGGAGAAGGGGGCTCAGCTTCAACGTTTCAGAGTTGTGGAGTCTCTGAGGTTTTACTTTGGCACAGAAGTGGGCAAATATCCTTCCGCTATCCCTTATGCCTTCCACGACTTGAGTCAGCAGCTCAGCAAAAGTTGCAAAGACAATCCCAGGAGGTGTGACGTGGTCAGGAATAAATAAGGCAGGAAACATTTGAACCAAATTGCACAGAAACCGGACAACCAGGATGTACCAGGACAAGCCAACTCATGACTTACAAAGGCTATGGCATTCTTATAATGAACATTCACATCACCTGGTTAAAATCAAAATAACAATAACTGTTGGGGTTCTCCTGGGCTCTGGAGCTGTGCTGTGTGAAAGCTAGTGTGGGAAAAGCTGTGAAGCTAAAGACAACGTGGACATTTCTGTCCTAGAAGAGAAAAGGTACAGAGGAAGATGAAGACCGGAATTTCCCCGATTCCATGACGCCCAAATCGATGTTAGGAATGAACTGAACTGCCGTGTAAGACAGCATCATATACTCATCTGTCTACATCAGCTGCTGTTCTCATAGCTCCACGTTCCTATAAAGGGTTTAAAGCAAACACTGTGAGTGGCTAAAAGAACAAAATGGTTTCTGACTCTACTAAAACCCAATTCACTCACAAAATGGGTTTCTGAACTTAAAATCAAGGGAGGGGAGGAGAGAGGGAGAGACAAGAGCTCTTTTATTTCACATCGTGTTCACAATGAAAACCGGCACAGAAGCCAACCACATACGTTAACATAGCCTGGGCTAGTTTAAAGCTTATGAATACTTTTCTGTGGGAAACTGTGGACATAGAAAAATCCATTCTCTTATTTTGTTTTTTTCCAAAAAAGCAGTGAGTTCAGGGCTCAATGTGTATTCAGAACCTTGCCCAGAAATGCCATGTGAGTGTCGATGGGGGAAGACCAAGTCTGAAGGAGACTGGGAACCAGAACAGAGGAAGGAAAGAGACCTGCCAAACCCTCACCAGGGGTAGATTTCCACACTAGTCAGGAAAGGGGCAACTGGAGGGTCTCCACCTCTCCCGGATGCCATCCATGCTTGTGGAAGACTCCTTGAATCAAGAGGACAGAGCATCCAAAGTCTTGTTCAAAACACAGCAACCTTTTAAAGGAGGACCATGGGCCCGTGGGTAGGGAACTGCACAAAGCAAGAGCTAAGAGACTGATGTGATGAGTTTGTCACTCAATTTGGATCACACGAACTTTCCTTGAATAACATAGTATTGAGAAACAGAAAGCAACTGATTCCTCTAAAAGCTGCCTTGAAGCTAGAGGTGTCTGCTGCTATTTCTTCAAGCTTCTGTTAATCTTCAGGAACTTGTAGGAGCATCGTGTAACAGTTTTCCTGGGGAATAAAAAGCCCAGCAAATTCATTCGCACAAAGAGAAGGCTAGTTTAGAGATAAGTGGGCTGAAAACTTTGGTTTATAATGCAGAACACCATTCCTCAGTGTATTTGTCTACTCTCCATCCTTTCATGTCTACTCTCTTTACACACATCTCTCTCCACTCATTTACCTGTCCTTCCATCTGCTACGATCCCCTCAACAAATATTATTGAAAACCCAAGTAGCACAAAATCCTATACAAAAGTCTATAGATGACCTAAGATGGTCACCATTCTTGGAGTTCATCTTCAGTGCATAAAAAAAAACAGAGTTATGAATATTGATCTTAGTATAGGACAGAGAACATAGGCGGTCATTACTTGGGAAAGACATAATGTATGAACCAAGAACAGAACGCCAAGCAAATACATCAGAAACTATTTTTGCTGGCAAAGAACATGAAACATATATGATGTTGAAAAAACTACAAAAAAACCCAAATAGAATGTTGAAAAAGTTATCAATTAGTGTATTTCCAGGAACCACTTGTAAAATATTCACAGAGGACTTCGTTTGTGGCATGGTCCGCTCTCACCCTATAACACAGGCTCACTCTGCACGCTCACTCCTTAACTGCACCTAGGAAGGCAGACAAAAGAGACAACGTCGCTCTACAGCAGTGGTTCTCAACCTTCCTAATGCTGTGACCCTCTAATACAGTTCCTCATGCTGGGGTGACCCCCAACCATAAAGTTATTTCGTTCCTACTTCATAGCTGTAATGTCACTACTGTTATGAATCATAATGTAAATACCTGTGTTTTCCTATAGTCTCTTTGGGGTTGCAACCCACAGGTTGAGAACTACTGCTCTAGCATGAAACGTAATGCCAGATCAAAAGGTTGACCTACCAGCTTGACGAGGAAGCAGAATGTATGAATGACGTCTAAATGCCTTTATTCTAAAGCCAAACATTCTAGGTCTCGTACCTCTGCCGAAGGTGATTACAAACACTGCCAGTTTTCAGCCGGGAAGAGGCATGGCAGTGAGTACCCTCTGGAACTCTGCTACTGGCACCTAATAAAGACCAGCCTAGGGTAACTGTGGTAGCAGCCAGGAGATGACTAGGGCTCTCATTCTGGCAAGATGGCGGTGTCACATGAGCTAGGACCTTTCTGTGGAGGTGGTTGATGAATAAGAGCTACATAGTGGATTGGCGCTGTAGGAGAGAATAATGGAGTCTATTTGGGGGGAAACAAACTAATGGAAAAGGAAGAAAATGTGCATCTATTGCAGAGTGGACACGTCGGAAATTGAGGAGATTTTGGGGAGACTCATGTTCATTACTGGGGTGGCTACAGGTGGGCTGCTTCTGAGACATGATGCTCCCCTAACTCACCTGACACTAGAGAAGCAGCTGTGGAAGCATCTTCCAGAATGCCAACTGCTTCATCCACCTGTGCTATTCTTTGAGAGATCTCAGCCTTTGTCTCAGTTTGCACTGTGATTCTCCTTGACCAAAAGGAAGCGAATGACAAGTCCTTGATGTTTGGAATTACAGTTCCTCACATCAGAATAAATTATAAAATAGACACATAAATACTAAAATACTATTTTTTTTTCAAATTTAAATTCTGAAAATCATGAAATAAAGTAGGGCGGCGTGGACTATACCTGTAATCCCAGAACTGGGAAGGCTGAGGTAGAGGATCACTACTTTAGAGACAGTGTTGAAAGAGGAGAGTGGAGGGAAGGAATAGGGTAGTAGGGGACGGGAAAAAGAAAAGCCTGAAAGAAAAAAAAAGTGAATGGCTTAGAATCGTCATGCTTTGGCAAATCCGTATGCCTTGCATTTCAAAAGAGGACACATCCTTCTTGCGCATGGGTTCGTGACACAGCAATCACCGCCATCCACACTCATGTTGTCACTGTGCGAGCAGGCCGTCTGTCGCTGTGTGGACAGTGCTGTGTCATCAATGACCTTGGGCTTTCTGCTAGTGGACTTTATAAACTGCAAATCAGAATCCCTTATCTGATCAAAACACAGGACCTAGATGCCATACCATAGGAATCGTGTTCCTATACACACTTGGTAAGTGGTTTCTTTAAAATAAATAAATAAATAAAATAAAACAGGTGTCATTTTGCCAGTCATCCATTCTGAGTATAACTGAGCAATGTGTCCAGTGGTAAAATGGACCAGGGACTCTAAAAGCAGACGCAGGTAACAAGGGTTTGTGCGGCTCGTGCATCTTTTCCAATCTCCACCATTTCTTTCCTTTGTTACAGAAAGAAGGTAGGCAGGCAGGCAGAGAATAGAAGGTGGTTCTTGTTATTTTTCAAAACCAGTTCATCTTTTCTGATGAGTCACATCCCTGTGTCTCAGCCAAGTTCTTCCATGTCCCCACTTGGCTTGAGGAACCTGGGTGTAACTCACGGGTCATGATCCTGAAGACAGAGCCTTATATTTCTCCAAAAACAATTTGGGCCCCTCCACCCGTGATGCAATACTCCAACCCCATATAAACCAGTGGGAGCTTTTACGGGTTGACTAATCTGTTAACACCCTGTGATCCAGAAGGGGAGTTGCTTAAGCCTTTTTCAGGCTGGGTCATATAAACTGTGTCTCAGATCGTGGTTCTAGCGATCTTAATGTCCTTCACGAAGCTGCCACAGGATGACACGGACAGGCGACCATCAGTAGGCAAGGATTTGTGCAAGCTCTACCTATTTGGACCTGGAAAGAGATCAATTCCTGTACATTGCCTCTCAGCCTTAGGCCACCTTGTATTATAAGGACTGTGCTTAGTTCCCAGGATAGGAACTGGGAATTATAATATTTAAGTCTTATAACTTGTGAACACAATTCCATTTAGCCACATTCAAAGGGGTAAATGAACTCCAACTTGTGTTGCTTTTCCAACATTTGTTCTTCAGGCAGCAAGAACCGCAGTTTGCCTTCTTAACAAGTTCTCAGTGGGCAGGCTAATCTCATCCAATCTTTGCAGACAAATAGAAACCAACAAAATCTTTCAAATTTCAACAAACAAAATCCAAGCCCCCCCCCCAAAAAAAACAATGCTGTTTTTCAACTAGATATGTTTCCAAAACTAAACCAAGGTGGCAAATGTATATGAATTGCAATCGATTAGTTGCTATGGGAGCAAAGACTTAGTAAGTATACCAGTTCAGAGAGGAAAACAAGGAGATGGATTAGCGATGTCTGTCATAGGCTCAGAATCGGAAGTACTGGTCTTAATGCCTTGTTCGCTAGCTATCGCTTTTGACTGAGCCAGACATTGAGAATCATTTCACTGTAAGTAAAAGGGACACAATCATAAGACATGTCATCTAGTATGTCTCCACTGCCCTTATCACTGAAAATAAAAGGAGCTGACCAGACCAGTGAAGAACACCTCCCTCCGGATGGGCCACATTCTTCTGCATCCTCTTCACCGAGCATCTGTCAGTGACTTCGGACTGTATATGCATCAGATTAGGAATCTTCCCCAGCACTGTCTGTATTTTAATTGTTTATGAAATGCCTTTTTCTCAAAAGTAACAAAACTGAAAAAAGAAACAAAGCAAAATCAAGTCCAGAATTGTTTTCCTTTTTGTACTGGTATGAGACTTCTACAGCACATCATAAATCATCAAAAATTCAGCACTTTAGAAGTGTTTTTATTTATATTTACTTAGGAAAGTTTCATGCATGCATACAATGGATTTTGATGACCACATCCCCCCATTTCTTGGAATAAGAAGTTTGGAGGGTTGGCAAAGTATTTATCAAAGAGGTTTGTATCTGAAGACTCTGGCAAAGTCTGTTTCTGTGATCTTTTAGATGGGGAAAAAAATCCGGTTCCTTGCCATTGTCTAAGATCCCATTTCCTTGTGTGGGCCACTCTTGGAGGCACACATTCCTTGCCACGTGTCACAGCTACTAGTGGGAAGTGCCATCATAACCTGATCTCTCATGTCCCCAGTATTTCTTGTGAGGAAGATTCCTATGCCTTTGCGGGACTCGTCCAATAGCTTCAGACTTAGTCAAAACAATCCTGTTCTCAAAGCCCATCTAGGGAAGACCTTAATTATTCTATAAACACCTTCAGGCTGCACTGGCATTAGTGTTTGCCTGGATAGTAGAGGGGTGTGTATAGACCAAGAAGTGGGACGTTTTGAAATTCTGCACAAAATTTTAGTTGGGACTGTAATCATCACCACAGTGGTCCTCTGACCATCTCGGATTCACATTCTTAGAAAATGTTTTATACAGTTCTCAGCAGATTTACTTAACCTAAAACCATTCTCCCTACTGTGTCTAGGTAAGATATTAATCATGAAATAGCCCATTCACCATTGGCTGTGAGCACTATTCCAGTGTCTCCCCTCCAACTGTGCTTGTGACTTTTAGTGTCCCCCACTTCAGGGACTGTAGCTTAAGATGCCCTTCTGGAGAAAACAGATGGAGCCTCTGTGAAAGCATGAAATAACACTGGGGTGAAGCCATGACATTCGTCTGCTGAGAACAATTGTGTTAAGACCTCTTTTCCTCTGGCATTTCCAGATGCGCATGATTCTTGATTAGATCTACATCTCTGGATGAGCGATACACAATAGATAGAGAGTTAGCTGGAAAGATAATTGATGGTTGATAAAAATAGAGGTGAAAATAAAAATGCATCTGTCAGGGAGAGAAAAGGAGATAACAGATAAATGTGCTAGGTTCCTTCTGTGGAGGAACATTTGACAACCCAAGGGGAGGAAAGATTCATTTTTGTCAGCAAAGCAGGGAGGGTGTGGTGAAGAATCTCCTCCATGGCAGACAGAGAAAAGAGCAAAACAGCAGGCCCCAATAGCACACCCCGAATGGTTCATGTCCTCCAAGTTGGCCCTAACTTCTGTCATTCCACTACCTCTCAGCAGTCTACTGAAACATTGAGCATATACATGAATTAAGCCATTCATTAAGTCAGACTGTCATTAGCCATTGTCTCTGGAAATGTCCTCACAGACACACCTGGAGATATGCTTTCTAAGGCTGCTAGGAATCTCTCAGTCTAGACAAGTTGACAACGAAGGATAACATCACAAAAATGGTAGCAACTGTGATCTATACATTAGCTGTTGGTAGGATTCTGCACAGGGCGGTCTGGCCACATTTTCCTTGGGTTTTGTTTTCAAGCAGGTGGACTTCAAGGTTAGATAAGTCAAATCCTCCATTGTTACCAGCATTGTCTTTCCTTTGAGAATAGATATTTTTTCAGCCTATCCTCACTAGCTTCGCTAGGTTTCTCTTTTCCTTTTAGAGCAAGTAAGTATTCAGGAGCATATGGATAATACATATGTCCATATTAAAATGACTATACATATGTCCATATTTCAATGACTACAGTTTAAAGACTCAGCTTTATTCCCATGAAACACATTGCACATCATAAAGTGCATGCAAGAGACTTCTATTGGCAATATAAGGAAGGTTAAAATCTCTGTGAGCCTATATGAGGAACCGTGTACTTCAATAAAAAATGTCCGTCCTGCATACTGCCACAGAAAATAAATTCTTGGGCTCAGAAATATTAGGTACATACTTGAGATTCCATTTGTTTCCCCCAAGTCCTTTTTCATTCAAGAAAACTGCCAATTCTAGTCTATTTCTCTTACTTGAAACTTTGCTTTTAATAGCACTGTCAAGCGCCCAGAATATGTTAAACACCACACCCCATGCTCAAGCTTAATAAAAGAAATGCATACAGGAAGAAATGGTACCTGCCTTAGTAAACAACAGACCCAAATATTTTCAAAATTCAAATGGGAAAAGACCCAAGTTAATGTCTGATAACAACTCCTGAATGTGAGATCATAAAGAACATAGCAAAAAAGACTTTTCCTAGAGAAACTGACAAGGACGAGGTCTCCCAAAAGTCAAGAAACATCTAATCTGCCAGAGTTTTTAAGGTTCCTGTAACAGTAAACAATAAAAATTTTATCTCTCCGCTTTTAAAATTGCAGAACATTTTACATATTTGCCCTGAGCATGGTGGTACTTTTAATTCGACAGTGCCGTGTGACATTTACAAGAGCACATGAATGTGTTACCTTACAGATTCCTAGAGACCGAAAGGTTGTGTGAAATGAAGACAAATTTAAAACTATAGCACAACATCTTTGAATTGATTCACTGTTGGTTTCTATAATAACCATGTCCACACCCGCCCTATCTTGGGGAAAGCCCCTTACTTATTAATGTGGAAAGTGAACATCTCAGGTGTGCTGGAAGGTCCACACTACCAGGACAGATGAACCTAGGGCTAGAAGAAATTAGGCAGAGATCCATCTACAAAGGAGATAGGAAAGAAAAGGGGATGAGAAGGGGGGCATGGCGGAAGAAAATAGCCCTCATGCCTTTTTCTACAGAAGGCCGGGAGGCTTGCCTAACTAGGCAGAAGGAACGGTGAAGATCTTCAGGTCTCTCTTCCTCCACCTGGAGCCCGTGGCTCTGGTCCTTCCCAACAATGCAGGGATAGGGGAATCCGGGCCCAGTGCAACGCCTGCATAGTTGTGGACAAAGTTTCTTTCCCCCTTAGGTTTACAGAATTCCGAAAGCACAGGAATAGCTGCTGGACCGTAAGCAGCTTTTGCAAAATTACCTTAACTCGGAGATGTTTTCATGCTAGCCTGGGCACTCCGGTGAAATCTAAATAAGTGGAAAGGTTCGGCTATCTTGGAGACTTCTTCATTGTAAATAATCGTCTGTAGATCAGATGCACCAGAGAGTGTAAAATGTGGGTATGTTCACGTTAACAACATAAATCAAGATGGCTGAATGTTTAAAAAACAAACCCAAAGTACCCCGAGGCTGCAACCAATTATGAGAATTCTCGGCCGAAAGGAATCAGTCATTAGATCATTTATAACAAGGAGCGCGGCGAGCAAATGAAAACTGCTGGCTGTGTCAGAGCTACCACAAGCGCGGTGATGCTTTCTTTCTATTTATAAGTTATAAGTCTGATCGTGAGGACCACGGAGGGCTGAGGGTGGGAGGATGAGCTTGGAGCCTGGCAGCCTCCCTCTGATACAGCTGGCCTCACTCTGCTTTCTGAGACCGTGGCTGTGCAGTCGGCTAAGGGCGGCCATTATTCCATCTGTGATTCTGTCTTCTGACTCTGTACTCTTAGGGCATTTGTTTGTATCAACCCATTTGTTTGTATCAACGCACAGTGGGCAAAGCCCTCCTCACCTGCCTCCTTCCCGTCAGTCTTTTTCCAGAGAGCTGCTCGGGCTTCACTTTCACAAGGCAGCCTCTGTGGCCACAGACTTCCCACAAAGTCAAGATAAATGGCTGATAGCCTCTAATTACTTTCTGTCTCTTCCTGCACTGGACTTCCCACAGGGCAGCAGTGAGAACTCCAGCACCTCGCAACCTGGTCTTACTGAATGATTTAGGAAAATAGCGAAGCACTTTTGGGAAATCGTCATAACGGACAGAACATCATTCTCTACTCGCCAAGATTCCCAGGAGCACTGGTGCCATGACTGGTGCGGCATCTTCTTCATCGCTTCCTAGTTTTCCCTCGGGGTCACATGCATGGCTGCCACAATCATAAACACACATATTCTTAGAGCTGAGCTTAAAGATTGTGGGGGTGGGGATTACATCTCAAGCTCTAATCTGACACCGGAGAAGAAAGTCTTTCCTTGGGGACCTTCTCTGCAGCCTTCCCCTTACCTCCCAGAAGCCAGCATATGACCATGTGCCCTTGCCCTGCCTGTGAGAAAGGCTTAGTAATTTTGGTCCTAATGTTTTTTTATATGTATAATAAAGGATTGCAATAAGGCTCTACAGGAATTAGAAGAGCAGGGAAGTGGCTACTTGATTATCATGCAATGTCTGGCAGAAAGACCTTAGTTGGCACTTCTTCACTAATTATTTTGGAAAGATTCATTAAAATATATGCACCATTGTTCTGTGAGAGCATAGAACTTTCCCTGGTTCATAGAGAACCTAATTCCACTGGTAAAATAAAAATCTCTGTTAATAAGTACATCCGGTGTCCTATAGGAACGCTGCCAACATGATTGATGGATGACCTTGAATATTGAGATGATGCTGTTAACTTATGGCTTCAGCCCATCAGCTTGCTGCTGTTGTTACTGAGGCAGAATGACTATTCCATCCAGAAAAAAAGTCTTCCAGGCCTTAGTTAATGCTTCTCTATTAATGAAAAAGCTGCTTCAAGGTCCAAACTAACAAAAATACCCAGTGAGTATTACTGAGTAGACAAACATTGTTTGGGGACCAAAAGAGTCCTTGATTACTTAGTAAATTGATAGAGTATGCCTACACGTTATACTGAAATCCATTGATATGGATAAGTAATAAGCCTGTAGCCCAGATTCCCTTCATGACTAGAATATTGGATTTAAGTATCTGTGCTAGAGACAGACATGGTATCTTTTATTTTCTTTGTCTTGATTAAACCCACTTCCAGTTATAGTTTAAAAACTCATTGCTAAGGTGCAGGCTGCTGAGATATATTGTTTCGACTTTCTTGGCAGGCATTTGACTAGAGGTCTGCCTGGACCATGAACTTTGAGATCAAAGAAGAATTTTGTCTTGGATTTGGAAGGATGAAGACCTCTCTAAAAGTTTTTCCAGATTTGGAAACTAAGTCATTCTATTGTCCCCCCAAGACCATTAACTATATCTGCAAAATTGTTCACTAGCTCAAAGTGACTATGGCATTGTCAAGAGCTCTGCCATCTCAAGCTTCCTTCAGAATGAGACATCTTTATACACCGATTGTGCCCATTCATTTTGATTACCTGAAATTTTGTACAAGATAACTCCCTAGCTGACCTGATAGATGTTTTCATATTATAGGAGATTCCTGGTTTAGCTTGTGGCTGTCTCATAGGGAACAAACCCTTATAAACAGTATTATTTAGACTCTATTTCTTCTGGCCACATCGTGAACCACTGGACTTTCAATAGCCTTTCTCATAGTTACAACATTTGCTATTTTTAAGAGTTATATACTAAACTCTTCCCCTCCAAGATAATTTCTCATCCTCCATCCTAACAGGCTCCTTAACCAGAGCCACACACCTGCTCTTTGCAGTGACCTTTCACATAATTCTCTGGCTATAATGTGATGAGTCCCCAAGACTATATAGGCAAACACCAATTCACTTGTGCAAATCTTAGACATGATGGTATTCCTCTGGGAAATTTGAAATAGCTGCTTTAATTTTGAAGACTTAATATTGGTCAAAGGACAGGCCAATGAAAAGAAAATCTGTTAACTTTTTTTTTTTTTTATCATTCCTGTGACCAAATACCTGAAAGAAAAAAAAATAGAAACCTAAAGGAACAGCCGTGCATCTTGGCTCACTGAGGGGATAGAATTCATGCAGGGGCAATATGGTGGCTGATAGCTCCATGACTGTGGCAGCTGCTTGTTACCTGGCACCAAGCAGGAAGCAGAGAAAAGGGTGGGCTGGGTCAGGGTCTGGACCACCACCCAGTGACCTATTCCCTGACGGTAAGTCCCACTTCCCAAGTGTTTCACATTTTTCCCAAACAGAACCGCCAGCTGGGGACTAAGAGTTCAAACACATCAGCCCATGCAAGGAATTTCACATGCAAATCACAACAGCAAGGTGAGTGATATGTTTCCTGTGGTCAAAGGCCACTTTCATAAAACTTTTTTTTTTTTTGAAAACTACAAATTCTTGATCTCCTTTGTGAAGATATTAAGTAAGGCGCTTTCAGGGTCAGATGTCAAAATGTAGACTTTTGCAATCTGGTCTTTAGTCTCCTTTTGATGCCATCATTATCTCTTTTTTACAAGGGTTTGTTTCTTTTTTCATTATGTGTATTGTGTGGGGATGGTTTATGCTCATGAGTACAGTTGCCTGTGGAGGCCAAAAGAGCCTTAGGTTCCCCTGAAGCAGGAGTTACAGGGAATTGTGAGCTGCCTGATGCAGGTGCTGGGAACTGGACTCAGGTCCTTGGCATGAGTTTATCTGAGTTAACCACTGAGTCATCTCTCCGGCCCCAACATTTATCATCTCAAAGAAGACATTTATGGCCTACTAGATTTTGTGATTCCTTGGTCAACCTGAAACGGGATAAATGGTAGACAAAATGAGCAAGTATTAGTTTATAAAGACAAAGCTACCAGTGATATGTATGGTGAAGGCTTTCGCCTTCTGTGTGCTGTGGACTTCCCCCACACAATAGAAAGACAGTGCCTGCTCCTGAGAGCAATACTGTCAACAGCGTAACCCAGAAATCACAGGGTTGCAAAAAGAAGAAATGAAGATTTACTTTTATCTACGGCCTCCGGGAAATCTTTGGAGATCAGATTAAGATGTTCTTAGCCAAGTGACAAAATAACCGAGCTATTGAAACCTGTTAAATAGCAACAATGGGCCAAATTTGCTTAGACAATACCTGAAGTTGCCGGTCTGATTCAGAACGCTTCAGGGAGAGGGGTCCAGGGAGAAAGTAACTAATGGGCTTGCAATGGAGAGCCATAGGGAATGGTAAGGCTCATCACTTAAGCCCTCCCTTGTAGTAATAGGAGCGGTGGGGCTGCGTCCCCAGCACCCCAGCCGCCTGGCTAGCTTATGCCCCGAAATAACAACACACAAATTGTATTCATTTAAACACTGCTTGGTCCATTAGCTCTAGCCCTTACTGGCTAATTCTCACATCTAGACTAGCCCATTTCTTATAATGTGTAGCACCGAGGTGCGCTTACCGGGAAGATTCTAGTCTACATCCATCCTGGGTCGGAGCTTCATTGCGTGTGTCTCAGAGAGCAGAGCTATCGCCTCTGCCCGGGAGACGGGAGCATGGCGTCTCTGAGCTCACTTCCTCTTCCTCCCAGCATTCTGTTCTGTTTACTCTTCCCACCTATGTTTTAACCTATCAGGGCCAAGCGGTTTCTTTATTGCTTAACCAATGAAAACAACAGATTGACATATGACACTCCCACATCACTCCCTCGAATGTTTACTGTCTACCTACAGAAACAAAAATTTTCCTCTATTTTATTTCTTTTTTCTAAAAGTATGTTTTGTTTATTTATAAAGAAATAAAAATCCTATTTCCAAATATTGTATGACAGTAGTGTAGTGTTCTAAAATGTCCATGGTCATATATGTGTATAATCCCAGCATGGGGTAAGTTGAAGATCGTGAATTGAAGACCAACCCTTGCTACATTAGGAGATTCTGCCCCATAAAAGAGACCAACCAACCAACTAAATAAACAAACAAAAAATGCCCCATAGGACTATTTTGAACTTGGAATCTTACCTCTAACCAGAATCATTTCACCCTCATTCAGTAGAATACACAGGATATAGTTCATCAAAATGAAAAATTTAGAAAAAAATATATATGGGATTCCAAAAAAACAACGAAACTTATGTCTTAGCTCCAAGTTGTAGATAAATTTAGCTAAGAAATTTAATGTAATGCTAAGAGCTCTTTAAGTCTTTTTTTTAATAACATAATTTTTATTGAATCTTGGGGTATTTTACATCATGTACCCTAATCCCACTGTTTCCCAGTTCTTCTGCATCCACTCCACCCCACAAAAGATAATAAAAAATAAATTAAAATAAAGAATAGAAAAGGAAGAAAAAAGAAAACACCTAACAAATAAACAAGAAAAACCATCTTGTTGACCCCTCTGGGTGACGGTACAACGGGCTCCTCCATTACCTGTAGCATTCTGTGTGCACCTCCATCTTTCCCAAATGCCTACCACATATCCGGTCATCGTAGCGGCACTGGAAGCTGCCATGTGTCACACATCTACCCTTCTGCACAGCCAAACCAAACACCCTTACTTGTGAGTAGGGTAAGTTCAAGGCCTCCATCTTCTGCTACAACATCAGTACTGAACTCTCATAGAAACTCTCAGATATCAGTTATGTAGTTACAGGCCCAGTCCCTTCAAGGGCAGCAGCTACTAGACGGGGAAGATATTGGGGTGGGCCAACTTAAAGCCCTGGATCTGGCTGGGCCTGGTGGGTAGTGAAGCTGCTATCCCTTCCAGGTTTCTCAAATCCAGACCAGCGGAGTCAGCATCCCTCTGACCAGGTAAGGGGTCAGAGCAGCTCGCTTATCTCTTCCATTTTAAAAGCCACACTTTGTGCAGTATAGATCCACAATAGAGTTTTTGTTTTTCCAGTCATAATTGTATCATTTTTAGGAAAATCAATGAAACTGGAGGTTATTGTGTTAAGTGAAATAAGCCAGACTCAAGAAGACAAATACTGTGGTGTTTATCTCCTTAGAAGGATAAATACTATGTGTTTATCTCCTATGCAGAATATAGATTGAAAGAAAGAAAACATATGGAATTCAAGCAGAAGAGACACTATGTAGAGCGAAGAAAAAGAGGAAAAGAGCTTGGAGGATGATTGCCATGTATGAAAATGTCTCAGAGATGTGTTATTCTGTATGCTAAGTAAAAATTATAATACAGATAGATAAAAGTCCTATCTTGGTCTTAGGTTTCCCTCCAGCTATCATGCTCCCTCTTTTATTTGTCAAGTAATTATTTTTAATTTGCGTGTCAAGCGTTTAGAATCACTTCGCATCTCTCTCACCCATGACCTCCCTCCAGTCACCATTGTGTCCCTGTTGTCTTTTCTACAATACCCAATGTCACTGGACACTACTGAGCACTCCCTTCCTTTATTCCACCCACTCAACTCCCTAGCCCAGCTTGACCTGTCCTTCTCAGTCCCTAGCTGGGGGATTTCAGTCTTCCTTCTTTTACTCTCAGAGCATCCTTCATCCTTCACCAGTATCTGGCTTGTGTCCTGGGTCCTTCTCATCTTATCTGTCCATCTTTACCGTCTCCACAGGCTGCCCCATTGCAGGCCTCCTCTGTATGGCCTGAATCACTGTACCTACTTCATTTGCTTGCCCCCTGCTTGCCCCCATCCATCTTCCCCTCATTCCCAAAGCATTCTCTGCCTTGGCGCTCACACTTTCCGTTTTCATGACAATGTGTGTCTCAGTTTTCTTTTTCAATATCATTTTAGAAGGTATTCTCTTTTAACAATTATCTCTCTGTGTGTCCCGGGGCATCCTGATACATGCAGAGAAGTCTCAAAATTGCTTCACTTAGCTTTCTTAGTAGACTATCCAAAAAGAGGCCCACAACTCATCAATTAAGAAGAAGAGTTAAGTCCGGCGGTGGTGGCACACGCCTTTAATCCCAGCACTTGGGAGGCAGAGGCAGGCGGATCTCTGTGAGTTCGAGACCAGCCTGGTCTACAGAGCTAGTTCCAGGACAGGCTCCAAAGCCACAGAGAAACCCTGTCTCGAAAAAAAAAAAAAGAAGAAGAAGAAGAAGAGTTAAAGGTCTCTCTTGACTTAGGATCTTATGTTTTCTCTCTCTCTCTCCCCCCCCCCCTGTGTATGTGTATGAGTGTTTATGTGTGAGCCATAGCATCACAGAGGTCAGAGGATGGTGTGCAGTCAGTTCTGTCCTACCTTGTGTGGAAGGTGTACATAATAACTAAAATCTATTACCATTCATTACCCACCTCTTTTCACCATGTTATAATAAATAATAATGTTAAATAACAAATATTATGAGGATTTTTGTTTGATGATATAAAGCATTAAAGACAATGGGGGTGATTACTTAGTCATTTTGACACAGCCAAATAACTTTGCAAAAGATATCTTTCTTTTATAATGTCTGTAAGAGTGCTTTGCTTGTGTGTGTGGGGGTTGGTGGGTGCGCACGCACACCACATGCATCACTTGTGTGCCCAGTGGCCACAGAAGTCAGAAGAGGAAATCTGATACCCCCGGGACTGGAGTTACTGGCAGGCCACCCTGTGGAGGTTGGCTGTCCAATTCAGGTGCTCGGCAGGAAAACAATAAATGCCCTTCATTACTGATTTAACTCTTCAGCCCCAACACAGGGCAGAAAAAGCCCCAAATCGTCTATCAATTTCTTGCAACTACACTAGGAAAGTTTTAGTCATTTATTTATTCATTCAGTAAGTTATAACTTGCAGTGGCATTATATGTAAGGCATGGGGAAGCCACAGTTCTATCTGCATGGATTCAGGAGGGCAGTGAGCGGGGCTGATTGTGATGGGTACGAAAACATCTCTAACACGAAGGACATAGGCATACTTTATTTCTAGGTCTCTGAATCCCAGAAGAATGAAATTACCCTGTGTAAGTCTTATTATTTCTTTCATCTCCCTAACTGAAAGTTTAAAGTTAGACATGCCCTAAAAAAAGAATGTTGCAATTGTCCAACAGATGCTGTGAATTTGGGAGGAGATTATTAGCACGTGGGCCCCATATTTAGAGATAATTGTTCTAGAGTAGTGGTTCTTCACCACGAATGAAGTCACCATGACAAATTTCTCCTGAGCAGCAATGTCTAAGCCTTACCTCAGAGACGCGAATTTATTGATTTGGGTGGGGCTAAGACACTATTAGTAAGTTTTTCAAGGTGATTTTTAACATGTAACCAGGGCTGAGAAGCATTGGTTTAGGTAGTAGGTCAGATCGTTATAAAAAGTAACAAGGCCAGATCTTCCAAGTCTAAGAAAGCCCCTCCCAGCACAGTAACCCCATCCCGAACAGCACCCCAACTTAGACACTTTGGAAGGACAGCCTTGCCTCCAGCTCCCAAGTGCTTATCTGATCTCCACTTCTAGCATGGCGACACATTTAAATCCTCCTACTTATGAAAGCGTGAACTGGGCTCGGTTTAATAACGGGGTTTTCCCATTGGCTACGTTCCCAGCCAGAATCTCCGCCCTTCTCTAAGCACCTCCCCTCCTAAACACGGTCTATCTAGGACAGTTCAAAATCTCCTTTCCTGCCAGTAACCTATCGAATTACATCACCCAGCCACGGGAACCTAGTCTTCTAAATAAGGCCTTTAAAGAGATTTCTTCTTCTTGAACCAGAAAGGAGGGACCTGACACTCTCCGGTGGCCTACTTTGGAAAGGAACCTTTATCTGAATGACAATGGCTCCAACGAGAAGATTCCCCACCTCCTGGCTGAGCTTTGTTTTTGGCCCAGCAGGTACTCATCAGGGCACCAAGTCTCATCCTCCCCGATGGCACAGGCAGTGCCTTCAAAGTAGGCCAAAGAATTTGGAGCTTGTCTAACCAGAAATTCTTACCCACTCCCAAAAAATGTATATCCTGTTCATCCAAGGGATAATTAGCACCTGCTTCCACCGCCGAGCTCCTGTGGGATTTGGCAAGTTGCTCTCACTGTTTCTCTAGCCTGTCTCGGCCACGGCTGCCTAATGAATCCGGTCACATGCCGTGCCACCTAATCGTGGCAGGGTGTTGCTGGACTTCAGTGTGACTGCTGCAACAAAACCATTAGGAACGCCTGAAGATGCGAAGACAGGACAGAGCCAGAGACGCAATCCAGTTCCCTTGGCAGCTCGGGACTCAGATACCCGCAAGACTGATTCCGGCATTACAGGTTCTTGAAACTCGGAGAAAGCCCAGAAATTACCTAATTCAAACGTTAATACTTGAGGACTCGCTGCCGCCTGTTTTCAATTTATCGAAAGAGACCTCCTATAGGTACACGCAGGTTTTCATACAGCGTCAGGAGGCTGGATCCCAATCACCTGGTTGCCCATTAAGAAACCCCGCTTGATTGACACACGCCTACGCTATGGATGGTCCAGAGAAGCATGCAGTTCTCGATAGCATGCAAAGGCTCTAAATTCCTCACTGTAGTCCCAGGGGACTCATGTCCAAGACCTCTGCTCTCTGACCCTTGGATGTTTAGGAATGGACCTGACACTTTCTGGGGCCATTGCTCTTCATACAAGGACTGCTGAGTCTCATCTTTCTGTCTACAAGTCATCTTTTTATTTTTCTAAGCTGATCAGTCGTTTTCTTTTTGACTGTGTAGCCTAGGAATAATGACCGGATCTATTAAAAAGTATTCCCAAGCATAGAAACAAGGGGGTGGAGAACCTTAGAGAACCATGTCTTCACCAGAGCGCCACCTGGTGGAGCGTCGCGATACTTTCGGCCTAAACAGAGGCAACACCAGTTAATAGGGAATATTTTATCTTTGATATCAGGAAAGCAGTTTTATCTAGATATTTTGACTCAAATAATCTTTTAAATATCACCAGATAAAAATAAGATTTAAAGATAAAGTGATTATCTGAAAAAAAAAACTCAAGTTTTTTTATTTCCTAGTTCTTCATACAAACAGCCCTTCCATTCTCTCTAACATTACAAAAATCTAACAGCAAGGAGGTGTTTCTAGAGACCTTCTTTCCAGCTACACTTGGAAGATTAGAAGAGTCTTGTGTTAGTGTGGTCAGTGCAGCTGGAGCCCTTTATCTTCAGGCAATGGAATCCCCCGTCTATCTCTGCCATCTAGGGGCTGGATAACACCAGGAAATCGTTTAATTGCTCTCCTCTGGGCACAGAGAGAGCTAGAGGTAGTGACTGTGGCTTGGTATGTTGCTAGACGACTCTGACAGCTTCTTCCAACTTCCTGTCTTGAGTTCCTCTTCTTAAATAAGGGAGAAGTAGCTATTCATCCAAAGGCCCTTGCTGGAACACAGTTGCATAGTTTGTTTAGTCTTGTGGCCCTTTTGCCCAATGTCATGATATAGGCTTTGCTGGAGGAGTTTTTCATGGTTCCTGAAACAGCTAAAATAATCTCTACATTTTCCCAAAGACGTTAGTTGTTGGGAAACCTCCTAAGTTAGGCACACTAAGCCTTCTGTCAGCCAGGCTTACTCTACAGACTTGATGGATTAATTTGTTTATTAAGTTTCGGTGGAAATGACTTAGTGGTTAGAATGAAGCTCCACCGATTTCAACACGATACATAAAGTTAGCATAATTTCGAGACTTAGAGAAACCAGATGTTAAGGCCCAGAAACTCAAGTTTGCATGCCATGCTTGCTCTTGGGAGGCGGAAGTGAAAGTCAAAGGCATTGGGGGATCACTTACTTAGGGCACACAGCTACGCAGGACAGAATAGAGCAAACCCAGGAGCCACATTTTTTTGTTTGTTTATTTAAATTCATACGTGTGTGTGTGTGTGTGTGTGTGTGTGTGCGCGCGCGCGCGTGCTGGTGATCAGGGGAAAACTTGTAGAAATCCGTACCTGTTCTTTCTTTCCATCTTATGGGCTCCTGGGATCCGACTCAGGCGGTAAGCTTTGGGAGACAGTGACTTTTGCTGAACTATCTCATCTCTCAAGCCCAAGGAAAGTTTTTCATGATTTTTGTTTCCTGCTTATTTGTTTGCTAGATTACTGTAATCCTAGGACTTAAACCCACGGTTTCTTGCATGCTAAAGCAAGCACTGCACCACTTAGCTGTATCTATAAAGCTAGGATTCAAGGTTTTATGTCTATTTCTTATCACAACAATTGAGTGGGGGAAGGTAGGGAGGGGGAGATATTAAGGAGTGAATGCATAGGAAAGCCTTCTTTCTAGTCATTTGAATTGGACAGCTAACTTTCCAACACTGGCTGCCATCCCTCACACTCATCCATGGGCTAAAAGAACCAGGCATACAAAACTCCACCTCCCAGTGGCCATCGGTCTCACCTCCCTTATCTGCAAAGGCCAGACCCAGCCCAACTCTCTGTGTGGTCAGATTTATCTCCCCAGCAGCATCTGGACCTAAGGACATCTTGTACCATTCCACCCCAAGCCTGAGAACGCCTCTGCCACTGGGTGCTGCGCATTCCCGTCTCCCACCCAGCATAGGGACGATTGGCACACACCACCGTGGCAGTCAGGGTCTCTAGGGTGACAGCCAGGAATGGTGGAGGTCAGGATGTGAATGAGTCCTATGGCTCCGGATTTGAAGGCTGCACCAGGAGTGGAGACAAAGCTTCTATGGAGGAATCTAGAAGCTGGTCTGCAGAGCTGGGAATGAGTGGAGATAAATTATCAAAGCATAGTCATGTTATCAGAAGACATTCCTTCCCAGCTGTAAAGTTGAGAAGGCTCCAAGTGCGAGTTTTCTTTTCTCTCTTTCTTTTCTTTCTTTTGGTTAACAGGAAATGGGTAAAGCAGAATGCATAAAGATCCCTTGTTCGTAGGGCATATATTCGCTGCAGTTCAAAGAGAGTATGTAGACCCCTATGAGGGATGTAGTTTGCGCATTTCATGAGTAATAAAAGAAGATTTCGATTGACTTACTAGCCCTAGTTGTCAAATGAAAAGATAACCAGAGCAAACACAACAGACATGCAGGGGGAAATAAACAAGGTGTTTAAAGGCAGAAACAAAGGCATGCCGGCTGAGATTATATGAATGCTGCACGTTTGACTTTTTAACATTTACAGTCTTTGATGATTTAATGTTTCACGTCAACTACATGTTCACAGCATTTCTATAACTATCTCTTCCTCTTCTTCAGCACCGTAGGAGAATTCCATACACATACTTGAGCATTCTAAGATCCATGTGCCCATCTGAACATGCGCAACAGGCAGCAGCAGCAAGAGGAGGCCCGAACAAGAAAAGCAGAAAAGGAGGGAAAATGGCTCTGGAAAGACAGAGGCCAGCCCCAGAGGGGTTAGTTGGTAAATGTCCCTTGTCATTCACCTCTGAGTAACTTTGTTTCGTCTTAATTTTCTTGAGGAGATGACTCGAGAGCAGGCCAGTGCCTTTAAACTAATGAAACCGGGACCGGCAACAGAGTTGGCATATATTTCAACTACGATAATTGCTTACTATTTGGGGTCATGAAATCTTGACTGTAGTTCCCAGGCGTAGTCCTTTCTAGATTTCTGTCTAGAGCTGTGACAGTCCCTAAAACAAGGGTCTAGGTGTCTAGAACATTTTTTATTAATATTATTTTGCGTTACTTGCACAAATAAATCGAACAAAGTACCAAGTTTCCTAACATGTCCACAGTACAAAATGGATTCTGACCATATCGGCCCCACCCATTGTTCTCTTCCCTCCCCTTTTTTCTTGTCCTAAACTCTTTCCTTCCTTAGCAGACAAATGATCATTCATGATTTCCTTCTGATGTTCCCTTAAGAGAAGCAGAGAAGTGTGCCTGAGCTCATCTTGCTGATTCATACCTGATGCTTGAAAAAAAAAATTGAATTGCATCCACTCTGCTTGGTCCATAGGTCGAATGGGCCAGTAACTCAAAGTTCATTTCCCACATTGGCCGGCCAGAGTCACTCAGATAATGAACATCCTTCAAGGGGAGTGACAAACAGTCAGAGGAGATTTTGCAAAAGAAAGAGGGAAGGGTGTAGTGGGGGAAGAGAGAGAGAGAAATCATAAAAACGTGTAAGACGATGGTCTAATAAATCGATACAGCAGCAGCCCCAATCTTCGATTTCTATTGGTATTGGGGATGGCAGGCTACCTCCTTCTCCATTCATTCTGAAGAATTCCTTTCTTAGTTGTGTTTGTTTGAAACAGGATCTCACACGGTAGCCCAGGCTAGTCTGGAACTCAGTACGCAGCCCAGGCTGGCCTCAAGTTCAATGCAATTCTCTTGCTTTAGCCTTATGTGCTCTGGAGTCACAAGTGTGTGCGCCGCCATGCCTGGTTCTGGGTTTGTTTGGTGTAAAACTTTCTTTCCTAACTGCTTTTGTTCTTTCAAACACTGTTAGCCAGGGGAAGCGAGCTAGCAGTGCATAAAGAAAGTTTTTTTTTTTTTCGGACCAGGCAGAATCATCCGTCTAAAAGCAGGTGCTCAGTGACATCACAGTATCCTCAGCAGGTCCCAATTTAATTATTTCAACTAGTTATGAAAGGAGGCCAGAAGACTTTAGTTCTCCATAGTAGCTGGATGCGCAGGAACACGGGCAGTGGTGCAGTGGATGCTTGCGGATACTATATTAAACAGAATGAAGTAAGATGGTTCTAGGCTGTGTGTCTCCTTGGAGAATGTCAGGAAAAAACCAGCAAGCTTTCCTCTCCACACTACAGCATGCAGAGCGTTGCTGTTTTATGGCTTCAGGCTAATCAAAGATTGGAGTGTAAGATTCTCGGATCTGCGCAATCTCAGGGTTATGAGACAGTTCCCCAAGGTTGGACAAAAGAGCAGGAAAGGATAAAAACTGTCATCCTTCATCCTGGCTCCAGGATCTGAGGCAGTTGCCTCACGACACTGTGAAGCCACTCAACAAGACGCAACCCTTGCTCAGGAGTTCACTGACTGTGAAAAGAATGTCCCTGCAGGACGAAGGCAGGACAGGAAAGGCCTCTGCAGGGACTCCTCATTCCATACTTGTGGTTTCTCTGGGAAGGGCAGTTTCATGCTTCGTTATCTCCCTTAGTCATGGCTTGCTTAATTGCGAGGAATAGAAATCCATTCAAACAAGCAAAAGCCTTGAAATAACACGGAGCAAAGAGAAGAAGGGCCCTGCTGCTGCTTGTCCCTAGAAGGTGGCTTCCACATGTGCAGTGTCAAGGCAGAGACAACGTTGTTCTAAGGGCCTGGTTTGGGACTGTTGGATTCTCTTTAGACAAGAATGGAAGTTAACGTACAGCGTGACGACAGGAAGCCACACGAGTGTCTTGTAGAATGGACCAGACACAGTGCTAGAAATGGAAGTGAGTAGCTGAACCCAGTGGTTTCCTTAGGAAGAATCTGCGGCCCCAGAACACAAGGCCACGCACCTTCCTATTGCTAAAGCAGAAAGTAAGTGGTCAGTGCCAGATAACAGCAGAGGGGTCAGAGAGCCTTTGTGTTGGCACTAACTCCTCCCTCTCAAGTTGTCCATCAAGTCCTGAGTTGTCTGGTAGGCAACTAAATGCAGTGTTCTGTTCTGCGGGAGGGAGGGACACTGCCAGAGAAGCCCACGGTTCAGTAAGAAGAGAACACGGAGGAGACTAAGCAGAAGTTAATACGCGCAATCAAAAGACAGCTCCTGAATAGCAAACAGAATCAGCCCAGGAAGGTTAGGCCATGCTGATGGGAGAAAAGGCCACACACTCAGAGTCGGAGATACAGAGAGGGCTGAATCATGAATCCATGGAGAACACTAATCATTCATAAACAGTAAGTCCTCGTAGTAAGCATGAATCACCTCTGTGGCCGTACCTGATCCGCAGATGTGGGTCAGAACTGGCAAGGAAGCATCGACGGCAGGTAAATAAAAAAAAAAAAAAGAATGAATCTATATAGGAAGAGTGGAAGAGGACCTCAGGGGACCCATGGACGACAAAACCTGAAGACAGTGCCATTAAGTTGCACAGTCTTTGCTATAAAGTTGCGTCCATGCCCTGTAGGCATTAGTGCCCGTTTGCTCTCACACACTGTGACCATAAACACAGAATTATAATCCGGTGGGAATGGTACGCCTGAGGTAGGCATTGGAGGAGAGAATCTGCAACTGATTATTAAGTTGTCCCCTTAACATTGAATAAAAAATTAGATCAATGCCTAGAACCAGGCTCATGGAATCCTTGAAGAATAGTAAGGACATCTTATTTTTTATTTTTTGTAGGGAACAGGGGAACACGTAAGGCCTTCGGAACTGCTGATGGTACAACCCATGCTGGGTGACTTGTTTGCTCTCAAACTCTTCCTCTGCAAACTCAATCTCCTGGACTTGCTTATGGGAAATTAGTCAATGAAAAGGACGGAGACAATAAGGAGATGGGAGAGGAAGCCCGGGTGGGCAGGGGCCCTGGAAGTAGCTGGGTCTTCTTTGTTTCTGTTTTACTCCCAACAGGAAACCTCTGCTGTTGTTATCAATTGTGCCCCGTGGGTGGTTCTGATTCCTGGGTTCTGATAACGCCCAATCTTCACTCCACCCTGCATGTCCTGTTAGAAGTCGTGGGATTCTTAAGCTGCTCCCCTTCTGGTCTTTGGGTGTTTTTGCCTTCTCCCCGCTAGTTCCCTACATTCAATTCCTTCTACCAAGGCCCACAGCATGGCTTGCCTGGACACGGGCTGATACACCCAGGAAGCACCTCTTCTGCCATATGTTGCGTGTTTACCAGGTCATGCAGCCCCAGGATTCCCACTGGAAGTTACTAATGATTAATCTTTGTGTCAGCTTGGCTGGGTCTGTTATCAGCTAAGAGACAAGCCTCTAGACACATTTGTCATTGATTTTCTAGATTAGGTGAGTTGGCAGGGAAGACCTACCCTAAATGTCTGTGTAGCCCAGATGGAAGGAGACCCAACAGGAAAGTTCCATTTTCATCTGCTTGCCTTCATGTCCTACTGGCAAATTCATCTATTCTGTTGTTCCTGTTGCCACCGCTGCTGTCATTTGCTGACATCAGAACCCAGCTTCCGCAGCCTTGCAACAGGGACAGATGATCAGCGGCTCTCCAGAGATCTCCTAGACCTTCAGGGTCATGTTGGGGCTGCTGGAGTCATGCAGCCTTGTGCTCTGAGCAGTCATGGGTTCTCATTCTTTCCACGGTAAGACAGTAATTGTTAGACTACCCAGACTGCATTGTATAACCCCACCTAATCGTTCCCTTTTAATAAATACTCATTCCATCAACTCTGCTGCACTAGAGAACACTGGCCAATCCAACTATGGGAGGAAGCAGAACATGAAGAAGGGCTGAGGAATTCCACAAGAATGGTTTTCATCTTCCAAAGACAAGGCCAGGAGAGGCATTGGCGGTCCTTAGGTAGAAAGGGCAGCCTTCTAAGACAGAGACAACAGCTCCTAGAATTTTCTTCCTATATCGAGAAAAGGGTCAGGCGCCCTACAACAAGTAGCCAATGGTAGATCCCACCGGGTGACAAAGTAGGGTAGTAAAAGTGAGTGGCACAGGGAGGAATAAACAGATTTGGAACACACTTGGGAAATGCGAGAAGAGAATGTCTTGCGCAGGGGAATGCAGGATTGCAGCAGGCAGCACAGAGGGACATTTCCTTGAAGTAGTTCAAAGTTGGAATTTGAACACGCTGTTACAAAGCTCCCCACACCAGGCTCCCATGGCCATCATGGAAACTGCTGCGCGTAGCAGACAGAGAGCTTTGCAATCTGATTAAACGTGCCCTGCTAGAGAGACGAAGAGTCTAAGTTTTAGGCCCAACAGTCCCAACTGGAGGCATGACACTGATTTGTGGTCAGTGTCATGTTGACCCAGATGGTCAAAGGCCTGTTTCCCACAGACCCCTTCTTTTTACAATCCTCTTGATCTGCGTCTCATCTTAGAAGGAGGAAGCTGATCTCATTTTGGTTGAATTTTCTAGTAATCCACTGAAGATGGCTTCTGAGTGAGATTTTTAAAGTTGGTTTTTGAGTGGGTTTAGCTAATAGGAGGCATTATTGAGATCCTGGAAGGTAAAAGATAAAAAGCTAAAGAAGAAAACCAGAGTGTTCTGCCTCCCTCTTTGCCCTCTTTTCAACCACAGCCTTCATCTTTGCCCATACCTGAATTTTTTTGTAGGTCAAGATTTTTCTCTGTATCCTACAAGGGTTTTGTTTTGCATCAATTGATCCCAACACTTAGGTACCAATGAGACCCTCCTTTCCCCTGTTCCTCCAGTTCCTATGGTAAAAGACTCCAGTGTTGCTAATTTCAGGGCTGCCTAATGAACCGTTGTGTCAAGCTTCCCACAGCTTCAACCATCTGAATAACTGATCCTTATACACCGTCAACTTTCTGTTTTAAAGCTAATTTATGATTCCTAAATTCAAGTCTGACTACTGTAACAACTTCATTCAGATGGTGCAGAGCCACAGAGGATCTAGACAAGTAACATCTAGCATGCAGCCCAGTTCAGTCTTGGGCTCCCAATCCTCCTGTCTCAGTTTCCCAAATGCTGGTATTTTTAAGTGTGTGCCATTAGGCCTAATTTATGGCTACAGTTTTTGACCCCAGATTCAAAATCCTGGCTTATATACTTTTCTCTGAGGTCAGCCACACAGTTATCTACTTTTCAAACCACAGAGCACTAAAGATAATGAATTTGCAAAAAAGAAAAAAATGGATTATAATTGTGCTGTTTTCTTTTGGTATCTTGGAAATCAAAATCCAACTTACTCTGTTTCTCCTCTTTTATGAGTAAGTGACTCTAGGCTATGAGGAGGAAGTGGCTCCCTTTCCACATAACTAGGCTGTGGGCTCGGAGGAGGATTGCCTCTGTCTTTTAAGAAACGGTCTAAGAGTGTTGCTCCGATAGAAATAATTCAAGAGATCTCAGTGCCATTTATCCTAGCCTCAATATAAGCAATAGTTGATTGTGGTGGTTGGACTTTATGACCAACATCTGTGTGGAACACACCGCTCAGAATGATAGGTCATGTCCCCAGCTCCAGGATGGTGGTGCACAAGCAAATATAACAGAAGATGGACATGTTGTTCACATGTTCACATATTGTGAGTGCATGTTCACCGTTTTTCATTCAGTGCTTGCTCTCCCACTGTTGAACTTCGAGAGTTTTTTATATATTGTAGACGTAAGACTGTCTAGCACATGATTTGCACATATATTTCCTAACCTACCCCTTACCTTCCATCACTTTAGTGAGTCTCTATTGAAGCAAAATTTTCTCTTCTTTTAAAATTATTTGTATTTTTACCATATAGTATTCATGTATGTGTGGAGTATATGCAATATATAAGTGCACGTGCCCATGGAGATCTTTAGATTCTGGACCTGGGGTCACAGGTTATTGTGATTCTCTCAACATTGGTCCTGGGAAGTGAACTCAGGTTCATCGCAAGAGCAGTACGTGTTCTTTACCACCAAGCCATTCCTCTGGTCTGTGACATAGTCTGAACTCTGACAAAGACCAATTGAATCCTTTCTTGTATGAATTACGCCTTTGGTCTCTTGCATACAAATTCTTTGTGTAAATGACTGTTTGCCTCAGCATTTAAAGAGAGGATACAGTTTACAGAAGTTCTCCGGAAGATTCTCTTCCTCGCAGACCCAAACTATTCCTATAAAATGGCCTGGCTCACAAAGTTCTATTCTGTCTCAGAGATGGCAGCTGATCTGCGCAGCCAGCAGACCCCAGGTGACAATGGCATGTCTGCAGTGTTTACAACCTAGTCAAGAATTCTTTCTTTGTTTTAAGTCCAGAAGTGACTTTTCTTTGTACTGAAGTTGCCCTATAACCCTTTGACCCTTAGGGAAGTTGACCAGTCCAACGGAGGTCTAAGAAGCTCATTTCCCGGTTGTCCTTATCGACCTGTGGCCAGTGAGCCGGTTGCCTTTCTTGTTTGACAATTACCTTTGCACCACAATGGTCCCTCCTCTCAAATACCCTGTGAGTCTCACTATAAAGTAGGGAGAGAGATAACAGGAAGTGAAGGAAACCGGTTCGTGCCATGGTCAACAGCTCTGAAGTTAATGTGTCACTATAAGGAGGTTCAAATGACATTTCAGATAGCAAGGTCCTTACCACAGATTCAGTCAGTCCTGGCTCTCTGAACGGCTTATTCTTACCCAGAAATGCTTTCCCTACAGTACCACAAAACAAGAACCTAGATGTGTGCATTCACTTGGATTTGTGCTTGTGTTGTTTCTGGAATGCAGTCAGTCGATAGTCGTCTTTGTCCACGTATATAAGACATATATGTCCTCATTAAAAAGACATTTTAACAATAGGCTTTTGTTTGCCTTAATCCTAAAAGATTCTATGTGCGCAATATAATGTATATGGATTAGAACAGTATATATTGATGTGTGTACTTAGTATAGTATATGCACAGGATTTCTTTGGGCCTCAGCAGTAAAAGTTTAACCCAAGTAGACTTTAATTCTGCTTAGACCAAACATCTAAGAAGGAACTAAATAAATCTCCAGATAGTGTTTGTGAATAGATCCTGAATGTATTAAGGTTGGCTGCTAGAATCTGTATTAAACAGAGTAGGACTCCCTGCAATCTTAGCCATTACATCCAGCTCTGCACCACCTGTAACTTAGCGTTGTTTCAGAGAACAGTGATTATTCAAGTGTACTTTAGATCTCCCTCTTTGAGCATGGAGTGGTATATGCAAGGGTTTAGAGGGAAGAAAGAGAAGGGGAAAATGAAGTAATTGCATTATAATCTCAAAAATAAAGGAAATAACTTAAAAATCCTGTTTTTTGCAATGCTATCTTAATTTTCACATTGAAATCAATTTCACCCCTATGCAGGCTGCTTTGGTGGGACTGACACCCCTGACTCCATAGGTAGTTGTGTGATTTTGACCTGGCTAACCAGAGTATTCCGTTGAGCTGGCCACTGCCACTGTTTCAAGATTGGACACATGATCAATTCAGATCGCTGAATTAAGTCACCTCAGAGCTTTGGTTGGAGATTGCACTCCTTGTCTGAAGTTGCCACCCGGTGAGATGTAAAAATGGGTCACATGTCCATTGCTCACAGCATATGGGGAAGCCAAGGCACCAACAGACAGGAAGTGGAGAAAGATGCTGAGGATGCTCAGAGCACGCAGTGAGTATCTTAAGAGTGGTCTCCCTTCTGACCCTGATGCTATCTGGATGAATTTCTACCATTTTCATTACAGGAGGGCCCATTTGCATTCCCTGTAGTCAAGGGTTTATCATAGTGTTGAAAAGAAAATTGTCTTCTCTGTCCGTGAGCCAACTCTCTGGAGCTGATGATGGTTCTGATACGGTACCCGCTATGAGCACACTATCCTCTATGTCTGTGTGTTTGTTTCTCTGTTTTTCCATGGATGCTAGGGAACCTCTTTTAAAGATCCTGATAACTGCACACAGACATGATAACTGCTTGTCTGAAACGTTAAATAGATAAGCGTGTCATAAATCCAATCTACTTTGCCATTGTTGAGGATGGTTGGCAGTTTTGTAGTCTAGAATCGTTTTTTTTTTTTTCTTTCCAAAATGCACACTGGGTTCCTTGTCAAGAAAGTACTCGGCCTTCTATGTCACAATGGCAGATGCAGCCCTCACTGCCATGACCCAGCAGTGCGTAATCTCTCTTAGATTGTGCTCCGAGAACAAGGCTTAGACTAAGCTCTGGCCGATCAGTACTTTCTCCTGAGACTTTGAATTTTGAGTAATCAATTTTAGGTAATCAGTTTCACGATCATGTGCATTTTTATTGTTGTTGTTGTTTGTTTGTTTGCCATTTTCTTTATTGGGCACCTACCAAGCTTTCATTTGTATAAAAAGATGGTCCTTCCCATGAGGCTTGGTGATGCTCCTGTAATCCTAGAAAAATGAGAAGCTGAGACAAAAAGCTCTCAAATTTGAGGCCAGTGTGAGCTATAATAAAACCCCGCCTCCAACAACCAAACAAAAGTAGTTCGTGCACCTTTCTGTCACAATAACACAATGACTATTTGTTTTTCTGAAGGCTTGGCCGCTTTCTACTTCATCCTCAAGCCTGTGCTACTTCTCTGCATTTCTTTCACCTCCTGGCTGCTCTGCCACTCTCTCTTTACTGGGAAACCTAGCAGTGAGCGGCCTCTTTTGCTGGCAATGATTTCTCTAAGGCTTGCAGCAGATCTGAGTTCAGCACACTGCTTCAATACTCCTCGGTAAGTGTGTGAGGACGGATGTGGCGATAGCTCCCTACATTCTTCTGGAGCTTGCCGAAAACTGACTCGGGATGGCTTCCTTGGGATTTCACACGTTAGAGATGATTTATTACCCCCAAAAGGAAAAGAGAAAGAGAATGAGAAAGGATTAACAGGAAGATTAGCTGTTGCTCTAATCTGCAGAAAATGCCTTGCCTCAGCTGGCCTGAGTTTACCACTTCCCGGCTGTATAACCCTGGGTGTGTTTGCCTCGTCTTGATAAGGTTCAAGTTGTTAATCCCTGAATTCTAGATAGTGAGCAGCGCTTCATAGGCTTGTTAAAGGAGCCGTGGACAGCAGAATTGACTAAATGCCAGCCTCTACCCTCCAGGCCTGTACACAGATACGGGTGGCTTCTGCCTTCAGGTCCTTGCAGCTCGGAATCGGCAAGTCTTTCTCCTGAATTCAGTAGGTCCTTTCAAGACATTGTCACCCCAGGAATCACCTTGCCCAGGTTTGAGCACAGGCCAGCCACATCATTTTATCTTTTGGCATTTGTTCTTAAGCTGCAAATTCTAGTTTCCGTGAGAAGTTTCATGACGTTTGGACAAAAGAGTACGTTTACCCCGTCGGGAGGTCATACCTCAGAACATTCCTAATGAAGAATCAAAGCAAAGATGCTGAACTCGTCCTATCTGGCTGCAGTGCCAGCTGGCTAAGTGCTTCCCATGCTTGGGGATTCATAAACAAGTCAGTGTAAAAATAAAATAAAATAGTTTCCAGATTATAAATTTGTCAGGTAAGAACGCTAGGATACAAATAAGAATGAAGGATGAAGTAGGCCTCCCCTCCCCTCCCCCACCCCTCAGGGGGACCAGCAGTTAGTGAAATCCACAGAAGCTTAATGTCAGCAGGTTCTTGGATCTGAAGCAGCAGCAATGGGATACAGTTGAGCATGACAGGTTTCTTATTTAAGGAAAATCTAAGTAGTCTCAAGTTGAAGCTGGGTGTGGGCCGGAGGCTGGGTTGCTTGTGATGTAAAGGAAGGAATCTCTCTTCACATGTGGCCGAGAACTCGTGCTTGTTTGTAGACAGACAGCATTGCTCCCCAAGAGCTGACATGAAGACACAATAAACCGGTAGCCTGTGCGGCCAATCTGGTGGATATTTTTTTCTTTCCCTTTTGAATACCAGATTTAAAACTGAAATATTTCGTACAGATCTGATTACACTTTTTATCTCAGGAAACGCTGTTGTATTTCATATGATAACTGTGCCCTCTTCACATGCTCTTCGTGTTCCTTTGGACATCTGACTCTCCTTTTTAAAAAAAAAAATTTATTGATTTTTATTGAGCTCTACATTTTTCTCTGCTCCCCTCCCTGCCTCTCCCCTCTCCTTCATCCCTCCCCCAAGGTCCCCATGCTCCCAATTTACTCAGGAGATCTTGTCTTTTTCTACTCCCCATGTAGATTAGATCTATGTATGTTTCTCTTAGGGTCCTCATTGTTGTCTAAGTTCTCTGGGATTGCGATTTGTGGGCTGATTTTCTTTGCTTTATGTTTAAAAACCACTTATGAGTGAGTACATGTGATATTTATCTTTCTGCATCCAGGTTACCTCACTCAAAATGATGATTTCTAGCTCCACCCATTTGCCTGCAAATTTCAAGATGGACACCTGACTCTTCTAATCAGAGTTTAAACCAGGCACGAAAAGCTGTGTCCATAAGTAACCAGGAAGTAAGTATCAGATTCTGTGGGTCATGTGATCTCTTTTACAGCTACTCAACTTTGCCAGTGTAGCAGAAAAGCAGTTGTGACAAGCAAATAAATAAATAGGTGTGGTTGTATTCCAATAAAACTTTATCTACAAAAGTAGGAAATGAAAAAATAAAGAAAAGTAGGAAATAAAAAAATAAAGACCAGCAAAAAAATGAAAATGAAATGAGTTAAGTTTAGTGCCAAGGACCACAGTTTACTGCTGTCTGCCTTCAACTCTTAAGACTTTGATAGTGTGCGATCATCGATGATATCATAAGATCCTAAAGGATGTATGTGAATATGCAACCAATTAGTCTGATTGGTTGATTGAAGAAATTAAACAAGGCTGTCTTCAAGTCACCTTATTAGATTTGCTAGCTGGAGTTGGGATGTATCCTTAACCCTCGAGATCTATTCTATGATGACTAAGTCAGACTTCTGAACGTACAATGCCATTGATAGGGGTCAAAATAGAGCAGAATTCCTTTTTTAAAATTACAATTGAAGAAAAGCAATATTTTGATGAAAGGCCTTGACTTAAAATCAGAGAGTAAGTTAAGTGCATATAGATACAGTTGAGGAGAAATGTAATTCTTACTTGTTTCCCACACACAGTAGGCCCCAACAAACCTGGTTTGATAGAGACACGCATACACAGTCACATACCAGCACAATAAATATCCCTTCTTTAGTCAGGGGCACCATGCTATGCTCAGGGCTTCTGAGAGCGTACAGAGAAAGCCTAGGTATGGCAGGCTTCTCATGAGACCCCCCCAAAAAGGTGGTACTTTTTCTAGATATGTGGCAAAGCACACCCAGGTGTATGCGCCTGGGGTGGCATGTGGGTCTAGAGTTCTGCTGTGTTCTTCAGCTCTTCACTCCGCACAGGCAACTCTGTCAACCTTTGGCCTAGCCATTCACAGACATCCGTATTCTCGGAGATGCATAGTCCAAGAATATAGACTCGCTTTGTGTCCTCACAGTGGGAGGCAGGGACTCGTGGCAGCACGCACTAGGAGGTTCTGTTGCACAGGTTAGTCACTTTGCATTTTCAGCTAGACAGCCATCTTCTATGGAGCCCTGAGAGAATTCACTCTAACTTGTCACTATGGAGGGTCTTCTAAGTCCACAGAATGGATTGGGCCACAATTCTTGCCATGCTCCCTGCCCATTCGGGCAAATCCTAAAATATCAGAAGATATCCAGGTACACGACAGCAGAAACATGTAGATCACTTTCATTTTTCTTCTTTATGTTGCAACTGTCCCATTGCGCTCAAGCACACTGCCTTTCTAGTGCTTTGGAAATATAACTCTGCTCATCAGAGGCCAGACCAGGTGTGTAAAACCTCTGCTTATCAAGGACAAGATAAGCAATGCATTCAGAGTTAAAGAACTGAATATTCCAGTAGTTTTTCTCTTGAGATAACCATGCTTAGAATATGGTTTTATGTTTTCCTTTATCTGTTTCTACTTTTGAAAATGGAATTATAAAACCGTAGGAAAGCCCTGTTAAGCTAGACACTTAAAAGTCATTTTTCTCCTTTCCCGAGCAAGGGCTAACTTACAGTCTCTTGCAGTTAAGACCCATAGTCAGTTAGGATCATAGGCTTGAGTTTGGTCATAGGAGTGGATTGTGGGTGAAGTGAATTTTGGTTGAATTGAATTGTGTCCTTTCTAGGCAAGCGAGTTGTCGGCATCTATTTCCATCCTCCCCTAACGTTCTCCTGTCTTAAGCAACTGAAAAGGCTGTAAGTGAGACATGTCAGAGACATACCATGGCAACCGAGTCTCCGATCCTTCTCATGGCAAAAATCCAGACAGCAGAGTTGCCCAGGACTTGACATGAGTGAGAAAGACTCCGTTCACTGGGCTGCTAACATTTGAGAGCGTGTGTCTGGCAGCGATTCTTCCCTGGCATATGAGTAGATAGCTGTAGTTGGTCTGAAGAAGGAAGCCTGACTGACTTACACATGAGAAGAGGCACCCACTGAGGGGATCTCAGGCTGCCCACATCCTGTCCTGTGAAGCTCTCTGAGCTGATAAGACACCAAAGAATGTCTGGGAGCTGACATCTCAGGACAAATACTAAACAGAGGAAACTCTCGAAGGAGGGAAACAGACGTGTGACTTTCCTACAGGTAGTTAAAGTGGGATGCCTCTGTCAGTTTATGCATTTTTGCTGTGTTTTCTGATTTTACTATAGATCATTAGAACTTCATTAGGGATCAGTTTCCTTTCAGAGAGCATTTCCTGATGCTGATCGAATGGACTTTTCAGACAGACCCAATTTTGGAAGCTGAAATCGCCAATTGTTATATCCTTTCCAAAATCACTCAGGGGAGACAAGATCCAATAAGCTAAACCTTGGGCATATCCCAACCCCCAGCAAGAACAGCCTTCACGTGGAAACATGTAGGGAATGGCTTGATATGCTTTACTCTGTTGACGGAACATCCTCACTGAAAGCAGATATGCAGACCTCGTTTACCTGCCATCCACCATTTAATTTATCCAGTTCCCCTTGTTCTTATCCTAAGGTTTGCAGGTCAAGATGACCTCAGAGTTTCTCACCCCTCCAGTGTTTATTGTAAATTACAACTGGCACTTTTAGTTTTATGCAATCATGAATTCATATAATCATAAGGCGGAACTGAAGTTTTATGAGTTCAGATAAGAAAATTTTCTGTTCTAAAACATGGAACTTTTCTTGATAAATGAGAAAAAAAATTCACATTTCTGGCTCCAAATTGATTCCTAGATTCCGGACTGTAGAACTTTTTCAAGAAAAAGAAAAAGCCATTCCCTGAAGTTGCTTTACAAATAGCCTTTCTTCTCATGCCTTGTATTTATCTCATAGCACACAAAGATCTGAAATACACATTTCCTTACTTACTGTTCTATAGGTCTATGTGTCACATGTTAAAAATCACTAAAGATTTGTCAATTTCAGGTAACAAGAAAGCCCACTTTGAAACAGAGGCATCAGAGCTAGAAACTCATTGGTTGCAGACAGTCTCTGTGGGTTTTTGGCTGCATCTGGGACCATGACTTCTCAAAGGAAACGAGTCTGTTTCCTCGACTCTTTAATTGTAAGGTGCTTTGATGGAATGAATGTGCCAAAACAACAATCTGGAACTCAGAAGTTCAGACAGCTTCCTTTTTTACCCTTTGACCACTTTGCATTGCCGCCGCCATATAAATAAACTCAGGCAAACCATGTGGGAGAGAAGGACCCAGCCAACCTCTACTTGCTATAGGGACTCAGATGAAATCCGCACTTCTGAATGAGTGAAGCCATTTCAAGTGTCCTGCTCCAAGCCAAGCCAACACTTGAGTTCATGTGTGACCCCTAACTGATGCCATATGGACCAGAAGAACCATAAGAAATAAAACCAAGCCAATGCTTAGAATGCAAATAACCAAATAAATGTTGCCTTTTAAGCCCTCATGTTTTGGAATAGATCCTTACAGTTGTGGGTAACCTTGCAAATTCCTCTCATCTGTCTGCATTTATAGGAAACTTTCCTGGACTATTACTTTTAATAAAATTTTTGACTTTTAAAGGTGATATTTCTATAAGCATTTAATCATAAATTTAAACATATTTGTTTGTGTCTTTCATTTATCTTAACCATGTTTCTTTTAGATTCGGTCATAGGTGGAAGATGACTTTTGCAAATATAATCTTCTCTGGGGCCTTTGTATTTCCGATGAGCCCAGTTTCACATACCTTGGAAAGGAATAAGAGGCAATCACTGTCCTGGATAGCCACTAACAAAGTGGTTCCCACCTCTTATTTGAGGACCCATAATGGACTACCATCTCTTTGTGCATGTCTCTATTCTGTGTTTTGGTGAACAGGATATGAAAGATGTTTACATGTTGTCCTTGGCCAATGTACTGGGACACACATGCTTTATAAAAAAGAACCACTTTGATATTTAGAATCAGTGTCAGATGAAAAAGGACCATGACCTATATGCTTAGAATAAATTTTGCTAAGAAGCCTGGCAAATTCGGAGGCTTTTGGGATTTTGCCTCATTTTACAGAAATATGCTGAATGAAAAGAGGCCAGTTATACTTGGTTTGTGAATGAGGAGGTGAGGAAAGCCTGGTTATATCTTCTCAAATTAGGAAATACAAGTGTAAAGCACTGTAAGTATCCACCGCCCCTCCGGAGATGAGATTGGAGATGAGGAATGGCGCTTCGGAAACTCACCGAATGCCACACAGTTAACAACTGACAGCAATAGGCAACAAGACAGGGTGCTGTCAGTGTCAAGGTGCGCATTCTCACTCTAGATGGAGGCCTGCTCTTCATTTCAACCCAATCAAATAGCTTCGTTTTGTTTAATAGCAGTGCTCTTTAAATCTGAATGCCCGGCCCAGTGGGTAAAGGCACTCCCTGTGTGTTGTAGTAGCTCTGCCATTGCTGTACCCTGAAAGCAACTTAAGGAAGAAAAAGTTCATTTTGGCTTGGTTCCAGGTAGAGATACAATCCATCAAGGCAGGGAGATGAGAAAAGCAAAAGTGTAAGGCCGTCAGGAAGAGGAAAGAACATGGAGGGGGCGGGGCTGTAAACCCTTGAAGGCAACCCCCCCTGGCATGTTTCCTTCAGCAAGGCTGCAGCTCCTAAAGTTGCCATAACGTTGCCAAACAGCACCACCAGCTGAAGAGCAAGAGACATTTCTCATCCAAACCGCAGGGCACAGCCTGCCAACCTTGGCTTAATGCCTGGAGCCCACCTTGAGGTGGAAAGATAACTGAGTTCACAACATTGACATCCAGCCTCCACGTACATGCTGTGGCAAGTGCAACCCCTCCCCTGTTGTGCGCACACACATACATAATCATAACAAATCAGAAATTCAAGCCTGGGTTCCTCAGAATCACCTGAGAGTGTTCTTCTAAATACGGGTGCTCGGCCTCTCTCTTGAGAGTTTCGGTTCTGGTAGCTTTGGAGTGGGAGTCTCTAGTCATGTTTCCAATAAACAAGTTCCCAGTAACTGTGAGTGCTGTCTCTCTGGAGACCACCTTCTAGGTTTGACCAATTTACTACATGCCTTTTATTTGTCATCGTTCATGAAAATTATACGTGAATTTTCCTCTAAGTGTTGCTTCTAGTCCACTCCACCACATCCTGCCATTATTCAGATCATATCAGCAGGCCATTTTATTCATTTTAAATTCTTCTTTTTCTCCTCCTCTTCCTCCTTCTCCTCCTCTTCCTTTTCTTCTTCCTTCTTCTCCTTCTCCTTATTCTTTTGCTTTTTTGAGACAAAATATCTCTTTTGTAGTTCTGGCTGTCCTGAAACTTCCTATGTAGGCCAGGCTGGCCTCAGACTCACAGAGGTTTACCTGTCTCTGCCTCCCTCCCTATTTCTGGAATTAATGAAATGCACCACCACTTCCAGCTTTCTTTAAATTCTTATTTTGCATCCATATGTTACTGATATTTTGTCTAATATGAGCCATTTAATTATCTGCTTTTCTTTTTCCGCACGTATGTTCTCTCATATCCGCATGTAAACTCCAACATAAATAACAGTGTCTTTGTCATCCCTGTACGGTATCCACTCTGAGACAGACTTTCCTGCAGTATACATCAATGTACGCCTAGAGGAAAGGATATGGTACAGCCTAGCTTGCCTCCTTCCTGGTGGTTTGGAGAATGGATTGGAAGGTGCGTCTAGGGAAAGTACCTGATGCTCCGAGATAACCACTCCCAGTTACCACCTTGCCACCAGGAAACCTTTCTGTGAATCCTCACCAAGATTGAAGGTCATTTCCAGACATCAGCCCACCTTACCTTTCCTGTCCTCAGAGTCTTGTCACCCATCACCACTCCGGCTTGGCCTCCTCTGCTCTTTACCTGGACCCCTCTCACAAACGCCTGCGTTTGTTTCTGAGAGTTCCATCCTATAAAGAGATACAACGAGCTGTTGTGTGCCGAATGACGTAGTGTTCAGCTTTCTGGAGAGTCAGCGGCTATGTCAAAGAAGGACAGTTGAGCTGGCTTTGAACACCTGGGACTGATTCAGCTACTGCATTAGTCACAATGGGTCAGGCTGTGTTGAAGTAACAACGAAGCCCAACTATTATCCGTGACTTAAAAACAAGGAAAGTCCTCATCTTTCATTTTGCCATTTGGAGCCTGGAGAGGTCTCTTGGTCCATAATCCCCTCACACAAAGGCTTGTGGCTTGATCACGCATTGGGACTCTAACAAATGGGATATAACCAACATCCCAAAATGTCCAAATTAATTTCTTCGGAATTCTTAGACCATTGTGTGCAGAAACCCAAAGCAGGCTGCTGGAGAATGAGAGACCACGCGGAGCAAAGAAAAACCAATGAAACAAAACCCCACAAAAGATAAACCAGCCTATCAGCTGTAGAGAGTTGGATGAGGTCATCATCCATTCCACCCACTGGAAGTTAAGTTGCCAGGTAACTATAGGCCTTGAAGGAGAAGCTGGCGACAGCAGGGAATCTGGCCAAAACGAGGAGGATCACAGAGACAACCTATCGATACAGAAGCTCAATAAAAGGTTGCTATTTTAAGCCCACGAGTTTTAAGCTGGTTTATTATACATCAAAACAGAGTTTGGAAAACCCTGATCATTAATTTAAGGACATTTTTAAAATATTGCCTTCCAGTGCTTTCATGTTTGGTCTTACCTAACAACATCTAAATGTTCTTAATGGAAAGGCTGCATTATTTACAGCTGAAAAACCATTCCCTAAAAGCACCATAAGCAGTGCTAAATGTACTGCGGGAACTCACTTTTTTCCCAGTTAAAGTAAATAATGTTCCCATAATTCCCTGGGCAGGTTGAACTATACATTAGAAGAAAAAGAAGATATAAAAATACTAACAACATCTAAAAGTATCAGCCCCTAATTTTATTACGGTGGCATTTGTTCTCATTAATTCCAGCACCCTCTGGGTAATGGAAATGCCATCCCGACTTCTAAAGAAATGACAGCATAACTGTACTCTGGCTCCTTGGAGCATGCCAAAGCTTGTGCTAAAATTAAAGAATGGCCCACACAGATACCACAAAGCGATGTGCGAGTTCTACCGAGAAACACAAGTCAGTTCCCAGACGGTAAAGCCCTCCCGGAGGGGTGAGAAAGTGCCATGCGGATAAATAAGCAGGTCGCAGGACAGATGATAGGTGCTTAGATAGGTGGTAGAGACATATGAACATATACAGATAGATGGCAGACACATTTTTCTTCTGTTAGTCTTTCTCTTTCTACCCCCACCTCCATGAAGGACTCAGTTCACAGTGGAAATCCTCTGTGCTCTTGAGCTTGTGCCTCAAAGGGCCTTGCAGGAGGAATGGAGAGAATGGGGGGGGGGTCGTCTTTTTCTGAAATCTTTTGGAATCCCATACTGCCGAAGTTTGAGTGAAATGACGTCATTATAAGTGCATCAGCATTTTCTTGTTAAAGGTATATATTTACCACTTCAACTAGAACAGTGATATTAGAAATAGAAAGCACCATTTACCCTTTAAACAAGAAGGAAAACTATTACGGAAACACTCAAAAGACAACAATCTAGTTCATAGCGTCCCTTTCTGTAACCATGGTGACCTTCAGGCAGTGTAGCCGCTGGATAAAATACTGCCTGATCATTTCCTCCTGTTTCCATTACGGGTGGTCTCTTTACCCAAATTAATTATATTATAAACATGAATAAATACTTACTGTATGTTGAAGAGATTCCAACCACTATTCTATTTTCTATACATATGAACAGCCTAGGAGTTCTCACTTTTTTTCTTTCTTACTTTCTTTTTCCTTTTTCTTTTCTTTATTTTATTTTTGAGACAAGGTTTCTCTGTGTATCTCTGGCTGTCCTGGAATTAACTCTGTAGACCAGGCTGGCCTCAAACTCATAGAGACCCACCTGCCTCTCCCCCTCTGAGTGCTAGGATTAAAGGTGTGAGCCACCATCACCTGGCAGAGTTCTCTCTCCTTTTTTTTTTTTAATACAAGGATTTGAGCAATTGGCCTAAAGTATTGGTAGATAACAGGACCTTGGGAGTGTGACAGTTGGGAATCTAAGTCATCCATCAAGTCTCTAAGTATTGTACAATTCAGAGATCAGATAATGGATTCAGTCAAAAGCACCCAGCACAGCCATGTTGTCACCTAGGGCAAGTCAATAATCTGCTAGTTCAATCGTCCCCATATCTGCGCACATCTGTGAAGCGAAAGACAAACTGGACTCTGTACCCCATTGACACTAACGTGAGATAAACCCTCTGTTCATTGCCTGCACAACCTGGGCATGCACAAGACCACCAAGGCAATGACCATGACCTCAGCCCAGCCTTGACAGTCACAAAAATATAGAGCAGCCCTTTCCAATACGGCAACCATTACATAGCCACAGGCACTTGAAATACACGTAGCCTGAGCTTGGCTGTGAATGTACAATACACAGCAGATTTCAAACAATAGCATCCAAAAAAGAAAAGAAAAGGAAACAAAGAATACTCCAGCAATATTTTGACGTCAATCATATGATAAAATAAGAAGAGTCCTTGCAGGGTATTAGATAGAATAAATATATTACTAAAACTCATTTTTCCTATTTCTTTTGGCTTTACTTCATCTACTAGGAAGGTTGCACCCTCTCCCTGTGCTGTTTTTCTGCTGTACAGTGCTGGATCGGGTGGTGGGTACTAAAGTAGAAGCAGGACTTGGACCAGCTATGGTCAGTCTACGTTTTGTACTGATTAGCGCAAGGTAAAATAAACAGCTTTGGGACTCCGATTCTAAAGGCAAGCACGACAGCATAGACTTACAGACACAGGACTCAGCAGGCAGGCAGGAGGACTGCAAAGTCAAGGCCAGCCTCTGCCAAAGAGTAAGACCTGCTTCTAAGCAAGGAAGAGAAGAAGAAAATTAAGCCTGTCTTTTCCCACAGGCTTCCGTTTGTACTATTTGTCTCGAGGAGGATTTCTGACAACAGTAAGAAGGCCCGATGGTCACCAGGGTGATAGTTTTCTGTTATTCTCTCCCTGCCCTCCACTATGCACGAGTGCTGATCAATGTTTAATGCTGGACTTGGGGAAAAGCCTGATTCACAGTCTGAGTTTCTAAGATGTAACTGCTTGTACCATAAGTGGTTGCATTCTAGTGCCTCCATCACCGGGTGTGGAGCTAGGAAGAGCTGCCCAGCTCTAACGTTGGACACCAGGTTCACCGCTCAGACATTACTATGTTCTGAGTGTCTCTCACAACCCATGTGCTGGAGTGTCTCTCCCTGGTGCACGGTGCCGGGAAATGGGGACGCCAGGGAGTGTTGATGTGGCTACTGGAAGCTGTGGGAGTAGGCTCTGGCCTGCTCTGTCACCCAAGAACATGGAGTCACCTCCCTGGGTGACTCTGATCTGCTGTGTGAAGATTTCCAGTCCTCCTCTCCCCTTCGGCCTTTATCATGTGGCAACACAGCATCTTGCTGAACCTTCATGCTGAGACGACCTTGGACGCCGCATCATCCAGAACTGTGAAAAGTTCATTTCGGTCCTTCACGTATTTTCCACTCTCGAGTGCTACGTTGTAACACCCAGAAAAGGATCAAGACAACAGATGCAGGCACAAGGGGCACACACAGGAGCAAAACATGGTGAAATTATTGGTCTTAAAGCCACGAATATTTATCATTTTGCTTTTAATATAGTTCCTTATAGTTCAAGTTTATGTGATTGGTTTTAGTAGAAGATTTGTATAATAACTGACTTGCCAACAACAACAATAACGAACTTTAAATATTTAACAGCTGGCACTCCAGTCCTTCCCTTCTAAGTCATTTACTTGGAAATCAGATAGACAGGAAACAGAACTTCTATGATGTGGGAGGAAAAAAACACCCAGAGACCTCATCTTTAGTTACCCAGATCCGCAAGTCTCGGGTTTGGTCCATGGTTACCAAGGACAGAGACCTAGCAGTGTGATGGCGAGGGACAGGGACTCCGATGCATCTAGGGCTATTAATCTTGCTCTCACATGCAGCACCTCAGAGACAAGACAGTCACCCTGCAGAGTTCTCCAGGAAGGCAGCAAGCAGCTCTCAGGAAGTTCCCCCTGGCCACTAACCCAGGTTCCTTTTGCTGCAATGGCAGCTCGGTCCCCTTCGGTGGAGGTGGAAACAGCTGGTCACCATCCTCTGCGTTATAACTCTTCACGTGAGGAAATGAAACACCCCAAATCAGCTTCCCAACCTGTTCAGCTGTAAAAATAGGCCCTCTTTGAGCAAAAACAAACAATAAATTAAATGGAGCTGGGAGTTAAAAAGAAGGGGAACGGCTTGGCCAGGTTGGACCCTCCCAGTGCTCGCTGATCAAAGGCACGTGTTCCCTGGAAACAAATCAAGGAGTGAAATAGACAGGATGATTAATCAAACAGGCAGTAGGTGGGGTGAGCTCACAGAACATCCTTAAGCAGGTGGCGGCTGGGCTTTTTGATGTAACAGGATTCTAGGATCTTGGCAAAAGTGCGCTGTTGTCTCGAGTACCGATGGCCTGCTTGCTACATCCAAGCCGTTTTTTTTTTTTTTTTTTATGGAAATGCAATAACCAGAGGAGCGGAGGAAGCTCCATCATAGATGGGTCAAGCAGACCAGCAGAAATGAAAATGTGAAGCTCTGTTCAAAGGAATGCCAGCCATAGTATCATGCCAGGCTTCTTGTTTCCCTCCACCTTGTTCGGGGTGTTTTCTACAATCTGCATTTGTTCAAGGTGTCCAAGGTATTCTCAGATGTCCAGGTGGGCAATAGGCATTGCCTCCTCTGTGTCCATTGGCTGGCTGGCCTTTCATTTGTTAAAAAAGGTTTCCAAACACTTTAGAAGGAGGTAGTGGGCCAAAACACCCTAGTTCATGGCTGTGTGATTTAAATTATGATGCCTATGCTAGGGCGGTGTTCCTACAGCTCTTGGACCACAGTACAGAAGCTGCCCTTCGTAAGTCGAGGCTGGAAAATGGCAGCCAGAGCTCCAGCGCCAACCCAGGTAGACATATTGGAGTATTCTTCCCAGCACCTTTAAAAACCATGGTTTGAGTTAGTGGAGTAATGTCTTGAAATTGGTAAGTTTGAGTTACACACCATGTCTCTAACTTTTCCAAAGCATCTTGCTCTATGTGTCACCTTCTAGCAGGAGGCCCAGTGTGACTGTTGAGTGAGATACTCCCTCTGGATAACGGGAATCTCCTCACTGCGGTCCCCACTGCTTCTGATCTGCTTGGTGTGTCTCCAGCTTTTTTCACTCTTCTAGGAAGAATATTCCTATGGTATTTAAGAAACAAGAGGCCAAGTCATGCCCAACATCAAGAGTTAATATGCAATGTGCTTGACTTTTGAGGCTAAACTGGTTGTAAAAGGCTGCTGGGATATAAGAACTGGCTTGGAGGCTAGGTGAAGGCTAACCTATCACACACTAGAGCAGAAGCTGCCTCAAAGTGCTTACCTTAAAGGTCTGGAGATTCTGAGAAGATAATCTCAAAGGTTTGGTTTGTCAATTGCCAACGAGCTTCCTGAGCTTCCCCATTCTACTCTTCCTCCTTTTTTTGAGTCAAGGTCTCAGTATGTAGCCCTGGCTGGCTTGGAACTAATTATGTAGACCAGATTGGCCTCTAATTTACAGATAACCTGCCTGCCTCTGCCTCCTGAGAGCTGAGACTTAAAGGAGTGCATCACCGCTTCTGCCCTGTTCTTGTGGGAAAGTGATATTATCATAGCTTTCTTATGAGAATGATGCACATTCATACCGACTCACTCAAGGAATAAAACATTAAAAATAAAATCTGAAATTACGTAGGATCATTTTTCACCCAGAAGCAAAGGCTACTCGCTTTGGAAGGTCTTCATTGCGGCATCTTTCTAAGTCTATATACGGATGGGAAAGCAGGAGGGAGGGATTGACGAAGAAGGAAAAACAAACAGGAGATCGATAATTAGTATGTGTGTGTTGGGAATCACATTGATACTTTAAAACAAAATATTTACTTGCCATTTGTCTTAACTTCAGAGTTGAAGGGGAAAAGGCAAGGAACGATTCAAATTCGGGGGGATAAAAGGCTTCTTCACCAAATTGATCGTCCCTGAACTATCGCTTGAGAGAACAATGTACAAACATCAGTTACTAGATAGTATCTATTGTCTGTTCCGATGGGAGAATGTGGAAATGTGCATTCCTTGTTTTATTGTGTATATTATTTTTTATATTTTAGTTTTATGGCACTTACATTCTGTTCTGTAACAGCGACTTCAATGGTTCCTTGGTTTTTATTGCTATTAAATAACACGAATGTTTACCATCAGCAGCCCTTTATCGCGGTGACCCCGGTTCACGGTTTCCTGCTCAGTCTCTCATTGGCTGATGGGATTAAACGTTGCGATACTTTGTTTATTTGCTAGCTCAAGAAAGCCTGTAGTGTTCTGTGGCTGGAATGTTGGAAGGACGGTTCACATTCTCCTCAGCATCCCATGGATGTTGTCTCACAGTGGACTGGTTTTAGTATAGACTTATAAAAAAATTCTGATTTCTTTGCACCGAGTGGTTATGTTTTCTGTTTAGGAGCCCACGAAGGTTGTGTCTTGACTTCTGTGTTTGGACGCATTCACTAGGATTTGTGTTGGCACTGACATTTTATACTACTTCTGCCTCAGATAGTGTGTATCCTCAGCTCTGAAGAGTCTGGTGTTAGGGAAACTTTGGGGGAAACAAAGGCATGGCAAGGTTAGTAAGGTGAGGTTCAAAGTCACACAGCTGGCAGCAGAGTCTGAATTGAGCACAAGTTGCTTATGCCCAGAGTCGACTTTCTGCTGCAGTTGTTTTCCTTGACGAGGAAGATGGCTGCCCATCATCTGGATGCTCAGCCAGTCAGTTTAACAGCTGGCTGTAATTTTCTGTAATGTTGTTTGCACTCAGCACATGCTGAGTATAGATAGTATAGTATAGTATAGTATAGTATAGTATAGTATAGTATAGTATAGTAATGGTATAGACAGTCCCCATCACTGACACCACTGTCTAGGGAGAAGTTGAAGGTGGGGGTTCAAAGTGGGAGGAGTGTTTATTATGGTACTATATGGTCTCAGAATAAGAGAAAGGAGATGAAGAAGAATAGGAAGACAATGGTAAATTTTTAAGAAGCAGAAACAAAACAAATAAAAAAGTTGCAACCATCATCAACAAAATAGAGGAGCTGTGGCTGCCTGGCTGGCTTGCTGCCCTTACTATCTGGGGTTAGCAGGGCAGAAAGAGGCCATGCCTCGCCCTCACTGCTTCCCCAGACAGCATTCGCCCTGACTACAGCTTTCCCTGCTGATGCCAGGGTTTCTTAGCATCTGGATTCTGAGCATGCAGCCCCCAACTTCCTGTAGTCTGTGTGAACCTGACAAACCCTCTAAAAAGTCAGTGTGGAGGGGAATGCTCACTGTGCCCCAACAGCCCTGGCAAGACTCCGTGCCCAGCTTTCTACAGACAGGGTGACTAATCCAATCTGACATTGTTATATGACACTCTTTCTGGTAGTATGTAGACAAACGCCTACTCACCCCAGGTAAAAAGTCAACAGCAGATCAAAGTAAGATCAGCAAAGTCTAATCTGTTAGCGGCAAGTTTCATTGGGTTTCTTACAGGGATATGGGTTAGGGTTTACCTACATGAGCAGAAATAGCCTAAAACCCACACCAGCATGGGTCGGTGCTCATGGAAACATGAAACCTAAAGGCAGTTAAGTTCACAGGATGAAGAGTGTCCCTCCCACCTAGGTCAGTTGATCTGAGCCTCTTCGTGGCAGCTTGGCTGATTTCTGCTTCTTCCTGGTGCTTTAATAGGTCCAAGTCTTTTCTAGGTTACTCAGCTTATTGAGAGTCTCCTAGGTGGCTGGTCTGGTCTCCGTCTTTTTCTGGTGCCTTGGAGCATCCTAGTAAATCTGGCCAGTTTCAGGGACTTCCTGAAGCCTTTTAGTAGCTTACTTTCTGAGCTCGCTGAATTTCCCTGCAGGATGGAAAGCTTCACATTCTCGCTAGAACAGTGGTTCTCAACCTGTGGGTCTTGTCCCCTTGGAAGTCAAACAAGCCTTTCACAGGGGTGGCATATCAGATATCCTACATATCAGATATTTACATTACTGTTCATAAATGTAGCAAAATTACAGTTATAAAGTAAGAATGGAAATAGTTTTATGGCTGGGAGTCACCACAACATGAAGAACTGTATTAAAGTAGCACAGCGTTAGGAAGGCTGAGAACCGCTACTCTAGAACATAGGGCATCTTAAGAGCTTTCTTCCAAGATGGAGGTTTATCTCAGGGAACTGTCACACAGTGGACATCCTGACACCTCTGCCTTCAGAACTGCTCCTTGACTTCATATTTTCTCTATAAAAGGTCATTTATGGCCAGGAAATGAAAACTATATAACACAGAGGACATAGGATTCTCCAAGGTGGAAGAGGCATTTGGGGGAAAAGCAAGTGTACCCCTTCTTTGTCAACAAAGGCAGTGGGCACTTCATTTTCACTGCTGAAATACGAAGTTAGAATACATGCCATGTGGAGGCCCGGAGTACAGACACTTGGAGAAGTATGAGCACAGGTAGAGTAAGATTAGCGGGGTGCTGGGGTCATGGGTGCCCTGGCAAGATCCTCTTCCCTCACTATCCCCCCATTCCTGCCACTGCTAATGCCTACTGCCTCTGTGCCACCTTCTCCAGAGTTGCTGTGACTTGTCAGGAGCCACTGCACCTGGCAGTTTCTGCCCCCTTCTTAGGGCAGTGCATGGATCACGACACTCTGAGTCAGGAACAAAGAAAAGCGGTTTCTTCACATGACGGGCCAGCTGTTGCTGTGCTACAGTGCATGACTCTGTGTGCCCCATGGGCAGGCCTGAAGCTGGAGCACAGGAGACCATGTGCTTACTCCTCTCGAATCTCTGCCTCTCCTGCTCCTTTCTCCCCACCCCAACACTCCTTCAGAAATCACATGTATCTGAGTTTCAACCTCCAACTCTTCTAAAGAGGCCACTCTGAGACGGGCTGGATGCATATTACCCAGGGAAGGAAGACACTAATTCACTGACCACTTAGAAGACACTAATTCACTGACCACTCTGAGACGGGCTGGATGCATACTACCCAGGGAAGGAAGACACTAATTCACTGACCACTTAGCCTGCTGGTGATGTGGCTCCCAGAATAACCCCGGCTCTCTCCCACGTCTCTCCTTACCTTTGCTAATGTTTCAGCCAGAAAATGGCTGTGCATGTACAATGGGAGTCCATCCACGGTCCTACTAACACTATGTTCAACTTCTACCAGGTCTCTACTTCTGTCTGGGTGACACATTGAGCATTCCCAGAGCCTTCTAAGACAATAGGGTTTCAGTGGTGCCTCCAGTTGGAGCATCCCAGAGGCAAAGTGGTGTTAAAACATGGAGTTCATTAGCTGTAGTGCCCTATTCCAGTGGACAGCAAAAGGATTCATTTATCTTCTTCAGTGCTAATCAGCGCTGAGAATGGAAATTGTTCAGCAAGGTGAGAGACGGCATGGGAGTTGAAATACATAAAGATAACAAACGTTTCATTTAGAAGTCCAACATAAAAGGCCGTGTTTGAGAAAGGAAGGGTGGAGTTTCTCCAAGCCAGCTGTGTCGCCTCCAAGCTTGAGACTTAGTTTCTACTAGCAATTGAGTAGATTCCATTACCTTGCGTCTTTACACTCTTTACCTTGGGTCACTTCATGGGGATTAGTCCCCCTTTTATCCATGTCTCCCAAATGCGGTCATCATTCAGGCATGCTTTTTCAAGACCCCCATGCTCCGTGCTTGACAAGTCAGGTCGATGAAGAAAGGCAGGGAGCACAATTAGTTGTCAAAAATAGTGACACAGTGAGTCAAGTGATCCAACACATATCAATTAGTGCCACTCAAGGAGACCGCACGGCCCTTTAAAGGTGGCTTCGTTTATAGTCACCTCTTCTGCTCAAAGGAGAACATTCCCAGGGTAATCTGATTGACATCCTTAACTCGTTACCGTTGTTATCAGTTCAATTCATGTTTTAAACGCGGATGCTCTAGCTCTGACATTGTAAATGAAGCTTGCTGCTGATGCAAGAGATTGCAATAATACCCTCTTTGTTTTTAGTTAGTAAAGAACAAACATCTGTACGATGTAAGATTTCCAGAGCAAGAGCTACAGGTTTCTCCCCAATTTATTATCAAGTAATTATGTTCTCTTAGCAGAAACAAGGTTGGGTTGCCATGGCAAAGGGTTCCTGATCTTCGGCCACTGAAAGCAAACAGTGAGTATTTCTCGCTTGGGCGGCAGATCCACAAGTCATTCGGGGACCCAAACTTACAGAAATCATCTCTATAGCAAGGATTGCAGTCTCAGAGAAGGGAAGAGCAACCTGGAAACGTTGCTCAGCTCAGAAGTGACTTTTACTTTTACTTACAACTCACTAGGCAGGATTTGTCTCAAAGAAAATTGAGCATATTAAGTCAGGAGATTCAGTAGCCAGTGCTAAGCCTGGGTTCTAATGTTCAGTCTTCCCCTGAGCTCTCCATTCAGGTAATGGCCTATTACTGCCCTGAATTCCATTAACCTACTAGGTGCCCTACATTTTCCAGGGGAAGAAAGGAAAAAAGGGAGGAAGGAAGGATGTAAGAGAGGGAGGTATGAAGGATGGAAAAATGGAAACAAGGAAGGAAGGAAGGGAAGGAGAAAGAGAGTATTTTTTTTGAAGCTTCTAACAAACCTGGAAAACAAGTCAAGAATTAGTTAATTATATATGTGTGTGTGTAGTTTATTATATATATATATAATATGATATAATATATATAATATGTATTATACAAGATAATTACATACAATATAATACAATATATATATATAACACCAAGAAGGACAAAATTCGATGACAGAGCATATGATACTGAAAGGAACATCTCATATTTCTCCTTTTTTCTCTGTACATATCTGGCAGGCAAATGACCTGCTGCCCTAGCTCCTTCCAGAGGAGAGAATAAGCAAATCATATCTACAATTTCATATGCTTTTATAGTCCTTACAGCAACAAGACAGGGGAAAACTAGCTTTATTTTCTCTTGGTGGATTTTAAAAACTGGATACTTAGGTAGCTAAGGCAAACCCAAACTTCTAATTCTCTTGTCACTGCCCCCTGAATGTGAACTCAAGTTAAATGTCTTTTGTCTAACCTAGTATAATCCTGTTATTATTTCAACACATACTCAACATAAAATAACAATATTTCACATGGTTTTCTTTCTATGTCTTCAAAATCCAATGTGTGTTTGACACCAACAACATATCTCAGTGGTGCTGACATACTACACAGCCACAATGCTAAGAGATACTAAATTACCCAAAGAAGTTCAAAGCTGTAGCAGAAAAGCTAAATTAATAAGCCTATCGCTTAACCAGGTTGGCTAAATCAACATATATTCCAATCACTGATGCATGCCTACAGATTTGTCTGGGTATCCAAAATGATGTGTTATAGACCTCTGGGTCTCTCTATAGGTAGCTTAGTTTACTTCAAAGTGGTGCCTTGCTGTGAACCTTTCAAGTGTGCAGCATTGCGGAGAATATGCTGAGAAGGAGCACAAATACAGCTAAGGTTGGGAGAATTCAAGCAACAGACCGACAGCATGTTCTGCCAGGACTGCAGGTAGAGGAAGGAAAGAGGGGTGAGAGCTTTGAGGGTGTGCTCGATGAAAGGCTGCTTGTTGGGACATGTGGGCCCAGAGCCCTTTTCTTAAAAGGTTAAACAAAAAGCAGGCCACTGTGTTTCAGCAGCCTAATTATGGAGAGTGACTTTGACCTTTTCCGATTCTGCAGATTTATGATAGAACATTTTCCTTGCACAGGGCTCTTTGAATCCAGGGCGAGTGTAATCAGGTGCACAGGGAAAGCCTTCTTTTGCATAAAGACATGTCTGTGCCCCCGAGCACATCCCGGGGGAGTCACAGCGTGGAAGCCTGAACATCTGTCTGCCCTCTTCCTTTCACAGGGGCCTCACCCTTCTGAGAACTTGGCTGATCAGTAGACACCTCACCTTTCTGAGAGCCACATGTACCTATGGAGTCTGAGAAAGACAAAAATAAACCATCTTCACCGAGGAAACAAAGCTTCTGATGGTCAAACTCTGAGACCAGCTGATGTAAAGCTAACAATGTTTATAAAAACAGATAGCAGAAAAACTCAAGATATCTTTGGAGAGCCCACAGAGTTTCTGGGTGAGCTGAAGTCTTTCCTGGGGTTTTCTGCTGGGCCCAGCAGGCCAGTTTCACACTCGGTGTCTTATCTATTTATAGCAGTCATTTAAATCACGTCAGTTTTGATTCATTCTGATCAAGTTGTCCTTCCAGGCCAGGTGTACAAACTCAGTGCCCTTGGCTGTTCGTTGGCTCACTTTGTTAGTGTTAATCAAGGACCAAGTATCTTTATAAGCTCCAGGTGGGTTTACTAACTGCCCACAGTTGCCTTGCAAGGCTTGCCAAACCCAATAAAAGACTGATTTGGGGTGGGGGCAGACGGTCAGTGGACCCAACTCCCAGATACTGATCTAAGCACAGAAAAGCAACCCAAAAGGTAGGTGGTGGTGTGTGTGTGTGTGTATCTGTCTGTCTGTATGTAAAATGAAAAACTGTCGGTACAACTTTCTCTTAAATGTACCCATTTTTTTTTTCAATGAGGGCTGCTGAGAAGCCAAGGACAATGGCACTGGGTTTTGATCCTACTTCATGTTCTAGCTTTGTGGGAGCCTAGCCAGTTTGGATGTTCACCTTCCTAGACCACGATGGAGGGGGGAGGACTTTGGACTTTCCACAGGGCAAGGGAACCACGACTGCTCTTCAGACTGGAGAGGGAGGGAGAGAGGAGTGGGGGGAGGGGGAGAGGAGTGGGAAGAGGGGGAGGGAAATGGGAGGCTGGGAGGAGGCGGAAATTTTTTTTTCAATAAAAAATTTAATTAAAAAAATGTACCCATTTTTGATACAGCTAGATGATCTTCCTTTGCCCTCTTATGCCCAAAGATCATGAGGCTGCCTAATCTTTCATTGCCACATTTTGAAATTCTCATTAAAATTAGTTAGTAGGCACCAATAATCTTGTTTGACCATGATGATAAAGATGAATAGTGTTTATCTGGAAGATCAGTGCGAGATTCCCAATGGTTAGGTTAATGGAGATGTCAATGGTGTGGAATTATATTCCTGAAACCCTGGGCAGTCTAGAGCATCAGATAAAGATGCCCCCTCTTTTTGTTCACCACTTATTCATCACCGGCACTCAAATCTGATGGTAGAAAAGCAGGCAAAACTTCCGTTTCTTATTTTGTCATTTAATAACTCCAAGGGTCTGGGCAGGTAGTGGAAGGTAAGCTTCTGTGTTCCTGGTTCCAGGTTTGTAATAAAAAAAAAATGCAACCATCAAAAAGGTCTCAATCCAAGCAAGAACTGAACATCAGCGATACCTCAATTCCCTCCCAGCAAAAGAAAGGCCCACGTCTACTCATCATAATGACAACTGACAGCAAGGCCTTCAAAACATACTTTCCCTTCTGTTGTCAGATTGGGAATGGAGCTGGAGGCCCACAGAACCCTGATAACATTGGGGTATTGTTCCCGTGGGTCCTAACCTCAGTCGGGCTGAATCAGTATCTTCCTCTGAAGAAGTTTGCTTTCCTTCCATCAAACACATTCCAGAAGTCAGCGCTAAAAGCTGTCGGGGGAGAGCGGATTGCTCCATTAGCGCTCACCAGCTCCTTGGCTGAACCCTAGCTTCACATTCCAGGTTTAAAGATCTGCTGAGTTATCCAGCAGGAAACGAGCGCTGAAAGGCCCCGTGTCTTCAGGACTCTGTCAGGAATCCTTTTATTTTTTTTTTTATTTTTTTGCTGCCTGAGCATCCCAGATAGAGTGAGAGGGTCCATTTCCATAAGAACAGTTCTGTAGATTTCTCAGAGTTGGAGTGCCTGGGTGAGGAGGAACATAGGGTTTGCTAAAGTGTACATTGTGACTGAGTAATGACGGACCCTGAGTTCTGGACATCTGTGCTTCTAATAGAGCCACGAGACACACCGAATAGCTAAGAACTGGGAACAGAAATTTAGACGGTTGCGTTGCCACCTGTTTGATTACTAGTCTCAAAAATCCCACCCCCAATACGTTATGCATTCCTGGTGAGTAGCGTTGGGTTGGGCACAGTGAGAATGAATACATTAGAAACTGTAAAATAAAAAGTGAGGTAGCGCCCACCACCTAGTGTTTTCAGGGTTGAGTGTAGAGAACATTGTGCTTCACTTTGAGAGGACACTGAACCCAACCTTTCAAGGCACCATTTCATGTGACAAATGTGAAGACCAAGGGTGAGGGTCAGATTCGAGGCACAAGTTCTGTATCAACAGATCTGAGCTTGGAACAGGTTGCCGCTCATCACCCCAGCACCAGGATTTCTTCTTTTTCAAGTAAAGAAAGAGCCCAGAGTGAATTTTTATTCAGTTTTAGTTTTCTCTGAGAAGAATAATCTTTATTTAAATTCTTTAAACTCACTGATAAAGTTTCACGTCAGATAAACCCAGCTCCAGCTCTCTGGCAGGCCAGATATGGTTCTTCTGTCATATATGACATTCTATACTTTTCACTTTCTCCTCTGTAAGATTAGAATTCTGAAAACATGCTTCATGCTAAGCGAGGGAAGGCTGAAGAGGCTAAGGGACAGATCAAGGACGTATTGCGTGTCAGTAAACCAGCAAATGCACCTGTCCTTTCCATTGTTGCGAAAAGCAGGGTGTCTTTATCTCCGAAGGAGCTCGAAGTTGAGCACAGTAGAGGTAGAGAAAGCACTGGAAAGGTCGGAGGATTTCCTTTCGTGGCTAATTTGACAGCTTGGGGAATATTTTAGGAGGGAAAGACCATAATTTAAAGTGCCTTGACATCAATAAATATTTCCTTAGCATTTAGCTGTAAGAGCTCTGAATCCTCTGTGTGTTCAGAAATTTCCAATTGAAAACTAATGTGGTGCTTTGGGAGCCTGAGGATGGACATGAACGTCAGAGGGATCGGGCACCGACAGTTTTCCACCCTGAGGGGGATGTCCACTAGCTTTTTTTTTTCCTCTGTGTGTATGTAGAAGAGGAAGGAAGAACGGTCGATCTCTGTCAGTCCTTCAGTTCTTTGTCTCTTCGGCTACGGTTGGAAGAAGCCAAGAAAGAACATTAGCTCTGGCCGTGGCTGGGATTGGCATTGCCGCAGGCAACTTTTTAGCTGTCCAGAGATGATAATTTCCGGGCTTTCATGACTGCAATGGACACCTTTCTGGACCAATTGTTTCTACCTTGAAATGACAGGTTTAGAACAAGCATTTATCACTGAATAATTGTTGTTAGAATCATTAACAAATTCCCCCAGAGAAGTTCCAGGTAAGCACTAGATTGAATGGACACGTTTTCCGCTGCTTACTTCTGATTCTGGCTCACATGTCAGTCTCTTAGGAAAATTGCCCTACAGCCCCCACCATCTGTTCCCTGGTGCCTGTTACAGACTTCATACATTAAATGCAAGCTCTAGCTTGTTGTCTAAGGGAAAGAAACACACACACACACACACACACACACACACACACACGCTACTCAGACACTTTGCAAGCAAGCATTTAAAAATGACAATAGCTTTTCTTTACCCCCGCCACAGTCTACTCTCTGCCCTTCAGCAGGAATGTTTTCCAGAGTGATGCTGACCGTGTCTCTCTCCCACTTGAGGTCTGTCACTGGCACCCTTCTGTCCCTGAAATAAAGTCTGAATGGCACAGGGAGTTCCTTGTGAGCTGGCTGCTGTTTATCTCTTTCGCCTTGTCTCCCACTCTCTATTCTACCTCCCTTCTTTCCCCGGCACTGGATTTTCCCTGGCAAGTTCTGATGCTCCTAAGATCACCCTCAAGCGTGGATGGCCTCTGCCTAACCGTCCACCTTTGCCTGACACCTCCCTCAATACTAATGTCTCTAGTACTTAATTTTGACGTATCCATAAGGTGGCCGTGTAGACATCACTTCCTGGGATCCACATCTCTCCTGTGCATTCCCAAATAAGTCCATCACTACCTGCTTACCTGCTAATATGCCTATTTCCAAACTGATAATAACTGTGTCCTATGGCTTGAAAGATGCTCAGTGGTTATGTGACAATGCACTTTGCTGGCAGAGGGCCTGAGTTCACTTTCCAGCACTAATGTTAGGGGGCTCACAACTGCCTATACCCGCAGCTCCAGGGAAAAGGCGAGTCTCGTTTGACTCTGTAAGAACTCACACTAACACCACACACACACACACACGAGAGAGAGAGAGAGAGAGAGAGAGAGAGAGAGAGAGAGAGAGAGAGAGAGGAGGGAGGGAGGGAGGGAGGGAGGGAGGGAGAGAGAGAGAGAGAGAGAGAAAGAACTAAAAAAAGAAATAAAAACTTTTTAAGAACTTACGCTAGAGAGGATGTGAGGTAAAGGGAACAATCCTCCATTGCTGATGGGAGTGCGAACTTGTACAGCAGCTTTGGAAATCAGTGTGGTGATTTCTCAGAAAATTAGGAAAAAATCTTCCTCAAGACCCAGCAATACCACTTTTGGGTATATACCTAAAGGATGCTCAATCATACCACAAGGACATGTGTTCAACTATGTTTATAGCAGCTTTGTTTGTCATTGCCCGAACCTGGAAACAACCTAAATGCGACCTTGACTAAAGAATGGATAAGAAAAATGTGGTTTATTTACACATGGAGTACTACACAGCAGAAAAAGTAATGATATCTTGAAATTTGTGGACAAATGGATGTATCTAGAAAGCATCATTTTGAGTGAGGTTACCCAGACCCAGAAAGACAAATATCATATGTACTCACTCACAAGTGGCTTTCAGACATAACGCAAAGGAAAGAAGCCTACAATTCACAATCCCAGAGAACCTAGACAACAATGAGGACCCTTAGAAAGACATACATGGAATTAATCTACATGGGAAGTAGAAAAAGGCAAGATCTCCAGAGTAAACGGGAGCATGGGGGACAATGGAAGATGGTAAAGGGGAGAAGAATAGAAGGGGGGGAAGTATATAGCTCAATTAAAATCCTCATTAAAAAAATTGTGTCCCTCCGTGGATTCTACAAGCATCTGGATGAGTGAGTGAATTAATGAATGATGAATAATTGTGGATAGACATGCACTGGAACAGTGGATGACCTACTGTGCACTGGAACAATAGATGACTACTGTGCACTGGAACAATAGATGACTACTGTGCACTGGAACAATAGATGACTACTGTGCACTGAAACAATAGATGACTACTGTGCACTGGAACAATAGATGACTACTGTGCACTGGAACAGAGGATGACTACTGTGCACTGGAACAATAGATGACTACTATGCACTGGAACAATAGATGACTACTGTGCACTGGAACAGTGGATGACTACTGTGCACTGGAACAATAGATGACTACTGTGCACTGGAACAGTGGATGACTACTGTGCACTGGAACAATAGATGACTACTGTGCACTGGAACAATAGATGACTACTGTGCACTGGAACAGTGGATGACTACTGTGCACTGGAACAATAGATGACTACTGTGCACTGGAACAATAGATGACTACTGTGCACTGGAACAATAGATGACTACTGTGCACTGGAACAATAGATGACTACTGTGCACTGGAACAATAGATGACTACTGTGCACTGGAACAATAGATGACTACTGTGCACTGGAACAATAGATGACTACTGTGCACTGGAACAATAGATGACTACTGTGCACTGGAACAATAGATGACTACTGTGCACTGGAACAGTGGATGACTACTGTGCACTGGAACAATAGATGACTACTGTGCACTGGAACAGAGGATGACTACTGTGCACTGGAACAATAGATGACTACTGTGCACTGGAACAATAGATGACTACTGTGCACTGGAACAGAGGATGACTACTGTGCACTGGAACAGAGGATGACTACTGTGCACTGGAACAGAGGATGACTACTGTGCACTGGAACAATAGATGACTACTGTGCACTGGAACAGAGGATGACTACTGTGCACTGGAACAATAGATGACTACTGTGCACTGGAACAGAGGATGACTACTGTGCACTGGAACAATAGATGACTACTGTGCACTGGAACAATAGATGACTACTGTGCACTGGAACAGAGGATGACTACTGTGCACTGGAACAGTGGATGACTACTGTGCACTGGAACAATAGATGACTACTGTGCACTGGAACAATAGATGACTACTGTGCACTGGAACAATAGATGACTACTGTATACTGGAACAATAGATGACTACTGTGCACTGAAACAGTGGATGACTACTGTATACTGGAACAATAGATGACTACTGTGCACTGGAACAATAGATGACTACTGTGCACTGGAACAGTGGATGACTACTGTGCACTGGAACAATAGATGACTACTGTGCACTGGAACAATAGATGACTACTGTGCACTGGAACAATAGATGACTACTGTGCACTGGAACAATAGATGACTACTGTATACTGGAACAATAGATGACTACTGTGCACTGGAACAGTGGTTCTCCTTGTGTGGTCCACAGATAGCAGTCAGGGTACCTGGAGCTTAGGGGTTCAGTTTCCCTGGTATCTTGCAGCCCTGCTACACGAGGAATACTGGAAGAGCTATAAAAGACCAGTGCAGTGACAAATCCCTCACCTACCAAACCCAAGGCTCTCAAGGACCCAGACGCTGGGGCTAGTTTTCAGTACCACAAAGATAAAGCAAAAGAGCTAGGTACATTCATCTGTAACCCTAGTACTGAGGATGCTGAGACAGAAAGATCAACGCTGTGTTCAAACATGTATGCCCAGACAAACTCTGTCTCAAAAACATAAATAAAACAATAAAATAAAATAAATGTTAGGACTGGACCCAGTGATCTTTATTTTAGTAAACCCTTTCTGCTTTTTCAAAGACATGCTAACGTTGGAGACCTCTATCTCAATACAATGTCACTCATCTTTGTCTGTACAGTACAGCCATCTATGCTACTCTTCTAAGTCCACAATGTCCCCCAAACCTTTTCAAGGTTGTTTTTTTTGTTTGTTTTGTCATTGTTTGTCTGTTTTCATATTTTCGTTACTTTTTAAAGTGTGTGTGTATATGTAATTCTAACACGAGGCTAGAGTTTTTGGCAATTGAGATATGAGTTATGGGAACTGAATTCAGGTCCTCTACAAGAGCGGTTCATGGTCTAACCCCTGAACCAGTTCTCCAGTACCCCATCAAGTTTTTCTGATTCCTTTACGGTAATGCAGATTCAGGAGTACGATGGAGCGCACCCAGTGATTCTAATATGCAGCCAGAGTTGAGAAATATTTTCCCAGACATCCCACACCCTTCCCTACCCAACAACATCACTGATAATTCCTCTAAGATGGGCCCTGACTCTGCACCGCAGTGACGGTGTTTCGGCTGGACACAGCCTAGCAGGGACATGGCCCCTGCTCTTGAGGTGTTCCGTGGAGCAGCAGAGCTTGCTTCCCCCAGCCTTCCCCAGTTCTCCCCAGACTTGCTGTATCACAGACTTGTTGTGTCTCAACAGGTCCCCAGGCATCTCTCGTCCACTCTCTGAAGAGACCAGAGCCTAGAACAGAAAGCGCTGAGCACGAGTCTTCAGAGAGCAGAAGGGAAATGTTTCTTTCCAAATCTTTATGTGTTCAACAGCATATAACAAAAGATATTTTGACAATAACCTTGAGAAAAAACCTTCTGAGCACGACCAGAATTATAGGCATGGAGGTAATATAACTCTGTGAATTTCTAACAGGGGGTGGACTTTGTGAGCCTGGGCTTCTGCTGCCTTTTGGGCAGAAATGGCACTTCTACCCAAGGGTGTTTGAAAGCGCAAGCCATCCTGTATCCTCCCTACATATGTAACTCAGACTAATGCATTATGGGAATCAGTAACTAAATTGTATTTCTTGCGCTCTTACCATATCCACACACTGTGCTAAGTTAACAGAAATTAATTTGTTTAACTTTCCAAATAACTCCCCATGAAAAACTAGAACAAGGAAGAAAGCATGAAAGAGACAAGTAAGATCCAGGAGCAAAATCTAAATTCATCTGTTGTAGAACATGCATGCAGATCCACTGAAAACACCAAGACCAAAAACTGCTCCAAAGGAGAGCAGGCACAAAGGACCCAAACAACTGCTTTTTAAACATTAGGTTAAAAGTCCTCCGACAATGAGAAGAGCCAGAATTAAACAGAATGGTTGCTGTGCCAACCCACAGAAGTCAAATATAACCAGCCAGTAAATTAGAGTAAACATTTAGGAATCCCTTGCATGTGGCACACGACTCCACCCACCCTTCCTGGCACAGGCCGAGATGTTGATTATACGGATCCCGCTGGCATTTCATGTCCTCATGCGAGTCATTCGGAGCATCCTCCTCGCTGCTCGACGTGAACATGACCAGACTCATTTGAGTAATTTGGCACATTACAGCGATGACTCAGTAGTGCAGACGAGGGCAGCAGCTCCAGCCCGTGCTCTGCCCCCTCCACCCTCACTTGCTTCTTTTGTTCAGTCGCCTGGTATAGATGGCGAGAGAGAAGACATTTGGCATATGGACAGGGAGAACAGGGGTAAAGGTCATTTTCTCAGGACCGGGATTTCCCAAAGTACCAAATAACCAATTGGCCTGCTACGTTTAACTGCATCTAATACATCAACTTTGGGGAAGGCGTCTGGTCTAAACAGTTTTTGCCACGCGTTCTGAGGCGGACTATGTGGGAAAGGGCAGCCAGGTGCTGATGTCTGGAGAGAACTTACGCCTCACATTTGCCAGGCCAGCAGTTCACCTCATCTCTCCCAGCATTCCCTGGGGGACTGTCACCCCTCCCCCACTAATACAGTGAGGTCAACATGCTAACCCAATTTGTAGCAGGGGAGTTTCCAATGAGCACTCCCCGAGCACTGGGCAGAAGTGGAAGCCATAAACATGCATATGGTTTTGCTTTTCACCAGATCAGAAACACTCTTGTTGCCAGGCAGCTTCTGACCGAAAGAACTCCTGGGCTGTGGTCAGAGTCTCGGCTGATGGACACAGACGGGGCAGCTCAGGCATTACCCAGCAGACACTACGACACTGGGAGTGCATTCTTAATTAAGAACTTAATGTGATAGGTGTCTCTAATCCACCCCACAACTTTCTTTGGAGTCGGGCAAAGGGTTGATCATGAATACTCATAATCGCTATTGCCCAAGGAAACTTAGAAGACCGTCTGGTCATAGTCCTCTCTTTGAAAGGCAAAGAAATTGGGTTATAAAGACCTTGGCAATTTGCCAATATTTTGCAACAAGAGAAATTTTGGGTTTGGTGCCCATGCTAAGTGGAAGTTTCTCTGCTGGGTTAGACCATGGGCACAAATACTGAGCCCCACAGAGGTGCCCCTTAAAGATACAGCTATGCTTGTCATTCTCTCATACGTGTGTGTAGTTGAAATCTTAGTTTGCTTTCTATTTTAATGATAAAACAAAGAAACACTATGACCAAAAGCAACCTAGGGACAAAAACTTTATTTTACTTTATATATGGTGGTGATCACAATCTACCCTTGAGAAAAGTCAGGGCAGGAACTTGGAGGCAGGACCTGAAGCAGAAACTACAGAGGAACACTTCTTAATGGTTTGGTCCCCCAAGGCTTGCTCAGCCTGATTTCTTATAGCACACAGCCTGCTTTCTTTTAAATCCCACAGGCCCACCTGCCCGAGGGTGGTACCGCTCTCAGGCTCTCAGTGGGCTAGACCCTCCCATACGATTGTTAATCAGGAAAATGCACTCCAGATTTGCCTATAAGCAATCTTCTGGAGGCCTTTTCTCAATGAAGGTTCCCCTTCCTAGCTAACTGTAGCTTGTGTCAAATTGATAAAAGCACCAGCTGGCAGAAGGCCCAAGTATATGTATCTCAGTTGCTTCCTGGTTATCTTGATGCATTCAAGCCTGTATTAAATGCATGTCAGAATCAGGGTTTTTTTCCCCCACAGTCCATCATGAAATGGTCTTAAGTCAGAGAAGGGAGATTTTGGGTTAGCAGGTTGATGGAGGAAGGTCGTTGGTTAAAAAAATAAAGAAACTGCTTGGCTGGCCTTCATAGGTTAGAACACAGGTGGGTGGAGTAAACAGAACAGAATGCTGGGAGGAAGAGGAAGTGAGCTCAGAGTCGACAGCTGCTCTCTGGAGCAGAGAGGCCATGCTTCGTCTCCTGAGCAGATGTGAGCGATGAAGCTCCGACCCAGGATGGACGTAGGCTAGAATCTTCCCGGTAAGTGCACCTTGGGGTGCTACACACAGATGATTAGAAATGGGCTAAATTAATATGTGAGAATTAGCCTAGAAGAGGCTAGATAGAAATGGGCCAAACAGTGTTTAAATGAATACAGTTTGTGTGTTGTTATTTCGGGCATAAGCTATTAGGCGGCCGAGGTGCTGGGGACGCAGCCCCGCCGCTCATATTACTACAGCAGGTCTTTTTGACTGAGTCTCCAGGAAATGCTTCTTCATTGTTGACTTTCCCGAAAGTGTTTTGTTTTCTTTTTCTTTTTTATCAGATGTTCTTGTGGTCAAAACAAGGCCTGCTTCTGCTCAACCAACTCAGAGAAGTTTCAAAGACACTGGGCTGAAACCTGTACTTAACCAGAAATGTGCTTACCTTACGTAGAAATGGACACATGTGTATAGTTAGTGAGAATCCTGCGCAAGGCCATCGTCAATGCTAGGACACAAACATGAGCCCCATCCTGGAAGGCATTGCTCACAGCTGTGGGTGAGGGCTATTCACGAGCTACAAGGGCTTCTCTCTTGCCTGCCCACCTCGACTTCTCTCCTCACTCTGCATCATCAGGACGACTGTAGGATGTTCACAACCATCTAGTTAATTCATCGTGATGCTGTAGCTCTGCCTTTTAACTTGCCCTATGGTCCACAAATACGAGTAGACTAAAGAAAGGAGATCAACATCAATCGTTAATAAAAAGGAGACACTTCCAAACACCTTCTCCTGGGAACCCAGCCTTCTTCTTGTTTTTTAAACAGATCTAAGGCTTTTACTCATTTATTTAGTAATTTGTTTTATACTTAAGCAGAAGTGGATTCTTCATGATAGAGACACAATCCTTTAAAACAAAGTATCTTATGATCAGTGCTCTCCTGTTGTTCCACCATCTTGAGAGGAACAATGAGGTATACAAAGTTTGTTCATGGGGCTTATTTTTGTCCAAAGAACCTCTCTGCTCCATCTCCTGGGCCTCTAAGAGTTTCCTCAATGGACATCCGGACACTCATTGAAACTGAGTTGTTAGGGACTGACCACAGCTTAGCAGCATTTAGAATAGCTTGGGTTGCAGAGTCACATGAACGACAAGGGTTCAGCAGAGGAAAGTGGGAGAGTGGGAAAGGAGAGTGTGGAGCAAGGGTTAACCGAGACTTAGGAGGTATGAAAAAGCCATAAGGAAACCTACTACATATGGTCAAAATATATCTATGAAATTCTCAAAGAATGAGTAGAAATATTATATACAATGTTCACATATATAATTTATATGTATATGTGTCTGTGTGTATTTAAAGAATATGAACAGGAGTATTCTAGAAGTACGGATGGTATAGCTCCAGGTGCCAGGATGGATACTTCCATGTGAGTTCTTGGTCAGAAAAGGACCAGAGCATTTGAACAATTCAGGATATTGCCCTTGTTTCTCTTTGAAGCAACTGGAAAATATATTAGGACTTTTGGAAGAGCAAAACACACTGGAAGATATATTGGTATGGATTATAATTATTAAAAATTTATGTGTGTGTGTCTCTATCCCTGTCTCTGTCTCTCCCTGTGTCTCTTTTCTCCCTTTCTCTCCCCTTTGTGAGAATTTTATCCCAAGTGTGTGGTTGGGAGGGAACTAGGTGGTATCTTCCCCAATACATTCTCCACAAGGTACCCAATGACAAGACAAAATTAGATTTTACCAAAGTTCACCTTGGAGAATCAATGAAAAGCAGACTTGCATACAACTGGCTGTGAGGAGTAATTGGGTGTTCATATGAGGGTACAAGTAACCCTCTCCAAACCCCTCACTGTCTGAAGGAATATCAGCAATCCACAAGCCCAACTGTGATTTTTTTTTTTTTTTTGCAAGCGGGCATAGTTGGTCTAATGAAAATGGTAGCAGTTTGATTCAGAGTCATATACAACACACACACAGTCTCTCTCTCTCTCTCTCTCTCTCTCTCTCTCTCTCTCTCTCTCTCTCTCTCTCTCTCTCCTTGGCAGCATCACACTACCCTTGCCCATCTCATCATTAATCCCCTAAGAAGACAATGCCATCTTACTCCCCTGTATGAACAAACTGGTAAGAAAACCAGAAGGTTTAACATTAGCATTAACACAACATGGTTTTATAAATTCTAAATGAAATTTTGCCCATTATCAAAATGTCCTGTATGGATTCTTCATTTTTTCGAGCTCCTAATATCTATCCACACCAGCATACTTTATCATTATTTCTTTTCATATCATTTTAAACTGAAATATGTTTCCATTTTTGTCTTTCATAACACTGACATTTACTTAAGAGTCCAGGTTGGATTTAACAGAATGTCCTTTAACTGGGGTTGGAGGTAGATACTCTCTCAAACGTGTATACGCTTAATGGAGACTTCAGTGCCTTGATGTATATGCAAGTTATAAATATAGACATGCTATTCAGGAATATATTATTAGCAGAGTACATGGTTTATATGAGCAGGAATACAGTAGTAGAATACCATGTAAAGAGAAGGGAGAATAAAGAATTTGCCATCTTAGAAACAGCACAGTTAGACAATCTAGTCTTTACATTCCTTCCGTCAACAACTTGAAGATGACCAGACGTTATTTATCTCCTCTGCTAAAGAGAATGAGATGCTGGTATTCATGTAAATAATAAAGAAGTAACGATTTTTCTCTACATGCTCCAAGGGCAAACTATTAGTAGCTGGGATTTGCAGCCCAGTGGAGAGATCTGCAAAACCATGGAACACTGGCGACAGCCTACATTAGCACCATAAGAACTAGAGACAGGAGCCAAGAAGCCTGGGTCTCAGTCACTGTCTGAAATGATCTCTGGCAAGATGCCAAACTCTCTGGAGTACAGTTTTGTTATCTATAAAATTATGGGTTTGTGCTCCATGCTCCTTGGTGTCTCTTCCAGCTCAGTGACTCTATGAAAGGCTCAGATCTAGAGCATTTGGAATCTGATCTAATGCCAGCCTGGGCAGCAGTTCAGAGAGGGGGCTATCATGTACGTTGCAATCTTGGAAGAGCAACAAGTAGGGGGGTGGGATTTGTGAAGGACGGGAAGAAATTTGGTGAGTGGAAGGAGAAAGGAGGACTATTAAAACGGAGGGCATTATGCATGAACCAGAGGGCCCCCACAAAAAAACAGCTTCCCTGCACCAAGTATTTAGATAGTCATCTTCTTTGGCTATCCGGTTACCATGGAAATACACCGATGCCCTTGATGGTGATGGATGTGCACACTGAAGAAGCAGTGAATTCAACTTAACTGATAGTTTCAGCAGCCCCATAAAAAGTATTTTTATACCATCTTGCATCCTTGTATGAAGAAAATATATATTCACCCCATTTCGTTAGCAATTTTTCTTTCTTAAAAGCATCTTTGTCTCTGTGTGAGTGCACATGCTGAGGCCCACATGTAGAGGTCAGAAGACAACTTCCAAGTAGGTTCTCTCCTTCTGCCATGCCAATTCTAGGATCAAAATCAGGTCACCAGGCCTGGCAGCAAGCCCCTTTGCCTGCTGAGTCATCCTGAGAGTCCTTCTGAGTTACTTTTGACAGATGAGGGCTAGGGCACAGTGCAGACAACTCTGCCTCCTGTATCGCCCACTGCTGAGACTGGTGACCGACTTTCTTTGCAGGAGAGGCAATGTCTTCATTGCAAACCGATCCTAAGCCCGTGAAGTTCAACTGATCTTCATTAGTTCCTTCAACTATTATGCCTCCAATTCTACACATGGTGAAATTGGACCTCAAAAGAGTTTATTAAATTGTCTAGTACTGGCTTTTTGTTTCTAAAACTTCTGCTTGTAGCATCTGTGATCGCCACATTGGTTTATATAAGCATTTTTGCTGATCCTTTAAGCAGGGCTATCCTTCACAGATTCCACGGATGAGCTTGAAATCTGGGGTAACATCTCCAGAATCCTACCACATTGGATCTGTTCATCATCAAGTGCACCCCCGTTGTCAGTTTCAGAAGGGTACTCGAATGGTGATTTCCTTGACAAAAAGAGGTAACAGAGTGAGCATGGCTGCTTTGGAGCATTGCATGCTAACCAACAACAAAAGCCATGTCAAATTACTATCAACAACTACTTGCTAGGAACTTAAAGTGATTTCACATACCTCTGGGATTTCGTATGATGTCAGTACCTGGAAGGTTGTTTTAAAGTTTTGAAAATAAGAAGTCAATGTTGTTTGACACACATAGATCATGAACCAAGTTTACACATGGATAATAGAAAATATGAAAGGTAAGATGACTCAAAGGGGTGTGTGGATGAACTGAACGTGTTTCTAAGATTTATGACAGGTAGGTCTGGTGAACAGAAGCCCCGATCAGCTTCCCAGGGTGAAGGGCAGGATGCGGGCAGCAGCCATTCCTTCCTACAGTCTGAAGGAAGAGTGTTTCCTCCCGTCTCCTAATGAAGCATGGTGTACATCTCATTTAATCCCCTTGTGAGTTATTTCTTCTTCTCACAGACGAAGACACTGGGGCACAGAATGGCGGAACAAGTCAACTGGGCCCACAGCCTCTACTGGGCACAGCTGGAATGTGGGCACTGCCAAATACTCGGGTTCTGTGCTTTGAATTCCACAGTATCCTTCTCCTCTACCCCAAACTATCATAATAAATTCACTAGATGTGGTGGCACATAGTGGTACATAATCCTGTACTTGAGAAGGCTAACACAGGAAGAGTCATGAAAACTTCAGACCAGCGAGAGCTGATTAGTGAGACCTTGTCTCAAAACGATCAAGCAAGCACACCTTGTGGATTGTCTATCTAGAGAAATGCTGCTTTCAAGAAACATATCTCCAAAGAATATCAAATACAGTGTTCATAGTGTTCTGTAATACTTGGCTGGCATTAACTATTAAATCATTCCCCCTATATCACCCCTGATCATCAGTGAAAACTACAAGAAGATGTATTATAGAATTAGAGCAATTAGAAAGCTCTAGTAGAAAATATTGCTGTCCTTCAACAAACAAACGAATAGTTGAATGTAGATACACTTTTTTTGTTTTGTCTTATTTGTTTGTATGTTTGCATGTTTTGCTAGGTATAGAACTCCGGGCTTCCTGCACAGCAGGTTAAATCCCTAGCCCCAAGTGATTGATTTTTTCAAGTAGTTAAGAGTTTCTACAAAATCTCGGTTTCACAGTGAACTGAGGCTTGATGCTTTCCACCCAAAGCATAACAATGTCAAACGCTAGTGACTGAATTACTATGCATTTGGAACTTCAGGGGTTAAGTCCTATTTGCACACTGAATTAAAAAACACTTACAAGGACGTTAACTGGCAAAAAGTACAACAAACCACACATATTAGAGTGGTTTCAAATCGTTGCTACCCCATCTGTCATTAAACGAAAAAACACTCAACAGTTTGGCTAACTACATGTGTTCACGTTCACGAGCATGCACACACACACACACACGTGGGGGGGGAGCTGTGCATTGCTTAAGGATAGTGATACATTCTGAAAGATGCATCGTTGGGTAGTTTCATTGTTGTTTAAACATCATGTACTAACACAAGCCTAGTTGGTATAGCCTATAATACTCCTAGGCTAAAGGGCATCTCCTATTGCTCCTAGGCTATAAACCTTTATAGCTTCTTATCATATCATATATAGCAGGAAATACCATGATAAGTACATGTGCATCAAAAATATACAGGATACAGTAAAACACAAAGCCGTAGAAGATGTCTTAGTTAGGGTTTCTATAGCTGCGATGAAGCACCGTGACCGAAAAGCAAACTGGGAAGGAAAAGGTTTATTCAACTTACACTTCTGTATTGCTGTTTACCACCAAAAGAAGTCAAGACAAGAACTTAATTAAGCTGGGTAGGACCTGGAGGCAGGAGCTGATGCAGAGGCCATGAAGGAATGCTGCTTACTGGCTTGCTCTACATGGCTTGCTCAGCTTGCTTCCCCATAGCACCCCAGGACCACCAGCCTAGGGATGGATGGACCCACCCATAAAAGGCTGGGCCTTTCCCATTGGTCATTGACTGAAAAACTGCCTAGAGCTGGATGTTGGGGAGACATTTCCTCAACTGAGGTTCCTTCTTCTCTTAAGACTCTTGCTTGAGTCAGGTAGACACACAAAACCAACTGGTACAGGAGGTCTTCAGCCCTGTTATACTCTGAGGCCCCTGTAATATGTGTAAACCATTGCTAACTAGAACACTAACAGATAATAATTGCTGTCTCTATGCTTTGTGAGTCAACAGTGGCTCTATCTCTCAAGCTCTCTGGAATAAATTTTTAAATCATCCCTTAGCTACCATCTTTTTGCCATTTCTCTTGATCCCAAACTGTCACTTATGGACTCTGCACAATAAGAACTTTTGCTGGCTCATGTTGGATGTTTAAGATGGATAAGAAGACATGGTCCATGTTCTTAAGCAAGTAACAAACAAGGGAGGAAGCTGACAGACAAGCAAGGACAGTGATACAGGATACAGCTGAGCCATGCATAAGATGCTATGAATGTTTACCAGGTTCTGGAAAAAAATGTCTGGAGCAACATTTTCCAGAATGAATGTTGTCAAGGGCCTCTTCAATGATGTACCAAGAAGACTTGAAGAAGTCATCAGAGCTCAGATTATGAAACTCTTTTTATCTAGGTAAGCGAATCTGAATTTGATCTTACGGGCAATTAGGCACCATGAAAGGGTTATAAATTTGAATGTGATGCCACCCATCCCCCTATGACCCACACCTGGAGAGCTTCAGGCATCCTAGAAAACTTCCTCCATACCTTCACGGCATTCTCCCAATTTCAAAATCCTGCCAACATAGTTACAGAAAGGGAGTTTGATTCTGGTCCCAGGGATCCCAGAATTTCTTAGTTCACACCAGCCAGACACAATTCAGAAATTCAAGTCATCTTATCTAGGCTCCTGTTTCCTTCAGCTTAGGTGTGGGGAGGTTGACTCTGCTTCTTCCCAGTTTAAGATGAGCTGGGTCCTGGGGCCCCGGGGCTCCATTCAGGTTCAAGCAGAGAAGTTTGCTTCAACTTCTTACACGCACTGGTTTTGCTAAATGAGAATTCTTTGTGGGGAAGAAATGGACACTTTTGCAACACCCCAGTAGGTAGCAGTCAGGTAGTTAATTTTAAGTGTGTCTTTGGTCAAGAGACTGAAGGCTGCTCGTGGATATAATTTCAGGATAGACCTGAAATTACTGAACAGCAGCCTCAGCGGCTCATGTCCTTAGGAGAATGTGCCCAGAGTCACGGACTACATCTACCTTTACAACTAGTCTACTACCTAGTCTTTCGCTAGGATCAGCTTGCCTTCCTGGTTTTCATGGCAGCATCCAGTCATTCTTCTAGAACTCCAGGGCTTGAGGTCCAAGGTAAGAAGGAGATTGGTGTTAACTACATCCTCCATGGCTGAAGGATCATGTGAGTTGGGTATTCCTTTGACACCACCTGGATCCACGGGGAAAACAAGAAGTTTTTCAGGGAGAGCCTCTGACCCAGGCCATCCAAGCGGGAAAAGTGCTGCTGAGAAACAGAATTGAATGCTGCCACCTGCTGGAAAGAAACAGCAGAGAGTGGGAGAAGTTCATTTCGTGGGGCAGGAAGAGATGAAATTGGAAGAAACAGAAGTCACGGGGTCTGCTGAGCTGCTAAGATGAAACGCTAATGGAGCCCCAGGGTGGTGGTGTGTTGTGGAAGCATAGGGTATTATGGGTAACTGTAAAGACTCCTTAGATGGCACTACCTCTACTCTGCGTTTCAGGGCAGAAAGCAAGAAACCCAAGAGGCATCAGGAATATGCCTGTGGCTTCTCAGCTGCTGTGTAACAGCAACATTGTTCTTATCCAGTTCTTGCCGAATGTTTTATATTTCTGTATAAACAAATACATGGCCAAATGCAGAGACTACTGGCTCCATTTTGCTTAGTTTCTTGGGAATCTAGGAGTCTAGACTGACCTATAGACTTTATGTGTTTACTCACAATCCAATCTGCTTCAGAGATATTGAAAGGATAAATGAAAAGGTGGACCCTCACAGCAGAATTGTGAATACATGGGACATATGGAGAGAGGACGGCCTAGAGAAAACAGTGGTCATGAAGGACAAGTCAAGCCATGAAGAACTGTGCACACGGAACAGTCTTCAACAGGAGCCACTGGGATATCTGTCCGTCTCCACTAGATTTTTGTTCTTTGACTATGAGTAGCTTGAGCTAATGCCAGAATGGCTTCACTGTCGCCAAACAAAGGAAGCCAGGAACCCCACTGAATGAATATTTGATACATAGGCAGCTTCTGGCTATTTCCCCTTCCAGAATATTACTGAACTAGCTGGAGCCGCCATCATCTCCATGCCATAGTGTGGACCACGGCACCACCTTTTACCCAGCCTTCCTGTTCTTAATTGTGACACCCCTAGCAAGCGGCAGTAACTGTCCTAATACTATGGAGGCTCCAAAATCCTTCTCCTGTCTCACTCACCAGGGTGAGAAAGTTGTCAAACATAAGCATTCTGCCTCACACACTCTGGCACCATCTCAGGTAAACATCACGCCACATACTCTGGTACCTCTTCAAGCCATGTCCTTTGTCTATTGTTTTTTCACTTCCTGGTACATTAATACCTTCCCCTTCTTTTATTTCTGATTAGACCAGCACTCACACTTACTGTGGGGCCTTCACACTGGATGGTTCTTCTGCTAGATGATCACATGGACACACACCTTCCAGTCCTCATTAAAATGTCAGTTTCTTGTTAAGTATGCGCACATTTACACTTACAGACTTATGAGCTCTGTCATGTGCATGGCACGTGTCCCTTTAAGCCTAGTCTACAGTTACTATTTCTTCTCACAGGATGCGGAAAGCTGGACTGAGGCCTATGAGGGAGCGGGTGGCCTTCTCATCCTCTGAAGACGCAGCAGACATTTAGTTCATGGGTCCTTCCTCCCTGAAGACACCACTTGTTGGTCACAGAACGTTTGAGTGGAAGAAGTAAAAACTTGGGGTTCCATCTTGGCCCCAAATGAGGAGGGCAGAGGAGGCTTTATAAAATTGATAATAGTTGCACACACCTGTGACAATCAGTGTGGCTCTTGACACTTCTGTAGAATGCTCCATGATCACATCAAGGAGACTGGACACCCACCGTCACAAACCTTGGTCATCTCTTTCTGTTGGGAACTATCAAAGATTCTTTGATGACTGTTTTGAAGTCCACCATGATTTATAATTAGTTGTACCTCCCTCCTCTGACATAGAACTTGATTTGATCCAGCACAAATCCTTTTGGCAGGAAGAGGGAAGGCACTAGGAGTCAGGAGACCCTTACATTAGTTGGGGCCGTGGCCTCTACGGTTGACCCACTCTTCAGACTCGATCCCATCCATTCTCCAACAAAGAATCTTCAGAGCTGTGTGCTGATTTCTTTCAGAGTCCCACCCTCCACTGAGAGCTCACATCCAACATCTCTGGTGTCAGTCTCCTGTGCCCAACTGTTCTAGGCATGCACTTGGACATGCAGGCATTCCTTTCATAGATCTGTTTCCCTGAAGGGTAACTGGTGTGCCTATGTCCATGCCTACCTGAGTGGTTGTTTAGGAGGTCTTGAAAGGAGAAACATATAGACAGACAGGGGGTGTGGTGGGACAAGACACATGAACAAAGTCTTGATGTAGGACAAGAAAAGAGGGGGAAGCCATAGGTTGCGGAGTCCCATCTCGTTCTCAGCCTTCCCCAAAGTGTAAGGGGCAGGGCTCCCCCAGCCCCCGTCAGGAAGCTGAGGAGAGGCAGTGCCCGGTGATTACAGTGAAAGGGTGATGCGGAAAGAAAATCTTACAGCTTGGCACGTGTTGGGGTGCCTTACCCCATGTGGTATCTTGGCTGCTCTTCAGGTCTGGTAATTACAGGTCTGGCCAAGGGATGGGTTGGGGTGGAACTGAGGTAAAGTGGGTGAGGCCCTTTGGGAAAAGGTGGTTAGGTGTCCGAGGCTGCAAAACCCAGGCCCTGGCCAAACACAAGGAACAATGTTTGGCAACGACCAAGGGGCGGGGTCCTTCCTGGCTGCCAGGCCTGGCCAGGTGTTAGGTCTGCTGCGGACATGTGGGCATCGGTCCCCAGACTTTCCCCACGATGAGCCATTCACTGGCTCTCTTCAAGCAAGGCTGAGGTAAGAACACATCTGGGGATGCAGCTGGTCCTTCGGGAGATGACCTCATCCCAGCTTCCTATTACCCAAATTCAAAGTGGCTTTGGGAATCGAAGTCTTCTGCTCAGCAGCTATTTTCAAAACACGATGAATCTTAGACGCAAGCGCAGAGGACTGCAGCCCACACCACCACGGGCTAAGCGTGCCTCATGGGGGAATGGATGCTTTACGCTCAGCGAACACAGCCAGACTATATGCCCTTGAGGTCTCTCTTGAGGCAGAGACACCAAAACGCTCATCTGGCCTTTTCCATTCCGCAGTTCAGCAGCTCTATGGGTGTTTCTGTACTGTTTCCAAACTTGGAGAAATAGTACTCCAGTGACCCACTCACTAAAACCGTCGTGACAAAGCCTGAGATGAAAGGAGATGAAGTGTGATCTGAGCCATCTATGTGGGTCCCAGTTAGTCTAGTAGATCATTTTCTTCTAAGCCCCTACCATGCCTGCTTCTGCGAAGAAGCTGCATAAGCAGAAGTCCTAGAAAATTATAATAAAGGTTCCCTCTTTGGGGAAGATTATTATAGATTTTTAATAAGTCCATGGGTTGAAGCCTCCTGTGGATCTCATTTCACATATCACCGAGGTTCCAAAAGTGGACGTGCTGACTATACACCAAGGCAAAGTCTCCGGGAAAGAGGAGCCACCAACAAATGCGGCCCTGATGTGGGAGAAGCAAAATTTAGAGCAGAGGAGAGATGATGGCAAACTTCTCAGAAGACGTAAGTTAAGATCAGGAACCTCAGCTACTCTCAAACCGATGGGAGGCTCCTTAGTTAAGCAAGGATTCCTAGGTGAAGAGCAGGAATGTTCTTTGGGGGTTCACTAGATCTGCATTCTAAGTAAAAGAAGTAATAAAATGACAGAACGTCTAGCTAGGTAACATAGGGACAATTTTCCCACTCCTGACACCTTATGTGGGTGCTAGTCAAGGATGGACCTCATGCCTCAGTAGACAGTAGACGCCAACACTACCCTTTCAGAGCCAAAGGACCATGATAGCCTTGTCGCAGCTTAGTGGTGATGACAGTATTCAAAGGCATTGCTGAATGGGAGAAGAACCCAGAGAGGCCAAGTAGGAGCGATGGTCAGTTGTGTACCACAGACTGTCCAAGTTCAGCTTTTCATGAACGTGGTTAGGAAGCCAGGATTGGGGCATGATGACCAACATGTCGCTGCTATAACAAATGCCTGAGACAGGGCACATCTAAAGAATAGGAGGGTTACAGGTCGGTGTCTTGGAGGTTGAGTGCTTATACGCCAAAGGCGCAGGCTCTGATCGAGGCCCCAAGTGCACTCCAGCAAGCAAACAGGAAACCCGAGAGAGACTGCAGGCCAGCTCTCTGGAGAGAGCCAGCTCTGATGTCTAGGAGGACCACCCACCAGGACTCATCTCTCTACCACATCCTGATACTGTCACCCTGGGGAGGAACTTCCCAACACATGAAGCTTCGAGAAGACAGATAGCATGAAAATGGGAGCCAATGATCGCAAAGGAAGAAAAGAATCTTATAGTACCAGATGAAAGTGATTCTATTGGGTAGAGAAGCTTCTAGAAGATTACCTATGTTCACTTCTGGGGTGTCTGGGAGGACATTAGCAGAGAGGGTTAGATCATGAGTGCTGTGGTATAATCAATAGTTTACTGAAATTTGCATCTAGCATTGGAAGGTGGTGGAGCTGTGGAGGCTAGGGCCTGGTTGGAAGAAGTTTGTCATGAGAGGTGGCTTTGAAAGGTGTCTCTTGTCCATCCTGGCCCCTTCCTGTTCTGCTTCTTGGATGCTGGGTGGCACATGCCTGCTACCATGATATTTCTGCCTCATTTCTGGCCCAAAGCAAGAGATGGAGTAACACTGAACTAAAACCTTTGAAACTCGAGCCCAAACCTTTCTTCCTTTTAAGCTGTTTCTCTCTGTTATTTGTGATGTCGACATACAGCTAGCACACAGGAAGGAAAGCAGCCGAGGAAGGGCATCCTGTCAATCAAATTCCCACACTCGGTAGGTAGAGCTCCTTTCCGTGGGCTGTTTGGGGACCAGTTAAGCATATGCTCCGGAATCCCTGAAGGATGTTCCTGGAGATGCTGAATTCCTCCACATTCGCAGCCCTGGGCAGGTGCTCAGTATTTTCAAGTACCTGGGAATCTGGGCCAGGAGAGTTCTCGGCTATGAATTCATGCTTTCTTCCAAGCCCTCTGTTTTTTATTGTCCCTCTCTCCTCTTCCTGATTTCTCTCTTTCTACCCAACAAGGCACCCACCCAGTTTTATTTATGAGAGAGTTCAGTCTGCCAAATGACTAACCGTGACATTTTTGTTCATCAAAGAGATGCGGTGAAGAGACAGGCTTTTTGAAAGGCCCTTTCTGGTTATCATAGATGCCTAGCTTATACTCTTGATTTTAGACTATACCTCCGACCCCAATGCTGTCAGTCACCCTCAGGGAATCCTCGCTTGTTTGGGAGATTGCTGTTATTTTAGCATTAACTTTCACTTCAGTGATGAAGGCAGGAAAATGTAAAGGGTGTTCCAAAGAGATGGCGAAGCTCATAGCTAGCATCAAGACTAAAAGATGTTCTTGTTTTGTTCTCTTAAGACTATGTATCCAGGCTGGCCATACACCCACGAGTCTTCAGTGTCAGGTCCCCAAATGTTGGGAGTATAGACAGGCAGCACCATACACAGACGGCGATCTGAGATTCTTAATGGCTGTGTTCTCCGGCCTTCTGTGTCTTTCAGGTAATACCCATTATGGACTTATTCCCAATATGTTTTTTAAGAGTAAAATAAATACTTGTCTTAATACATTTTTGGAAAGAATTGGAAAAGGGCCCAAGTCCCAAGTGCTTGGCTAACTGACTGTCTCAGGGTGGGCTTTCTGGTGCAAGCTCAGGAACTCGTGGCTGCCTGAATCCAACAGGAGCCTCTGTCCTCACTTCCATTGCCATCACAGTTGAAGGTTAAAAGATTGGTTAAAAGATTACATTGTGACTTTTCGCAGCATAGATCTTTTGCAGGACGCTTGTGAAAGTAATTTGCTTTATTTTTTGTAGCGGTTGATGCATTACCTGTGTCTCATGTGTGGGTAGATTCAGCTTCTCCATCTACTTGGTTGTCCACAGATCCTGGGGTAGTTTCCAGGTAAGAACTGTCACAGATAATACATTTATAAAATGTCTTACTTACACCTTGTGCTCCACTCATTCGTGCATTTCTAGGTGTGTGTGTGTGTGTGTGTGTGTGTGTGTGTATGTGTGTTTACACGTGTGTAATTGCTAGGTCAAATGAGGTATTCATCTTGGGGGATAACTGGAATGAGAACTTAGGCTCCCCTCAGTGAGCTCCCTCCTCCACAGTCTGCTTACGTGGCCTCCTGAAGCCTCGAAACACACAGCTTCAGCACCTTCCTCAGTCTTTCTAGTCATTTCCATCAAGAGAAGTTTTCAATTACAGTGGTCCTCAATCCTTTGGGGATCAAACGACCTTTTCACAGGGGTTGCCTAAGACCATTGGAGGACATAAGATATTTACACTATGAGTCATAACAATTACAGTTATGGAGTAGTAACGAAAATAACTTTCTGGTTGGGGGTCCCCACAACATGAGGAACTGTATGAAAGGGTCGCAGCATTAGGAAGCTTGAGAACCAGTGGTCTACTACAAGTCACTCTCTCGTATGGGAAACCAAGTAAATCAAGTCAGTAATTTACTTTGATGCTCTTGTGTGATTTCACACTGTTGACTGTTGAGATAACTATACAGACGATACCTTAAAATGAAAACCTCTACTTATGAGTCATATTGTTCTTTTGTTTGTTTAGCTGGTTTTTGTCCCATTTCAACATAATTTTTTGACCCTGGATTCTTCTATTCAGTGTATAGCTTCCATTGTCCTCAGAAGCTGCCTGTAGTCCACCTATTATTTTCAGATTTTAAAAAAGATGCTGTTGAAACCCTGATGTGAACACCCAATTAGCACCTTCCATGACTTTGCAGTGTTAATGTTAAATACTACAGACCCTTCCCCTCGGCTCTCTGAACCTTCAGGGTCCCTTCTCTCGGGCAGCTGTTTCTTGTAGTCTCGGTTGCATTTTTAGCACACACCCTTCCTTTGTGCATCTGAGTGTTGGGTAACGGAGACGGGGAAACTGTCGAAACCCAGTGTTGAACCCACTCTGGGGACTTTGCCTTCAGGGAGGCTAAGTGGAACTAAGGTCCATAGTATCAATCAAGGCTCAGCTGATACTGATGTGGCTGGCCAGAAGTCACAGGCGAGTTGTGCTGTTTAGGGCGATCTCTAGTTCTCTCTAGCAATGTTCAACTATCTTTTCAAAAGAAGGTATTGTGTCCACCCCAGCTGTTTCTAATTTCCTCAGGCTGGATTGAGCCCATCAGCCAGAGAGTGATAAAAACACAGCATTTTAAAGGGCTGGACTCACGTTCCTTCTGCATCAATTTAAAGAAAACAAAGCAACGGTATAAATAGTTAAACAGGTCTTTCCCTAGTACCCAGGAATCAAAAGCTCCTTTTCAACTGCAAGTTATATTTAAAAGCAGTTTCTTTCAATTTTGGACATATTTGGGAGGAGGGGAATTAAATGGGAGGTTAGTGTACAGCCTAAAATCTCCCCCCACTTCCATCATTTAAAAAAATGTCATTTATGACTGCAGGTCTGTGAAGCCAAATTTATTTATAATCCTCAGTAGCCCTCGGGTTCTGAGGCAACCGAAAGACACAACCCTTTCTTTGTTCCTAAGTGAAATATCTATTGAATATACATTCTATACATATTTGTCCAGATTTAGGTCAAACAACACAAACTCGGGGATCGGGAAGTGTGCTGCAGTGTACAGTGGGGAAAGCACACAGGAGGCCGACTTCACACAACGGTGTGCAGGGCATCTGTCAGCTTTTAAGCCTTCACAACGTGTGGCATGCGGCTGTAGCCCCCAGTTGAGGTGGGCCAGGAGCGACAGGCTGTCCACCCTCAGCGGCAGGCCGGAAAGAGCTTTCTGCTGCAGGCCTGTGTCTTGTTTCACTAAGTGTCCTCAGGGCAGGACCATTTCCATGTAAGGGCAAACTGCTGCTTTAACAGAAGATAAATTAAGCCCTGGAGCTAGAGTGAGATCTTTGAGGTCAGAAATCAGATGATAAAAGGGGCTTTTTATCAGCTTCCTGGCCCAGTGTTAATGAGTGATAAGAGCTCTAATTTGAAGACACCCTGGAGCTATCAAGGTGTGTGTGTGTGTGTGTGTGTGTGTGTGTGTGTGTGTGTGTGTGCTCAAGTGTTTGCGGTACAGTTAGCTTAGCAGGAGCAATAAAAATCGTTGCAAGGAACCACAATTGTGCCAGCTGGGAAAAAAAAAAAAGAAAACCCCAAACCAAGCATCAAAAAGATGGACATGAAAATAACATTTCAGCGCGCCTCATGAGGGCCAGGCAGCAATCTAACTCTTCCCAGGGGTCGGTCATCTGCAATAATTCCCATCATGTCTCCAAATATGGTTCAGATGTGTGCAGAGGAGGAAAATGAGGCGCCCAGTAGCGAAATGGTGCAGAGCCCATGCCTCAGTTTCTTCACACGGAAGCAAAGCGGATAATGAAAGAAATCCATGTCTGCTGGACTCCAAGGCTCCCCTTCTACCCTCGGCTCTGTTTGCACCTGGCTGTGTGCGGTGTGTGTGGCACCCACGGAGTAACTGCTTTCTTAAGAACTGCAGATCATAATCTCAAGCTAAGCATAGATGCCCGAAGGGCACATCTGTTCCATCACAGCTTCCTAACCCAGCAGGCATATTCGTATCCTTCCTTCCTTCCTTCCTTCCTTCCTTCCTTCCTTCCTTCCTTCCCTCCCTCCCTCTCTTCCTTCCTTTCTCTATCTCTTTGCCAATAAAAAACCTCTAAACAACTTATAGCCAATGGTGCTTGGGTTTATTAAATAATGCTAGAGCAGGAACTTGGGAATTTGGGTCAGTAATGCATGGCTTTCTGTGTCACTTAAGGTAAATGACTGAATTTGTGTCACTCATTCTATTGACACTCGCAATTGAGCCAAGATTCAGTTGCCCACTTCAGCACAGAGCGTTGGAGTTGATCTGGTCAGGGGAAAGCTGGTCTAAGTCCCAGCCTTCACTTGTGAGCTTCCGGAAGTCGAGGGAGAAGTCCAGATGGAAACCTGCCTGACGCTCAAGACTAATCTGGTGGCAGATCCCTGGGAGGGGATACGAGAAGCTGTTTCCAGAAGTTCTCACTTCTGCCTAGATAGTCATAGCACTCAGAGAGTTCCCATGGGTTCCAGACTGCCCCTGGGAAAGCAGAGAGAGGAGACTCCCAGATAACAGAAAGGCTTATGGAATGGTATGCCCCAGAATCAGGATGTCATGAAATAAAGCTAACCCCTAAGAGAAACAGCAAGCTACAAAAGAGAACCTGAAGTAATCATAGCAAGTTAAATAGTGATGGGGTGACATGAGAATTATTTATTCATTTATTCATTTTGGTCCTGCTATGGAGTGTTTTGTTTCTGTTTAATATGACACAAGATTTAGGGTGAGATACCAGTATAGGCAAAGGGAACTAAATCAAGAAACTGTTAATAGTAGTTCAAACAGGAGATCACGGCTTGATCTAGAAAGTGTGTGTGTGTGTGTGTGTGTGTGTGTGTGTGTGTGTGTAACATGGGAGACAGAGAATCAGGCAGGCAGAAATAGATGAAGGCACTATTCAAGAATCATTCTGAAACTAGAATGAACAGACAATCACGGCATTCTCACAGATTTGAAACAGAGGGTAAGTTGAAAGCTGGGTGGTGGTGGTGCACGCCATTAATCCCAGCACATGGGAAGCAGAGGCAGGTGAATCTCTGATTTCATGGCTGGCCTGATCTACAGAGTGAGTTCCAAGACAGGCTCCAAAGCTACAAACAGAAACTCTGTCTTGAAAAACAAAACAACAATAACAAAAAAAAAACAAAAATACCAAAACAAATGACAGGAGATGCTGGGCTGTGTTGTGTGGTGTGTGCGTTCTGTGTTCACCGTGGACAATATGCTTCACATAGCAGGGGGCCACATAGTATGGGCCACATAATACTCAATCAGTAAGCAAACAACTGTTTGCATGAATGGATGAATCGTGACCTCCAGGCCCTGGAGTAGCTTGAATGCTTGGGCCATTATCCAAAATAGGTTGGCGAAAATAGAACAACTTAGAGAGTAAAGGAAATTGAGTTTAGTTTTGGATATTTTAGGTTCACATGAGAAATACATTTGGAAATATGAATCTTCAGTTTCAGGGATAAAAATTCAAAACTAGAGATTATGGTTTGGAAGTCAGAAATACAGAGACATTATTTCAGTCCACTAGAGAAAAGTATAATTACCCAGACAAAACAGCCAATCACTCAAGCATTCATTTGCTTTTTTAGTCGTGAGTCCCTGTACCCTTATGGAGAGCTCACTTCATGTCATGCTTTGGGTAGGGTTTAGGAAATGGGTAGAGACCCAATTTAGTCTGAAGATATTAAAAATTAGGAAAAATTTAAGGGTTATACGGACTATAAAGGAGACAAATGCTTGAGGCTAATGATCACAAGAGAGGTTTTCATCAAGGACATGACTTCTAAACTGCACTATACATTAATCTGGGTTCTCTTGAGAAAATAATTGATAGAATATTAGAAAGAGAAGAAGGATGATGGGGTGGGGGATTCCTATGCAATGGCTCCTGGGCATTGTAAAGGATAAGAAATGCCTGAATCTGAAGCCAGTCAGAGACACAGAAACACTGATTGTGGGACCACTATGTTCCAGTCAGAGACCAAAGGAAGGAGATCAGGGGCCAGAGAAGAAAATTCTCCCTCCCCCCCCACCCCCGCCGCTTTGTTCTACACAGGCCTTCATTGACACGGGTCCTCTGCTTTGCTTAGCCTGCATATTCATATATTAATCTCATCAGAAACGCACTCAAAGACTCATCAGCAGCTATGTGAAGCCAGACATCTGGGTTCAGTCTAGTTCAGATATAATTTGCCCTCACAACCTAAAGAAACGGGAAAGCTCAGTTGTGTGGACTATGCAAAGATCGTTCTGGGGAGGCAACAAAGCCCTAAGGAAAACGGATTGACTGAACCCCAGAAAGTGAAGGGCAGTACATGTTGCTGGAAGCTAATAAGCAAGACAGGAAACAGCAGGCAGAGAAGTTTATAAGATGTACGGATCTCTGTGTAGGAATTTCAAAAGCACTGAAGGATCTTAAGTCTTAATTTTAGAAGTGGTAGAAAGTCAATAAATGTCACGACATGAGGATGGATAAACTTTTGCTTAAATTTATATTTTCTCTCCATGCTACAAAATGAAGGTGGGAAGCCTGGACAGATATTAGGCAGGCTAAACTAAGCTTGATGACACAGGCCTGTTACCCCAGGTGCTGGAAGGGTAAAGCAGGAAGAGTGCCAATTCAAAGCCTTCAGAGTGGGTTCAAGGCCTTCCTGAGCTACCAAGTGGGTTCAAGACCTTTCTGGGCCATCAGTGAGAACTTGGGTCAAAACAAAAGTAAATTAATCAATCAAACAAATAAGAACCAACAACTAGGACCATAGCTCAGAGGTAAAGTTCTTCCCTGGCGTATGTGAGGTCCTGGGTTTGAGTCCCCGTACATGCAGAAAGGGGTGTAAGAAAGAGAACGGCCGAGGATGACTCTTCTTCTCACCTTATTTCATAGGAAGGGTTGACGTAGTGAGTGACCTATAAGATGAGACTATGTTCTGGAAACTAAAGCAAAAGCTACAGATCTGCTCTTTTCCATCTTCCTCTCGGAGAGGCAGCTTCGCTTCTGCCTCTCTCCCCACTTCTCTGCTTCCCCCTTCTCTGTCTCTTTCTCCACTTCTCTCTCTCTCTCTCTCTCTCCCTCTCTCTCTGTCCCCCCCTTCACCCTTCCTCCTCCATAACCCCCTGAATAAACATTCAACCTCACCCTGCAAAAAAAAAAATCTACAGATCTTTGTGTGTAGGTAATTTATAGAGCTGTGAAGACTTCTCAAGCACACAGAGTACTACTTCAAGAAGACAGGCAGCCTTGAACACAGACCTCAACACACAGGCAGTCAAGCAGACAGGGATGCCAGTAATATTTGTCTTGAATTACTTCATGGTTTACACAACTTTAAAAATCACTATCTTGTTAGTATCTAAATTCTACTTTTTTCAACTTCTCTTAATTATTTTATTTTGAGCATATCCGGGATTTTGCAAATTCAGTCTCTTCAAGTCCAGACTCTACACCCCCCCCCCCCGCCAGACAGGGTTTCCGTACCTGCACCCTCCTCTCCTCTGATATGGATTGCGTCACACGTTGAACTCCTAAACACTCAATGTGATCATCTAGATATGGATTTGGGTGGGGTAGGCAGTTAGGTCAGGAGGGTAGAGGATGCGAGAACGGCAGACACGGATTCTTCCTCCTGCTCTTAGCTCTTCACCATATGTGGAAATAAAAGAAGATGGTCATTTGAAAACAAAGAAGAATGCCTTCGCTAGCCACTGGATCTCTCAAGAATCTGATCTCGGATGTTCTAGACTCTAAAACCCTGGAAATTGAACTATTAAGCCATGCACTTTAGGGAACTTCTGTTAAAGCAGCCCAGATTCACAGTGCACCCCATCTGTGTACATGACTAACTCCCTTGGTCGCTTCAAATCTTTGTCAGTTCACTTATCAGTAGAGTGTACCGCAAAATCCATTCTAAGATTCTCCTTACACAAGGAATATATCATCTGCTTTATTTATATAGACAGAATTTACCGCATAGTAGATGCATCATGAGCACTGAGTGAGAGATACATGCTTGACTTTTGTTCAAGCACCATGGTGGGTCATTTACATATATCCCTTACATATATCCCAATTATTTCTCAGCTCAATCTGATGGGTAGATATGATTATCTTTGTTGTACAGATAAGGAAACTGGACAGCAGAGAAATTCAACCATATCACACAAACACTGAGAACTAACATTTAACTCATGCTCCACACTTCAAATGCTCTGGATGATGGAGGATCGTGACAGTCTTTATGAAAGGGGGCATTGGAAACACGGCTGAATAAAGTGTAAGTCTGTGGAATAGAGTTCAACACAAGGGAGCAGGCACATGTCATCTTCTGGATGTCACAGCGACTTGGTGACCCCCTCTGTAGGTTTGCTGAAGGTCCGCGGTGATACAGATACATACGTGTTTCCTTAAAAGCAGACCAGTTTTCTGTGTATGCGCACACATTTTGCTTGCTTCTTTAAGAAATGTGCTCAGCTGCCCATCTGTCGCAGCACGCAGTGGGGTTGTGCGCATTCCATCCCCATGCCTTATCCTTCTTCAATTGCCACTTGATGGGGTCTTGCTCCTTATAGAGGAAACGGATTCTGCAGGCCTTCCCTAAGGCAAGTGTGACCCTTTCATCTGAGTTGCTTATAGACACACTCTTGCCAATGATGTCTAGAGCATTGTCGGGGCAGGATGTGTTGGAAGAGCTGGGCAAGGGAGTGAATTCCTGTCTACACTTGAGTGTGAGACACCCTTAGGTCACACTGGGTCAAGGAAGTGAGATGAAGAGGCATGTGACATTCCTGACCCCGCTTTCATCTCCAAGACCCAGCAATGACGGCGCTGTGGAACATGAGATACGTGTGTAGTCACACAGTCAAGTGCATAGTGAGCACCTAGTGCAAATTTAGCTGTGTGCCAGGCACAGTGAGGGTGCCCTGTGCTGGAGTAGTCAGGAAAAACGCTGTCAGAAAAAGATGACATCTTACACAAGCCTTTCAACTCCGCATAGACAGAAATTAGGTAAGAGCATCAATATCATCCAACATCAAACTGAAACATCATTTATTCTAGAAATTGCTCTCTTAGCTCAGAAATTCATCCATGATGGTTCAAAAGAAAAGTGTATAGATTTGTAAAGTGGAGGAGTCGATTTATTTCAAGAATAAGAAATGGTTTAAGGAAGAAAAAGAAATGGTTTAAGCAAAGAAAGCGTATACACACGCACACATATACACACAATACATACATACATATATACACATTTGACTTTGAGAACAAATCCATTCACCAGCTAGTGGAGAAATTATGTGATGCTTGAAAATCTGTAAAGAAAATGAACTGTCCCATTTTTCTATTAATCTGGGAGCAGTTTGAGTAGATTGCCCCCATACACACAAAGCACTTCTCTTTCTTTCCCACTGGGGACATTCTGAAATGTGTTCCCAATACTTCACCTCAAGAATCATTTCCATGTGATTTCTATGGGAAGTGCTTGGGACGTACCAGTGATGTCATGCCTTATGCTTATTAAACATTAATGAAGCATTAGCTCACTGTAGAGCCTCAAATGTTCTGCCTGTCATAAGCCAAGTATGAACATTTCAAAAAGCAAGTAGGTGTTCCTCAGCCGACTTTTCCACGAGGTAGATCTCCTGGGACTTTGAAGACATTCAGACCACATCAATGGCATCCCAAATTGCAGCTGGGAGAGTCATGAGTTGAAGCTGATTAATGTTCTAGAAAAATGGGGTCAACCGTGCTTCTTGGTTCCTGTCTGACCTGTGGATATGAGAGAGGAGATGCTGTAGTGTGAAAACTCTCGGACGAAAATAAAGGGGACACGAGTGCTTGTGACTACTTCCTTACATTGTAAATACAGGGGACACTTCCTTACATTGTAATATTGAAGTAGTGCATCAATTTATCCCTAGTTCACTGGGGTTGTGTCTTTCTTTCTTCCTCCCTTCCTCCCTTCTTCCTCCCTCCCTCTCTCCTTCCCTCCCTCCCTTCCTTCCTTCCCTCTTTCCTTCTTTCTTTGAGACAGGGTTTCTTTGTGTAGCCCCAGCTGTCCTAGAACTCACACTATAGACCAGACAGGCCTTAAACTCACAGAGATCTGCCTTCCTCTGTCTCCTGAGTGCTGGGATTAAAGGTGTACGCCACCACTACCCAGGAATGTCTTATATGAAGAGATATTGCAGTTTGTTTGTAGATTTCGGTTAAAAGAAACTTCCCTAAAGTTTAGAACATACGTTTGCTCATTTTTTGCTTAGAGTGTGAAGAACCGGGCACATCTACCCCTGGCAGTGGAGAAACCCACAAGGCACTGCATTAGATACCTGCACCGTCACCCAAATGAAGCTCTCGGCGCAAGGTCCTGAACTGTACAGGATTGGGAGAAAGAATAGTGAGTGTGACTGGTGGCAGGGAACTTTGACATTTGATTTTCTAATCAAGTTGCAAGTAAATCTGTGCTTTAAAGTATGCTTCACCCTTGGAAAGCTAGGAGACAAGAGAATACACGACAACTGGGTACAGACTACCCCTTCAGAAGCTTACATGGCCCAGAATCTCAGGTGTGCTCCTAGAGGGGAGATCCTAAAATAGGGATTCTGTGGGCATTTTATGTATGTGTGTGTGTGTGGGGGGGGTTACAACTATATTATATTATAAAGTATAACCTCCAAAACAAAAAGTATTTAGAAAGCTGAGCCTTGAAAGACAGATGGAACTTCAAATGGCAGAGACCTATCTGTAATGTGTCTTTCTTGCTCTCTGCAAACAGTTGATACTGTAGGTGCTTTGCCCAGAATTAGAAAACAATTGTAACAATGAAGTGTCTGAGTGGTCGTTCTTCTTGGCAGTGGGTCTAGCTAATAGGTTCTTGCCCATTATACAGAAGTGGCAGTGGTAGTGGCCCTTCCAGCCAAAGCTGTAAAAGCAGGTGCCCCTCCTCCATGCCACTGTCATTTCTATCATATGCCTAGATGGCAGAGCCAGAAAATAGCCTGGGTATCCTATCTCTCATTGTTGAGAACCCTTTGCTAAATAGAACTTAGGATGTGTGTGTGTGTGTGTGTGTGTGTGTGTGTGTGTGTGTGTGTGCATGTGTGTAGGCTCATATATGTATATATTCTACTGAATTGAAATTTTCAGTTGTCATAAAAATATCTTAACAAATAACACTAGTGATTAAGAAAGTGACAAAATTTTCACCATAGATTACAAACATCATCTCTTCTGGACAGTACGTAAGCATTTCTCTGCTATAATGTCTCGGGTCTTGCTCGCCATCCTACTGACAACTTTAGCACGGACTACTCGTTGCTTTGCACCAGGACTCAGTTCAAGTGGTATAAAACTCTAGCTCCTGCTTACTTTGTTCAAATTAGCATCAAAGAAGGTAGCATCATCTACAGTGTATTAAGAAGGCATCTTCTTTTCTGGGATCCTTCTCATTTGTCCTGCCAACATTGGGTTTATCTAGGAGTGTGTGCCTGCTTGTGAGAAATTATACTTCCTCCAATCAGGATGAGGACGTTCCATTCCTACCTCAGGTTCTCTGGAATTGGAAAATCTTGTGGACTTGCCATGGAGTGAAAGACTATCACCCTCTGTTGTTTTGGTGAAAACCGGGGTTTCCTGTTTGTCCAACATGCTGAAAATGCGTATTGATTTAGAAATCTACATCAAGTCTATGGTGATTCCATAGAAAGGTCCACAGGAACTTGACTATTATCAGCTTCATAATGTTGTATCAAGTATATTGACATACAATGAATATACCATTCCATCAGACTCAACACACACTGTTAATGTTCCTTAACAAAATTTCATCACCATAGTCAGAAGAAAAAATGTGGCAAATGTGTGTGCCTTTAAATTTACATATAAGATACCCAAAATGCATGTGTGAAATGGTTTTTTAAATAGCTTAGGATGACAATGACAGAGATAATGACATTCATGCCATTTGTGAGTAGCGAAGTGATGATGCCAACATGGCCACAAATCCAAGTGTTAAACAGCACAGATGTGCAGCCACATGGAGTGACATTTAATAGATAGCATCTCTTCCCCAGGCTTAGCTCAGACACAATGGCAACCAGAACATACCGTAGACTCTCGGAAGTGTGCTCTTATATTCTATGTTCAATCCTCAAATGATTTAATAGAGAAATACATATGGAGACAGGAAATAATCACAGGAATCAGGCCAATCCATAGAGCCAGGGATATGTAGAGCCTCACCGAGCAAAGCTCAATACCACGTGACTTTAAATGTTTCTGTTGGACTCTTAAACCTACCAATGTGATGCTACCACTACCAAGTATGAAAGGGGTTTCTAATCTTTCAGTTTATAAATTTCTAAATGCATTAAGTAAACCAGAATGATCCCTTTAGAAACTCAGGGGCTGGGGGGAATCTCCAAATGACATATACTACATTTTTCTCTGCAACATAAAGAATTTTTTCATAATAACAATTTGTATTACCCAAGACACAGAGTATTATCACAATTAATTTAACCATGAACTAAAAGAAGCAATAGTGTCCCGGTCCGCCACCCCCACCACTCAACATTTATTCCTCCAGACATGTGTGACTTTGAGAGACACGTTTTCTACACACAGCTTGTCTTCATAACAGTCTATTTGGGTTACGGGTGGTGTCTGAGAAACAGACTGTGACCGCTTTTTGACCCACTGACACAGCTGTAGACTTACCATTTCCCCACTACAATGATCTGGGTAGCATTTCAAGTGCTCAGAGTCACAACCTTTATTGTCTGCCAGATGGACTGTGAAATACATGCTAATGTTCATAATAGGATTATACAGGCTGTTTATTGTCTGAAAAATAATATGAGCATTATCCTTTATGTTTTTTCTCCCAGTGGGATTTCCCTTTACCAGGTATTAGGAAGTCTAATTTTGATTAAGTAAATATCAACTTTCAGCTTTACAAATGATGGCTCACTGAGGCACATACTTTAATGGTATTAGGGGTGGAAAACAGGAAGAAATCAGTCAGATAAAGTAGCATACAAATACCTTATAATGTAGAACCATGCATGGCAACTCGGAGCGAGCACATATTTCTTGCTAGAATTGATTGTGCTGATTCAACCTAAGTCAAATATGGAATAAAAATCCATCTGTGTGCTAGGAAGGTGACCCAGACCCTTAAACATTCAGGATAATCAGGCATCATGACAATTCACTGGCCTACACACACTTTGTGTCTGCATTGTATACGCCTTGTCTGTTTTCTAATCCTAGCTAGGATAACTGGTAAGATAGAGGCTGAATTCTTAGATTTGAGTCATTTGGGAGGGGTGGTAAGTTCATAGAGAGGGAATGAAGGGAGCAAGTAGTCCACTGCCTGTCATGGAGTGGGGGATGCTGCTAGAGGCACCTGGACCACTACCCACTCAGATTTCTCCCAGTCAGAGCAGTCAAGGGCACACTCTTGGGACATTCCCTCCTGCATGCAGGACAAATATGTTCAACAGGTTAACGAGAGCTATGGGCAGAAACATGTAAGCCACAGGTGTGCCCAGGAACTCCACCTTAGACTCGGTGTAAGTCAAGAAGTCCCAGCCTGGACAGTGTGTATCATGGACACATACACTCAACTTCATCTTTGGTGAGGTGTACAGGAGCCAGGACTTGAAAGCTCAGCATCCAGAGACTCTGATTCTGTCAGTTTCTTATGGTAAAGTTCTTCTGAAAGGGACCATGCTGTGTCATCTATATCTTGTGACTTTTTTGAGCCTGAAAACTGATCTCCATTCTTTGCTGTAAACAGACCCAAGAGCAGATCAGCAAGGACTAAACATAATCAAGTTCTCATTAAAGGCATCTAAAAGAGTTTTTCTTCATAACACAAAATGCCACAGATTATGAGGGTCTAGCTCTGCCCCTCCTAATATTTCTGGTTTCAGCTTCCTTTAGCAATAACACCATTCATGTATGATAGACATTGAGCCCAGATGGAGTTCTGAGAAACATCTCAGCTCTGACAGTCCTCTAGAAGAACTCACAGAATTCATAAATACACTTATGTTTCTGTTATCCTTTAATGTGGCTTAGCAATATAGATAAAAAATCAGGAGTGACGAACATGTGCATGGGCCTGAGTTCAGCAGAAACCTGGTACCTGCTTCCCAAAGTCTTTCCAAATGGAGCCATGTGAACATCACCTCACTCTCCCATCAATGGTGACAGAGGATGCATGCAAGGTGTTACCAACCAGCGGAGCTCGTTCAACATCAGCCTGGAGATTTTACTGGCGAACAGTTACACAGGCCTGGAACAACATACGGAACTGCCCTACCTACTCAGTTTCTAACACCCAACTGAGTCAAGAGCTATAGGCCATCTTTCAAATGACCTAGGGAGCAATTGAGGGTTTTTGAAAAGTGGCTTAATCAAAGCAAGTGGGAAGACTGCACAACAATGAAATCAGCCTTCTAAACAACAGCAATATTGCTCAGGATAAAGGAGAACTTTCTCCTTGCAAAGGTTGATTGGGCTGTTCATTCTAGGACGTTTAATAGCAAAAGCTCCAAGACATCACAGCCATAGACTGAAGGACTTCATAGGCAAGATCAACACCATGGTGCCAGCAGGCAGACATGAAGATGAAAAGGGCATGTGAGGTGCTGGAGAAGGTGGTCTCTGTGAGAGTCAATGGTTTTCATTAGCCCATGCTGGCCCAAGAGCCAGTGTTAGCTGCATTCTAACACAAGCATGATACGAGCCAGGAAATGAGACTCAAGTCTAAGGTTAGATTTCTCATAGCTATCTTTTTGTGTTAAAGGAAAGGAGATAGAGTTGATTTCAGGAATAAATCCCCCTTGACCTACCATGACCAAAATAAAATCAGCATAGAATCATTAGCAATCGACATTTCATTGCTATTTTAACACGAGGTCTTTGAATTCCAGCCTGTGTTTACATCCTGCACATTGGACACGTGGCAAGTAGGCAGTGGTATATCTGCTTGCAAAGCAGTCCTGGAACATAACCACCCTTTTCTCCACAGTCAGTGGGTGTGGCAAGCTCACCTCCATGTGTGCATTTCGCTGAGCACATTCAAATCTGGGTAGAACATGGACTTTTAGTCTATAGCCTTCTTACCACCACCATTATCTTTCCCTTAGACTTTGCTAAACATTGCATCAACGTTTTTAACATATGATGTCTTGCATGTATAGCACCACATTAAATATTTTGATGATAGATCATCGTCTTCAAATTAAACAATAGAAAACAGGTTTGAGAAACAGTATGACAACCTGTTCAGGAATTCAGGACTTAGAACAGGGCAAGGGGTCAAAACTTCAGCGTGTTTCTCAGCAGAACTTCGCCCCAAATAACACACAGATGAAAAGAGTAATGGCCGATAGCCAATGTGAACCGTGGGATCTGATGGGATACAGAAAGGCTCAGCAATAAATGGGTAAAGCCAGAAGCCTTCGGAGCTCAACCCTCCAAGAAGAAAAGAATGAAGCCCTTGGAAGGATTTGCAATTCCATTAAGGCCTCAGATCTTACGATAAGATGTAAGGCCACCACCTTATACTAGTGGAGAATGAAACTATTATTTACAAGTTACTTAGAGACACTTTTGATTCATGAAGTTACATTTCATGTTAATTCCTAGGAACTTCAGCTAAGTCTTCATTGGGGGATGTGCACTGTTTCACTGGGGGACGTGCACTGTTGGAATCCAGACCATCTCCTGAATCAGTCTAGTGTTTCCAGATATTTCAGGGCATCAACCTCCTGATTTTTAATTTTTTCAATTTTTTATTCTTTATCAACCTGCAAACTATTGAGGAAAATTACAGTATTTGACTCTACTGCTGACTTCTTTGTCAACCTCCAGAAGATAGCTTAGGTCTTCATTAACTTCTCCCAGTCTTTAGTTTTATTATTCCCAAGTTCACTTTGCTGGCTTGATTATTTGATCAATTCTCCATATAACTGACACTTTCAATTTGTGCAGTCATATTGCTTGATTGCAAAACAGTGTTTGAAAAAATTGTACTGGAAAATAGTGGTATCAGTGTACTTGACCTTGGCTGCATAGGGAAATCCCTAAAGACCTTAGCGAACTACCTGGGCTTCCAATAGATATCACTATTTAATTGGTTCAGAATGTAGTGTGGCCATCCAGGCTTTCAGAGTTTTCCTGGTGACCCTGAAGGGCAACCTGACCAAAAAGTTTCTACTCAGGTCTCTCTAAGTATGACCCCTTAGTTAGTCAAGCAGAATGAACTTATATAAAATTAATGGACCTTTTTTGCTAACACTCCTATAAAGATACATCTGGAAAATAATTTAATATTATTTCTCCATCTTAATGAAGTAAATAAAAACAGCCCATCAAACAATGTTTCTTCTGTGGCTACTCTGTAACCTACAAAAGATGGAAAGTAGCAACTCCAACAAATTCTTCTGTCCATTAGGCCTCATGAAAAGGTAGTTACTTTCCCCAGACCTATGGTGTACTTTGTCAATCATTTGAAATAAAATGAATTTTCATCCTATATTTTTTTTTACTCTTTGAAGTTTTTTGCTCTACAAAATGCTATGTTTTCCATTTATTGCATTTAGTTTCCTGAGTCATGTGCGCTCACTTTCAGGTGTGGATGAGGCACACTATAGCATGATGCGGCTCTGCTCTTAATCTAGTATTAGCTGTTAAAGGCACCTGGTGTAGGAGGTCCTTCTGTCTTTGTGTTGCTTTCATTGGTTAATAAAGAAACTGCTTTGGGTCTGTTGATAGGGCAGAACTTAGGTAGGTGGGGAAAACTAAATGGCATGCTGGGAGAAAGGAGGCAGAGTCAGAAAGAGATGCTATGGAGCTGCCTGCCACCAGAGGCAGATATGCTGAATCTTTGCTGGTAAGCCACTGCCACATGGTGATACACAGATTAATAGAAATAGGTTATCAAGATGTGAGAGTTAGCAGATAAGAAGCTAGAGCTAATGGGTTAAGCAGTGATTTAATTAATACAGTGTCTGTGTGGTTATTTTGGGGCTAAGCTAGCCAGGCAGCTGGGACAAACAAGCGGCCCCCTCCTTGCTGCAGCCACCTATCCACTTTCTGTCTTACCTTTCCATTAACCATACCTGGGCTATATTTTCTCCATCACTCAGAGGCCATAAAGGAATTTTTGAAATATTTTGTAAGGAGACCCCTGCTCACATTCCCCAGTTTTTTAACTCAACTTTCCATTACTAAAGTTTTCTTCTGTTCGTACCTAATCATTTATTAGACTATCCTAGCTGTCCATTAATTTCTAACAAATATTCTATGTAGGAAACTTCAGCCCCAATTGGACTAATTTCAGAGTTAAAACACCTGAAATATACTTCATAAGGGGTAGTACTAAACTATATGTAAATATGTACATCCATTTTACAGATAGGTAAACTCATAGTGATATTAAATTACCTGCTCGAATCCTGAAGATTCATAGGTGAACAAGAGTTTGAAGCCAGCAAGTGTGACATCTTAGCCCACAGTCACAGCTCATCACCACCAAGGCCAAGCAACCAGACAGGTTACTGTGTGCTAAAAGCAAGGATGAGGGTTTTGAAAGTAACTTTAGAAAATCTTTGTTATATCTGAGAATCTGTAGCCCTGGAAGACCAGGAAAATGATTAGGATTGGACAGAAAGAGAAAGTGGACTGCAATGATTTCCCACAAAGACTCAGCCTGGGACTCTTGGGACCTGGAGTAGGCAGCTAACCGGGGCAACACATCCGGCATTTTTTTAAGCACACTATGACTGTTCATTGGGAACAGGCTGTCCTAGAAATGAGTTTAAGGCTAAGACCTAAAAGCTGTATTTTTCAGTATCTTGAGAAGAGGGAGTAAGTTCCCTATCCCAGAAAAGACATGGCAGCTGCACACCACAGCGTTCATGCTAGGGTTGTTCAAAGTTGACTACAATGCAGTGATTGACATAGAGTTGTTTTGTTCTAAAGCCTGAAGCAGGCTCAATAAAAGGGAGGTGGGGAAAACCTACTCAGAACAAGATAGAGCATCTTAGGGTTGGTTGGTGAGCTTGGTGATAGGTTTAGGAGTGCTGGGGCATACTGAGGAGATCACAGGGGAAGATGTACTACTTTGCCACCTGACAGCACCAAAAATGCAACAGGTGCCCAAATCCATGCCATTTAGGCACCAACCAATCATAAATGACTAGCTGACCTTTCTCTAAATAATAATGACGAATTTAAATCAGCAAATAGGTTCAAATCAATAGTAAAATTAAAATATATACATTGTATTAAGCATTTAAAGAACAAAGTAGATTACTAGTCCATAATTTCTTTCAGAGGTTAGAAGCAGAAGAAATACTTTCTAACTTCTTCTGTGAGTACAGCATTGCTTAAAATCAAAACAAGACAGAGGCATTACAAGAAAAAAAGAACTATAGACCAATATCTCTTATGAAGCTAATTGCAAAATCCATCAACAAATATTAGCGAGTCATGTACATGAATATATAAAAAGTATTAATCACTATAATCAAGTAAGTTTTATCTAAGGTATGCAAGCTATCTCAGCATTCAAAAGTGCATTACATCAACAGTACATATATAAAAAAAGAAAAAGATAGCATCATGTTGCCATATGTAGTAAAAGAATTTGAATAACCCTGATTACCATTCTTGATAAACTCTCAGCAAACTGGGCAAAAGGGAACTGCCTCCACTTAATAGAAAAAAAAAAATCTTGTACCAGCAGACTGAATGAGACGCTGGAAATTCCACCAGTAAGCTTTGCTTAAAGGCAAGGATACCAAGTCTCACCACTCAGCTTCCAGCATGGTACCAGACTCTTAATGCAGAAAGACAAGAGAAGGAAGTAGAAGATAGACAGATTAAAAGGGAAGAACTAAAGCTTTGTTCGTAGGTGGTGTGATTTGTAGAAAAGTCATGATTTCCTTATTCAATCAAAATCCAGAAGCATTTTACTTTAAAAACAGTACATTTTACATTAAAACGGAGGATAATTTGCATCAGTGCCACTAAAATGAAATCCACGGGTATACTGTAAAAGATGGTCAAGATTTATAAAAATAAAACTATAAAGTCTTGATGAATAAATAAAAGAATTAAATAAGCATACACATTGTGTGCCTAAGGAATTTAATTTTACAAACTAAGACTGACCGAAACTCAGTGGTAGAAAGCACCTATAGCACTCACAAGACCCCCAGTTTGATCAGCATGATACTGAGAACTGTAGATGCTGGCGAGGATGCCAAACAAGAAGGGTTTCTTATTCATTTCTGCTGAGAATTCAGAATGGCACAGAACAGCCACTGTGACGGCCGGGCAGTCTGTGAACACACTTTTACAAAAAGACCCAGCAACCATGCTCTTGTCCACCCAAAGGAGCTTCAAATTTATTTCCACACTAAACCCATCACATGGCAAGTATAGCAGCTTATTCACTAGCCAGTTCTCCAAAATGGTGGCATAAATATGAAACACATGTTTACGTTAACACTTTTTTTTATTTAGCAATAGTCCTTTAAGGAGTTAGTTCTCTTTGCTATAGAGATTCAGTTGATAAAGCAAATATGAAAGACCATATCCCAGGGTGAGGACATGGTTTATGGTCTTTCAATGGAATTGGGTTGTCTGTTGCTTGATGTTTCTGAGCACAAAGGCACCCAGAACTCTACTGCCTTACACGAGCCTCATCCAGGTAGATTTGATCAGTAGTGAGCTATGGAGTACAAGCTCTCAATGCAGCTGGGCAGCCCACTAAGGAGACATTTCTAACCATAAGTAATGGTTCTTGAGAAATGTGACTTCAAGAATCAGTGTTACTGCCCATGGTGTCTTTCTTGCTCTTAGGATATCGTAGTCAATGTAGGTTCAGCTGACATCTTGGGGGGATATAATTAAAACCTCTACATAGACATTTTAAATAAGGTTTATTTTTAAAGATGCATAAGAATCATAACCTTCTGCAGTAGACACTGGGCTCCTTCTCCATTGAAAGGGCTGTTATCCACCACTGAGAGTGTGATGTCATCATCTTCAGAACCTTCACAATGTACCTCAGTTGCAGGGAGCTTCCCAGACCCACACTGCGACCCTTCCTGGAGAAGTCTACATGTAATGTTTGATTGAAGTGAGCATATCAAGACCTGGCCATTTCAGTATAATTGGAGGCAGCGCCACAGGGCCACTGTAGCTCCAACACTCACAGCAGGCCTTGGTCAGCTCTGACTTTGGGATTGAATTACTTCTGGCTCCTCTCCTTGCATCCCTGTTCCCTTCCCTTCTCATTCACAATGTTTGTTTCTTGAGAAATCCAGGCTGTGGTTGAAATGAAGACAAGTAAGACTGAGACAAAGCTAATTTCCTTTTGATAATTTTCCATCCAATTTCACGCTTCAATAGCTACCCATCCAGGGGTGGTACTTTTCAAGAGCCCATGTGGATAGCTGAAATTTAAGCTAGTACTGAGATATATGTATACTGTTTTCTCCTATATATCCACACCTGTGACAAAGTCTGATTCATAGGTTAGACATGATATCAATAATAAGTAATGATAAAATAGGTCAGTGAGAATGATATAATTTAATAAAACTTACGTGAATGTGATATCTGTCTCGCTCTCTCAAAATCAATTCTTCACCGAAGTAATAGTTCCTGAGAGCATCTAAGATGACATAAAACCCATGAGAAGAGAGGACGTGCTGTGGATGAAGGCATTGGGATGCAGCATCAGGCTGAAGTGATCCTCAGGTGTGTCATCACCTTTGAGGAGTGACTCTCAGGTGGGTTCTGTGTCTTCTGTGGATGCACTACACACAAAGATGAACACAAGTCAGTCATATGGATAAAGGGGGCAGATACTTCATCATGCTACAAAAAATTTAAAATCTCTTCACTATTGACATCCAAAACTTTCCACTTGGCTTTTCCTTACTGTACATCACTGTGAGTAACTGGAACCATGGAATGCAAGTAAATCAAGCCTTTGAATAAGGCAGGGCAACGGGACTGTCTATTAGAATTGTCTCTAATGAATAGTCTATCTTTGCGTCACTGTGGAGGAGAGGGAGTCCTCCATAATGTTCAGTTGAAAATAATATCCTTTGCGTTTTCACACTTTATGTCTTTTATCATGCAGTAGCAAAAATAAATTAACTTTTGCTTCCAAAGCAATGCTTTGTCTTATCTATCATATAAGGTCAATCGAAATCTTCCTACATCCTTCAACTCTTGCCTAAAACCCAGGAGTGAAGGTATTTCTGTTCCCTGAACACTCTACAGCTGTTTCCAACCTCTCTCACTAGGTGCTCGTTAAAAAGGGAAGCTTTCTCTTTAAGGTAGGAGCACTGTAGAACACAGCAACTTACCCATTGGGAAATAATATTATACATTTAGCAGTTATGACTTGGATAGTAAGAACAGAGCAGACTTAGGGCAAAATGTAGAGAAACGCTTTCCCCCAGACACATGAACAAATGACTTGAGCGGATATTTCACAAAAGATCAAAAGGTCAATTATCTATGAAAATACTCTCGCCTCCATCAGTCAGCAAGGAAATAAAAATTAAGCGTCATAGTAAGATACCAGAAGAGCTAAAGGGGGAAAACAAGCAGAAATGTCACACGCTTGTCTAGTTGAGCCACCGGACCTCTGAGGAGAGATCTGCATCAGGTGTCTTTGACTCCCGAGAGGCGGAAATACCACCCAAAACCCTCTGCAATGGAACACACACTCGTGTTCATAGAAAGATGTGATTAAGAGCTTGTCAGATGATCTTACTAGCCACCACAGGCTAGCAGACAAATTACTCAGGGCTAGGAATGAGTTACCTCTTCTGGAGTTATTGATCAGTAGGGTCTCATAGGCCCACAAATAATACAAACTATTTTTTATTGCTCTTAGTCACCCCCTAGAACTGGATGGTAAGATCCTATTGCTGAAGGCGCTACATACTTGAGTCACAAAACATGAAGAAATCCAGCTGGTACTCACAGGGAAGCCACATCTTTACTGCATACCTTTCATAGGGCTGTAAGGCGCTGTACATGATACCAGAGAAGAAAAGTAACCACCCGTCCTATCAAGCTGTGAACCCTGCATGCTACAATAATGAACAGCCTGTCAAGCATGCCTACGGGTGTAACAGTGGCACTAATGTTATGTGAATAACCAAACGCATTTTATTGAACCAAGACAGAACTCATACCTGGTATTATTATTGTAGGACCAAGAGCACATAGTTAGACAGGTTATAAGCCATAGCAAACAACAACAACAACAAAAACTAGCATTACTACTCTGCTGAGTGAATATAGTATTAAACAGATTCCTAACTTATCACTATACCCATAGATTAGTACATCTCTCAACCCACACCAGAGAAGCTTCTTCTTATACTATATGATGATTAACACAGAGACATACAACTGGTCAAATTACAGAGACTATGAGACTATAGAGTGTTCCACTTTATATTATACCCCTTTCATCAAGGCTTACAGATCATTGCCAACGAAGGGCTAACAGCCAAAGGTGGTAGATGATGGTATATGATCACAACAAAATGGGGGTTTCCAGGCACAGCAAGGCAGTTACATACATGAATGCACAGGAATTGCAACAACATTTTCAAGATCTGTGCAATCTCAAGATGGACCAAATCTCAGTATGGAGGGGGAAGGCTTGCATGAACTCTCACTCCCCAGCTAAGGAGTATTAAGGATATCACCATCCTCCAAGGGATGTCTCCACACTCAAGAGTGACTCAATGGGTACAAAAAAAGCAAAGAAAGAACAAAAAGTTTGATAGGGAGGGAGACAGGGTGGATCTGGAAGGAGTTTGGGGAGGGCTTTGAATATGATCAAAATATATTGTATAAAATTATCACAGAACTAATTAAAATGCCATTGTAAATAAGGAATATTACAAACACCATTCACAATATGCAGAGTAGGAAAAGAGGCCAGTATCTTCCCATCAACATTAGGATAGGCAGGTAAATTGTAGCCATACAGATGATTCCGTACAGCAATGCAAGAGAACAGATGTCAGTCACATCACAGCATGCATGAATCTTACAGGAGTGATGTTGAGCAACTGGAGAGATCACTCAGTGGTTAGGGGTGCTCGCTGCTCAAGCATGAAGACCAGATTTATTTGGATCTCAGAACCTACATAACAACCAGGTATGGTCCCACACACATCTGTAACTCCGCCACTGATCAGGGTCAGAGATGGGGGATAGCCAGATCTTGCTGGGTTCCAGTCAAGCCAGAAAATATGAACTCCAGGTTGAAGGAGAGATCTTTACTCAAAAGAATAGGATAGAAATGATAGAGGAAGACACTTAACTCAAGATGCATGTATACCTGCACGCTTATGCATATACTATATACATGCCACACACACATATACATGCACGCACAGAAAAGAATGATACTGAACTAGAGGGAAGCTTTTTAAAAGCACATATCTAGACAGGAGGTGTGGCACACAACTTTAACCTTAGTACTAGGGAGGAAGAAGCAGGCAGATCTCTGTGAGTTCGAGGCCAGCCTGGTCTACAAAAGCTAGTTTCAGGACAGCCAGGGCTGTTACACAGAGAAATGCTATCTTGAAAAACAAAATGAGCAAATAACAATAACAACAACAAAACCAACATCAACAACAACAAGAAAATAAAAGCACATATCGAATTCCAATGATAAAAGATTCAGAAGCAGTCATAACTGATTTACAGTGTTAGAAATCAGGGTGGCCCCTGGAGAGGCTAGTTTGGGAAAGAAGAGCGAAAGGTTTTCCTGGAGGTTACTAATCCCTTTTCTTGATCGGGGCACTGGTTACACAGGTGTGCTCACATTGGGAGAACACGGAGCTTTGCTCTTGATCGCCCCTGCACTTCTCTGCAATGCCTTAATGGAAAGGATTACTCGAGAATGAACTCGTGGGGTAAATATTTGCTGTTTAGTTGGATAGAATCTTGGTTATTTCAAAAAAGTGACTGATGTCTTGAGCCACGGTGGTACCAGCTGAATAGCTTGCGCTGCCGTCAGATAAATATTGATTTTATGAACAGTCAGATTATGGGAATGAACATAGCACAAAAGAGGCCAACTGGGGTGTGCAGTTCCAAGGAGTGTTTTTTTTTCATTTTTACAGATATGTTGAGGCATAATTGCCACACAAGAAGCTAGCCATATTAACAACAGGCTGTGTGAATACCTTGAGCACGTATTTCCAAAGCTATCAGCAAACTGAGAAGCTAGACACATACAACACTCTCAAGGACTTCATTTTGCCTATCCTTCCTTGCAATCTTACTATCCATCATCATAATTATTATTTTTGTTGGTGTGTGCGTATGTGTGCGTATGCAGATAATATGTCAGAGTGGTCTTATACACCATAGTATACACATGGAAGTCAGAGGACCACCGTGGTTATCTCCTTTCCATCTTTCCATGGGTTCTGAGGCTAGAACCCAGTTCACCAGGTTCACATGGCAAGCACCTTTGTTGTTGCATCTCGCTGGCCCTTATTTGTCATTAGCGTATTGGTGTGCTCCATCTTCCTTAGCTGCATGCTGCGATCCACTCTACAGATGCATGAGACAACTGCCCACTCTTTTTGACTTCGCGTAGTATTTCATCACATGAGCCGCCAACGATCTGTGGATCTACTCCCATCTTGACAGACGTTGGTTCCTGTCTAATCACGCGTGACTTTGCCTTGAACACTCACTAAATAACCTCGTATAAATGTATGATTTCCTTTCTCTTGGATAGATTCCTAGGCATGGGAGGGCTAGATCATGGTTTTTGGGTTTTTTTTCTTTCTTTTTACTTATTTGAAGGCAGTTTATGATAATTTTCCTCACTAAAGCCTGAACTAAATCAAGTACATAAAGTTAACACCAGCAGCTCTTAACCTGTGGGTTGTGACCCCTTTGGGGGTTGAATGACCCTTTCACAGGGGTTGTCTAAGACCATTGGAAATAACAGATATTAACAAAATTACAGTTATAAAGTAGCAATGAAAATAATTTTAGCTAGGTGGTGGTGATGTATGCCTTGAACCCCAGCACTTGGGCGACAGTGGCAGGTGGATTTCTGTGAGTTTGAGGCCAGCCTGGTCTACAAAATTGAGTTTCAGGACAGTCAGGACATAGAAACCTTGTCTCAAAAAACCAAAAGGAAAAAAAGAGAGAGAGAAAAGAATTTTGTAGCTGGGGGTCCCCACGAGGAACTGTATTAAACGGTCGCAGCATTAAGAAGGTTGAGAACCACTAACTTACAGCTTTAGAAGAATATACTGTTCCCATTTGCCCTCCCTGACTCTGACTACCTGATATTTCACAGGCAAAAATGTTACATAAAGAAGCTGAGCTTTTATTATTACTTCTTGTACAAACCACTATGTAGTAACTTGGTTTTCCTGCAGCAAATGGAAGCATCTCCTTCAGAGGGAAATTTAAGTCCAGATTCACGGTGCCTTGCAAGTGTGTCATAGCTGACTCTGCCTGTCTTCAGTCTCTAGCCTCCCTGGAAGAGTAATTCCATTTCTTCCTCTTAATGTTTTCCTCTTCTTATCTACAACTTTCACTTCAATGTTATTAAAAGCTATCTTTCCTCCTCAGCAGAGCTCCATTAATAATTTCTGAATAAAGAAGAACTAGTAATTTTCAACAGAAAACTGGGCATTGTTTAAAATGTCTCCTGCAAACAAGGGTTGACTACATACTGAGGTAATGATCACGTGATTGAGTTTTCATACTCCTTCTCTCACTAGAAGGCCCTAGGAGACAAGGAGCTGTGCCCCTAAACCCATGATCCAGTTCACCTTGCCATCAAACACCACCAGGTGAGGACAGCCGCATGCACATAGCCCCAAAGACGGCTGCATCTGGAAATCCGTGCAGCTGGGCACACTCTTCGTTGGGCAGCCCTAACTCTTGAAATGACGTCAGGTAGAAACGGGGCATGAGAAGTTGACGAAACTGAGGATGACGTTTGTCTGAGCACCAGAAGGGACTGTGGTGGTTCAACAGGGCACACAACTTCACATCCAAATAGACGATGGCCAGCAGCAGAGGGGTGGATGAGAGAGGCCCCAAAGGAAAATCACACAGGGTGGAGCTCAGATCACATCTTCATACAAATGATATCAAGTTAAAATCAACAGAAATGATGATCATGATAGGGAAAAAAACTATGCAAAATTAGCATACAAAATAATCTTGTATCTCATTGAAGAGGAGGCAATTCCCCTCCTAACCGTGAATAGACCCTTTGTCTGTTCTCTAGACCCCAACCTACCCTTTACCATTTATTTTCTTTTCGGTTTTTGACATCTTCTGGATATAATTTTCATACTATAAAATCCGTCCGTGTAAACTGCCCAAGTCAATGTTTTCAATACTTTCAGTTGTGCAAGCATGAGTTTGTGCACACAGACAATCTGTGATTCAGGAAGAGCACAAAAGCTGACCAAACAGCAAGGCTTTTGTTTTGGTTTGGATAACTGTTCCCCTGTTCCCCCAAATTCCATGTGTTAAAAGTTCAGTCCTTGGGGTGGTACAAGGGGGAAGTAGTTGGACCTTTAACAGGAGAAACTGTCTGCAAGCTTAGACCATTGCAAGTGTGCCCTTCAAGGACATCGGGCCCTTTCCTCGCTCTCACTGCCTGCCCCAATCCTAGTAGTTTGCTCTGCCGTGAACTCTCTGACATTGCCATGCAGCCTGTCCACCAGAGGACCAGTGCTATGGGGTTTCTTGATCTTATACTAGAACTCTGAAAATGCTAACAAAACAAGCCTTTTAATTCCTAAGTTCATTGCCTCAGGTATTTCATTACCATGACAGGCTAACATAGCTTCCTTTGGAGGGGAGCCATTTCAACATGTAGCATCTATTCTTCTCTTAGAAAAGTCTGCATTTTTATCCCAGCCTTTCTCTACTGCTGTCTTGTCTCAGGATCCCACCAAGCCCCTTTCTTTCCCACTTTGTTTTAGGGTTATCATTGTGGAATTAGCCTAGTAGAGCATCCTTTCGCCTCTGGGGTAAGGAGAGGAAGGAGTGACTAGATAATCTGTATGCTTAATGGTTCATTGGTCACATAGATCACCAACTTTACAACCAGCTCTTTTTCTCCTTTCCTTATGCACTTCTGATCTGCTTCATCTGGGCTTGCTTAGGAAGAAAGTCCCAGCATCGCTAGCAGACTTAACAGCTTTAGAATCCCCACGAGTGCCTTTTAAAATTGGGGCCACATGAAATAGGTTATGCACGTGACCATAGGATACTGGACCCCTTTTCAGGGTCTAGGTCTTGTCATAAAAGGGTTGAAAAACAGACACAAAAGGGAATAATTTATTGGCATTTGGGAAAGAAAGCAACAATACAGACAACTCTAGAACCTCAGCAGCCCCTGAGAGGAAGGAAACTGAATGAGCAGGGAGTGGGATGGTCACATGTTATGAGCTGGACATCAGAAGTGGGCACATTTCATAACAAAGGCCTAAAACTCCATTAAACTGTGGTGCTTCTGGAGAACGCGAGTGTGTATCTCATTGAAGTGGCCACAGCCCCACTTAGTTCTTTATCTCATTATGTTTGTTCTGTTTCTTTTCATCTCCTGGCTTAGGCTAGTCCTATCTAAGTTGTAGGATTCAACTTAGAACAAAAGGTTATGTGCAAACACGGGACACACTTGCTCTCCTCCATCAGCTACCAATGAAGGAGGTTACCAACTGGTCATGTCCGTGTGTAAAGGGCATAACTGACCACGGACAATACCTTTGTGCTAGAGGATGCTACCATACTGATGCTCATACGTCTCTGCCAGCGCCTCAGACACAGGCGACCGACCATAAGTGGCCCCCTTTCATCTGCTTCCTGTGTCGCTGTCTCCAATAGGTATATAGGGAAAAAGAACGACAGCATGGTAAATGAAGGCTGACGCAACCATAGCAGGTCATCACGTGACCACTCAAACAGTGAAGAAGGCCACCTCAAACTGACTGGGACCAACGTGGCTGACCCTGAAGACCATCAATGGACTTTTCTTCATTATAATGGAGCCTCTGTATCATCAGCCTTGTATCTGATTAGACACAATATCTGAAAACGATGTAAGGACTAGTGAAATCCTTTCTACTTCTGCTTATAGGATGAATTGTCTAAGCTCTGGGTAACTACTCTCTCTCTCTCTCTCTTGAGAGTGTGTTTTCACTTGGTAATAAAGCTTCCTGTCAGTGTGTCTTATTTCTACCTACTTTCCCTGACAGTTTCATAACCCTAGAAGCACTAACAAGAGGTTTCTGTCAGAGCTTTCTGTCTCTGAGAACTATTGAGAGTTGACCTGGGTTCAGTTACCAGCACCCAAATCAGGTGACTCACAACCACCTGTAACTCTGATTTCAGAGTTCCAGCACCATCCTCTGGCCACCATGGGTAGCTGCATGCCCATGGTACTCACATGGACAAGCAGGCACACACACATCCATGTAAATAAAATCAGAGAAGACACAAGTAACTTAATGATGTCTCTTAAGGCTTTGGAAAAACAAGAACAAACCAAACCCCCAAATAGTAGACAGGATGAAATAATCAAAATCATGGCAGAAATTCATGAAATAGGAACAACAAAGAAATTCAAACAATCAATGAGATGAAAAGTTAATTCTTTTAGAAGATATACAATGCTGACAAAACCTTTATGCAGTGTTTAAAGTAAAAAAATCAACTAAATGCTTTGAGTTAGCCTGGAGTAGTTATTTACAGAATCATAGGCGACGTAACTGTACTCATCTTCAGGGTAACTGTCTGCAAGATTTGCTCCCAGGTAAATCTAGATTCTAGTTACAAGATGGTTTAGGTAAAATAGAGAAGGTGGGGTGAGAGCTTAAGGCAAGAAGAATAATGGAGGCCTGCTTGAGACCGTAGCTTCCCAGGATTCGCTAATACTAACATACAGAAACAGAAAACTGGCGAGTGATTAGCAGGTCTTCTTAGAGTAGATATGGCGGGCCACACCTGGAACTCCAGCACTTGAAAGAAAGAGGGAAGCAAGAAATAGGGCGTGGAAGAGGAACTACCATACATCTGTTTACAGACCAAACAAACTATACTTGGAGACAATTACATTTAAAACATATTTTTTTGTCTTAAGATCATATGAATAAAATAAAGAAATGCTTATAAAAAGTTGTATTTATCTTGTTAAAAATGGTGAGAAGTTGTAAGCCTTGCATAAGAACTGCTCCAGCCCTTCCACCAGGGCTTTGTTTCAGTCCCAGAAAGGGTCCCAGTGTCTCCCTAGTAAAGGAAACCTCTGGCACTTCAGATTCCTCCCAAGTTTCAACTGCAGAGGCACCATCTACAGCTCCCGCAGCAGAGAGGAGAGCGGCTCTCTTTCCCTGGAGTCCTGTTGGCAGGGTTTGCTCCTCCAGGAGCAGCAGAGGCACTCCTACCAGGTCATACTCCTCCCAGCCCATTCATAGGTCCCACTGTGCGCACAGAGTAGAGGCATTTCCACAGGGGAGAAAGCAGCCAAGGGCTTTCTTTGTCGTCAGTCAGGAGTGGCAGTCCCTGACAAGAACTCCATTGTCTGTGCCTCGTGCTTTGAAGCTTACAGACCATAAGGTTCTTACTGAACAAACTGACTGCGTTTGAGCCACAGGGTAGGAAAGCTCATGCCTGGGAATACTCTCAAAATGCTCCTTTTGAAAGCTGACAGCTTTTGATATTAAACTCTTGAGAGGGCCTTGGTAGCTCCGTGCAAGGAACAAGCTTCACGAACCTGGATGCAATGCATTACACTCAATGCATTAAAATTGCCGTGCATCAAAGAACATTATGAAGAGCAAGAAAAGACTGTCTTCACAATGGGAAAAAGTGTCTGCAAACTGTGAGCCTGAAAAGGATCTGTCATCCAAACCATGATAAAGTCTCATAGCTCAACAATCACAAGAGACTAGTCTAGTTTAGAGATAGCCAGCTTCCTCAAAGAGTGTGTTTCCCCAGAATGTATGTAATTGGTAAACAAGTGCATGAAAAGATAGTCACTTTTAGTGACTACTTTAGTCACTACTAGTGCTAGGAAGATATAGATCTAAGCCTCAGTGGGACCACTTCACACCCACAAGAACAGTTATCACGAATCTGTAGAAGGAGCTGCGGGCCGCTTCCTGTCACCCGGCTCCCAGCCAACGGCTAGCTTTACCCAAAATAATTACATGGGAACTGTATTCATTTAAACACTGCTTGGCCCATTAGCTCTAACCTCTTACTAGCTAACTCTCACATCTTGATTAACCCATTTCTATTAATGTGTGTAGAACCACGAGGTCGTGGCTTACCGGGAAGATTCTAACCTGCATCCATCTCAGAGAGGAGAGCTAAGGCGTCTGCCTCACTTCCCTTCTTCCCAGCATTCTGTTCTGTTTACTCCACCCACCTATGCTCTGACCTATCAGGTCAAGCAGTTTCTTTATTAATTAACCAATGAAAGCAACACATAGAAAGAAGACCCACCTACATCACAAATCCAAACATGAAATAAAACAATATTGAGCACGTGAGGTAACAGGAGCTGTCACTTATTGCTGATAGGTGTGTAAAACGGTAGGCCTCCCTGGAAAAGCAAGTTAGTGACTCTTCAGTGAGTTAAACACAGAGTTGTATAGCAGCAGCAACGCTGCTGGAATTCGAAAGAGTTGAAAACGGGTGATTAAATGAAAACTTAGATATGAGTACTCAAAACCACACTCTTCGCGATAGCCTAAAGATGGAAGCAGCCAGAAGTCTGTTGGCTGACCACTACTGGTGCCAGGCACCAAGCAGTGAAGTGTGTATACATGCTGTGACATGAACAAGATTGAAAACAAGATGCTATGTAAAAGAAGCCAGATATAAAAGGTCACATATTAATTGACCGTTTAACGTGGGACATCCAGAATTAAGGAATGTTTGCTGAGGTCAGAAGGAGAATGAGAGAATCCTAGGCAAGTTCCTTTGTCTACAAAACTAAACAACTGGATTCAATACAAAAGTCTCTTCCAAAAGTAACTCTTGTCATCATTTGTAAATGAAACAGCTGGATTTTCTTAATTTGTCGGCAAAGTTAAGATTGCCTCATTCAGGGGTTCCATTTTGTAGTCTCAACCTCAAAGAAAAGTTGACAGCGTGGGCAGACTCAGAAACATGACTCTCTCTTGCTATGATGAGCTCATGCATCACTTTTTTTCTCATGTGGTATCACTTTCTCTCATGCAAGAGTTTCAGTAGCTCTTACATGACAAAAGGTGATGGACTCATAGATAGATAGATGATAGATAGATTGATAAACATCAATTGATGAAAGAAAAGATCAATCTAAGAGAGATGATAGGAGATAAATAAAATCGGTAGATGACAGATAGATAATAGATACATAAATAGATACACAAATCACATCTAGATAACAATGGCAGATAGAAAATGCGGACAGTAAAGCAACACTCTATAGCTGGAGGCGTACAATGTTAAAGAAGGACTGACTGCCCCCTTCAATACCTGTCCTTAACCTCAAATTATTTGACTATAAAAGGAATAATGGGTTCTGGCTCCTTTGAGAGAGCAGGAATCACCACAGACTGGTTTGTGCACTCTGGGAGACAGACCAGGCAACTCATCTATGGACCAGGAAACTCATCTGATTTTAATCAGAAAACTCATTTCACCAATTCCAGTTTTGTGAGCCTACAGCCACGGGCTGCAGATCCTTCAGCTAGCCTGGTACAAAAATAGGTCTGGAGTCAGGCAAAGCATCCATTTGCCTCTATTTCATGCTTGAATCTTTAAAAACTCACTCAAAAGGTCATTTTTGGTCAACACAGACAGCTCACTCCTGCTGCTGCCCAGGAAAGTGACCTTGTTTATATTTGCGCTGAAGCCATGGAAAGCCCTAGTCCCTTCCCTCTCTTTGCTTTTTCAAAGGTTGGCTGATGCTGACCAGGCTCCACAATAGCTCTCAGTTCCAACCCGTTAGTTCTGAGACAACTTTACAAGCCCCATGCAGAAAACAGAAAAGAATTACCCAAGCTTTCCCACCCCCACCCCTAACCCCCAGATCTGTGGACAAAAGAGAGTAGAATCATCTCAGTGGGCAGGGAACAAATATTGGTGAACTCAGAATGCCCAAATGATCCACGGCATCCCAGACAACATGAAGCCAAGGAGCATAAGGCACTACTGGTTGCCTAGGAGACAGCAGTAAGGGAGGGTGGAGAGGAGCTCAGAGCTACCAAGCCGGGCCTAGACCATCAGTCCCAGCCACACTAGCTCCACACCCACACACCATCCTGGTGCGTTGTCCTAGGCTGAATGCACACAGCTCAGGGGACTTTTCATCGGCTCTTAAATCTGCTGCTGTTCAAGCGTGAAATATCTTTGGATTCCATTAAGAAAAAATAAATGTGCTAACAAGCTGTTAAACCACACTTTACAACAAACGCATCAAACTGATGACTTAGCTTCAAAAATATGAACTAACTGAAATAATAAAGGCTTTGTAGAGCTTGGATAAATGAAGTGATTACCTCACAGTGAGGGAAGTCTGGGAGGCACATCACTATGTAATCAAAAAAAGAAAAAAAAGGAGAAAAAAAAAAGGCTCTGGTCCTCAGAGAGTCTTTGCTTCCCAACAGTCCTGAGCCCAAAGGCTTTGGACAGGAGGAAAAACAACACAGGTACCAAAAAAGACGCAGGCGGGGGCGGGAGAAAGAAAGAAATCCAGTCAGTTCTTTGATTAACAAGACTTCTTGCTGCACTTAAGTACAAACAGCTGCCTAGACTCCAACAGCCAAGCCTGAATCTAAACACTCCACTGTTTACATAACCCAGACTTAATCAAGCGACCATATAATCCTCCAATTTAAAGTATCCCTAAGAGTTTCAGTGTAATGTTGGTTTTCTCACAACCTGGTCCATCAACAAGCTGTTTGAAAATGCCAGCGGCTGCCACTCAGCTCCAAAACTTGCTGTTTGCCTGGGAGCTTACACTACAGGGAGGTTTGGAGGGGGGACACTTGGAGGATCATAAAGTGTTTCCTGTTCTTCTGTTGGCTTCCTACACAGTCTTTGCTTATTAAATCCATAGCCCAGATTGCCTTTATAAGAAAGTTAGGTGGGACCAGATTTATTTTAGTGATATCGGTACAAGCGAGGATGTGTATTTCTTAGTTAGAAACTCCCGAAGGACAAGGAGAGCATGCCACCTGGTCCAGGAGGATGGATAAAGACAGTGGAAGGAAGTGGTCATAATAAAGATGTTGGAGGAGGGAAAATGCTAGAGAGCCTTGAATGAGGTCAGGAAGTCAGATGGTCAAGGGTCTGTAATGAGAGAAAGCTGGCCCCTAATGTGGAAGACTCAATATGGCTGTAAAATCTGAACCTCTGAGGTCATGATGCTAGATGCCTAGCACCCAGAAGAGGGTTTAAGCCAGAACTACAAATAAGGGGGAAGTCAGAGGCAAGGGAAGGGAAGATCCCAAGATTCCATGGAGAGGAGCTTGTCAATGGGTCCCAAGGGCAGCCCTAAGGAGGCGAGGAGTTGGCAGGCCTCAGTGGAGTTATGGCTGTACATCTGAGGAGGCCTTTGCTGCAGTCTGTCTCAGAAAGAGCACAAGTATGTCTCGGAAGTCCCGTGAAGCTCAACCAGCTGAGGACACTGGCAGAATTTTTCTTTTGGAATTTTCATTATATGCATTAAGTGTCCAGAATAATGTTTCACTAGCCTATTTTCATAAATGTATTTTAACCATATTCACCCCATTAACCTCCCTGTTGTTCCCTGCCTCTTTCTCTGTTCACTTTCCTTTTCCCAAGTAGCCTTCCTCCTAACTTTTTTTTTTTGTTTGTAGCCTACCTTTCTCTTGAAATCACCATGTAGCCAAGGATGACCACGCACTTTAGATCCTCTGCCTCTGTCTTCCAAGTAGGCACCATGGCTGTCCCCTTCTCCTCTTCCTTCTCTGCCACCACCACCATCACTACCACCACTTTTTCTCATTCACCTCTCATTTCTTCCTCTCATCCTCCCTCACCACCTCTTCTCATCTATCTCTTCTTTCTCCCCCTCCCCTTCCTCTTCCTCATTTGGTAAATCTAGATTCCACTTATGACAGAAAATGTAGTGTTTTGAGTTTGGCTTATTTCATATAACATGATCCTCCGTTCCATCAATTTTCTTACAATTAACTTGAGTTTGTTCTTCACGGGTGAGTAAAACTCCACTGTGTTTATATGCCACAGTTTTTTTTTTAAATTCATTCATCTGTGAATGGGGTCCCATAATGTACCTATAATAAACAGTGATCATCAGAATCTTGCAGGCCAGCAGGGAAAGTAGTTCTTGGCTCAGGCTCTGACCTAATGTATAATTTCCTAAGAAGAATGTTCGGTTTTGTTGGCGGAGGCTGCCTATAGTATCCAGCAGACTTTTCCATGAAGCAGGAAACTTCAAAGACAGTTGCACCTATATAGGCAGTTTTTCAATCACTTTCTTCTGTGCCTTGCAGAATGTCTGGTAGACTATTTCATGAAACAGGAGCCCTGAAGACTGTCTCACCTTCTTTAGGCAACTTTAGCAGTCTTTTTTTTTTTTTAAGATCCTACATGTCTAGTTTGTACAGCATAGCATAGCATCAAGCAGTTTAGGCAAGAGGAGTTTCTTGCCCAAATGGCTAACAAACTCCATAAGGAGCTTCTTTGATGCCCATCATCATCTTGAAGTAGATTGGTGCTTCCAGGAGCAGATATGTCTCATTGTCATGTAAAGTCCTAAGTTCTTAAAACATTTTAAATGTCATATTCTGTAGGCCCTTGAAAGGTTTGAAGATTATCAATCTAATTGATATATATCACTATATATCTCAAAAAACCTAACTAACATGACTACAAGCTTGACTATTATAGATGACTATTAATCTGTATTTCTTAATTATACATTACATTTTTAAATGAGTTGCACAAACCCAATACCTTAATCAAGAACAGAAATATACATATAACAAAATTGACCTTAAATTTGTATCAATAAACCAGATCCATACCAATGTAAATCTCTATAGCATATCTACCTTTAAATGTAAACAAATATTTATAAACAATCATTTAAAGAATTTGGGTGTTGTTGTCTAGACTACTTCCTGCTGATTGGGGCACTGTTAATCAGGTCTTTCATGGGGTGTCCTATGTGGTAGGTCTATATCAGCCAGCAGTCCTGAAGTTGTCATGGATGTTAGACCATCTGGGCCATGGCTTCAGGGGGTTTTGTTTGATCAAACCACATTAGTCTGGAAGGAATTGACAGGTTCCCATCCTCTGTGGAAACAAAAGTAGAACCTCTTTTTCAAAGCAACATATCCTTAGACCCAAAGTTTAAAGTCAAGATACCTTTAAAATATATGTTGGTTTAGCTTAGCAATACAATGAAATGTCTCTCTGTACTTAGCTCATTTATAGTCAAAAAATCAAAGAAAACACAATAATATACATAATCCAGACTCTCAGTGTATATTTTATCTTTACATGGCTTATTTTTCTTACTCTAATACTTTTTTTTATAAGTTTCATATTTATTTTATTATCTTTACTTCTTTAATCTATGATTGTTTATACTCTTTTATATTATAACTGTCTATATTCTTTTTACCTTTCTCTCTCAAGCTTATGTACATTTATCCAACGCTGTGATCCATTTAGAGATCTTTTTAATCTGAATCTTCTTTATTGCATATCTGCAATTATTTTCTGACCAAGAGTGCTTTTTTTAAAATGCTAAGCACGCATGGCCTGCTTGCTCCGCCCGGTCCAACATGGTGGAGGCATGTTTGCTGCCTCTGAGAATCATTTTCTTTGCACCAGATCCAGGGTCACAGTGGGTCTTTGTCACCATTAAGCAATCTGTAACACACTGCTCACAGACACCATTTAAGTGTTTGACCTCCTAAAAGAGCCAGAGTTCATGCTGGCAGCTCAAACCAGGAAGCTGCCATTTCAAAGAAACAATGTTCTTTTTTTTCTTTTTTGCTGCTAATGCTGAATCAGGAAGGCCTCTCTTAAAGGAGCTGTGGTGCTCCTGCTCACTGCCAGCAAACAGAGCCCATCTCCCCAAAAAATGCAGTAACCAAGAAACTGTGCTAAATTCTGTTTTGTGTGTGTGTCTAGAATCCTGCCAACAGCTTTAATAGATATCTGGGTGGTTTGTTTTTTTTTTGTTTGTTTGTTTTTTTTGAGACAGAAGCCCCACATTCCAGTATTCCAGCCCACTGAGTTTGATAAGTTCCACAGAGAACAACTTTATGGGGGTGGAAAATACCTTCTGTGTGGGTAGAGAGAATCAGTGAGAAAATCCACATTTGAAACCCTTCACTTACTTCATGGCCAGAGGGCTGTTGTTAAGGAAATAATAACGTCTTTGCTATTTCTTTCACATTTTCTCTTTCTGTATTGGACTAGTTTAATTTGGGCAAACTTTAACTGCACCCAAAAGCATTTGTTATGGCAGCCATTGTTCAAGTTCTTTCCGTGTTCCAAGTGTAGCATGGCTGTCCTCATAATGCTGATAGAGAATGACAGGTGGGAGCGATATCACCTCTATCCCAATCTCAGAGGAGTAGGTTGAGGCTGTCTAGCATGACCTTGTGGTAAGAGGATAAAGTGACAAGGTAAAAGGGTCCCAGCTCACTGAGCCTCCACATGGAGTCATCAACTGTAGAAAGTTGCCTGACATGCTGGGCTTTGCCAGGTCAACAATAAATATTACGGCGTTAGCAAGGACTTAACAATTATCATAACATGACTTTTTTATGGCAAGGTACAGTTCTTAGAGATAGTAAATAGATGGAGTCTGTTTTTTTTTAAAAATATGTTCTGCCATTCTGTGACTTGACTGGGGAATTGAGGCCATTAAAAAAGAGCCATTAAAGTATTTTGTGTGAATACCTGTCATTTTCTTGATTTTACTTGTTTTGTGTCTTCCAATTCTACATTCGCTTTCCTTCAGTTCTAGTGTGTTTGATTCTTTTCTGCAGCTCTAGCTTCAAGGATTCTTCTAGTACTTTCTGCAGTGTTGGCTTAATTTTTGTCAATCCCCCTATCTCTCCCCCACCCCGTGTGTGTGTGTGGTATAAATTTTTTTCTCCTTCAACTTGCTGAATAAAATATTTTGGACTGGAAGTTATTCTAGGCTGGAAGTTATTATATGTTAGAGCTTTAAATGCACAATTCCAAGCCATCCTGGCATATGAAACTTCTGTGGAAAACTTACAGTTATTCCATAGATTTGCTTTTGTATTTGGTGTTTCTTTCTTGTAGATTTCAATACAACTTATTTGTTCTTTAGATTTAGTGCTTTGACTATAAGCTGGTATGTGGAGGTTCTTCTCTAATTTTGTCTATATGGTATTCTAAATATTTTCTATAAGTAGATGGGTATCTTTCCCCCAAGATTTGGGGCATTTCTGCCTATTTTTATTGTTTCCAGTGCATTAGCATAAAATATTTTTCCATCTTTTTTACCTGTAACTAAATTTGGTCTTTTCATATTGTCTTGTGGATCCTGTATGCTTTGCTCATACCTTCTTATTAATTTATATTTCTTGTTGCTTGAATGTTCCGATTCCTACTAAACATCACATTGTTCTGATTCAGTTTCTTCCCTGAAGTCTGGAGGTATTGTACTAGCCAAGCCTCAGCATACAGTCTCACAAACCCTTTTCTGTCTTTCCCCCAAGGAATAGTTCATAGAAAATCTAGAGTAGCTCCTTTCCTATGAGTGGATAAAAAAATAAATAAATCCTGGAGTGCCAAGACTGACCAGTAGGGATCCTTTATAATGTCCCTCATTGCTTTGGTTTTTATTTTGTTTTTAAGGTGCTGTCTCACCGATGTTCCAGACAAGTGCCAAGAGAAGAACAATTACCTAGTTGCACCTTTCTACCCACTACAGCTGCCACGTGCAGCTTCTGTCTCCCTTCTTCCTTTTTTTTCTCTTTAAAATGCCAGTCACTGAGAGTATGGTACCAATTTTCTGAGGTTCTCTGTCTTCCACTGTGGCTCATATCACTGCCCCTCACTGGAAATGAAGAGCACCCCAGATCATGCCTCTCCCTCCAGGACAAAGTCTGAACTGTTTCTGACCTCTTAAGATCACTCACAAAGCTTTAAACTTCAGCCATGGAAGCCAACTCCACTGGAAGTTGGAAAGGGAACGTCCAGAACTGAATGGAGTTAGAGCCAGAAGGAACCTAACTCTTTAAATTTAAAAATACCTAGACAGACTCTCGACATTTACTAGCTTAGTTGAATGGGCTTTCTAAAGTAGGAGTAGAGTTCTGGGGGCTGAAGAAATGGCTCAGCAGTTAAAAGCACTGGCTGCTATTCCAGAGGTCCTCAGTCCAATGCCCAGCAACCTCTTCTGGCCTGCAGGCATACATGCAGTCAAAACACTGTATACATAATAAATAGAAAGAGTAGAGTTTTACATTTTCATCAATGGTAAGAAACAATGTCTTATGGCCATCATTTAATGGCTACTTCTCCTATTAACAAAAGGAACCTAAAGTCATACATAAAATCTTCAGTCTACTCATAAACCCATCATGATGCGGCATCTACAAATTGACCTCTTTTCAAATTCTAAGGATTAGTCTTATCAAAAACATAGTCTTTTGAACTGACTTGTTCTTGTGATCTGTAGCTTCATGGGAATATGAACTCAATACCTTCTTAATCACAGCGAATATTTTCCTATTATTCTTAAATTCAACCTTTTTAGTGTTTATATAAAGCCCTGCATTCTTGTTAGCTATATACTTAATGATTTTATAATCTTACTATAGTCTTTAGAGTCTTTGTCTTTTCAAACTGAAGAATGCTGCTTCTTAGCCTGGTCTCATAAAGACACTCCTTGTGTTGTTTCATGGCTCCTTCCATGCCAGTCATGGGGTTTCTTGAACTACAATCACCAAGTGATGCAAACAGGGCTAGGTGTGAGTAAACCATGTTTCCACTGATGGGTTGAATAAAGTTTTCTGTGTTCAAGTCTTTCTGAGGCAGCTCAAGATTCTCAGCCACAAGAGTTCACTGTGATGGTTTCTCTAGTCTACAGCATGACTCTTTTCTGAGTCATAATTATTCAGATTGTTTTGAGAGTAAGGTGTTCTTCTGCCCTTTGTTTTTCTAATGTGTTGCTACTCTGACACTTGGTAATTAGTAGGGATCCTTGGAACACTGGAGAAAAACTTCAATCTATTGAGTTCAGATTCATTTTGTCCTTTACAATAGTTAGATTTATTTTTTTCTTGTGCATCATTCATATTTTAATGGAGTATTTTTTTTTTTCTGTTGCTAGAATTTGATCTTCTGAAGCAGTAAGGTTTCACAATGGGAAACTCTTCAGAGATTTCCTGGAAATGAGCATTTCTCCAAGCTTGTAAATCAAATATACTTTTCCTACAGGTGTATTTTTTTCTATGTAATATTATATGTTTAATGTTTCCATAAAAATGAAGATATAACCGCTGTATTTTTAATGCTGAAACAATGGGGCTTATCTCAGAAGATGTCTGAACAGATCAATATTAAGGCTATTCTGTCTCAAACTCCAGTATCACTGATTGCAAATCAAAGAAGATGACGCTTCATTGACATGAAATTACTATCATGATTTTTGAAGGGGTATTTGGAGATCTTTGAGAAGATGGGGATATTTGGATCTAACTGGATGGTAACAGGACAGGAGTGGGTCAAATGAAGTCCAACCACTAGTTAAGGCAGTAACTTAGTAGTTAAGAGAAAGACCACTTGGTAGAATCAGACTCTGCTAAACATTGACTTTATGATCCCAGGTTATTATGCTGATCTCTGTTGGAGGAGACAACACTTGTTCGTTTTGGGCCCCCAGAACCAAAATAACCACACAAAAACTGTATTAATTAAAACACTGCTTGGCCCATTAGCTCTAGCTTCTTATTGGCTAACTCTTACATCCTAATTTAACCCACTTCTATTAATTTGTATATCACCACAAGGTTGTGGCTTACCAGCAAAGTTCCGGCCTGTCTGACTCTGGCGACGGCTCCATAGCATCTCTCTGACTCTGCCTCCTTTCTCCCGGCATGCCATCTAGTTTTCTTCACCTAGCTCTGTTCCCCTACAGCTCTGCTATAGGCCCAAATCAGTTCCTTTATTAACCAATGAAAGCAACACATAGACAGAAGGACCTCCTACAGATCTCTGATATCTTTATTGATGCAAGATGGATGAAATTATTTACTTTTGGTGCATAATGTAATTTTCATCTCATCACCTGCTGAGCGCTTTGTATAGAAGGAAAGAATATTGTTGATGTATTCTCAACAGATTTCAGGTGCATATTATCTTTTACCCTACACTTACCATATTATAGCTAGGTTTCTAGAAGTGTAGAACTTATTTTTTTTTCAATTGGAAGTTTGTAACTTTTGACCAATAACTCTCTCTCCCTTCACTCCTGGGTCCCTGGTAACTATCATTCCATTTCTGCTACTGTGCCAACTCTTTTTATTTTTATTTCTTGGGCCTATGTATTAGTGAAACTCATAATTTTTCTGTATCCATCTGGTATAATAGTCTCCATGAGCTCCTACATTGTCACCAACAATAAGATTTTGTTCTTCTGAAGGCAAAATAGTATTTACTCACATATGCATGCTGTGTTTCCTTTTTCCATTCATCTCCTGGTGAACACCTAAAATGTTCTCGGTCTTGCTGCTGTATTTAATGCTGCAAGGAACATGGCCTTGTAGATATGTCTTTGAAATCATGATAATACATCCTTTATAAGCAAAGTCAGAAATAGACTGTTAAGTCATATCTATTTTTAGTTTTCAAATATTTATTTATCTTTGACTCAAGAAGATGGTGGGCAACATGAAGCATACAGTTTGCTAGAATCTCCAATCAATAAGCTGACTGACAGCTGTCAAAAGAGGTGGACAAGAGCCAAGACCATCAGTTTCTCTAGTTACGTATGAAACATTACAGAGCAGAAAACTCCCAGGGGGAACTTTGGTCAATTCCCAGTGATGGCTCCACCTCTGGCTCATTTGTCTCACCTCATCTCACTTCTTAGTGGAAGCATGAAAGCTGGACAGTCAGAACTCTTCATTAGTGCAAAGATTATCTCAAAAGAACACTCATAAAAGGCTCAGCAAATTGCATTTGTGATGGGCTACAGAGCCAAGTATCTCTGCACCTTGGGTACATAACTTCTGCTCCAATTTTCAGCCCAGACAGAGGTGGGGGGGCAGTCATGAAGATAAATTCTATGCTCAACTTATGTTTGTCCTCTATCACCTCAAATATTATTGTGCCAACAGGCATTTGATGGATTGAATTACAAAAGCCCAGAAGAAAAGCCAGGCAAAAGTAATTAGAGAAGAAAGAAGTACAAAGAAACTACAGGCAACAGTGGAAGTCACAGACCCAAGGAAAACCAGAGTGGACTTACGTAAGAACACCAGAGTTTTCTTTTTTCCTTTGTATGCTATTTTATTTTAATTGAGTTCCCCTGTTGGTTGAAGATCACCTGCTGGCAATTTAAGGAAATAATGAAGCAACTGTTTAGTTCCAAACATTCCTCCATAAAACAAACTGTAGGTTTTGAAGGGCATGTGAGCTACTGCCGGTAAATAGAAAAAAAAAAAAAGCCTGCTACCCAGAGGAACCATGTGTTTGGCTAATCTACACACTCTCTTCTGTATACTGTAGTTAAATGACATCTCCCGAGATGGAGTTGTTTATTTATAATATTGTTGTTTTAATTTGGTTATTACTTCTCAAGTTTCTAGAGAAAAGTCCAAAGGGTAGCTTTCCCCTTAAATATAATGTGTTTTATTTCATTCTTTTAAACATATATACGACTAGCCCTGGATTCTGGCTTCTCTATTATTTAATGCCTGGTTGGCTGTTTCACAAGAAGGTAGGTTGGTGATTCCAGGACACCAAGTACTCAGAGCGGTTCTTCTGGGTAATTCAGTAAGTGCCTGGCATTCTCCCACAAGACTATTAAATGTGAACGTTGCATTCTAGTGTAAGTGGACAGACCCTATCTTAAGAATGGATCCTGAGTAGTGAAAACTGCCATCACACAAACGTCAGGGACCAACAATCCAATAGAAAATCACATGTAGTTTTAAAACAAGTTACATTCATTCTGTGAAGAGCTGCTTTTGGATTATGGTTGCTTAGGAATGGGGCCCGTGAGGAACACAAAGTAGACATCTCTGGAGGACCTACTATAGCGGAGCTGGCTTTCAGTTCCCTGACTGTACTGTAAAGGAAGGGAGCACAGATGCATGGCCCCACAGTCTTAGTTCAGTCCATGTCTGGGTGTGTAGCCAGCTGTTATTTCCACTGCCTTGTCCATCCATCCCTATGAAATGTTTCACCTGGGACTAACCCTGGCTAGGTAGATTTCATTGGCTTTCTGCTTACTAATTGCCCTACAAAGCAATGAACCTCCAAAAAGAAACATCTCCCCAAAGCAAGTCAAGGCAGCCTCTCATCTCAATGGAGCTCCAGAGCTTTGAAATAATCTCATCTGAAAAATTCATAATTTACTGTATCACACTTTCTTTGGGCCCTCTTGGTGAATTATCCCAAACTCCCAGATAAAAGATAAAAACAAACTCCATTCACTTATAAAATTCATTTTTTACTTTTATTGCTAAATGAGTTCAAGGTTTGCCTTTACTACACGGCATATAAAAGCATGATCTATAATTGTAATGCTATGTGTAAATAATTGGAGCAAGAGACACTGAACAACCTGCCCAGGGTCACAACTGAGTAGAAGCTGAACTCAGATTTGACTCCACAATTATGGCCATTGTAGAATCATTAGTTATTCTCCATAAAGATTTTAGCATGAGGCATGTGTTTAATATTTTAAAGTTCTACCTGAAAAATGGCATCTTAAGCAACATCAACCACATCTGAGTGTGCCTGAGATGCTAACAAGTTCCTGATACTTTGAAGAGATCGTTCAGGCCCTGAACTCGAGAGCTCTGCTCTGTGCTCTATTCTCTGTGCTTCTAACTAGAGAGGCAGTGAAAAACCATCAAATTCAAATATCACATTTCATATTAAAATGGGACAAATGCAAGACATTGAATTCCTGACTTGTAGTCACAATGCCATTAGCTGTAGAAGGGAGAGAAGGACACAGGTCCCTTGATATCTCAGAGCAATTCTCCCATGATACAGTTCTGAGGAGTACAAGATGGATGGACGATCATGTCATTAGCCATAAGATGACTTTGCAAATGGCTCAAAACTGAAATTAAAAAGAGAGAAGGAAGGAAGGTGGGTTGCCATAAGAGTACAATATGACCAACTAAGTATTCTAATGGGTAAGAATGAAAACCTAATGAAGAAAAAATTGTCATCCTCAAAAGGTGATAGCTTGGCCATTTGAAGGGTCTTTGTAGGAGATACTTTAGAATTATTGACCTTTAGAGCTTATCTACTGACAAATTCAAGTGTCGCATCAGGAAGGCAAAGATTGTGGTGGAGATGCAAGCAGAACTTCCACAAGCCTCCTGTCCTTGATAACAGTGTTCATCATTCTTTCTTACTTGTATTTCTCCCAGCTTTTCTGATCAGTAAGGTCTAAATCCTTATATAGGACCTAGTACGTAGCTGGTGTTCTAAAGTGTTCCAGATGAATGAGCAGAAACTATTGCAGATTGATTATTGCCTGCAAAGGACGGTAACAATGCCACAGAGATGAAAAAAAGAAGTTGGGGCTTTACTCATCCCACTACGTTCTAAGTTATCAACAGTCCCAGGAAAGCATAACTGGAGCCTGCTATCAACAGGGTCCTAATGACAGCCTACTTATCAGCCCGCTAGCATCATCTAGCGCAAATTGCTTCCGACTGTGAATGGCATTTGCCAGCTAGAAGTCCTTTCCAATTTGAGATTGGGAAGAGGTGTTTAAAAGACAAGAAAGTGGAAAGAGATTGAGGTTAGGTGTTAATGGGGGATTTTCAAAACTCCACACACACTTTATGATAAAATGCTTATAAGCTGGAGTCATTTCCTGCATGGAACTATAACCTTTCTTACAGCCTTTTATGGAATTGCTGCCTAACTGAATAGTTACTAATCTAAGACCACATTCTCCTCCCTGCCCCTGCACCCAGAAGCAAACTAGTTAATCAGGGAAGGCTGGGTCTAGGAAGTAGTGCAAAACTAACCACCTGCAGGAGCCTTCCAAGGTCATCAAGGTCATGGTGCTAATACAGCTCTTCATTCATACTCAAGGCTAATGTAGTTCATCCATTAGTAAGTAAGTGTGAACCTAGCTGAACTAGGTTGGAAAGAGAGTCTTGGTGCTGAGCAATAGTGGAAATTTGAGGAGATGCTGTCCAGTTTGGTATTAAAAGGTTAGTACAATAGTGTCCAGGCAGAACAAGCTAATCAACCCCCTTTAGCAGAACTATACAGTTACAATTCACTAGCTTTAATGATGGTTTCATGGTGTGGGAAGTCCTTCTTGTTTTTTTTGTTTTTTTTTTTTTTTTGGTTAATTAATAAAGCTGCTTTAGGCCAATGGCTTAACAGAGTAAACCCAGGTGGGAAATCCAAACAGAGATGTGGAGAGAGAGTAGGTGGAGTCAGGGAGAAGCCATGTAGCCGCATGCAGGTGACAGGTGCACCCGAACCTTGCCAGTAAGCCACAGTCACATAGTGATACAAAGAATAATAGAAATGGGTTACTCACTATTTAGACCAGGCTGACCTCCAATTAAGAGAGATCTGTCTGACTCTGCCAAATGTTGGGATTATTGCCACTGCACCAGGCAATAATTTTCATATCTTAAGGGGAAAGGAGGCAATGTTGCATGATTGAAAACATCACATGCTCTATAAAGGTAGGACAATCACTTTCTCAGTGGAAATCTGAAGATGGCGAGGACAGATACCATTCATTTTAGGAAGACAGTGTTGTCCGTTTGCAGATAAACACTTGCAGCGTGTTCCTCTGACGGCTCCCAGAGATGTGGGCTGCATGGGTGGCTGCCCTGGAGAAGTACCTACCGTATAGCATACAAGGGCTCTGCAGTCCAACCAGCATTCTGTGCAAAGGAAAGAACCTCAAGTCGCCCTCTTTCTAGTCCCCCAAATTTATCATCTTTCTCTAGTTTATGTGCATGATGGCTTCTGTCCTCAAAACTGAAGCGTCATCAACCACCGGCTTTCAGGAAAGAAGCATGAACTTCCACAGCAGAAACCACCACCTTCCTCTTCAACATCCCAGAAAGATTACGAAAATGAATATCCTTGTCTCCTCTTTGCTGAGTTTTCACCTGAATGCCGGATGAACACACGAGCTGATGGTCTGTGCAGATATCATGAGGTCCTCATAAAGAACTCGACTTCATGCTCAGCCAGGGATGAGGTAAGTGCCCTCCGTAGATGAGCCAGCTGCCACTCACATTCCTCTGAATGAAGGCTTGGTTGGCGCATACTCTTGTGTACACCACCATGCTACCTTTGCAAGAATGGGTACCAAACTCATCTGATAGTTCAGCAATTGCTCCATACGATGCATAACTATGGCCTTCTGCAGAGGCTCCCCTGGCAGCTTCCTATATGCAGCAAAAATCCTTAAAATGTCTCCCTCACGATGTCTGAGTTATTGAGGTCTTTACTGATGAATATCTTGCATATCATCCTAGAACTTTCATCTGGCGATGGATGGAGATAGGGACAGAGACCCACACTGGAGCAATGGACTGAGCTCCCAAGGTCCCAATGAGGAGCAGAAGGAGGGAGAACATGAGCAAGGATGTCGGGACCATGAGGGGTGCACCCACCCACTGAGACAGTGGAGCTGATCTACTGGGAGCTCACCAAGGCCAGCCGGACTGTTACCAAAAAAGCATGGGATAAAACTGGACTCTCTGAACATGGCGAACAATGAGGGCTGATGAGAAGCCAAGGACAATGGCACGCGGTTTTGATCCTACTTCATGTTCTGGCTTTGTGGGAGCCTAGCCAGTCTGGATGTTCACCTTCCTAGATATGGACGGAGGGGGGAGGACCTAGGACTTACCACAGGGCAGGGAACCCTGACTGCTCTTTGGACTGGAGAGGGAGGGGGAGAGGAGTGGGGGGAAGGGGAGAGGGGTGGGAGGAGGGGGAGAAGAGTGGGAGGAGGGGGAGAAGAGTGGGAGGAGGGAGAGGGAAATGGGAGGCTGGGAGGAGGTGGAAATTTGTTTTTTTTCTTTTCTTTATTCTCCTTTTATCAATAAAAAAAAAAGATAAAAAAAATGTCTCCCTCAATCCAGCAAAACTGAATCACATCAGCAGTATTTGCTGCAAACACTACTGATCTCCAAGAAATTGTTTTTTTAAAAAAAACAATTTTTAAGAATCTAAATCCAAGGAACATCATTTTTTAAACAAAAAAAAATAATTTCTTACAGGCTTTTATCTATAAGATATAGTTTTTGGAGTACATACTGAATTTTAAGGTTAATTCCCAAACTAGATGACTTAAGTACTAAGTAATATGTGTGCCTTTAAAATTTGTATATTAATGTATAGTTGTGTGTTCCTATATTTTTTAAGCTTTTAATAGGAAGTAATTTCAACTTTATAGGAGAATTTCAAAATATTGCTTAGAAATTCTATAAATTTTTCTCTCGAGTACTTCACTGTAAATATGTTGCTACATTTACTCTGTAACTGTCAACGTCGCACATAGAATATTGTTCTAAACTACTTGGCAGTAAGTTAGCATCATGTATCTTTACTCTGAAGGTTTTACTGTGTATTTACTAAGAACAGGGATGTGTGCATTCCACATAAAAAGGCCATTAGCTGACCTAATAATGTCCTTTGTAGGTCACTGTTTCCAGGATCTAGGGGATACTTAACTATCATATCTATTAGTTTCCTTCAGGGACCCAAATGGGAAAAGTTGCTGTCTTCCTCTCTGTAGGACACTGGGACGTTCGATGAATGAAGTCCTGCTATATTGCAGTTTCCCTTCGTTTGCTTGGGTCTGGTGTTTCCTAGGACAAGACCAGTTTATGGAGGTTTGACTTCAAGATCATACAATCAATGCATTGTCAGGCCATCTCACAGAGACATGTCTGTCAATTTGTTTCCTTTCCAGCTTTGCTCAGTAGTTACCACTGTGTCTACCAGGTTTTTCCACTGATAAACCACGATGTTTCCTTTCCTCATCAGCATGTTAGATCTGAGGAGATAATTTGATACAAAAGTACACCTTTGTCATCACACTTTCCCTATGTCTTTCTTTTTCTCCATTGATGATTCTTACAGAATTATCATTGCCCAAACTCTTGTTTTGGGGAAGGCAAATTCTTCTCTTAAATAAAAAGCCAACTGTCAAATTCACCCTGCAATGTTAGGTCTGCAAGACTATCTGACATCTAACTCAGTGGCAACTTGCTGTACCTCTATTTCATGGCTGCTCCCTCTTGTCTTCCTGGAGTTATAATTGGGCTTTAGTCAGGGATTCTTGAGGACATCGTAGATTCCCTTTCCACTGAAGATGCTAATCTGAGATATACAGGTATGCATATCAGTTTATATTTAACGATGCCAATGAGACTTAAACATTTATGTACCATTTTTATGAAGTGCAGTAGGTGTTATTATTCTAACTTCACAGATGAGAAAAAGAAAACAATGGAACTATTCTGTTAAAATTCAAGCAACTTCTCAGATCAGTGTCTTGCCCCAGAATGATCAGCCAGCAAAACGTATACTCTTAAATAACTATAACATGCGCCTCCATGTATGTGCCCAAGTTCTGCAATCAAAAGATGCCTACCATTATACCAATCAATGAAAGTGGTTTGCAAATTCCAACAGTAAATAGGTAACTTACTTCCTAACTAAATTAAATCATACCAATTGATCTTAAATTTGTATCAGTAAACCAAGATCCATACCAATGCAAATCTCTATAGCACTAGATGAAGAGTTACAGACAATTAGTGGCTTCAGAGAGGAAACTAGGCTTTTTCCAGGGATAAATATTTCACAAGTCATCCAATCCCAAGAAGTCAATCCTTAACACATAAATATATGGGCAACATCAAATGAACTCAATAGACTCTTAGACTTTGTGTGTGTGTGTGTGTGTGTGTGTGTGTGTGTGTGTGTGTGTGTGTGTTGTGACAATAATAGTTAGAGAGAAGGAGATAGTGAATTTGAGAGTTGGTGAGGTAACACAGGAGAAGTTGGAAGGGGAGAAGGAAGGGTAGAAATGCTGTAAACATAGCACTAATATATGAAATTTCCAAAAAGAAATGAAAATGATTTTTAAAGTTAAGGAATAATGGGAGCAGGTCAGAAGGATGGAAGCAGGTAGTGGAGAAGCAGGAGGAAGTGTTTATGATGACCACAGGGCATGTGCTTTGCTCCTTCTAGAGGCAGAAGGAAAATCTGGAATTCTGATGGTCCACAGGTATGCAGAAGCTCGAGGGAGAGGCAATTCCAATTTGGACAATGCTACTGGATAATGCTCTTGTACTCTGTAAAGACTTGTCATTTGTATTGGTTTAATAAAACGCTGATTGGCCAGGCGGGAAGTATAGGCGGGACCAGCAGAGTAGGAGAATTCTGGGATGAGGAAAGGCTCAGTCTACAGTCACCAGCCAGAAGCAGAGGAAGCAAGATGAGAATGCTGCACTGAGAAAAGGTACCAAGCCACGTGGCCAAACTTAGACAAGAATTATGGGTTAATTTAAGTTGTAACAGCTAGTTAATAATTATCCTGAGCTAATAGGCCAGACAGTTTATAATTAATATAAGCCTCTGTGTGTTTCTTTGGGACTGAATGGCTGCAGGACCAGGCGGGACAGAAACTTCCATTTATAAAACAACTCATTCTCAGAGGCAGAGATGCAAGGAGGTGGAACACTAACACGATGGCCGTAGACGGAGTGAGGTTTGCACACGAGGCAAGACTGTTAGGGAGACCCTCGGGCTCTGTCTAGTCCTCTTCAGGCTTATCAGCCTCCAATGATAGCCAGAGGTTGCTGAGAACCCAACGATTACACTGCTGGGCTTATCAGGAGAGTGGAGAAGAATCATGTTTGGTCACCCCAATTCATTTCTCCAAGTAATATAACAGCTGATACTGGCAGATAATGGGCTTATATTTATTCACAACAAAAGGTCTATGCTACTGTGGATCACAGGTTTGCAAACACAAACATACTCTCTGCTTGTACTAGGCACCAGGAATTCACCAGCATAAGAGTACAAAGCTCCCCTCTTATACCACAACCCTCCACCCCCCACCCAGGCCAACTTCAAATTCATTTATATTGCAACCATCTCTGAAGCCTTATTTAAAGGAAAAGCTGATGAAAGAGAACTTAAAAGAATTACTGTTGGGAACTAAACTATCACCAGAAAGACTTGACTTAGCAACTGTTAATAAAGAAAAACACAGCGCACAAGGAAGAATTCGAGAACAATCTCTGTTCTAGTTATTAGTGGCCTCTCCCAAGATGCAAGATGGCAGATAAGTGGAAAATTCCCTCCGGGCTTCCACCATAAGCAGCCAATTCTCCACATTGTAAATGTTTAGTGAAGTCGCTAGTGTAACACTCGTAAACCACATGTCTGTGTGTTCCCAGGTAGTCCCAGCCCTCTCCGCAGTTACGAAAAGGATGTGTCTTGGGCTTCCCATGATCTGTGGCTTTACCTGAGGGAGGCAAGCCACTTCTGAGCCAATCCACCCAAGAGGGGTGGCCATTTTTCTGTGTGATTTTTAAAAATATGGTCTTCACAGTTGTGGAAGCCAGTAACGATGATGACCTGAGCCTGTTCGGTCACCACAGGGAACACAGCTGCTTTGGAACAGGAATAAATGTCTTCCAGGAAGCCATTAACAGTCAGAGTTTATTTGTTACATCAGCCCTGCCACAGCCTAAGACAATGGAAGAAACATATATCAATTAGGAGCTGAGAAGCATACCAATAAAATTACCATACACATATTCTTCAAGTACGTGCTCTTTCCCAAGAGACATTTATGCCCTGGCTACCCCCCAAGGACATTTAGTAATGTCAGTGTTTAGAGTACTTTTGACTGTTCACAGTTAATCTGTGGGGTACTTGACTGGCATCTAGCAGGACAGAAATGCCGCAAATCTCTCACAGTGCCCAGGAGGGCATCCATCATCAAGAAAAATCTCTCCCAATATGAGTGGCACCCAATTCTAAGTGCGGTGCCAGCACTTAGAAACATCGACCCAAAGAAAAAGGCAAATACCCCCACTTTGTATAGGCAATTATATATTTGCTACTCAAAAACCAACTGAAACAGACACTTTTCTGTCCCTGATGTTTTCCACGTAAGCCCCAAACCATACATTTAATAGAATTTCTAAATATGATAGAACAATTTCTATAAAAATCATTATGCTTATTTTCTCTATTTTCCATAAAATTATCAAAGAGTGATTTTAATTGCTTAATTTAGAACAAAATTCCATTTCTTCCTTTCCGTAGATACAGAAATTCATACCCTCTAGGCATTGCAGCATATACCTGTAATCCCAGCACACAAAAGGCTGGGGGGCAGGGCGAGAAATCCAACTTCTAGACCAGCCTGGGTTACATAATGAGACTATGTGTCAAAAGAAGACAAAAAATAAAAAATTCGGATGGAAATAGAAAACACTATTCTGAGTGAGGTAACCCAGACCCAAAAAGATGAATATGGGATGTACTCACTCATAATTGGTTTCTAGCCATAAATAAGGGTCACGGAGTCTACAATTGGTGATCCTAAAGAAGCTAAGTAAGAAGGTGAACCAAAGGAAAAACATATAGTTACCCTCTTGGCTATGGGAAGTAGACAAAATTGCCAAGGAGAAAATTGGGATCTTGGGGGTGGGGTGGGTTGGGGGTAAGGGGAGATGGGGAGAGGAAAGGGAGAAGGGGAGGATGGGGGGAACTTGGGGAAAAAGGAGGATTGGGATAAAGGAAGGTTGGATAGGGGAACACGGAAGCACAATTCTTAGTTAAGGGAGCCACCTTAGGGTTGGCGAGAGACTTGAACCTAGAGTGGCTCCCAGGAGCCCAAGCTGAGGTCCCCAGTTAGTTCCTTGGGCAGCTGAGGATAGGGAACCTGAAATGACCCTAGCCTATAGCAATACTGACGAATATCTTGCATATCATCATAGAACCTTCATCTGGTGATGGATGGAAATAGAGACAGAGACCCACACTGGAGCACTGGACTGAGCTCCCAAGGTCCCAATGAGGAGCAGAAGGAGGGAGAACATGAGCAAAGAAGTCGGGACCACGAGGGGTGCACCCACCCACTGAGACAGTGGAGCTGATCTACTGGGAGCTCACCAAGGCCAGCTGGACTGTGACTGAAAAAGCATGAGTTAAAACTGGACTCTCTGAACATGGCGAACAATGAGGGCTGACGAGAAGCCAAGGACAATGGCACGGGGTTTTGATCCTACTTCATGTTCTGGCTTTGTGGGAGCCTAGCCAGTTTGGATGTTCACCTTCCTAGATATGGACAGAGGGGGGAGGACCTAGGACTTACCACAGGGCAGGGAACCCTGACTGCTCTTTGGACTGGAGAGGGAGGGGAAGAGGGGAGGGAGGAGGGGGAGGGAAATGGAAGGCTGGGAGGAAGTGGAAACTTGGTTTTTTTTTTTTTCCTTTTCTCAATAAAAAAAAAAATTCACATTCAGAAGATGCTTCTCAGTAAATCCCTCAAATGTTTTGAGAACTAAGGCATAAAACATCAAGCCAAAGTCCCTGTGAATGCTACTGGGTTGGTGATCAGAACTGGAAACTGCCTTTCCCCGGTATCAATTCCCTATGCATACTCCTTCGCGAAAATTGCTCGGCTGAGGACGATGAACAGCCACTCCGGCCACAGGAAGGCTTGGAGAGCTGTGGTGGAGCTCCGTGTTCGAGGACGGTGCATAGTTTCCAGGTGAGAGCGCTTGGTTTCGATGAGACGGGCAGATCAGGAAAGGAGAGCTTTACAGTGAGCTCACCAATACAGCATGTCCCCAGTTAACCAGGACTCTGCAGCCCCATGTGTGCGTGTCCGTGCGCATCCTCTCCACTCCCAGGTAACTCACAGGGTGGTACACGACAACCGAACCACAACTTGGCAAGAGCTGTGAGAAACTTCACAAAGAAAATGAATGAAAGCTGGATCCGGACTTGAACTAGATAATTCTAGCCGTTAGCTATGAATCCTGTGGTCTGAATCTGGGCACCATGGGCCTGAATCTTCTCATCTAGACACAAAGGGTATGAATTAAGAAATTAAAAAAAAACAGTGTCAATAATGAAATAAAAGCTACAATCGCCAGGTGTTTTTCATGTGCCAAAAACTATTGCCAAATGCATTTCGCTACCATTCTCAAGGTGGACCTGGCCAGGATGACTGCCCTTTACCGATGAGGAGTATGGAGCCTAAAGAGGTGAGGCCACCTGAGAACACAGCACATAGTAAGAACTAGGACGTGAGTCATCATCTATCAGAGCACAGAGCCAAGTCCCTAGCAACCACATTCTGCAGCCTCCAACTGCGTCAGATCTTTAGACTCTCAAACAGGCTGAAGGATCCGTCAAGGTCCTTCCACACCAAGTAAACCACTCAGATTTTTTGTTACTCATCCACAAGCCCCAAAGGTAAAAGAAGCTGTTGACAGACCTCCCTGGGATCATTCCCAACTCTCTTCCAAACTGTCAATGTGGCACAAGCTAGAGTCATCTGAGAAGAGGGAACCCCAGTTGAGGAAAATGCCCAACTAGAGTGGCCTGTACGTAAGCCTGTGGGCTATTATTTGATTGAGGATCTATGTGAAAGGGTCCAACCCACTGTGTGTGGTGTAGTCCTGGGGCAGATGGTCCTTAGATGTGTAAAACAGCAACAGAGCAAGCCAGGTGGGGATGAACCAGTAAGCAATGTTCCTCCGGGGCTTCTGCTTCAGTTCCTACCTCTAGGTTCTTGCCTTGCCTTTCCTCAATGGGTTGGGATCAAGATATACAAGCCGGACAACCCTCTCCTCTCTAAGTGAGTTTTGGCCATGGTATTTCGTCGCAGCAAACTAGGCAGAACTGAAACACAAAAACTTGTTTCTTTGCTTTGTTTTTTTTTTCTTTTGTGTGTGGACAGCACTGCAGGGGTGAGGGGAGGATATGGGGGGCAGAAGGTGAGCAGAGTTGGGGTACATAATGTGAAACTCCCAGAGTATCAATAAAGAAGTTAAATTAAAAAAAATTCTAATCCAGAAACCGCTAAGTTCCATATTTTAAGCAAGCAAACTTCTGGAGATTATTAAGGTGGGATGGAAATAGATAGGGTAATTGAATTAAAAAAATAGAGTTCTATTAGATGGGCTATAGAGAGGCAAGAGTTTAACTTGCCTTTGTGCACTTATGTGTGTGCATGCATGTGTGTGTATGTATGTGTGTGTGTGCGTGCGTGTGTGTGTGTGTGTGTGTGTGTGTGTGTGTGTGTTGGCTATCATTTGTGGTTGGCATCCCTGTTCTTCTACATATCTTACCTTCCTCTCAGGGAATATTTTCTGTGCTTCCTCCCCTGCCCCTGGGCTGCCTGTGGAAGGAAACCATTTATGTTGTCTTATCAAACTGCATTGTTTGTCCTCAAGGGTCTCCACTGAGCCCACTGTGAGCAAGTCTGCTGTGAAATTTGGGAGGCTGAAGGATGTGGAACAGGTCCCCAGACCCAGCTGGTTCACCCCAGTGCATCACCTGCCCAGGGATAAAAGCTGAGCTTTGCTCAAGGGTGACAGTTGCTATCACAAAACTATCAGAGATAAGTGGGTGACTTGGGGGACTATGGGGTACCCAGACTGCCTCCCATTGCTGGGGTACTTTCTTGTTTCTCATCTAATAGTTTCAACACTTTCAGGATGTTCAAATATCATGAAGCATCACTAAGGCCTGATTCTTGTGGGTGGAGTTTGAATTCAGAGAAGAAAAGTAATTCAGTAATGAAGACGTCCATGGTACACAGCAAACACCCACTAAGACCACCTCTACCGTTTAGCAGAATATTGCACACTGACTTTCCACTGTTAATCTAAAAATACTCCTTGAAAGTGTTTAAAAGGTGGCCATAGAAATACACGATTGCATAAGGTAAAGCAGTCATTGGCACTGTTATAGTTTGAAATAGCACGAGCTACACACACGTGCAGAGATGGAATGTCTCCAGGTCAGGTAGATTTACCGTTTGTGTATGAGGTGTATTTGAACAGGGCACACCGATCGGGGGTGTCATACTCTTTTACCCACTCTACCTTTGGTGACACCCAACTTTGTCATTTCTCCCTTTGAGCAAACACACACGGTAATAAGAAATAAAATTCTGTTGAGGATTTCCCAAACCCTTGGGAAAGACAGAAGAGCCCCTGAGGACAGTGGCTCACCCACTGACACCCTCTCAGGGGAGATGTAGGCAAACTGCCTTCCTGATCTACCCCACTTACCCTCCCTTTTTCTGGCAGCTTCTGATACACAGATTGATAGAAGCACAGGGAAGCCAGCCAGGTTTCTTTTTCTCCTAGTGAATGGCTTTGACTCACATCATTTCCAGCAGTTCTCTCGAGACCTGAGAAAGGGCCTCATGCGTGTAGGCGGTCGTGCCCCTGGCCTCATCCTGCTCTCCACCCTGGGAACGTTGGCTTCCCAGTGATAACCAGCAGCATCTAAGAGAAGAGAAATAGATCTCCTGTTTCCCTGTGGAGGAGGCTCACAGAGAAGCTGAATGCTGACTCCTCCAGCCTGTAGCCGACCGCTCAAGTCTGAGCGTGAACCTCTGGTGTATGCATGGCTGTTCCTCTTCTAGTTTTTCTTTCCTCCCCGGTCCCCACTCTCTCTGGTGGCCACACTTACCTGGTACATACACTGGTACAAACGTCTCTCGGGACGCATGTGGGAATACCTGCCAGAGGTGTTTTGAGAAGCAGAATAAGCTACCCTCCGATTCCAAGCAAAAGCGCAGGTGTGTGTGTGTCTGTCTGTCTATTTAATCTGTCTGTCTGTCTGGCTGGCTGAGTACTTGATTCTACCACTTACTCATTTGCAGCTAGCACCTGATCACTTCCATTTTAGCAGTTAGGATTTAGGATCTCCCGAATATCAAACCAGAGCAGAAGTCTGGAAAGGACTGGCAATGGAGGTATAAGTACACGGTACCAGAGTGACTACACACACGGCCACACAAGCCGCTTTCTAACAACTCAGGTCTGTTTCATATGATGAACACCTAGATGGTCCTAGAATAAACAACTGTGGTCTTCGGAGACTCTATTAAACCCCAGGCAAAGCAGCAGACCTTTGGACCCCTGGTAAGAAATGCAGTGGTCTGGTCATTCTCCACGGGTCTGATCGCACAGTCAGTCCCTGAACCATGACTCATTTATCCTTAAGGGTTTTGCAAAGAACAGCAAGACAGCAGTCAAGGATGGATGCTCCCCTCTGAGCCCCTGAAGTTGAGTCACCAAGTATCATCCTGGTCTCATTTGTCTCCCGGGAGGTATTGAGGCATTGTGTTCCCTGGTGTATGAAGCTCTGTTGTTTGGGGCATGTTAATGAGTTTGCTCTTCTAGTGACCCATCTGTAATACTTGGGATGAGCTAGGTTATGCTATAGTTTAGAGAACAAAAGGAAGGAAGGGAGAGTGAGAGAGACGAAGAAACCCCAGGGCTTTGAAACAATAAGAGTTTCACTTGTTGCTCATGCTTACGTCTATCATGGGTCAGCAGGGTCTGAGTTCAGTTCTGCCCTCATGCCGAGAGCCAGCCTGACAAAAGAGCCTCTATTTGGATTGCTGCTTATCACCACAGCGAATGGAAAGAGTGAGGATGAACGCCATTCTGACTTCTAGCGCTGTCTCTGGTAGGTAACATGCAGTCATTAGTGTCTCATAATCTTGCCAGAAAGAAAAAAAAGTCCCACAACTATACCTTCCATTCAATCTAGGGCAGAAAGCAGGAGACACTTTTGGTGACACTAGGGATGACCACAGAGCCTAGTTCCTGGTGAAGTGTCATGAGGAGCCTTATTTATACAAAGCCAATCAGCTAGCTGAAAAGATGCAAGAAATCTTCCAGATCCTTGCACATCCTTTGGGTCTCGTGAATTAGAGGCCGATGCTGAAGTTGTCGCTTCTGAGACCCTGAAAAGAAACTATTGAAAACAACTCGAGGAAGCTAAAAACAACAAGGGCCTTTGGACAGAAGAGAATCAGATGTCTTAGTAAAAATATCGGTTGATTCTAAAGTCCTATAAGGCCATGCTCAAAGACTGAGACTTCAACAACCAGCAGAAGCCCACAGATGCCAGCAGTGAGGTTCAGGACACGTTACCCCTAATGGGACAACAAGAGGTCAACATACCACCCCAATAGACGACCCTTCCACACTGATAGCCACAAGCAGACTTGACTTTGAGGAAGTACAGACCCTGAAGAGCCTCTGAAAAGCTGCATGCTTATGAAAGAACGTGGATTTTTGTTTCTGTGCTGTAGATCAAGTTTTCACATATGCGAGGTGAGTGTTCTACCTCTGTGCCGTACTCACCCAGCCCAAAGATGCCCACCTATGGAGAATGTCTTATTAGTAATGGTGTTTTCAGACATCAGTTACGAGGCAACCTTTGTCACTCAAGCTAGTTTGTATCTACCTAAGAGATGTAGTCTCCATGTATTTCCTTCTCTTACCTTTCTGTATTTTTCTCCCCTAGAAACCTTACGTCCACTGCATTTTTCTGTACCTTGGGATATTACCGGCCCTTTAGTGGCCTGCCTTGGGAGTCCCATGCACAGGTTGGAAATGGAAAGGGCATATGAGAGGCAGGAGAGAGGTCCGGAGACACCTGGAATCTTTATAGTTCTCTGTTCTCTTGTTTGCCTCATCTGGATATGGTTTGATCAGTTAGTCACCTGTGAGTCAATAAAGTTTGATTGCTGAATATGGCTTTGGCTCAGCTATTGGTCACAAAGGAGAGTCTCTGATCTGGTTTTTAGTGTGTTTGCCTACTAAAACTCATGATTCAGCATCCCATTCCTTCACTCGGCATTCTAATTTCTAAAAAACAGTAGCTGAAATATAGTTTTTAGACTCACAAAACCCATACCTTTGTAATGTAAGATGGCCCTTGTCATGTTCTTCCTTAGTCTCTAGATTTATTCTAAGTGGTGTTTAGTATGTTATAAACTAACATAAAATGTGTAGATTAATCTGTAGAAAAGCAAAACTGCTGTCTGGATAGAACGCACAGGAATAAAGTGGAGGTACCTGAGGATCTTCAGTGGTCTGGAGAAGACAAAGGGGACATATACCCTGGGTGATGAAGACCCCTCTAGCCCCTCTCTGCGCTTGCCTTCCTGTTATTATCTCATGCTATCTCCATCCCCCCAACAAAACTCCTTTGCACCCTGCAGGCTCCTCAAGGATAGCTGTTTAAGGTCACAGAAGCTCCATCTTCTCAAGACTGACGTCCCTGGAATGAACCTGACTCCATCTTGCCAGATTCACAGCCCATGTATTTCAGGCTGAGCTAGCATCTTTCTTTTGTCCCCTGCCATTCCAGGCCTGCCCATCTGCCATCATAGCTGAGGCAGTATAAGTGAATCCGGGCAGGGCCAGACCCTATTGAGAAGTATCGGCTGTACCAAGATAGTAATTCTAAAAAATATAGTCTCCAAAACTGTTGGTCAAAAAGAAACACCTAGTAAAGAACAACAGAGAATCATTTGCTTTCTGGATGGTGATTATATCTGAAAATGAAAAGTGTGATGTAGTTTCCTAACACATTTGATATCCACTTTTAAAATAGGAACTTTCCACCGGACCCACCTAGGATGTCTCAATTCAGAAGTTAATAAAAATAATACAGTAGATACCATTCTACAGAGAAGTTAATAAAAATAATATGGTAGATACCGTTCTACAGAGTACTCCTTCCATTCAAAAAGACTCTCTTCATCTGCAGTATAAATGACTCAAAAATTATAGTGTCAATGACTAAGTCTGGACCTGATAGGACACACCTGCATTCCTAGCACTCTGGAGGCAAACACAGAAAAATGGGGACTTCAAAAATTCCAGGCCAGCCAGGGCTACGAAAAGAACTGCAGTCTCAGGATGAACAATTCTTAATATTTATACTTCAAAGTCCTCTGGAGGTCTTTTGGTATCAAGCCTACACTTCTGTGATGGGCTAACATAAAAAGAAGCTGCCTTTCTGCCAGCTTCCTGCACAGAGAAGGTACTTGTCTTCACCTGAAACAACGAAGAGATGTGAAGTGGTCATTGCTAAGTGGAGGCGTCTGGACAGCTGTTTCTGTGGTCTCGCTACCACAGCAAAGTGAAATATTTAACCATTTTCTAACACTAAGCTCATCTTATAATTAACTACTAAAAATTCAGCCAGAAAAGCTCATCAAGCTGTCTAAAACACAAGCCACTTGGAGAAGAGACTGTATTAGAAGGCTCATAGATGTACACATCTTTCCATTTCAAAACAAAGGAAATTGAATATAAACACAGACGCAGATGCAATGGCTGTGGCTGTCAGTGAGTCCTGCTTCTTTAGGTTAGAAAATAGAGCATCTGTTGAGGAATTTGGGTATTGAGTTAAATGTTTCACATTAGAGAAGGGTCTAATAATATATATTTAATGTGAGTGAGTTGTTGCTAAGTAAAACCATTTAGTTAAAAATGTTTCATTAAAATTAATGCATTTTGCGGGACTGGAGAGATGGCTCGGTGGTTAAGAGAATTGAATGATCTTCCAGATGACCTAGGTTCAATTCCCAGCACCCACACAATATATCATAATCATCTGTAACTCCAGTTTCTGGGAATCCAATGTCCTCTTCTGGCTTCTGTAGGTACAAGGTATACACATGGTACATGGATATACATGTTGGCAAAACAACCATACATGCAAAATAATCCATGGGTGTGAGTTGGGGAGAGGTGGGGGGAGTGGGAGGAGAAGAGAGAAGGGAACTTGGATTGGTATATATAAAATTAATAAACAAATAAATAATAAATAAAATTTTAAAAAGGTTACACATATGAAAACCTGTATCATAGAGTCATATCTGTATACTGTTACCATTACAATCTTGAGTTTTGTTAGCACTGCATCCACTGGCATTACTGTATTAAGGTTGTGTTGCTTGGTGGGCTGAAAATATAAGGGAATAAATACTGAAGCCACTCAGAGCTGACATAGGGTAGAAGAGACCAAGTCCTTGAGAAAACCAGGTGCCATTGCCCACATCCCAGAGCTGCTTGCAGAGACGAGGGGCCAAGTGGTCCTTCAAAGTCTCTTTAAAGTGCCCCTTTCTAGGTTGACCCATTAGTCCAGAGGGCACGGCACTTTGGAGCATTATCTGGTGAGATGCCCTCCTCAAGGAGCCGTGTGTCAGGAAATATCATCAGGCAGTTTCTAAACTAGTCCACAATCTCTCTTCTCTTGACCTCTGAGGCCTAACCAGTCCACATCAATGAACAATGTTAAGAAGACTGCAAGATACTGAACGGACACAGCAATGCCTTCAGCGGTTTCCAGTACATGCTGTTGACTTAATGACCTCTGGTATCAAGAACACATGGGGAAGGGGTAGCAGTGGTTTGTCTTGACTTGGTCTCGGGTAGCTTCCCGAAGGAGGCTTTACATTTTGAGAAAATTTGGGATATGGGGAATCTGGTCATAAAGATGATTCACCCTGGAGGTAGAGGTAGGAGGCAGAGGAAGAAGCCAAGATGGAGGAGGAAAAGGTGGGACTGAAGTGAATGAGGTGTTGGTCAGGCTACTTGAACTTAGCAGATATGGGAACCCAATCTTTACTCAAAAGAGAAAAATAGAGGAAAGAGTTAAGAGTTAGCAGCCATGCAAGCAGTCAAAGAAACCATAGAAATGGGCCATCTTGATTGCTGCCCTTAATTATCTTCAATTATTTTAGATTTTTAAAAATTTTTAATTTGTGTGGTGTATGTATGTATTTGTGAATGTGTGTACAGGTGACTACAGAGGCCAGAATATGTCTCAGCACCCTGACCGGGGTTCTAGAAATCAATTTGGGTCCTCTGGGGGATCAGAAAGCATTCTTAACAACTGAGCCATCTCTCTAATTATCCTAAATTTATTTATTCTAAATGCAATACAATTCCAATGAATTTTTTTTATAGCAACTGGTGTTCATAATGGGGAGGAGAAAAAGTAGAAAGAAGCTTGAAATCTAGTCAAAGTCATGTCTAGAAATGAAGTGCTGGAGAAAGCTCATTGTATGTGTGTTTTTGGAGATGCAGGCAAGAGATGCTAAGAGCATCCTTGAGCAGAGGAAGGCCCTGGTGGACTTTCAGGGATCTTGAGTATGCTGCTGGGATAGTGGGCATTGTAATCCCATTTGGGGTTTCTTTTAGTATTTAAATAACTGTTGCTCAATGGGGCTTATGTTGCACTTGAAGAGTGTTTGGGACTCTATCTTGTAATTAGCAGGATAATGTACTTAAGTCTCTTGGCCTTTCTACACCACACTTTCAATCTCCATAAATTAGTCAAAGAGTAGGGCCATCTTGATAGAAGTTTTGCCAAGTGGATGCTAAAATACTAAAGGGTTAGCAGATGTGTAGCCATTTTCCTAAACTCCTGGGCAAGTCCTCCCACTGAAGACAGGGTCTACTTCTCCATGCCCTTGATGTCAGACTTGCCCATGCAATGTGTTTGACTGGTCCGTTGTGGGTAGAACTCCAACACATACCTTCATATGGGATAAATTACAGAAACTTCAGCTTCTGCCACAGGAAGAATGTGTCCCTGTGGCTGCTGTTTCTTTGGTCTTGGTTTCAGAACCTACATCGAACCAAATCTAAGTGATACTGAGTGCCTTCTGTGTCGCTGACTGCTGGGCTTGTTTGTTATGAGGCAATGGCAAACCTACAGTATGGAGTGTTAGGATGCAACTCAAAAGTCTACATTCTCAGGATCTGCCCAATTGTGGAACTTGTAAATCTTTACATTATCATTATTCTAAAGCCAAGCTGCTTTGAAAAGAACCTGCTAAAGTTTACCTCAAATAGCACACTTACAGATAATTTGTTCTAGGTAAATTACCCCATCTTTGAAAAGGTCTCCATGTTTCCTCTCTTGAACATTTACTGAGAGATTATCATGCCTCTTAATATCACCTTCTTCAACCTAAGTCTCTTCTAAAGAGATTTCCCTTCTGCCCTCTCTCCTGGGTTTCCCTGTCCCCTTCCATACAAGCCTGGCTTCCTCCACAAGCTCCTGAGACTCTTCCAGCTAACATACTCTCATTTTCTGTGTGATATTGAACTTGCCATCTCCCTGTACAGGTAGATCTAACTTCAAACTAATGAGTTTCTTTCCACTGCCAGAACAAATTTGCAGTTCTTCCAGGTAAGAGCCGTCTGCAGTGATCTTTATTTTCCACCATACTAATAAGGTGCAAAAGATTGTGAGTCAGAGTTTTCACATCCAGCCAACCGATAACATGCTATCAACCTCCAGGGTTAAAAAAAAAAATCACCCTGAAAAAAATCGAGTCTTTCAATTACAAGGAAAATTGATCCTGGTTCCTTGGGGCAATAGACAGAAAAATATAACTCAAAATAGTGAGCATCATACTCTTTTTGGTGGGGTAAAGTCTGTGATTATCACAGACACACTGTAATTGCTTCCATTATTAGTCACTTCCTAAAAGTAACTCTATCCTGCTCTCATTACTATTTTGCCCTGAAAAATGCAGAATCACATAGTCACGTTCCAGTGGCAATGCCAGTCAATACAGAAATCCCCTGCCTCTGAGCACAGCTTAGAATCTCTGAAGACGGTTGGAGAGAGGCACAGGGCACTCTCGTTCACAAATAGCTTCATCTCTCTGTATTTCTTCCGTCAGATGGACAACTATGAAAAATGGCACTAGGCTATCACCTGATTTTGTTAGCCATTAATTTTGACATTGCTTAGGAATAGCAAATACTTTAATACCAGCACTGGGAGTGGAGGGGCAGTGACAGCTCTGTGAGTTCAAGGCCAGCCTGGTCTACATAGCAAGTTCTAGGCAGGCTAGATCTACACAGTGAGACCTTATGTCGATCAAGCAAACAAACGCTAACCCAGAAAGGCATATTCTCCTAGTTCAATATTGCAATTAGTCTGGATGCTTCAAATCTACTATTTATGTTTAGATTAAATTCACATGAGCAACTTTTAAACAAAATTGAACATTTAAGCAATATTTTTTTAAAAAAGACTTTTTATTGATTCTTTATTGATTTCATACCATGCTTCCCAATCCCACTCAACTCCATGTCCTCTTTCTTTTGCCCTCTGTCTTGCAACCTCCTTCTAAAACAAAATTTAAAAGAAAAACAAACCCAAACAAGCAAATAAAAATATCTCATCATGGAAGCTGTCGTGTGGCCCATTGAGTCACATAGTACACCCTTTAGCCCATACATCTTTACTTGTATTTATTGCAATGAGTCACTGGTCTGGTTCAAGGCCTCTGGCTTCTGCTACACCCCAGATACTGGGCCCTCATTGGGACTCTTCTTGTCCCGTTGTTGCCTTGTGTCATGGAAATCCTATAGTTTTGAATGCACAGGTCTGGCCCCTACACATGTCAAGCAGCTCAAAGATGAGGTGGGTATTGGGGTGAGCTACTTTGTAGTCCTGGTTCTAGGCCTGGGTGGCACCTGCCTTGGTCAGCCTGCCTGCATTCCCTCATGGTCACCACCCAGGCAAGCTCTCCAGCACTGCCCTGGTGAGCTCACCCAATGGAGCAGACAGCAGGGAGTGGGGCCAGTTCTCCTGCTCCCATGCCCTCGGGTCCACCTCACCTGTGCTCAGGCCACCAGGGCCAGCTCTACTGTTTTGCCCAGGTGAGGTACAGCACCCACTCTCTGGATTAACGCACTTGGTGAAGGACAAGGTCAGCTCTTCCATTCTCATGCCCCAGGTTGGCTTTCTTACCTGTTGCAGATGGCAAGGGGTAGTAGGGAGAGGGCCTATTTCCCTTCCTCTTGCCATCCCATGACATACTAGGGAAGGGGCAGGGCAGCTCTCCTACTCTCCACAGGCCCAACTCACCTTTGGGTGTTGTCTCCCCCAACCTCCCGCCAACATGGCCAGCTCTAGTGTGCTACCAGGTAGGGTGCTGTGCCCGCTCTCCCATGGGCTGCAGCTGGTGAGAGGCAGGGCCAGTTTTGCCACTCCTGTGGGCCTGGGGACAGCTCTCTCACCTGCTGCAGGTGACAAGTGGCAAGAGGAGGGAAGGCTTTATTTTTCCCCACCCATGCCACCGCATGGCAGATGAAGGAAGGGTGGCATCAGTCCTCCGAAGCAATATTTCTTAAAGATAACCATAATATTCTGCCTTATAATTCCATGCTTCGACAAGCCGAACAGAAATGACTATATAGAGAAGACTTACATAAAAATTCTCTTTGAGATCCCAGATGATTTAGTGACCAACAACAGGAAAATTAATAAACTGTACCACGTGGCAGGAGGGCATGCTGGGAAGTTCAGCGCGTGAGGGGCTGAGACACGATTATAAGTTCAAGGACTACCTAGGCCACATAGTGAGTTTAAGGCCAACCTAGACTAGATGATAAGACTCCATGTCTATCTGTCTGTCTCCATCTATCCATCTCTCTCATTCTCTCTCTCTCTGTCTCTCTCTCTCTCTCTCTCTCTCTCTCTCTCTCTCTCTCTCTCTCCCTCCAAACAAACTTATAAGGCATGGTAAATTCATATAGTGGAATATTACATAACTATAGAAAGAATGTCTTATAATCATAATTTTGAATGAAAGAAGCCAAACTCAAAGGAGCAAATCTTCATATAGTACTATATATGAAACTTAGGACTAGGCAAAACGTATGATGGGCATAGAAGTTAGAATGGTACGTCTTGGGGGTTGGGTTGATTTGGGCTGATACTGACTGGGAAGGGGAAGAATAGAGCTTTTTGGATTTTAGGAATTTTCCCACCTTCGTTGGACAGTCACTAGTAAAGTTCTACAGATGACAGACTGCAGTTGGTGTACATTATATGCTATGTATGATTTGACCTTTTCAACAGCAGGTGAAAATCCCACATAGAACTGGCAATCAGATATCAATGTTTCCAGTGCCCAGGCCCATAGCTTGCCAAGTTTAATTCATTAAGCCTTTAAGTAGCAGCATGTAACAACACAAAGCTCCATAGCTTGCCAACGAAGGGTTAAGCTTCTTCCTGAAGCGTGGTGTCTGGTGAAGGTTTCAGTTTCTTAGATGTCTCATCAAGGAGCTCTCAGAGACACCTATCAACGGGGGCCAAGGCATTTTGATGCCCTGACTGGCTAACTATCCATCAGTGGCTACGTTCTATGCCAGCCTGTCTACAGATTGACAAGATAGTGTTAATGCCACAGCGAGGGAAATAGAAACAAAGGCAGGTGCTGAGGCACTGCAACAATGAGGGCCTATTCTCTCCCTTGCACCTGAGAACACCGGTGAACTTTCTCATTGTTCAGCAGCAGAAACTTTGCGGTTTCTCTCATCCTTAGCTCTTTGTCACGTGACCGCATTATTTCCTTACAAGGTGACCCTTCCCCGCAGCCCTTGCCAAGGGAGTCCTTCAAGCCTGTAAATCAGGTCATCCAGATTGACCAACCAGAAGTCATCCTTCCCTCCTTGCCCCCTCATTCTCAGCTCTTTGTTCTCATTGTTAATTTTTTAAAGTTATTCTTTTAAGTTTTGGTTTTGTTTCTTTTTCTTCCTTTTCTTTTCTTTTTTTTTTTTTTTATGAAAGGGAAGGAATGAATGAGCTAAGTCCGGGCCCAAGCCGGACAAAAGATCATTTGTGAAAAGCCAAAGGTTAGCAGGACAAATAGCCCTGGAGGTTAGGGGAAAGCCTGTCTGATTCAGAAAATCAACAGGGAGAAGCTCCGCACAAGCAAATCCCTTGCTCTGCAGGGAGAACCATGTGGGAGGTGTGGAAATAACTACGGCCAGGAGGCTGTGTTAACTTTTGTCCTGTCCAGCCAACAGGTGCAAAGACTGCGCTGGTGGCCGAGCAACGTGCTGGAGACAAAAGCAGCTGTCGTGGGCACTGAGTTTTGGTTCTGGAGACCGAATCTCCTTAGGTGCTCTATGAAACTGTCAAAAGTTTCCTCTGTCATTACCAACTTGCTTCTCATGCTGCTCTTTCATCAAAATGGAAAAGGAAGTCGAGGTGCCACCCAGCCATTTCTTCAGGTATGACACACATCACTGAGTTACACATGAACTGGGTGGAACACACGTCACATAGCTACATGTGAAGTGAGCATGACGCATGTCACAGAGAGACACTTGAACTGATTTTTCAGAAGGGGGTCTGAGGCCTCAGAATACCCTCACCCAGTTTTCTGGGAGGTCTCGGGGAAATGCTCACAGCTCAAACAAGGGATTGCTGCTTGAAGCTCAGTTCACTTTAATGCCACCCCCTCCTCATGTCTTCTGGATGATAGGCAAGCACTGCTATTTTTATTTTCTTTTGTAACTATTGTGTTTCAGATGGTGGGAAGAATTTTGCTGATAGAAAAACATATAACCCATGAGATGAGAATATGACCATTCTCTACTCAGGCTGGGAGAGGGCTCTGCAACAGACTTCACACAGAAGGAAGGACAGGCTCTCCCACTGTGAGCGGTGCATTGTCCTAACAAAAGCAGAAGGAGATGCTCCATACTCACTGATGTCATCTGGCATTAGCTTTGGTCCCCTGAAAAGTCATTGTTCAAACCTTGGTGTGTATCACAATAGCTGAGCATGCACACTCGACCCTGAGACCTAGAATTTTGACTCAGTAGGCTTGGCATGGGCTCTGTGAAAAATTCCAGGTAACTCAGTTGAAAAGGCCACAGACTATACCGTGATGCTTCCCCCTGTGCCAAACTGCTCTCTCAGTCCCATTGTGCTGCGTTTCACCGCTGACAAAATAAGATGGAAACCTGAAAGATCGGAGACCTGTGAGCCTTGCTCCACTGTCCCTGGCATTAAGTTGAAGGAATCTTCTCACCTTCTGTCAAATCAAGGTTCAAAGGTCACTGTTCCTGTCTTCTTGATGTGGGAGTGTCATATATCAATCTGTTGATTTCATTGGCTAAGCAATAAAGAAACTGCTAGGCCCATTGGATAGGCCCACCCTTAGGTGGGTGGAATAAACAGAACAGAATGCCGGGAGGAAGAGGAAGTGAGGTCAGACTCCGCAGCTCTCCTCTCCGGAGCAGACACCTCAGAGAGAGACGCCATGCTACCTGCTCCAGGGAAGACGCACGCTATGAAGCTCCGACCCAGGATGGACTTAGGCTAGAATCTTCCCGGTAAGACCGGTGCTCACAGATTGTTAGAGATCGGTTGATAGGGATATCAGAATTAGCCAGTAAGGGCTAGAGCTACGGGCCAAGCAGTGTTTAAATGAATACAGTGTCTGTGTAATTATTTCGGGGCATAAGCTAGCCGAGCTAGGAGGCTTGGGGTGTTGGGGACACAGCCCCGCCGCCGTTCATATTACTACATCTTCTGACGAAGTCGATGCCATTCATGCCTTAGAAACTCTCAGACTGAGTATATGCAAGAAGTGAATTCATTTTGGAATTATTTGGTAAAACTGAGGACCTATTTGCCCGCAATAATTCCACCGGGGCATGATTTACATCCCACAAGTACCCATGCATTTAACAGCAAAGCAAATGTGAAGGGGTACCACTACTGCATTTAGAACACCTCATCTTCCCAAAGTTCACTTTTGAACTCCACACAGGCACACAAAAGCACAACGTAGGTGTTCTCAGGCTAAGAATGAGCCACTATGTTCAAACCAGCAGGCACCCCACCGGGCTATAAATTGCTGTATGAAGTAGAACATATCCCTCGGGCTCTCCCACTTACCCTGTGAAAGTTACTCCAATAGCCTTCCCCAGTGAAAGGACTTCAGAAACAGGAGTGGTGCTGGGGAAGGAAGAGTGAAGCGTTGATTTGCTGACCTGCAGGGCACAAAAGCCCACTGACAGATGGAGTGGAAAAAAAATAAAAGTGCAGAGGATTAAACACAAAAGGATTTTTCTAAGCAGTGAAGGCAATAATGAGCCCCTCTGGAAAGGGCCTGTGTGTATTAATAAGTGCCATTTGATCCACGCAAGATTACAAACGCACCAAGTGTGCGGGGGAGGTAAACAAAATGCCCAGCACACATTTGGGTCAGTAAAGGAGATGATGGCCCTACTATCAGCCAAGCTGGAAACTCACCTTGGGCCTCTAGAGGTTGGATTGTGAAAAGCCCCAAAGAGTTAAGCTGATTTCAACATGCACCCTTATCCCTGGGATCTGGAAGGCAATTATTGTCATCTTTCATGAGTAGACTATCCCACAAACATTACTCGCTGTTATTTTGCCTGAGAGCTGGGGCAACTTCTGGGGCAAAAATAGCCTGTTTGTTAGTTTCCCCTACTGCCTATTGTGGAAGAGGTGGCATGAGAAGGCAGTGTTGGGTGGCTTTGAATCACTTTGAAATTGTGACATTGGTTTGTCAGAGAGAGAAGGAGAGGCGACGTCAAACACCAGGGGACCAAGAAAGGAGAGCAAGTAGCTGAGGAGGATGGAAGTACCCCTTTACAGAAAGCTATTTCCAGGATCCCCTAAAATCAGTTACACATTGAAGCTATGCCAACACTTCAGAGATCATTTGATTCGTCCTCTCTGTCCTATTCTCCCGGGCCTCACTCTCCCTTCTTTTGTTCTGCATGGAAACTGAATGATGGAACATTCATCGACCATTGCAAATCCGTACCATGACTCTGAGGAAAAGCACAATGGCCATTGAAAGACACCCAGGGAGCACTTGGCCTCTTATGAGCACACCGTGTGCCTCACTGATGACTTACTCAACGGCCTCTGAATCACTCCCATAAAGAAAAAGCAAACATACCTTTCTCCTTTTAAACTCAGACGGCCAGGCCCGAAATGCATGTGAGCGTCTGAAGCTACTAACAGGCAGCCAGGCTTCATGAGACCCGCAGTGGACACAGAGGCATAGAGCTCAGCACCGCAGTCTCTCCTTCCCTCTCCTCATTTTGTTTCATGTTTGTTTGGGAAACCAGGTTATGTTATGAAGCTCTGGCCTAGAACTCACTGAGAAGACGAAGCTGGGCTCGAACTTATCATCATCTTCCTGTTCTTCCGTTCCAAGTGCTGGGATTCTTTGGTGTGCACCTCCCCTAACGGCAACCAAGGAAAACTAGACAATCCCTTTGTTCTTCCCTTCCTCATTCCTTTTCTTTCTTCCTGTGTGTATGTATGTATGTATGTATGTATGTATGTATGTATGTATGTATGTATTATGTATTATGTATGGTCCTTAGGAATTTAATCTAAACCCCATTTGCTTAGTAAGTACTTTTACCTTTGAGCAGCTCTGCCCTGCACTCCCTCTTCTAGTCTAGATACGAAAGAGCTTCAGTGCTTCTTCCTGGAATGTGCCTGTGGGGATCCTTGAAGACTCAATAGGTCACAGGCAGGGAAAGAGGCTGAAGTAATGATGTATCCTCGATGAGAAAACACTGCGCAGAGTGAAAAAGAACCAAGTAAAGCAATGCCAATGTAATTATCACTGGGCTGCAGGATGAATGCCCTTCATTGAGAGACTGACATTTGATAGATCCTATCTCACTCAGATAATGGTGCCAGCTTCCTTTGACATAGTTAAGTGTAAAAACATTTCCCTCCTGCTTAAAGCTTTGGTTGTATGTGTGTGCATTTATATGTCTAAGGCAGGAACATTCATGAAGATAGGGAATCCATCTTGGTTATATGCAATAAAGGGTGGATTTGTTTGAACCATAGGAAACTGTGGACCAAAAAAAATACTTGTCAGTCAGGTGGAGAGGCACATGCTTATAATCCCAACCCTTGGGATCAGAAGGGCCCTGAGTCTGAGAACAGGTTATCCAATAAAAAGCTGTCTCAAGAGAGAAAGGACGGGGAATGTGTCTCAATGGTAGAACACTTTCTTAGTGTACTCAAGACCTACGATTATTCTCCAGAAAGGAAAAAAAAACACAGAAAAATATTTTTGTTGATAAAAGATGCTATTTAACTGGACACACATCAATGACTTCATGTGACTCAAGATAACGTGTGTGCTCGATGACCATTATGAGGTGGTGCTTTACCTCCAAGCTACCTCAAAAAGGCTGCCTTGGATTCTGGAGCTGGGACTCCGCACATCACTTCCATGTTGCCATGAGTTATCTGTCCGTAAGGATGGTCAGTAAGGCACACTAGAGAGAGGCTTAAGGTGAGAAGAGAAGGTATCCTGCCTCTCTGATGGCATGCAGTTTCACTGGGCAATCCCCTGTCCTTACTCCTTACTTCCTAGCAGTAAACTGGGAAGAGTCCTACTTAGGGTTTCTATTGCTGTGGTGAAACACCATGACCAAAAGCAAGTTGGGGAGAAAATGGTTTAGCTGGCTTACACTTTCACATCATAATCCATCAGTGAGGAAAGTCAGGTCAGAAACTCAAGCAGGGCAGTAACCTGAAAGCAGGAGCCAATTCGGAGGCCATGGAAGGGTGCTGCTTACTGGCTTGCTCCTCGCGGCTTGCTCAGCATGCTTTCTTATAGAACCCAGTACCACCAGGGATGGCTCCATCCACAATGGGTTGGATCCTCCCCCATCAGTCACTAAAATGCTCGACAGCTGGATCTTATGGAGGCATTTTCTCAGTTGAGGTTCTTTCCTTTCAGATGACTCTAGTTTGCGTCAAGTTGACATTAAACTAGTCAACACAGAAACATATCTTTCAGATCTGTCATTTTGAGAGTTTATTTTTGTCCCATGCTTTAAAACGAGTCTCACCAGGTTCTCTTAGATCAAGTTCCGCAGGGTCTCTCTTCTGAGGTTCTCCTGAACCTTAGTTCAGGATGAACTAAGTATAAGTGGATGCTTATAGTGGCTTTCTTCTCTAACTAATTCTTATCTTCTAATTTCTGTTTAGCAAGGTCCATATATTAAAACTATGTGTCAAATAACATGAGCAAATTTTGCCTTCCTGGCTGAATCCTTACTGATACATTCTGTGTGTGTATTTAAAATGTATCCTTTATGCTTATACTTATTATATATGTGGAGAGGAAGCAGAACAGAAAAGGAGAAAATGAAAAAGGCACTGTACACATGTTGACAGAGTCAGACAACGTAGACTATTGGAAATGTATTAAATGTATTTCATCAAGCTCAGCCTCCCCCAAGGCCCCTGCAAATGTATCCAAATGGCAAGAAAATATGTGTTGCTTTCATAGAGACATAGTTGAAAATCATTAGGCTGTCACACTGCCAAACCAGAAAGACTTTGATAATAAATAGTGAAAAAATAGCGAATCTATATTTTCTCTGTGAGTTATTTGGGGGGAGGTGGGGAGCTTAATTGTCTCTGTGTTAAAATTAGTAACAGAAAGACTGACCACACCAAAGCTTTCTTGTGTTGTGGACATATGCGGATCTTGGCAACAGCCCTGAGGAGTAGAGAGCAAGCCAATGTGGGCAACCAGATAAACGATGAACCTCCCCACACGATGAAGAAAGGGCAGATAACCCACAGAGTCCATGTCTGGCAAGGGCTGGTGATCATAATGCTGGAAGTAACTGTACCAGGTCTCAGGGTGAACCCCTCAGAAAGCCACGGGTGTGAAATCTGGGCAGTGTGAAAAACCTGGCTGAAATATTACAACTTGTCAACTATCAAATATGCTCCCCACCTCCCCCCCAAATAACTCACAGAGAAAATATAGATTCGCTATTTTTTCACTCTAAAGGATAGATATAGTAACCATGACAAGAACATACTCCCAGGCTGTACCAAGAAGCACACAAAGAAACAGGGGGCCAGTCCAAAAAAAAAATGTCCACGTGATGGATAGAAACTTGAAACTATCTCTCCCCTAAAATAAGCCACCAAAACCAAAAGCAGGAAGTGGTCGGTAGTGCACGGCTTTAATTCTAGCACTTAGGAGGCATAGGCCAGCAGATCTCTGAGCTTGAGGTCAGCCTGGTCTACAGAATTCCAAGATAACCAAGGAAACACAGAGAGACTCTATCTTGAAAAATAAATAAATAAATAATGATAATGATCCTTCAAAAACTGCATTGGTACATACACGTTACTCAAGTAATTGCACCTATAACTAGACTCTGACCTACCCTTTCATCTCAAAATTCTGGACTAAATATTCAGGTCCTATACTGTGTAACCAGGTTCATTCCACTACTGTAAAAGAAGGGATGGCATGCATTTGCAATCGCTGTCACTTTTGTTGATACTCAAACACATTCCCTCCGAAAAGCTACGGATTTAGTGTGCCATTTTGTGTCACCTCCAAATATAACCCCCTGCTTCCTTGACAGGTGACAGCTAACATCTGTGTCCCGCAGAGCTGGTTTCAAACTCTATCTGCAGGGATCGTTCTTATCTGTGTGGCCAAGCTGATGCTGTGCTCCTAGGGTGAATTTGACAACGTGTTACCAGGCTGCAATAAATGGAATCAAATGGTGAGACCCGATGGGCGAGAACACGTCACCGTGCATGCTGCCCCAAATATATGAACAGCAGACAGTCGCTGGATGTAGGCCTGAGCCTATGATTTTTAAGATTTAGGTTCCCTTCTGTTCAGACATGTTGGCTTCCAATAACAACAGGAACTAGAGTCATGGATCTTTTGACTGCATTGTAGTCTTGAATCCCACAGGAATGCCTTTGGACGAACCTTTGCTTGCTTCTCTGTATCTCCTCTGAGTTTTTATCAAAAAAAAAAAAAAGAAAAGAAAAAAAAAAACAAAAGAAAACAAAAAGGAAAGAAAGAAAGAAAGAAAGAAAGAAAGAAAGAAAGAAAGAAAGAAAGAACACCCATCATACCTATTTCATAGGGAAGGAAGTAAAATCTTTCATAATCCTATTTTATTAAAAAATAATATCAAAAAAAGAAAATGAAAGAAATATCTTTCTAGAATGCATAGACATTGTGATACAGATATGGCAGATAGTATAAATCAAACACGTTGTGGGAAGTTCTGCCCCGAAGATGGCATCTGAGAAAAAAAGAAGAAAAGGAAGTAGAGGAGGAAGTGATGGAGGGAAGAAAAGAATAAAAAGTCACTTTATGGAAAAAGTAGGAAAAAAATCGGGCAGGAAAATGTATGTGTGCATGTTCTGCACATTCACAAAAGCACGCAGGATTTATTTGGAGGCCAGAAGAGGATGCAGTGTGTTTCTTTATCACTCACTATCTTGTTTTTAAGGGAGAGGGCCATTGAACCTGGAGCTCCTGGACTCTGTCTGTCTCCACCCCTTCCCCCACAGGGCTGGGGTAATAGACACGCTGCTGTGCACAGCTTCTGTGTGGGTGACAAGGATCCAGACTCGTGTCCTCAAGCTTGCACGGTAAGCAGTTTACCAGCTGAGCCATCTCCCCAACTCCTGAGCAGAATGTGTTTGTAAAAAGTCGTTCTTCAAATAGAAAATAACCAAGTGTTATAAACTCAAGAGCTATTGACATAACGCAGTCTGTTTAGAGACAACAACGGAAAGAAAGTCACAAGCAAGAGTGTATTATGCTACACAAATGACACTGACGTTTGCTGGTTCTTTTGGTTCGCTGTCCTTGCTAGTTCCGGGTGTTTATGGGATAATCTGAATGGAATCAGAAATGTCCATTGAATATATCTTTAAACCTAATCTTTTAATTTTAGTTCTGTCTTCCTGTTGATTTTTAACATGAATCAATGATAAAGGCAATCATCATTCAAGAATAAACTGGTAGGTTCCCAAGCATTTTCTCTGCAAATATTTTAGGCACAGCCACTGAACATTCCATATTGCCTGGCAGTTCTACCCAGTCAGGGCTTTGGCTTTTATTTTTTGTTTTGTTTTTTGAGACAGGGTTTCTTGGTGTAACAGCTATGACTGCCCTAGAACTCACTCTGTATACCAGGCTGGCTTCAAACTCACGGAGATCTGCCTGCCTCTGCCTTCCAAGGACTGGAATTAAGGGTGTGTGCCACCACTGCCTGGCAGCTTTTACTTCTCTAGGTGCTCAATAGTATTTTAATCTGTGCTGCTGGGATCTGGATCCTACCCTCCGCTCTGTCCTAAGAACAGGAACTCATCTTGAAACATCATCTCCCTAGACAGTTCCTCATGTCCTGATGGTTCTAGTTCTTGGTTATGAGGACAGGGTTTCTTCTAGATCCACTGATGGCCACGAATCTAGCCCTGACGTCCTTCCCACCCTCAGATGCTCTGAGATAGACTACAACCAGCGCTCTTCAGTCAAGCCTCGTGCTTTTCAATTGCTGCCTTGATTTCCTCCATCACCTGCCTCTTAGTTACATGCTCTTCTGTAAAAGTGAATGTGGTAATTTCCAGAAGAGATCTTTTACTGATAGCTTTGACGACACAGTCAACCCAGAAGAAACAAAGCACCAATGAAGGACATGAGCAAATCTATGTATATCAAATACAGTATGTTTTCCTAATTATATTTCGCAAGATTGCAGCCACATGTGTGGTTTCAAATATTTAATTATTAAAGTTTTTTTTCTAGAAAAAGAAAGTCAGGATTCTGGGTAGGACTTGTGTATTCCTTTGGGTATAACCGCAGACTTGAGTTTTCATATAGGTATCTTTAGATACATATTCTCTAGTCAGTTTGAATTCAATAGTGCTGTGGGATAATGCTCTTGTATCCTGTAAAGATTTGTCACTCAAACTGGTTTAATAAAATACTAACTGATCAGTAGCCAGGCAGGAAGTTTAGGTGGAGCAACCAGACTAGGAGAATTCTGGGAAGAAGAAAGGCAGAGACACAGTCACAAGCCAGATGCAGGGGAAGCAAAATGAGAATGCCTCACTGAGAAAAGAGAACCATGTGGCTAAGCATAGATAAGAATATGGGTTAATTTAATTTGTAAGAGCTAGGTAGTAATAAGCCTCAGCAATAGGTCAAACAGTTTATCATTAATATAAGCCTCTGTGTTGATTTGGGATGAATAGCTGTAGGACCAGGTGGAACAGAAACTTCTGGAAATCGCAGGTTAAGTAGAAGCATACAAACTTACAACTTTTGAAGCATTTTCAGATGATAGCATGGAGACTTATAACAAATCTTATTGGCTAGCAGTTCACTAGGCTAGTCTCTCACAACATGCACTCATGGAATCCCATGTGAGCCAGTAGGCTACCTTTTTATCATTGGATGACGCATTGCCACAGTTCTAGCCCAGAAACAAGCCAGATTGGGATGGGATGGCAATAAACTGGGAGAGAAGGAAGTCGCATCGCAGAGGCTCAAATCAGAGTTAAGCGAATAAGGGGGCCTTAGAAAGCTGGTGGCTTGCCAAAGACACACAGCAGAACCCAGCTGAGTCCCAGTTTCAGCTCTCAAATCCCACTGGATACATCATTCTGGCTGTTCCCCATCTTCTCTGTTTCCTAAGGGGCTGAGTAGATAAATGTTTGGTAAAATATGTTGCAAGAGACCTAGCATCAACATTGGTGTTTCTTAGGAATTTCCTGGGCAGAAAATGCTAACATCCGAAGGCTTCTGAGCTGTGCTTCCAGAGGAATGTTCACACTAATCTTCACCTTGCTCCTTCTTTCACCAGACCTGCCTCAGTCTCCCCAAGTGCTAGAATCCTACCCAGTTCTCTTTCAACTGTCAAAATCAGACCACATCTTCCAAACCAATATATATTGGAGCCTCATACTTCCCAGGCTAGCATTCTCCCTCCTTGGATGCCTAATTGTGTGTGTGTGTGTGTGTGTGTGTGTGTGTGTGTGTGTGTGTGTGTTTTGACACGTAGCCTCTATTTCTAATTCCTAATTCAGGTCATGTTGTAGGAAACTCCCCTTCACTGCCTGCATGTACCCCACCCAGTTCTCTGACTTGTCCAGAGCCTCGCTCTTTCTTCAAGACTGGTTTCAGAGACTCTTGCATATGCCAGATGATACAAAGTCAGAAAAATAGACAACTCATCCCACTCCAGTTACATTCACTGAAGTGAGGCCTGTCTGAGTCACTTACCCATGATCCTGCCACAAATCAAGACAGCGAGTCCGAGGCAGTTTGTTTACAATGCCTTGAAAATAGGTACCTTTGCCAGCATTCGAGAACCAAGCCTTTTCTATCCAAGTCTATGAAGACAGATCTAACTACTTACACTCAAGGGGTGTTTTAGGACAGTTCCTTCTTAATTATTAAAAAGAAAAGCTTTGCTTACTGTGTACTATACTCATATGGTGCCTGGAGCCATATTCCCCAGGACCTAAAGGTAGAATAATGATTTTTCCAGGGGTCGCACAAGTCCTTAACTAAGATTAAATCTGGCCACTGGTTTATTCCCTTCTGAGCAAATCCCTTCACCTCCCATTTGCATGATTCTAATAAATGGAACTTTCTTTAGCTTCTGAGTCCCTTCTTGTGACTAAGAATTAGATAGTTCTTCCCTCTAACTCCAGTCCCTACGCAACATTACCTTCTTATGGGCTCTTTCTAGAACCTTCTGAGGCTTTCTGCATGTCCTGTTTCCAGACGTTTCTGGTTCTGATTGTCCTGGAGCCAGTAGTACCTCCACATACTTCCAGAACTTCTGCAGACAGCTTCTTGAGCTGCCACCCAGCCCAGCCCCAAACCTTGTCCTATCCCTCATCTCCTACTTCCCCCCACCTCCAGCTTCAGTGTGAAAATGTCTGTAGCAAAACAAGACAGTATGAAGAGGGAAGACTGAGAGGCTGTATTATAAAATACATATTTCTCATATTCTATCTCGTTGTGCATACCTTCTAGCAGTCAGATTTTCAAATCAGTGATACTTCTACCAACCAGCCAAGAGCTTCCAGCTCCGGACAGTTTGGTTGCACAAGAAGGAAGGCTTTTCCCGGGCCTAATTTACATTCACACGGCTTGGGTACTCTCTGTTGAGAGCCGAATTTCCAGAGTGAAATGTGTGTCTTGGCTGTGGAGGAGTCTCCATGTCTTTAATTGTGCTCCTAGATTGGAAGCTGTTGGGGTGCTTGGAGCAGCAGAGAATTCCTGAGGTGTGATGCTTCCACGGGAAGCCCTATTTCAATAGCAGGAGGCCAGCACATCTGATGGGCAGGCTGCCCACTGGGCCAGCTCGTCTGCCAACACCCCCACATTTATTAAGGTTCTTTTGTGAGATAAAGAGGCTGGACACCTGGATCCTTCCAAAAACAAAACAAAATTAAGGCTGCAATTACCTGTCTGCTCCGTGCAAGGCAATCCACCCCGCTGTCCTTTGGCTTTCGCTGGTGACAAGCAGATGTCACCCAGAGCAATTTGGAAACCCGAGCAAACAGCGTTCAGATAAGGTTCAAAAGATGAACTTACTCCAAAAGTACAACCAACTTGCCAGACAGTGGATACGGGAGCCCATAGACAAGGAGCTGGAAGCCAGTGGAGAGAGTGAATCCACCGGCACCCTCGAGCTCCAATCCCCAGCACAACTGCTGCACCTACCAGAGGCTGACTTGAACCCACGTAACAGGCCCAAGTCCGTCTCTTGATTCTGTGACTTCACGGGGATTTAATGTTTTGTTTTGTCTTACACTCTTAGAATCAAACTTCAGGCAAACGTTACCCCTTGAAGTTTGCCAGTTTTAGATTTTGCGTTTATAGTCAAGCCGTCATCTTGTGTCTTTCTGGGCCCGCTATGAGCTTCCCTGGGATAGTTTTCATGATAGAAATATCTAAAGCCAGGTTTTCTGTTCCCTTGACAGAAGCAGACACGAAGGTGTTTGGTGTTTTGTGGGATGATCTTCCCCCCTTGCCTCTCACCGCACAGATCACCTCACCTAATGCACATAGAACCTCACCGGGTTTAACCAAGAACCGGCAGGGAGATACTAACTACTGGTAGTAAGATATTATTGGCCCTTCTGAGAATGGTCGGCTGGGCTTCAATTATGATCTCCCCCAGGCCCAATCTCTCAATCTATACTGCTTTATTCTGTCTCTCGTCCCTGGTATAGTCTTCTCCCAGAATGCTCCCTGTTTTCAGCAACACTCAACTCCCAGTTTCCTGCGGAAACTGTATGCCATTGTCCTGCAGTTCTCTGCTTCTTGACAAGGCTGCCCCGTTCTTTTTCCTTCTTCCAAGACTGGGAAGGCAAGGGGGCAAATGTATTGTTCATTGCAGTTCCCGTGATATTTCCACATTTTCACATGATATGTCAGCACCCACATTTTCTCAGAGGATATGTTCCAAGACCCCGGTAGATGCCTGGAACTTCAGTCATGACAGGCCCAGCACATGCCTTTATCCCTGTGTACACCTGAGAGGAAGTTTACTTTATAATTAAACAGGAGATTAGCAAGGATTATTAACAAAACAGACCAATTAAAAACTTTACTATAGAAAGAGTTATGAGACTATTGCCCTTCTCAAACATCTTCCTAAGCCTGTTGGGGTGGTCCTTGCTGTCAATTCCGGTGTTCAAGAGGCAGAGGCAGGTGGACCTCTGTGAATCTGAAGTCAGCCTGGACAACAAAGCCTGAGCTATACAGTGAGATCCTGTTTCAAAATATCTGTATATATACTTTAAACTCTTTTGTTGTTAGGAGATCATACGTGTATGTGTAAGACACAGTAAGATAGATGAGGGCACACTGAGAAGCTGCTACATAAGGATTCATTTGGTAACTGAGTGACACCCAAGCGAGGAGTATATACAGCGTGAGTACATGGTCTATGCAGGACAGAGCAGGAAAATGTGCAATCCCATCACTTTACTCAGAATGGTGCACAAGTTTTTTTAGGTTGTGAATGATTTGAGTCTAGAATATTTTGAATACAGTTGACCACAGTTCCTATGATTGGAGAAAATGAAGTCACCGATGTAGAAGGGAATGACTGTTGTAGGTGCTTAGCAAAACTCTGGGGAATATATGATTTGGAAACTGTCAACTACATCAAACGAGAGTTGCACAGATGTGGCTTCTGATAAGAATAAAATTATCAACTGTGGAATGCATCCCCATGAACTGGTGTTTAGGAAATACAGCACTCACATCTTTGTGTTTAGGGAGACAGGGAGTACCAACTACACCAAACTGAGTGACCTAAAATTTTTGCAAATTTTCTAAAGGTTCATAATCAGTTCAAATCTACTTTATAAAGACAGAGGGGTCAACAAAGTTGGGAGGAGTGGATCAGGGGTGGGTTGGGGGAAGACAAGGGGGCATGAGGAAGGGGCAGGGAAAACTGTAGATGGAATGAAAAATAAAATTTAAAAATTCAAATTAAAAATAACATTAAGCATGATACTCTAAAATAAACAATAAACTCACCAGCACTCAAATAAAAATTAAAAAGAGACAGAAGAAAGTGATTTGTAAGTTAAAAAAGAAATGTACGTCCAAGATGAACATTGCTTTGGTAATGACTCCTTCATGGCACTTGCCATACGTGTATACCATGTTTTCTGTAACAGGGAAAGTAAACACAGCTTGAAAAGTAAAATATTAATGTCCTAAATCTTGATCCTGAGATCAATATAGATAATGGAGAGAACAAAGGGGGACTGATGTGAAGGAACTATTCATGTGATAATTTTTAATATAAAGTTTGTAATAAGCAAACAAGAAATTGACCTAGAACACAATGCCCTTAATACACACGATAGTCTAACAGATAAAAAGTCCAGTGTCAAGAATGAAGTTGTGGGAAAATGAGGACTCATAAGTGCCCAAATAATAGGCTATTGTCAACTCTATACATTTCCCTCCAGAACATGATGGTCAGACTCTGCACAGACTATAGAGAGGTTAAGCTGGTACTGACCTGGAAACTTTGCTCCCATGGCTAGCTTCCAAACTGATAGTGATAGAAGGAGCTGTTCATGCTACCAGAGAGACATAATTATTGGTCTTACCCAGCTGTATACCCAGCTAGCTAAGATAAGAATAGGCCTGGCAAGACAGTCCCACTAGTGCAAAAGTGGCATACATGTCATGGGAGTAACCAACCATTTTCTGATTAACTTTAAGCCCAACTCTATAAGATGAAACCTATACTTGGCACCATTATCTGGCCAAGACCCTGGTGTTTAACATGTCATAGCCCTTAGGGGAGAATCTACTATCAGTATTTAGTTAAATGCATGTATTAAACTAACTCCCAATAACTCATCTTCATACCCAAAGATTAGTTCATTTGTCAACTTTCGTCAGAGATAGAATTTTGGCATTAGATGGTGATCAACAGAGAGACTTGCAGCTAAGTAAAGTGCAGAATGCTCAGACTGAAAAGAAACATCACTGCTACCTCCCCTCCTCCCAAGGCACATGGATTATTGCAGAAAAGGGGATGGAAAGAGTGTAAGGGCCAGAGGGTGCAGATATCTTCTAGAAGCAGTATCTTCTAGACATGCCAGGGCAGTTGAACAGATGAAATTACAGCAATTGAGACAGCATGCACAATCCCTGTGTAAGCTCACACCTCACCAAATTCCAGTTAGGAGAAGGGAAGTTGATATTATTTCCACGCCAGCTCGAGTTATGGGCAACTGACAGCTGTTGGGAGCAGGAGAGTCAGTTTTCTTTAAGGTGGCCATAAATCCTAGTAGAAAACTTAAACTTGATGGGTAAAGCAAAAAGAGGATGCCAAAGTAGGGTGGGTAGGGAAAGGGGATGAATTTGGGAGGAATGGGGAGGAGTGAATATGATCAAACACTCTGTACAAAACTCTCAAAGAGCTAATAAGGTAGAGATTGTCAAATATTCATTTAAAATTCTTGTGCAAAACTCCAATGCCTTTTTTTAAAAAAAAATTATCTCATTAATCAGGATCAATGTAAGGCATGTCAAGTTGGAATCATTATCATTAAACTCAAAAAGCATTCTAACTCCCAAATATATACCAAAGAGAAGCTGGTGGACAGTGTACCAACCATCTAATCGTTTCAATCTAAAACAAGACATTCAGATGAGAAAGAAAATGCTAAACAACATGTTGAATAATGATACAGAGTTAATTTTTATTGTTTTTATTGAGCTATAAATTTTTCTTCACTCCCTCCCCTTCCTCCTCTCTCCCCTCTCCTATGGTCCCCATGCTTTCAATTTACTCAGGAGATCTTGTGTTTTTCACCTCCCTATGTAAACCCATGCATATCTCTCTTAGGGGCTTCTTTGTTGTCTAGTTTCTCTGAGCCTGTGACCTGTAGGCTGGTTTTTCTTTGCTTTATGTCTAAAAACTACTTATGAGTGAATACATATTATATTTGTCTTTCTGGGTCTAAGTTACCTCACTCAATATGTTTTTATCTAGTTCCACTCATTTACCTGCAAATTTCAAGATGTCATTATTTTTTTACTACTATGTAGTACTCCATTATACAAATGTACCACATTTTCTTTATTCATTCTTTGGTTGAGGGGCATCTAGGTTGTCTCCAGGATCTGCCTATTACAAATAATGCTGCTATGAACATAGTTGAGCACATGTCACTGTGGTATGTTTGAGCATTGATGTGGGAGTGTCATATATCAATCTGTTGATTTCATTGGCTAAGCAATAAAGGAACTGCCTCGGCCCCTTTCATTGGTTAGAAGATAGGTGGGAGGAGTAGACAGAACAGAATGCCAGGAGGAAGAGGAAGTGAGGTCAGACTCCACAGCTCTCCTCTCGGGAGCAGACGTCCGCCATGCTACCTGCTCCAGGGAAGACGCATGCTATGAAGCTCCGACCCAGGATGGACTTAGGCTAGAATCTTCCCGGTAAGCGCACCTAGGGGCGCTACATAGATGATTAGAAATGGGCCAGAGCAGTGTTTAAATGAATATAGTGTCTGTGTAATTATTTTGGGGCATAAGCTAGCCGAAGCCGGCGGCTGGGGTGTTGGGGGACGCAGCCCCGCCGCCCCTATTACTACAAATGACGCCCAGACGTGTGGCTAACTGAGTCCACAGAAAGCCTGAGAAAGCTTGGGAAAGAGTAAAGCATGTTTTCTTGATTGTGACAATTTCTCTGGTCTACTCTGCTTGCCAGAGGCAAGCAAGCGCCTCATCTAAGAGAGGCTTCCTGACTCAGAGCTCCCCGCCTGCTCCTGGGCAGAAGGCAGAATAAGGCTTAGGCAGGCAGAAGAGCATGGCAGATTCCTGCCGCCATACAGGGACGTGTTTTCAGACTGCGCAGTGCTCTGCATGTCAGATTTGGATGTAACTTGGATGAAAAGAATTTCTGTGCTGCACGTTCAGTCTCAGAATTAAAGTGCTGAGTGCCGCTCCTACCTGGCGGCCCCAGAGCTAGCACAAAATGGTACGTCTTCCATTTTGAAATTTTCCTGACTCAGCTTCAGCTGCAAAGCCTGCAGCTCATTAAGAGGTCCTGCCACGAAACACTTAAATGGTGTTGACGAAAAGCTGAACGCATGCTTTTCGGTTTTCAACCTTAGCAGGAAAAAAGCTGCGCCGTTTAAAAATGCCGGCTTTCTGGGCCATCCTGCCAGGGCAAACTCTGACTGTTTGAGGCAGGAGGGCCGGCTACCGAGAGAGGACTTGAGTATTGTCTGTTGTAGCTCGCTGGCTGGCAGGGACCTTGAAATGCCAGGTGTGGCTATAAACATGGCTGCAGCCTGTACATCAGCCATGAGGCTGGAAAGCTAAGGAATGGGCTGGATCCAGCCGTCAAAGCCACGCCTTTAGTCCTACTGATATTGCTTAGTAAATTAAAGGCTCTTGTGGTCAGAAAAAGAGAGATATACAGTAAAGAGAGATTCAAAGACAGAGAAAATTTCTGAATGGTTTAAAGTGTGTTAAAAATATATGCAAGCTGAAAGTTGAAGTTCTTAAAGCAAAAAACAATAAAAGGAAGAGAGTTGTTGTGTGTACACACCTTTAATCCCAACACTTGGGAGGCAGAGGGAGATAGACCTCTGTGACTTCAAGGTGTGGTAGCACACGCCTTTAATCCGAGTGCCTAGAAGGCAGAGACAAACAGATCTCTGTGAGTTCAAGGTGTTGTAGCAAACACCTTTAATCCCAATGCCTGGGAGGCAGAGACAGGCGGATTTCTGAGAGTTCAAGGACAGCCTGGTCAAAGATATGCGCTCAAAAAGCAAAAAGTTAACCTAGGAATGTCTCAGCTTAGATTCCTAAGCGCCTAATGATTTAAAGGCGCAAATCAAAAGTGCTCCTGGATAGTAAAAAATTGTAGATTCACAATAGGACAGATTCAGACCACTAAATGAGTCACACTGTTGGATGAATGTACGTAGGCTTGGGAGAGAGAAGAAAAAGAATATAGAGAATAAAGTTAATGGTTTAAAAAGAAAAAAGTAAAAGTAAAGTCTTTAAAGAGACAGAGTACAGATAGTTATAGATATAAATAAAAATAAGCCGCGTAAAGATGAAAAATTCACAGAGAGTCTGGATTCTTTGTATTATTGTGTTTTCTTTAAAATTTTTGACTGTGAAGGAGCTAAGTACAGAGAGACATTTCATTACATGGGCTGCCAAGCTAAACCAGAATGGATATAAGGGTATTACGATTTCAGAATTTGGGTCTAAGGATATGATGCTTTGGAGAGAGTCTTCTTTTGTTTTCACAGAGGATGAGACTCTATGGATTTCTTCTATTCCGATTTGGTATGATGGACCACGTCCTCCTGAAGGGTTGCTGTGAACATCTTCAGAAAATTGCTTTGCTCAACTGCCAACTGAGATAAACCTGGCACACAGGTTACACCCTAAATAATCTGATTAACAACGCCCCCATTCAGCAGGAAGCAGTTTGGAGAGAAAAAACTGCGCCCATGTTCCCAAATATGGTTTATAAATGTTCTTTTACATTTAAAGGGGGATATGATATAGATATGAATAATTTGCATTAGTATAGATTTTGCTTTATTGATAGAGATTTACGGTCAATTTTGTTATATGTATAAATGTTTCTGATGTAACTTTTACTTGATAACTTTTGTTATATGTAATTTTGCTATGTTAAGGTTAAAGCCTTCCTTTTTTTTGTTTAAACAGAAAAAGGGGAAGTGATGTGGGAGTGTCATATATCAATCTGTTGATTTCATTGGCTAAGCAATAAAGGAACTGCCTCGGCCCCTTTCATTGGTTAGAAGATAGGTGGGAGGAGTAGACAGAACAGAATGCCAGGAGGAAGAGGAAGTGAGGTCAGACTCCACAGCTCTCCTCTCGGGAGCAGACGTCCGCCATGCTACCTGCTCCAGGGAAGACGCATGCTATGAAGCTCCGACCCAGGATGGACTTAGGCTAGAATCTTCCCGGTAAGCGCACCTAGGGGCGCTACATAGATGATTAGAAATGGGCCAGAGCAGTGTTTAAATGAATATAGTGTCTGTGTAATTATTTTGGGGCATAAGCTAGCCGAAGCCGGCGGCTGGGGTGTTGGGGGACGCAGCCCCGCCGCCCCTATTACTACAGAGCATCTTTTGGGTATACACCCAACAGTGGTATTGCTGGGTCTTTAGGTAGAGGGTTTCCTAATTTTCTGAGAAATCACCATACTGATATCCAAAGTGGCTGTACAAGTTTGCACTCCCACCAGCAATGGAGGAGTATTCCCCTTACCCCAGATTCTCTCCAGTATAAGCTGTCATCAGTGTTTTTGTTCTTGGTCATTCTGACAGGAGTAAGATAGGATATCAGAGTTGTTTTGATTTGCATTGCTCTGATAGCTAAGGATGTTGAGCATTTCCTTAACTGTCTTTCAGCCCTTTGAGATTTGTCTGTTGAGAATTCTCTGTTTAGGTCTATATCCCATTTTTTTATTGGATTATTTGTTCTTTCAATATCAAGTTTCTATAGTTCTTTGTATATTTTGAGATCAGTCCTCTGTAAGATGCGGGCTAAGTGGAGATTTTTTTCCCAATCTGTAGGCTGCTATTTTGTCTTATTCATTGTGTCTCTTGCTTTACCAAAGCTTCTCAGTTTCAGGAGGTCCCCACTTATTAATTGTTTCTCTCAGTGTTTGTGGTACTGGTGTTTTATTTAGGAAGTGGTCTCCTGTGCCTATGTGTTCAAGTGTACCTTCCAGTTTCTCTTCTATGAGGTTTGGTGTGGTTGGTTTTATGTTGCTTTTATGTTTTATGTTGGTCTTTGATCCATTTGGACTCGAGTTTTGTGCATGGCGATAGATATGGATCTATTTGCATTCTTCTACATGTTGATATCCAGTTGTTCCAACACCATTTGTTGAATATGTTTTCTTTTTGCCATTTTATAATTTTAGCTTCTTTTTCAAAAATCAGGTGCTCATAGGTGTGTGCATTGATATCCAGGTCTTTGATTCAGTTCCATTGGTCCTCCTTTCTGTTTTTTCGCCAATACCCGGCTGTTTTCGTTACTGTAACTCTGTAATAGAGTTTGAAATCTGGGATTGTGATGCCTCCAGAAGTTCTTTGGTTGTGCAGGGTTATTTTGGCTATCCTGGGTTTTTCAGTTTTCCGTATGAAGTTGAGAATTGTTTCTTTGAGGTCTGTGAAGAATGGGAAGATCTCCCATGCTCTTGGGTAGGTAGAATTAGCATAGTGAAAATGGCAATCTTACCAAAAGCAATGCAGCAGAGTTCTACGAAGCAGTCAGAGATCAGGTCCACATTTGACAGCCCTAGATCAACAGTGACCCATGAATATCAAGCTTGAGTGTTTTGTTGGACTCTAAGAATTATTTTCTTTTCAAACAAAGTGTTTTTTTCCTTATATCCTTGGTCCCTTTGTTCCACTTTTTCAGTACATGTCACATAGCATAGCACATTGTCCCAGATCTGAGAGTTAACGACATGAGCTCTGGTTTGGGTTCTGTTTTTGATTTATTCTGTAATTCTAAACAAGGTTGTACATCACTTTACCAATCCATCAATTGAAAAGCTTTATTCAGAACACTCATTTCCCAACTTTGTATGTTTCTACAGAGAGTCATGTGAGGTACAAATGGGGTTAGTCTAAATCCATGAAAAGGAACATGATCCCCTGAAGGAGAAAGGAGAATAGGGAAGGAGATGGTAACAGGTCTGTTTCCTGATCTTGACAAACCCACTCCAGTCTTCTCAATCAAAAAATTATCTTTTTATAGGAAATTTCCGTCAAGAATCATGTTCAACAATATGTCAAACTAGCAGGGTGTTGTACTACATTGCTGTAACCTGAAGACCCAGGAAGCTGAGGCAGGAGAATAACAAGTTCAAGGAAAATCTGAGGTCTAGTCACAAACAAACAAACAAAATTTCAAAACTTGCTGGTATTAATGACCATCTATGCCTGGAAATTTAATTTTAACCTCTTAGAATGTTTCACTTTCTTTGGCTTTATGTTGAGTTCTGACATAAAGTACTTTTAAAAAAATAGACCATTTAAAATAATTTAATTTTTAAAATAAATTAAACTTAAATAACTTAAAAATAAGTTTTGACCTTTCAGCCCTCATTTTTACAGCAATTTTATGAGAGTGTATCTGACAGGAATAATGTTTGGCACAGAGCGGGCTAAATGAGCTGCTACACGTGAGAGCTTTTGTTAGAGAGAGTCTGCGTGGTAAAAATCTTATGAAATGCCAAATACTCTTTTTAGTTATACAGACTGTAAATAAACAGGGTGTTGCTCTCTTATCAAGCATGACAATTATTTTCCCATCAGGAGACTTTAATTATTCCTTCTCTGTCCAGATCTAAGCTCCTCCTAGAACCTTCAGTCTTACGTTACCCACTGAGAGAAAGCTGGCTTTGATTTCCACCTTCTTCAGCACAGCCGATTATTCATGTCAATCATTCTCCAGTGACTGGCTCAGATCAACTGGGCCTCATCAATGAAAACACATACTCCCCCCACCCCACCCCCCGCGCCATGCTGTGCGGAATTGGTGCATCTGAGACTCTGTGCTGATCTGTACAATCACATCTGGAGAACATAGAACTGGTCTTTAGCTCTGTTAGCAATATTTTCATGAGCTGCCCGGTACCCATATTAACTCATCATCTATATTTATCCCAGAAATCCATACTGGCTCCTGATGAGATCTCCAATATTTCTTCCTCAGAAATAAGAAACCGTTTTACCTAACTTAATACCAAAGTTTGCATCTGGGATTCCAGGAAGATGGACAAAACTACAAAGAGCTACAGAGAGTTTCTTCAGATCGGAGGACTGATCTAACCACTGATCTCTGCTTATAGCTGGGGGAGTTATCAGGAAATAATGATGCATGTAGCTGGAGCCTAAGCTTCTCAAAAGCATTCCTTGTACAACATGAGCACAGCCATATGTACTGCCTGCCACACTCTCTTCATGTGCTACAGGACAGTTTCATGACAAATGCTGGGTCGAACACCAAGTTCTCATCTATAGCCTTTGGTTCTGCCTTCTCTAGCTGGTGAACGTCATACCTTCTCTGTAACCATCTCTGTCCCACCTATCCTTGGCAAGGAAAAAACCATGACACCAAATTTCCTTTTCAGAACCTTCTAACCAAACAATCGACTTTGAGTGCACTTTGTACTAGAGCTATGAATGCACCAACCCGACAGCTCATGGTCTTTCTTTATCTCTTAGCACTAACTTTTCTTCTCCTTGAAGTTTATTTCAGAATTATTTGTAACATTCAAAGCCTTCTATTTCACCTGATCTGTTAAGACCTTTGTGTATCTCTGCCTTGTTTACACACCTTACCAAGTCTTCCCCAGTGGAGCCTTAACACAGTGGAACCTTCTACCAACACACCGGACCCCTCACAGTCTCTATCCGCCGTCAGTATGTCTCGTTAGGAAAGGGACGTGCAGAACCTAAAAGGGATCCAGCTACCAGAGATGTATGGATCTCTCCAAGATCCCCTGAAAAGTTAAATCAAGTCATTTTTTACAGACCACAACTGAGCCGTCTAGCACTTTATTGACAGAGACTCTGTGAGTAGAAGGCAAGGAGTCTCTTCTGCATCTCCAGCAAGACATGGAGACCATGAGCATGAGGGTGTCCTCCCATCTTATGGGGTTTGAAGAAAGTAGGAAGTGCAGCTCTGACTCTTTCCAGCATGGTTAGGTTGCACAATGCAGAACTATAAGACATGACACAAGCTGAAGACATATCTGGCCATACCCCACCGAGATTTACTGCATGAAGACTGAGGCTCTTTGTTTGAGGAGACTCATCCCAGCAAGAACAGAAGAACTCAGTCTTGATGGTTACAGACACACAGTCTTGTCATCCTTAGCAACGCGGCCTTAACACGCACACACTGCAAAGCCCAGGTCTTGGCTGTGTTCTTTTGGTAGTGGAAACATTCAGCCTGCATGGTTACATTCCTGTCTCCTTCTCTTTCACGTACTCTACTAACATATCTCCGCTGGAATACCACTGGAATATATATGGACTGATTAGGCATGATAGTACATGCTTACAATCCCGGCACTGAAGAAGTTGAGGCAGAAGAATCATGAATTCAAAGCCAGCCTGTGCTACATTGTAAACTTCAGCCCAGTCTAAACTATATATTGAGATTCTGTCACAAAACGTAAGAGATTTCAACCTGTTGGGAAGAGATATTCTTACCCTTGTTATTCAGTGTGTCAGACTGAAAACCAGCTGGATGGACTGCAGGTTGTCAGGTTTGGCCTTTGACTTCTTCAATCAAAATGCAGATTTTGGTAGGATTCTCTCAGTGATTTGAGCAAATTAAGTTGGAGAAAAAAGATCAATGGTTCTCAAACTCTCCCAAGTAGAATTCTCTAACTTATGAAAAAAAAATCCCAATGACTAATCTTAGTCCAAGCCAATAAATTAAAGGCCTCAGAAGCAGAATCTAGAAACCAGCAGTTTCCAAAGTCCTCCAGGGGATTCCAATGTGCATTCAACGTTGAGAGTCACTCTCCAAGGTAAACAGAGCAACCGAAAAGCTCCCATTTAGGAAGGAGTTAAGATGGCCAAAGTAGACTTGTAAGGAGAAGTAAGAAAGGTAATGTGATTTAGGATACACATCTTGTAATGTAGACTCAAAACTGTCCCCATGAGACAAGTACACAGTACATGCTGCTAGCAACCAAGGCCACATAAAGGCCATCATCATATCATGGTTAGAAGACGCCCAGTAGGTACAATTTAATAAATAACATTATAACAGCATAAAAATGGAAAGTCTTCTCTTAGTAAGTTATCAAACAAGTAATTGTCTGTAAGATGCAGCGCTGGAAGATCACATCCATCTTTTTATCCCAACAAACCATCAAATTAGCTACTATTGTTGCCATTGAAGAAAATGTATAAGGAAACTAAGATACACGTACGCACTCACACACACACACATAGACACATACACCACACACACACACACGATACATATAGAAAACCAAACCACGGAGATATAAGCCTTCTCATATTAAACAATAGATAAATTTGGGGACTAGAAAAAAAACTCAGCTTTCTACAACTCCTTACAGTGCAAATATGAACGTTTGGTAAGAGAGAGAAAAGAGCTCCTGGTTGCTACTCTGAGTATTGAGGAGCAAGGCTGGTGCTCACAGCCAAGACACTGTTCTGCTGAACACAAAAAACTCTCCGAACACCAACATCAGACAAAACCCACAGTGAGACAATAACAGAGCTGCCCAAAACCAAGACTGCCCCATAAGTAAACACAGACAGAAACATAAACAGTGTCCATCCCAGAAAACTCAACAAGAGCCCACAACCCAGGAAAAATGAAAGGCTGCTGCTTCCTTCCCAGCTACCGTCAGCCTTGTTTTATGTCTGATATGTTCTGAACACAAATGGTTAATTATTCTAATTGCCATAGGCTCATCTTTGTTTCCCCCAAACCTCTAATGAAAAGCATAGTTTTCCTTCTTTGTTCCATTTCTAACAACACCAAGCACTAAGCCAAAATCCAAGCAGTCCATAGAATCTGCTTCCTGACGTGCCCAAGGAATGTCAGGGTGTTTAGCCATTCTTGTGGATTTTCGTTTAACCTGACAACAGCTAGACTTGATCATACGCACATACATACATACATATACACATAAAGTCATATATATTTGGCACTTTTATTTCTCCTCTCCCACTACTTTAAGATATTAATGTCATGATTTATAGCTATTAATGAGGCATCTCCATTATTGCACTAGTTAGACTTATTTTTAGTACGTTTGCCCATTATCTCCCATTAAATGCAATTCAGCCACAACGTTGCAAAGCTGCAGCATTTCATGTGTCAGTATCGCTGCCTTGGTGCCCTTTCAATCTTGGCTGCAGAACCGCATTAGTAGTTCTTGGTTAGACGACTGATAGTCAACAAGTATATTAACTTCTCATTCCACATTAGTCTGATAATTTCCTAAATTGCCAAATTATGGCCAATTTCTGGTGGTGGTAGTAACTATGGCCGCCATGCAGTATGTGACAAACGCATTAGTCAATCATAAAGATGCAGGCCTGGAGCTATCTGGAAATTGGTCCTGAAGATGCCCTCATGAACAAAATGCTGACTTCCATCTCTCTCTCTCTCTCTCTCTCTCTCTCTCTCTCTCTCTCTCTCTCTCTCTCTCTCTCTCTTTGTGTGTGTGTGTGTGTGTGTGTGTGTGTGTGTGTGTGTGTGTGTGTGTATGCGTGTGTGTGTGTTTTAATGATCTATAGGAACTATAGTGGGCAAAACTGATTACATTGTCTCTAAAGAGAAAGTCAAAAGCATAATAAAGGCCAAATGATACATTTACAAATATCTCTGAACTCTGCTGTATACACATTTAGATTCTTTGGGAATATTCCCCAGAGTGATGTATCTGGATCACACCGTACTTCTAATTTTTGTCTTTTGGGAGGAATTCTCTTGTTGATTTCAACGGTGAATGCTCAGTTTATATTCCTATCAGCACTGTATTAAGATTCTTTTTTCCCTACATCCTTACCAATATTTATTGTCATCTGTTTGCTTAATGTGTTTCCCTGTGGCTGGGGTAAAATGTAATCCTCACAAAGCTTTAATTTGCATTTCTTAGCCGACTAAAGATGCTGAATGCTTTTGTGTCTATTTATTGGCCATCTGTAGCTCATTCATTTATTTCTTTATTTATTGGAGAATTGTCTGCACAGTTCATTTGCTTATTTATTGGTTGATAATTTGTTATGAATTTGGTGTTTTCAAATATTCTTTTAGATTAATTTATACACATTAACCTCCTCTCTGACGTATGGCTAGCTAAGGTTTTTGCACATTCTATAGGTTGCCTATTTCTGTGTCAAACCCTTTCCTAAAGATTTTGTAGGTTTTATTCTTCTGAATTATGTTCCATTTCTTGTGAGTTATTTATTTTGTCTGGTATTATTTTTTTTAGCTTTTTAAATTTATTTATTTATTAAGGATTTCTGCCTCCTCCCCGCAACCGCCTCCCATTTCCCTCCCCCTCCCCCCGATCAAGTCACCCTCCCTCATCTGCTTGAAGAGCAATCAGGGTTCCCTGACCTGTGGGAAGCCCAAGGACCACCCACCTCTATCCAGGTTTTCTAAGGTGAGCATCCAAACTGCCTAGGCTCCCCCAAAGCCAGGACGTGCAGTAGGATCAAAAACCCACTGCGATTGTTCCTGAGTTCTCAGTATTCCTCATTGTCCTCTATGTTCAGCTAGTCCGGATTTATCCCATGGTATTATTTTTTAAAAGATTAGCCGGGCGATGGTGGCGCACACCTTTAATCCCAGCACTCGGGAGGCAGAGGTAGGCGGATCTCTGTGAGTTCGAGACCAGCCTGGTCTACAGAGCTAGTTCCAGGACAGGCTCCAAAGCCACAGAGAAACCCTGTCTCGAAAAACCAAAAAAAAGAAGAAAAAAGATTATTCATATTTCTGCCCAGAAGCAGAATGCATTTGTTGTCTTGGTCTACTGATGTGTCAATAGTTTTTTTTTTTTTTTAAAAAAAAAGACAATTTATTGATTCACCCTTTAAATTAAGGGAAAACACATTTGGGATCTTTTTCTGTGGAGGATAACAAACACAAACAATGTTGCTGTGAACAATCTTATATTCTCCAGCAAATTTTCAAACATTTCTCTACCACCTAGACTTATCAACAAAATACTACATCATAAGTTGTGACTGTTTGGGGCTACATTAGATGAGGTCAAACTGTTTCCAAAGTGGCTATAGAAATTCCCAGTATTGTTGGCAGCTAAGAGTTCCAACTAACCCTCATGCACTATAACTGGAAGTACAGATTGGTATAGTCACTATGGAAATCAACATGGTGGGTCTTTAAAAATAATCTAGAAATAGGTCTGCCATATGAACCAGGTCTACCAATCCTGAGTATATTCCCAAAGGCCTCTCTTTCCTACTACAGAGACACATGCTTCTTGGTGTCTATCCCTGCTCTAGATAGAATAGCTAGGACATAGGGACAGCTTAGATGTCCATCCATGAACAAATGAATAATGAAAATATGGTACATAGACACAATAGAATTTTATTCAACTGTAAAGAAAATTTAATTTTTCAGGTCAGTGAATGGGGCTGGAAAACAATATATTGAGTGAAGTAACCAAGACCAAGGAAGAAAAATAAGTTTTTGCTCATATGTGAACCTTACCATTGAATCTTTAGATTTGTGTATTTATCTTGGAGTAACTGCAGAATCCAGGAAAGTAGAAGGAAACCATTATTGGAAGAGATGAATCACTATCTTAGGAGAGGGGATAACAGACTATGAGTATTAGAGAAAAACTGGGGAGGAAAATGGAAGAGTAAGGTACATGAGAAGGATTTTATCTTCTCAAAATAAATAAGCATAAGAGTTTAATACATTTTATGATATAACATTATACATTGTGATACATTTTATATAATAAATATTTTATCTATATATAAAGAATTTAATTGAAGTTACCTGACTCAGGAAATAATTCTCTTCTCAGAAGCCTTAGGATGCCAGATTAAAAACTCAGTGTCAAGTGTAGAATAGTTACTTTAGAGGTATTGATTATGGGTATACCAGAGACCCTCAGATAAGTGATGAGTGTCCCAGAGATACCCTCCCCTAGATAAGTTACAGGTTTCCCAGAGCCCTCATCCCCAAAACCACAGGCAATTGCCATTGCTCTTGATTACCCAACAGAACTTGATAGTGTGACCCTATTGGCGATGATATCACAAACTCGCACCATAGAACCTGAAGGAATCAAATTGCTACTGATCAGGAGAATTCTTCCACACTGGTTAGTTTTCATAGGACCAAAGGCGCTGTGTGGATGGTATGGGAAGACAAGCAACCAGCAGTCTTGCCCCGCTGTGACCCCCTGTGGACTACAATTATGACCAGCCTGGCAAGACATACCCAATAATTTAATAGGAGAATGAAGCTTATGAGAGCAACCAACCACTTTCTGCTTGAGTTTGAAGTCTGGCACTGTAAATCTGGCCAGAAACCCATGATTGGAGAGCTCACAAGCACTGGGTTTGAGCCTGCTACTATTGTTACCTTAGATGGACATAGTATCAACCTTCTCTCCAAACTGGTAACTCTGTCCCCATCGGTTAGTACAGTTCCCAACCCCAACCAGAGAAGTAGCTTTGTTCCCTGGAAGGTAGTTAACATAGAAATTCACAGCTGGTCACAGTACAGAGAATTAGTGTCAAGGGAGTCTTTGGCCATAAACAGTCCATCTGTATCCTCTGATGGTCCCATAGGCATCCCTTCCCTTGTGCCACAAGTGAGCTCATCAGTTTACCAAGAAGAAACTATCAGCATTGTTGCCTGATATACAAATATGTAACAGATTAAATATATGCATGTATTTAAGGGGAGAGAAGTAATTCATTAGGAATTCTACCCATATTTCTCTAATTGTAATAAGGCTACTGTTTGGATTCCTTCCTTTATGAAGTATTTGTTCCAAAGTCTACACCCACTTTTCCATTGATTGACTTATTTTATTACTGATTTCTCATGGTGAACATATTAGTCACTTTTTGTTGCTGTGATAAACACCATGACTAAAAGGGACTTATGGAAAAAAAAGAGTTATTTGGGGTTTAGATTCAGAATGGATGGGTAGGCAGGGTTGCAGGCACCTGAAACAGAAAGCTAAGAGAGCGTATTTTCTTTTTTTTTCTTTTCTTTTTTTTTTTTTTTTTGGTTTTTTAGAGACAGGGTTTCCCTGTGGTTTTGGAGCCTGTCCTGGAACTAGCTCTTGTAGACCAGGCTGGTCTCGAACTCACAGAGATCCGCCTGCCTCTGCCTCCCGAGTGCTGGGATTAAAGGCGTGCGCCACCACTGCCCGGCTTAAGAGAGCGTATTTTCAAATACATGCAGAAATACCAGAGGCTACAGACACTCATAGCCTGCCCCAGCGACGTATTTCCTCCAGGAAGATCCCATGTCCCAAAGGTTCAATACCCCCTTCAGACAGCATCACCAACTGGGGACTGAGTGTTTGAAGACCAGAGTCTATAGCGGACATCTCATCCAAACCACCATGGCAACACATTCTAAATATGTTTTTAAATTATATGTAAAATTCTCCCATAAGGAGGCTAGTCTTTTGCTAGCTTTTTGTTATTTCAGTACAAACATATGTGTCCATTTTACGAGTAGAATTTATTTTTCAAGACAGAGTTTCTCTATAGTTTTGGAGTCTATCCTAAAACTAGCTCTTGTAGACCAGGCTGGCCTCAAACTCATAGAGATCCTCCTGCCTCTGTCTCCTGAATACTGAAATTAAAGGCATGTGCCCCATCCACCCGGCTTATGAGTAGAATTTTTATAATAACTGACCATCCAACTCTGTCCTCCTTTGGCAGCAAAGCTAGGCTATGCCTTCTCACACTGCCTATGGCCTGTTCACCAACTTCTCTCCAGTGTGCTGTGAATAAAAGGAAGAGATGACTTCATTTGGTCTGGAACAGAAAAACTTTCTGTGTGAGCTGTACTGTACTGAACTTTCCTATTTTAATGTTTGTAGTGACCACACCAAGAATATCCTTGAAAAGCTATATGCTGGGTAAAGGAGCACAGTCTTTATTTTATCCTTGACTAAAATAAAAAGGTCATTTGTTGACTCAAACATTACTCCTTCACTGTTAAAAAATGAATTTTTATATCATAAACCACTAAAATAAAGCTTTTTGTGGCAAAAAAAAACCCAGCTCAATTAATACAATTAATATAGATTTCTCCTTATTCAAAAGCATTTTCTTAGAGTAAGGGATTTAGGCTAGAAGAGAGTGCTTATCTAAGAAAAGCAAGATGTTAGGTTTGGACCCAACACCAATAAATAAATAAATAAATAGCCCTTACTTGACAGTAGCAACAAAGATATTCCCTACATCATTATACAACATTACTGCCTGACCTGAGATTTATTTTTATAAATGGTTCAAAGTTAGAATACTTTTATTTTTTCTTAATGTAGATATTCTGTTTTCTTCAGCTTGTATGCTGGAGGATGAGCAGCTCAACATGGCTGTCTTTACAATGGAGAGGCCTCAACTCAGTGCTGAAAGCTTGGAGGATCCCTGGAAGGTTGCTGGAATTGAGCCCACATGGGAAGGCTGAAGAAATTGGAGTCTGAGCTCACTGGAGGAAGGCAAGAGCAGCGACAGAATCGTGCAGCACTCACTCAACGAGAAGAGAAGAAAGGCACAAGCAAGCCTTGATTCCCTCAGACCTCCTGATGGATGGGCTTCCCAGATCTTGGAAAGTCATGTCCATACAAAGGTTGGTCTCCTCCATCAGCTCAACCTCGCTGAAAATGTACACACACACACACACACACACACACACACACACACATGCAGTAGTGTGTCTCCATTCAATGAAATATCAAAGACTAACCATAGCATCTGTCTTTCAATTACCGAATGGGTTCACTTTGTAAGCTCAGGATGTTAAAGTGGAGTCAGAGAGATATAAGAATAAAGGTGAGTTTCCAACCCAATGATATGAATTCAACAAGGAAAAAAAAATAGATTGGCTTGATAAAGATTCTCACTCAACCAGTTAGCAGGCTGTCTACACACCAGGCAAGAGAAATTTATGTCTGTTCTAGCGATGCCAGGAAAAGCTTCAGGAGAATGCTGGACTTGAGGTCTTAAAGAATGAGGAGAGATGCCTGGATGGAGGCTCTGGGTGAGACCTAGCAGGCAGCAGATGGCATGTGTCCATATGTTTGCTGGATCGTTTGGCCTCAAAAAGACCCAAATCACTGGCTGGAAAGAACTATCTGATTAAAGAGACCTTATAGATGATAAGACAGGAAAGAAAGCTGGACTAGTATTTTTGGATATGATTCACACTGTATGAGACCAAGGACCTTTTGAAAAGATCCCATTGGCAATTTGGCATCACTCAAAGTTTGTGAATAATGAGCAGAACAACCAAAAAGGTAACATTGGCATAGTCTTTTTGGCAGACTAGTGTTTGCTGTTGAAAGGGAAAGCCGGTAGAAGGCTATTGAAATAGCATGAGAATAATAAATATTGAGGAACCGGACTTAGGCATCCATTGATGGACTAGCCTTGGACTACAGACATTATACGCTAGCTAGTGAGGATTGCCAAAGGACAGAATCACAGGAGGAGAAACAGGCAAGACAGCGTGTCCAGAACCCTTTGCAGCTCAGAGAAGAACCCTTTGTATATTACTGTCCTGGTAAAATTAATCAAGAAAACTTGATTTCTTTCGGAAGCAGTCCTCCGGAATATTCCAGAATAGACTTCTGTGTCGTGTATCTACTTTACTTACCAGCTCTCTGGAATTCCCAGTGTGGGCACAGAATGAATTCTTGCTCTCTGAAATTCCCTAGGGGAATAGACTATTTTCTTCTAAGAACTGCCTGTGACAAGAAAGGTGAGCTACAGGTCTATGTAAGCTTTTCTGAAAAGGTAAACACATTTTTACTTACAAGTAGCCTTAAGGCACTAGGGTGAATTTGGAGAATTGAAACCAGCAATTCTACTTCAATACCTTGATGACTGTATGTTCCCAGACCGAATGATAGCTACAGGGTTGCCAGATGGAGGCTTTCCGATCTCTGGCTAACACCTGCGAACCAAGCAATGAACTGATAACTACTGTCCCAGGTTCTTAACAAGGTCTCCCAGTGAATATTGACTCTGCAGCCCTTGGGTTGAGCAAATCACATGTTAGACGACAGAACAGGCCAGAGCCAGGCATGTGCATGGGACAGCCTTGAGTTACCAGACCTGAACTCCAGAACATTTTAATAAACTTAGGTGCCCAAAGGCCTGGGCAGAGAATGAGCCACTTAACAGGAGATTAAATGGGTGCTTCTTGCCTCCTGGTTTCATGAAAAAGCCAAACCTAATCAAATTCCAGTGGCACAAACAGGGCCACATGGATAATTTGAGGGCAAAGAATGCTTTTATAGTAAAGGCAGTATTTGTGTCCAGCATTCTATTACCTACAGGGCAACATGGTTTCAATTTAACTCCTGTTAATCCCAGCCATTCTGTTCGAGTGTTTCTTATTTAAGATAGAAATTCCACGTTGAACATTTTAATAACATTAACTGTCAAAGGCAGCTGTGATCTGTTTTGCTTTCAATACCATGCCAGATGTAGGTATTTGTGATCAATGATGCCCTGGTTTTCCCTTCCCCTGTTTAAGTATATCATTAGCAAAATTTTAAGTCCAACAAAAATTGGTTTTGCTGACAAGCTGCTATCGGGAGGCAAGGAAATAATGCCCAGAAAAGCAAGCAGCAGTTGGCATTCATCCATGGGATGGATGCCAGGGTGAGGGGGTGGCAGGGGGTGGGCGCTTGCTCTGGCAATTTAATGAGGAGTCCTCTATTATCAGAGCTGACATCTTGCCACACAGTCCACAAAAGACAGCAACAAAGTGAGTGGCAGCTTGCTCCGTACAGCAAGCCATGTGCTTTAGGTAAGGTTTAAGGACCATAAAAGTGGAGTCACTTCAAAGGCTACTCAGCAAAAGGCCAGTGTCCAGGTGAGTCATGCCACAAAGAACTCTGGGAGACACTTTATTAAATGAGCAATGAACACACCTCCAACAAGGAGTCCCAAGACCATCCTATTGTAAGGAAAGCCAGGTTGCCTAGGAGTCACGGCTGCTTGTAAAAGCCATCTATATGGACGCTCACTGTAGCTGAAGCTGAGGAAGATGACTAGGATATGGCTGGGAGAAGCTGAGGATGTGCCTGGAGACAGCTCGGAGGTGGAAAGCTTCAGGCTGCTCATTTAGTCAACCCTCCAAATTGCTTGGCCCACGTTCCATTGATTCTGCGAATATCTAAATGACTAGATATAAACGCTGGACTGCTGAGTTACAGCTAAATTTTCCATAAACTGTATAAAGGGCAGTCCTGGGCTACTTCTTTTGGCTACTGACAACTTTTTTCTCTGGAATAGATTCTGAAAGAGTGTGATGATTTTCAAATTGCTTTTAAATGGAGGCATTCCCATACATGAAATCACACGGACACTGTGTATAATTCTTACACAGCATCAAGCTTTCCAATCTGGTAAATGATTTATCAGTTGATAAGCAACATGATATTATTCTTAACTTTTCTGATATAAAGACAGAATATTTACTGGTTCATCTCTGAGATGCTGGTTTTCCAACTAGGTGTAGTAGAAAAATTGATTGATTATAAGAAAGAAAATGACATGAATCAGCAGCAAGTTGAGTCAAAACTAAGGAAGCTAAAATATCATGTCAACTAGTGCTGTATTTAGTACCCCAAGGGGGGAGCAAGTTATAGACGTTGGCAGTGGCAAGGATAAAAACAACTCAGCACAGATTCCTAGAACTCATTACCACTCAAGCAACCGTGCAGTTGCCAAAGTCTTTTAATCTTGGATGGCCTTAAAAAGAGCATATCCCTGGGGAAGGCTACCACATCCTCCCGGAATCTGCCCCACTATGCTGCTTATATACTGAGTGTGGAGCTTGGTTCTGTAAAAGGAAACAAAGGCTGTCTCCAACACAGTCATAGAGTAGTGGGGAATGAGAAGACGTGTGATTTTTGTCACATAGACAGAGACTTAGCACAAGACTATCTTCAAGTGCCTCAGGGGTTGTCATGGAATGAAAGCTAAGACTTAGTTCCAACCAACTATAAAGGAAGTAACTATCGTGATTACAGGAAGCATGAAAAAAAAAAGATTTAGGTTAAAAAATTGTAACTGTCTTCCAATCATTGCCACACTTATCCAAGCTACCTCAAGCTCTTCATTGAAGCCTACAGTCAAGACAGTATCCAATCAAAATGGAGCTGCTAGGGATAGACAGAATGCCTCCCACTCTGAAACAATTCTATGAGCAGTGGGGATGCACACCTTTAATTCCAGCCTTTGGAAGGCAGAAGCAGGTAGTGTTCTATGAGTTCAAGGCTATCCTGATCTCAAGAGCGAGTTCCAGGACAGCTAGAGATACAGAGAAACCCTGTCTCTAAAACAAACAAACAAACAAACAAAACAAAACAAATCACTCCCTTGTGAATTATGAGAAAAGGAAACTCTTTAACAACAGAAGTTCATCCCTCCTGACCCATGTTCTCACAAACACAGCATCCAGGTGCCCACAGCCACACGGTCACATACGCCAAGTCATGTACAGAACTGAGTGACTTTCTTCCCAATAACCCTCTTGACACTGAGAATGGGGGTCACGGGAACGCCATCATCACTAATCAAAAATGTCCTCCAAACAGAATAGTTTATTCCATTTGTTGTAACAAACAAGGCTGTGTCTCTCCAACATGTCTTTGGCATGGCTAATAAGTTTACTGGTAAATCCCTATCTAGGAACTCTTCAAAGGAAAGACCTAGTCTAGACTCAGAGTGGGTCTTTGCTGCCTATAATAATTGGTTTAGGGGTGGGGCCCTGTGAGATTTCCTCCTGCCATGTCAGCACATCTGTTAGTGTTGTACTTGTTTGAGTCTTGTGTAGACATCGTTAAGGATTCGTAGATGAATATTTCCTGTCTTATCTATGTTGTCTGACTCATACAGTCTTTCTGCCTCCCTCTTCCTAAATGTTCCCTGAGCCTTCTGTGAGGAGTTGTGCCGCAGATGTATTGACTGGGACTGGGGCACAGTCACTTCTCCTCTGCATTTTGATCAGTTGGAGGTTTTCTGTAATGGTCACCAGCTGTCACAAAATAAAACTTCTTTGATGAGGGGCAAGAGCTACACTTACCTGTGGGTGGAAGGATATGTGTTTAGAATGCAGTTGGAATTATGGGATGCAGGAAGGGTGGAAGCTGGAGAAATAGTCTTCCCTGATTGTACCTACTAAGTGGTCAACCCTGAAATCATACACTTATAAATAAACGCTAAACAGACTGAGCAGGTTGCATTAATATAGTTAGTGTACACACATATGTATAAAAAATTATATACACACATATGCATATGTGTGTGAGTGTGTGTGAGTCTATAATTTTTTTTAAAGTCTGTGATTTTGAGATGGAGCAAGGGGGAGGTACATAGAAGGTACTGGAGGGAGGAAGGGAAATGGGAAAATGTTGTAATTGCATTTTAATTTGTAATAAAAATATGGGGAGGGCTAGAGAAATGACTCAACAGTTCAGAGTATGTACTGCTCTTCCAGAGGACCTGGGTTTAGTTCCCAGCATCCATAATGGGCAACCCACAACTGTCTCTCTCTTGTTCCTCCAGCTCTAGAGACTACAACACCCATTTACAACCTCCGTAGGTACCAGCACACACATGACATACACCCACACAGAGATAAATGCTTATACCTAAAGAAAAGTAAATCTCTTAAACTAGGAATATGTTAGCTAGGGAGATGGCACAGTGGGTAAGAGTGGCTGGCTGAATGGGCAAGAGAACCTGAGTTTGAATTCCCAGCACCCATGTAAAAGGCCAGTCTTTCCTGAACGTGTCTGTAACTCCAAAGCTCTCCAGAGAAAAGGACACTTGCCACCATTCCGGTGCCTTTAGAGACCCTGTCTCAAAGGAATAAGGCAGAGTGACAAAGCAGGATCCCCAATGTTCTCCTCTGACATCCTCCAATGGACGGACTTCACCAACCTCTGTGTGCACACGAACATATACCCCAAACATATAAGCAGCCACACACATGAATAGGAGCAATATTACCAAATGTAAGAGTTAGAATGATCAATCCCTAGGTTAAAAGCACCAATAGCTACATACACCAAATCTTATGTTTGTACTCATAGGAAGGTATCTATTGTTAGCATCAGAAGAGAGAAGCCAAGGCACAGAGCTCAGACAGCTGGGGTTTGAATTGGTAGCAGCTGCAAGAGCGGCATGACACACCCTTTTGCTTGGCGCTATCACATCTTTCCAGGGAAAGACATTCTACCTCGGTGTTACGGTAAACAGTGACACTTGCTGTATAGTGGCCGTCTTTGCTGCAACCGATGCAATTAACATGCCACACACGGCTTTCCCACAGAGACACACGCTAACAAATGCGGTGTAAAAGAATTGCCCATGCAAAGAGGTTGGGATATTAATGAGAAATAATAGTTAATAAAATTCATAAAGATCAATAGTGTTTCATCTACTAAACTTAAAATATCCTTAGGGAAAGTTGAGTGTCAGGGCAGCTGCAAAGTTTACGTAGTGAGCAGACTAGAAGAGGAGAAAAGTGGACAGCGTTGGTCAAGTTATTCACACAGATAGAACAGCCTTATTCTTGCAGTCATCGGTGAACAGATAAACTTGGAGAGACAGAGCTAGGCTCAAAAAAGAAGAAAACACTTCTAGACATCAATAAGAACAGAAAAGTCTTCCACAAAATAATCCAAAAGAACGTATATCATTACATACTCACTGATCTAAAAGATATCATCCTTTTGTTTCTTTGAAGTGCTGAGCATCCAAACCAAGGGTCAAGGATTCTAACATATGTGCCTTCTAGTTGTTCATATACTTGAAGCCTCCTCCTTCACTTGCTCGTTCAAGTATTCTGCTCAGTTCTTCATTAGTTAAACTACTGATTTCCATACAAGTTTCAGTGTCAGGCAAGTTCAAAGTTAAGGGATACCAAGTAAATTTGCTATCCCCACTTAAATGTATATCAGAATCAAGTTGCTCACCATGAAGAATAATTCAAAGCACATTCCCTAGCCAAAGCCTCAGGATTGACATAGCCAAGTTTCCTTTGTCATGCAGAAATAGTTGGGGTTAGCCAATGGCCGGGGGTGGGGTGAATTCTTGCTACAGGTCACATCACCAATCGCTCAGTCTTACTTAGCATATCTCTATCCACAGAAACAAGGCCATTTTTCTTTTCTCCCATCTCTTCTGCCTTTTTCCAGTGTAGTGGGAGACATTGAACTCATCTTTTTAAACCCATCCAAGACACACTTCTAAGTTTCTCTAAGAAATACAAGTAAAATGTCAAATCAAGCCCTGTAGAGCTCAACAAATTGGTCCAAGAGCAGAAATCTCAGTCCTTGAGGAAGCACTACATAACTTGCCATTGGTCCTGGAAATCTGTCAGCACCAACTTCTAGCATAGATGTTTCAGGGTGGTTACATAGGTCAGATACGAACCTGGCTTGCACACGCGTGTGTCTCTATTGTACCATGCCACACCTGTCTACAGCTGCAGCAGAAGAAATGTGCTTAATGGTGAGCAGGGACTAGAACCCACTAGGGAAGAAAGATAAGAAAGGTCCATGTGCAATATGACCAAGCCACAGCAGTTTGCCTTTGGCAATGTTTTAAAGACACTTGATACGATGCATTCACATTTGACATTCTTGGTTATGTTTCTGAATGCAAGCCCGTTTCTTCTGCGTTCCTTACTTTATCAGGATACCACAGAACAATGAGGATTCTGTCCAAACGTGCCCCGTTGTTTAGGTGGTGGCATCTCATTCCACATGGCTCGGAAGGGTGGGAAGGCATTCGCCACCACGTGCATCACGCTCTCTCGCAGACACAGCGCTTCACTTCAGCAGCAAAAGAAAAGTCAGAAGCAAGAAGTATTTTCTTCCCCAGTTTAGAAAGCTCAAATTCAGAAAGATACGCTTCCATAGAAAATAGCCAGCACTACTTACTATTGCTTTAAAATAAGTACTAGTTGTTTTCAATGTAACACCTCTCAATCCTGAGATAACTAGGAAGCAGACAAGAAGGAAGGGGGTGGGGCAAAGACAAAGGAGGAGTTGAGTTCAATATTCCCTTCCATGCAGAGGCCGAGAATGCTTGTGCTTGTGCTAAGCAACTTTGCATTAGCAGACCGGGGTTCCTACCCTGGAAGCATCGGGGGGATAAGACTAGAATAAAGTATTGCCTCTAAGAGGGTTTGCCTCTGTGCCTCCAACAGCAGTGTGGAAGACCCTGGTGAACTGGTCGGGCTGGCAGTGGTGGAAAAGCCATGTTGCCTATGCAGTTCCTGATCTTTGAACTTGCTTGTCAAAGCAAAACCTGAAACACCCACCTTGGAAATGCCACTGCAAAGTCTGTTTTTCAATCAGAGACTATCCCCAAATGGAAACAAGCTGGCTCTACTGTTTAACTACAATTTCATTCCTGATTTATGTCTAGCTTGCCTTAAAGTTGGAAATACTTTATGGCACAAGATTGGGCCAAAGGAGGAGGGAGCCAGATTGTTCAATGAACAATAGTAAGGACCTCATCCTTAGGAATTTAGCCTGTTAAAGGAAATTAGCCTGTTAAAATGACTGGCTTCTCCGTCAGACTTCAGTGTTCCACACTGTGCAAGAGGCAAGTCTAGGTGCCCAAATCTCAAAATAGTCTCTGATCACAGAAGTTTCCCCACCGGTCCAGAAGACATTGGTGTCATCAGGGCAGCTTGACAACTTTGAAAGCAATTGCAACTTCCCATGAAAGGTCTTAAAGCTTGACTCCCAGCTAAGAACGGCATGAGTGAGTGAGAGATTCACTTCATGTCTTCTTCCAGAGAGAGGAGTGCCGGGATCAACATGGCTGGATTGGGGTTCAAGAACTATTTTGTGGCTGACTCCCATTAAGGTGTGCCACTGATCCCCTGAGCTTCTCAGTGGTGCTTTCCCTCAGGGAAGAGTACCCTGTCGAGACACACAGGCCTGCCTGGCCAGGAGTCTCTTCCCGTTCCCACACAGGATTCACGAGTCAGTACATTGTATCACGTCCATCTCTGTACTTTGAGTTTCTGTACTCGGGTGAGGGGAATACATGCTTTAAGAATAAAAAGTTTTGTGGACATTCAGAGCTGAGGCCCAGGTCTCTGACAAATGTTGGTCTTACTTGAGTTTTAGGAAATCAAAAATGATATAAAAAGCAGGACTTGAGTTTAAACCTAACTTATTCAACTGTCAGTCTCACCAAAACTTTTAGCTAAGGAATGAAGATTATGAAAACTTGGGTGGATGATGAGCAGAGACAGATTTTACACAATAACCAGCATAAGGGCCTTCAGTAAATGATGATTATTGTTGCTATAAGTAGTAAAATGTAAAACCAGGGTACTTTCTCTGAATCTAACATTTCCCTTTAAGAAAACTTCCCTACAACAAAAGAAAAACAGGAAAGAAAACTTGGCTACTTGTCTCTAGCACAGTTGTATCAAGGTAGTGATGAATTATCTGTATTCACCATTGAGTTGCATTCCAGGTCAAGCATGAATTGCTACTTTTAGAGATTTTACAAATGAACATCGCAGTGTGGCTTTCGTAGGCTCGCAGTCTGCCTTACTCTATATAACCACTGTTCTTTGCTCCAATCACCATAAGCTAAACTTCCTAGAGGATATCTTGGCAGGCTACTCTCTTGCCTTCCCTTGGTACCAATATACTGTCTATGCTAAGTCACCTCTTTCTCTTTTCTCTTGAGGGCAAGACAACTAGACTCACTCTCCTCCATCACATCTTTAAACTCTGGCTGGTACGGCTTGCATAAAAGATATTATGAAATGAAATGTTTTCCCCCAAAAGATGTTGAACCCCAAGGAACCATGAATGGGACCTTATTCAGAAATGACGTATTTTGTAAATGGTTGAGTCCAAACAATATCAGTAGGGTAGACCTTTATCTAAGACACGGGTATCCTAATAAAAATTGACAAATGAGGGTGCGCAAACACACACATGAGGAAAATGCCAAGCAAGTGTGATGGCAGGGACCATGGGAATAAGAATGCTAAAATTGCCAGCAGCCATCAGAAGCCAGGAAAAGAATGGAATAAACTCCCACCGTCATCCCTGGGCAGCCACTAAGAGGAAGATCTTGGACCTCCAGCCTCCACGATGGTACAGAGATGAAGGGCTATCCAGAAGGTTTTCAATTGGATGGCCACATAACATCAGGAGGCCACAAGACCTACAGTTTCCAGGTTGAGAAACAAGGAGAAGGAGGACCCACCAATAGCACAAGCCTTGCCCATGTCCCTCCTCTTCTCACTGGAGATGCAACCCAAAGTCAAACTGCTTGCCCTGGAAGCTCTTTGGCACTGTGCCAGATGTGTACAAAACTAAAGGCACGCTAAGGGCAGAGTTCAAAGGCAAACATGCCAGAGCTGTGTCTTTTCTAAGCAGTCACATCGATTACCCGTCAGCCTTTCCCAGGTCCTGTAAGACCACACACCAGCTGCCGTCTACGTAGCCAGACAGGACTTGCTGGAGTGAAGTGGCCAGACTCTGGTTTTACAATGTGAAACAGGAAAAAAAAAACCTGAAAAAGCCACCAAAAGATTTGAATAGAAAATCTGATCTCTCCTTCAGTTCTTTTCCTGCCGTTAGCAGAAAATGACTCATTTGTTTAATTCTGGGCAAGAGATACTTGGCTCCTGGATTTTTTTTTTTAATATTCCAAAGCTTTGGTCTGAAGCCTGCAGGCTCTACTACATGCTGTTCAGTCTATATTTAGAACAAAGCAAACACATGCGATTCTTTAGCACTAAATGCTTCTGCCAGTGGGCCCTGGAAAATTGCTAACCCTAAAATCAAACAATACTGCTTTCTTTAAATATTCCTGCTTACACTTACCGTGAGGAGATATTGACAGCACACGTCAGTTTGAGTGACTGAAAATAAACAGGAGTGAGGAAAGCAGGGACTTCTGCTATTAAAGCCAGATTTATCCAGAGGAAATGCATGACAAGTCCCATTATTTTCCCGAGTCGCAGTCTCAAGCTATCTCACCCATGAAGAAAAGCTAGGAAGTCATTTTCATGACGTCTGGAGGCTTGCTCGCCATTCTTCCTATCCCATCACACTTACTGCTGATTCTAAAGCTGGAGCCCGTGCCTATAGATAGGTCGGGAAGACGCCTCGGTTTAACTAGAGAGAAAACCTATAGAGGAAGAAAACCCAGAAGCTAAATCAAATGATGCCAGCAAGGCGAAGCTATTCAGTCTCCACAAGCAGCCACGTCAGAAGACATTGGACGTGTCTACCTAGGGCATTTTGTGCACAGTGGGCAGGAAATTCCATTTGTGGCCTTTGTGTTTATCCCATAATAATGCGGGACCTACCAGGAGCTCACAGTTTAGAACATGGCAGGAACTGAGATGTTCTCATCCCATCCTGCAGGGTAAACTCAACTACTCATCAGCCTTCTAAACCTTGGTTTCCTCAAACGCAAAATCGTTTTAGTCAATTCAAACTCTCTCCACGGTCACAATTTTGTGGACAAAAGTCCACTTATCCAACTCATATTGCCAATTAAATTTGCCTGGACACTGCAATAATTTTATACTTCGCTCGACACTCTTATCCCATATTAACTAAAATGTAAAATCACCGAAGTCATGGCAAGACATCATTCAAAAATAAAAGTCTCCAATACCGCTATGAAAACTACAAGCTTGTCCATATCGAAAATCTGCTTCTGGCTGGGCCAACAGTGCACTTACATTTGAAGTCATTTGTCGTTATCCAGCACTAAATAGCAGATCCAGACCACAAAGTCTTCCCGAATTTAACAGGAGCTCCAGTTTGCTTGGGTCCCCTGAAGTTACGCTCTCGGTCACTCTCAGTTGCATTACGAACATGGCACCTTTGGCCTTTTGTTGACACTTTGACAGATTCAGGGCAGACGGGAATACATCCAAAGGGACCACCATCTTATGTCAAGTGTGAGGCTATTCTGTTCAAAATAATGATGCACGTTTTTCTAAAACTAGCTAGAACGTCGCCACTAAGAGGGATGCTGAAGATTCTCTGTGAGGTAGTTGTTGGCTCCCTTGAGCTTGTTTGAAACCTGGTGTCTGGGGTGACGCTGGTCCACAGTCCTGATGAAGTTGGAATGGGGTGAATGTGTGGGAACTTTATGCTCCCCAAGTGCTGCTGTCCACATCCACCCACAAGCACTCTTTTGGGCTCTTTGGGGAGCATTTATTTATTTTTACATGTATTTATTGTGTTCATGTATACACAGAGGACAACCTTAGGAGACATTTCTCTTGTTCCACTCTGTGGGCTCTGGGGATCAAATAAAGGTTGTCAGGCTTAGGGGCAAACTTTTTCAGCCCCTGAACTATCTCTGCAGCTGCTTAAAGGATAGTCTTAAACGAACACCAGACAGCGGAGTAGGCTAGATACCCTAAGCAGTCATAACCCACTAGCACGCGAGGTGAGGACTCTCTATAGGACAACAAAAAACTCAGTGATCTGGGGTTGGGAACAATTGCTTGACTATTTTTCAGAAAGACAAGACGAAATCGCTACCTCAGATACCTAAGATTAAACTATGGCAGGAAGCTGATGTCACGTGTGTTCCAGAAACAAGATTGGATGCATCCCCCATGGACCCAGCTGAGAGAGAGGCTTCTGATCCCGAGTCAAACTTCCCATGTTTCCCCAGGGCTGAGGTGGAAAGGTCTCATAGCCACGTTGCTGAGAAGTCATGTCTCCACGAGGTTCAGAGCTCTTGGCATGTGTCATGCACTTCATTTGTATGAATATTATTTTATTTTCCCAAAAGACAAGCTACCCTGCTTATTACTTGGCCCTTGTCTAGTCGATTTAAAGTCTAATTCAGCCAGGTAGTACTCAGCAGGTCTGGTCCAGCTTGTGACAAGGTCAGGTTATGGTCTTCCTTCCTTTAGGGTATTTGACATCTCTGAATTGCCTACTTCTTCCGGCACATATGGCTTCCTTGCTAATCAGGGGGAACACCTGGCTAGGCCGTGCAACATGTAGACAAGAACCTAAAAATTGTCACTTGCATTCAGCAACCAGGCCGGAAGTGAAAACCAAACATATAATCCCAGGCAATACAGTTAGCAGCATGACTGCAGGGGACTTTGTATCTATGTATTAAATACATAGCAGTAAGTTATAGAGAATTGCAGGAATAATTTAGGTTCAGGTCAGGTCTCTTGAATTTTACGAGCCTTGACAGGCTCCACCTGCTGTGACAGCAACATTATCATGTGAGCTCTCCCTATAGAAAAGGAAGTAAGAAGTGATGAGGATATCAGACTGTGGCATCTCTAGGGAGCGGAAGCCACCATGTGCCTTTGGTCCTAGTAGGACAGCTGGCTGCCGAATGGCTGAGTCAGTTTGTTACCCTCTGTAGTTTCTACCAGTTTCTCAATTTAGGGCTTTTCTACCTCTCGCTGTGAATTTCTCTGCCAACAACCCAATGTTTAATACAATTTAAAGGCCTTTGTCCTGGTGAAGGAGAGAGGCACTCAGAAGAGTCAGCAGCTCTAAGACAAGGGGAAAACTAAAAGGCAAACCCTCCTCCATCCCATGTACAAACTATTCTCAATCTTCAGGAGTTGCTCAACGATTCTTGGCCCTTTGCTCCTTCGCAGGTTTATAAATAACTTCTAAAGCGTTCGCAGAACACCTTGCTATGCTTTCGTCTGGCTTCACGTGACCAGTGGACTAGCCGAGGAGACCTGACGCTGCCATCTAATACTGTTTTATTAGCCACCTCCTCCCGAGAAAGTGTACTTCTCTACTTAATTCTCTTGGATCAATTTTGAGTTTTATAATTTTCTTTAAAAAGTACCACACCAAATATAGATTTACCATTAGGGGAAAAAAACCTATCATCTTAAGTGTAACTATCAAGTCTTATCAAGAAAGCCCTTCTTGACAGCAAATGTAGACCGTCACAGGAAACCACAACTGAACACCATGCGTAGATCAACCCACGTGAAGAGCCCATCCCTAATGGATACAACGACGTCACAGATCCTGCATCTGTAGATCCGGGAAGATGGCAGAAGAAGGGACAGAAAGGTTCCAAGAGCCAGAGTACCAGGATGTCTATTGTGAAACAGTTGAACAAACAAGACTGGAACAGTGACAATGTCAACAGACATGCTAATGTGGAGTGGGGGGTAACTCCTGGGAGTCCCACCTCTAGTCAAGGAAGTACAGGCAACTAGTGACAGCTGGGTTACAGAGAATTAATGCCTTCCAGGGGTGAGTTCTGTTCATGATGTTCCAATAGAGAGTGGTTAGTTTTGAAACCATATACACATCACCAACAAAAACAGACTTGGTAGGTTGTATTTATGTATAATTTGTGTATACATACACACCTATATGTGTGTGCATAATAGTAATAATCATAGTAAACAAGGCTATCAACTTGAGAAAAGATTTATGAGAGATATTTGAGGAAAGGTTGCTGGGAGGGACTAGAAGGAGGATAATAAGGGAGAAGTGATATAATTCTATTTTAATCAAAGCATATTAAACAGGTGAATAAATATAATATTATTATCTGAGATAGATAAGAGATGACAGGATTGATGGATAGACACACACATATATATATTATACATATATAATCATGTACACCAAAATTACAATGATTCAAAGTCACCTATTAGATTAAATTTTATATTTCCTGTTTTTTATAAACAAAAGTACAAATTACATATATGTATTATATAAAGTTATATATAATATAATAATGTATATGTTACTTTGACATTAAAGCTTTTTCTTGTTTATTAATTTTGATTTTTGCTATCATTTCTTTTGATTTCCTTGTGCAAAATCATTATACCTGTGGTTAATAACAGATTTCTTTACCCCTGTGGGAGAGACAAATTATTTGTCTTCCATTACCATGTTTACACAGATATTTTTATTTACTGTTTGCCAAACATATCTTTTGCTAGCCATTTTCTTTTAACCACTCTATGTATTTACGTTTCCATTGCTGTAGGTGAACAATATATCACCAGATTCTGTATAACTATGACCTGTACAGATTATTATTGCTATCTTATTTCATATATTTATGCTTCCTTTCTCTCTCTTAACTTACCTTCTTATTTATTAATCTTCTATATATTAATTTTGATTCTTGTGCTTTTCTCTTTTTTAATGATTGCTCTACCATTAGGAATAAAGGAATTTAAATTGGACAACACTTAGTATATAATCAACACATTTATCCTCTAGATCCAAGTGCAGCCTTGGAATGGTTTCCTGATCTTCATTACTCTCTCTGTGAGTCTACAGGAGGTGTGGCCTTGTTGGAGGAAGTGTGTCACTAGATTGGGCTTGATGTTTCCAAAGCCCACACTTTTCCTGGTTAATACTCTCTGCCTCACAGTTGTGTCTCAAGATGTGAGCTCTCAGATACTGCTCCAGTGTTAAGCCTGCCTGCCTGCTGCTGTGGTCATGGATTCAGCCTCTGAAAACTGCAAGCCTCCAATAAATTCTTCCCTCCATAAGTTAGTTGTCTTATTCATGGTATCTTACCATATCAATAAAAATGTAACTAAGACACAGTTATTGAAATATGCATTTTATTTTACTGCCATCTCTAACCCAGAAGCTCTCTCCAATTGATAACCATTTTCAAATAAAAATTTAGTTTTCTCCAAGGGCAGTTTACTGGGGAAACAAACTAGTCTTAAGGGGAGGCCACATGCCCAGCAGTAGATGGCCAATAGAAAATTAATTCAGAAGCATCTTTGGAGGTTCCTTATCTCCTAATGCTGTGTAAGGGCTTTAAAAGCAAGTAGGCAAACAAAACCTTTTTATTTTATTCATTTTCTCCCTCCTTCTTCCTCCTCCCCCTCTCTCTACATTATATATTATATAATATACATTATATAATATATATATATATATATATATATTATAACTTCTGGTTTTGTGTTTTTATGGGATTCCTGAGTGTGTGAACAGTGGGTCTCTGCATCTGTATCTGTTTCTTATGCTTTTGCTTGTGTATTTTCCCATCTATTTGTTTTGTTCTACCATAGTGAGTTTATTTTTGTTTTATCTTCATTTTATTTTATTTCCATAATTATCCCTTAGAAGCCTGTTTTCTTTCTTTTTTTTTTTTTGAGTGAAAGCTCATGATTTTATTGTCATCATAACAAGGTCAGCTTAGAACTGGATCACTTGGCCCTTTCTCTTCTTATCACCACCCAGTTCAAAATGCTTGCATCTCTTAATAGCCAGCATCCTCTTAGATCTGCAGTTGGGCTCCACACATTCCAGTCTCAGCACAATCTTCTTTGTAGTTTTTGCCTTTTTGCGGAAAATAGGCTTAGTCTGCCCACTATAGCCACTCTGTTTCCTGTCATAACGCTGCTTTCCCTGGGCATACAAAGAATCATTGCCCTTCTTGTACTGGGTCACTTTGTAGGGTTGGTGTTTGCCACATTTCTTGCAGAATGTACGGCGGGTCTTAGGAACGTTCACCATGTTGGCGGGTGCGATATCAGCACAGAAAGCCCCTGTTTTCTTTCTAATGAGAGACAGAAAGAGGATGGGTCTGGATGGGAGGAGAGTTGGGAACGAACTATGAGGTTTAGATCGAAGCAAAACTGAAATAATATTGTATTCTATGAGAAAAAAGTCTTTTTTTCAATTAACGAAGAAATATAAATAAATAATACAGTGTACATACCAAACATAAGCACTCAATTTGATGAATTAAATACTATAATATATAAAAATACAAAATAGCCACAACTAGGTAATAGTTGGTGACATCAATGCTATTCTTCCACAAATAAACATGTTATATTGACAAAAAAAATAAAGAGAAATATCTGAGTTGAGTGAGATTGTAGGTCAGCTGGACCTAACAGACATCTATAGAAAACTCCAAACACTGCAGAGCGCATGTTCTGCTCAGCAGCCCAGGGAGCTTTCTCTAGTACAGATCACATAGCAGGACATAAACTAAGCTTTAACTAATATATGACCACTGATAAAATTTCTTGTATTCTTTCTTACCACAGTAGACTAAAACTAGAATTCATCAACAAGAGAAGATATATAACACACCACACACAAACTCATTGAGATTTGACAGCCACTATTGACAGATGAATGGGTCATTTCAAAAATGAAGAAGGAAGTTTAAAAATTCCTATAATCAAATGAAAACGAAAATACAATATATTAAGTTCTAGAATACAATGAAAACTGTCTTAAGAGGTAAGCTTGTTGCTATGAGTACCTATGTTAAAAATTAGAGACATCCCAAAGAAATAATTTAAAACTACACCTCGAAACCTTGCAAAATGTCTGGGCATGGTGGCTTACTCCTTTAATCCTATACTCCTTTAATCCTATCACTCAGTAGGCAGAGACACTTAGATCTTTAAGAGTTCTAGGCCAGCTTGGTCTATATAGGAGGTTCTAAGACAGTTGGGGTTGCATAGTGAGACCCTGTCTTCTTCTTCTTCTTCTTCTTCTTCTTCTTCTTCTTCTTCTTCTTCTTCTTCTTCTTCTTCTTCTTCTTCTTCTTCTTCTTCCTCTTCCTCTTCCTCTTCTTCTTCTTCTTCTTCTTCTTCTTTCTCTTCTTCTTGTTTCTCTTCTTCTTCTTCCTCCTCTTCCTCTTTTTCTTCCTCCTCCACCCCTTCCTTCTCTTCCTCACCTTTCTTTTTCTTTTTTTTTTTTTGTTTTTTGAGACAGTTTTCTCTGTGTAGTCCTGGCTGTCTGAAACTAGCTCTATGGACCAGGCTTGATGTGGGAGTGTCATATATCAATCTGTTGATTTCATTGGTTAAGTAATAAACAAACAGCTTGGGCTCATAGCTTAGAACATAGGTGGGTGGAGTAAACAAAACAAAATGCTGGGAGGAAGAGGAAGTGAGGTAAGACGCCTCAGACAGAGATGCCATGCTCCGCTTTCCTGGGCAGAGGCGATTCAGCTCCGACCCAGGATAGACGTAGGCTAGAATCTTCCCGGTAAGCGCACCTTGGGGTGCAACACAGATGATTAGAGATGGGCTAAATTAATATGTGAGAATTAGCCTAGAAGAGGCTAGATAGAAATGGGCCAAGCAGTGTTTAAAAGAATACAGTGTCCGTGTAATTATTTCGGGACATAAGCTAAAGCTAGCCGTGGGGGCGGCCGGGTGCAAGGGACGCAGCCCGCTGCTCCTTTTACTACACAGGCTGGTCTGGAAGTGAGAGATCTGCCCACATCTGTCTCTAGAGTGCTGAGATTAAAGGTGTGTATATCACTATGCCCAACAAATAAACTTTTCTTTTTTTAAAAAAATTTTTTATTTATTTGCTTGTCTATTTGTTCATTCATTCATTCATTCATTCATATAAGAAAGGGTTTCTCTGTGTAGCCTAGCTGCCTTGGAACTCGTTCTGTAGATCAGACTGGCTTCAAACTCAGGGATTTGCCACCACTGCCTTCCGAGTAATGAGATTAAAGGTGTGTGCCACCACTGCCCAAGATCTTATCTCAAACAAAACAAAACAAAAAACTTTGGATGAATAAGAACAAGCCAACCCCAAAATGAGAATGGAAAGAAATGATTAAGATCATGGAAGAAATTAATGAAATGAAAATGGAAAAAATACAAATGATCAATAAAATAAAGGGGCTATTCTTTCAGAAAATAAGTAAGATGGACAAGCCCTTAGCCAAGCTAGCCAAAATACATATCCAAATTAATAAAATTAGAGATCAAGAGGGAGACATTATAACAGATACCAACAAATTTCAGGAAATCAGAAGAACATACCTAAAATCCTTATTTCCACTAACATAGAATATCTAAAGGAAACAGGTGAAATTCTAGATGCATATAACCCACCAGAATTAAGCCAAGGTGACAGAAATCAGTCAAGTGATTCTATGACAAACAATGATATTAAAAGAGCAACGACAACAACAAAGACCCCCACCTTAAAATCCATTTAGGTTCAAATAGATTTCCTACTGAAATCTAGTAGATCTTTGGAGAAACAGCAGTACTTCCTGGTAAACAGTCCCACAGAAGAGAAAGGTAATAAATGCTTCCATATTCTTTTCAATAAAATACTGATACCTAGATAGTAGTTTCAGATAAAGACTCAACTAATATCCCTTGTGAACATCGATGTAATATTTTCTCAACAAAATACTTCAAATAGAATTCAAAAACACATGAAAATGTTTAGTTAAAATGATAAAGTTGACAAACATACAAAATAGCATACAATCACCATATAAATGCATTCAAGGACAGAAATCACATGATCATCCCAATATATAAATTGATTTTGACAAACCCTAACAAACTTCATGATAAAAATCCTGAGGGCAATGACAGTAGAAAGAACATAAATCAATACAATAAAGACTACCCATGATAAGCCTATATCTAACAAGATACTAAAGGACGAATAACTCAAAGTATTTCCCCAAAACAGAAAAAAAACAGGGTGCCACAGCTTCACAACCTCCCCCCTCCCTTTTTTGAGACAGGGTCTCTCTACATAGCCTTGGCTAACTCACTACATTACAATACCGGACTCCAAATCACAAAAATCTGCCTGCCTTGGCCTTCCAAGTGCTGGGATTAAAGGCGTGCACCGCCATGCCTAGCTCACATTTTTTATTTTTATTTAATACAGTTCTTTAGATCTTAGCTAGAGCAACAGGAGAATAGGATGCAATAGAAAAGCAGTCTTTATTTTCAGAATAAGTGCTTTTGTTTATAAGGAACTCTATACATTCCACAAGAAATCTCTTAGAGCCGATAAATACTGTCAGTAAATGGAAAGATATAAAATTAGCCTAGAAAAACCAATGTTTCTGTACATTTAGACCAAACAATGTGAAACAGTCGCATTCGCAATTGCCTTTAAGAGAAAAAAGACACGTGAAAGAATCTCCATGGTAAAAGATCTATACAATGAGAACTAAAATACTGAAGAATAAGAGAAGACACTCATGGACTAGTCAAAGCAATCCTTAGCAAAAAGAATAATGTTAGAGATTCTCTACACTTAATTTCAAGTTAAGCTACAGAACTTGATAACAGAAACAAGATGGCACTGGCATTAAATTGTACCTGTAGATCAATGGAATAGTGTAAATACAGATAGAAACCTGTGCCATTATAGTCATCCAATGTTTTACAAAAATGGGAGAAAAGAATATATTGGAAAAAATAGACTGGTACTGGAAAAACTGGATATCCACGTGTAAAAGGCTGAAACTAGGTCTGACTGCTCACCCTACACAAAAATTAATTCAAAGTTAATTAAAGGTCTTACTGTAAGAAATAAAGCTCTGAAATAATTTGATGGAAATAAAATGGTAAGCTATGGGTGTTGGCAAAGACAGAATTCAAAAAGCGCGAGGCTTGAATTATTCAGGAAGTAATGACAAAGGGACTTGAGGGAAGCTGAAAGGTTTCTGCACAGCCAAGAAGAAGCCGATCGAATGATGATCTGCCAGCTATGTATCAGACACAAGATTAGTAGCAAGAATACACAATGAACTCAAGCTCAAGTTTAAAAAAAATTAACCAAGCTAATAAATAAACGAACTAATAAAATAGTCCTCAAAAGAGGAAATACATATGGACATATGAAAAATCCGCAGCTCCACTGTTTAGTAGAGAAATGCAAATTAAAATAATATTGCAACTCTGCCTCAATCTAGTCAGAATTACAATGATTCCCAAATCAAATAGCAAAACATGCTGGTGAAGGGGTAGACAAAAGAAAATTCTGGATAGAAACAAGCCCACTCACTCTGAGATGAATATGGAAGTTCCTCAGCAAAACTCAAAATCGATCAACCAAATGACCTAGTCCCAACTATTGGCCTACAAGACTCCAAAGCAACAAGTCTGAGCTGCTTGCACAGCGATTTTTATTGCCCAATGCTCACCACAGCAGAAGAATGGGTAAAAAGGGGTAATACACATAGAAATTTCTCCACCAAAAAGAACGAAACTACGTTGCTTCAGAAAAATGGATGAAACTTGATTGAAATGAGTTCATTCAGTCTCATATATTTTCTCTTCTATGTGATCCCTAGATTCTATATAATTCATTAAATAATGTATGATTATCTGGCAAGAAGCTGTCTAGAAAGACAAAGGAAATTAAAGGGAATGTGAAGGAAGCAGAGAGGTGGGGTGGGGCATATACAGCGGTGAATATGCTCTACAAACATGGCTTTACATGATTCAATATTATATATAATGAATATATACTATATATACTTATATATAATATTTATAATATGTATGTATGTGGGGTTTTAACTGTAGGAGGAACTCAAAGAAGGTAGCTAAGAAATAATATAAACACACATACAGATAAATAAAATGAAGTAAACTTAGGGAAACTGCGAATCCTGTTTTTAAAAAAAAGAGTATAAATAATAAGTCAAATAAGCAGACTGAAATGCTCTCTTTACCCAGGAAAGGCAGGAAGGTGAAAAGAGCAGAGGGTGAATGGAAACGCCCAGACAGTATAATTTACTGCAATCACGTGAGAGCCCCTCCCTCTCTGCACGGGTGATCTAAAGTAGAGACTTCAAACTGGGAACAAAGGGAAGAGCCTCCTGTTCTCACCTCTCGAGGCCATTAGTTTCTAAGAGTTGCCCCATAAAGCCTCAAGAAGGCAAGAGAAGCAGACAGTATTTCTTCTGACTCCCATAGATCTACATCCAATTCTGTAAGTAATAAGATGACAGAGTTCCCCGGAGGGGATCTTGTCAAAACCTAAAAATAGTCAAGAAAACTTTGACTCCCATATTTCCCCTCATCCATCATTAGCATGCAGTTTGGACGGATATTACTGGGTTTTAATTTCACTTCCTTTCAACAGAATTTATGTCAAGGTTTAAAGGATTTATACAGGTTTATGCTTCTAAGAAATTCTTTACACAAACTCCTAAACCCTAAGGTATAGTCTACGAAAGGCTTACACAGAAAAAAAAATTAGTAGAGACTCAGAATTTCCTTATGAACGAGACCAATTGTATCACAGAAATCTCCAGAAATAGCCATTAGACTGAGCACAGTATCAGAGCACATGCCATCACATTGAACAAGATGAGTCCCGTATTTTTTTGTCAGAAACAATAACTAGAGGCAGCAAATCTAAAACTTCACTCTGGGACTTGAATCAAAGGCGTAATGGCAGAACACTCATTACGTGCCAACTACAGTTACATCAGCTCTTAAAAACATGTGGGAGGGTGTGAGAAGAGAAATGAGGACCAAAACGTTGATGATCCTGAAAGCTGAAGGGAGGCTATAAATTGTGTGCAGAAAAAAAAAACATTATTTCAAATACTTAGTCATGAACCATTTAATCATAATAGTTTATTTAAGAGAAGAAATTACTTTGGGATAATACCCAAAGCCCTCACGTGCCATTATAATTCTCCTCATTCTTTGTTCTTTGCTTTCTTATTTCTTATAACTGTACACTCATCATACATAAGCCTGTGTTTCATAAAGGTATTTTCTTCCATGTCTCTCATGTACTTTGGCACCCCTCTTTATCTTAATGGTTGAGTTAGTTATCCATTGAGTCTATTAGAATGTGGGGTATGTTTGAGAAAAACTGCATCTCTCATTTTCTCCCCACATCTTCCTGGCTTGGTTAAATGTCTGAGAACACTTATAGGGGTGAGGAAAAAAAGGCCATTTATCTTCTACCCTCTTTATTACACAAAAATCATTCTACAAATGATCCACAAACAATCCAAGCTAGCAATTAAGTCAACTTCACATAGCTATAACAAAATGCCTGAACAACTTCACAAAGAGAAGAGTTTTAGTTAGCTCAGAGTTCTTGAGTTTCCAGTTTGAGGTCAGGTAGTCCACTGGGTCTCTTGTGCAGAGATCACATCATGCTTGGAACAGATGACATGGCAAACTGGATATATCGTAAGTCAAGAAATAGAGAGATACTAACACCAGGGACCCACAATCCCTTGGGAGAGTACATCCTGAATGACCCTAGGAATAACCTCCATAAGGATTGACCTCCGTAAAGCCGATAGTGTTTTGTAAAACAGTGCCACCCTTGGGACCACACATTTAACACATTGACCTATGACACACATTCTTTGTTCAAATGATAGCACCTGATAACGGGCATGAAATGTTCACTGCTTTAAAGTTGTCAGCTACATGCACAAACTTTTTTTTCACATTTCAGTTTTAGTGTTTATTGGAGTCCAGTGCTAGACAGGCCCATTCCTGGGGCTCCCCTCCCACACCTCACAACAGCTGTGAGGTAGGGCTCTTCTAGCTCACATTAGTGTATGGAGGACAAGGGGCTCCAGCTTTTGCTTTCATTGTTTTAGAAAATACAAAAGCTATGGCCCCAATCCATTCAAATCTTAAAAATTTGGGGATTTTAAACTCTTGTTCCCCAGTGTTTTTATTTTTGGTTAAAATCGTCATCCTTTGTTTTTTGCTGTTGTTGTTTTGTTTTGTTTTGTTTTGTTTTTGAGACAGGTTCTCATTCTGGAAGCCAGGCTTGCCCAGAACTGTATAGTGTAGGTTGGCTTCAAACTCACAGCAATTCTCCTGTCTCACTCTCCTGACTGCTGGGATTACAGGTATGTACCACACCTGATCCCAAACTTTTCTCTTCACTTTGGGAAAATAAAAAATGGCCATTAGTATGAGGCCCTGTGGCCAGCAATCACTCGAGTGTGTATTATATCTCAGCAGATGGAACTGAGCCCCAGGCAGCATTCAAAGTCCAGAGCCAGCACATAAGTCACACTTGAATCCAGACATCCACTCTCTGATTCAGGAAACCCCAGCTCCCAGTCAGCCCAGTGCGCCCCCCAGTCTCTTCTAGTCAGCACTTCCTGGCTGTGCCTGGTCCTGCAGAGACCTGTTTTATTGTCCTAGAGAAGCACCCACTGTAGCAGGCCACAGGGCTGGGGTCCCATGTTATCACGGTCCAGGACAGTCACACAAAGTTCAGCGCCCCAATTCCACCCCTGACTTATAAAATGTATATAGTTTTAGATAATACTCAGAAGCTCCAGGGCAAAGGTGCAGCCAGCAGCCAGAGTTAGCTGTGGACGCCCCTTGTGCCCCACCCATGTGATTAGCCACCCTGGGCTTTGGGGCAAGCAGGGAATGAAGAGGATGAGATCAGGATACCAGGTTTTGCCAGCCTGGTCAGGCCTCTAGACAGGAGGAACTGTAGTAGCAGTCTTTAGTTTAGTCTGGGTAAGTCTGGTAGAGTGTGTTCTGCAGAGTGCAGTGGCTAGACAGACCAGCTGATGTCTCCCGCTCTTGCTGTTCCCAGGGTGGCTAATGCACAAACGTTTTAACATTAAAAAGAAATAAGTAAAACTCAAAGTACTCAGAGTGTTTTGGAAGCTAATTAGCTATTAAAACAGTGAAAATCGAGTTCATCTCTCTATATTAGTCATATTTCTGTTTCAATTATGCTATATAACAAATAATTCAAGGAACTCAGTGGCTAATCAGTACTTCTTTTGTTTCTCTCCAACATCTGCAGAATAGCTGGAGTTGACCTAATCCCATCTTGAACTAACAATATTTAGCTTCTAGCTGCCAAATGGGCTAAAGTTTCCACCTGGTCATTAACCAGTAGTTACACCAGACAGGTCTCTCCCTTCATGGAGACAGGCTCTCTTCATGGAGAAAAACAGAAATATATGAGGCCAAGCTAAATGATGCAGACACTTATACCCTTTGTTCCTATCACTTGGCTCTCATTTCTTTATCAAAACAAGTCACATGGCCAAGTCTTGCAACAACAGAACGGAGAAATATACTCTTCGTCCTCTGGGGAGAAATTCTCCAATTTCCCATGGCAGAGACACTGGGTGTCTCAGTTTCTCTCCTCTTGTTGTGATTAAAAATATTCTGACAAAAGAAAATTAAGAGGGAAGAGGTTTATTTTAGGCCACAGTTGAAGGCGCAGTCCATCATCGTGGACAAGTCAATATAGTTGAAGCCGTTCATTATCTTACATCTACAGTGAGAAGCGGAGAGCAATGAATCCATGTGCCTTGTTCAGTTTCCTTTGCCCATGTATACAGTCCAGGATCCCAGCCAGGGAATGATGCCACCCACAGTGGGTGGGGCTTCTCACATCAATTAATGTAATCAAGACAATCCCCCAGAGGCATGCCCAGAGGCCCATCTCTCAGATTATTCTAGATTCTATCTAGATGACAATTAACACTAACTATCACAACTCCACCCCGTGTGTAGTTGACACTCAAATTCAACACTTTGAAGCCATGGCCTTCCATCTTTTGTCCCAAAATCTCATGTTTATCTTGCAAAGAAAAACATAGCACAATTTTAATCCCCATAGTCTTGAACAATCCCAAACAGTTTGAAGGGTCAAAGTCTTTAAAAGACAAAAGTTCTAACTATGAGTCCCTATAAAATCAAAATCAAGTTACATACTTCCAACACATAGTGGCACAGAACAAACATCACCATTGCAATGGAATAACTGAGGCACAGTAAGAAACAATCGCAGCAAAGAAAACACAAAACCCCGTGGCCCCATATCTGGAATCTAGTGCTTATAATGTAAATATCAAGGCTCTAGCATGCTTAGGTAGACCCAGCCCTCCATCTCTGCTGCCTGAAGTACACGTAGATTTTCTCCAGATTTGAATCCACTCCATCTCTGCAGCCTTCCTAGGCAGCCGTTCCATGGTCCTGTCATTGCCATTATTCTGAGACTCGTATTGTAACTTAGGCTTCACCCTCAACAGATTCTCAGCCCTCTCTCGGGAACTCTATCCTTCTACACAGTCCCTGCTTCCGCTGCTCACCATGATTTCTCTGTCTTGTGTCTTTCAAAACCAACACCATGTGAACAAAGCTGCCAAACTTTGCTACCCGCTAAGGGTGGACGCTGGCCCTCCTTGACCACAGGCTGGCCCTCCTTGACCACAGGCTGGCCCTCATTGACCACAGGCTGGCCCTCATTGACCACAGCTAGGCTTCATTGGTTTGTGTGTGCCCGCCCTAGGAAACACTTTGCTAAACAATTGTTTTTAAGAAGCTTAAGCTCTCTACATTTAAATGACTTTGGATCTTCCCAAGCTGGAGTCACCAAGGAGCAGGGTTTATCCCCCAGAACATCTTTACAGTTAGCTCAATACAACTTTCCCTTCAGTGGCGCTGGTCTCTTCAACAATTACAGCTGTTTTCCCAGAGCCAGCTGATGATGGATGTTCTCCTCTCTTAAAATTCTTCTGCCAAACAATTCAGTCCATTATCTTTGCATTCAGCTTCATTCAAGATCCCAGTACATGGACAGAATGAAGCCAGATTCCCGGACAAAATATCAAATGAATAGTCACTAGCCTGGTCCCTCATGGAGTTTGGTTCTCTGCACCCTTAGGAGCCACGGTTCCGCCATTCACATTTTTCTCGGCACTCTTGTCTTCCAAGTTTCCACCAGGATGGTCCTTTAATTTCTTTTTCCAGTATGCTATGACCTTTGTCAACAAAGTCCCAAACTCTTCCACATTCCAGCCATAAAACAGTTCCATAGGCCTAGGAACTGTATCACAGGTGTGTCACAGAAACGGCCCCAATCTCAATCTCAATTTCTAGTTTCTCTTGTGTCGCTGTGACAAAATATCCTGACAAAAGCAACTTAAAGGATAATGAAGGCTATTGTGTCTCACATGTTAAGGCCCACCGTGGGCTGGAAAGTTAAGGCAGTGGAGCTTGAAACAACTGATCATATCGCATCCGTAGTCAGAAGAAAGTAATAGATACACATGATTGGCTCATTTCCCTTTCACGGTGTAAACGGGCCAGGATCTCAGCCAGGGAGCGATGCCACCTACAGTGGGTGGGCGCCATCACCACCGGTGGGTCCTGCCCCATCACCACCGGCCCCATCAATCCAAATCAGCCCCCACAAAGAGGCCCAGAGACCCATCTCTCAGATTACCCCACGTTCTATCAAATTGACAACGAACACTAACTTTCCCACTGAGCATGTAAGACTTAAATAGAAGCAATACAAACTGAGAACAACTACTTAATGCCTCTTTTAGAAACTCCATGTCTTACAGAGAGAAAGGTAAAGAAATTAATGAAACAGTGCAGGGTGTCTGCAAAAATGTATTTAGAAGACGTCATCCACAGAAAGTATATTTAATAACTCAAGACAGACTTCATTCTCCCTCCCTCGGATAAGTACAAGTCACACCCCAAAAGGCTTTGTCTAGGTCCTTCAGCACAGAATTCTTCTAACATGTCAAGAATGCTCTCTGGCGGCTGGCTCAGAGGGTAAGAGCACTGGCTGCTCTTCCAGAGGTCCCAAGTTCAATTCCCAGCAACCACATGGTGGCTCACAGCCATCTGTAATGAGACCTGGTGTCTTCCTTGCCAGCAATACATTGTATGCTTAATAAATAAATCTTTTTCTGGTGATGGATGGAGATAGAGACAGAGACCCACACTGGAGCAATGGACTGAGATCCCAAGGTCCCAATGAGGAGCAGAAGGAGGGAGAACATGAGCAAAGAAGTCGGGACCACGAGGGGTGCACCCACTCACTGAGACAGTGGAGCTGATCTACTGGGAGCTCACCAAGGCCAGCTGGACTGTTACCGAAAAAGCATGGGATAAAACTGGACTCTATGAACATGGCGAACAATGAGGGCTGATGAGACGCCAAGGACAATGGCACTAGGTTTTGATCCTACTTAATGTGCTGGCTTGGTGGGAGCCTAGCCAGTTTGGATGTTCACCTTCCTTGATATGGACGGAGGGGGGAGGACCTAGGACTTACCACTGGGCAGGGAGCCCTGACTGCTCTTTGGACTGGAGAGGGAGGGGGAGAGGAGTGGGGGGAGGGGGAGAAGGGTGGGAGGAGGGGGAGAAGAGTGGGAGGAGGGGGAGGGAAATGGGAGGCTCGGAGGAGGTGGAAATTTTTTTTTATTCTCCTTTTATCAATAAAAAAAAGAAAAGAAAAGAATGCTCTCTGGAGGCTGGAGAGATAGCTCAGTGGATAAGAGTGTTTGCTGCTCTTCCAGAGGACCTGAGTTCAGGTCCCTGCATCTACATTCAACCACTCACAACAGTCTGTAACTCCAGGGCCAGAGCATCCAACGCCTTAATCTGGTCCCCACTAGGACCCACACACATATGACATACACACATACAGACATATGAATGAAAATACATCTTAAAAAAGAAAATTAAAGAATCGCTGTTAGAAACATGGGTACCTTTGTTTTTCTTAGCTAATTTCTATTCATGGTTCAGGTGTCTGCTGAAGGTTCTTTACTCGGAGATTTTCTTCATTTCTTATTAGCCAAACCTGAGACAAAATTCTATTCTAACTTTCATTGTAAAACTATCAGTTTTTAAGTTTTGATAATGTTATCCTTATAGACAATGTACTGTGATTATATGTATCTCCATCCATCACTTTCTCTTTCTGTCCTCCTCTTCTGTCCCACTTCTCACTTAATCCCTTAGGCTCTCTCCTACCCCCATGGTGTGTGTGTGTGTGTGTGTGTGTGTGTGTGTGTGTGTCGGGATCTCAATGCTGGTACTCATGTCTGCATAACAAGCATGCTTGAGCCATCTGTTCAGCTCTTTAAATGGCAACTGTGTTACTAAAGAAAATTGACATGTCAATCCTTTGTACTACAGCAAGGATTTTCTCCGGTATGAGGGGACAGCCACATACTTTCAAACACGCTAACGTTGTCTGGTATGGTAACCACCACTCAGATGAATCTACTTAAATAAATTTAAATTTACTTAACATTAACTAAAATTTAAATTTAGTTCCTTAGTTGCACTGGTCACATTTCAAGTACTTAAAAGTCATCCTAGGCTGATTAGAGACCATACTGGTCACAGAAAAAAAAAATTATCCTACCTTTCCACGAAGATTCACTGGACAGGATTGCTTCAGAAGAAATAACCAAATATGTAACCAGATTCTGCTCTGCTAAGTTCTTCTAAAGGAGGGAGACTCCTCCCAAGTCATCACTGATTTGAATTCAGACCCATCAACTACTGTCAACTTCTTTCTATATATCAATATTGCTCTTTGAGTATTCTTTGGTGTGGTTTTTGTGAGCTCCTCCTTGGAAAATTTGCAATAAATGTCACTTATGGAAATTATATACTGCCAGTTTAAAACAACTTTCTATGTCTCTTTCTGCCACTGCAAAGATATGAACTAACCTGCATTTAGGACTCTTGACAGTCTTGGGGTCAGCTTTCCTTCTCAGTCATATTTCCCATCACTTGCAACTGATACAGTCAGATCTCTCCTCCCTCCCTCCCTCTCTCCCTCCCTCCCTCCCTCCCTCTTGCCCCGTCTCCCATTTCTATTCCCAGCCTCACTTTCACACACTGCCCCACTTCATAACTTCCCCAAATATCCCCAGTCTCGCTGCATCTGCTTTTCAATAATTTTCAAAAAAAAGTGTGCCTATTTATGATGTTAGTTCAGCTCTGAAACATATATTGCCTCTGTCATCACTTATGTTCCCACCATTTTATTTTAATTAAATAGTAACACATTAATGTATACATTTCTCTTCTACTATAAAATAAATTTTGAGGATTAGGGTTTATATTGCATTACTTAATATGTGCAGAAGTTAGAACAATACAATATTATCAGGAGAGGGAGGTGTCTACATGCATATACATATATATTAATTACATGCATTATATATTACATATAATAAATGAACATGTGTATAAGTTCTTGGAGAATGAGTCAATGCATGAGTAAATCTGACTGTAGTCTCACAGGTCTGCCTTGGCATATGTCTTTAATTTTCATGGCAAATTACTCAGAATACTACATAGGAAAACCATGTATCATGCTAAAACCCACTTACCAATAAAGACTCATAACTTCCTTACAAAGGCAATCACTTCTTTCTAAATATCATTGTACTTGGTCTCTTCCTTTTCCCTTGTTAAGTTGCACATTAAAGCAAATCTGAAATGACTCGTCCATGCTCTGAACCTATTTTGAAGGCTAGACATGTACATTTCTTTTCATTTTTATTTGTGCTATATGATACATCAGTCTTGCTGCAAAGTCAAGCCCAGGCTGCCCTTGAATCTTCTATCGCCCTGCCTCTTTGCCCATGAAGAGCTGGAACTGTAGATATAGCCACTACATCCAAGCAGAAATATCTTTTATTTGACAGAGTCTGAACAACATCATGAAAGAAGATAGCTTGTGTCAATACTCAACGGCACACAGCTTCAACAAAAAAAAAGAAACAAGGAACCCACATCCACTTAATTCAAACAGAAGTGTCAAGTTTAATAAATTAGACAGCTTTAAAATGATACAAAAACACATTTCTAATCTGTCCTGTCATGATGTTAATACAGATCTCAACTTTCAATTCTTAAGTCCTCTGAAGGAGAATTCTGTGGTTAATTCAAATTACTCATGTTGAGGAGAAAGACGGGCGTTTGACTAATCCTGAGTAATAAATAAAAGTTATTTAAGTTGGACACTACAATATGTTTTAACATTTTAATATATGTGCCAAACTTGCTAGTGATTCTATTTTACAGAAACTCTCAGCCCCATAGTATGTGAGTTTATGTTTTGGTTCAAATCTTTCAGACTAGCTTTGGCCTACTTTCTTTTCTCATCTTGATTGGCAATTCCCTGGTAAAAGTTCTGTTTTCTCCCAAACCTCCCTTGTGTACAAAAATGGTCTGGGCTTTTAAATTTCAGAAGGCAAAACAAGGATCTCTGGAACACCAGCAGCCTCATAGCTGAGCATATGAGGTGCAAACCCAGCTCTCTCTTCTTCTTTCTGATTTTGACCCAGAATTATAGGTCCACCTTTATATGATTGCTGACTGCTTCTGCTCATGAGTTAGTGTATGCTCTTTTGTATGTATTTTGCTAAGTAAATGGCCTCATTACATTTCCGTACATGACCATTATTATCACCTTTGGTCACGTTCACACCCTATCACTCTTCCTTGCCCACTCTGCTCCTTCTTCACCCCATCCTGTTGTACTGAGGAGCGGCGGGCTGTGTCCCTCTGCCGGACTAGCTTACACCCGAAATAACAACACAAAAACTGTATTCATTTAAACACTACCTGGCCCATTATCTCCAGCCCGTTATTGGCTAACTCTCACATATTAGTTTAATCCATCTCCATTAATGTGTATCACCACTTGACTGTGGCTTACCGGCATGAGTATAACCAGTGTTAGTCTCAGAGAGGAGAGCCATGGCGTCTGCCACACTGCCTTCTTTTTCCCAGCATCCAGTCCTGTCTTCCCTGTCTAAGTTCTGCCCAATCAAAGGGCCAAGGCTGCTTCTTTATTTGACCAATGAAAGCAACACATAGAAAGAAGACCCTCCTACACCACCCTCCCATGTTGCTAGGGTTCTCCTATCATAGTTTCCCTTCTATTTCTGACATTGTGTAATCTTTAAAAAAAGAATTCAAGAAGGAAAAGCTTATGTGGTCTCATGGCTCAAGGGTACAGTCCCTCATGGCCAGGAAACCAAATCACTAGAAACTTGAAGTGGTTGGTCATATTACGTCTGATGTCAGTAAAGAGAGAGCAACAGCAGCGCTGTGCCTGTTGTATTTGTCAAGTACAGAACCCCAGCCAGGAATGGTGTCACCTACAGTGGGGGGGTGGGTTGGTTGTCTTCCCACATCAATTAAGATAATCAAGGTAATTCCCCATAGATGTGGCCAGATACCTACCTCCTAGAATTAGGTGCTATCAAGATGGCAAAGAACACTAACCATTACAACTCGACACTCAAACGTATCGTTTTGAATCCATAACCTTCTACCCCTCTTTCCATAGGTTCATGACAATGTTACAATCTGAAGCACATTCAGACTCATTCTAAAAGTCTCTATAGCTTCCTAATGTTGGGACTCTTTAATACAGTTCCTCATGTTGTGGTGACTCCCAACCATGAAATTATGCTCATTGCTACTTCCTAACTGTAATTTTGCTACTGTATAAATCATGTAAATATCTGATATGCAGGATATGTGACATGCAACCCCTGTGAAAGGGTCATTTAACCTCCACCCCCAAGGGGTCGTGACCAGGGAGGCTGAGAGCTGCTGCTTTACAGTGTTTAAAAATCTCCACACTTTAAAAGATCAAAGTCTCTTAAGCGTGAATTCCTATAAAATCAAAAACAAGCTACATACTGCCAACAAATATGGCACAGAGTACACATTCTTAAAAACAGAAAGATTAAGACATAGCAAAAAGTAATCAGATCAAAGCAAGACCAAAATTCAGCAGTGAGAACACCAAAACCTACATCTTTGTGTATGGCATCTTGGACTAGTGAAAAAACTGACTGGGTTCCAAAGCATTTGTACATGCGCGCGCGCACACACACACACACACACACTCACTCACACACTCACACACACCTCATAGTCTCTGCTATCTGCAGCACACAGGCTTTCTTTTGAGCTGGCTCTACTCGATGCTCATAGTTCTCCTTGACAAATGTCCCGCAATCCCGCTATCACCAACATTCCAGGGTCCGCACTACTGTTCAGTCTTCACCTTTACAGTTTCACACAGTGGCCTGGAAGCTTCTCATTGTGGGGACTCTAAGACTAGCAAACATTGTCTGACCCCAGCTACTCTCTGAAACAAGGGGAGCAAGACTCCATGAACCATTTCAATAGTTCATCCTTCATGTTTCCAAAAGCAGTATCTCATGGACTGGATAACACTGCCAAGGTCCACTGCCAGACCACAAAGCAGCCTGGTCCCTGGGACCACAGCTGCATCAGTTTCTACAGGCTAATCCTGGGGAAACCACTCTTTTAGGCAGCTGCATTGAGGAAGAGGGAATCCTACGGCCACATTCTCTGTGGAGGCATTCTTTGATATCAATTTTCATCTTTGCAAATAGAAGTCATTGATGGTGATGGGCAATGGGTGATGGGTGGGACTTTCCTTCAAGGCATCTTTCCCATTGTTTCCATGGTTTCTTCTTGTCAGAACTTTAAGCTTCTCACATACCTTTCCTTTGCAGAACAAGTCCATCCATTTGCAACTTTAAATTCAACTTCACCCAGGTTCTTGGGACATTGGCAGAATGAAGACAGGTTCTTGGTCAAAATATCTCACAAGTAGTACCAGCCCAGTTTCTTATAGAATCTGTTTCCCTCCAAAGTCTCACAAGACAGATCCTTACTGTCTATATTTCTCAACTTTCATGGCTTCTAAGTTCCTGCTATGATGGTACATTAAGTTATCTTGACTATCTTGAAGGGCTTTTCTAGCCCAAAGTTCTAAGCTGATCTATATTCCACCTATATTAAAAAAAAAATTAAAGACCTAAGGACCATGAGGTCAGGGGTTAATCACAGCAAGAGCTTCTTTCTATTTTTAGATAGAGTCTTATTATGTTGCCCTGAAATGCCTAGAACTCAATATGTAAACCAGAACAGGCTGATCTTCCACTCAGAGATCCCCCTGCCTCTGAAGATGTGAACACACACACACACACACACACACACACACACACACACACACCAGGCAGTACTTCCTCTCACCAAGTTCCTTCTTAGTCTCTCTTCTGCTGGTGTAATAAAATACCCTGGCAAAACCAAATTAAGAGATAAAGGATTTAACCTGGATCACAGTTTAAGGGCACAGTTGGTTAAGCAGGAAGGGCAAGACAGAGGGAGCTTGAAGCATGTGGTCAGATTGCATCCACAGTCAAGAAGCAGAGGGATGGTACCGCTACTGTCCTTCTCTCCACTTTACAGCTCACAGTCCCGACCAGAGATGTCACCAACAACAGACGGATCTCCTCTTATCAAATACTCAAAATAAGCCTCCACAAGCATGCCCAGGGGCCTCTCTCTGGTGACTCTGGAGTCTACCACCTCACTTCCTTTTGCTTCCACGCCCTTTTTTACCCTTGCCTCCACATACAAGAGAAGACATGGAAAACTTGTTCTCGTGAATCGTCTTTTCTCAGTTGACATTAGGATCTCCAGTTTTTTTCTTTTTTTCTATAAACGACTTCATAATTTCATTCTTATTTATGGCTGAGTAAGACTCCAGTTTGGATAAATAGATACATATAGATAATTGTCCTTATCAACTTATTGTTGAGGCTACTGTGGATTGTTAACTACTTTTCTTATAGCTAATAATACCCACAGTTACTATCTGGGAAAGTGTTCTTTTCGCCTAGTTGTTCATCACGGGACTGCCAGTGGGTTTTAGTTTGAGTCTGAGCATATTTGACAGCTGCTTTCAAGTTGGTTCAGCTTGGTAGAGGATTTCTGTTTAGTAGCATCAGTACGGGGCTGTTAGCCATAAACTCTCTCTTTACACATCTGGAACCGTGCAGATTTCACACTCATTCTCAAGTGACAGTTAGCCTTCACGTGGACTGCCAGCTTCTCCCCTTTTGCATGCAAATAGTCCCACTCCCTTTTTAAGCTACCTTTTTATGAAGCTGCGACCACAGCTGTTAGCCTAATTGTCATTCCAGTCTGGAGGTAGTCCTTCTCCCCAGGAACTATTCAAATTCCTAGTGTACCCTTGATGACTTCAATTAATCTTCCTGAATATATTCTACTTAATCTGGTTGACATTAAGGTTCAATTTTTATATGAAAACTAATGCCTTTCTGTCACCATTATTAAAAACATCAAAGTTTCTTTCTTTCTTTCTTTCTTTCTTTCTTTCTTTCTTTCTTTCTTTCTTTCTTTCTTTTCTTGGTTTTCTGAAACAGAGTCTTATTATGCAACCCAGGCTGACCCTGAACCCACAGCAGTTCTACTGACCGAAGCGTCCACATTCCGGGATTACAGATGTGCACCACTATATTCGACTGCTGGTCCATTACTATTTCCTTTCAGTCATACCTCTCGTATGCTTACCAGTTGTTTATCTATTTGTCTGTCTGTAGATGCAGTCGTCCTTTTATGTATTTATGTAGCCTTTCCATTTGCTTTCCATACCCTAATTCCTCTTCTAACATTTTATTGTCTTTACCAAGTCTTTGCAGCATTCTGGAGGTAATTCCCCAGTAATATCATTTCAGTTATAAGTTTTATTTTTACTGTGAACAAGCCACCAGACTATTTTTAAATTTCAATAGCATACATTTCTTCAATACCCTGTTTTTCTGATTTTTTTCTGTACCCATCTGCCTTAATACACAGCTGGATGTTGTTTTGTGTTTACTGTTCCTTAAATATACTTATTGTGAATAAAACGTCATTTGGCATTTATCAGTAGATACTTTGTGCTCTGGTTGTTGATCTTATTGGCTGCTTTTTTATTGCACACCCATTTCCTCGCTTTATCCTGGAGGAGATTCCTTAAGGCGTGGAATTAAGCAAAACTTACAAGACTCCAAAAGGAAATGACTCGCAAGTCACAAGAAGCTCCTGAAATTTTGAAATTTAACAGATTCAGAAGACTATGTAAGCATTAGCAATTGCTAGATATGGAAAGACTCTGACCACTGGGCACTCACAAGTCAAGTGGTAAAACTTTCATGACATATCACTGAAAAAGTCCACTTTTTCAGTGATCTGGCTGCCTTTGAGCCACTATGCTCCTGTAAGGAACCCTTTTTACACACTTCCAAAATCTCATTTGTTCACTAAACTAGACTTGAGTGGGATTTTCCTCACTCTATCACTGGTGTTTATATCACCCCAGGGATAATCACACAATATTCTTGGGGTGCTTATTCTTAGGTGCTTTAGCATCGTAGTTTTCAAGTTGATTCTGATTTCCCGGAAACAACGGTGCTACTGGAATGTAGGATGTCATTGCTGGCACTGGAAATGGCCCATACAGAGCAAAAGCAGTGGGTGATCTAAAGCAAGCTCCTCGTGGTTTCCTTCCCTTATGCTGGCTGGTGCTTTAGCTGTTACTGCATTAAGATCTCAAGAATGGGGCATCTAAGACTAACTTCTCTGTCACGACTCAGGGCCTTCTGGCTGCATGGGCCAGTACTGTGTATAAGATGCCCTAGCATCTTCACAGAAGCCTGGGATACACACATCTCTCTTGGTTCTCTGGGGCCTCTTTCAGGATGGAAATTCCACACCATCTGCAGTTTTATGTATACGCATAAATTCAGTGTCGAGTATAAACTGGCACAATACCCACCAGACTCCAGGAGTCAGCCCTCTGCCCACTCCCCCAGTCCCACCCAGGAACACAACAGGCTCCTAGCTCCCATCCTCTCTACTGCCCACCAGATATTCTCTGCCTCACAGCGCACCTACATGCTTCTCAGACTTAGAAATACCATCTATTTTACCATAATTTTGAACAGAGGTTAAAGTCAAGTTTCACCAAACTATTCTATCCAAAAGCATCTGTCAAAAAAAATAAGGCATTGAATAATTACACTAGTAGAGAGCCTTACAAGGACTCCTTCAAAGTGCTTATGGCCTTTGACTTCTGTCAGCATGTTTTCTATCCGTATTATGCAGCGGCTCTTTAATATACAAAAGGAATTTGTCCACCCTTGGAAGTTTCATTATTCATCAGTTTCAAGTACTGAAAATGCAGTTGAGAAGCAGGATTAAGCACGAATCATGGACACAGGTGTCTGTGTCCATGATTTACAGAAGACATCTCGTCCTCTTAGCCACAGGAATGTCTTTAATCCATCAGCATGGGGGGTCTGGAGGGTGGAGGTTCCATTCAGCTCTACACGCTTAGCCCACAGCTCCGTGCTTATCACATAGTAGGCATACAACATATTTTGACCGAAGTTTCTGGAACCATAAAGATTGGCCCTTGGGCTTTTGAGTCTGATAATTTTCACTTTAAAACTGTTTGTGACATGTTTGGCCACACAACAGAAGAAAAACTGAAGCAAGAAAGAAAACAAAATAAAACCTTAAAGACAGACATAGGACCCAAACAGGCTAGTGTAGACATTTATATGTTGATAGATCCCGAGAGTATCATTGAATCATGGCGTGATATAAAAGCTAAAATACATAATGATTCTCTTGATTCAGGAAGAAAAGATTAAAGTACATAAGTGTGCTTTGCTGCAAACAATGCAATGATGAAATATATTTTAGAATGATTCCTGTATATAACGCACAAAATTTTTATGAAGATGTTTATGCTTGAATGTAGCAGACTCTCAACTGTTTGTAACATTCAGCTCTTGAGAACGATGCCTTCTTTAAAAGGAGAAATTCCTTCCACATAATGAAATCTCAGTTGCCCACCATCACGATTGGGTTCATAAACATTTCCTTCTTGTTAATAAACTTCAAGGAAACCACAATGCTCTGCTCAGTGGAGTTTGACTATAAATAATTTGGTCCCCACATCTCCCTCAGAGATATAGCTGTATCTTGAGGCTTGCTGGGTCAGAGAAGGCTTTTGCTTCCACACAAATGTTTGGCTTCTGTCCTGATTATTTTTTTTTTTTGTCAACTTGATAAAAGCAAAAGTCATCTAGGATGAGGAACTTCAGTTGAGGAACACCTCCATGAGGTTGTTTGTGGGGCATTTTCTTTTTTCTTAATTAAAAATTTTAATTTATTTTATACCCCAATCACAGTTTCCTCTCTCTTCTCCTCCTATCCCCTCTCCCCCACACACACACCTGCCTCCCTTCTACTCTGCCTCCCTGAGACTCCTCCTCAGTCTCCATTCAGAAAGGGGACCACTTTCCATGGACATCAACAAAGGGTCAGGACTCCCATGGGAAGTCAACAAAGCAAGGCAGGTCAAGTTGAGGCAGGAGCAAACTTCCCCACCCCCTCCCCCACATCAAGGCTGGGTGTGGCAACCCAGCATGGGAAATAGGTTCCCAAAAGTCAGCTCAAGCACCAGGGGCAGGTCTTGATCCCACTGCTAGGAGCCCCACAAACAGACCAAGCTACACAACTGTCATACACAATGCAGAGGGCCTCATTCAGCCCCTTGAATGTTCCTTAGCTGTCCATCTGGCTTCTGTGAGCTCCCAAGGACTCAGGTCAGCTGTCTCTGTGGGTGTCCCCATCATGACCTTGACCATCCCTGGTTCACACAGTCCCTCCTCCCTCTGATCAGGAGCTCTGTCCAGTGATTGGCTGTGGATCTCCACACATTCTTCTGTCAGTTACTGGGTGAAGGCTCTACATTTTCTTGATTAATGGTTAATGTGGGAGGGATAAGCCCAGTGGATTGGTGTCACCCCTGGTGGTGGACCTGAATGGTATAAGAAAACCGGCTGAGCAAGCCATGGAGGGCAAGCCAGTAAGCAGCGCTCCTGCATGGCCTCTGCATCAGCTCCTGCCTCCAGGATCCTGCCCTGACTTCCCTTCATAAGATGAAAGATCAGATAAACTTTTTCCTCTCCCAGGCTGATTTTGGTCATGGAATTCACCACAGCAATAGAAAAGAACCAGAGTAGCCACTCTTTCCAGCGCAGAGCTCTCTTCAATTTGGAAAACTTAGCTTTCCTTTTGATTTCCAGATCTCCTCTGGCCTCCATGGAATTCACCACTGAAATCCCATCCGTTCTGTTCCCTACTATTCCTTACTGATTGCTCTAAGAGAACAAATGTAATAACCCATCCTATAATATATTGTTGGCCAGGTGCCAGGCTCGTGACATCTATGACAATTCTCATACTGTCATTGCTTAGTGAAGAACTAGGAACTGGGAAGTCCGTAGTTAACCCAACACTCAGCACACTGAAAATTCACTGTGAGACTAAATGACTCCAAAAGCATTAAGTCTCTACCACTTCACCTCAACCCTACGTCTAACCACCAGAAGCTCTGCCTCCTGAGAACTAACTGGGACAGCGTGGATAAGAACTGCTCAGATAGAATGCACATGTAGCTGAGTAGCAGAAGGAATGGCCAGAAACAGAGAGAGGATGGCAAGAGAGGGAGCAGATGCAACCATAAGTAAGTAAGCTTGTGCCAGGAGCCAAAGAAGCCCTGAGTGTATGGATATGACTGGCCAGGACCAGTGCCTCACATCTGTGGCCAAGCCTTCCTATGGGCCTGGTGGGAATGTTGACAGTGTATGGCTAGCATTGGCCCCACTTTTCCTCCTCCAGGATGTTTACAACCTGAAACTGCTTCTCCACAGAGACTGAGAAGAGCCACCATGCCTCCTGGACTGTATGTCATAAAGGCACTAAGGCTCCTGGTTGCTGTTTAGTAGGTGCCCTCCAGCTTCTCTATATGTGTCTGTGCGTCTGTTCTGTGTTCATTTCCTTCCAGCCATTTTGGTTTTGAAGACCAAGCCAAGCAGTTACTCAAGGGATTCTCGCCAGCCTGGGTCTGGCAGACATGACTCTGCCAGGCCTTGCTCTTCTCCCACATTCCCTCTGCCTTGCTAAAACCATTAGATTACACTCCAAAAGCTAGCCACATACTTCCACACCTTTGGAGGCTGCTTGGTTAGTAAGCTTCCTGTATTCTCAATTTGGGGGTATAAAGCACAGATTCTCCTTGGAAATAAAGCTCTCAGTTCCCTTTAGACAACCCTCCTCCCCCCAAATAGGGCTGTTTCCAGCACTCAACCTCATGAGCAGTCTCTTCTACACTGAACAATAGTTATTTTTCACAGCCTGGATTTCATCCTATGAAATACATCCCTGAAGTCACAAGTTTTGATAAAAGTTTTTATCAACTTTCCTAATTGTCACTGAACAAAACTGCAGCCAACTAGATAAATGAGGCAATACCTGGCTTTAGATACTCACGATTCATAAAACTACACCAAACCCATCAATTTGAAAAGAAAACAACCAAGGACAAAAAGCTTGGAGGCTGTTCATTGAGGGAACATTCCAAACCATCAGCACAAATATGAAATTTTCAACCTCAACAAAACTCAGCTCAGTTATAAAAACAGTGGGATTTTTTTTGTCCCTCCATGCCTATCAAATCAATGAGCATTAAAAGTCTAGAAGCATCAACTGTTGGTGGAAATAATGCAAAACAAGAATGTCATGCTGCTAACAAGGGTGTAAATGCATTCAGTTATTAAGGAGACATGTTCTTCTTACCGATCAAGTTAGTGCTCTTGCTTAAAAACATCCTTGCCTGTCTTCAAAAAGAAATGTACAAAAGACAACAGTTAAGGAACTATTATAACAAAAAAACTATTTAAAAAAACCCAGTGATCACAAGTACACAGGTTTGGTGACTACATAATTCAAAAGTGGAATTCTACTGCACAGTGGAGATGGGTAGACTAGCTATCTGTGCTCTAACATGGATGCACATCAAAAGCCACATGATGAATGAGAAATGGAATAACTCACATTCTAAACACAAAAGACAATATTATCAACAGTGGAACTTTGCTTACAAAAGTAAGAAAAGAATGATGTTCATATCTGTAATATTTCTTAAGAACCCAAAGGAAGAAATCCAGAATAAATGTCAAAATCTGTGAAATCAAGTTATTAAATATAAGGTGCACACTATATTCTTTCTATACTTTTCTAGAAGCCTGAAGCACTTCATGATTCACCATAAAAACTCAAGCAATACACGCATGTTCTGCATGCTTCATAACTAAAATTGTAATGCGTAAAGAAAACCTTGCAAGTGAGGTACATCGTCTTCGGATAGTTTCAGTGAGAAAAAGAACCCATGAGCTATTCTTTTATGTGTCCCAATTTTATACTAAAAATTGTATGAAATGTATCAACTTGACTGTAATTTTAATGAAGAAACTTTCTTATCCTTCAGTAAAAGAAAAAATTTTGAAAAGATACTAAATGGCCCCTGTTCCTTTAAGGCTTCACATTAGTAATGTGTGACTTTAAATGTAGCATTGTAAATATTGAATTCAATGCTTATATAACTTAAATGAGTCAGTGTTGATCTACATAGTCAAGCCAACGCTGCTAAAATAGGCTTCACTTCTATTTAAAAATATGGGGCTGCAATTTTGGCGGTAATAAATTCTTTTCTCAAATAATTACCTTTAAGCCAGCCTCTGGGTTTTAGTGGCTCCCACTGAAAAAATCCCTCAGGCAGTGCACGGGCAGCTAAACAAATAGGTTTTTTATAAATAAGAGAGGTTACATGCCTCTCTGCTTTCTGAAAGGTCAGGGAGAGCTTTGATGTGTGTTTACAAGGTCAGAATTAGAAGAGAGTTTAGGAATTAGCTCCCCCTGTGATCTTAGAAAGGTGGCCCTGACATGCAGTGAATGCCACCCAGCCAGGGGACAGAGCCACCTCCACAGCCCAGGTGCTTGGTGTGTACTTGGGACACTGAGTGAGCCACCTGACTTTTGGGAGCGACTGCAAACATCTCATGGGCTTTCATGCTCCCTCAACATCACACAGCTCCAGGGCTGTGGTTTAAATATGCAATATTCCGAAACAGACTCATGGATTGAAAGCTTAATCCCTAAGTGGGAGGTGGAAGGTTGCAGCAACTCTGGCAGCTGGGGCCTGAATAGAGGCAGAAAGTTCCAGGGAGCACGCATTAAAGGGTGACCCAGCTGCCCTATCCCTTCCTCACCTTGATTCCTACCGCCACCAAGGGTAGAAGGTGTTCCACACGCAATCCACAATGGTGATGGGCCCAAGGACATAGGACCGTGTGATCACAGACTGGTCCTCCTGAATCAAGTCAAAAATCAAACACTTTTCCTTGGAAGATTTTATGTCAGACTTTCTGTTACAGAGATGGAAAACCAAAAACTACAGCCAGGACTCAGCATCCCTTCAGATTCCCAGACCTGGGAGCCTCCTTCGTTCCCCATCCCTCTTTTTCCTTCATTCCTTTCCCAGTGCACAACAAATACGTGATGGGTGCTTGCCATTATTTCTTTAAGGTCAAAGAGGTCCTCTGTGAACTATGTGGCCCCTACCCTCATGCGGCTAATAGCACACAGTCTAGAACTCTAGATGTCAACAGCTAGCCACATGCATCTATTCAAACTTGAATCAATTAAAATTAAAACAGATTTTAGTTTTCACCCTTCATTGTGCTAACTCCCTATTAGGTAGCCAGTCGGCACAGTGCAAAGGTAGATTATTCCTATCACCTCAGAAAGTTCCGAGGGAAGTGCTGGCCTCCGCAGGGAATACAGAGCATTCAACAGTTGCAGGGCAGGTGGTTTAACATGATAGGCATGGCTGGGAAGCATCAGAGAGTGGAGAAAGTCATTGAAGATGGCAATGGGAAATTCTCATGCAGTAAATGCAGATGTTTATCCTGTTAGCCCTATCTGGATCGCAGTTTCTGCATCTCTTTCTGACCTTCTCCCTTTACCGTGCCCCTTCTCTTCCTCCCTCCTCATTATCTTAGTTGGTGGGAGCATGAGAATCTTTATCCCAATATACAATTAAATTAAAATGCCACCTCCTCAGTCCCGCCCAGTCTATTCCTCAAGTCCTCTGGTCAAGTAAATCTGCAGCTTAATTCTTGCTTGTTCAAAAACAAAATACCTCCAACAAAAGTTTGAGAGAAAGCTTTTTGTCCAGGGCATGACCTCCAGGTCTCTGATGCCAAAGGACAGGGTCAAGCCTGAGAAGGTGGAAGTTCCTTCTGTTCTCATAAGGGGAGCTTTTGCTTTCAGCTCCGGTAACAATGCAACAACCTCTTGTCTAGCTACACAGGCAACGGACTAATTATGAGATCTGTTTTCTCGATGTTTTTTTAAATATTCTAATCATCCCCTAAACATCCTCAGAGCCAAGAGTTAACTCAAACACAGGTGCAGAAGAGCTAACACAAAGGAAAAGAAATAATATACACGATCAAGCGAGAAATCAGACCCTGTACAGTTTGCTTATGTAATAGCTGTTGTCATGTTCACAATGGACACACAGGAGGCAAACAGGTGACTGCGGAGAACCCTGCACAGTCACACTGGGTTTGCCGGAGCAAGCGAGTAGTGACAAAGCATATCCAGAGAGCGTTTCTAAGGCCGGAGCTCTGCATTCGTCCTGAGGCATGCAAATAAGGATTGGCAGGCACTGGGGACCTATTGGCTTAAGAAAATGGTTAGCAGCTATTTAAACTAGCAAAGCAATTATTTGTAGATAAAAGCCTTTAAAGAGTTGCCAGGTAGTCAATGATACCATCTTACCCCACAGAAATTTCATTTATGCTATTCGACTATACAACAACTGTTTATTTTGGAAAGAACAATTCTTAGCTTAATTCTTGATTCTTTCTGGCAGGTGACAAATTCAATTGTTTTTAGTAAAAAAAAATTCATGTTGCCCAAGGTAAATATAACATGGATCTTCTTCCTTTCCCTCCAGATCCTTTGTATGTTACAAAGGATGACAACTGCAGAAGTCCACAATGTAGTTCCTGGGTTTGGCCGATGGGAGGCGCCACTCAGCAGATCTCTGTGGCCAAAGGACCACACGGAAACAACGCACAGAAGGAAGGGCTTGTCTGGGTTTATAATTCCAGAGGATGCTTGCTTAGTCCTATGTCCTCGTGCAGAGGATCATAGAAGCATGGTGTGAGGGCAGCTATGCATAGGCAGCAAGCAGGGAACTAGACTGCAAGAGGCCAAGGGTAACATTTCCACAAGGACCTGCTTCCCCATTACCCACTTTCTCCAGCTAGGTGCCACCTCCCAAAGTTTCCAGAACCTTCCAATAGTGCTACCAGCTAGGGACCAAGTATTCACTACATGAGCCTATCGAGGACATTTCTGGTTCAAAAGATAAAAACAGAATTCTCACACATCTGTCTCACACCCCCCTTCTATCTCTAAAGCCACTCTGGGGTAATCTATCTCAAACACCACTGTCATGTGTCCCTGCACCCTCACTCTACTCCAAGAAAGGGACCTCTTGTAAAACATGTTATACTGAAACCCACACAGACAGTCCAGGAGAATCTCAAGTCAAAGTTTATAACTATTGCTGTAAAACAGCCCTTTGCCCATGTCAGACATCTTCTGATGCTCCTCGTGTATGTGTTCATGATTGCAAAAGGCCTGTCCCCCAGATCAGAGTGTAGACATCTCTGCAGGCCGCCTGTTTCTCACTGAACAATCTGCTTCTCTCACACCAAAGAAGTAAAGCAGAGACAACCATTAGTTAAGAAAATGGAACCCATGAACCAATCTTCCACTAATTCTGCTGTTTCCACCTCCAGCTCCCGCCCCTTTCCTCCAGTCCTTCTTTCCTCACCTACCCTCTTCCATCACCGTTTTCATTGCCGCTCTGTTCTCCTGCTCTCCTTCTTCTTTCTTTCCTTCTGCCCCGTCTTCATTCTGAATCTCTGGACTGAAGATCCCCAGCTTCTTGAAGGGGAGTTTAGCTGTCCTGTGCCAGCTTCTCTGTGAACACGTGCGCTTGAGCCACCTGGGCCTCTTAATGTCCTATAAAGATGGCCACTCTATCGACCTGTCTCCTGATTTACTGGCTGCACAAGAAGTTATGATAAAGTCATTCTGCCCCAGCACAAGCCAGGTGCTTTGTTTTCTTTCTCACATGTATCTTCTGATTGTTAATACTCTGATATTCGGAAAACGCAAACACAACTGTCTCATAATTATCTACTTAGCAAAAATTATCCTTCATAATTTAGAATTATAGAAATCTTCCCAGTAAACAGGTAATAGACTCAATATAAAATTACTCTAGAATGCTTCTATTGTAATGACAAAAATTAAATCATATTTTAAAACAGAAACTAAAACTATAACAAGATTTTGACTATTTTTGTACTAATACTTTTGTTCTCATAAAAAGTTATTTATATGCTTATATGATCCATGGGGCGTTTTCATTCTAAGAATTGTAAGCAACCACTTAAATATCATTTTTTTAAACCAGTAGTTCTCAACCTGTGGATTGCAACTCCTTTGAGAAACCTCTATCTCCAAAAATATTTATGTTACAATTCACAACAGTAGCAAAATTACAGTTATGAAGGAACAAGGAAATAATGTTATGGCTAAGGGTCACCACATGAGGAACTATGTTAAAGGTTCACAGCATTAGGAGGCTGAAAACCATGGAAAACAATTCTGACTTTTGTGAAACATTTTAGCACCAAAGTATGCAAACTTGCAATTGTTTTTCAGTTAAAATCATGTTCCTTGGGATATCCCTATAGAAGAATTGCAAATTTCACCACAGCACCAATTTGCTAAGTCATTTTGAACACCTCTGAATGTCACTTCTTCGAATGACATCCTTCTCTCCTATATAAACATTGTGCTTTTTTAGTCACCTACGAGACAAAAACAAAACAAAACAAAAACCATGACCTCTGAGGCACTCCCAGACAGCTCAGAGAGTATCTAAACCACATGTAGAATTTAATTCCCACGAGTGAACTTTCTCAATGCCAGATTCACATTCTTTGTAATAGCAAGTACTGTAGCAGGTGACCAAACAAGAAAAGGAGAAAAAGGCTGCTTAACACTTATTTTTATTATTATTTCTTTGAAGAAATAGTGTTAAATTCCAAAAAAATCCAGATGTAGGGGGAGGCATTAGGAATATGCGTGCCTGACCATCTATTTCCCAAAGGTCCTGATTCGGATGCCCATTAGCTATAACGCAATGCTATTGACATCATGGTCCTTAGAACATAGCTGGAACCTATTGAACAAAAACTCCAGCAAGCATCTTATTATTTTATCTTTTATAAACACTTGAGATAAGTAATCATGTTCGTCAACCTAGCAGTTGAGGAATTGCTCCCATCATATCAGCCTGGGGGCATGTCTGTGGATCACTTTTTTGATTACTAATTGATAAAGGAGGGAATGGTTCAGTAGAGGAGGTGCCACACCTCCACAAGTGGTTCTGGTTATACAAGATATTTAGCTCTGTGGTCCTACCACACCTGGGCTGTGTTGAAGTCTGAGACCCATGCTGCCACCAAAGGTCACACAGGCTGCAACCTGTGGCTTTATGTTGTTCAGGGGCCTTACAGCCATCCTGGTGTGAATGCCCTGAACTTCCACCAGGAGCCAGGCTGCTGTCCAGAAGGAGCTGCTGTGGAGGGCCATGTCTGGGTCCACCGTCCTGCTGAAGCTGGGGTCTGTGTTGATGTCTGTGGTCTGAGTCACCTCAGGGGACCACAGGAACCATGCAAGATGGAGTCAGAGGGCCATGCTCAGTCAGCCCCGCCCTTTGCAGGCCCTGGGAAAAGTGAACCCTGCCTCTCACTAGCCACTGCAGCAAGAGAACGGCCTTCTGCACTTGCACCCAGGAGAGATGGTTCCACCCCTCACTATGGGTGTGGACAACTGACCCTGATGGCATGGGCATCAGAAAGCTGACTCTGCCCCTTGCTTGAGAGAGAGCAGTCCCAGTGGCCCACAGCCAGGCCTTGGGTTGACCCACCCTAACATCTACCCCATCTAGGACCTGCTGGAGCTCATGAAGGAACTGGTCCTGTGGAACAATACCCGCAGGATTTCCATGACTCAGAGCAGCTGTGGAATATTCTAGAAGAGTTTCAGTGAGAATCCAGCAGTGATGGTGTACCAGATGCCAGACCTTGAACAAGACTGATGACTCAGGGCAGTGAACATTTGCAAGTGAAGCTGTTTGGACCATGTGACACACCGCAGCTTCCTATGCCACCAGGATGAAGTAAGAAGCATTGGAGAAGAGAGAAATATGGAGACATGAAGAGGTTGTTTATTTTTGTTTATTTGTTTGCTTGGTTTGGTTTGGTTTGATTTTTTTAATTTTTGTTTGGGGGTGCTGCAGGGGTGAAGGGTCATATCGGGGCTTTTGAGGTGAGCAGAATTAGGGTGCATGATGTGAAATTAAAAAAAAGTGCTTCACTCCTCTGCCTTCGATTCCTATCTAGCCTTCCATCAGTGATGAATTATATGGTGAAGTAAACCTTTTAGCCACAGTGTTTATCTTAGTGATAAAAAACAAATTAGGACAACACTAACAGATGCATCCAAACAAGGAGCAAAAAAAATATAAAATAGTCAGTGCTAAAAATTTAAGTTTGCTTCATAAATGACTCAGTTTTAAGATACACATATAAAAGCAAAGAGTGCTCAGAAAGCATGGTCCCCCAATTTTAAATAGAGGACGTTCTGGACCAATACAAGGAAGAACATGTTTTGCTGAAAAAGACAAACTAAGTTTAGTTTATTCTCTTTACTAGTTTCTATCTCACCCTTCCAACGTAATAAAAACAACTTAGAACTAGAAACACTGGTCCATTGAAGTTGGTTTACATAATTAATTCCAGGAATGCAGAATACAAACACACTGGACACTGGTCAACAACAGCTGTGTCTTTCAGTCAAAGCTCAGCGTCCCTCCTGACCGAGCCTTGTGTGGTCATGGAAAAAGGCAGCCTCCATTTCACAGGTATACTGGGTTCCCCATGTGAGTCTCAACCTACCTAAGAATAGATTAATTTTATCACCCCAATTCTGCTCTGCTTTCAACACAACATTCATGAAACTGAAAAGTTTGAATTCAGATATGAAATCACCTCAAGACTTCCCCTGAGGAGGGTCTAGACGACCTGACACTATGTAGTACCCCTGAAATGGTGGGCACACTGCCATGCTGTCGCTCGGGGCCTCATAACATTGGCGATTCTCCTCCATCACCTAGATCAAATCTTGATGGAGGCAAGTGAGCCATTTCAGAATGTTTCACTGTTAGATAAACCCTCCAGTTGGAAATCCTGCTTTCATTTGGAATAAAATCTCTTTGTTTAGGCTTTTCTTTTTGAAACAGGCTTTTACACTGCCTGCCAGGGTCACCTGGACATCTCTCTGTAGCACAAGATGGTCTCAGGCTCACAATTCGGTAGCAGACTTTCTTTGGACCACCATCTCCCAAATAATGACACGGAGACTTCTTACTAATTACGAAAGATTGGCCTTAGCTTAGGCTGTTCCCAACCAGCTCTTATCACTTAAATTAACCCATTTATATTAATCAATGTTCTGCCATGTAGCTCGTTACTTTCCTCTGTATTTCCCAGCAGCTTACTGTCAGATTTCCCTGCACCTCAAATTTCTCAAAGAGTTCCTTTCTCTTCCCTGAAATTCTGTCTATCTTTTCCTGCCTAGCTATTGGTCACTTGGCCCTTTATTAAACCAATCAGAAGGTGCCTGGGCAGAGACACGTCTTTACAGTGTACAAAAAAAGATTATCTCACAACACAATTCTCCTGCCTCAGCCTTGTGAGTGTTGACATTCCAGCTCCGAGCCAAAGCCTTCCTAAAGGCCTTGTTTAAAACGTAGTCCATTCCAAAGCAAATATATCTCCACAATTCATCATTTCCAAAGCCCGCTGTTCTTCCAACTATACAAACTTTCCATTTCTCTTCAACTTTTATAAAACAAATACAGTATAGGTGCTTCCTGGCTGTTGGCTATTAGAATCATAAACTCCTGGTTACATACACAACAGCGAACCCTGGTGGGTAGGCTGACACATCGGACAAAAGATTATCATTTGACATTTCCCTGCATTTCTGCCAGGGAAAAATACATGGGCATGATTGGGTCAATCATAAGACAAGTATAGGCTAAGATAAGATTTATCCAGCAAGAGAATTCAATGCTTTATATTGATACTTTGAGCTTTCCCAACAATCACCCCTAATACGAAGTCTTGCTCTGATCAATCTTTATTAAGTGTCATGCTGGGGAAACTGAAAAACGGGGTCAAATACAAGAGCCCTTTGCAAGCATGGTAGAAGCAATGCACTCCATCCGAATGGAGACTGCAAACCACAGGGTCAGACTCTTGCACGCTCCAGTGCAACCCTGCCACAACTTTGCAGTGAACTCTGCAAGGTGACACCGTCTCCGCCTCTGATTGCTGTTTCTGGAGCTTCACATGTTATAACTTCCTCCCCAGGATTCCATCCCTACGAAGGAGCTCAAGCATGAAACTTTATTAGCTGCAGTAGCTGCAACACCTCCTGGACCTAAAACCTCAGCTAGATAAAACTCAGACACATAGTCCCGGCATCAAGCCTCCCCCTTCATCTCTCAGGTGGATAAATTCTACAGTACCTTTCAGAACTGGGGTGCTGTAAATGCTGGGCTTGCTTTCTTACGGAAAACAAGGTCATCATAGGCATCAGACACATCATCCCCAGCTGCAAACTTCCTTGCCACAAGTCACCAAATGCGCATCTCCTTGGGGCAGACAGAGTGGGAAGGACCCTCTGGGAAGCTGCAAAGGGGGCGAGAAAGGCAACAGCGGTAGCAAATAGTAGAAGACGCGAAGACACAGGACGACGGCTGGCTTCTGTTCATTTGATTTGTTTTCGTTTGTGTACTTGGCTCTTACACCTGTGGGTCATTTTCTTTGACCTTTTCATGCTTGGCCATAATTGAAGATGGCCTTTGTGTCTCGCTTCCAGCAGGGCCTCAGGAATGGGCATCTAACACCAACCAACACTGTCTCTCAAAGCCAGTTCCTGGGCCGAGCCTCTGATGCTGCAGTCAAGTGAGTCATCCATTTGAACTCAGAGAAGCACAAGAGCTGAAGGGTAAGCCATGGGTCACCCAGCTATGGTTCACACCTGTTGTCATGGTTTACAAGCTCAACTCTTAAAGGGACTGTTGCAATCTTTAAAGACTCCAGATGCTTCAGTTTATGAGTGGAGACGAGTTCCCTAATAAAACATAATTAGAAAAAAAAAATCTCAGGAGAACTTACAGAGGAAGATTGCTCAAGTCAGAAGTTCTCAATCTCCTCAGGCTATGTAACCTTTGAACATCTCAGTGGTTAGAGCACTGATTTGCTCTTCCAGAGGGCCTGAGTTCAATTCCCAGCTACTGCATGGTGACTCACAACCATCTAGCGTGAAATCTGGCACCCTCTTCTGGCCTGTAGGCAGAACACTGTATACGTAATAAATAAATCTTAGTAGCAGTATTAGTAGAAGATGATGGTGGTGGTGGTGATCTAGGGTAAGCACTAGAGAGTCTTCTGCCTTCAAACTGCACTTCACATCCTGCATGGAACTTTCCATCCTTGAACCTGCTTAAGCCCACGGCCTTCATATTGAACACCTCGGATATAATGCAGGAGAAGGCTGGGAACGGCTAAGTAATTTAGAGTTCAAAACACAACCTGAGACGTGGATGCTTTGCTTCCCAGTCTGCTACTGCAACACTAGTCACTAGTCCCCAATGAATGAAGACAATAAACAAAGATGGTTCTTTGGGAGCATGTTCGGCTTTCATCAACACTCAGCGGGAAGCTGCAGAAGAAATAAAACGTCATCTATGGATGACAGACTATTTTTCTACTCAAGCTTCAAAACGTATTTTTATTTGTTTCCTGGACCAGCTCTTAAACAAGAGCAAGTGGCCAGAAACATGAAGTTCTGAGACTAGCAATGTGTCCTTATTAAATTCTTCTGCAGGGTGTCCAGATGACAGAGCCATCATTATATCTTCTGAAGTTGGTATTTTCGGCAGATAGTGGGAACTAATAGCATTTATTTGGTCTTCACAGGTAGTTGAACCACCATACCTACTATATGTATTAAGCATAATGCATTTTCTATTTCTAACAAAGTTCTGGAAATGTTCCCTCCAAGAATTGTCGAAAACATGTATAACTGATGTTCTACAATAAAACAGCAAGCTGAGGTTGCCAGCATGGAGTGCTTCTGTGAGGTCTGTGGGATGCCCAGCCTTAGGCAGCCCCTTCTCCTGAATCCGGCAGAAATCAGTCATGTTCACAGAACCTGGCAATGGCATCGCATAGCCTACATCTGAGGTAGTTCTGTGTTATCCTCCATGAGTGGCTCTAGAGAAATGAGTTAATCTGTCTGAACCTTGCAGTTCCCTTGGGTGAGTTGTGAACATAGGCAACATGGCCTACAATGTTGCTGAATATAAGGTCAGGTGGTACCTGAGACACACAGGAAGGTTGGTCCTGGTTAGCTCGTGGTTTATTAACATATTGAGGCTTAGGAACAAAGAGAGGAGGAGCAGGATGGGAGGACAACCAGCACCTGAAGTTGGCACTGGAAGACAAGTTGACAGGACTCCCATTAAAAACTAAACATCAGGGACCAGGACAGGTGGCTCGGCTGGTAGGTGTTTGTTGCTTAGGCATGAGGACCTGAGCTTGATCCCCCACATAAAAATGCTGGTCATGGTGGTACACACACACACACACACACACACACTTGCCATCCCAGTGCTGGGGAGGCAGGGACAGGAAGATCTCTGGGCCTTGCTGGCCAGTTAGTCTAGATGAATCAGCAACTTTTAAATTCAGTGAGAGCATCAACCTCCACAAATCATATGGAAGGAGTTTAATAATTCACATTGACCTCCGGATTCCATAGGTATGCACACACAGACACCCACACCTGAGCCCACACGGAAATGGACAGAGAGAGACAGAGGAAGAAGGAGGAAGAAAAGAGGAGAGAGGGAGGGGAGATAGAGAACAATCAAGTGATACCTAACCTAACCTTAGTTTTCAAACAGAATGCACAGAAGCGTTTCTGCCAGACTTTAACTGAATGCATTATCAGAGGCCATTCTTAGAAGGGTCCCACAGTAATACGCAGCAGGGCTGTAATAAGGGGACAGACCCAACCATGAAGCAGCCCCCCAAGGTGTCTCATTCCTATCTGACTGTAAGTTAGTACCCATCAATCAACTGCTCCTCATTCCTGCACCCTGTACCAGTTTCTGCTGAGCCCTGGCCACTACCATTCTACTCTGAGCTTGTATGAGATTGGCCTTTTTACATTACGCAGACACGCAGGATCATGTGGCTCTCTCTGGTCTTTCTTTGACTTATTCCACGTAACACACTGACTCCAGCTTCACCTACAACCACAACTAACAGCATTTAATTCTTTTTATGGCTTAACAGCATTCCTTTGTGTATATGCACCATGCTTATTTTAATGCGTTCATCTGTTGACAAACAGTTGCATCTTTCCATCTGAGGGAGACTGTGGACACTCTGAAATGGCCATAGGCATGGAAATGTCTCTTCAGACTACTTTCATTACCTTTGATATGTTCCCAGGAGTGGAACTGGGAGATCACATGCTAGTTTTAACTTTTGAGGAAAACACCATGGAGTTTTCTACTGATCTGCCTTCCCAGCAACGGTGTACTCAGTTATCTTTGCTTCACACCCTTGCAAGCCCCTCTCTCCTTTGGTTATCTTTTATGCTAGCCATTCCTGCTGGGGAGAAATAACGTGTCTGTTAGGTTTGGGTTGGTGTGGCCTTCGTGGTTTGCAGATCAGGCCCCGTGCACTTGCTGACCGTCCCTAAGGCCCTCCCTGGAGGAAACGTCTATTTAGTTCTTGTGCCCATTTTTTTTTTAAATTAGGTCATCTTTGTTTACGATTGTGCTCTCGGTTCTCTGAGTCCTTTAACAGATTTTCCATGCACAAACATACTCCCCCAGCATCTTCACTCTATCGGCTCTTTCCTCCGCTGTGCCGATGCTTCATAGTCCCATGCCATCCATTTTACCCACAGCAGCGTCTGTTTCCTGTGCTTTTAGGGTTTCTATCCCAAATGTTCTTCCTGTTGCAAAATCCTGAATGCATTTCGCCACCTTCTCCTAGTAGTTTCACAGACTCCAGGCTTCATAGGGACTTTAGCCCATTTCTGATGAGTTTTGTAACTGATGAGGGTTCCCTATCTAGCTGCATCCTTCTGCAGGGGCCAAGCAAAGGCTGGGAGGATTCTGTCTGAGGACTCTTCTTTCTCTGGTCATTTTTCAGTGCACTCGATGTCAGTCTTGCTGATCAGAGCTTGGGTTGGTTTTTATAAATATGACACAGTTTCATGCCACTTACTCTCCACCTATAATTAAAAAGCACAGCCACCCTGCAGCCCTCTTCCCGTGTGCCCTTTGCCTGTTTATGTTTCTGTCAGTGGAAGTCAGAGATGGGTGAACTGGTGACCCCCAGAGACGGACAGAGGCCAGCTCTCTTGCTGGCCACCGGTGGTGCTCTGAAGGGATTCCAGATGAGATGCAAACACTCTTGCTCTCGGCAGACGAGATCCCCAAGTCTTCTCCCAAAATAAACAGATGGCATCTTGCCTCCTACCTTAAGGTTGAGGCCCACATCACTTCAAGCAGACTGTTTACAGCTGTGAGTCTTCCCCTGAGGAGAGCCTCAGCCTGTTCCCTGGCCAAACTGTTTTGAGTTCACGTACAGGGCAAGGCCCAGGAGGGGAAGCTTCTCTCCGTCCCTATGACCACAGCAATGAGACCATTTTCCCTGAGCTGTCACCCTAAAGTCCCCACCCTGTCTACTGTCCAGCAGCTTCCCAGTAGCCTGCAGGGCTGGAGGAGAGCACACACCTAGATCACCGAGCAGCAGGGTGAAGTTCACGTTGGCAACCCCAGTAACTGGCTGTCATCCCTTGTGGCCAACTTCTCCTCCTCTTCTTACCAGATAAAATGGGGTGATGCCCACATCCAAGAGAAAAGAAGTTTCTGGTTAACTTGAAAAACTGTAAACCTTTGTTTTGATTCTGAAAATCCCACAATCCTCTCTAAAGTCCCTTTCTCCACTCTCTACTTCTTCAGAGAGTAACTAACTCTAAAGAGCTTTCCCTTGGCTCACAGGAAGTTGTCAATCAATATTCAAGCAGCTTCGATGTATGGGACCATTCACCTAGCTACTTCTTCATGCCTATCTCCAGGAAATAATGTTGGGATGGAGGGATCTGAAGTGGTTGTTTTTCCTTTATTTTTGGCAGTTTGATACATATATACAAGGTACTCTGATTATATGCATGTCTATTACCCCTCCGGTACCCCCAATCTTTTCCTTCTGGGTCCCATCTTCTTCCTTCCTTACACCTAGTCTGGATGGCGTGTTTTGTGACACATTTCCCCATCCCCCAGCTTTTAAATTCTTGCCACCTTCTCTCCCATGATGTTCCCTGGACCTTAAGGGAAGAAAAGTGCTGCCATTGATATTCTGTTTGAGGATGAAGTTCATCTGTCACTTATTCCCAGTACCATGACTAAATACGAGTCTCTGTATTGATTATCACCCACGTCCAAAGGAGTGTCTCTGCTCAGGATGAGAGCAGCATTAGTCTATGGGCATCAGCATGAATACTCAGAAGACAGTTGGATAACAAGTGTATTTAAGGAAATAAAGATTGTGTGATCTTACTGATGTTACTGTGTAAGTATATTATACTATAGACATTTTCCAAGATTCTTCAACAAGCTTCACACACACACACACACACACACACACACACACACACACACACACACACATTCAAGCAGTATTCTTCACTTTAAGGCATGGCCATTCCTGGTGCCTGCCCTCTGCTGTCCCTGTCCTCATTGCTTTTCTCACTGACACTAGGAAAGCTGCCTGTGAACCAGCTCAGTCAATACCCCAGATGAAATGATTGACATTTTTCTGCTCTCTCCTGAATGGTGACTAGCCTTCCGAGCTCTCCAGCTTGTGCCCACTCCCTGTTCTCATTCTGATGCAGTCTCTGCACAGGTGGTTGGTTACTGAGCATCGTGTTCTGCCAGGTACTCCCCTGGATACAACAAACTTAGAGCAAACACGTTCTTGCTTTTGTTTCTGCCTTTTGCTATGATGTTGGCATTTCCCAGGGTTTCATCTACCTCTGCCGTCTTTGAATCTTCTCCCTGGTCCCTCTCTCTCTTTGCTGCACTGGTTTCAAGTTCTCTTCCTTTATCTTCATGCTGATGGCTTACAAAGTCCCCAGTTCTCTCCACTGTAGCTCTTCCATGGAGTATTTCAGACATCTCAAACCCTAAGTGTTCTGAAGAACATTCCGTTATAATCTTCTACTTCTGTCTTTTGCTGTTCTGCCTCCATCATTGCCACGTGTGAACACTATGTAAATACTATAACTCGTGTACCCTAGAGTCGCCTTTTAATCTTATGCCTCTGGTGGGTCCCTCCTAAGGAGGAGAGATGGCGAGATGACTACAAAGACCTTAGCTGGAAGGAAACCTGGGAAAGCTGAAGTGATATCAGGGAGCACAAGACAGAGACGGAGACTGAGCCCATGGAGTTCCACCCTCTCTCTACAGGTTCCTGTTGTGGACAGCCAGGGTGCAACTCCACCCAGCACTTTCTAGGAGCTACTAGAAATAAACCTCCAAATACTCCCATGGGATGGACAGCTACAGCCTTGTCACAGGCTGTCATCTACCAGGTGTGTGGGGTTGCAGCGAGTGGAGGCTGCGTGGGTCATCCTACACAGCTGCATGCACAGGAACCATACATGGCAGCTACTATGGGAATCATAAGTGAGACAGAGACCTGTCTAAGTTATTTCCACGTGATTGTTATCCTCCTGCTGTCCCCATATATATTCTCCACTTGCTAGTTATTTGACCCCTGAAATGCTGCTTACATTTGTCTCTTTGCTGGGCCTGAGGGGACTTACTTGTAACCCCAGTACTGTGGAGGAAGATATCAATTAGGAGGCCAGACGAGGCTGATTAGCAAGTTCAAGGCCAGTCTAGTATATATAAGAACCTGTGCTAAGCCGAAGAAAAAAATAATACTAAATTAATGAATTAGTCTCTTTTTATCGCTTTTTTGAGACAAAATCTGCCTCTCCCTCCCTCTATTCCCCTGACTGGCTGGCCCTCAAATTGATCCTGTGTGAGCTCTATAGCACTGGGATTACAGGCGTGTATCACCACACGTCTGGGCGCCATTTCTGTAGTAATTGGAGCAGTGGGGCTGCGTCCCCAGAACTCCGGCCACCTGGCTAGCTTAAACACTGCTTGGCCCATTATATCTAGCCTCTTCTCGGCTAACTCTCACACCTGGACTAGCTCATTTCTAATAAGGTGTGTATCACCCCAAGGTGCGCTTACCGGGAAGATTCTAGCCTACATCCATCCTGGGTCGGAACTTCATTGATCACGTCTGCCCGGGAGAGGGGAGCATGGCCTCTCTGAGCTCACTTCCTCTTCCTCCCAGCATTCTGTTCTGTTTACTCCACCCACCTATGTTCTTACCTATCAGGGCCAAGGCAGTTTATTTAACCAATGACCTTCCTCCATCAAACTGCTTTTAGTTACTTAGCTTAAGATAATTCAAATATCTTCACTACTGCTGAAAATAATATTGAGGGCTAGAGAGATGGTTCAGCGGTTAATAGCATTGGCTGCTCTTCCAGAGGTCCTGAGTTCAAGTTCCAGCAACCACATGGTGGCTCACAACCATCTGTAATGAGATCCAGTGCCATCTTCTGGCATGCATAACTACATGTAGACAGAATGCTGTGTACTTATTAAATAAATAAATAAATCTTTAAAAAAAGAAAGAGAAAAAATACTGGATATTAAGTTAGCATGATTCCTAGTTTCTAAAATATTATTTTACTGTTAGAACATGACTTTATTACCTTTTAATCATGATCCCAAGAATATATCAGCTAAGGTTGTCTAGGAATGTAGAAATAGACTCTGTTTTTTATTATTAAAAAGAAATGAAGAGATGGCTCAGTGGATAAGAGTGCTGCCTGCTTTTCTAAAGGTCCTGAGTTTAATTCCGACCAACCACATTGTGGCTCACAACCATTTGTAATGAGATCTGGTGCTCCTTTCTGGCCTGTAGGCATGCATACAGGCCGATTATTATATATATATATATATATATATATATATATATGTGTGTGTGTGTGTGTGTGTGTGTGTGTGTGTGTGTGTGTGTGTGTGTGTATATATTAAATCTAAAAAAAGAAATGAAATAAAAAGAGGATGGGAAGCAAAATGTCTATTGTACTTATTCAATAAGTATTAAATTTGGACTTTAAAGTAAACAACAAAATATCATGCAAGATGTCGACCTTTTCATATCCATTTCCTAATTCAGATGTTATATGTTATTTTAGTCAAGACTCTAGGAAAGAACAGAACTGATATAATGATGATCCTATCACGATGGCAGAGAATTAGATTGGCTTACACAATAGGGATTGAGTAGTCCATCAGTGGATGCTTCATAGTAGAGGGTGTGAACACCCAGTACCACTCAGTCCACAAGACTGGTTTCCTCCGCAGTCCCAATCTGTCCCTGAAGGCCTGTAGGATACCTGGAAAACATCTGGTCCTCATTGCAAAGCCAAAGAAGCTGGGTTCTGATGTCAGCAAAACATTGCCGCAGCAGTGGCATCGACAGAGCAGGTTGGCACATGAGCAAGGAGCTAAGGCAGGCTTCCCTTAGGTCTCTTGATCTGGGCTGCTGCTGGAGCATGCTGTCATCCCTGAGGGAGGGTCTTTCTCCTCAGTTAGAAAGCAGGTCTCTAGTTGATCCTAGATCCAATCAAATTGACACTATTTTAACCATCCCAGTTGGATACCCAGATAATCGCATTCCAAAGCAGCGTGTGGTTTGTAACATGGATACTGTGGAAGAAGCAAGGAAGACTGCACTATGTTACTGTCAAGTCTGTGGGCTTTGATCTCAGGAGGCCTCGTTTCCAGTTCAGGTCTGTTACTTGGCTAAGACAAACAAAAACTTGCGGCCAGTCACATAGATCTCCGCACCTCAGTCAATTCCGGGCAAAAAGAATCATAAAGTGCAGTACCAGCTGCTTAAGGTTTATAAGAATAAAATGGGATGGTGTGGCTGAAGATGTGCAGCCCATTCTGAAATGCTCTTCTAATTTCTCGTTCCTTTGCCTTCTACCTCTACCAAGAAAGCACAGGCTGGTCTGGTTTGCCCCGTCTCTGTGGCTCAACCCCCTGAGAGATAGATGTTTGTGATATATCTGATTGCATACCTCAACCTTGTCATTTTAGTCTTGCTTTAAATAATACACTCTCATTTCTACCAACCTTGACTTTTGGCCTCTCCCATGCCGTCATCTGGGTAGGTCCTCCTCCTATACATCTACCTAACAACCTGCTACTACTTCAGTCTCATCGTGATCTCGTCCTTTCTTTCCACTCATTTCCACAATACCCAACATCGGCACTACCCATCAATGTCCTTTACTCCCTGAAGCCCTGAAGCCACTAGGCTTAAGGAGTGGCAGTAGTTGCCTGATAACTGTTTTCACGATGGGGTTATTGCTGCATGGAGACCCTAGTTGAAGACAGCACTCACTTCGCAGTGGAGGTCCACAGATAGAGCCTGGTGCCCTGCACACCAGTCTAAGGAAAGGTCACCTCAACACTACCAGTCTCTCCTCAGCACTCAAAACCTTCATTTAAAAAAACAAGAGAAACAACTATTAAAAGAGCCTTAGCTGTCTTAAGCCTGGATGGATAAGCACCAACACAAAAAGATGAGCAATATGAAAAAGCAAGACGTTGGGTGGTGGACCACAGGTGGTCTTCCATTCTGTGGGGTGTCCTTCCAGACCTGGGTAGCCTCTTCTGATTAGGAATATCTATTTTTGTTTTAGTGGCTTCCAAACATGCAAAAGACGGTTTGGTTTCCCAGCTATCTCACCTTGCTCTTAAGGAGAAAGAGCCCTACCTACGCCGCGGGATTCTGGTCTATTTGGCACTACATCTCCCATTCTAAGCTAGTAAACTATCATCATTCTGATTTCTACAGCTTATCCTTACAGGACATTCTTTGGTCTGAACCAGCATGGTAGTCAGGGTCCATTGGCAGCACTCTCTCCTGAGGCTATCAAGATGGAAAATGAAGCACTCTCTTGGAGTATGGTTGCTGTGCTGTCAGCTGTCCCTTTACATGCCCGTCACAGTTTCTGGGCCACATTCTTGGTACCAGTGTTTAGAAATCACATACCTGAAAAGGAGGATCTAAGAGGGAGGCTACCATACTAAACAGGACTTGAACTGGGCCTATAGCTATGAATGAAGAAGACACAGGTAGGCAGAGAGTACTCACAGGAATGAGTGTCCATAGAGGAAATAAGAATTCTACCCCTTCAGAATAGACAGCAACTTCTGAGATGTGATCAATATCAGTAGAAGTAGGATGCCTTGCTTAGCCCTGATGCAGAGGGGAGGGGCTTGGTCCTGCCTCACTGGATCAGGCTTTCTAGACCTTATCTGGTGTATGAGGTCCTTCTGTCTATGTGTTGCTTTTATTGGTTAATGAATAAAGAAATTGACTTGGCCTATAGCATGAGAGGAGGAAGGCGGAGTTAGGGAGAAGCCATGGAGCTGCTGCCAGAGTCAGACATGCTGAAACTTTGCTGGTAAGCCACTGCCACGTGGTGATACACAGACTAGTAGAAATGGGTTAAATTAATATGTAAGAGTTAGCCAATAAGACTCTAAAGCTAATGGGCCAAACAGTGATTTAATTAATACAATTTTTGTGTCATTATTTTGGTCCTGGGCAGCCAGGATTAACAAGTGGCCTTCTTACTACACTTACCCTTTTGGAGGAGAGGATAAGGGAAGCTTGGGGGGGAGGCAGGATAGAAGCAGAAGGTGGCATAGAGCCTTACCCTTTTGGAGGATGTAGACCTTACCCTTTGGGGGGAGGCAAGTGTGGAGAAGGAAGAAGGATAGGAGGGGGAATTTTGGCTGGTACACAGTGAAGGAAAAGTGAAGCTATGATCAGAGGACCTTCATCTCTAGATGAAAGAGTTTAGGTTTGGTGCAATCATGAGTGGGAGGTGTAAAGCCTTAGTAACAGGAGGATGACAGGCAGGCAGGTTCTTCACTGTGCAACCTTCTGTAAGTCCGGAGAATGCCACAATGCTGCATAGTAAAAAAAAAATCTCACTAGAGACCCATTCAGCATTTAAGCTTCTAATTCCATCATGGACTCAAACTAACAGAGGGGCAAAACAGACAGTTAACATTTCTATCTAAAAAGAAATGAAAGCTGAATGAGCCATGACTGGCCTTCATTGTGTTGTACTCACAGGTCATATAAAAGAACAAAAAAGTAGCAAAGAGTTATCAATTCCTTATGCCAGGACAAATTCTATGGTGTTAGGTAACTTATATGATTTGAATATGTTCCCCAAAGTTCATACAGAAACTTAAGCCCCACCCATGTCTCATGCAGCAAAGCCTAAGTCCCTAAGCAATAAGGGTGGCCTGCATAAGAGGATTAATGCCAATCAGAAGAGGGCTGTTGCTAGGAGTTCAATGTCTCGCATTCTTGCAAATTCATGTTCTCTTCCCTCTCCCTTCTGTCACAAGATGACACAGTTTGAAGGCCTGGCCAGATGCAGGCCCTTAACCTTGGACTTTCCCCAAATCCACTGTGATAAGAAATACTCCCACATTCTTTACAGTTCATGAAATCTCAAGTATTCTGTTGCAGGGGGCAAGGAGACTGAGTTCTTAGGCCCTGAACTCTTCTGTTTCTTCCTCAACAAAATAAAAACATTTTATCCTAACATTCTCATGAATATCTAATAAGAAGGCAGAAAAAACATGTAGCAGGAAGACTGACGGTTAATACAACTCAATAAACTCCATCTGGGGCCAAATGTGAATGTTCTGCTAACAGAATATTACAGATCTCATACCTGTATTTTGCAAAGTTCTAAGGAGGAACCCTAAGAATTCTAAGGTCACATCTGTGATTGAAATGTATATTACATCCTATAAATTAAATTACATGTGACCACAGACATTAAATAGCATCTGAGGATCCCAGTCACCACGCCAGAAGTTATCATATTATGGTCCTATTTAGCTTTTAAAAGGGCAGTGGAGCAGTGTGACTTTATTACCATCTGTGCTGGGAGTGTCTACAATGACAACTCAGTGCAAAGCCCATCCTACAGGAATAAGTTTGTTGTCTTTGGGTTCCTGTGGAGATTATCTGTGATTGGCATTTTTAGATGACTGGCTTTGTAATGTCAGGATAAGATGATGGAACACGCAAGTAATTTGAATGTACTGATCACCCCCAGGCAATTACAATCCCAAAGCCTATGAGGAAACTCCATTCCATCATCACTAGTCATGCTGTGGCTCCAGCAAAGAGCTGCTAGCTCTGTTTGTTCAGTTGGTTGGCTGGTTGGTTTGTTTGTTGGTTGGTTGGTTGGTTGGTTGGTTGGTTGGTTGGTTGGTTGGTTGACTGGTTGGTTGGCTGGTTGGTTTGTTGGTTGGTTGACTGGCTGATTGGTTGGTTGGCTGGTTGGTTTATTGGTTGTTTAGCTGGCTGATTGGTTGGTTGTCTGGTTGGTTTGTTGGTTTGTTGGTTGGCTGGTTGATTTGTTGGTTGGTGGGTTAGCTGTTTTGTTGGCTGGCTGGCTGGCTGGCTGGCTGGCTGGCTGGCTGGTTGGTTGGTTAGCTGATTTGTTGGCTAGCTGGCTGGTTAGTTGGTTGGCTGGTTGGTTTGTTGGTTGGTTGATTGGCTGACTGGCTAATTGGGTTTTTTTCTGCAAACATTTGATAAAATGCCAACACTACTAGGTTGTCCTCTCTGACAACTTGGATCTCCGGTGAATCAGACAAATTTCGTAAAAGAGACAGACACATGACAAAATCCAAGAGAAGTGACACCAAAGGCAGCCTAAAGAGAAGCAAGGCATTGGTAACCTTGTTGTGTAAGAGAAAGGCCTGCCACTATTGTATTAGGTGTGAATAGTAGGACAGCTCCAGAAAGAGCAGAGGATGGGGTACAACTTCTCAGAATATTAGCCAGAACCCTGGACATGTTCACAGTGACAGCTCAAAGAGTCTCTCACTTGGCAGCCTTAACTCTGACTTCCTTTTTACTATGTAAACATCATCTTTCTGATGAGTGTGTTTGAAATTAGATGTATTAGAGGAAATGAGTTTCAAGTGTGTATCTGTAGAGATTGGTTCTCTATGTGGAGTTTTGCAGGACCAGATGTTAGTGTGACTGCACAGGACCTAGCAGAGATTAAGTCTGTTTCTTTCATACACTTTTACTTCAGCTGTGCCTTTCTTCTGTTTTAATTTCTATGTGGTTCAATTTAATTTAAAAAAAGAAAACTAAATTTTCAAAAATATCGAAAAAATTATTACTTGTAGACATAAGCTGTAAGTATTTCTACAAATGAATTATATAATAAGCCAAACCATGGTTTTTACTTTTGAAATGCCAATAATATACATAATATCATTCATCTTCCTTGTTTTAGAAAGATGCAACTTTCAGATTTTTGCTCCAGGGACTCTGGCCTCCCTTCTTGACCATTGGGTTCTTCAGCCTGTGGATGCCCATTAGGAAGCCTTTGCCCACTGCACAGAGCAGAAAGACACAGCGCTTCTTCAAATCCTTACCACATGTTAGCTTCATTCTCAAGTTGAATTCATCAACTCAGTTCTTTAGCAGGGGCCCATCAATAAACAAGCTTGATTAATGCTATCTATCACACTCCTCAGAAATTAGCTGCTCTCTGAGCTCTACATAATAAGGAGCGGGTCAGAGCAAACCACAGTCCATGGAGTGATAAGGACTGTGAACTGTCGCTGTGAACACATTGAGAGTTCTGGGTGACTGAGCAGTTGTACCGCATGTGCATGCACGTGGTAGACAGAACAAGCGCTGTATTCTACAGTAACCACTCTTTTACAGCAGGTTGTTGAGTTTATTGATGGACAGCAACTATGACCATGATTGTAGAAAGTATTCAATGTGCAGTAGATGTCTGGTGATTGAGCGTGGTGCTGTTGAAAACAACCTCAAAGAGAGAAATTTTACTCAACACTCTAGACTCCCCAAAGCACTGTGAATATGACACTAAAAGCAGCAAGAGACTTAAAAGCTATAGTGAAAATATTAACCAGTGACCCCAGATAAGCATCTCCCAGTGCAAAAACATGAGAAATACAAAAAAAACCAAGACAATACATCGCCTCTAAAGCTTACCAATCGCATAATAATGGTACCCAATAAAAATTATGTGGATGAATTCTAGACATGCAATTCAAAAGCATAACTATAAAAACATTCAAATAAGCCAAAGAAGGCATGAATACATTTAAAGAAAACACAAACAGTTGAAAATATAAAGAAATAAATTCAAGGCATGGAAGCATAATTGAATAAAGGCTTTAAAAGAATGAGAAAAAAATCAAAATGATGATGGAAGTCAAAACTGTAATAGAGCAAATAAAAAGATCAGTAGAAATCTTCAATAGAATAGGTCACATGGGGACAGAATGCCTGGTTCTGGAAACAAGACAAAGAAATTGGGTCACTTAGTCAAGGTCAATGCAACCACAGATGCCTTGTTTTCACACATACCCCAGGGTAAAAGTAAAAATTAAAGAAGAGTCAGACTGTTCAGCATGGTGCTGGAAAACTGGGTAGCTTCTAAACACAGAAGAATGAAACCCGATCCTTACTTTTCACCCTGGACAAAAATCTATTCCAACTGAATCAAGGACCTCAAATGTTGGCCTTGAAGCTCAGAAAGTACAAAGAAGGGAGCACAATGAAGAAGATGGGCATAGTTAAGGGCTTTAGGAGTAGGATTTCAGCCACTTGGGAAATAAGCCAGCTTTTGACAAGTGGGGCTCCATCAAATTAAAAGGCTTCTGGACTCAAACAATAACAACAACAACAAACAATTAAGGAAATGAAGATGTAGCCTACAGAATGGGAGGAAATCTTTGCCAGCTGTATAGATAGAGGTTTACTGTCTAGAAAACAAACAACCAAATTAATATATATATAGTCATTAGAACTGAACTGAGAGAAACCTTGAAAGAAGAAACAGAAATGGCTGAAAAATGATTTTAAAAGTTGCCAGGTGGTGGTGGCCACACCTGTAATCCCAGCACGCGGGAGGCAGAGGCAGGCGGATCTCTGTGGGTTCGAGGCCAGCCTGGTCTACAGAGCTCATCTAAGATAGCCAGTGCTATACAAAGAAATCCTTTCTAGGGGAAAAAAAGTTCAATATCCTTAGTTGAGCCATCATGAAGATACATGTTGAAACTTCTTTGAAATTCTGTTTTATTCTAGTGAGAACAGCTATTATCAAGCAAACAATGACATGTGTGATGAGAACGTGAGGAGAGGGGGCTCCTAGTCACTGTTAGAGGGAGTGTACACTGGTACAATTACTGTGGAAATCTGTGTGGGCGTTTCTCAAGATGCGAAAACTAGAATTGTCATATGACCAGTCTATACCGCTTCTTGGAATGTACTCCCAGACTCAAAACCCTACAACAGAGATTCCTGCACATCCTTGTCCACTGAGGCTCATTCACGATGGTGAGGAAGCAAAACCAGCCTCGATGCCCATCAGTGGATGGCCAGATAAAGAAAATAGAGTACACATACACAATGGACTTCTAGTCAGCTTTGAAATAGAATGAAAAAATGAAAATTTGAAGAAATGGATAAAAGTGGAAAATATTAAAGGGGGTGACATAATCATGTCTCAGAAAGACAAATGAAATGCTTCATGCTTTCCTTTATAGGCAGGTTCTAGACTTGAACTTTTAGAGTGGTGTGTTTAGTAAGTGTTAACCACACCAAACACAATTCGGAAATGCAGGAAACCATTAGAGAGTGATGAGAAGTCCTTAAGGAAGGAGAGTTAGGAGAACACACGAGATGTGAAAGGGGAAGAGGCAAACACAGGGAGCAGGAAAATCTACGCACGGAGGAAAACTGGAAGATGGAAAAGAGGGGAGAAGAAAATGGAGGTAACTAAAATTAAAGATATACAAAAAACCATGTGGAAACTCAGCATTTTTTAACTTATTTAAAAATATAGTCTAAAACAGTTTGAATGAAAATACCCTTCATGAACAAATAACAATCCCTTCACAACCTATGGGTTATTAAACAAAAATTCCAGTGTCAGATATGGGGTATCTCACCATGAACTGTTGGTGAGAAAGGCCCCAAAAGTCCCCCAAACAATATAGGCTATGGCTGTTGCTCTTGATTGGCTATCAGCATTGCATGGGGACATACTGGAGGCTTCCCCTTGCTGGCTAGCCTTCCCAGAATACATTGTATAGGCTGCTGTGGGAGTAAAACCAAGTCTTACCCAGCTCTGAATCCTGCAAACTACACTGGTTGCCTCCCAGGTAAATATGTAATTTCTAGGATAATTGTGACTTGATGGTTGTCACTTTCCACTTGCATCTGAGGTTGGCTTCATAGGAAGGGACTCATGTCTGACTCTGCAAGCCTTGTCAAGAGCTTGTGGCTGGGGAGTTCATAGTAGATACCCCACCACTGTTGTCTTGCTAAATGAGTATGTTGCCAATCTGTCTTCTGAATGCCCAAGTTTATACCTATAGATTAGGTCTAGAGGTTGAGCCTTCATCAGAGAAGCATCTCACTTCAGCAAGCAGCTGTTAATGCAGAAACAACTGACAAAGGAACGAGAACACGTTTGTTCAGGCCTAAGTGTGACAGGTAACTCACCCCCTCCAAGGCTCAGGGAACATCACAGAAGAGAAGGTGAAAATGATGCAAAAGCCAATATGGGGAGATTTGCAACTAAAAGATGCTTTCATTGCCACTCACTCATGGGCTCACCACAGCTGTCGCTAACCTGCACAGCACTGGGCCCATCAACATTTCATAATGAATAGAGGAGGGGGCAATGAGGGAATGGGCTTCTTCTCTGGGGAAGTACTGGCAGTTAACCATGGCTGGGGAAATAGGTGTTATTTTCTTCCCTGGTGGAGCTACTGATAAATTTTTCCTGTTCTAATAAATAACTTCCTACCCATATCAGGGCAAAAATAATAATAATTAAACCCAGTGGATCGCACACAAAAAGACAGCATTAATAAAGGAGGAGGACTTGTAGTGAATAAGGGTTTTAAGAGGAGAAGGAGGGAGAGGAGGATGGGGTGAAAGCCATCAAAATTCACGATAGAAATTTATGATACTGCTAAGCAATAAGGAAGAACCTCTTGCTGCCTTTTCCAATCCCAAATATTCTAGTTCTCATTTAACCTGTGCTCCCAGTGTCTGAGTCACCCAGCCCTGCCTCCTCTGCTCTTTCACTGCTGTGGTTCATCTGAGGCAAGGTGGTCACCAAGGCTTCCTTTGTCAGGCTGAGTGGGTCTGCCAGTGAGTGCCAATGCCAAGAACATAGGGCAGACAAGGCCATTTCTGGAGGAGCAAGTGGCCAGGCGAGCTTCCATCCATCACTCACCTGATTGGGAAAGTGTCTTTCGAAAGTCTCCTCGCCCACCTGGCCTGAGTTTGGAAAGTTCAGGGTGGAATCAATGAGAAGACGTTATGGGAACCTATAATGACCACATAGACAATCGTGGTTGTTGGCTAAGGGCTCTCTGAGGACATCAGATGAAAGGAAGGAACTACTCAGGTGAACTCCACCACCTTGGGGATCCAGGTTTCCACACCAGGGTGCCTGGACTCACTGAACTACAGTCCCATCAGGAGACTCCCTCCCTCTTGCTTTAGTCTCTGTTTAATGGGTGGTCTGCCTTCATAACTTTTTGAGGAGAGAGGATTAGAATATCTGAATCCTGGTTCCCACACAGCAATGCCCGAGACTGACTTATTGAAAAGGAACACAGAAAGAGCTAGGCAGTCAGGAGAGGGCAGTGGAAAGAACCCAGGAAAACTGTGGGTCACAGCTAGAATCTAGCCACAACTTGATCCACTGAGGAGCTCCAGAGCATCAGTGACACCCCAGAGTTGTACCCCCCTCTAGTTTGGGGACACACTGTAAAAGCAAGGAGGAGAAATAGCTTCTCTGGTAAAAGTGCTTTTTCTTTCTTTCTCTGACCATCATGAAGAAAAGCACACACACACACCCAGTAACTGGGCAGTTAAGTTTTTGGTTCTGGCAAAGAAGACTCATGGAGAGAACCCAGAGTACCCACGGTATATCATATGTGCCTTTGCATGACTGGAGGATGTTTAATGTCCAAAGACAGCTGCTCTGACTCATAGCCACAGGCAATCTGTGGATGCAGCACCCATCATATGTCAATAAAGTACTAGACACTCCACTGTTTGATCAATACGAGGACATGCAGTAGCCAAATATCAACGATTTCCGAGCAATGCAGTAGGTTTCTAGGGCTGCCACGACAAAGTACTACACTGCTAGTGACTTTAAAGCCAGAACAGCAGTCATCAAGAAAACAAGTAACAATGCTATCAGGATGTAGACAAAAGGGAACCCTTGACACAGCTGGTGAGAATGTAAACTAGTCCAGCCACAGTGAAAGACAGTGTGGAGGTTCCTCACCAAACTAACAATAGAATTTCCACCACTCCTGGGTATTTACCTAGGGCCTGCAAGTCAACATACCACAGAGAAACTTGCACATTAACACTTATCACTGCACTGTGCAGAAGCTAAATTATGGAACCAACCTTGGTGCACAACAACAGAGGAATGGATGAAGAAAGTGTGCTGCACATACACAATGGAATCTGTGCAGTCTCGAAGAACAAAGTGATGCCATTTTCAGGTACATTGGTGCAAGTGTAGGCAATTATATTAAGCAAATTAACCAGTCTTGGAAACAGCAAATATCTTATATTTTCTCTCATGTGTGGTTCCTAGGTTCTACAGAAATGCATAAAATCATGTGTCTATATGACATGAAAGTAGAAGTCTCTAGGGAAACAAATAGGACTAATGGTAGGTGGAGGAAAGGAGGGTAAAGGATAATGCCCAATGTACAACATAAACTTGAATAAAAATTTTAATAAAGTAAAAGCATCTCTAGACATGAGACATCAAGGTATCAGCAAGGTCACACTCTCTATGAACCTGCACAGGGTCCTTCCTTGTATCTCCCATCATTGGAGAGCCTCAAGTGTTCCCTGACTTATGACAACACAGCCCCCCAGTCTTTGCATGGCATTCTTCAATGTGTCTGTTTCAAATTTTTCTCATTTTGTGAGAACATCACTCATATTGGATTAGGGGCTCACCCTACTTCAGTATATCCTTATACTAATTAACTGTATCACAATGACTCTATTCCATTAAGAGCACACTCTGAGGTGATGGAGATTCAAACACAAGGGAGGGAGACAGCACAATTCTACCTACTACAAGTTATGTACATTGACATTTGTGCATAACTTCAAATCTTAGGCTAGCCCTATTACAATATATTTCCACCTCAAATCTGGTAGCTATACCCCAGCTTTGGGAGACCCATAATTTTATAACCTTAGGCTTAGTCTTAATTATAATTATAATTAACCCATCCATGGCAATTACAATGAGGACCAACCAACCACTTCCTCTTGTGGTCAAGGAAGCTCTAGCCCTTGCATGGGCACAGTGCAGCAACCCCTCATTTGGAGCTTCTGCCTTGCTTAGGCCATTGTTCTGTTAGAACAGGGAACACAGAAGGGAGATGAAGGTCTCATATCGGATGTGGGGACGCAGAAAGAGTGAACTAGCCATAACCCTTTTCTGTCCAGTGTTTGTTTTAATACGAGTATAAGGTCTAGAATATGGCTTTGAAAACCTTGTGAAATTGAAGACACCATGCGGAAAAGTGGGTTCTTATTCCACTGTGTTTGATAGCTGGATTTTGAAAGAGGGTAGAGACGTGAATCATCATTGTTCCTGGCTATTCCACAGGCCAAATGAAGTGATGGGAAACACACACCTGTGCAAAGGAGCACCATTAAAGCTTCCATTCTGCAAAGCAGCAGTCGGGAGATACGTCAGCAAAACTCCTAGGCAAGAGGGCCACTAGCCGGTAAACAAGGAGGTATGTGCACATATGGAGCCACTAAGGTACTGTCAAGAATAGCGTGCATAAAAGAAAAGATGGAAGGACCCCACTGACAATGCCCGTGTCTACCCTCAGCAGTATTCATATGGTCCCTCTCTCAATGCAAGTGTTTTCCTGACCCCACACATAGGTTCTAAACGTCCTACGCTGCCATCTGAGCCAAAGCACTGCTTTGTACCAAGGTGATGTCACAAGCTCCTGGCATTCACTCCACCTATTAACTTCTCCTGCCTACCTTGAACTTCCTGACCCACCATTTGGCCCTGACCTCTGGAAACAACACATTCATTTCTATTCATTCCTACTTGCCTGCTCAACCTACTTCTGGCTGGTCTAACTTAGGCCTTTGATCTTTAACTTTATATTCCTTTTGTACCAGGTAGTATCCACAACACGTAGACTGGTGGGTTAAAGTAGAAGCCCCTGGAGTTAAGCTACGAAGCTATGCCCACTTAATTTTTGACATAGGAAGGAAAAACATACATGGTGGTTAGGTGGGAGACAGCACATTCAACAAATGACCCTAGCAAAACGGGGATGCTCACTCACAGGAGAATGAAATTAGATTCGTATGTTCCCTCATGTACAAAAAAAAAAAAAATCCAAAATGTATCAGAGACCTTATTTAAAATCTGAAACAGTGAAACTTCTAGAAAAAAAATGGAGAATAACTTTCAAAACATTGGGTCAGGCAAGAGCTTTCTGAATGAACACCAACAGCACAGGAATCAGCCCCAAGTATCAACAATTAGGATTCCATGAAATCCAATTTCTGCACAGCAAAGAAGAGCACAGACAGCCCACAGGATAGAAGGAAATCTTTACCAGCTGCACATCAGAAGCTAATATCTAGAATTCATAAAGAACTGTAGAAATTAAATACCAAGGAAATAAAACAGTCGATCCACAAATGGCCAAATGAATTGCATAGACAGTTTTCAAAGGAAGGAAGGAAGGAAGGAAGGAAGGAAGGAAGGAAGGAAGGAAGGAAGGAAGGAAGGAAGGAAGGAAGGAAAAATAAATCTCACTGCAAACAACAAACACTACAAAGGAATGGAGAGAATATGGAGAAAGAGGAATGCTTACTCACTGCTGGTGGGGGTGAAAATTAACACAAGCTGTGGAAAGGAAATCAGCTTGAAGATTCTTCAAAAGATTAAAAATAGAATTACCATATGACTCAGTTATTTCACTCCTGGGTATATATACCAAGAGGACTTTATATTCTACTGTAGAAATATTTGCAAATCCATTTTTATCGCTGCTCTGTTTACAAGAACAGGATACTAGAATAAACTTAGTTGCCCATCAACAGGTGAATAGAGAATGAAAATCTGGTACATATACAAATGGAGACTATTCAGCTCTAAAGAAAAATAAAATGGCAAAATTGGCGGAAAAATGGATAGACTCTGAATATATAATATTGAGGTCACCAGATCTCAGAAAGAAAAAAATCCACATGTTCTCCCTCATATGCAGACCCTAACCTATAGTGTGTACAAATACATACGTAAACACGTGTATGTTGGTAGAAACATGAAGAATGGAGGAATGGGTAGGCTAATATTAGGTGATGAAGAAGATTGGAATTCAAGCAAAAAAACACCTGAGTTGAGTTGAGAGAGAGGATAAAAGCTAACTACTTTTGTGATTTTAAAACTCTACCATGGCCTTTTTATTCTTTGTGGTGGACAAGGGCACAAAATGTAATGATGATTATGTTGTAAAACCCAAGCCAAAGCTCCCTGGCTACAGAACAGCTGTTCTGTGTAGAGCTCCATGGCTTCTGGATGGCTGGCCTAATTGTGGAGAAGTCACTGAGATGTATTAGCTATGGGTCTGGAACAAACGCTTATTTGAGTGGCCACATTAATCTAGTTGTGTGCTGTTTTTGCATTTGCAAGTTCATTGCAATAAAGTGATTTTTATCTTTAAAAATTGAGTTTCTGCAATCTTGTGAGTTGGGAAACAAATATCTGAGAGGGTGACAAACTGTTAAAAAGTTTTAGAGAATATTTGATTCAAGTAATATTCACACCCCTTTCTTTTCTAGTTCCTGTAGATGGAAGTTTCTGTTCTGTCCGGTGCCACAGTTGTTCAGTCCCAACAAAACACACAGAGGCTTTTATTAATTATAGACTGTTTGACCTATTAGCTCAGGTTTATTATTAACTAGCTCTTACAACTTAAATTAACCCATAATTCTTGTCTATGTTTAGCCACGTTGCTTGATACCTTTTCTCAGTGCAGCACTTTTCATCTTGCTTCATCTGCATCTGGGTGGTAACTGCAGACTGAGCCTTTCCTCTTCCCAGAATTCTCCTAATCTGATCACCCTACCTATAGTTCCTGCCTGGCTACTACCCAATCAACATTTTATTAAACCAATATGAGTTACAAATCTTTTCAGGGTACAAGAGCATTATCCCATAGCAGTTTCTTTTGTTCTTTTCCTATTTTAAGAAAGAGTTTGCTGTGTAGCACAGGCTAGCCCTAGACTTATGATCCTTCCTCAGCTCCTCAAGGGTTGGTATTACAGTCATGCACTATATGTGTGCCTCTCATATAGTTTTCCTTGAACATTTTATTTTACTCTACCCATAATTCAGGGGATTGAATAGTATTGGCTTAGTAAATATCAAATAAATTTATCTCATAAATGCTGGCCCTGACTCAGAATGGCCATGCATCTAGAAAAAACATTTCACTCTACTTGACTGTAATTCTTCAGGGTAGCCTTGAGCAGTAACCCCCAACCTCATGTATATACACACAACTACAAAATGTCAGCATACCAAACTGGGTTTATAGGAACAAAGGTTGATTGTACCACTGCTTATAAATGATTATAATATTTAATATGCCTGCATCCCCTTTGTAATTTATTAGTGTTCACCCCCACTGGCTCTGAGATGACCAAATGTGTTGAGGTGACCAAGGAGATTAAAGAACAAAAAAGCACTTGTGCGTGGTCACTGTCGTGTGTCTACTCTCATCTCTCTGTCATTGTCATGAACACATCCTTGTGTTTACTCACTGGTAGAGAAGATACAGAAAAGGGTCAACATTGTGATATATGTCTTTATTCTCTTTGTGGTGCTATTTGTTGAATAGAATCCCTTGATACAAGTATCACATCTGTGTGTCTATGTGTAGTGTATGCACGTGAGAATGCAGACATCTGCACAGGAGTTGTAGGTTTTGGGGGCCTGGAACTAGAACTACAGTCACTTGTGAACCATACAGTGTGGGTTCTGGGAATCGAATCCGTGGCCTTTGCAAGCAAAATTTGTGTTCTTAACTCCTGAGTCATCTCTTTAGACCCCAATTTTTTTTTATAGATTGCATGTTCTCATCAGTACTTGGTATACTTGAGTTTAAGTGGGGTTTTTTTTGTTTTGTTTTGTTTGGATATTTTTGCCAATCTTGAGAGGATTCAGGATTGTCTCTGAAATTTTATTTTTTATTTCCCTAATTAGCAGCAAGCTTGATCAATTTTCTCTATTCTTATAGGTTGTTTATATTTTCTTCCATGTGAAATAACTGTTTGAGTCTTCCTATTAACTTTTATTTATGTGCACTTATAAAGAAATCTTATAATATGCACATCATTCCTGTCTATTATATATTTGCAAACACCTTTCCCCAGGGTGTGGCTCACATTTTTAATATCTTTGTGATGTCATTTTTGTTGAAAAGAAGCTCTTCACACAAGTATCATTGAATAATACCAACCTTTTTAGGTATGGATTGCATGTTTTATATTTCCTATAAGAAATAATGTAATGACCATAGTCACAATAATATTTTCTTGTTTCCTGAATGTTTTCACTTTTTATGTTACATTTTAAGTTAATAATCTGAGATTTACTTTTGTGTTTATTGTGACATTGGAGTAAACTTTCTATTTGAAGATAGACATTTTTTTCTAGCATTCAGAATGTTTACTAAAATTGGTTTATAAAGAAATAAGAGTACAAAGTATTGCACTTTTTCTGGCTTTCAGCTGGGTTTGAAATTCCAGTTTTCATATAAGGTTAATTGCTACGTATTTTCTCATTTAGAACGAGAGTTCATACTACATGATTTTGTAAGTAAATGTTATTGGGACTCTGCCGTGCTGATTTCTTTACATTGTTACCCACTTTGCTTTCAACTATGACGGCAAAGTTGCTAGTTGCTATAAAAAGCTATCTGGCCTCCAAAACTTCCAATGCTTTTTATATAGTTCTTTAAATAAATACGTTCAGTATTTATAAATGCTCATTGTATGTTAAGAACAATCCCGATTTACCTATTTGGGGAATAATCCTTTATGTGTATTAGATCATATTAGTTTTGTCATGCAAATATATTTATTTTTATCTCTTATTTATTACAGGATGTGTGTTAAAATATTTCATACTTAAAGATTTTCCATGAACTTATGCCAATTTTTGGTTTTGTACATTTTTAGATTAACTCATATTTATACTTCTTTTTTGTGTGCTGTGTGTGTGTGTGTAAACATGTATGTGTGAGTGTGGTGTTTGGGTATGACATATACATGCATGTATGTGTGCAAGAGTGTGAGAAAATGTGTGTGCATTTGTCCCTTCATGCAGAGGCCAGAAGAGGTTGCACCAAATCCTCCAGCTCCCTACATCTACAGCCTAAGACGAAATCATCGGCATCTCAATGGCCTTCGGCAACTTTGACTTCAATAGCCCCTCTTGCTCTCCTTCATAGTATTGTGAGCTGTGTCTCCAAATGTTCAGCAAAATGGTCCAGTAAGCTCTGTTTACAGTATTTTAAAGCATTAATAGCCGGCAGTCCCAAACTCTTCCCACGTTCTTCTCAAAAACTGGATCCAAAAAGACTAAGAACCACATGCAGGTTTGTCACAACAATGCCCCCACTTCTAAATACCATTTCTATATTATCTACTTTTTTATTGATAATGACAAAATACCTGGGGTGGAGCAACTCAGTGTCAGAAGAGAGACAACAGGACATGTCAAGGACATGGGAATAACTATAATTCAACACCAGGAGGTCTAAGACAGCAAAAGAGACAAGAATTTGAATGGGGCAAAATGATGACAAAAATGATGGATGATCAGTGCTGAAAGAAAGTCATATGAGGGCAAAATCTGATTCCTAAAACATAGACGATCGGAAACTGAGATTCCAGAAGGCCTGTGGTTGTTATTGATGACGAGATCTAGGTACTGACTGTGATGGGTAACAGAGGTGGCATAAAAGAAAAAAACATTGCTTAAGAGAGGTCAAGGAATTGAGGGGGCAGAACACTGACAGGATCACCCTGTCAATAGGAGAGCTGCCAACAGAAACAAGAGCAGTGTGGAGAGGGAGATTTCTGCTGTGGGAGAGGTACTTGTGTCGGGGTAATTAGCATTGCACACGACATAAGGTGACACAGGGCAAAGGCAGGTGAGAAAAAGAGGCCCATTCAAGAGACTCAGAAGGTTAATGTTAGCTCTGTCGATGAAGGAGGGAAAGAAGAGACAAGGTGATGGAAAGAGGGGAGCCTTTGTGAGAAGACAAAGCAAAGGACATGAATCCTGCAAGTGTCCTAGATACTACGCCTGTCCTTGGGGGAAGACTGAAAAGCGTCGCTGGAAAACAGCTGAAAGAGAACTGACCCACCGACCGCACCTGACAACCACTGATTCTCTCTCCGTTTCTTTCTGCACATAACTACAGCTAATCGTCTTGCCTTTCCCGGAAGTCAGCCTCTTAGCTGGTACACCAGACGCCAGCCACTGCTCTAAAGAGCGGTCCCTCTTCCCCGACTCATGGGTTCACTGAATCTTTCCCCAGTCACACAACTCTGCTGTTAATTTTCCACCTTAGAAGGAAACAGCCCTTGTCTCAACTTCTACCAAATAATTTGTTGCTATTTGCAGAAAAGAATTCTTAGAATTCAAATTTGAAATTTTTCATTCCTCTCTTTCTGTACTGTCTTACAAAAACTGCCATTCGAATTTTGGCTCTCACTACTTCACAAAAAAACTGATCATATCGAGGTCATAAGTGAAAAGGAAAGCTATCAATGGGAGCAATTGTTAAAACCCAAACATCTATTTTTCATCTTTATCTTAATGGATAGATCAGCATTACTCAATGTTATTTTCGCTTGATAATCAAGACATGGCGCTCTGATAGTCCAGTGCTCTGCCGTCGCTCTTCTCAATCCCCCTTGCCAGGGCCCTTGTCTCCTCTCTTACCCCCTAGAGCTGAATTCACTCTATGAATCACATTATTGCTTAACTTTATGTATTGCCACATGCTAAACATTCACCTCTCTCACCCCAAATGCCCCTGCTTATCCATGGTTCTCTAGATTTCTGAGATTCTTCTGTCTACTTTAAAGATCCCCAGAAGTCAGTGTCTTCCCTTACAACAACAATCTGCACCTCATCTTTTCTGGGAGAATTTAGTAGGTCAGTTCATGTTTTCTGTCTTCACACCCTTCTGATTCTTTAACAGAGGCAAACTTGACAATCACTGATATAACTGAGAAAGTCATTGCACTTCAAGAGACATAGCACCATGCATCAGGTGAATAAGACACAAGCCAACGAGCAGGTGTGTGCTCTTACATTGTGGAAGGCAGAAGGTAAACCGTCTGGATGATGAACTGAGATGCATGCACAAGGAACTTAGCAAAAACAGTGGGAAACTGTCTGCTACTCCAAGATGAACAGACCACAGCAATTAAAAGATGTGTTCTAATAATGAGAAATCTTAAAATACAGACTGTGCTCACCTCCATTGTCCCTCAGCCCTGATCCCAGAAGGAAAGAGATGATATTTAGCACAAGTCTTTATGATGGTTGCTTATCATTCTACTCAACAGCTACCTTCCACGGGGCTTCTTTCCTCCCACCATCTCCCACCTTTACCCTCAAGCTTTAAGGGGAAAAAAAGAAACATCAGGAAGCATGTCTGTTTTACTCATTGTACCTTTCTCACCTGATGTTTGCCTGGCACAGAGCTGGCAGGCAATTACTCACTGTAAGATGGATGCGTGCAGTTAGTATCACAAGCCCTTCGTTACTAGGGTCCAAAAGAATGTAGCCATTCATTCTATCGATTGTGATGACACTGTGTTAGGCACAGTTACTGGGAATATGGTGGTAATTAAGACGGGAACTCTGTCCTCAAGGAGTTTTCAGTCCAGAGTTAATGAGGAGCAATGACAGCAGAACCTGATGAATCATGAGCTCGAGAGGACGGCAGATGCCGCAAAGCAGCTCAGAGGAGATCCTAACCCATATGAGGTCTCGGCAAAAAGAGAATGTCGACAAAAGATAACCAAGAATCAATCTAAAACCAGGAAGACGGTAGGGTAGAGGAAATAGCACAGCAGGAAGGCTGGGAGGCAAAGACATTCTCAGTCATTTGGCAACAGGGGTTTATTGAACACATGTTGTGGAATTATCTGGTAGAAGCAAAGGCAAATAAGAGAGATGGACTTGACTTCATGGCTGTCTGGTGCGGAAGGATAGACGCACGCAGGGCATGCTGTAGCTAGGGCCATAGGGACCATATGCGATGCTTGGCGCCCCAGTTGAGAAGTGAGAGACATAGCCTGCCTCCCAACTGCAGATGACACACAGAGGACAAGCAGATTCTCCAAGAGAGTGGAGCAGACTCCTCCATGTGCGCGGTTCAGAAGAGGAGCTTGCCCAGAGATTCTGAGAAGTGGGCATCTTTCCCTGTAGCTGGAGAGTGGTGTTGAAGACGCTGGGAGGTGAGAAAAGGCGGGATGTTTACAATGAGCCTGTTGTGAACACCCACCAAGGGGATAGGAGGGACAGAGAGCAGACACCAGCAGAACCTGCTAGAGGTTCAGAATGTCCTGATGTTCTTCTGCTCACAGGACCTTAAAGGACAGAGGAATGCTGTCGTGAAACATGACAAACATTTGTTCCATCACTCCTGGCTTGGTCACGATAGTGAGATTTGGAGAGCTTACTTCTCTCTGCGTTTTGTTTTCTAGCCTATAAACTGGACCTACTACTCACATTTACTTCCTTAAACTGTTTTGAAGACTAGATGGGTTAAGTAAACATTTAGTTTAGTGCCTGGTGACATGTTAGGACTTCAAAGCTCCCCCCTACTTGGCATTTTCCCCTGGCCTCTTATCTCGAAGCAGGAGGTTTATCAGTTCGACTTCTTTTCTTTGTGAGACTCTGGGGAACCTAGACCTTTCTTAGTCCCCAGAATTAAAAAGGAGCCGAAGGAAATGGGTTAAGAATATTCTTAAAGTGGGAATGAGCTTTTGTTAGAAGATAATTTGTGAAGACGGGGGGAAAAAAATCACAAGTTCTGGACTGACACCTAGGATTCTTGAAGACATTTCTGAAGGCCCTTATTTCCCCCATGCTGTCGAAAAGAGAAGGAAAGAGACTAGAAATGGCTTCTCATTCAGGTCCCCTCCACTTAACACCCAAGAGTATATTAACTCTTAAGTAACCCAAGTCCTCACCATGAAAGTGGAGGCAGAGATGAGGAACAGATCCACTCTAGTGCGTCAGATGAGGACTGCCGGAGCATCTGTGGCTGGCAGGCGCACCAGTAGGCATGCTGGGAAGGCGGAAGCAAGACTGATGCTCAGCCCTATCACTTTCAAGTTGCTGTACCTGGGCAAGTTGTTAAAACTCTCTAACAAGGGTCTGTATCATAAAAGATGAAGACCATGTTACTGGGTCGTGGTGGGAATTGGCTGAACTGAGAATAAAGCTTCACACACTGTCAGCTCATGCAAACGACACTAGCCGTTGTGATCGGTATTGTGATGACATCGAATTGTGGGGAAGAAGGAAAGAAGATCTTATGTACTGTGAAATACTACATACAGCACAAAATAAAATCACTTTTATATGTAATTATTAAAGCAAAATCCTCTCTCTGCTGTCCCCTCTTGCACGCCCTTTTCTAGGAACCAAGACGTCAAGATGCAAATGTCCCTGACAGACAGATGTACACAATCTATCCTTGTCTAAAAGAAATTCTCTTGTCAATTACTTTGAAGAATATATCTTTTGAAAACTATGTAAAGTGCAAGGAATAAAATAATATCCAGGGGCATGATAATATTCAAGCACAATGACATGAGCTCAAAGCCCAGAAACTACATTATTTGAAAATGCCTGCTATTGGTGCACACACTGGGGAAACAGAGGAGGCTCCTTGGGGCTTGCTGGCCATCCACCATGGCTTCTATTTATCTCCTAAGAATTATTTTCCTGCGGCTCCATCCAGCCCATGAATTCTGCTCCCAGATTGTTTAGAGAAAGGACTGATACTCTGTCAGACAAAAGGATTAAAAAGATGTCTTCTCCAATCAGGTATGAGGAAACATGTTTCCTTTTCAACCTTGTAATGTACTCTTCCTACATTTTAAAGTGCACATTCAACTTTAGCGTGGGAAAGGTGTCACAATTGTCCCTTTATCTCAGAATATTGGCAATTGGAGTCACATCTGAAATATGCGGCCTCAAGAGGTTCTTCGTTGGTGTCTGGAGTAGTTCAGGACACTGTTAGTACACAGCTGATACACAGTATGTATCCCCTGTCGGAGAACGTAAACAATGCAGTTTTAATCCTGCTGAAAAATACAGGCAGAGAGCTTTACAAAATCAACTGGCTTCCCATCGTCATATTGTCTGCTCTGATCTTATTCAAGATTGTTCTGTTGGGGATTGGCAGCACAGTTCAGACAGTCATGTTTGCTGTGTAAGTACAAGGACCTTAGGTCAACCCCCAGCACCCACGTAAAAGCCAGATGCAGTGGAACACCTATAATCCCACTGCTAAGGAGGAGGTGATAAGCAGAGCCATGGAGTTTACGAGGCAACCATTCTAGCCAAATTGGTGTGTTCCCGATTCAATGAGACACCCACACCCAACCTCAGCTTCTGGCTCCACCTCCTCACACACGTGCCCTTGGACACACACACACACACACACACACACATGCATATGGATGAAAAGTAGATTGATGAATCTACTGTGTTTTCAGCATGTGCACAGAGGGAACATTTTGGAGAGAACCATCCCGGCACCGGGAAAAGGAAACTGTACCCGTAAACTCCCTCCTATCCGTTCAAAGTCTTTCCATTGATCTCAGTGTCTTTTCCAGTCGCCAGGATTCCATTCTCACATTCCCAACTCAACCGTCCCCTCCCCTCTATCTACATCCACACGTTTAACACCTAGAACTCAAGTTAGAGTCTTTGGTTTCATACTGCCAGAAATTCGGCAAATCGCCTTAAACGGTTAAACCCTTTCTCTAGATGCCATCCCCTAAGATTTCTTTTCCTTTTTGAAACTCATGTTGTGCCTAAACAGCTAAAGGCTATGAACGGGTGGAGTTGTCAGAGCAGATTTACAGTTCTCTCTGTTTGGGATGCTAAGGATCTAGTCAGTGGCCACACCTTAATCCATACTGCCACCCACCCCGCCCTTACTCATCCCTGAGACACACCCTTCCCCCTACCACTCATTTCTCAGCCTGACTTCTGACTTGTCGGGTTAGTTGTTGCTCATCTGCATGAGGCAAAGGTTCAGCAAAATGAAATTCACTTGGGCATGATGCAAGCAAAAAAAAAAATTTTATAAACTACTTTGCTACATCACCATTGAAAATTAAAAGAAACCTTAGCCTGGTGTGACAGGCCTATAATCCCAGTTATTTGAGGGGCTGAGGCAGGAGGATGGCAACTGTGTAAGAGCCCTTTTCTAACAGTTCAAAAGGGCCTGGAATACGATTCAGTAGTTGAGAGTTTGTCTGACTTGTGCTGTTATGCCCACGTCACGGGACCCCCAGATAAGACCACCGCAGAGCCGGAATCTGATGCAAACACAGTGGGGTTTATTGACTACAAGTTGGCTAACTTGGAATGTAATCCCACACATAGCCGCAGGGGGTGGAGGAGAACGGCCCTAGGCTTCAAGGTAAGAGGGTTTTCAAGGGAAAAACCGCAAGGCACAAGCCTTGGCGTTTCGGGATTGGGTAAAAGTATACAACTTTTGGATCCATTGGTTTGTGTTTAGGGAAGTTTCAAAACAGTCAAAACAGTGGTTAATCAGGTACCTGCATGGGCATTTGAAGCAAGCAGATGTGGTTTGGACACCCTGGTGGGTCACTTTGACTATGACAGGCACAGTTTCTTTGGAATGTTTATGACTTTGCTGGGCTGCATTCAACCACCTAGTAAGGTCCAGTCTAAAATGGAATTCTTTCTTAAAATGGAGTTTGTTTTGTTCCTTCAGTGCCATTCAATCCAAAATAGCACACAAAATAAGAATAAAACTGGGCATGGTGGTGCATACCTTTAATCTCAGCAAGCAGGAGGCAGAAACAGTTAGATTTCTGTTAGTTTAAGGATAATCTAGTTTACATAGGAAGTTCTAGGCCAGCCAGAGCATAGAGAGACACCCCCCCTTCTCTCTCCATATTTATAATATAGAAATGTTTCTACTCCCTAGCCTGAGGAGTGAGTGATGGCCTGAGAGGATGGTGTGGTGGACAGGAGCCGTAGCCTCCACGGGATGGCTTCTGTAGAGAACAGGTGACAGGAGGGAAGGGGTGTAGCGTAAACTCCTCTCGTTCCTCTCGTCTTCTGATCCCATGCACCTGACAGAACCTGTACCCAGTCAGTCAAGAAGCCCAGGTCCTACAGTCCATGCTGTCAGGGTTGGATTCATGGAGATAGTGCCAAGCAGACAACCTATTCACTAGAGAATCCTCTGGGGTAGCCCTCTATAAAAGGCTAGACAGAAAAGATGAGTTGAGGTGCAAGCTCAAGGGTTTTGATGGGTTCCAACCAAGGGTTCAGATGGGTGTGGGCAGACCCTAGAGTTAGAGTGATCCTTCAAATATCCTCCAGTTCTTCTCAAGAAAAAGGAGCTGCTTTTATCACCCAAAAGTATCAGTCAAGGAACACTGACTGTCCCTCCAAAGAGTACGACCTTAGATGAGGAGGTTTCTTTAAACACCTGAAATTCCCAAACAGGACCAACATTTGTCATTCTTCTTCCAGTAGTTGGAAAACTGAGTTTTTGATAACAATTAGGGGATCAAAATGTCAGCCGCCTGGGATCCCTGAGTTGAGAAAATAACAGATCTCAAATTGGTAGAGAAAGGAGTAGGGTATACCCATGTGTCACTCTGCAAAGATACTTGTGAATTAACCTCTCAGCATCCATGTCTGACCCTCTCAACCTATGTGCCCTCGTCATGCCTGTGCAGTACCATCATAGTTCTGTTTCATTAGACCAGTCTGTTGACAAGCTTGACAACATATGGGCTCTGGGACCACCGAGATCATGGATTCTCTAATGTCCCTGCTAGCGTAGAGTTGATAAAGAGCCATTTCTTCCTAATTACAGTGTTATTCAAGATGAAAGAGAAAGTGCCAGGCATAGGGCTCCATGTCTGTCATCCCAGGACTCAGGACATGAGAGCAGGAAGGCCACAAGTTTGAGGACAGCCTGTGCCACATCGTGACAAGAACTTGTCTCAGAGAAGAAAGGAGATAGAAGAAGGAATAGGAAAATGAAGTGGAATGGAAGGAGAAAGGCAAAGATGGGTGTCAGGGAGAGCAAGAAAGGAGGGAGGATAAAGATAGGAAGGGAAGGAGGGAAAATTTTACCCAGGGAAGAGAACAAACAAACAAACAGATGCTACAAACAAACAAATAAGCACTGTCCTTGGGACAGTGCTCCATGATTGCTTTCTAAATCTTCTTCCCACTAATTAGCAAGTTCAGCTTGTACCTACAACTACCCAATTGACTGCTTAAGATGTGTGACAGAAGACAGGCAGTAGCTCAATGGAAAGAATAGTTATTTTTGGTTTTGGGTTTATTATTTTATTATTAAATTTGTTACAAAGATTCCATCTTCCATTTTATAGCAAATTGTTCAAAGTAGCAGACTTTGTTATATTTTCATACTTACATATAGCATACTTTAATTATATTTACCCCATCATTACCTTCTCTTTATCCTCCGACCTCACTCCCCTTAACCCCTTTCTTTTTGTACTGAAGTTGACCTAAAAGTGATTTCAGGACAAATCTGAGTTGAAAGGTGTCAACGCTACAGTGTGACACTGGTATGGCCTCTGGAGCCTAAGTAGCAGGTAGTCATAGGCTTCCTGGGAGTCTCCTTCCAAGGACTGAGGTAGCCAGTGCTTGACAGAGTGATCTGTGAGGGTCTCCCTTCCCGGTAAGCTTGTTGATCCATCAATCATGAACAGAAGTGTACCCCTACATAAATCTGCACCACCACATAAATTTCTTAACTGAGGAATCCTTCCCATGACTCTAGCTTGTGTCGAGTTGACATAAAACTACCCAGGACACCGCCCATGCTTTTGGCCCTGCTCACAGCTCCAGATAGTTAACCTGGTCATTCCCAGAAAGAGCAGGGCTGGTAAGTGACTTGGAACTTACATCTGGGAGGAAAGAGAGCTACATATACGAGGAAGCTTTAAAATATAAGTTATTTGGCAAAGCAAAGAGAACAGTTGAAATAGCAAACCCCTCCTTGGGTGTTTTCTGCACATTGTTATTCACCTGTGAAACTGCCAGGTTCTCTTATATTGTCATGGACTTAATAGCAGTGATTTTATGTGTCATTTCATCTTCATGACAGTGCTAGGAAACAAAAATAATTTTCATTATTGTGCAGATTAAACATGGAAGCTTTGACAAGTTATGGAATTTGTCCAGCCTAAGCAGGAGGGCTGAAGTTCTCAACCGTGTCTGTCCAGATTCACTCTGTTATCACCTGTGTTCTTGATGTTATTTCTAGCTATTCTACATAGCTGTATGCTGTCATGCATCTCTCCCCAATTCTGTGTTCACGGATGTCACATAAGGAACTTGAAACTCACCATAGTGGGAACATTAGTCGTAGGAATTGGCAAGGGCTAAATTGGCAAGGGTGTGTATGTGTGTGTGTGAGTGTGTGTGTGTGTGTGTGTGTGTGTGTGTGTGTGTGTGTGTGTTGTGACAGTTGTTAAATATCTACCAGATACAACTACCTGTTCACACGGGGAAAGTCACCAAATTATAAAAAGCCGTGTCACCCTTCTCTGCATCTCCAAGAAGGCATAAGCACCAGAATAGTAGTCCCTTCTTCCTGCTGTGTAACAAATTTCCCCCATAGTGACTCCAGTTATTATTATTTATCATATTTATTGTGTGGCTGGAATTTAGAGGCAGCGTAGCTGGGGGGGGGGGTTGTTTTGGAGTCTAACAAGTTCAGAATCAAAAGTCTTGCTAAGGCTGTAGTCACGTCAATCTCGTCTGGGCTTCAGAACTGGTAGTCAACATGGCTCTCTGGCTAGCAAGTCAGAGCTGGTATGAGTGGGAGGCCTCAAGGCTTGCACAGGAGCCTCTATTCAGGCTGAGTTGCCTTCCAACTTGGTGACTGGTTTTCCCCAGAGCGAAAGCAACCTAGGAACTTTCAGGGCTTTGCATGGCCTAATGTTGTGCAAATTCCTTCCCTGGAAAGATAAACAATATCTAACACCCCCCACATACACATCATAAAGCCCCCTCAAATAAATCAAAGCATAATTCCATCATAGTTCACACTGAAGAACCAATGCATTTATTGGCTTTCTTACAGATCAAGGCTTAGGGGCTATTTATAGGAACATGGGTGGACCTAGGATAGCTACAATGTAAAGTATTATAGGATATATGACAGGTTCCTCAGAGCTACTCAGATGGATTTGGCCCTTTTGGAAAACTTTCTGTTGTCTACACACTCTAGCCCCCACTGAGACCACTGGCTACATTTAGGGCAGAACTATATACAAATGTCCAGGAGATACAGGCGGTAGCAGCCAAAATCTCATGTGAGAATCCAATATCCTTCGCCGCCCCTCCCTTCTCTGAGGGAATGTCAACAGTCAATGGGTTTCTTGCAAGAAGACGCAGCTAATCTGATGAACTCGCACCTGGTTTGCTCAGAGGAGCGCCCTCTAAACACTCCGCTCATTCCTTCAGCTCTCACATTCTTTCCACCTCCTACTTCTGGATTGTTCCCTGAGTCCTGGAGGAGGTGACATGGATTCTGACATTCCCTTCCATCTCCAGCAGGTTACTGAACCCTGTTGCCCTCTCAAAGATCCCTCTATCTTCTCTCCGTGGCTGGGAGTAAGTCTCAGAGGGAGCCCAAACACAAGTGGAAAAAGGGACACACTAGCGGGCAAATTTTTGTCTGGCATTTCCATCGTATACCATACAGAGTAGCAGAGTAGGCGTTTTCCCCCCCAGCAGCCTCCACAGCACCTTCCAGCACGATGGAGCTAGACAGTAGATGAGGAACATTTCCAGGTCTGTCCCAGCAACAAGGTCCCTGCCACCTTGCTAGTGACCAGGGCATCATTCACCATCCCCCTCCTCCTCCATTCCTTCCCCATCATTTTGCCTCCGGTTTTCCTCATTGCTACCTGACCTTTCCCTTAGGTTTCATAGTTTTGTACCTGAGGAAGCAATCTTCTGTGTTCTGTTTACCCTTCAGCTCCCCAGCTGTTAGACGTGATCCGCCAATGCCTCTAGCTCATCATCTCTTCTTGACACATGCTTTTCCAAATCAGTGAACTCTGAGGGTGGTGGCTGAAAGACTCTTTCCTTAGCACAAGCTAATTCCCTCTGGGAGCCATCCTGACCTCAACTGCACATCTCATTACCCAGACCAGAGACTCTGCAGTTGCTTCTGCAGCAAGGAAAATACCCTACAGACCACATGGGGAGAGACGGCCACATCAGGAATTCCCCCATGCAAATGCTCCATTCTCAGACCACTTAGCTTCAGGGACTGGTCTCATCACCCAGAGAAGAAAGAATGCCACCACTCTTCCCAAACTCATCTTTGATGTTGTTCTATCCTGCTGTGCTGAGTGCTGGAAGAATTCCTTTCTTGGGCAGAGGTAAACAACATCCACTGGCTCTTTCAAAGGTCCCAGTGACAAACAAAAGCAGCTTCCCCCAAAGTTCACCTTGTGGAGCCAATGAGTGTATACAGCACATTTTATAGAGCTTAGATGTAGAGTATAATCCTAGCACTCTAGCGGCTGAGGCAGGGTGGCTGCAGATTCAAGCCCAACCAGAACTACAATATAAGATCCTGTTTCAAAAGAGAAAGGAAAAAGAATAGAGATCACAGAATCAATAAATGAGACAAGGGGCATAGTTTGGGGTTGAAATGTGTATTCCGTTATTCTCAACCTCTGCACACAAAACTTTAATTTGTAAAGGCCGCATGCCATCACGGATGGTGTCACCTTTACAATATTTTTTCCCCAAAATTATCAGCCCTTAGCAGTAAAGAGAAACAAATGCATACATAAACTAGCCACCATTAAATCTTTAGGACAAAAACCCATTCCAACTTGGGAGCAAGAAATGCCATTTCCAAACTGTGCTTTCTTCAGTGAATTCCCAGGAAAGTTGATAATCATGGGAATTCCTTAACACAGAGAAAAAAAGTAGGAGCCTAGAGACAGCCCCACAAGAAGCCACATAAGATTAAAACTTTGTCACAGATATTCTGCAAAGTGAATGACAACATGTACTTAAACACGAACTAAAAATAGAAAACCTCATTGTCTTGGGTATGTAAAGTAGTGCAGATAACCCCATATTTTGACATTCCCGTACTCAAAATACAAGAAACCATCGCATACTTAATGTCAAGGTGGAAACAACCCGCCTTTATATTGTTCATTGCCTCAGATTCTCAATGCTTAGTAATAAATTATGGAAATGCTTCACCATTTCTATATCCTAAAACCGACAAATCAGTAAGTTCCATATCCTGAGATAGAGGCTTGGCAAGATTCCTGTTCGAGAACGAAAGTATGGCAGAATCTCTAGGCTAATGTACTGTGTGATCATTTGCCAAAATGAAAGAATGCATATGTTGATAACATTCTTTGTAGGTGAAGGAAAGTGGTCTTCAAAACAAAGCTATAAACAGCTAGTATTTAACTGATGTGGGATATCCTTCTGTATGCTGCAAAAATGTGTAGCTTTTATTGGTTGATGAATAAAAGTGTTTTAGCCTTTGGCAGGGCAGAATATAGCTAGGCAGGACATTCAAGCAGAGATACAGGTGAAGAAGGGCAGGGTCAAGACAGATACCAGAAAACTGCTGGAGCAGCAAGATGTACTAGAGAACAGGTAACGCCATGAAGCCATATGGCGATACACAGATTTTCAGAAGTGGGTTAATTAATATGTAAGAGCTAGCCAGTAATAAGCCTGAGCCATTGAAGCAATTATAATTAATACTAAGCCTCTGAATAATTATAAGTGGCCAAGGGACCAGCAGGTAAAAGATAAACCAGTCCAGTGGAACCAGGTGGGACAGAGAAAAGGCTAATTTTGTTACTGCTTATTCTGTGGTAATTTAATATTTTTCTGAGGATATTTAGCTTGTGATGGCCATTTTAGCTAATATGAAGAGTAATTATTTATCAAGAATCTCTGTCCTTCCACTTGTTGGAAGTCCATTTCCCCTGTTGAAAGTGAAGTGTTCTTTGCCTCCACATTGAAGAGAGTTGCCAATGGTATAACTTAGCCACTGCTACACACTCCTAAGAATGTTGTATGGTTTGGAATAGAAGTAGAAGCAAGCTATTTAATAGCTTCCATTTCAGTGTATTTTATTGTTTAAATTGAGTAAGTAGCTTGCATTCAGTAAGCCTAAATCTAGATTCCTCTTGTAACATCAAATAATGTACCTATAAACCAAGCAATTATTCACCTAAAAAAAAAATCTATCACCTCTTGGGTTTTTGGTTAAGAATCTATGTCCTAAAATAACATTATAAGTTGGCTAAGACTTTATATTTTAAGCAACTGGAACACACCCTCCAAGTTTTTCTGCCTGGGAGTCACGGAATGGCATCATTCTGAAAGTTGCCTCTTTTGCCCTGGATGGTAATTGTGTCTTCTCACAGAAACCGACCACACCCAACTTCAAAGGCGGGAAGAAGTGAAGAACACTCAAGGGGCTAATTACAGAGCATGAGAGATATATGAGAAAGCATTAAAAGAAATGAAATAGATGAACTATCAGCGTGCTGCGCTGGAGGCTGAGGAATCATATTTAGTACACTAATCCCAAGTGTTTCTTTTGCATTCTTTGGGCCTTTAAAGATGACAGGCTGTGATCCATTGCTTCCCGCGGAGGCTGGCTGCTTTCCTGCCCCCCTGGTTACTTTCTGTTTGATGTTCTTCTCTCTGTGTCAATGTATGAAGTCCTGTTGAGATATGGCGTGGTGATTAAAATAATTCACCCATTTGCTTATGATTAAAGGTCCAGTTAAATGTAATGACAACTTTATCTAGCAAGCTGGCTATCTTCTAAGGAGGAGGATGGTCCGTGATACTTTTGCCAGCAGGTGGTTTTATTCTAGTTAATGGTAATTCAAAATTTCCTCCAAATAATGAGGATTTTCATTGGTGATCCAGCTGAACAGCTAAAGTCGAAAAAACACAAAAATCAATTTAATTGTATTAACAACAAAAAAAGTCATTGTGTCTAGCTCAAATATTGGGGTGGAAAAGTGTTTCATGACTCAATGGTGTTATCTGAGAGATTATTAAAAAGAATTGCTAAACTGAAAAAAAAGGAAGAATGATTTAAAAAGGAGAAAACCCAAAATGCCCACTCACACCTCCTCCCATACTAAAAACATAAAATCTCCAACTCAAGTCTATTCAGTTTTCCATTTATTCTCAAGTATGTATAAAAGCACATATACCAAGATCCATTATAAAATTGGGTTCATAGTACCGCATGTAGCTTTTAATGATGTTTTTGCATAATAATACATTATAAATATTGTTGGTTATGTTTAAAGAGTTTTATAAAATAAGCCAGACTATGAAAACAAAAATCAGGCCTCTAATAACTTTCACTCATTCTTCAATGAGCACAATTTGACTTGCTACCAATGTGTGTGTGTGTGTATGTGTGTGTGTGTGTGTGTGTGTGTGTGTATCAACATACATATATAGCTATATAGAGGTAAAATGCTATACAATACATCTGGAAGAGTAATGGACATTTTCACAATCAAAATTGACCATCATAAATTTATTACACTTACATACCAGTAAAAGCTAATAAGTATTTTCATTTAATTGACTTTGCTAAGTCATGAGAACTAGAGCTTTAGATTTTAAATTTATTTTTCTTTTTAAGGCAATTCTTCCATGTATATGTTCTAGAGATCAGGAAGCCAAGCTTGCAAAAACATCAGGAAATATTTTAGTTCAATTCATTAGAAGGATTAACATAAGGGTGTTTTTTTTAGAACAGTTAGATTGCAAAGTACTTGAAAATATTTATACGCTAAAAATTCTGCCTATATAGTACATTGTATAGAATGGATAATTTTTAAATGTTTATTGATACTGGCTGCAGCACTCTGGAGAGCTGACCCTGTATCTCACCTGGGCAGCAGAGTAGAGTGGACCTTGTTGGCAGACACCGTGAGCCCACCAAGAGGTTGTGCAAGCCAGTTCCGTCCCTCCCCCTCATCTGCCTCACAGTGGTGTGGGTGAGGGAAAGACACCTTCCTTTGCCCTTGGCCCTCTCCACTTGTGGCTGGCAGCAGAACTGGCCTCAGGGATTCAGGGGGCATGAAAGCATAAGACCTGTCCCCACCCCTTGCTGCCTGAGGCATTGGGTGAGCTGTCAGGGCAGTGTTGGATAGATCGCCCTGGAGTAAGGATGCTGGAGAGCTGGTGCGCTTAACAACTCAGCTACCACCCAGGTCCAGATCCAGTACCATGAGTTGACCCAGCCCAACATCAACCTCATCTATGAAGAGCTGGAGCATGTGAAGGGGCCAATTCTGCAGATCCAAAATTGCAGGATCTCCATGACAAAGGGCAGCAGCAGGATAGCAAAGAGTCCCATAAGGATCCAGTATTGTTAGTGTTGCAGAAGCCAGAAGCCTCAAACCAGAACAATGGCTTATCCAATGAACATTTGAAAGTAAAAATTCATGGACTATGAAGGGTATACTGTGTGACTTATTGTGACACATGACAGCTTCCATGGTGAGACAACAAAATTTTATTTTATTTTAGGGGTGAGGAGGGTCCAAGGGCATAGGCAGGATACGAGGGACGGGGAGATGAATTTGACTGGGGTGCATAATATAAAATCTATGAAGAATCAATTAAAAGTTTTTTAAAATGTTTATTGATGTTTGTACAACTGCCTTGCTTGCCTTAGAAACTGCTTTCTGTTGATAACTGAGCTAAGTAGGGTGTCCCCAAGATCACAGAGAAAAAGTCTCCTTTCGAGATAAGTACAAAAAACAACGTGACAGTACATAGAACGAAGTCACTTTATCGACTCTCAGGTCAAAAGGCTGAACCGTAGCATCCTAGAGCAAGTGAGCGCAGTCGAAGAGTCAATGTCCGTTACATCACAGTCTGATAAGTCAGGAAAGGTAACTGCAGTGTCCAACAAATCATAGTCCATGCCAGAGGATGATCTAGACATGGGAGCTGACATGACTCCAGTCCCCATGGTTAGTCATGCCTAGTGGAGAAGCGATAACGACAAGGCAACCAGCAGACTGTGCTGTATGCTCGTTCTCACGGCAGCCTGTGTTGTCCACACCTTCGACAGCTATTGTTAGTGATTCTTTTCTTGTCCCCTCCACTTGATCCCATCTCTGGTCCCCACCGATCTTCTAATTTCTCATCCAGGCAGTTACAGTAAAGAGAGGGTGTCAGCTTCCTGTGTGCAGACCTTTCTGGACTACGTGGGAGTGGTTCTCAGTGAGTGAAACCTTGATGACAGGTAATCCTGGTAGTCTCCGTATCCCATCATCCCATGGGACAGCAAACATGTTTGGCTGGTTGGTTGTTTTCTCAAGGCAGGCTTTCTCTGACTAGTTTGTCTGGCTGCTCAGGATAGCCTTAAACTCAGAGATCTATCTGTTTCTACCTCCTGGGTGCTGGAGTTAAAGCCCTCAGCACACAATGCCCAACTCCACCTGTGTTTCCTATTATAGACTAGTCAGTTAACATCCATATCATATGGATGCTCAATAAGGAAGAGTTCATGTTTTGAGCCTCATTATCTCTGAGTGGACAGAATGTCAGGTCATTTAAGAACTGGGCATCATTAGCGGCCTCTCATCTTCCTTCTGTTTCTCTCATCTACTGTTTACACAAGTGCATGACCCAAAAATAAGTTTTATATTAATTTGTTGCCAATATGTAATGGTACTGAGAATAAGAGCAAGTTTTCCCATATTCCTAAAGTTTATACTGCACTCACCCAAGGCTCCATTCAAGAAGCATCTAAGACATTGTCACCAACAAGATGGGTGTTGGTACAAAATCATTACCATGGTTTAAAAAAAATGGAAGGCAGAGCAAATGGGGTCATGCTGAGTTGAGGAAATGCTAGATCATCAAAAGTAAGATAAAGACATTCCCAGAGACTTGGGTATATGGCAAAGCTAGTAATTATTCAGCAAACCACTAGACATGGAGCAAAAACACTTCCCCAGAGAGATCCAGGATGCTCAGTGCCCTTTAAGAAAAACTAACATTTTTTATTTTTAAATAATGGAGTTGAGAATAGTACTTGACTGTCACTGCCCGTAGCCTCCTGGTCTACACTGCAAAACACTGAATTACAAAGTGAATCCAGCAAGGTTTAAAGACTCTTTCCTGAGAGGAGCCAAACTCACTCCTGTCCAACAACCGCCTCTAAGGCTTCATTCTTCAGCCAATCTACGAATCTCAGTAAAATGTAAGTGTTCGTGGAACTAAAGGGATATAAAAGACAGTGAGTTATCAAGCAAGGAGCTGATAACCAATAAAAATAGACTTCCTGTAGTTGAGGACAAGAGGGACAAGGAGTTGCCTTTAGGAGGAGCAGAGTGACTTCTAACATCCTAGGATCCCCAGGATCCTCAGCCTCCCCATCACAGTGAAGGGCAACACACCACACATGCTGTTCCATGTTCCAAAGCTTGTAACAAACTGGAACTGTAATTATTCTGATCAAAGCTGCAATGTAGTGATCTCATATATAGAGATACAGATGTAGATATATATGAATACATATGCATATCCTCCCTGGTTATCATAAAGTGTTTTGTTTCTGTCCGTATACATTTTGGAGGATTTTTGAGTTTGCTGTAATTATCGTTCCCCCTGAAAGCTTGGAGAAGGGCAGGCAACATGATCAAACTTGCTTTAGCTTAAACTGAGTCAGATTTAAACCAAAGTCCCCAAAGATGAAAGACTCATATTTATTCGCTTGGTTTCAAAGACCAATAAGCGTTTCATCATTTCTAAATATAAAAAGGCAAGGTTAAAAGGAAAGTAATTATAAATTGTCAGCAACGATGAATAAACACAAGAGGGTTTTTGAACCAAAACAATTATTTCAACAAGTAATTCAAAACTAAGTAAGTGTCCAATAGGAAAGCAGACCTTCCCCATCGGGCTTTCGACATGACAGTCTTGCCTCTGTGCATGACTGGTTCTCTCATCCTCCACAGTAGCAACTGCTAACACAGGGATTTTAGAGATAGCAGATCTCAGACTCATAAAAGCACCTTTTGGGGTGGAGTTTTAAAATAATGGTATGTGATGATGTAAAGTGATGTGGGAGTGTCATATATCAATATGTTGATTTCATTGGTTAAGCAATAAAGAAACTGCTTAGCCCTGATAGGTTAAAACATAGGTGGGAGGAGTAAACAGAACAGAATGCTGGGAGGAAGAGGAAGTGAGCTCAGAGACGCCATGCTTCCCTCTCCAGATGCCATAGCTCTGCTCTCTGAGACACACGCCATGAAGCTCCGACCCAGGATGGACGTAGGCTAGAATCTTCCCGGTAAGCACACCTAGCGGTGCTACACAGATGATTAGAAATGGGCTAAATTAATATGTGAGAATTAGCCTAGAAGAGGCTAGATAGAAATGGGCCAAGCAGTGTTTAAATGAATACAGTTTGTGTGTAATTATTTCCGGGCATAAGCTAGCAGGCGGCCGGGGTGCTGGGGACACAGCCCCGCTGCTCTTATTACTACAGTAAAGTCAAAGTCTAGCTAGCATCCCATGCAGAGAAACCATGGATACACACATATATTCAGCTTATCTCATTTGTACCCCCTTCCCAAAGCCGAGATCCCTCCTTCGTCCCAGGCACCTAGCAAATGAAAGCTGTGTAAATGTCTAAGGTGAGTCTGAATCTCTTCAGTTTGGCAGGAAAATCAAGCTTGCCAAATATGCCTATGTGAAACCATCTCCAATAAAGCAAGACATAATCAAACGATCACGTAAAGACCTATGTGTGCCCACAAGGAACCTCGGGCCACTTGGTAACTGGCTGTGGTTTTGTCCTCCAGGGACAGTGCAGGCTTTCTGTGGTGTACCTCTTCCAGTGAGTGTGTGTGCTGCTGTGCTGGAGCAGGGCAGGCTGTGCGTTTGAAGATGAGTGATAAGGCACACTCATATTCTTTCATCATTTAAAAAAAAAAAAGTTAAAAAGGTACTTCAACAAGTTGGTCCCTTTTTTTCTTATCTGGAGAACAAAGAGATGTTGAGAGATTCCTCTTCCAAAACTAGGTCAAATGGCAGCAGACTGATGTGGATGGGATTTCAGATCAAAGTGACACCTGAACCTAAGCTTCAAGATTTCAAACACTTTCACAGTGTGCCTGTTGTTACACTCAGACAATTAAGAAGATAGGCTGCAGAGGCCTACACACAAGATACACCGAGGCAGACAATGAAAGAGAAGAATCAACAATTGGCCTCAGCCCTCCTGGAGACCAGCCCATGAATTTGAACTTAGAATCTGAATATAGAGTTTATGCTTCCGAGGCCCTCATGATTAGTCACGGAAGGTGGCCTGTATTCATGCATGTTCTTTAGCGTGTCTTGAATGATGTAAATGTTACACTCCAAGAGATCGTACAGTATAGAAAATGGGAGTTCCCCTCGGTGCACCCACTCACTGAGACAATGGGGATGTTCTATCGGGAACTCACCAAGGCCAGCTGGCCTGGGTCTGAAAAAGCATGGGACAAATCCGGACTAGCTGAACATAGAGGACAATGAGGAATACTGAGAACTCAAGAACAATCGCAGTGGGTTTTTGATCCTACTGCACGTACTGGCTTTGGGGGAGCCTAGGCAGTTTGGATGCTCACCTTAGGAGACCTGGATAGAGGTGGGCGGTCCTTGGGCTTCCCACAGGTCAGGGAACCCTTATTGCTCTTAGAGCAGATGAGGGAGGGTGACTTGATTGGGGGAGGGGGAGGGAAATGGGAGGCGGTTGCGGGGAGGAGGCAGAAATCCTTAATAAATAAATAAATAAATAAATAAATAAATAAATAAATAAAAGAAAATGGGAGTTCCGCCACAACCTTCCCGTCCAGGCTGGCTCTGCCGACACGTGACCCATGCAGGTCCTCAGGCCTCACACTGAGAAATGTCCCAAACTTAGGTTAACATTTCACTGTCACAGCCATGATATTAGCAATGATTATTTTTATTTGAATTGTGTTTTGTAAATGAAGAATGATGGGGCAGTGGAGCAAATGTAAGAGGAAAGGAAGCCGGCAGCTAAAGTATACAACTGCAGAAAACAGAGCCCATAGGCAGAGCGAGTCCATCTCCTCCAAAGGCTGAAGAGACCATGTGGTCCTCACTAGCACCCAGAGGAAGTCTGGAGAGGGGCAGAATTCCAGGACCTGGACTCTTGCTGCAACATCGCAGCAGCAGAGTGCTGAGGGTGGTCATGGTTCCCCAAATGGAAGTCTCTGCCAAGAGCGCTATTGGAACCCAGAGTGCAAGACCAAATTCCCAACCATTCTCAAAACCCAATCTTAGGTGTTAACAGAAATGCATAGTCTCCCTTATCCATAGAAAATCAGTTTCAAGATTCCCAGTGGGATCTGAAACCACAAATCGTACTAAACCCTACTTCTACTATGTTTTTCCTATATGTACATTCTTACAATAAAGTTTAATTTACAAGTTTGTCACAAGAGGTTGACAACAGTAACTATAATGAAATAGGACAGTTATAACAATATACTGTATTAAAGATTATGTGATTATGGTCTCCTTACCTCCTGATTGCCACCGAGCAAGGAGTACAGTGTGGACACCATGGATAAAGAAATGATCCTCACCCCAGCTGGGATAAAATGTGAGGACACATACTTTTTTTTACCCTACTAGAAATGGTACTTAAAACTTAGGTGTTTTGGGGTTTGGGTTGTGCTCTGTTGGGTTTAAGTGGCTTGAGTGTGTTGGGTTGATCGATTAGCTTTGTGTTGGGTTGCTCTGGTCTGTTCAATTTTATTTCAGTCCGAGATCAAACCCAGGGGCCTCACACACGTGAGGAAAGTACGTGACCTCTTAGCCATGTCCCTGGTCTATGAAATGAGTTCTTTTTCAAACATCCCGTGAACATTTTCAAACCATGTCTGCTTTTGTGTAACTGAATGTGTATCAAGGGAGGGCTACTCTGTGAGCTCCCCAAAGGTCACAGATCGACACAGGAGTTAGCCAGTGCCACATAGTTTACTTCAACAGTACATACACGAGTACCAGAAAAGAACATGTGGGCATTACACCACAAAATAGACCTCACAAGGCACTCTGACTGGGTTAGAAAGTTGTCTCAGCATTGTGGGACAAACACCCACAGGTTCAGTAACTAAACTTTAGCATTAAGACTATAACATTCAGTGGATAAGGATACCATTTTATAATGTATACTAAAGTTCACAAAGCTAATTTTCTCATTTTTTTCTTGAAATTAGAGATACATGGATGAGAAAAACATTTGATGATAGATCAACTGTTAATAATTTTGCTTCCACAGGGCCAGAAAACAGCATTAAAATTTCAATAAATACATTAACATTTAAAGCTAAATTCAGAATTATACAAAATCAATTTGTGTGGACAATTGAATCTATCATGGAGAATTCTCCCTTGAGAAGAACCAGTTACTTATGCATTGACTTACCTTTTACAGAGATCCATCAGCTTTTTTTAAAAATATTGTCATAGTAGTTGAATGTTCCTGATATCCAGTAACAGTTACTGCAACAAACGTTCATGTCAAAAGGAAAATGTATCAAAAATGAATTGTAGTCCTGCATTTTCCAAGGGCAGCTAATGCTATTCTAACTCTACAGACTGCAAATGCAATTTGTAGAAGTATAAATGAGGTTTTGAATGAGTTTTCTGGAGTGCAGTAACAATCTTCTCCTTAAGCTTAGCATGATCATACATGAACATAGTCTTCACACTCAAGAGGCTGACAGGGGAAAATTGAGAGTTCAAGACTACCCTCTCCTACATCACGAGATCCTATCATCTCAAAAACTAAAAATAAAACCCTCAGAACACATGTTCATGGGGAGAGTCAGTGTACAAGATACAAAGTCTCCAGAGTACCCCAAGCAAATCCATAGCTGGGATAGTAGGGGGACCCACAGAACACTCAGACACCCCTCCATAGTCTCTTCCCCATGATGCCTAAACCAAGCATGAAATATATATAATGATGGGACCCTAGTTTAAAATGAAATTCACATATACCTCAGATATATGTGCTATGGAATAATCCTCTTGTACACTGTAAGGATTTGTCATTCAAATTGGTTTAATAAAATACTGATTGGTCAGTTGCCAGGCAAGAAGTATAGGTAGGGCGACCAAACTAAGGATGATGGGAAGGGGAAGGGTGGAGTCAGGAGTCACCAAACAGACACGGAGGGAGCAAGAGATAAACATGCCATGATAATAAAGGTACCACCACGTGGCAAAGCATAAATAAGGAGTATGGGTTAACTTAAAATGTAAGAGTTAGCTAGTAATAGGCCTGAGCTATCAGCTGAGCATTTATAAGTAATATTAAGACTCCAATTATTTGGGAGGTAGTCACTGGCTTGGGAACAGTCGGGTGAGAGAAAAATGTCCTTTTATGTAGATGGCTTGAAGCTAATTTTCTGAAACATTTTTAATAGTTCTGTGTATGAAACAAAGTAATGCTGTGGACTTTCCCACTTGTAATATTGTATTTGAGATAAAAGTTTCAAATTTTGGACTTACAGTTTTCAGGTCAGCACTACTCAGGCCAGAAGAAGAATAACCTACTTGGGAATTTTCAAAACAGACTAACGTGAATTTTAATAATAAACTGGGCTGTCAGATGACATAGATAAGTCATAGGATGGTCATCAAACATGTAAGGAAAGCCAACCTAAGCAACACAAATGTACTAAGGACCATGTAGAAGCAACAAAAACAGACCAAACAAATAAGACTGCAGAATATGTGCAAATAATCCCCCTGAAAAATTTGAGCATAATCACAGAGCAAAAAGCTATAAATTCAATCCAAGAGGCAAAAAAAAAATCAATATGCAGAGACCTTGGCTGAAGGGGCACCACACAAACTCCTGTGTGTGCACGTGGGCGTGCACACACACACACACACACACACACACCAAAGGCAGAAGGGGCAGCTAGAGAATTTTGCCAAAGAAATCTCAAAAGGAAAAGGAACTAAAACATGAAGGAAATGTTAGATGCATCAAAGGTTCCATCAAGGGCACCAGTGGGCACCATGCAAAGCTCCTGAGAGGAGAGTCATAACTCCCAGGGAAAAGGCAGCCACTGAGTCCTGAGTAAGATGCATAAAACACATCCATATCCAAACCCAAATGGAAACACAGCAGAAGCGGAAAGAGTGCACAACGGAAGTGCAGAGTGGAAGTAGATGCTCAGCTTCTATAAAAGAGTGGGGCTCTGTGCCATATTGGGGGTCTCATCAGTAAACCAGATGACGGAGAAAAACAGCAATATTATTCTCCGTTCTAGTGAGAAGTATTTCAAAAAACTAAGATTTGGCTTATATAAATTAATGTGGTACATTCAAACAATGTAATGCTGTTCAAAACTCTCTGATTTACTCTCATAGGAAAATGTGTGAGTCCGTGTTTTGTCACTTTCCATTGTTGTAACCAAAAAACTGACAGGAGGACAGGTTTACTCTGACTCAGGAGTTTTAATTGTTTAGCTCTTGGTCACTGAGCCCTGTGTGCTTAGAAAGCACATCATAGTGGCAGGAACAGGCAGCAGAGATGATAACTAACCAGGAAACAAAGACCAAGATAAGAAGAGGCCAGGGATGATATGACCTGAAGGACCCTACCACACCCCATTACCTACTTCCTCCATGTATCCCATCTCCCACGGTTTCCACAGCCCTCCCCAAATAGCTCCCCAGCGGAAGACCAAGTATTCAAACCATCAGCCTTTACCAAACCGTTCAGAGTCAAACCATAATGGTGAGTTTCCATTTGTCTGTGGAAATGCCTGACTTGTACAGCTTAGGGGAAAGGTTTATTTTGACCCACGGGCTTTAGAGATTTCTGGGCACTGTTCCTTGGCTCTGTCATTTCTGACCCTTTGGTGAAGGAGAGCATCATGGCAAGAGAAAGTACCCATCCAATAATAGACAGTAGACAGGAAGGCAAGTGAAGAGCAAGGGAGGAGTAGGGAGAGAGGGAGGGAGGGAAGTCCAAAAGAAGGAGGGGGAAAGAGAGAGATAAAGAGCAAGATACAGCCCCCAAAGATATGGCCAACGACTTGCCTCCTCCAGTTGTGTTTCAACTCTTAACATTTTTAGACCTTTCCATCATAGAACCATCAGCCTGATGAGTCACTATGTGAGCTTCTTTGAGGAACATTATACATGCAAATCATCACAGATAATGTTTACTGATGTGAACAATGGTACCTCGGTGCAAAAGGTAAAAATTAGCACATTAACAATTCTCGTTTTCTAATTATTAAACAGGTGTGTGTGTGTGTGCATGATAAAATATGTATTGATGTGAACAGTAGGAATGAAGTAGCTAGGCAGTTTAGGGTGAAAAGATTCCAAAGAAAAGTAGCCCGTTTCTTTCCTGGCTAAAAGCTGGAATGTCGTTGTACCTATTGGCAATTCCAACCTTGCCAGAGGCTGGAGATGCCAGAAGGGAGCTCCGTTTCCTTTCCTTCTAAGCAGCACCCCTTTCCAAGAAGCCATGCTGAGGGTGGGACTGAAACTGCAAGCACTTGGGCACCTGGGATGAGAACTGGACTTTCCAGCTCATTCCCATCCCTGCCTCCATCTGGGAGAGCTCTACTAACTCCAAGGCGTTGAGACTCTAAGGTGTCCTACTCCAGGGAACCCTTCCCCAGTACAAGAGCTCCGATGTTGAAATAGGAGCGGCGGGGCTGCGTCCCAGGCACCTGGCAGCCCCCACGACTAGCTTTACCCGAAATAATTACACGGAAGCTGTATTCTTTTAAACACCGCTTGGCCCATTTCTATCTAGCCTCTTCTAGGCTAGCTCTTGCACCTGGATTAGCCCATTTCTAATAATCTGCTGTAGCCCACCAGCTGGCTTACCAGGAATGATCTTAACCTCCATCTGTCTGGAATGGGAGAATCATGGCGACTCTCTGACTCAGCTTCTTTCTCCCAGCCTTCCGTTCTGTTTACTCCACCCACCTAAGGGTGGGCCTATCAAATGGGCCTAGCAGTTTCTTTATTGCTTAACCAATGAAATCAACAGATTGATATATGACACTCCCACATCACTCCGAGAACTCCTTTCTCTCTTCCAAGGTCCCTCTCATAAAATTCTTCCTTCTAAAACTCTCTTTCCATGCTCCAAAGATTTCATTCTTCATTCCTCAGATTTGCAAAACAAGAACCTGACAGTTTGTGTAGCTTCGGTGGCCGCTGCATTACTAAGACCTTAGTTAGCCTTTTCAGATGAATATAAGATCTAAGAGAGGCTCCATCGTTCCCAGAGATACCTCAATATTTCCCTGTCAGGATGGTAATTTCTAGAGAAATATCAGGTAAAACATAAGATAAATGTCTCTGAGGAAACACTGTAGGTGCCTTCACTGGCTTTCCTCGCTGTCTTTGCATTTTCTAAAATCCCTGTAAGAAATTTAGGCTACTTTTTAGATTCAGAAAGCATATTTAAAGCATAGAACAAAGAACCAAATGTTGGGAAGAGGAGTTTCTGCTAGTCTTCAAAAGCAAAGATGAACTAAATAAAATTAAAATATTTTGTCATTCTAAGACGGCAAAATTGAAGCGAGCTGTACATGGGCTGGTACCAGGTGGAGCTCTGGTCTAATGGGGTTTGGAAACATCGACCCTGTTTCCTAATTTGCTTTCAGTTGCTATGATAAAAAAAAAAAAAAACCACTGACCGAAAAAGCAGCCCACAGTACAGAAGGATTTATTTGGCTTACAGATTACAGTCTGTTATCACTGGAAGTAAAGGTAGGAATCTGGAAACAGGAACTGAAGCAGAGACCATGGAGGAACATTACTTACTGGATTGCTCAGCCAGCATTTTTATATACTAGTCCTCTTCCAGGACCAGCTGCACACAATGGGCTGGCTGGAACCTTCTACATCAATTATCGATCAATAAAATGCCCCACAGACACACTCACAGGTCATTCTCATGCAGGCATTCTCCCAGTTATATCTACGCTTGTGTCAAGTTGACCAAAGCTAACCAGATCTGCTGTAACTTCTTACTATTTTTTTATTTCCTATATTGGTATTATCTATAATAACAGTGGCTACTTACTAAGGTACAACCCCTTCTGGTCAAGAGAAGAGAATTTCTGGCCTGAGTTGGGACCTAATATTCCTTTTGGGTAAGATCAGTGACCTGACTAAGGAACCATTAGGAGGAACACAAGCTCACCTTAACATATGCTAAATAGGAGGAATAATTATTCCTTCAGTGAGCTGCCCTGCTGTAAGCTCAGCAGCCCTGAGGTTTGGCTGGGTCTGCCCATCTTTCTGAGCAATTTTCTATTTTCTTTATTTTTTCTTTCTTCCCTTTCTTTCATTATTTCTCTCTTTCTTTTCTCTTTCTTTCTTTTTGCATTTTTGTTTTATTTTGCTGTTGTTTCCTTATCCTAATTTTGGATGCTCGTCAGAACCTAAGTATATTTTTTCTGATACTTTGGGCTTTCTTGCTCTTTCTCAATGTACCTCCTCCCTATCATGTTGACTGCTTGCCTGCCATGTGTCTGCCCTCCATGCCAGTAACTCAAATAGTGTAGCTTTTATTCTCTCTCCTCCATTTTCCTCCTCTGGGAAGGTGCTGAGATTTATAGCTTGCCCATTTGTTTGTTTGTTTAAATTCTAAACTCTGATAAAATTGTCCTTGAGCTTCTGTTTGAATCCATTATTTAATTATTTTATTAATAAGACCAAGATCCCCAAGAGAGGAGCCTGATTTCCCAGGTATCAATTTCATTCCTTATCCATGAGTAGAAATGTTGTAAAAGAAGCAGCAGGCTGCTTCCCACCACCCGGCTCCCAGCCGCCTGGCTAGCTTATACCCTGAAATAACAACACAGAAATTGTATTTCATTGGTCATCGCCACCTGTCCGTGGACTTGGTCAAAGGTCATGTGCCAAAACTTCAGAACCTGCAAGACATAGTCTCTCTAATACAAGTACCTACCTGGTCCTCAGCCTCATCTCCACCCGATTTCTGTGCAGCCCAGGCTGACTTAACCATGTAAGCCTTGAGACAACACAAAATTCCACCTGAAAGTCAGTCCCATATCCCCAAGTCCCTTGCAAGCAATCAGCATTTTTAATAAAAGCACATGTACCATGATGATAGTGCTACATCTGATCCCTCATCACCACCCTTTTCCTTCAGTGCCTACACTACTCATGTTTATTTATTTAGGAGAAGGTTATTTTCTAGATCTTGCCTTTTCCTTACATTAGAAACATGAAAAAAAATTCATTTTTTCCAAGACTTATCCTTAAAGAAGTGGCCTGAAGGAATGAATTTCACATCTAGGAGTTTATTTCCTACCACTTTTTAGTGTGCTTGATACGTGTTCCAAAAAAAAAAAAAAAAATAGTTGGTGGTATGAAACCTTTGTTTCATAGAAAGGAATTCTCAATCAGAATTTCTAAAAATCTATAGCTCCATCTACTGGCAACCTCCAGTAGTGCTGTCTATTTCCCTGTAAAAGTACAGCTGCCAATGATTAGGCCCATACCAAATAAGCTCTATGAGGACAAACACTGAAGTGCACGTGACAAGAAAGAACTAAAATACTTCTCTGCCAGACAATCAATCACATGTGTTTTATTTTAAAAGCCTTACTTTCTCAGAGGCTTCTCCAGTTACCCTGGTTACCCAGCGATCTATTTCTTTTGCTTTTCCCCCAAGATTTATAAAACCTTTGGAGAACTTCATATATGGATACTATCTATATCATTTCCACTCCTCCTTATCCTCACTGTGGCCTCCTCCTGTGTCCTCTCCCCCAAATTCATACCCCCTTCTATAACTATTCTCTCTCTCTTTCACACACACACACACACCTGCTTAGCTCATTTAGTGTGGTTTATATGTGTGTTTCTTCAGGGAACTGATCAGAGAGCTCATCCCTGCAGAAGACTGATCCATTCTATCCCTCTCAATTGCCTGTGACTCTTCATCTTAGGATGGGACCTTGTGAGATTTCCCCATCCACACCAGCATGGCCACTGCTATTGTTTTTGTGCAGGTCTTGTTTAGGTGACCACATTGCTGCTATTTCATGGGTGTCGCTTCCATGTCATATGTAGGAGACACTAGCTCACATCGCACATCCTGACCCCCGGTTTGTGCAGGTCCTCTGCCCCTCCTCTAAGAGGTTTCCTGAGCTTTAAGTGTAGAGATTTCACTGTAGAAGTATTAATCATTAAATAGGATTGGGCACCCCATAATCAGTTGTTCTCTGCGTTGGAACCAGTTGGGGTTTCCTGAAAATTCTCTGTGGGTAAAAGAAACATCTTTGGTGAGGGGTAAGAGTTAATACTTACTGTGGGTGGGAGGACAAAGCAGAATGCAGCTAGAGATGGCTGGTTTTGGGAAGGTGCAGTCATAGGGTCTATGACCTCACCAGCCACTGGTAGTTGGTTAGGTTTACAGTACCAAGCATGAACTTCCTCTTTTCAAATAAGCCTTAAGTCCAAATAGACATAACCTGGTGGTCCCCAAGGTAAAGTCCCTCCTCTACACAGTTGGTGATATTTTACCACGTGGTAAGCTTTAAAGCCGGGGAAAACTATTGACGGCTTTTCTCCCTTGGCGGATCACATAGCAGCTTCAGATATGATGAGAGTCAGTCCTCGGGGAAAGGGCTTCTGGTCAGTTCCAGCTCAGTTGCTCCAGGTCCTGTGTCTGAAGTGTGTGGTGTGTCTTCAGCAATAGGGTCTTGCCAAGCTCTGGAAGGCAGCCAAGAGCAATGATAATAGCCTGTATTGTTTTGGGGTCTCAACTCTTCCAAGCAGCAACTCAAAGGAAGGTTGAAATGCCTAGTTCTGGGTTGTTGAATGTTCTATGGTGTTTGTGGGGAACTTTATCACCCCAAGCAGCATATCTTCACATACATAATATATATATCATATAAGTACAGATGGTGTATTTATGTTTACACATATACTTGTAGTACATATGCATTTAATTAAACATAAAATACTGTTTCCCTATAGCCTTTCCTGCGTTACTTATTCTTCCTCCCTCTTTCTCTCTATATATAGCCCCTTCCTCTTCCTCCCTAGTTACATTTCCTCCTGTCTTTTTTCCATTTCCTGTTCTTCGCATGCATGTCCAGATATCTTATCCCCCCTCAGAGTTCTGTCCCTTTTTGACCCTTACATAAACTCCATAAGCTACTCAATAATCTGCAGTATTAATTTATGCTTGTACTCACTGTCCATTCTTGTTGATAACTGCGTAGCATGAACTAGTCCCTCAGTTCTACCTAGTTTACCATCATATAAAACTGAGTTTGGGACACATTCAATAGCTGTCCTCAAGAGGACACTGCGTCACCCGACCCTCCAAGGCCAGTAGCTCTTTGTATATCTTTCACTCAGAGATAAAAAGAACAAGCAACGTTCCTGATCTACTGGAGATTGTGGTATAAACAGCTGCAAAACTGAAACAACGCTCTCTGTTGCTGTAGCAGGCATCATCAAGAGATTATCAGCAAGACGGTTTCCTATATTTCTCAGTAAATATCCCCTGAGCTTTTGGGGGGGGGGCAGTGTGAGCAGGAGTGTCTCATCACCCTGAGGGAACAAGAATCCAAGTCAAAGTGCCCTGTGAGAGCAGAGTAGAGGTGAGTGAGGGGAAGAAAGGGAATCAGAAAACAGAAATGTAGAAGCCTCCTGTCAGTGGCAGATGTCTGGAGGAGGCAACAGCTTACAAGAGGAGTTACTTTGAGTCTAGTGTTTCAATTGTCTCACACATTTGGAGCTTTTAGACGTATTCATTCTTATTGCTTAAAGTGTGTATGGGTGTGAGTGTGTGCACGCGTGCGGGGGGAGTGTGAGTGTGGGTGTGATGCCTAACACAGGTAGCTTGAGGACTGTTCAGAGGGCTGTTGAGGTTTTGTTTGGTTTCCGATGCTGGAGTCAAGCCCAGGGCTCCACGCATATGAAGCCCTACAGCTTTATATAAAGCATGCACCCTATCTCTCTCTCACCTAAGTTCTGTCCCCAGGACCTGCATCTCAAAATTTTGATCATAAAATTAAATTATCCTGGATAGTCATAAGTGACACGAGGAATTTTTATCCTGGAAGATGGCTGTAAGGTTACTCAAGAGCAGAGATAAACTTTATCATCAGAGTGGAGAAAGAACAAGCTGTCTCCTGAAAGCCCAGTTGTGTTCTACTCACTTGAAAAATAATCCTCGTTAATACTTTATTTAGAAATTTTTCATGGTTTTTGTAAGTAAAATTTGCGCATAGTTTCCCGTTCCAAAACTATCATTAAATGAGTGTTTTGATTAAAAATGATGATAACTTCAATAAACGAACATGTGAACTTTCCTCTTATTTTATAATTGAGATTATTTATACAATTCATTGAAAGGCCGAAAAAAAAAACCTGCTATAAAACCACTGAGTCTATTGGCTTTTTGAGTGGCCTTTTCTTTCATACGTTTGCATAATAATCTATTCAGGTTTTCTACTTCCTTTGTGGTCAGTTTTGGTGGATATTTTGCTAAAATATCATGGGTTTCCACTAGGTTACTGCCAGAGAATTATACAAAGCATATTCTTATCATGGTTTGGCTGCATTCTAGATTCATTTATAAGTATGTTTCATTTCTTTCTCTTTTTCCTTATTCTTATTCTTGGAAAAAAATAGTTTGCTTTGTAAGTTCACAGAGAAGGAACTTATTTTTTTAACCCTGTCTACTTATTTCTGTATTTGCTCTATTTAATATCAGATTTTATCTTTATTAACATATTTCCTCCTCTTTAAAGTTTGTTTTTATATTTCTTCTTAGGTTATGGTTTCCAAAAAGCTTCCTCCGTCCCTCCCAGAAAGGTGAATCTGCTAGCAATTTCTTGTCTGTCTCCCACCTCTCAGTCATCAGGCACACACGCTGACCCCTCTCGTCATTCCAGAACGTTTCTTAAAGAGTATAGAAGGGGGATCACCATCTTTCTCTCTACCACAGTCCCTCACTCTCTGAGTGATCCTTTCCCTGGCTGGTGGCTTCAGTTGTTGGATTTTTCTAGCCTCCTGAGATGTTTCTGTCTACCTCAGTCCCTTGTACCTCTTGTCGCACGCTAGGATATGTTATTACTGATGCACGCATTGCCCCTAAACACAGTTCCTTCATGAATGTTCACACTGTCATCATGACCCAAAGAGCAAAGCAGCCAGCTACTGGCTCTTACCGCAACCTCAGTCTTAAAATGGTGATCCTGCCTCCAGGAATCTCAGAATGAGACTGTGTCTGAGAGCTATTTATTACCATCTTATAAATTTCTCTAGTTCTGAGATTAAAGGCATGCACCACTGGAATTAAAGGCTGTACCATCCGGTTTCCATAGCAAACTAATATGGCTTCTGGGATTAAGGTGTGTGTTATTGCGGCCTGGTATGTAATGCTGGCCAATGTGACCGTTTTACTCTCTGAATTTCAGGCAAGCTTTATTTATTAAAATATAAAAGGAATGCCACTGTATTTTTCCATGTTTATAAAATAAAAAGGCTATAACTAATATCAGAAAATGATATACAATAAGTACAATATTTATATACAATATACAGGCAATAACTACATCAACAATGTCTAGTTAATTTGCATATGCCAAACTCAGAGAAAATGCTCCATACCTATCCTATCTTAGGAAGTCCAAATCTTGTACCTAATTTACTTTTTATTATAGCTTGCATTACTTTCAACATTCCTCTTGGTTTCTCCATAGCTGTCTGGGAAACAGTCAAATGTAGACTCACTTCTGCCCATTCCATGGCTGCTCTTATCGTCCAGAAAATGCCCATTAACAGAGCTCCAAGGATCCTTTGGCATTGCTCACCTGCTCTCTCATAAGCATCAAAACTATCCTTCCTGCCCTCGTGATGCCCAGCTCCTCCCTACACCCCATTCTAGCTGATGAGTTCCATTTTATTGAGAAGAGAGACAAAGCAAAAACAAACCTAAACCTTGAGATGGCACTGGCGGGTTTCATGTCATAATGAGCTCAGTCCAATCTAAAAGTAAGACTTTCATGAGCAGCGCTTTTCTTCAGTAACCCATCTTTTCTTCAGTAACCCATGCTCTCTTCTGCATTTTCAGATTATTAGATAATTGCCCTCTGTAGTAGGAAGCCACTTGTTTGTTATCCCAGCCACCCAAGCTCCTGGAATTATCACACAGAAACTGTATTATTTAAATAACTGCTTGGCCAATCACTGAAGTGTATTGCTAGCTAACTCTTACATCTAGTATTAACCCATTTTCAGTATTTTATATCTTACCACAAGGCTCGTAGCCTACCTGCAAGGTTCCAGTGTTATCTATATCTGGGGGAGGCTCCATGGCTTCTCCTTGACTTTGACCCCTTTCTTTCAGCATTCAGTTTAGTTTTCCCTGCCTAGCTCTACTCTACACTATCACAGGACTAAGACAGTTTCTTTATTAACCAATGGTATCCACAGCATAGAGAGGGGAATCCTACATTAGCCCTCAGTATAGTGCATATTACCAATATTGAAGAAAGACTAATATTCCCTTCTGACCTCTCCAGATTTCTCTGCTTCTTTTTGTAACTAGAGTTCTCAGAGTGCCACTGACATTGTTTTTATTGGTTTGTTTGGATTTGGGTTTTTTCTCTCATCTCCCACTTCCCTATCCATTCAAATCATGCCTTTTTATGTCTACTCAAATCACTCCTAAATTCAATCAAGTGACACTCTCTTCCACCCAGGCCCATCTTCATGAGCAGTTGCTATGGTTGGTTACTTTTTCCTTAAAATAGTTCCCTCCTTTCATTCCAAGACCTTAAAGTATACTATGTCTCAATATTTCATGAGCAATGTCCCTGGTATACAAAAATGTAAACTTAATGTTTCTCTATCAATACACAAAGCTAGTCTTTACTTTAGTCCTTGCTTTCTAGTGATAGAAAACATGCCAGTTGTCCCTCACAAAATAGTCACTTTATTGACCTACGTCCCTGCTGACCCTCCACTCTTTATAACCAGGTAGAAAAGGGGTTCTGGGCTTCCAGGTTCCTAGTTTCTTTCTGCTCTATCTGCACTAGGCATTCATACCCCATGCTTCTTTGGCATCCTAGAGAAGCTGCTAGATTCCTCCTGAGAATGGTGTTTTTGAAGGTATATAATAAAATGCAGATAATTGCAAAGAAAACAAATTATTTAAGTGTTAGCTGTCAAAACAATTGCACAACTTTTGTGATTTGGAATGCTTTTTTCATGTATTATGTTAGAAGATCAAGAGTTAGGGTCAGAAAGACAATTATCATATGTTCTCACTCATAAGTGGTTTTTAAACATAAGGCAAAGAAAACCAGCATACAAATCACAATCCCGGAGAACCTAATACAACAATGAGAACTCTAAGAGAGACATACATGGATCTCATCTACATGGGAAGTATAAAAAGACAAGATCTCCTAGGTAAATTGGGAGCATGGGAACCTTGGGAGAGGGTATAAGGGGAGAGGAGAGGCAGGGAGGAGAGCAGACAAAAATGTGGAGCTCAATAAAAATCAGTTTAAAAAAAAAAGAGTTAAGGCCACAGTTTCTGATTTGAAGCCTACCCCACAGGAGGAAATGTACGCCTGGTTGATGGAGGAAGGTCATTGGCTAATAAAGGAACTGCCTTGGCCCATTTCATTGGTTAGAAGATAGGTGGGAGGAGTAAACAGAACAAAACGCTGAGAGGAAGAGGAAGTGAGCTCAGACTCAACAGCTCTCCTCTCGGGAGCAGACGCCTCACGAGAGACGTCATGCTCCTGGCTCCTGGGCAGACACACGCGATGAAGCTCTGAACTAGAATCTTCCTGGTAAGACCGGTGCTCACGATTGTTAGAGATGGGTTGATCGGGATATCAGAATTAGCCAGTAAGGGTTAGGGCTAAAGGGCCAAGCAATGATTAAATGAATACATTTTGTGTGCTGTTATTTCGGGCATAAGCTAGCCGAGCAGGCGGCTGGGGTGTTGGGGACGCAGCCTCACCGCTCCATATCACTACACCTGGTGCTGTGTATCTGGCCAGGAACCCACGGTTGGGGAGCTTCCAAGACCCAGGAGCAAATCTACTGCTATTACTTTGTTAAATAGATATAGTATCAAACTGCCCTCTAAATCGGTATCTCTGTTTGCATCCACAGATCAGAGCAGCTCTCAGACGTTGTTGGAGCAGTTTCTTGGTGCAATGGACAGCAGTTAAAGAAACACATACTGGTTAAACTAAAAAGAATGAAGGTCTACAAAGTCTTCAGCCATGAATGGGACATTTCTGTCACTCTTCCTCCCCAAGGCTCAGGGACCATTCTAGAAAAGGGGTCAGAAAGACAATAGAAATCAGACATTTTTGTTTTGTTTCTTATTGTATGTTTTTTCAAGGGATGGGTAGAGGTTTCTCTTTCTTTGCTTGAGACAGAGTCTCACTATGTAGCCCTAATTGGTTTGGAGCTAGAGATATAGACCAGGCTGGCCTCTAACATGCAAAGGTCCAGCTCTTCTGCCTTCCAGATGCTGTGATTAAATACTAGGTGGTGGTGGCGCATGCCTTTTATCCCAGAACTCAGGAGGCAGAGACAGGCGGATCTCTGTGAATCTGAGGCCAGCCTGGCCACCAAAGCAAGTTCCAGGACAGTCAAGCCTCTCTTGAAACAACAACAACAACAACAAAAAGCTTATACCACCATGTCCTGTTATTTTTAAATGAAACTTAAATTATCATATTTAAAGTAAGAATTATCTATAGTTGTGACAGTTCACACAAGGCCTGTACATGCTTAAGCCAGACATAATTTCAGCACAGAGAAGGGAAGTAGACACAAAGCTCCACCCCTAACCCAGAAGGAATTTGTAATTAATACCTGCTAGGAGAGGGAATATCATTTTTTTCCAATGGAATAATCAGTGCAGGCCCCAAGGCCTGCAGTAGCTGGATAACACAAAACAGAATCCATGGTTTTTGTGTAGTTTTTGTTTTGTTTTGCTTGTTGTTGTTCTGATTTTGTTTGCTTGTTTGTTTGTTTGATTGATTGATTGATTGATTTAGTTTTTTAGGAGGTTAAGAAAGAAAAATAAAGTTGTATGGGTAGGAATGTGGGAAAGATTAAGGAGGAGTTGGGTGAGGGGAAGGAAAGACGGAATTACTCATAGCCTTCCTTAAGTGGTAAGCCTATTTCAGAGATGATGCACAGAACCTTGCCACTAATGCCATTAAACATCAAAAGAGAATGCAGCTGGCACGCGGAAGGATGCACTCTAGTAGTCTGACGAATTAACTCCAAGTCCACATGCAGGCCTCTCTCCCAGCAGCAGCCTCATCAGAACACAGATAAGATTAAACAAGAGATATCGCTCCCAACTACAATTCAGCAAGAACTGTGCATGCCACAGAGACTTCTCAGTGTGTCATTTCTAGGACATGTTTTTAAGCCAAATAGGAATTTCAAAATTGAAAAATAAAGCATTGAACTGAAAAAAATGCAGACTAGGTACAGCTGACGAAAGACTTAGTGAAAGAGAAAAATAGATCTTAGGAAACCATCCATAATGTGATAGGAGATATACAAAAAGAAAAAAAAGAAAATATTTACCCTTACAGATATATTTTTAGAAAAAGAAGATTTTAAAATTAGCTTTAAAAATCCTATTTAGGAAGTCAGCTGAAGAGAACTAGCATAAACATAGAAAATAAAGGAAAGGAAATAACAAGGATCAGAAACAGAAAGAGCAATCAGTCCACAAAGAAATCTTGGAGATAATTAATAAATCTAGACGCCAATTTGGAATAAAAATACTTAATGTGTTTAAGAGAACTGAATAAGTTCTTGAGCTAAAGGGAATACAATCTCTTTTTTGCAGATAAGATGTAAAAATTAAATATTTGCCAAAAATTTTAAAATATTTTTTCATATGTATACATGAGCACATTAAGCTCTTTAAAAAAATCAAACCATGGAAATGCTCACTGGTATCTCTGGGTTCCAGTGTCCTTCTTTAGTGCTATAGCTATTAAAATCCTTCTCATTTTATTAAAGTTCAGTTACAGAAAAATCTAAAACCATTTTAGGTTTTAAATTCTGTCACATTTTATAATAAAAGTTTTCACTAGAAAATGAAGCCATTTCTTCATCTTATTCAATTCCACTTGTCCTTCTGTAAGCCCTACACACTACAAAGAGACACCATGAGGAAAATGTTTCAGGAATTAGCTAGGTTACCTTTGTGAATCATCACGTGAGAGACTAAAGATCTAGTAAGTGGCCACTCTGACCAGGAAGAGAAGATAGATACATCAGCACTGCCAAAAATTGCTGATCTTCTATTTCTTAAAAAAAGATTGATTTTATGTATGTGTTTGGCCTTTGGGTATGTGTGTGCACCATCTATCTGACTGGTGCCCATGTAGACCAGAAAGTAGCATCAGTTCCCCTCAAGCTGGAGTTATGGAAAAATTGTAAGCCACCATGTGGGCGTGGACAACTGAACCCAGGTCCTCTGCAAAAGCAATAAGCACTTTTAGCCACAGAGTATGTCTCCAGCTCCCCTAACCTTTTATTTTTCAAAATGAAAATTCCTGCTTATATTGATTGCACTTTGAATATATATATACATATATATGTATAAATGCGTCCATGTATACATATGTGTGTGTGTTTATATACACATATATATGCATATATCCTCAGTTCTCTGTTCTCCCTGATCATATTCTTAGCAATAATATATCTTTGCGCTCTCATCAAAAAGTTGAGTTTGCCCCCAACCTTTGATTTTGAAGTTGCCTTGTAACTTGTTTCTAGCCAACAGAATATCCCAGAAATGGCACTGTGTCTACTCCAGGCCTCGACCTCAAGAGGCCTTAAAAATTTCCACTATCACTAGGACCTTAGTTTTCACTATGAGGAGGAAGTATGATTGCCTGCTAGAAGAGGCCACATGCAGCAGAGCAAGTTTCAGTTGAAAGACAAACCCATTTGCACCAATCAACTGGCTCTCAAAAAGAAAACCAGCGCCTGCCACTGGATGCGCTGACGTCTTTGAATTGTCTCAACATTATATACTTCAATAACATCTCAAGACATTTCCTTCACAGGGTGAACTCACTTTTCAGGAAGCTCATTCCTACACTGTTGACGGTTCTGTTTCAGTTCAGTGGGATAAGAGATTTTCTTTACTGAAAGTTTTGTGAGTTTTCGGGGAAATAATTGTTCCTCCTGCTCCCTTAGCGGGCATTGTGTGAGGACTTAAATTAAGGATCATGGATGTGCCGTCACTTCTGTCATCTACATTCTCAGACTTCAGGTGGCCACAAAGACAAATATAGCCGCCTTCTTTCTGTGTGGATCGGGAGAGTCACTCCTGAACTTAGGGACCCTGCCACCACCCACCACCAACATGGCTTGGAGCAATTTAAGCCCAGACTCTTTAGAAAGCATCCGTATCTCTAGAATGAAAGCCAGCCTGGACCCATGTGAACTGGGAGAAAAAAAAACTTAGTCTTGTAGAATGAGAATAGCCATGGTTTCCAGAGCTTGATGGGCATCATATAATTTTCTATTTCCTTATAAAGCTGCTGTGCACAGCATTAGGGACAACTAGGATTTTTCCAAGCTGGGTGACAAAAAAAATGATACTGACCAGGATCTTCGGGAAAGACACACAAGGCGGAAGGGAGCATTTATTCAACACTGTTCCTCCATGCTGATTTCTGCTTTGATGTTTCACACCCAACCGCCGTAAAGTATCTTAAGCGGGACACTCAGCAAAACAGAAAAGGTAGAAGTGGAATTGAAGCCCACACTGTAAATTACTTTCTATGCCTTTCAATTAACTTGAGGCTTTCATTCCTCACAATTATTCCTTAAATGGACAGGTTTGCTGGAGAAAATTAGAAAATATTGGGCAAGCAAAGGAGAAATCAAAGTCATCCATAATCGTACTGTGTAGATTTACTTTAGATAAGTACTTTTTTCTAAATATATCTCTTTATAAGTATACTGATAGTAAGTCTATTTCACCAAAATCGAGTCATGTGCTAAAAGCTCATTGTTTTTTGCTTAACATTATAGTGCAAATTCAGCCTTATTGTTTAAGAAACAAGATCATCTGTGGATCCTGGCTCCCTTCTTTAGATGTGAGCATATAAACTGATGTTATATTGGTTTTCTCCAAGGAATGTGTGTGTGTATGTATGTGTGTGTGTAATGACAGGAATTAAAGAAGAGAGCTCTTGAGAGCTTGTTCAGAGGCTCTAGCAGGAGTGCACATAAACCCTTGACCAAAGACTGGTCATCCTCTATTCAGGGAAAACCATCCCTTTCCACAGCACACGGAACGGTGAGAGAGGAGGGGGCACCCACCTAGCCAGCCAGATCACCCGAATCAGCCTGGAGATCAATGAAAAGATTGTTGACAGATGTTGCAGCCAGATGGCCCTTACATCCACTGACTCTTTGCAATGAAGAACTGCAAGTAGAGATGCATGGACAAAAGGGTTACTGCGTGAACCACTATGTCACATTACAGTTTCCATGATGAGACTTTTTCCTTTTTCTCTCTTATATTTCATTTTATTGGGGGGAGGGGTTACAAGGGCAGAAATGAATAGGGAAGATCAAGATGCGTGATATAAAAGACACAAAGAATAAATAAAGTAAAAAATATTAAGAAAAGAAAAGGTCATGTTTTCAAAGAGAATGGGAGTATACAGGAGGAGTTGGAGCAGGGAGAGGAAGGGTAGAAATTATGTAAATACAGCACTAAGACATAATTTTTTAAAAAAAATGAATTAAAGAAGAGATAAGATACAACTGTACCCTCGTGTCCTCATCTCCTATCCATTATTTAACATTTTCTCTTTTTCATCCAATGCTTCAGTCAGCAAACATCCTCACCACTGAATTGCTGACTACATCTGTGATCCTTCAAACAAGAACTTTGAAATCACCTCTTATCTTTCACTTTTCCAACCACATTTAACAACATTTATATGACAATCGTTCTCTCCCAAGGCTAGAATCTGTTTATCTTTGGCCCCCTTATTGGTATTGATATGTGAGTTCGAGTATGGCTCTCATTGACCCTCTGTTTTTATTGACCTCTCCCCCACCCCGAGTTCTCTACATTTTAGAAGGAAACCCTGCAAATTAGAAACACAGCAAAGGTTCTTCTGAGCACTTCTCATCCTGGTCCTACCAATCTTTCTCTCCCAAAGTCTAAGATCAACCCCTCAAGAACAGAAAAAAAGAGAATGATCTAATCTATCAAATAACCAACCTATACTCAGAGTTTAAGTTACTTGGAAAGTTTAACGTGTTACCTCTTCAGGGCTGCAGTTTTCCCTTTAGGGAAATATGAAACTATAGCTTTAAATTATCAAAACTAGACCTAAGTGGGGAAGCCAGGGTAAAAGAGGAACTCCTGGAAAGCTTACTTGAAAACTGAGGTGTCATGTTAGTTACAAATGGCAAGTTCAAACAACATGCAGTGTGTACCGATTGCAACAAGGGATTGTGTGGGAGTTGGAAGGGGGCATACTCTGATTTTATAAATGTGAGAAAAGTCTACGAAGGTGCATGAACAACAAGGATCACCGGCACAAAGGTGCATGAGCAACAAGCTGATTTTAGAGAGGAGAGCTAAGGTAACAAGAAGACCAGGATGAGGAAAAGATGTCTTTGAAGAACAAAATACAATGTGTGTTTATAATTACCTATTTAATTATAAGATAGACAGAAAACTTTTTATGGTTCAGTGTGTACTACATGAAGCCAACTTTTAAAAATGGAACCCAAAAGGCAAGTTTCTGAAATAGCACCCTACTCGTTTCAAGGATAGACAAATCCTCTAGAGATTTGAAAGCAATGTTTGTGACAAGTGATATCAGTCTGTTCAATATGCACCCAAGAGTAAGACAGGAAGGGCATCATCCAACATATAAAAAAAATCAACAAATCAAGCTTAGTACAGAAGGTGAGCGCTTGCTGGAAGTCAAGAAGAGGATCAGATGGATAAAGTCCATTCGTTCAGACATGAAAGTCATGCACTCTCTCAACAAACGGTTAAAGTAAAATTATTTTCTTGTTTCCTGTCACTAGTACCAACAATCCATATGTGTTGGAATGAAGAGAAAGAACAAAGACAAACCAGCTTACTGTCCCGTGGATAACCATCGGTGTAAAAGCAGGGCACACTCAGAGGATCAATTTTCAGCTCCCAGGACCATTTATTTCACACTTCTGTCATCTCTGGCTGCCTTTCCAGAAATCTGTCAACAACTTCTATCTGCCAAAGACACACATTTAGCATCCAAAAGTAATGATAACGGATCCAGCTCTCTACCTATGGAGATTACGTTTGACTCCAAAAATAAATCCATATATTCACAGAGAAAGAAAAAAAGCAAATTGGACCAACGTAATAGGCAGATTCTTGAAAACAGCCACTGACTTCTTGTATATCATGTGCAATTTCTCAGTAAAAGAAAAAAAAATCCCACTCCAGCATTTCTTCGTCTATTACATCTATTGGGGTGGCTGGGGGCAGGGGGAGACGGGTAAAAAATGCCATTCCAGAAAATGTTGGTTAATGGAGAGAAATAAAGCAACTTAGCCCACATCCCATGGGGAGTGAGATCAGGACTGAACGCAGGAGATTACCAGAATTCAGAAGGAAAAGATCAAGAAAAGTCTTTCTGGACCAGTCACTGGTTGACCACTCATGGTCTCTGTGTCATCCCATAGGCAGTACAGGCTGTAGATCAAAGGTTATGTCACTAGGTTGGTAGTCTAGCCTGGTCACAGGAGATGGACAGTTCAGCTATGTATCCGCTTTGGCTAAGAATGTTAGCTGGAGGCATCATGTCCCTCACTCCAGGTTTCTACCTGCCCCTGAAATGGCCACCTTTCCAGTCAGCTCTTTCAGAAGACACCACAGCCCCACACTCATGAGACCCATGCCACGAGAGTGAGCCCACCACTGACACTGCCCAGAGACCTAAGGTAAAACTGAACAAGCCTGGAGGGAGGAAATGTCAATGTAACAATGCCTAATGATGCTCTGCTATACTCACAGATTGATGGCTAACCCAATAGTCATTAGAAAGGCTTCATCCAGTAACTGATGGAAACAGAGCCAGAGCCACAACCAAACATTCTCTAAGGCAGAGCTTAGAGAATCCTGCAGAACAGGGGGAGAAAGGATTGTAGGAGCCAGAGGGGTCAAGGACACCACATGAAAATTCACAGAATCAACTAACTTTAGCTCACAGGGGCTCAGAAAGCCTGAACTGACAACCAGGGATCAACAAGCAACTAGATCAACTGCATGAGTCTGATCTAGGCCCTCTGATTGTATTTGGCAGTTGTGTAGCTTGGTCTTCTTGTAGGACTCCTAACTGTGGGAGCAGGGGCTATCTCTGATGCTTTTGCTAGCTTTTGGGACCCTACTCCTCATACTGGGTTGTCTTGCCCAGCCTTAATACATGGGGAGGTGTTTAGTCTTACCACAACTTGATGCCATCTTTTGTCGATATCCATGGGAGGCCTGCCCTTTTCTGAATAGAAGCAGGGGAGGACTGAATAAGGGGTGGTGGGGCAGAGGGGGAGTGGAGGGGAGGACCTTGGAGGAGGGGATGGAGGGAAAACTGCAGTAGGGATGTAAAATAAAGAAAGAAATAAAGAAAAAGCAAAAAAGAAGGAAAAGTTTTTTTACAAAGGACACTGATCTTGAGAAAAGATGAAGAGTTAGAGGAAGAATTCCAAGGATCCCATCGTAGATGGCATTTATCTACTGTGGCCTCGGCACACTTACCTACTCTTCAGGTCTCTTTTCCTAATGGGAATCTCAATGACTAATCCATTCAGGCTGTAATCCCCAGGTTCAGTCAGTCTCTAAGACTCAAAATACAGGAGTGAGAGAGATGGCTCAGAGGTTGAGAGCCATCTGTTGCTCCTGCAGAGGACCAGAGTTCAATTCCCAGTCACCCATAGCCCATGGATCACAGTCATCTGTACCTCGAGTTCTAGGGCATCCAGTGACATCTTCTAGTTTTCAAGGGCACACACACACAGACACACACACAGAGACACACTATTTTTTAAATCTTTGGGGCTGTAGAAAGTTGGCTCAAAGGTTAAGAACATTCGCTGCTCTTTCAGAGGACAGGAATTCAGTTCCCAGGACCCATGTCAGGTGGTTCACAATCACCTACAATTCAGCTCCAGGGGATCTAATATCTTCTTCTGGCCTCTTCAGGCACCCCCACACACACATGCACATAAACACACAGAGACATACATACCTACACATAAATAAATGATAAAGTAAATCCTATTTAGAAAGATTCGAAAACCAAGTAATGAAAAGCTAAGAGTTGGCTCTGAAAGAGCAAATGTAACGATGTCCACAAAGGTTTCACTTAGCTTGTGCAGAGGCAGCTAGCAGCAGAAGCAGCAATGCAAGAGGGACGGAGAAGTTGTGTCTTCCTGAATTGTATCACCAACACAGCTGAATCCCACTATGTGAATCTGGCTTTCACGGAATGAACTCAACAGAATTCCATCTTCCATGAGCTTATTCCTCTAGGCTGACTCTCCATTCACCTCTCTTGATGAACAATTGTAAGGACTGCCTGCTGTTGTTCATCTCTCCTACCTTCCTTGGTCCCCACTTATCTTCTCAGTTTATCCACCACGTGTGTCTACAACACCTTGTTCTCAGCGTGAGTCAGCACAGTCCATGGGTTTTAAGTTCTCAAGGTGTTTTCTGCTGAGACACTAAGAAAGGAATAGTCCATAAGAATCTGAGCTTCTTGTCAGATATGGTGGTGGATGCCTATAATCCTAATACTTGTAATACAGAGACAGAAGGAAGTTGCAAGTTCAAGGCTAACCTGATCGACATAGTGAGTTCTAGACCAACTAGAACTATATAGCAAGACACTCCATGAAGGAATCAAACTATTGATAAGTTAGATGGACAAATGATGATAAGTAGGTAGATGACAGAGGAACATTAAATAGATAGACAGATAGATATAGATGATAGATAGATAGATAGATGATAGATGATAGAGACAAACAGACAGATATATGATAGATAGGTAGATGGTGGATAGCTAGAGATGTAGAAATAGATTATTTATAGATAGATGATTGATAATAGATAGATAGATAGATAGACTCTGAGATTCTCAAGGACAAGAATGCCCTTTTAACTACTTTGCCTAAAGAATCAACACATCATCAACATATGAATTTGTACTAGAATATTTACTGGCATGTGCTTCAGATAGCAAAAGCTAGGAAACTACTAACATATGTAACATGTACACATGTACAAGATTGGTTGAGTGATTATTGGAAATATACAGCTAGTGCATAAAAGCAAGAACCACACAGCATAAGAAGGAAGAAAGGGGGACTCGGATGTTACAGAAGAAAGAAAGAAATTAGCAGTCAAAGTTAACACTGCCCTCATCTTCAAGCCCAAGGGTACTTAGTTGTGTAACCTTGTGGCCTACAATCGTCACCAATACCCTTCGTAACAGAGGAGTGGTTATACGAAATAATTGCTCAACAGGATATTTAATGCTCTGTCCCTGGTGTGAGGAAGACCTGACCTTGAAAGACCTTACTTGTCCAAGGGTCTTTCTGTAATGTGGATGTGCTATTAGGAAATAGGGGAAAAGCCCAGCTAATTCTGGCTAACCAGAACGCGGAGAAAAAGCAAGGTGCAGCTGCTGAAATCTGGCCTGGGCCTCGCACTGTGTACACTTCCCTGCCATGGGATAAGCTCTCCGTATCGCAGTCCATGTTATTGGTGACAAAAGTGTTTACGAAGCCAGGCCAGCTGGCTGGCGATCACAATCCAAACTGTACTGAGGAGTGCCCCTCTCCTAGTCATTTTTTTTTCCCTTTCGGCCTCAAAAGTCACACCACCACTTTGTGCCCCAAACACACACATATATACAACCATAACTTGTCAATTCAGAGAAGCATGGACAGCTAAACTCCAAAGGGTGTGAGGCATGAAGACCTCGACCCCTCTGAAATGGGGGAGGAAAACACAAGGCTCGTGTTTATCCCACATCTGTTTCCTGTTTCCACTGCTTACTCTGCAGCAGTAAACACACTTGGCGGGTGGTGATGTAGCCCGCAGAAGAATCTCTAAGAACTGGGACACCATTTCTATAAATCTTCAGAGTCATATTGATAGGGATTCTGCAACACGGCCTGGCTGGCTCTCCAGCAGAGATCATAGCTTCCCATGCTTGCGAAAATGCAAGCAGTTTTGGTGACAGATCTGTGGTCCCATAACAGCAGAATTAAATAGGAAAATTCTTGCTAATTACGCATCACGCCTCCAGTTATTCTACAGAAATGTGTTTTCCTTTGTTTCTTCTTGGTCATAAACAATCAACCCTGCTTCTAGAAACATCCAGTGTTTCTTCCTTGTCATCTTCATTTCACCACAGATGGTGTGCCAGTATAGATTGGCACCATCTGGAACTTTTCTCAAAACTACGGAGCAATCAGTCACTGGCCACCTGCAGTATTTCTGGAGCCGTGAATGTCCCTGCTGCAGCATCAAGACTATTTCGCTGCTGGCCAAACTCACACCACCCTTCAGAACCATCATGGCTGCCAAAAGGCCACCAGATCTGAGGTGGGCCAAGAGCCCTGACCTCACAACCTCCACTGATCTCTCTGCGACCTAAACTTTATATCACTTCACCCACGTAGTATTAAGTCTTATTTACGCAGCTGCAAAATTGTCTCATCAAATGGGAAATTAAAATTCAAACACCGAAAAGCTCTCTTCCTTTAAAAGATTGTAAAAGGATGATAGGATGGTCATTGTGAATCAGCTGTGGCTTTGATGACGTCATTGCCTTCCTTAGGCATTAGTTTTCTAGGCTCTGGCTCACAATAATAGCATATATCCTGCAGGTGTGTATTGAATAGCTGAGAAGCTTTATACAAAGACCTTTGTCAGAGCCTGTAGTGCAGCCATGAAGGCAAGAAGAGCAACTTACATTTATTGACTACCTATTAAGTACAAACCACTTAAACATAGACATGGATCCTAACCTTAAGAAACACACAGATACTTTGAAAGAATACTGTGCGTATGCAAAGAATAACTAAAATCACCTGTTCCAGATAAGGCAAGCAATACAGAATAAATAATTTCAGAGCAACCAGGAAGGTCCAGGGCGGACTTCAGAGTACCTGAGCTAAGACTTGGGGATGTCAAGGTCAATCAAACGGGGAGGTTTGGAGACAGGAGTCACCTGGAAGAGTTCGCCTTTCCCCTTCCACCAGGGCCATTTCTAAATGCGTCCTGGATAAGTCTACATGAATCTGTTTTGAGATGTAGAGACAGGAGGGACTTCCATTCAGATCCTCGTATCTCTCGGAGAAAATCCAAAACCAGCTTCAAAAGCAAAGCCTCTCATTATTTTCAGAGGTGTTCTCTTCGGTCCGGTAGCTGGGAGTAAAGAAACAAAGAGGGTCAGACAGTCAGAGGCAGCACACTGAGAGCTGCGCGCCTATGTTCATCCAGTTCAGCTGGGCCTTTACACCTCTTCCCCGTCATCCAGATATTGAGTCTGGTGGTTTCGTTGTCCGCCCCCCTGCACACCCCCATCAATTCGCTTCCCCACAAATACATGCACTGCTGCTGTTGAACCGCTACATCCTAGAAATAGGGATCGGACCAAACGACAGAGCCCTTTTCACCTAGATATGGCAGCAACATCATGAGTCACTGGGCATCTCCGTCGGCGCCTTCTGCCAGGCCATATGTGCGCCCAGACCACCTGTCCAACTCTCGGGGGCACTCTGTGTTTCAGCCCCACCCCCCGAACTCTAATGCTGTTCTCTCAGCAGTGGAAGGGACTCTTAATGACACCTGAATCTTCTCAACTCCAGAATAAACCCAATGCTCCTCCCAAGTTTACCATGTGTCCCTGTCGCTTTTCCCATTTAAACATTCGCTGGATCCTTCCAGGGTACTGGGCTCCCTCCTAGGCCTTCATTGTGCTGCTCAATCTTTCTTGAACAATTAAAATATCTATTATTTCAATTTATACAAATATTTTATGTATAAGACATATTTAAGATGTTTGGCAGAAAAAATGTTTAGAAAACTATAGATAAAAAAAATTAGAAGTCTCTTTAGACGTTTGTTTCAAAAAATGTCAAGAAGTCACAGTCAAAAAGAGAAAGCCATGGTCCTTGGCAGTCATTTCATTTCCCCCTCACAGCATCCATCTGTGCCCCTTTCTTTGATAATAGCCCTGGTTTCCCGTCAGTGTTCTGCCTTCGTGGAACCCAGGAAAAACACGAGACAGGCTAAGATAATCAGCTTCTCTCCTCCAGAAACTGACTTCTAAAGCAGATATGCTACTGTGGGGTAATGCTTTTGTACACTGTAAAGATTTGTCACTTGCATTGGTTTAATAAAATGCTGATTAGCCCGTAGCCAGGCAGGAAGACTAAGCAGGGTGACCAGACTAGGAGAATTCTGGGAAGTGGAAAGGCAGAGATGCAGATGCCAGCCAAATGCAGAAAAAACAAGAATGCCTCACTGAGTAAGGTACCAAGCCACATGGCTAAACATAGACAATAATTATGGGTTGATTTAAGTTGTAAGAGCTAGTTACTAATAAGCCTGAGCTAATAGGTCAAACAGGTTATAATTAATATAAGCCTCTGTGTATTTCTTTGGGTCTGAATGGCTGCGGGACTGGAAGGGAAAGAAACTTCTGTCAACAACATACAACAATGGAAAAATGCTTGTGAGTAATAAACAAGCACCAAGTAGCCCTTATTCCTGATTTCCTTCATCTGGGAGATGCCTTGATAGGGACCGTCTGATACCCAGATGCTGGTGTTTTTCTCAAGCCTGTCTATGCCCTGCACCGCTGCCTCTATTTGAGTCATTCAAATGTTGCTTCGCTGCCATAACCTCAACCCAGAGATACAACCAGCAATTCACATATTGTGCAGGATTTTCTGGGCTTTTTCCTTGTGTGAAGAGAGAAGGGAGGGGGAGAGCATGCATCAAAGGAAAATAGGAAAGTATGTTCTGTGGAGATACCTTTTTTTCTAAATATGGATGGAACAGTATAAATAGATTGGTAAGTTCCTTTTTATTGAACAAAACATGCTGAATGTCTTTCTGTAGTCTCCCTCTAAGGGTTCCTTTCCCCTTATTGTGGCTACTTAATATCACCCCGTCCTTTACAAATACAGACAGAAATCCACTCCCTGCCATCCAGAAGATCACAGTTCAGTAAAGGGATTATTATTCTTTCACACAAACAATAGGAGAAAATCCAAGAAAATATTTTTACCAAACAAGGCTCTAAATGCTCAGTGCAGGAAGCCCTGTGGGCCTGCTTAGGCTTCCGCTGGAGAAGGCAGGAATGGGGGCTCTCAATCCACCGTGCAGGCCTGGCCTAATCAGTCACCTCTCAGCCCCTCCAGCAGCAGCTGTGTTGCTGCCTCTGGCCCTCCTCTAATCTGTCACCACCAGGATATGTGGAACTGGCACCTTCCGAGATGGCCAATGTGCTGAAGAGTGGTGGGAACTGAACTTTGGTCCTGAAGAGCCATCTGGCCCAGGAGGCTATCTCCAGGACAAGGGAGATTTCGGGGAAATCAGCTCACACCTTGTCCTGACACTCAGCTCACAAAGTGCCGGGCTGCTGCCTCACATTCAGTCAGAGGAGAAAACATCAGGGCCACAAACGTCCGAAGGGTCAGAGAACCAGGAGACAGGAGAGTGAAGATTGCAACTGGAGCTGTGTACAAGACAGACACTGGTTACCTCTGCAAAGCTGGTGCGGTAACAGAACAGCTCCCATAGACAACCAAGTGAACTTTCTGTGAAATTCAAAATGGAACTACCAGACGTTCAGGAAGCCCACTCTTGGCCTTATATCCAAAGGAAACGTGGTCAATGTGTTAAGAAGGCCTCTGCCATCTCTCACCTGGTGCAGCAGTGATATGGCGTCAACCTAAGTGTCCACTGTGAATGAATGAATGAATGAATGAATGAATGAATGAATGAATGAATGAAGAAAATGTAACTATATGTTCCATGGATCACCATTCATACTTTAGAAAGAACAAAGTTCTGCCAATTCTGACACTAATGAATTTAAACACACAAAAGTAGCCAGGCACAAAAGGACAAACGCTGCATGACCTTACCTATATTCTGAATGTTAAAGAGTTGAATTCAGGCTAGCTAGATGGCTCAACAGAAAAAGGATCTTGCCACAAAGCCTCGTGACTTGAGCCTGGTCCCTGGGAGCCACATGGTGAACCAGCTTCTGAACGTTGTCCTCTCATCTCCATATGGTGACAGTGTCCCAGTGGTACACACACAAACACAGACTCACAGATACACACAGACTCACAGACACACACACACACACACTCTAAATAAGTAAATGTAAAAAATAATAATAATAATAAATGAAGAGTTGAATTTAAGAAAACATGAGTAGAATAGTGGCTGCCCAGAGATGAGAATATTCATTTGGACCAGGGCAGCTGGTTTAAAGATCTTGGACTCCATGCCAGTTTTTTGTATGAACCGTGAAAATCTTAAAAACCACCAGAAAAAAAAAATTCAGATGACTTTCAATGAGAGTCGCAAAACTGAAATGAGTTCTAGAATATTCTCTTCCAGAAACAGCTAGATGTAGAGTACCCAATCTGACACCCTGACTCTAGGGCCTAAGGAGCCTCCTGGGACTGGACCCTCAGTGCTAGGGCTCTGCAGTGTTTGAGGAATCTCCGACCTGCAGTAGAGCCCGGGACCTCGGCTGCTGGCACACACAGATCCCCACAATTATGGAGGACGCTGGGACTGGGTGAAGTCACAACAGTTAAAATCTCAGTAGTCTTAGGAGCACTATTCAGATCTCTTTTTGTCATCTGTAGTGTGGTCACAATAATCATCCACCTTCTATGTAGACTTATCTTGAGGTTCTGTGAGGAGGGGCTCTTAGCACATTTCCTGCAATCGGGTAAAAGCTCAAATACTGTCAGCTATCATCAGGTTGCCCAAAAAAGTCCAAGATATGCAGTGAAGAGGCTATGCCCCCTTCCTTCCCCAATGCAAATGCCATAAATCAATGCTGTCCAAGAGAAGCCTACTGCAACGACAGAACGTTCTGTGACTGCAGCCGCCACGTACCACACGCAGCTACTGAAGACTTAGCCCGTGCTAAGTCTAACTGACAAAGTGAACTCGTTACCTCCACTCCTTTATCATTTAAGTTAAAGTAGCCATGGGTGCCTAAGAATGACCACCTTGGGCATTGTTGTGCTTTCCTGTCGCTTTAAGGGACAAGCCACGCCCACTCCCATTACCTCTGACCTGCCCACCACTATCTTGGGCCCTTCCTTTTCTGCTTCCTTGACATGCGTGCTTTTTATTAAAGGGAAGATATGGGAATGTTATGGTTTTTGTCCCTTTAAGAGACAAGCCACACCCATTCCCCTCCCCATCCGCTGAGGCAGGCTGATCTTCAGCTTCCAGCCTGAGCTCGTCCTCTTTTCCATCTTCCTCTCGGAGAGGCAGCTTCGCTTCTGCCTCCCCATTTCTCTGCTTCCCCCCTTCTCTGTCTCTTTCTCCTCTTCTCTCTCTCTCCCTCTCTCTCTCTTTCTCCCTCTCTCTCTCTGTCCCCCCTTCACCTTTCCTCCTCCATAACCCCCTGAATAAACATTCAACCTCACCCTGCATGTCGTGTTTATCCATGTTTTTGTCTTCTGCCTGCCCGCCCGCCATGTGTCTCCCTGCCTGGAACCAGCCACTGCTCGGGGACCAGCAGCCGTCTCTGCCTGGGGCCCACTGCCTGCTGCCACATGGCCCACCACCACTGCTCTGGGACCAGCAGCTGTCTCTGCCTGGGACTGGCTGCTCCCAGGGCCCGCTGCCTGCCACCACATGGCCCACCGCCACCATTTGGGACCTACAGCATTTCTGCTGCCTACTGCCGCGGGGATCTTGCAGCATTTTTTTAAAAGAATAACATTTTGGTGCCGTGACTCGGATGATTCGCCCGCCCCAGACTTCCACCTGGGGCCGGAGTTCTGGCTGTAGGTGCCGTCCGGGACTCTGAGCTCCCTCCTGGGGCAGAATCAGGACTCGAGGACCTTCTCTACAACGACCCACGTGTTCCATCTGCCTGGACGCAGCTCCTCCAAACAACAAATCAACTAATAGTGAGTGTCCCCATCTCGGCCAGCTTAACCATCTCTTTTAACCCAAGGGATTGACCGTTGAGCTCCCGGCAACCCTTCGCGGTTTCTAGGGATGGGGGAACCTCCAACCGTGGGCTTTCAGGGCCTCTGTTGTTCCCTTCGCTTGCATTCAATTCGGCTTGTCTCCTACGCTAAGCCTGTGCCTGAGACGGCTGGCCTTAGCCAGCCCCTCAACTCACCCGCGCCTGGAGGCCCAAGGTCTCCAATTCTTCCTCTTTTTCTCTTTTCATTCCTTTTCTTCCTTCTTTTGTCGTAACTGATGCTACGGTGCAGCATGCCACTACGGTGCTGCCTGACCTTGGCTGAATCCCTCCTGCCCGGGAATCCCTCTCCCGTTGGAGGCTCGAGTCGATTCAGCCAGATAATAGCACCCCCCTGTGAGCTCGGATGCCTGTTCACAGGGCCTGGGTGTTCGTGCCATCTGCATCTTGCCTTAACGGGGAGCCATTCTCGTTGTAGGCTTGAGGTGCCACAGTTTTTGCGGGTGTTTTCACGGCCTTGACCATGGGAGCCAAGTCAAATTGAATGCGAGGAGCAAAGAGAACAACCGAGGCCCTGAAAGTCCGCGGTTGGAGGTTCCCCCATCCCTAGAAACCACGAAGGGTTGCCGGGAGCTCAACAGTCAATCCCTTGGGTTAAAAGAGATGGTTAAGCTGGCCGAGATGGGGACACTCACTATTAGTTGATTTGTTGTTTGGAGAAACTGCGTCCAGGCAGATGGAACATGTGGGTCGTTGTAGAAAAGTTCCTCGAGTTCTGATTCTGCCCCAGGAGGGAGCTCAGAGTCCCGGACGGTGCCTACAGCCAGAACTCCGGCCCCAGGTGGAAGTCTGGGGTGGGCGAATCATCCGAGTCACGGCACCAAAATGTTATTCTTTTAAAAAAATGCTGCAAGATCCCCGCGGCAGTAGGCAGCAGAAATGCTGTAGGTCCCAAATGGTGGCGGTGGGCCATGTGGTGGCAGGCAGCGGGCCCTGGGAGCAGCCAGTCCCAGGCAGAGACAGCTGCTGGTCCCAGAGCAGTGGTGGTGGGCCATGTGGCAGCAGGCAGTGGGCCCCAGGCAGAGACGGCTGCTGGTCCCCGAGCAGTGGCTGGTTCCAGGCAGGGAGACACATGGCGGGCGGGCAGAAGACAGAAACATGGATAAACACGACATGCAGGGTGAGGTTGAATGTTTATTCAGGGGGTTATGGAGGAGGAAAGGTGAAGGGGGGACAGAGAGAGAGAGAGAGAGAGAGAGAGAGAGAGAGAGAGAGAGAAGAGAAGAGAAGAGAAGAGAAGAGAAGAGAAGAGAAGAGAAGAGAAGAGAAGAGAAGAGAAGAGAAGAGAAGAGAAGAGACAGAGAAGGGGGGAAGCAGAGAAGTAGGGAGGCAGAAGCGAAGCTGCCTCTCCGAGAGGAAGATGGAAAAGAGGACGAGCTCAGGCTGGAAGCTGAAGATCAGCCTGCCTCAGCGGATGGGGAGGGGAATGGGTGTGGCTTGTCTCTTAAAGGGACCAAAACCATAACAGGCATTGCACCCAAAAATGAACTAATAAGAGTTGGCAAAGCTTTGAAAGTTCAATAGCAGAGAGGCAAAACCATGGCTTTTTTTCCAAGGGTAGGGAAGGACGGAGGAGCCCTCTGGGGGCATTGTACAGGCAAAGACTGCTGCTCAAAGAGGCAACTCACACAGTCGGCACAGGGCCAGGCTCACAGCCAGCTGCACCCCACGACTGGTTTGGGAAGGACAGTCTCTCTGTGTTTCCACGTGTGGTTAATCTCTTGGGGCCAAGGTGCCTGCTCTTGCTATCAGGCAGATTAACTGTGCATTTATGGCCCTGCCTGCAGAGTCCAAAATCAGCCATAAACGGTTCCAAACAGCACACTCAGATCCTGTCGAGAGCCCGCATTTTCTGTATCCCAGTGAGGAGCGTGCTATAAACTGCTGAAAAGGTTAGGGGGCCGGGAGGAGGGGAAGCAGCAGCGGCAAAGGCTCCTCTTGGTGGGAAGCAAGGCAGAGCGATAAGAGGAGCGAGCAAAGCTCAGGCTTGAGAACAGACGCCCTCTTAGCTCTGTGCTTGGGACCAAATGAAAAATGGGAGAAGATACAGGGAAAGCAGTGATAAGGGGAGAGGAGGCAGCTGCCAGCGGGAGGGCACTTGAGACTGCTCGGCTTTATCAGCTGCAGCTGTAAGTGATGGTTTCAACCTCCAATTTACGTGTCTGCTTGTTTGGGAACTGAAAGGCAAATTAAAAGGAGAAGGAGAAGGGGGAACGCTTGGCCTCACTGAGGACTTTGTTCGTGAATTAATCTCAAGCAACTTTCAGATTCGAGTTGAATTTCCCCTGGTTAAGAAATTATCTAAAACAACAATTATAAAACTCCCCTAGTTAACAAGATGAGAGGATGCTGTCACCCACACAGCCTGTGAATGGCATTTGGAGACCAACAGCAGATAGTTAAATCCCCCTCTCTTATGTGCCTGGGGGAATAAGAGATGTTTGCCTTGAAAGTGTGTGTATCGTTGACTAAGAAATTCCCCTTTTAGGAGTTTATCCTAAGGCGGGGGGAGGGGGAGGGATCAGGGCTGCATCTAAACACAGATACACACAGATGTTAACTCCATCACTATCGATAGCAAAGGAAACTGTAAATATCTGGGTGGGGTTGGTATGTCCATACAATGAAAGAACTCACGTCTTCAGAAGCATTTAATAGCGTGGGGGAATGCATGTTTTCATGGTATTGAATGGAAAAAAAAAAGTGAAACTTGCAATTGTTTCTAGCCTGTGGCAGCTTTACTGTAGGCTCTGTCTGCGGATGTTCCTGTGTATCAAGGAACAGAAAGACGTCAAGGCTTGGCTGGCCGAGAAATCAGAAAGTAATTTTACCTCGCTCTTTTGTACTTTACTGAAGTTTAAGTCTCAGTCAGAAGCACCCCAGGTTCTGCAGCTGCCCAGCGGCTATGGGAATGGAAAGGACAAGGCAGCTCAGGATGCTTCTCGGGCCTGCCTGGCCTGAGTTCTCTCTTTTCTGGCACAGTGAAGGCAGCCGTTTGTTTCGTTTACAGCTTCCTGGTAAATCTAAAGTCACTCCAGGAATCCCAAAAAGTTTTCCTCAACATTCCTCAACGTATTTTATTTTCCCCACATGTACAAGAAGAAATGGGCTTTCCCAATGTGTTTATGTGCTGGCTAAGAGGGGAATATTTCTGGTCATACAATTAGAGTCTTACAGACATTCTGTTTTAATCCCCAATTCCCACTAGTCATAACTAGCCCATTGCCCTGCTCTGAGACCTTTTTTTTTCTTTTTAATTTTGAGGGAGAAATCTGGAGAATGTGGATTCCTTAATTCCAGAGAGTCTACATGGATCAATTCTGTACCTCCAACTTCTGAAATGATGTTAGGAACATAAATAATAGATACTAGATAAATAAGAGTCAGTGGATATGAGAGACAAGAAAGTAGAGTGAGAGACGGACTTCTCTTTGTCAGTATTCAACAAAATGCACAAGCGGTGAGGGAGATGACTGGGACGAACCCTACAAGCTGGAGCCCCAAATAAAATGTGTTTTAAAACAGCTGCCAGGGCTCAGCCAACAACACAGTGACCCCAGGACAGACAGAAGGAACCAACCCCTTAAGTTACTTCACTAAGAAAACTGATTCATCACAGGGCTAATAACCATAGTCTTCTCTGAGTCAGTCTCTCTTCTCTACCTGACATCCCCAGTGTGTAAAAAAACAAGTTTTATTTCCCATCACTATCTGCAACAGTCTCCCATTCCACGGTTTTTTTTTTTTTCGCATGCCAGTAAGAGGCCCTTGCTGCTCCCTGTGTGTGGGAACATTCTGAGAATTCTTTAATCAGGAGATTTGAAAGTGATAAACTGCCAGGTCTCTACCCAATGTGCTGGGGAGACTCCCTGAAGAGGACCCCAGGTGAGCTCATTTTCAGACATGCTGGCCAAATCACAGCCATGGAGGGAAGCGTCCTGGGACTCGAGAGACGGACCCAGTCACCGGGCAAACTCTAGTGAGTGATCCAAGTAAAGCCACACAGCATTGTGGGATAGTCATTCACTGTGTGACGGTGTATTGCCATGACTGGTATAATAAAAAGCTGAGTGGTCAATAGCTAGGCAGGATTTCCAGGGAGATATAGGAAGGGGAGAAACCTAGGTGCAAAGGAGACATGGAGAGGAAACAGTAGGTGCAAGATGGAAGAGAGGTAACGCCACATAATAGAACATAGTCTAATATAAATGGATTAAATTGGGTTATAAGAGCTAGTTAGGAAGAAGCCTAAGCTATAGGCTGAACTTTCACAATAAGTCTCTGTGTCATTATTTGTGAGCTGACAGCCCCCCCCCAACAAAAAAAATCCAACTAAAACACAGGGCAAAGCAAGCGCTCTGCGGAGCCCAGCCTCCTGACACACATTCTAAGATCCAATACAACTGATGCTGTTTGAGGCCATGACATTTCAACATAGCTTGTGCTGACATAGAAACCTGGACACTGCGGATCAGCTTGCTGTGCTCCACCCTGAGAGCACTTTAATCCTCCTTGGCAGTGTGGAAGAACAACTCATTGGAGTTGTTAGCTTCTTTTATGGGCTTTTTAGGGAAAGAAATCAGTGGTATTTTCTCCACAAAAATCTCTATGCTCCACTTAACCCCAAAATAAAGGAGCAACAGCCAATATGCAACAGCCAATCAAAGTTTTACTTTTTTTTTCCAATTTTTTTTATTGATAAAAGGAGAATAAAGAAAAGAAAGAAAAAAAATTTCCACCTCCTCCCAGCCTCCCATTTCCCTCCCCCTCCTCCCATTCTTCTCCCCCTCCTCCCACCCCTCTCCCTTTCCCCCCACTTTTCTCCCCCTCCCTCTCCAGTCCAAAGAGCTGTCAGGGTTCCCTGCCCTGTGGTAAGTCCTAGGTCCTCCCCCCTCCGTCCATATCTAAGAAGGTGAACATCCAAACTGGCTAGGCTCCCACCAAGCCAGTACATTGCGTTGGATCAAAACCGCGTGCCATTGTCCTTGGCGTCTCATCAGCCCTCATTGTTCGTCATGTTCAGAGAGTCCAGTTTTATCCCAAGCTTTTTTTGGTAACAGTCCAGCTGGCCTTGGTGAGCTCCCAGTAGATCAGCTCCACTGTCTCAGTGGGTGGGTGCACCCCTCGTGGTCCCGACTTCTTTGCTCATGTTCTCCCTCCTTCTGCTCCTCCATGGGACCTTGGGAGCTCTATCCAGTGTTCCAGTGTGGGTCTCTGTCTCTATCTCCATCCATCGCCAGATGATAGCTCTTGTCTATAGAATAAAGAGGTTTCTGTTTCCCTCCAACCTTTGAGATGGCATAGCCCTGGCTGCTATCTAACCACCACCGCACAGACAGTCCACGGAAAGCAAGCTGTCCTGATGTCACAGACAGCTCAGGTCTACAATGGGCCATCATAATTGGTGGTGGCTGATGTTACAGGCCGAGGTCTGAGTATTCTTGTGCAACAACAGCTAGTGGCTTTTAACAGTCTAAATTAACCAGTTACACCTGGGCCTGGTGTAGGGGAGGAGGTGAAAGACAAGAGGTACTCATGGTTCAGGATCCTGCAGAAGAAGGTGATAAAAAGTCATTTGGAGAATAAGGTGTTGCCCTTTTAGGACACCCCCTTGGCATCTGGAGGACCCACAGCAGTAACTCCAGAGCAGAAAGGTTTTGACTCCCCAGCAGTTCTGTCTTTCAGTCACATTATACTTGGTTTACATGTTTTTTTCCTGCAAATTCTTGAACAGCTCAAAATCCCATCATTCTATGTAGAGTGGAAATTAGAGGAAGAACTACAATTTACTTGCCTAGTTGTTACTAACTCCTTGAAAAATGAAAACAAATTTAAGAAAGATGATTTGACCTTTGACGCTTAAGTCTTCAGGATTAGATTATATACGATCTCCAAGGAGCTTCTTTGTGTCTTTAAAGAATCCAGCAAAGTCCTGGCAGTGGTGGCGCATGCCTTTAATCCCAGAACTCAGGAGGTAGAGACAGGCAGATCTTTGTGAGTTCAAGGCCAGCCTGGTGCACAAGAGCGAGTTCCAGGATGGCCAGGGCTGTTATACAGAGAAATCCTGTCTTGAAAACCAAAAACAAAACAAAACAAAAAATCCAAGATATCCAAGGGAAGATTCCACACCCACCATTGCATCCACAAACACCATTGCCACCGCCCAGTGTCATTTTCCTAATAAAACTATCATTTCCAGACATTTCTCATCAGAAACTGCTATCTGCCCCTCTACACTGGAGTATTCAAAACATGTTGGCTGTGGCCTATATTTTCATGGGTTAAGTAATTAGTAATATCCTAATTTTACTCAGCAAAATTATAATAACAAATCAAAGTTTCTATTAGCTGAGTTTTTAAAATTGTGATCCAAACAGTACATACATGCACATGCATTCATACATGCATGCCTTGCATCTGCATCTGCGTGTGCATACGCACAAAGACAGTGTTAATTCATTGTTCTTGCAGTCATTAGCAACACTTTCAAACTTTACCTATACAACAATATATTTCCTTGGAGGTCTCCTCTTCTTCTTTGCAAATCTAGGGATTGAACCCAAGCATCAAGAATGGTAGGCAAGCTTTTTATGATTGCCAACTAACATGAGCTAGCAGAGGGGTTTATTTTCTGTCAGTTAAAGAATTAACAGACAGGAAAACCTCTCAGAGCAATGTGGAAGTGAAGTTTATTGGCAGCTGGTACAGAACTCTTGGGTTCCCCAGGACTGGGAAACACTAGAGAGGCCTGAGGTTTTCATTTTGATTCAAGTGATCTTCTTGATGACTTCTCCCCTACTCTCCCATTGGACCTAAGGCATCCTTTTGTTGCAGGGCTTGGGTCTCTGTTTCCATCCATGAGCACAGAAGCGATTTTTATAGTATAGAAATATTTGGTTGGCTGGAGTTAGTGAACCACCCACCTTTTCTTTCCTTTATGTGACCTGAGGAAGATCACCACAGGTAATGGGTACTGACCTCCCTCAGAGAAACAGAAACTCCCTGCAGAGGACAAAATCACAAGGAAACAGAAACTTACTGCCGATTGCTGGGAGCGAATAGCCCTGAAAAGCCCTCCAAGCTGGGTTGCATTCCCCCTTGTCCTGTGCCGCTGGCTGGTTCACCGTCTCAGGACAGAGCTAAGCCCCCTGCCCCTCTGAGCTGTTTGGGAAAAACTCTTTCCTTCACCATCCACTTTCCCCGGACCCTCCTCACTCAGAGTCCACTGTTAGAGAGCCACACTAAAATGCTCTTTGGAGATGGTCTTCACCATCCACTTTCCCCGGACCCTCCTCACTCAGAGTCCACTGTTAGAGAGCCACACTAAAATGCTCTTTGGAGATGGTCTTCACCATCCACTTTCCCCGGACCCTCCTCACTCAGAGTCCACTGTTAGAGAGCCACACTAAAATGCTCTTTGGAGATGGTCTTCACCATCCACTTTCCCCGGACCCTCCTCACTCAGAGTCCACTGTTAGAGAGCCACACTAAAATGCTCTTTGGAGATGGTCTATCCCTGTGCCCAAAGCCACCAGTTCATAGCACACAACCTACAATGGGACAGGAAACTGCAGTTTGCTGAGCCAACATTTTCTTCAGTTTCATCTGGAACTAGAGATTTTCCAAGAAAATGCAAAGGAAACAAAAGAAAACTGAACAGAGATCTGGCCAGGATGTCACAGGACAGTCTCTTGCTGACCTCTAATGGAAGTCGGCCTTTTCACACCCCTTTTCTTAGACCTTGGGTTGTTCAGAGGAGTTCATTGAGCTTGTCCCAGGATGTGCGCATCTGTGCATGTGTGCATGGGTATGTGAGTGAGTGAGTGAGTGTGTGTGTGTGTGTGTGTGTGTTTACAGTAGAATTCCAAACAGCTTAACCTGAGTAGAACATATCTCTCACTAATCCAAAGTCCTATTGGAGGAAGCTTTCCTGATGCCACCACGATCTTGTTCCCATACAGTTAAAAAGAAAAACAGAAAGGCCAAGTTCTGGAGAAGAGTTGAAAGAACTCAGCACCCAAAGTGATGTCACACATACAAACAGGCACTGTTGGAAACCTATCTGGTAACACTGACCATAGGCTGACCTCAGGGTTAAGTGATGGCACACACACAAACCGGCACTGTTGGAAACCTATCTGGTAACACTGATCATAAGCTGACCTCAGGGTTAAGCAGCTCTAGTCCCAAGTAAGCCAAATAAAAATGTGTGAATCCGCTCACTACAAACATGCACCAGATGACCATGGTGTTTCATGGCAGAGAAAAGGTGGAAACTGTGTAAGAACTATTGACGGAAAAGACAAGGGCAATCTGTGTCCGAGCCACGCAGTGCAGTTCTATGTACCAGTATCATTTTGCATGTGGATCGTCACAATGCTAGCCGTTGAATAGACCATCATTTGCCATGTGTCTGTCTCTAAGATCTCTATCCCAGCCCATTCATCTCTCCTTACATACTGCTTAGTTATTGTAGATTCCTAATACATTTTACAAGCAGAAAATGCTTTGTTGTTCTTTCTCAAGTCTGTTTTTGCTGTTTTATTTATTTTTTCCTTTTATTGAAGAAGGTTTCATCCTAATTACAGTTTCTCCTTCCTCTATTCCTCCCACCTCCTCCACACCTTCCCTCCTATCTGGATCCATCCCTTTTCTGTATCTTATTAGAAAACAAACAGGTCTTAGGGGCTCTGTGTGTGTGTGTGTGTGTGTGTGTGTGTGTGTGTGTATACGTATGTATGTGTGCACGCTAACACACGTGCATGTGCTGTGTGTGTCTGTTGTGTATTCCTATTCTGACTTCCACCAGTGATAGACTAAGATCTGGAAATGTGAGCCAAATAAACCTTTTCCACCCCAAGTTGAGTTTTGATCCTGGTGTTTTGTGACAGCAATAGAAACTCTAACTAAGACAGTAAGACAATAATTTTAATAAGAGGAATAGAGGAATTATTTACATAATCATGAGTGACTTTGGGGCAGCTACATCTCTGAAAAACCCACCCTTGCATGGGCTTCATGAGAGTTGCACCCTGGAGCTCCCTGCCCTTTGGGACAGCTACATCTCTGAAAAACCCACCTTTGCATGGGCCTCATGAGAGTTACACCCTGGAGCTCCCTGCCCAAGTTGCAGGCTAACTCCACCCAAGAGTTTCCTCTCACCGTAATTGTTACACATACAACCCTGCACACGTGTGCATGCATGCGTGTGTGGTGTCTGTCTGTGAAGAGAGAGAGAGATCATCTTGGGAAAGGGGGGTGTCTCTTCAATTCTGCTGTCTTCTGAGCTTCCTAATCCTATGTTCCATTCACTTTCTGAGTCTCAACCCTCACTCTAATGTCTCATCTATAAGGAAATGACTACACTACAGCATGCACATATAAAATTACAGATTTCATAATGACATCTCTTCAAATGCATCATGTGCTTTGTCCCTGTTCACGTCCTAAGCCCTCTCCTGTGCTCACTTTTGAGGGTATAGAAATAACACCAAGCGCTAGCCCTCCAGATGGTCACGTCTAATGGAGCAGTGACCAGTGTTCTAGTTTCATTCCACTGCTATGACAAATACCATGACCAAAGGCACAAGGAGGAAAAAGTCTGTCTTACACTCTCAGATCATATTCCATCACTTAGGGAATTCAGGGCAGGAACTCAAGCAGATCCACGAAGGAATTCTGCTTGCTGGCCCCTAGACTTGTGCTTGGCTAGCTTTCTTAGATAGCCCAGGACTATCTGTCTATGGACAGAGCTGCCCACAGTAGGTTGTGTCCTCCTGCATCAATTAATAATCAAGACAACCCCGAACACTCATGCCCATAGGCCATTCTGATCCAGGAAACTCCTGAATCAAGGCTTTCCTTTCAGATGAGTCTGGCTATGTCAAGGTGACAAAGCTAACTGTGACACCAAGGAAACCATACATTGGAACAGTATGATAAATTAGGATAAGAGACACATAGGCCATCAAAGTATACAGAAGCCACCAGGAGAAGAAAGGGCATCCTAGAGGGAAGGACAGCTGAACACAGAGTTGTTCCCACTGTTGCTTAAAGTTTTCATTTGTGTTGATGGTCTGTAATAGCCCAAGTCCCATATCTGACCCAGAACCATGTCAGTTATTCCTCTCTGGAAATATACGCATCCCCACAGGCCTACAGCTTGTTTAAACACCACGTAAGGGAAGAGAAGATAGCGCCCATCAATGAAGTCTGAAGTTTCATCTTGGATGTGTTGTCCAGAAACTCCATGAGACCTTCTGTCTTGGTGAGGCAGCTCTCCTTGGTCTCCAGAATTTCTTACCTGCAGGCAAGCAGGCCATGGAGCCGAGATTCTGCATGCCTTGTTGTAAAGCCATGGATCTTGATTTCCTGGTTAGGGTATATTTCTGCTCAGTGGTGGCTGGTCAGAGATACAAAGTAGGGGCAAATTCTCCTTTCTTTTCTATTGTAGCTCCAGGCATCTTCTCTTGGTGAGGACATCTAAGAAAGAAACTACATCAAAAGTCATGAACCAGGGAAAAGGCTAGTAGGGAACAAGGTGAGCTATGGGTGGCAAAGGTGGAGAGGGGACAAGAGAAGATGCCGGGGAGAATATGCATCTCCTACATGTACGAAAATGATAAGGAATTTCAAGTAGTATGATATGTCTTAGCAATATTTCCTTCAACTCCTCTTTGTTGTTTTTTAACTGAAGGAAGACAGAAGCCCTCTTGCCTATTTTCTCCAGGAAAATTTTAAATCCTACTCTTGACCGGGGGGGTGGGGGGTATGTGGCTCTCTAAACCACTGGCACCCTTGTCTGACATCATGGAGATTCCATTGTGTTAGTTCAGAATCAAAACTCAATGCTGCCCTGCAGCATTACCTAATCTCAGTAAAGACAAAGTATTGTTAACTGGTTCTTTGGGTAAAAATCTAAGAAAGCCATTTATCCTTTTGACTTAAAGCTTTGTGTGAGACAATACTTTTTTTTCCTTTCTGTGACAAAAAAGAACTTAAAAGTTTATTTTAGCTAACATATTGAGTCTGACATTTAATTAATTAGGGTGGGAAAGGCATGATAACCAGGGCAACCAAGTTATGACAGCAGAGGCTTAAGACAGGTGGTCACATGACATTCGTGGTCAGGAAGCAGAGAGGGAAATGCTGGTGCTTGGTTCACTTTCTCTTCATTCTTTTTATTCATTCAAGTGCCTTCATTCATTCATCATAAGACAAATGTCCTCATGGTCAGAGTGAGTCTTCCTCCTCAATCGGATTTCTCATGAATGGCCTCACACTCTGTCTCCAGGTTCTAACTCTGCACAAGTTCACATTCAAGATTAAGCATCATGTGAGTATTTTAGTAAGTAAATTTATTTATCCCAGTAGTAAGGTAGAAGAAAAAGTAAAAAGAGCTAGGAAACCAGCTTTGGAGAAGTAGCTCAGTGATGGAGTACCTGCTCAGCTGCTCAGTGCCCAGGGTTTCATCCCTAATACTACACAGACAAGAGGGAGGGGAGAAATCAAAGGCACACAGCACTCAGAAGTCTGAAGAGCCTCAGGCAGGGTGGCAAGACAGAAGTGAGTTCCAGGACAGCCTCGAACTGCACAATTAGACCATCTTAACTAAACAATGAGAGTCAGAGACAGGGAGACAGGGAAGCAGAGATTTTGTTTGTTTCCTGCGCACATTGGCAAGGCTGAAGACAAACACATCACTGGTTAGCTTCACTTTGCAGGCATTTGTCAAGCTGTTCCTTGCTGTGACAAATGCCCAAGAGAGAGAAACAGTCTGAAGTGGGAGGGATTTGTTTGGGTCTCTGATTCAGTAAATTTAGTCAGGAATACATGCAGGCAGGACTCTGCATACATAATACATACATACATACATACATACACACACACACATACATACATACATAAAGTGGGAAAGATTTATTTAAGTCTCTGTTTCAGTAAATTTGGTCCAACATGGCAGGCACAGCATAGTGGGGCCAAGCAGCTCATACCATTGTGGCCAACATCAGACAGAGAGAGAGAATGCCCAGCTTTTTCTCCCCTCTTACATTACCCTTAGCTAATTCTCTCAGAAAGACCTCACAGGTATATCCGGCAGTGTGTGTTATTAATGTCTAGGTGCCGCTCTCTCCAGTCAAGTGGGCAATCAAGATCAGGCACCTTAGTGCATGGGTACAGCTGTTCACTAGACTCCTGTTTGAAATTGAGTTGAGTGCACTTAACTGCACCCCACTATGTCCAATGACAGATATGTTCTTTATCTTGAACAAAGATGCAAGATATATGTGTTCTTTTAAGAAGTGACCTCCCTGGGCTCTTAGGCCCTGTTACAGCAATGGCAGCAGTAGCCTGTATCACTCGCTATTACTACACTAAAAACAACAAGGGATTAACGGAGAGTGAAAGATGAACGTAATAGCAGTGGTAGCGGGGCTAGAAAGAGTCACTATTACTGCATGAAAGAAGTGTAGGGTGTGCAACAGGAAGGGCTTCTTGTTCTGCCTCTTCCTGGGTTCAGATGATGGAGACTCAGATCTGCAGGACTTGACTTTAGACTGGGGTCTCTGTCAGATCTATTCCATGTTTGTCATCCTCCTAGAACAAACGTACAATAGGAACCAACATGCAGGGGTATTTGAAACTCAGTAGACAAACTACACCATAGACCTCCCGCCAGCTAACATCTCATTGGACCCGTCAGTCAGATGGCTAGGTCCACGATCAGGGATCTGCTCAGTGTGCACATGTTATTCCTCCATCTGAAAGGCACCAACGAGACTCAAGACTGTCCGGATTTGTGCTGGCCTCTGGTTCATTGTCCCAGTTAGAATTGATTAAAATCTGGGCTGTATCAGGATGTGCCAAGGTGAGGTCTCAGGAGATTCAGGGAGGGGAGAAAAGAATGTAACTTCACAATGAAATCTAAACACAACCTGGGCCTCTCTAGAGAACTGTCTGGCTTTTTTCTGTTCTCCTTTTTGTCTATCAGGGGAAACTTTCCTAGCAAACACATTCACTGACAGACCTCCATCCCTGGGGCTAGCACCAGGAAAATTCTGGAGACAAGACTGTTGACACCAGGGGCTGTGAAAGAGTGAGCCAAAATCACTGCCTGCTGGGCCAAGACAACAGGGCAGTGTTCAGGAGCTGTGTCTAGGCAAGTGCAAGAGCCAGAAAACTCCACCACTGTCAGCCAGCCCAGAGGATGCACCCTAGGCCGCAAATAACACTCTCCCCACGGCAGCCCACCAGAACTGCTGGTTTCAATCATTCTAGCTAGTGTGAATATAGGATAAGGTGATGCAATTTTTAGCTTGCTTGCTGACAGTGAGTTGTAAAGGTTGTATGTGTGTGTGTGTGGTGTATATATTTATTCATGTATATGTGTGTATGTATGTAATATGTACACATTTATGTGTGTATAAATTCAAACATGGATGCCTGAGAAGAAAGGGAAGACTGTGGAGTCACAGCAGGATCCTGCCATTTGCCTCCCCGCTGAATAAAACATGCACAGAAGACAGATAGACTCCAGAAAAACTCTTTAGCTCATCCTAAAACGTTGGGGTGGAGGAAAACAAACAGTAAAAACTGTCAGCTCTCATATTTTAGTTTCAGGTGATAAAATCATAAGAAGAGAGCACCTTGACAGATGTCAGGGAAGCCGCGTACGTACTGGCACCTCCACGCTAAATTCTTGTGTGACCGGGCTAAGGGCCCAAGTCCTTACAGTAAGTAGAAGGGGTGATTCGGAAATGCCAAGTAGCTTCCTTTCACAGAGACAAAAGGAAAACAAATTGCCCTTGGCATTTTAAAATACGGGTTAGAGCAATGGCTCGCCTCATAAGAGTGCTTGCTACACAGGTCTGAAGAACTGAGTTCAGCTCCCAAGAAGCCACCTAAAAAGCTGGGCGTGATCACTAGCATAAGGCCGGGTGAAGTGTGGGTACAGAAGAATACCCCAGACTCTCTCTGGCCACCAGACTAACTCCCAAGTCTACTGAGAGACTCTGCCTCAAAAGAACAACACAGACATGCACACCTGCACACACGTGCACACAACAAACACACAATGAGAGAGAGACACACACGTGCACATGACAAATACACACAGGAAGAGAGAGAAACATTTGCACGTGACAAACACACACAATGAGAGAGAGACATGTGCACACAATGAAAGAGATACACACGTGTACACGCAACAAACACACGATGAGAGTTGTAGAAAATAGTGGCTCCAAAATTAGTCATTAATCTTAGAATGATTATAACATGAAATGTGTGTGACTGCCCTTCAAAATGCACATCCTCTCCACAATGAGAGGTCTAGTGGTCCTCTATTAACAGACAAAGGAAATATTTTGGGTGGCATTAAAGGACACCATCTAAAAGTCACATCTAGGTGGCATGTGGCCTGATAGAGATGACACATATGTACCTCTGTTTCTTTCTTCAATTGCATGTTTTGGTTTCTGATTTTGTTTGGTGTGAGAAGCTCCCAAGATCTCAGCCTGCCTGGCCTACAGATGCCTATTGTTGGACTACCCAGTCCCTACAGTTCCTAGCATGTAAGCCAGTCTAATAAACCCCCTTTTGTAATATATCAGTTCTGATTTCCTATGGAACAGTGCTGAATACAACCAGCAAATTCTAAAACAAAACCTTTGGGAGATGGCTGAGTGTACAGGGTGCTTGCCATGAAAACAGAGGACCAGAGCTCAGATCCTGACACCATGTGAAAACCTAGACAGGCATGGCAGCCCTCTACTCCCAGAACTTGAGAGGCAGAGACAGGGGGTCTCCAGGCAAGCTAACTAGCTGGAATTAGAAATGTCTGGGTTGCCTGGGAGTCTCCATCAACTAGTAATGTGGAAAGGAATTAAGAAACTGAAAGTAATTTTTTCACCACAGCATGTACACACACCTGCCTGTGTGTTCACATATACGTGCTTGCACCCACACACATACAAACATACACATGCACACATGCACACACACACAGACACACTTAAAAAGGAACTTTATGGTCAAAACTAGAACTTTCCAGCAGTTCAACATAGCATACAGATGTTGCATTAGGAAGTATTTCCATACTAGCGCAGAGTGGAGTATAATAAAGGTTTATTTATAAGGGGGTAAACTCACAGAATTGATAGCAATCTACAGTCCTCTGCGTGCGCTGGGAACCGGAACTGAATCCAGCAGCCAAAGGGCTTCTGCATGACCCTACATCTGCATATACAGTACCTGAGACCACACCCAAAGTGGGCTAGCATCCCAAAGGCCATTGGCTGAAGGAATTCCCACAGCATACAGAGACCTATCACTCCAATCTCTCATATACATTGGAGAGATTTTGGTAAGGCACTTTTCCTTTTTTATTGGCGCATATTATTAGTAGACAGTGTTGAGTTTCATGAAGGTGGTTTCTTTCTGATTATCATTCTAACCCCGTCACCTTACTCTCGCTTTCTCCCTTTGTTTCTTACATCTCTTTCAGGCTTCTGCTGGTCACATGTCTCCACCTGTCTCCCTTCTCCTCTTAGGTCACATGCATACAATGGTAAGATATCGTGTGTACCACACATCAGCATGCTCACATGTGTTTGTAGAACAGTGAATGAAGTCAGCATTCAGTGTGTGTTCCCCTCATCCCTGCAAACACTGCCCAAACATTGCTGCCACGAGACGGATTTAGTGTCTATGTTATGGATTGAATTTTAAATGTCTTCACAGGCTCATATATTGAGAGGTGGTTTGCCAGCGGATGAGCTTTTGGCAAGGGATGATCTTCAGGACTCTGACGTAAGCAAATGCATCAACTCCTTGATGGATTATGACAGCGTTATTGGGAGGTGGTGAAGAGCAGGATGAGAGGCCCAACTGAAGGAAGCAGGTGGCGGATGGGTTCTATCTTGCCATGGTCCCTTCCTGCATTCCCCTCTCTCTTTTCCTTTGCTTACTGTCCACCTTGAGTCTAACCTCCTCCTCCCCTTAAAGTTCATACAGCCAATACTCTGCTTCACTGTGGTTTCAGACTGGATGCCACAAATGACTATGAGCCAAAATACCCGAAACCCTGGGCCAAAATTCATACAATTCCCTAAGTGGATTCTTCAATTATTTGGTGACATCAGTGACAAAACTGATTCATACAGTCTGAATCCCACATACAGCTTTAAGTATCTTATCTTTATTTATTGGCTTATTTAACATATGTCTTGTATGCTTATGCCTGTGTGAGGGTATGACAGAGCATGACTTGAGGGCTGGGTTCTTTCTTTCTACCATGTGGGCTGTGGTACTGAACCTCAGTCACAGGCTTGATTGCAGGCACCGTTACCCACTGGGCCACCCTTCCTCCAGGGCCCATACAAGGCTTTGTGATTTAGAGGCAGAGATCTCCTTTTCTTTTTTTCTTGGCCTTAAATAAGCCACAGGACTTGTCACACAGCAAGGAATAACTCAAATTCAGCATTTATTTTCAAGTTTGATGACCAATCTTCAGTGGTTTGTTTTGTGTGTGTGTGTGCTTTTTTTCTCCCCTCTAAATATGTTTCTTTCCATTCCTTTTAAAGCTGCACAACTGACTGTTCCAAGGGCAATTCAGTAGATGCAAGATCTGGTAAAGAAATGATCCTTCAAGTGTGGCATTGAGAGAAGGAGGTGGGGACACACCGATTTGTATTTAGACACCTTGAAGAACCGACTTCCCTTTCCCACACACAGAGTCCCAGAAAATCCACTGGAGAAATAGCAGGAGCACAGACTGTACCCCCCCCCCCCGGCGCCCCGGGTTCTCTTAAAGTATACATTTAATCTGCGCACCAGCTAGGGAGAAACTACAAAACTGAATCAAATTTTACAGCCAGGAGGGAGGTAAAAAGCAAACCTCTTGGGACTGAAGGTTACAGAAGAGAGAAAAAGGAAAAAAAAAAATAAAAATAAAACAGGTGAGTTGTCTTCAGTCCCCAGCCAAGCAAACAAACGGATTTTGCTGTGGTTCTAGAACAGTTCGCTCTCTGCTGAGAGGAAGAGTCATCTCGTGTTCGCAGCTCTGTGTATGGCGAGCGCTCCATGTTCGCAGGGCACCTGACTTCGTGCGCTCAGCCACTCCTTTGGTTGCTTCATTTCTGTTTGCTTTTAACTCGAGAACGTTTGAAACTTAGCTAAACCGTCAATAGCTAGATATGCCAACCGGAGGCAAGGCCCAGTGTCCTTCTAGAAGCATCTTCATTTCTGATGTCTGAGCCTAGCTCCTGCCACCCAGCCAGTGCTATTCGATCCCATAAAGACAGCACCCACAGCTGAATTTGAGTCCAGACATCTTATTTTGGGGAGTGACTAAAAATACCGTCCCACCTAATTTTAGCATGGAGAATAAACATTATCTGTGTGTTTCTTTGCCTCCCAAGAGATTGTTTTTAGTCGCAGAATTGAACAGCCCTCCTCCCGCCATGGATTATTTTTAAAATGTGAGCTTGAGAATAGCCCACATGCAGAACGCGGAAGGCCTGACTGCCCCCAGAACTGGAAATACACTGTCCAGAATCAAAACTGGATGCCCAAAAAGTGCAATTGACAAGAGTCAGAGCCGAGACACCTAGCACAGTCCTGTTGAACGCTCACCACTTGCCAACACAGCGCAGAGAGCCAGTGCTTGCGGTTGCAATGAGTGTCTCTAGTCTTTCTGCACACTGAACTGCATGAGAGTTGTAGTGGGAACTGGGGGTAAAGTGGGGGATGGACTGACAGAGCGGAGCCTTCTTTAATGTGGTCAGCCGAGGCATTCAGAGCTGAAACCCATACCCATCCCAAAGCTCTTTACACTGATGGGTCAGCCTGTGTCAAACACTACTCCTGATGATACAGAAAGAATTTTTACCACGCCTTGATCTCAGAGGGGCACTGTCACTTCAGAGAGCCCTGCTTTGGACCTTATCCAGCTGCAATCGGCTGTGCTCACTCACTCCAATAAGCCCATACCACCAACCCTCTATTAGAGGCTGACGTGGGTTTTCCCAAAATTCATCTATTGAAGTCTTCACCCCCAGGACCTCAGAATGTGCTCTGATTTGGGCGCAAGACTTTGAAGATGTAACTAAGTTAAGATGAGGTCATTAGCTTGGACCACAGTTGGGTATGACTGGTATCATTGCTCAAAGGGTCAATTATGACACAGACAGGCACAGAGGGAGACTGCCTTGTGAAGACAGAAGCAGAGATCTGGGTGATGTGTCGACAAGCCAGTAAATACCAAAGTTTATTGACAAAATACCAGAAGCTAGGAAAGAGGCTTGAATACACGCTTCCTGTGCTATCAGAAGGAATCCACTTTGCTAAGCCTTGGGTCTTGGACTTCTGTCTTCCAGAATGGAGAGATGCTGAGATTCTGTTATTAAAGACACACAGCACATGGCAGCTTATTACAACAATGTTAGTATACTGATACACCCTCCTTGTAGACACCATCTCATTAGCCAAAGCCAGAATACCTTGAGCCTCCTCCCTGCTGAGAGCAGAATCTGCTGAGAACAGAGCTGAGGCCATCTGTTCGTACGGCATGAATATATCCCAACTCACATAGCAAAGCACCTCCTCCAAGTACAGGAGTGCATTCAAAGATGGAAAGAGGCAGGAAAGGAGCTAAGACCCGAGCTGAATTCAACCCCCATAACCCTTAGAAAAAAAAAGCCAACATGGTAGCATACTCTCATAATCCCCGCACTGGGGAGGCAGAGACAGGAGGATTCCTGGACCTCATTCAAGAGTCAGTCTAGCCCACTTGACAAGCTCTGGGCCAAGTGAGACCATGTCTAAAGAAGAAAAGGGGAGTGAATAACTTGAAGAATGACACCCAAGGCTGCTCCCTGGCCTCCATTGCACACATATACACATGCACACAAGCATGAACATGCACACACACACAGAATTCCAAATCTGGATCTTGCCTTCCAGATAAGGAGCAATACCTCTGGTAAGATGAAGGACTAAATAATACTTTTTGGCGATGATTTCTCCACCTGGTTTCTAGCTTTAAAATGGTTTTATATCCCCAAGCCTCCTTTTGTACTCTGGCATTCAACTGAACTGTTGCCTCCATACAAAGAGGCCAGGGTCCGTTACTTGACCTGAAACAGACCTTGACCCAGCATCAGCCTTATTCGTGGGAAGGCAGCCACCGTATGCCACTGTTCTGTCTGCCTAATGAAAAACAAATTGGAGAAGGGGGCATTGAAAATAAAATGTGAGAAAAAAAAAACTTTAACCAAAGGTTTCCCCTAGAGGTGATCACCTTCTAAGAATATGCAAACCCTCAAAAAGGGGAAAGGTGTGGGGAAGGTCCATCTTGAAACACAAAGCCACTCCGTTATCCTGAATTCTTGACTCTGGTTTCCTCAGAACTGCATGAATACACACCTGAGAGCACTTGTCCTCTGTGTCGTAGGACGGCAGCTGGCTCTCGAAAGGTCTCCATCGAGAGAAACTCATGGAAAGCTTTGCCAGCGGAAGTCATCGAACATCACCTGACACTCTGGCCCGAGACTCTGTCCTTAGGAGGAAACGGATCATCTGAGGCACAAACTATATGTGCAGTCATGCCAGTTGGTTCGATCTCCACGGACAGAACATGGTTTCAGGGGATCTACAGCTGAAACAGAAACCCTACTGAGTTGGTTTGGGATTTGGGTTTTAATGCGGACTGTTTAGAAAGATCTAGAAGTCAAGATGTTAAAGCCAATGGATACACTGGGTCATGAAGTGATCTCAATGCTACCCACAGAGGGAAAACTGCACAGGAGTATAAGCTTGATGTTCTCCTTTCTCCTCCTTCCTTCCTTTTTTACAAATCATGTTCATAATCGGAAAGAAGTAATCAGAAAACTGGCTTTATAAAAATGCCCAGAACTTGCTAGAGAGACTACAATTAGTGTTGCAAAGAGAACCCTAAGTTCTGTTCACACAAATATAAAATTATCCAATTTCTAGGGGCCTAAAACATATATGAAGTAGATGCTGTGGTCCCAAGTCTTTTATTTACTTTGTATCGTTTGGGGAGAAGTAGCTATTTAAAAGCTTAAAGAAAGCTTATTTTCTGGCCGTGTGTTTGACCTATAAACAATCTGTTCAATTGCCTTCAAAAGCAGGAAATGGTTAATAAAACGAAAAGGGGGGAAAGGCAGAGCAGTTCATAAAAGTGGGCAGCAGACTCCAACACCTCATATTCTCACTGCTTTCCCTTATAAAATAGTAGAAAAAGCACCATAAAATCAATATTAACTTATTTAAGGGGCTGTAAAAGAGTTCTCTGGTCATTTGGTCCACCTACGAAAATCATCTCAGCTTTTCAGTCCTCGGCCAATGCTTTGAGCTCTATCTACTGTGGCCCTGTCAGGGCTTGGCGATAAACAAGTGTTGTCACTACTGAGCCTGGTGGGGGAGGAGCATTTCCAAGCAGACAAGCCGGGTTTTGCCATGGGACTCTGTCAACATCACCAAAAACTATTCTGCATTCATACAACTGCACAGTGGGGCAGCGGTAAGGTGTGCACGCCTCTTCCACAAACACCGCATGTTGTGCACCCAAATGCAATGACTGGATACTCACATCTCACATTTCTCTTGAACTTGGGCTTGATGTTCTAGAACAGTCAATCACAGGTCCCTCACATGACATATGTCTGTGATTGCCTAGCGTTTCTGCTTTCTTTTTGTTTGGGAAGGAGTTCACAGCTTCTCTTGACCAGCTTGGCTTATTAACACTTTAATTGAACTGATCACAGTCCCCCACTCCACAGACCAAGTTCTCCTGGTCAGGCTTTACCATCAACAACAGCCCTGCTTTCCCTTAGCATAGGCTCTGAAGCTAGTAACGACCCATGGTGCTTCTCTTCACCTTGCCTGCCAGGCTGCCGGTTCATCTCTTCCTCTGTTGGACAATTTTTCTGCCTTTAACTCTCCACACAACACAATTACCTTTCATCAGTGGTTTCATTTTGTACTTTCATAATTTTACCATAACTTTTCTTTAAACAAATAGTTAATTCTTGGATTGTTTTTGCAATCCTTTTCCTTTTAAATTTATTTATTGAGGGGGATCAGGTTCGTGCATGACAAGGTGTCCCTGTAGAAGTCAGAGAACAACTTGCAAGAGTGCATTGCCTTTACTTTCCTTCCACAATTTGGGATCCAGGGATCAAACTCAGGCTATCAGACTAAGCAGCAAGCACCCTTGTCTCCTGAGCCCTCTCACCAGCCCTCGGATGGTTATAATACTTCTGAAGAGTGTTATATAATATTATTCAAATTTAATCCCTGATCCTCTATTTGGAGCAGATTTTTCTGGGAAACTCTTCTAGTTAGGGTTACTATGGCAATGATGAAACACCATAACCAAAAGTAAGTTGGGGAGGAAAGAGTTTTTTTGGTTTTTGTTTGTTTGTTTTTTGGTTTACATTTCTGCATCATAGTCCATCACTGAAAGAAGTCAAGGCAAGAACTCAAACATGGCAGGAACCTGGAGGCAGAAACTGATGCGGAGCCCATGGCAGGGGTGAGGCTCACTGGCTTGCTCCTCATGGCTTGCTCAGCCTGCTTTCTTATAGAACCAGGACCACCAGCCCAGGGATGACCCCACCCACAATGGGCTGGACCCTCCCACATTGATTACTAATTGAGAAAATGCTGCACAGCCAGACCCCGTGGAGGCATTTTCTCAACTGAAGCACCCTCCCTTCTAATGACTCTAGCTTATGTCAAGTTGACATAAAACTAGCCAGCGTACTATGAAAGCTAGTCCTCAACGGGGAGTCTTTCAGGTCAGGTCCAGCTTAAATCCTCCGAGTCCTGTGTCTGAATTACATGGTGTCTTAAGTAGTAGGAGTTTATCTTCCAGCATCAGGAAGTCTGCTGTGAGGCTGTGTCTCCTAGAAATGACAAGAAAGCTTGTCTGCTTTCCTATAGAACCCAGGACCATCAACCCAGGGATTGATGCACTTACAGTGGGCCAGGTCCTTCTGCCTTAATCGCTAATTAAGAGAAAACCCCACAGGCTTGTCTACAACCCAGTCTTACGGAGACACTTTCTTAGTTGAGGCTCCCTCCTCTCTGATGACCTTAGCTTGTGTCAAGTAGATACAAAGCTAATGACCACAGAAACCATTACAGATGAAATAACTGCTCCAGCCTCCTGTTGTGGCAGCCCTTATAATCAGAGCTCCGGTTTGGTGGGGCTGATCATGTGCCATTCATTTTACTCTTCCATATTTGTATTTATTTTATTTCTCCTAAATCATAAACGGGGGGAGGACCTCATGAACTGTGTTGGTCAGGTTTTATGTAAATTTGATACAGGTTAAAGTCATTTGAGACGTCCCCCAGTTGAGAAAATGGGCCCACTAGATTGGCCCACAGGGAAGTCTGTGGAGAATTTTTTTAATTAGTGGTTGATTCAGGAGGTTCCATCCCATTGGGGACAGGGGGTCCTGGGGGTAATAAGAAAACAAGCCAATAAAGATCAAGCCAGTAGGTAACACCCCTCCATGGTCTCTGCTTCACTTCGTGCTTTCAGGATCCTGCCTGAGTTCTCGCCCTGACTTCCCTCAGTGATGAACCTGGAAGTTAAGGTGGAACAAACCCTTTCCTCCCCAAGGTAGTCATAGAGTGTTCGCATATCAATAGAAAGCCCGACTAAGACACGGGACTGGAGACTATGGCCATGAGAGCATCACTTGTCGGCTAACAACCTCTTTATTCCTGAGTAGTTCACACTGCTAGAAAGCTACTGCACACATTATTAGCGGCTACTGGGAGAAGTCAGAAAGAAATGGGTTATGCTGCAATTTAAAAAAAAAATCAAAAATTTCACACAACAAAAATACAAAATACAACATAAGTCCAAAAGACTCCTCTAAGCAATGGTACTTGGGGAATTCACATTTTTTTATCAGTCACGATTACTAAAGCATAAAACTGTGTTCGTGTTCAGAAAGATGAAGGAGAAAATAAAGAGCATTTGGGGGGGCGAAAGCAACATATGTCTCCTGTTTACATTCCTCTTTGATTGACCAAACGGATTACCTTGTCTGGTCTAATTACAATAAACCTGGGAACACGTAAGACCAAAGAGGACAAGACAGCTAGATGCTTGCAGGCCTATTAACATTTAGTGTATATATCCACTTTTTAAAATAGGACAAAAGAAAGAAAGAAAGAAAGAAAGAAAGAAAGAAAGAAAGAAAGAAAGAAAGAAAGAAAGAAAGAAGAGAGAAAGGAAAGAAGATGAAAGAAGGGAAAAGGATGGAATTTAGTTTGCTAACTTTTCACAAAGAAATAAACTCAAGACATTTTCACTGTGTGAAATGATTTTGTTATTGAATCCATCAATGAGGATGCATTTATTATAAAACTGAATTATGTTCCTCCCCCAAACCCTTTCTGTCACCCCAGCATCTGGAGAGACCATGTCTCTTAGCAAAGCCAGACGAGCCCTCTAACTCAATGTCTTCTCCATGCTGTATCTCCAAGCTTCACCCCCAAAGAGCATTGTTCCAAAGGAACGAGACACTCAGGATCCCCTAAATATATTTGATTTTAAGATTCCGTAAATTCACTTAAGGCTTTCTCAACACCTGCTCTGTCATTTACTGATAACAAAAACTTTCATCTGGCTTGTAGAAAGTGACCCCTGAGGGTTCCTCTTCCCGGCTCACCACCAGTGCTATTTCCTTCAATGCTAAGAATCCTTGACTCCTCTGTGTAAGGAACACCTCACGATTCAAAGGGCTCCCCTCTGGAGTGGAAACAAATTCACACAAAACACTGAAACAATATTAATTTCTGGTCAAATTTGGGGGATCACAAAAACTACACAGATTTGTTTCAGGACCTCAAACTGTTTTCAGAAATGTGGAACATCAATTGCTTATGTGTACTATGTGCTAGGAAATATACACAGGGCCTCAAGTCACTCTGTCTTTCTGGAACCAGTGAGAGACAGACCGTTATGATCTGCATTTTATAGAAGCAGCTGAGGTTTTAGAAAGTGAGGAGCTGGTCCAAAGGGGAAAGGCTGATAGACAGACATGTGTCACCATTTCAGAATCAACTGTTACTTCTAATGCCACCACCTTGGGAATCCCATCCTTGGCTGAAACCTTCAAGTGGAGTATTTTAAAAAGTGAAATACAGTAAGCTCATTCCCATGACAACATTAATCTACTTTTTTTTAAATAAAAAAGGTCAAAGGTCTGAATCAACTCTATAAAAATAAAAGCTAGAGCCAGGCGGTGGTGGCGCACGCCTTTAATCCCAGCACTCGGGAGGCAGAGGCAGGCGGATCTCTGTGAGTTTGAGACCAGCCTGGTCTACAAGAGCTAGTTCCAGGACAGGCTCCAAAACCACAGAGAAACCCTGTCTCGAAAAAACAAACAAAATAAATAAAAGCTAGAGGTTGTCTTGGCATTCTTGTTTGCTTGTTTGTTTGCTTATTTGTTTGTTTGTTTGTTTTGGATTTCTTTTTTTAATTTATTTATTTATTAAAGATTTATGCCTCCTCCCCGCCACCGCCTCCTATTTCCCTCCCCCTCTCCTGATCAAGTCCCCCTCCCTCATCAGCCCGAAGAGCAATCAGGGTTCCCTGACCTGTGGGAAGTCCAAGGACCACCCACCTCCATCCAGGTCTAGTAAGGTGAGCATCCAAACTGCCTAGGCTCCCACAAAGCCAGCACGTGCAGTAGGATCAAAAACCCATTGCCATTGTTCTTGAGTTCTCAGTAGTCCTCATTGTCCACTATGTTCAGCAAGTCAGTTTTATCCCATGCTTTTTCAGACCCAGGCCAGCTGGCCTTGGTGAGTTCCCGATAGAAAATCCCCATTGTCTCAGTGTGTGGGTGCACCCCTCGCGGTCCTGAGTTCCTTGTTTGTGCTCTCTCTCCTTCTGCTCCTGATTTGGACCTTGAGATTTCAGTCCGGTGCTCCAATGTGGGTCTCTGTCTCTGTCTCCTTTCATCGCCTGATGAAGTTAATATTCAGGAGGATGCCTATATGTTTTTCTTTGGGTTCACCTTCTTATTTAGCTTCTCTAGGATGACGAATTATAGGCTCAATGTTCTTTATTTATGGCTAGAAACCAAATATGAGTGAGTACATCCCATGTTCCTCTTTTTGGGTCTGGCTTACCTCACTCAGGATAGTGTTTTCTATTTCCATCTATTTGTATGCAAAATTCAAGAAATCCTTGTTTTTTACTGCTGAGTAGTACTCTAATATGTATATATTCCATACTTGCTTCATCCATTCTTCCATTGAAGGGCATCTAGGTTGTTTCCAGGTTCTGGCTATTACAAACAATGCTGCCATGAACATAGTTGAGCATATACTTTTGTTGTATGATAGGGCCTCTCTTGGGTATATTCCCAAGAGTGGTATTGCTGGGTCCAGGGGTAGGTTGATCCCGAATTTCCTGAGAAACCGCCACACTGCTTTCCAGAGTGGTTGCACAAGTTTGCATTCCCACCAGCAATGGATGAGTGTACCCCTTTCTCCACAACCTCTCCAACAAAGGCTATCATTGGTGTTTTTTATTTTAGCCATTCTGACAGGTGTAAGATGGTATCCTAAAGTTATCTTGATTTGCATTTCCCTGATCTCTAAGTAAGTTGAGCGTGACCTTGGATTGGGAGGATCAACATAGTAAAAATGGCAATTCTACCAAAAGCAATCTATAGATTCAATGCAATCCCCATCAAAATCCCATCAAAATTCTTCACAGATCTGGAGAAGACAATAATCAACTTTATATAGAAAAACAAAAAACCCAGGATAGCCAAAACAATCTTATACAATAAAGGATTGTCTGGAGGCATTACCATCCCTGACTTCAAACTCTATTACAGAGCTACAGTATTGAAAACAGCTTGGTATTGGCATAAAAACAGAGAAGTCGACCAATGGAATCGAATAGAAGACCCTGACTTTAACCCACAAACCTATGAACACCTGATTTTTGTTTTGGATTTCTGAGACAAGGTCTGTCTATGTATCTCAAGCTAACCTCAAACTTGTAAAAACCTCCAGTTTTTATTTTTATGGAGAATTGATTCAGACCCTTGACCTTTTATTAGAAAAAATAGATTGATGCTGTCATGGGAATGAGTTCCCTTTATTTCACATGTTCTTTTTTAAATGCTCAGCTTAGAGGGTTTGGCCAAGGGTGGGATTCCCAGCACGGCAGCATTAAAAGTCAGGGTGCTGGGCATGTATTACCATAAGAGTGTCTCAGAATCAGATTAGGTACTGCCTGCTCATTTCTTCCCCACATTTTATCTCCCACTTGACACCTCTTTTTCTGGAGTTCCATGTGCCAATCTTTCCCTCCGGTGGTAGTGCTTTCTAAATATCTCTCGTTCATATCAGTAGCCCTGAAGCCTAGAATGGCTGATACAGATGACCATAAGCCACCAAGCAGATTTGCTCACTGCCAACCCAGAAGAGGCATCATGAGGTCCAAGGGCATGCAATTTCAGTGGCTACCACACCCTAAGCTTAAAACAACAGCAACAAAAACCATTGTCGTCAGCAGTGAAGAGGACAGAATGTTCCTCAAGATAGGCGCGTCCTGCCTTATGATGCCCAGCAGAGGCACAAGGTTTTAAACCCATTCCCTATGGTCCCAAGTGTCACCAGACTGGGAAGGATAGCTGGGAGGACAGAAAGATGTACAGCCACAGCCAGCTGGGACAGAAAGCAACTCTGCCACTGTCGGCTGATAGTGGCCACCGTGATTACCTAAAACATCTCTCATGGGAGTGGCGCCCTCTAGGGATGTCTCAAGACAATCCGCCAAACTGGGAAGGGCATAAAACAGTAAGAAAATGAGACCCTGAAAGATGAGCTAAGTGAAGAAACAATCCATTCATCCAAGCCAGAAGCACAATGAACGTCTCTTACATGAAGGGTCACAGCTAGCAGTTTTTCACGTCAGCCTAAGAGATGGGTGCAAAGCAGCAGGGGCAGGCTGAACACGCAGATAGCAGGGCAAGGACACTAGCCCAACAGGTGCAGGAGAAAGGCTCTGGGGAGGACTAGCCTCTCTCGGGAAGGAGCCCCTGATTGGCTATCCAGTACAAAGTGGTCAGCCCTGACACCATGTGCACACAGACAACGAAAACGGAGCCATAAATTTGTGTCACAGGCTGACCAACCCAACAATCAAGCGAGCCATTCATATTCTCTCTGTGTCTCTGTCTCTGTCTCTCCCTCCCCCCCCTTTCTCTGCCTCTTTCAGTATGGAGAATCCCAACACTGAGCACGTCTACTGCAGCTATCCATGACCCGCCCCAATACTGACCTGTGAGTTGGTTTTGTTTTTTGTTTGTTTGTTTTTTGTTGTTGTTGTTGTTTTCAGAACTTGTGGGTTTTGCTTAAAGAGGCTCTGCCTTTTTGCAGAGCGGGGAAACACTGCACTTTATTCTCCCTCAGGAAATTTAGTCAAGAGCATCAAGGTATCCAACAAAAAGACTCTTGAGTGATCTGTTCTGGGTGCTTCCAGGCCTCCTCAGAACCACTGAACCTGGGCCACCTCTGAGTGATCCGGAGAGAATCAAAACCGCAGCTTAGAGCCTTGAAAAAGTTTGTGGAGTGGAGAGATGAAGCGCTCCTCAGAGTTCTGACGCAAATGGAAAAGACTTTTCCACCCGGTTGCCCCTCTGGGCCCTTCACCGCCGGGAAAACAAGTGTGATACGTGATTGAGCAGAACGGGGTCCTCCCCCTCCCACTTGCCTTCTACATTTTTTTCTTCTTCTTCTTTCTAAAAACAGAGACTTCTATGAATCTTTTTTTTTCTGCTTCTGAAATATTTTCTGCAGGATTGAGTGCTTGCAAGGCGATGATTATGAATGACTAAACAGCCCTGCATATATTTCTGGAATACTTGGAAATGCCTGTTATTTCTGGGAACGTGTGCTTGTTCAGGTTATTCCGGCAAAGGGCAGCTAGGGGGGAAAAAAACACTTTCCTGATAAAAAGCCTGCAGCCCCACCTGCTGCCTTCTCCGAGGACAGCAAGGTTTCAGGGGTGAAAACAAGGACCTGCTTAAACAGCCTCGCTTTGGGCCCTGTAATCAGATGCTCTCATGCAAAGAAGCTAACCTGTTCCCACTGACTGCAAAACAAACAAACATGCACAACCCTGAGCCACACACAACCAGCCAAGGAGAGGGCGTCAAGGCAAAAGAACAAGCCTTTCATAGTCTGAAACATCTGTCAACATCTGCAAATTGAGGCCATCAGAGGAGTTCCTGGAGAGCGCACAACTTTGGGGGAAGGAAATGTATTTTCTTTTTAAAAATATTTTTATTGTTTGTGTTATTCATTCGTTCGTTCATTTGTTTGTTTATGTATTAGGGGTGCACCCACGTCATAGTTCATGGGTGAAGGCCAGAGGACAGGCTGTGGGGGCTGCTCTTCTCTTCTCACTGTGCAGCTAGATCCCAGGGATCAAACACAGGTCGTCAGGCTTGGCAGCAATCATCTCTACCTCCTGAGCCGTCTCTTCCACCCACAGGTGGACTTAAAAGGGAGAAGATAAGTCTGAGGCTGGTAGCATTGGTAGTCTTGTTGTGCCTGGATTTCAAGAAAATGTTGAAATGGAGAAGCACCAAGCCTTCCACCTTGCTCCTTTTGAAATGATCCAGGTTTCATCTTTTCTATATTTCTTTTTATGGCTCATTCATACAGGGTCTGGAGCGAGAGACGAATTCCCACAGAATCCTTTTGTTTTGACTCCTTCCGTAGCTAGCAGACCTCGGAACCTATGCTTTCATCTACAGCCAGGATCCTATCTACATCCTAGAGCAGTGGGTCTCGGCCTGCCTAATGCTGCAAAACCTTAATGTTGTTCTTCAGGTTGCTGTGACCCTGACCCCAGCCATGAAATTATTTTCACTGCTACTTCATAACTGCAATGTTGCTACTGTTATGATTTGTAATGTAAATATCGGATATGCAAGATATCTGATATGTGACCCCTGCGAATCAAGCCCCAAAAAGGTCACAACCCACAGGACTTCAACCACATAGGCCATGGTCTTACCCATCAGGCTAGAGTTGATAAATGTCAATAGCCACAAACGATATAAAATATCTTGGGGTAACTCTAACTGAACAAGTGAAAGAAGTAGGCAACTTTTTAATGTGCTCTAATTTTAACCCTCCGAGAATTGTCCAGATAACACCCATGTTCCCCATGTATACCCTTGACCTGGATCCCAAATCTGGGAAAATTTTGTCCCATTTGCTTTATTACTCTCTCTATAAATAAACTACTTTCCCCAACTCATTCGAGAATTAGTTACAAACACCATACTTCTAATTTCTAAAGGAGAAATGGTCTCCTACTTAACCACATCTCACTTAGTGAAAACTGGGAACGTCACCCTGGTACAGCATCACAGCGGAACATCTCCCTAGCCTAAGGTCCACGTTCAGACTGAACCGCCCCTGCCAACAATGTCCTCTGCTCTGCTTCTTTTCTGACCCAAACTAATCCCAACCATACTCGTGCCTTCTAATCCCAAACCATTCTCGCGTCTCCTAATCCCAAACCATACTCACACCTTCTAATCCCAAACCATACTCACACCTTCTAATCCCAAACCATACTCACACCTTCTAATCCCAAACCATACTCACACCTTCTAATCCCAAACCATTCTCGTGTCTTCTAATCCCAAACCATACTCACATCTTCTAATCCCAAACCATACTCACACCTTCTAATCCCAAATCATTCTCGTGTCTTCTAATCCCAAACCATACTCATGCCTTCCCTTCTGTGTCACACATATCTTACCATGCTCCATGTTGGAGTCCATGTTTGAAGAGTCCAAGCAAGCCATTTGATGGAACATCCTTCATGTTGAGCCTTGCCCATTTGGGGATGACTTGCTCCAGACAGGATGCTGTGATTGCAGCAATGAATCAAGTCAAGAGAGATGTGGTAAGAGCCCTGGTCTAGAGGACTGGGGTTTGGTTCTCTACACACATGTGACAGCTCACAAGCCTGCGTAACTCCAGTTCCAGGGGCTCTGACGACTTCTCTCGAAGCACTTCGTGTAAACACTGTAACAGCTTGCTTACTGCTCTCCAGATTCGGGAATCGCTCTGTTCTCTCTTCTACCCTTAGCTCAATGAAGAACATATAAAACATATCAATAGCAGGCATTTACTCATAATAAATGAGGAAACTTGGGCACAAATGTCTTAGTTACTCATTTTGAGGTCATCTAGTTAATTGAGGCGAAGTCAAGACTCGGTCTCAGGCCATCTGATCCCAGTTCAAGATACACGCTATTTCTCCTAACAGATTTTCCAGGATCAGTATTTCCTTGGCTGACCTTTGGAGGAACCTACATCCTTCACGCTCATCTAAGATGCTGAGGAGGAGGATCCCTACTAGGCTCCTCCTACCCTTTCTCTAAGATGTATGTCAGATGTGGGCTAGCTCCTAGACACTACATAGTCTGACACATTTTGCCCTCAAGGAAGAAAACCCCAGGCCTATGAAGAGTTCACCCTGGATTTCGCAATCAGTTGACCAGGGTACCTGGTTGGGACTGACCCAGTGACATCACTGCTTTGTCATTAGAAGAATCTCAACCAACATGACTGACCTGCCTGTGATACATTTTATTCATCACACTACAGCTGTCTTTGGAGTGATTCCTTCCCCTTCCCCTCCCCCCTCCCCGCCTTGATTTTAAAGAAAGAAATCTGAGTTTCACGAAATGCCACGAAGTCCTTCAGATTTTGTCACCGGCATAAGTGTACGTTTCCTCTAAGCACATAGGGGTCCGCCCCACTCTTCCCTAAGGAGGAGAATTCTCCATACCCTCACCCTGTTTCACGTATCTCGCACCAGCCACAAAAACATGTCCAACACTTGAACTATGCGATTTATTCATTCTCAAAACAACAGCCCTGGGAAAGGGATTGTGTAACGACTTCCCAGTATGCCTTGGGTACTGTTGGGAGGATAATTATTCCCACTTATCCAGAAGGTCTGAAGAAAGAATGCATATTATTTGAACTTGGGCCTGGGGATCCGAGGCGGTTTCCAAGCGGAGAGGAGGATGATACATAGAATGGCGAGCTGGAAATAGGCTTTTGATTAAACAAATTCTTCAGAAAAGAAATGACTGAAATTTCATAAATTAACAAAGGACTGTTTCAAGTGACCTCATCAACAACATTGGGAACATCTTAAAGGAAATTACATCTTCTAATCTCTGGAATTCCTTCCCACGGAGGATTTAGGATTGAAGCATATACTCTGAGGAGATGAATCTACCAGGAGGCCAGAATTCTGGGTCAGACAAGCCTCCTTCCTTCCGATGGTTAAATGCAGACATATAGATAGTAACATAGCAACATCTAAAAACATGCCTTCCCTCTTTATCTTAATGAACTTATCTAAAATTCGGGATGAGGGAAGAGCACATGCTCACTTGTACACACCTACCTATCGGGAGCTTCTGAGCCCCAGCCTCCGCACTCTCCTGGAGTTCAGAACCGGACTTCTAGGACAAGCAAAGACAGGCTTGGGAACAGGATCTGAGGGGTAAAACAAACTGACTGATTTAGGCATGTTTTCCTGCATGTTTCTTTATTCCTTGGGGGAAGATGAAAGAAGGGAGAAAAAGAAGAAGGATAGGGGCATAAGGTATAAGACCAAAATATCAGACATAAGAGCAAAGCTTAAAGGTCAAGGTGGCAGGCAGAAGGAAGGCATCAGGGTAAAAATGGGATGAGGGTAGAAGAAAAGGCAGAGGGGGGATAAGGGTAAAAAAGGGGGGAAGGGCATCAGGCATCAGGCCTAAAAATGGGGGCAATCTCCACAAAGCTTTCAGTTTATAGGGGCATACAGACGAGTTAACAATCCCATAGGCAGTAACAATAGTATCAAGCATGCATTTTCAGAGTCACAAGAAACCTGTGGATATGGCTAGGAGGCGCCTTATGTTGCAGAGGCTATGGGCTATGAAGTTCCCCTGTGGCTGGGAACACAGCCTCTGTAGCTATACTAACCTTCGGGCTTGATTTGCATTAGCATCTAGCTGGTTGGGTTAAAAGGAATCTCTTCTGATGCAAGTTTTAGTGACTCAGGCCTTTTTCCTGTATAAATAGTTAATTTCCTGGGTTATGATCTTTTGTTAGTTGAAACCTAGGCAAAGGGTAAATACAGAATATTTGGAGCCTGTTAAGTCAGAGCAGACCAGTAGATTACACCTTCCTGAGCCTGCTGTTAGTGCAGACATACTACCTCCTGTATGAGGCTCCTTTCTTATCAGTGATCACTGTCAATAAAGAAAGTCTGTGGGAACTATTTTTCTGTAGATTTTGGCTGTGAGAACAAGGGCTTGACTGAATCCTTTTCACACCATGGCTCCATGGTGTGGGAGGAGGTGTCGAGTTGCCCTACAGGAAAAGTCAAGTTTATACATTGCTGGGGTTCTACAGAGGGGAGAAATGCCATGATTTCACAACATTTCTACAGAACTGACAGTGACTTATCCAAAGGATGTCCCCATAGTTCTGCAAAAACTGGTTCTCCAGATGGAGTGTATGTATACACTTCCTGTGGGTAGTCCAATAAATCTGTCAGCTGCGTGTTTACTGTATAATACTTGTGGGCTCATCACACACACCATCCCAAGTCTCAATCCAATAACTCCTCACAGCAATGACATTTAATGTCTCTGATGTTCACTTTACCCTTCTTTAAAATAATATATATATATATATGTAATCTATTTCACAGGAATTATGTAAAATTCCATTACCCACAGGCTTCTTGCACAATATCTTCACTGTTCAATTTTGGTAGAAGATAATAGATAGATGATAGTTAGATAGATACATACATATACATACATATGTTTGTAGATATATAGATGAATGGATGGATATATATAGATAAATGGATAGATATATAAATTTATACATACATATATAAATAATACAAAAATGATTGGATAGATATAGATGGATATGTATGTATATGCATAGATACATAAATGGATGAATACATATATACATAGAGAGATAAACTGATAGATAATAGATGATAGATGGATAGGCAGGTTGGTAGGTGGATGGATGGATAGATAGATAGATAGATAGATAGATAGATAGATAGATAGATAGATAGATAGATAGATAGATAGATAGATAGAAGACATACATCTTTCCCTGCATGGAGTTTTTAAAGGGGTAAATACCATAGTATCATGTCTTATATATATATTACCACCGTAAAATTTCTCATTTTTACCCCTTCAAAATGATAATGAGTGTTCTGTGTTATGTAATCCATAAAACCTCCCAAAGTTCTATAATTTGACTGTAATTCTCTTTACTGGTGTGTGTGTGTGTGTGTGTGTGTGTGTGTGTGTGTGTGTGTGTGTCTGTCTTCTGAGTCATCACAGCAGCAAGTTATAGCAGTTACATGTGTGTGTTGGTATTTGTAGCAATGAACTTTGTTTCTCCAGCATAAGCCAGGTTTGGAGTAAGGCATTTTTTATCTCTGTCTTCAAAACTATACAAAAAAAAAAAAGTGTGGCTTTGCTCCCTACCTGTTAGGAAGACTGTGAGTTGACACCACTCATTCCCAAGTGAAAGAAGCACACACCACATTCGCCCTCACACCTCAGACATGCAGCATCTGAATGGAAACCAACAACTGCTTCTAGAATTTGGCAGCAATCTCTAGCAGTTAGTTACATTCCAAAAGTAGTGTATCGATGTGATATATTTAGACAGTACCCACTGCTCAGTGGGAGCCATCAGGGTCTCCCTTTGAACTGATATTTGATCATTGGCCAACTTTTCCATATCCTGAACTAGACTGCCTCAAAAAACCATCTGTTTTGATTAAAGACTGGTTAGAAAATTGCTTTGGCATTATAGAGGAAATGGGCTCCGCTAATAAATTACTAGCATGATAAATCCTTGTTGTGAAGCTTAGGAACCATCATCAATACCAATACCAAATCCAGCAATGCAGGCCAGGACTCAGGGCTCCAGGAAGCAGTGATACAGAGGTGAGATTAGCGATCATCTGCTTGTGGCCCCTGTCATCCCAGGACGGTATGATAGAAGGAAAGGAGCAGAGAACCTAGACTCCATCCCGTGCTGTATCTCTCCTCAATCCCACAGTTCTATGCTAAGATAGTATTTGGATGTATCTCTTCAATTTTCATTTCTTCACGTTAGTCCCTTCTTCAGGTATTGAATGCCAAATAGATCATTTGAAAGCATCTTAATTTCATCTTCCTCCTTTCCAATTTCCAGCTTTATTACATGACACCTTAAAATACTCAGTGGCTATCTAGTATCTGTCCATTCATATAATCGATACAACAGGTGTTTATTGTGCACTTACAGCTAGACACAGCACTAATACATTTCCTATGTGATCTTAATACAAGAATTCATAAATCTAGAGAGACATTCCGAGTCTCGTTCACAGGAATAGCCGCTGTATTAGCCTCTTTTCTGCTGCTGTGATAAAATGGCCTGCCCAAAAGCAACTTAAGGAAAATTTTGTTTTGGCATATAGCTCCAGAGGGCTAGAAAGCTTCATGGCAGGAAAGGCATGGCATGACCACAAAAACAGGAATCTGGGCGAGCACACTTTTTCTGTGCACAACAAACAGACCAGGGGGACAGGAAATAGGGCAAGGCTCTATCCCCTCAAAGCCTACCTCCAGTGATGTACTTCCTCGTGCAAAGCTTTTCTTCCTAAGGTTCCAGAACCTTGTTAAAGAGCACCATTAACAGGAGACCAAGTGATGAAATACAAGCACCTACAGGGGACTTTTCTCATTCCAGCCACAAACCAATGCCATAAAAGGAAGCAAAAGTCGGTGTCCTCAGCAGGAGCAACAAAGTGTTACCTGAACTAGGAAAGAAATACAATTTCCAACTGGGTCAGTAAGTAAAGGATCAGATCACAAAGCCGTCTTTGAAGAATTTAAATGATGTAATTACGGGGGGAAGTAGTTTTCAGAGGGCGGGAGGGGCATCTAAGAATAGAAGCATTCTAGAAAAACAAAACACACAACTTTGAACACCAAAATAATCTCAACCAAACCCTTTCTGTAATGAATTGGATTACAGACAAAGACATAAAACTACTTCAAAGAGCAAGCAGTTTTACAACTAATTAGAATTAAATGGCATCACACATGCTGAATTCTGGAGAGAACTGCTGCGGAAGAAGGCGTTGAGCTAGGCACTCAAGAACAGACTGGGATGACTGGGGTGAGCAGCAAAGACAATGTTTCAGGTTAATAATGAATGGAAGATGTCACCTCTGTGAGCATTTCCAAGCCCCTCCACCCAGTCGTGTTGTGTTGGCTATTGGTTGTTGCAGTACTGTGGGTCTCTTCACATCTTCTATAATAATAATCTTTTCTAGTGCCATCCACTTATTTGTAAAGTTCATGATTTCTATTTTTTCATCACAGCTGAATAGCACTGCATAGTGTATATGTGCATATTTTCATTACCCGTTCATTAATTAAAGGGCATTTAGTTTCTATCCACTTCTTAGCCACTGTGGATAGAACAGCAACGAACATGGCTGAACAAGTATCCATGGAGCAGGATGTCCAGTCCTCTGAGCATATGCCAAGGAGTGTTATAGCAGGGTGATACTGTGGTAGATTTATTTATAGCTTTTTGAGAACTCTCCACACTGATTTTCATAGAAACTGTACCAGTTTGCAGTCCCACCAGCAGTAAGGATTCTCTTTTCCACAAACTTCCTTCAGCATTGGTTGTCCTTATTGGGTCAATCTTTTACCATTCTGACCAATGTAGAATGGAATCTCAAAGTTGTTTTGATTTGCATTTATCTAATTGCTAGGAACAATAACTTTTTTTTTTTGGAAACATTTCTTAAGCATTTTTTTTCTTCTTTTGAGAACTCTCTGTTCAAGTCCCAGGCCCAATTTTTGAATGGGTCTTTACATTTTTTTTTAACTTTTTAGTTTAAACTCTTTATATATTCTGGATATTAATCTTCTGTTGGATGTGTATCTGGCAAAGAAGATTGATACTCTCTCATTCTGTGGACTTCCTCTTCACCCAGCTTTGTTCGTTTGTTTTGGCTTGGTTTGTTTGATTGTATTTTAAAACAGGGTCTCTTTATATAGCCCTAGCTGTCCTGGAACTCATTATGTAGACCAGGCCAGCCTCAAACTCACAGAGCTCCAACAGCCTCTGCCTCCCAAATGCTGGGATTAAAGGTGTGTGCCATTGGTCCCTCTGGGAGTTCACCAATTGTTGCTCTGTGTTTTGGTATAGCCTGAACAGTCAGTGTCTGGTTTTTTTATAGTACATTATAATATGATTCCCAGAAACCTGAGTTGGTTTGTGATTTGTTTCTGAGACTGCAGGAATGTTTATTTGGTTATTCCACTGTTGTAACAGATTACAACCCCATAGATTGGCTGCTACTATATTACCTACATATGACCTTAACCCTCCTCTCTGCCCCTCTGGCCTATGCATTCAATCCATCTTATGATTTGTTTTACCTGAGATAGGGTTCTAATTCCTAAGAATTGAACATCTGCCTCCTGAAGAGGCCAATTCAGATGCCATAATTCTGGAGTAATAATAGTCACATCTGCACCTATGTCTAATAATTATTCCATTATAATGTTATTTATTCATACTCTTAGCTTTGGTCTTTAGTTTTTTATAGAACTCTCCAAAAATATGTGTTTTCTATTTTCTGTTGGAATTTTTGATTCATCCTTCCTGGTTATTCTATTATTCAAAGCAGTATGAATTTTTATAACAAACATTAGACTTTCTAATTTTCCTGGGGAGGCATGTCCTCCACAAGGACTGGGAATAACTGAACCATGTTTGACCTGGAGGGCTGTAAGAGGCCCCTCAAGGAGTTTCCTGATGATAACAGGTTGTCTTCTTTGTCTCTTTTTGCTCTACACTCATTGGACCAATGTCGACTTTGCCACATCTTCTGCATAATCCAGAAAGTTGGGGCCTTCTATTTGGATGATTCCCAGAAGAAACATTATTTCTAGAAATGCCCTGCATGTGATCCCTTATCAGATGGCCTAGTCTGCCACAATTAAAACATTTGGTATTTTGATGCCCTTTCATACCTTTGGAAATCACTTCTCCTACCCAAGCCTCAGTGTTATAGTCAAAGGACTCAATATTTACTGTGTGTAGGATCAATTTATTTATTGGCACTGATCTGACCTTTAAGGGCCCAAATATCTTCGCATTCTAAATTAGTGTTTTCAAAAGTAAGAGACTCAATGAGTATTCATCTAGCTTCTAGATCTGCTACCCCTTTTGTACAGCCTTAGTTAATCTTCGCAAAAAGTCCTTAAGGGTTCTTTTGGGCCTTGTATAAACTTAGTATACAATTCAATTCTTGTTCTTAGTTCTTGAATCTTGTCCCAAGCATTCAGGACTGCTTTACAGGGACAATATGTGTTCATTGTATGTTGCTTGACTATCCAGATCAGCATAAGGGCCCTCACCAAGAATTTGATCTTGGAAGGCCTCAAAACCTCTAACTCTACCTTGAAGTTCAAGGGCCTTAGCCACTTCTCTCCAAAAACTCTTCCACTGAAGCTGTGGACTATGGTCTAGTACAGCTGAGACTAGTTGAAGCCAATCATGTAACCTTATTTCTTGAAGTCCATGTCTTTAACAACTCCCTCACATAAAGTGATTGCATGCCATAAGATACTACTGCTTACTGAATATGTTTTAGATCTTTCATATATATAGATTTATATTTACATTCTATATGTCCTTTTGGGTATTGAATATTTGCTGGCTTTTCAGACGTAATAATGGGATAAGTAACTAAAAGTCTTAGTAAGTCATCTCTGACTCTTAGAGGTACTGGTGATGTAAAGAATTAGATCTTTACTTTGTCTTTTGCCTATAGCTCCTCTCCTTGCTTATCAGTTCTGACAAGTTTATCAACTAATTCAAATCTTTTTATCACTGTGTTTTGTTAGGTCTGAATCTCTTGACCTGTGAATATTTCTAATGATTTCATCAAATCAGTTAATTTCTGATTCTCATTCTGTACATGTGATTCCATGTTTTGAAATTTTTCCATTAATGATATCTTCTCATCCTTAGAGATTATTTGGATGGTGTGTAGATTGCCTTCTAGGAGTGATATTCTATATGCTAGCTTGTCATAACTTTTAAACAGATTTTGATTTGTTTAATCAAACAAATTTCAACAGTATGAAGTCTCTCAGTGACATATTATAAGGTTTTATTACCCATTGACATGGATTGAATTTTGCCTGTCAAATTATGGTTATCATTTTCAATGGTATGAATCCTTTCAGCCAACTTCTCATTACTCATCTCTAAAGTCTGTATCATTTCTAAAAGTTTCTCATTCTTGATTCTGTTATCAAACCATTTCTTTAAATATATAATATAAATTATCAAGCTGATATCAGCTAGGGCTAAGAAGGTATATGTCCCAAAAAGGTCATATACCTCTCCTAGAATTTCATCCATAATGGAAACAAAAAGGTTATTAAATTCTTGGATGGAGATATTATCTTCAACTATCTTAAGAGTGGTTTACAAATTATAGTTAGCAGATGACTTACCTCTTAAAATTCTGGTTTAATTGAGACTCTTAAGGTGTAATAATGATGTAGACCAGAAAAACCTGTGGATTTTCTAAGTAGAACTCAAACCAAATTGAATGGAATTTTGTTAAAGAGACACCAGTCAAGCTGCAGGACTGCAGAAGCCACAGGAAGCTGTCAGATGTTTGGGAGGCACAGGAAGCCATGTGGGTGACCTGTGGCGTGGCAGTAAGGAGGGGCACAGTAGAAGAAGAATCTTATAAGCCAGGGCAATCAGAGCTGGGAGCACTGGTGATTAGCCAGAACCCAGGTGGCTAGGTTTGGTTTCCAACTCCTAGAGCTGGAATTTCAATCCTAGCCCTGGTCTGAACTGGTGGCTAAAAGACCTCAGGCAAATGACTTTTTCATAAATCCATGCCCCCAAAGTTGGGCACCAATTGAAGCACAATTAATAAAAACTCAGAGACAGAAATTGGGGTCCAATATGAAGATCCAAAAAGAAAAGTAGCCAGGCACTGACTCTTACCTCAACCTCAGGACCTCAGTTGAAAATGGCAGTCCTGCCTCCAGGAATCTCAGAATGAGACTATGTTGAGAACTGTCTCCTCGCACTTTGTAATTCTCTCTAGTTCTAGGATTAAAGGCATGCACCACTGGGATTAAAAGCATGAACTGCCTGGTTTCCATGGCAAACTAGTGTGGCTATTTGGATTAAAGGTGTTTGTTATTACTGCTTTGCCTATAAAGTTGGCCAGTGAGGCTGGTTTACTTTTCTGATCCTCAGGCAAAAATTAAAATACAAGTAAAATGCCACTATACATTCAGTTATTCCAGCATCATTTGTGGAAAAGTCTTCCTTTTCTCCAGCTAATGTTATTGACACCTTTGTCAAATATAAAACGGCTGAAGTAATATGTGCTCATGTTTTAGTCTTTGATTTTGTTTTATTAATCTATATGTCTATTTTGTGGCAATACCATGTTGTTTTTATTATGATGATTTTGTAATAATTTAATGGCCTAAAATGTTATTCCTTTAGCATTGTTCTTTTTGTTCAGTATTGCTTGGGCTATCTCAGGTCTTTGTGGAATTTTGGGATAGTTTTTTTTCTACTTCTGTGAAGAACAATATGGACATATTTTTAGGAATGCACTGACTCTGTAAATAGCCTTTGAAAGAATGGTAATTTTCACACTATTAATTCTAACAACCCATGAACATAGATAGCATATCTTTCCCTTTTCTAGAGTCTTTTTCTCTTTCTTTAGAGGTTAAAGTTTTCATTGTAAAAAATCCTTCACTTGCTTAGGTTCATTTCTCAGTATTTTAGTTTCTTTAAAGCTGTTACAACTGCAGTGTTCATGACCTTCTCTGTATGTTTGTTGGTGGTGTATAGAAAATCTATTGATGTGTGCAAGTTGATTCTGTATTCTGCCACATTGCTGAGTTTATCGTTTTTATAACTTTTCTGGTAGAATTTGGGGACCTAATACTGGTAGAATTTGGGGATCTAATATATATATATATAATGTATATAATTATATATATATAGAGAGAGAAATAATCATACATTTGTCATCTGCAAATAGGAGTGATTTGACTTCCTTCCCTATTTGTATCCCTTTAATTTCCTTCTCTTGTCGTATTACTTCAACTAGTACTTCAAGCACAGTATTGAAAGGAGTGAATTAGTAGACATCCATGCCTTTTCCTGAGTTCAATGGGATTGCATCAAGCCTTTCTCCAAATAGGAAACCATTGACTAGGTGTTTTACACATAGATTTCATTATGTTGAGGTATGTTCCTCTAGCCCTACATTCTCTAGAACTTTTATCATGAAGGCATGCTTCTACTAAGATGATCATGTGATTTTTTTTATCTTTAAGCCCATTTATGTAGTTTATTACATTCATTGACTGTGTATGTTGAACTATCTCTACATTAGAAACAACTTTGTTATAATGGATAATCTCTTTGATCCGTGTCTTTATTCTGTTTGTATTTTATTGAGCATTTCTTTGGTCTATGTTCATCGAGGATATCGGCCTGTAGTTTTCATTTTTAAGTGTGTCTCTACCTGGCTTTGGTATTAGAGTGATAATTATTTTGTAGAAAGATTTGGAAAATGTTCTGCTTCTGTTTTGCTGTGGAAAAATCTTTCTGTACACTGTAAAAGTGTATTGCTCTCATTGTTAATAAAGAACTGACTGGCCAAGAACTAGGCATAAATAAACACCAGTAGGACAGACACTGAGAGCAACAATTAATAAATGGTGCCTCCTGAAACTGAGAAGCTTGTGTAAGGCAAAGGACATGGTCAATAAGACAAAACATCAACTAACTGAATGGGAAGAGATCTTCACCAACCCCACATCTGACAGATGGCTGGTCTCCAAAATATATAAAGAACTCACAAAACTAGACATCAAACTGCCAAATAATTCAATTTTAAAAATGGGGTACAGACTGTGTCTCTGTCTTCAAAGATGGTGATTTCTATGAAGAGCACATCACAATGGTAAAGGTCACAGGCAGACAGGGATCATTCTAAGGTTTCTGGGAAGCCACATTCTCCATCCACTAGGGTTTGAAACATTGGGAAAGTTTTGTCATTTCTATGTATATATTATTTCTATGTATAAATCTATGTATATATTAATATGTATAAATTATACTGCTTACTCATGAAGATCAGTTTCATGAATTTTGTTTTTCATCTGGATCAATATAAAAATTATGACTGTGTACATGTCACATCTATCAATAAATTCTGCTTTAGGTTTACACAGATTGCCAGATTTCTAATATATCAACAATATATACTTTTGAGTTTTATGCTTTCAATGATTTCTAACAACATGTCAATAAAATGTGATATTTACAAATATTATAAACTTTAAAAATGGAGTACAGATTTAAGCAAATAATTCTCAACAGAAGAATCTCAAATAGCTGAAAGACATTTAAGGAATTGTTCAACATCCTTAGCCACCAGGGAAAGGCAAATCAAAACAACACTGAGATCCCTAATCTTACACCTCTCAGAATGGTTAAGATCAAAACACTGATGACAGCTTACGTAGGAAAGGATGTGGAGTAAGGGGAATACTTCTCCACTGCTGGTGGGAGTGCAAACTTGTACAGCCACTCTGGAAAACAGTACGGTTATTTATCAACCTACCTCAAGACCCAGCAGTACCACTATTGGGCATATACCCCAAAAAAATGTTCAATAATACCATAAGGTTACTTGGTAAACTATGTTCATAGCAGCATTATTCATAATAGCCAGAACCTGGAAACAACCTAGGTGCCCCTCAACCAAAGAATGGATAAAGAAAATGTGGTACATTTACACAATGGAGTATTACTCCGTGGTAAAAAATAATGACATCATGAAATTTGTAGGTAAAAAAAATCATCCCAAATGAGGTAACCCAGATCCAGAGAAACAAACACACATATATATTCAATCATAAATGAATATTAGACACAAAGAATAACCAGGCTACAATTCACAACCCCAGAGATACTAGGTAAAAAGAGGAACCCTAAGAGGGACACACATGGAAGACCCCAGGAAATAAAAATAGTTAAGATCTCCTGGATAACCTGGAAGGGAGGTTAAAAGGAGGGGGTGGGGAATGGGAACATGAGGGATTGAGATTGCTGAGTGGTAAGAGGGATAGAGGGAGAGAGCAATGAAAATGATATCTTGTAGTGCTTTTTATTTAATCTCTGCTGATCTCTGAGGTGAGCATTGCTCTGCCACATGCTCTTGTTCCTAAATCTTTTTCTATGAGTGATTTTTCCAAAATGTTTTACTCTGCTTCTTTTTGCTCTACAGTTTGATTAAAAGCAGAAAACACCCATGAAATAGCCCCAATGCTTCAATAGTTTTAAATTTCTCCACCAGATAACAGTTCTTCCTACAAAGTCTTCAGCATGAATGTGCTTGAGTCAAGTGATGTGGGAGTCCCCTCTGTGCACTGTGATTACCATTAATGAATAAAGAAACTGTTTTGGACCTATAGCAATGCAGAACTTAGGTAGGCAGGGAAAGCTAGGCTGAATGCTGGGAAAAAGAAGGGTGGAGTCAGAGAGACACAATAGAGCTACCACCAGAGTTAGACATGCTGAAACTTTGCCAGTAAGCCACTACCACATGGAGGTACACAGATTAATAGTAATGGGTTAAATTAATATAAGAGTTAGCAAATAAGAAGCTAGAGCTAATGGGCCAAGCAGTTATTTCATTCATACAGTTTATGTGTGGTTATTTTGGGTCTAAGCTAGCCTGGCAGCCAGGAATCAACATGCACCTCCCTCTTCCAATAGTCAAGTATTTTGCAATGCTTTACAAAGAAGCCTTTCATTTCTACTAACATTCCTTATTTGCGTCGATATTCTGGTTACAAACACTTACCTAAACTCTAAGGTTTTCTAGAAATTTCCTTTATCTTTTCCCTGTGAGAATACTCTACACAGTCTCTCTAGCCACCTTTTTCAAACTCTTCCAATGGTTGGGCTGATTGTTGGTGGGTAGTGACAGCTAACAGCCCCACTCCTTAGCACCTTCTTCTTACACCATTCTGTTCTCCATGATGAAATCTGAGGCAGGCTAAGTCTTTTGAGAACTAGAAGTGTGTGTAATTTTTGTTTCCAGAAACCCAAGGGCATAGTGCCTGAGTGAGCCAGGGAGGATTTCATGACAACGGTGTTATAACAGCAGAAACAAATGCCACAGCAAGGCAGTCGCCACATTACGCAAAAATCTAATGATGATGGAGCCCCATGAAGCCTTCCAATCATCGAAATATCCCACTAGGCTCCACCTCTTAAAGGGTCCAGCCCTCCCCGAAAACAACACCATTAAGGGCCAAGCTTCCAAGAAATAAACTTTTGGGGAACCAACCACGTCCAATCCATGGTACCCCGTTCACTGAAGACCTCCCCACATGCATCATTTGTGCCTTTCTAGGCAAAAGCTCCATGGCCAGTGCATGATGTTGTTGGGAGGTGACAGAGTTTTTAGGAGGTGACCTCGATAAAGTATTTTACATCACTGGGACTTGCCAGAGTCCCAATATCTCCTTCAAAGGTGTATCCCAGTGATGCAAAATGGGGTCTACTTGAGAGATGCTGGAAGCTTGGTCCTGCCTGGGGAGCAATTAAGGAAACAGACAAGGCTGGTAGGCTGGGAAGTGTGGCAACAGGAAGGAAGGAAAATACTCAGCAAAGAGGCAACTGCCCACGTGAAAATGTGCAAGGTGTGCGGACAGGAAAACTCTCACCCAAATGAACTGTCAGTGCCGGACACAGTACTGAGAATGAGCGTTACCACAGATTCCAGTAGCAGCAGCCTTTCCAGCTGGTGACTGACCTGCACTCCCACCACCACATAAGGGCTTCTTACTGTGCAGGGCCTCCATCTTTCCTGATACCAGCATCTAAGGAGGCTTCAGGGCCTAAGAACTTGGGGATTCACTTAGGGCAGCAGCTGCACCTGTCTGTTCTTCAACCCAAGGATTGTGTCCACTTGGACAACATTGTCCAATTCAAACCACCGCATAATTTTTTTTTCAAGCAACCACGTTAGAAGAACTAGTGTGGAACAATTAAAATTAATTCCAACAATGCATTTGACCCAAGCCAACACTTCAGCCTGAAGCCAGTATTTACTAAGCCATTAATAAGATGTCTGAAATTCTTCATGCTGCCTCAAATCAAATTCTCAGTCTGTTATATAAATGACACTTGGAGCCCAGCCCAGGTCTAATTTGCCAGTTTTCAAGGGCCAAATGAAAACCCACACTCAGCTCTGGATCTCCTATTGGGAGTGCAGGTTTAGAAGGCAGAGACTACTTATTGGGACCTTCCTTAAGAAACAGATGTGCTCCTTTCTATCAAACATACAACTGGACATAGATGTTGTCATGAGGAGAGGAAGTAAGAGGTGAGATGAGGAAACAGACCGAAAGTCAACAAGTTGGGTAGAGAGACTCATGAAGACAATTTGTCTGGGAATTTTAAGGTGTAAGGAATGGGGTCAAGAACACACCAGGGGAGAAAAAAATTTGGGTTGTAGGTTAAAGGTTAAGGAAATGCCAGGGAGCTGACTTAGAGGGTAGAGGTACTTGTTGAGCTCAATCACCAGATCCCACAGGTGGCAAGAGAGGCCCAATACCCAAGGGTTGTCTTCTGATCTCCACATCCATGATGTGATATGCAAGTTCCTACACACACACACACACACACACACAGAGAGAGAGAGAGACAGAGACAGAGACAGAGACAGAAATAGAGGAGACAGAGAGGAGAGAAAATACATGCATAACTTTTAAACATCTGTGAAAATATGAGCACCTATATCTATTGTGAATATAATTATTCACAATAATTTATAAATTGTGCCTTCTCGTGTGTGTGTGTGTGTGTGTATGTGTGTTCACATGTGAAGACCAGAGATCGAAATCTGTTGTTTTCTTCTATCCCTCTTTGCCATATTTTTGAGAGGGTCTTTTATTGAGCCTGCCACTAACAAATTGAGAAGTATTTTTAAAATGTAAACTATTACGATTTAATCTTTTGTTAAAATAAAAATATCTGACTCTTCAGTACAGCTCCAAATGAACAAAATAACCCAGTGTATTGTCAACTTTTTTTTAACCACCATTGTTTCTTTTGGAAAGATAGGTTATTTGAATGTATAGGCGAAAAGCAAAGGCCGAGGCCAGGGACTCTACCTGGAACTCAGCTCCCCACCGTTCAAACATAGATGAGCTTGGGCAGGGTGAGAAAACACAGAACACTATGTGCCCCATGGAAAGAGTGAAGAAACCAATACCAGAAAGCGAAACCATAGGCTAGGTCAAAGGATTCTGCTTTGCTGGGAACCCAGACAGGGAAACCAGCCTGCTTGCACTCGTGGGAACTGGACCCCTGACTCTGCTGATGGGCAGCGACTTCCAAGCTTCCTCTCAGCCTGGTCTTGGCCAGTGCCTTCTGTCTCCATTCCTCAGGGTAGACCCACACCTGTGCCTTTATTTGTATTGCTGGGTACGCCTATATCCCATTCCACAGGCCTCAGGGCTCTACCCAATTAAAAAGAAGTTCCCAGCCCCTTGCTATGCTGGGAACACCCAACTTCCCATCCAGCCTAGAGATGTGTCCCAGCCACCATGACCTCAGTGTGACTATGCATTTCACGGCAGCAAAAAGGTGCAAGGGTTGACCACAGTTGCCATAACACTACAAGATGGCCTTGTTCCTTCTTAGCTCTTATCCCCACACACGGGGTCTCCATGGCGATGCCCACATATGCTCTGCTTTCCATCATACCAGCTCAACGTTAGGTGATGATTCTGGGACTACGGATGGGAGCATCAAAGAGGTAAAATCAACTCCCCTCTCTAGACCTTGAATAAACCATGATGAATCCCGCCCCACCCCTTCCCTGGGACAGTAGACTGGAATCTGGTTTCCAGAATGGAAAGTTTCCACAGGGAGAGCCAAAACCATACCCAGGCCACAACACTAGGAAAGCAGAGTCCTCCCCACAAGTCCTCCCTCTGAAAGAGCAGTGTGGGCACTTTGACTCGTCCACACAATGTTCTTCCTAGAAGTGCAGCTGATTAACAGGAATCTAGATGCCCTCATGGCCAAGTTGGGGCTAAAAATAAACACCTCTTTATTTTATATTTTTCTCACTTGACTTAAGTGATTTTAGTTGTCAAAAATCCAACAAAGAGGCAAATGACACCCCAGACAAGGAGCCTCCTACACTAAGCCCTGCAGTGTCTTTCAATATGAAATGTCTTATGATTATTTCTATCGTTTCCTTACAACTCTGGGCCATGCAATTACGTCCTCCAATTTATCTTTCTTCATCGAGCAGTCCCTGTGTCCTAAGAGTCCAGTGAGCTTTCTTCTAACTCATACCATATTTTTAAAGCAAATTCATGAAGTGCAAATTAAACTGCCCTTGGAAGGGCAAACATGATCCCATGCCATGCTGAGACTGAGAAGCCTGAGAATCACATCTGGTTCCTGCCCTCAAGGAACACGCATCTGGGAGGGAAAAGACAAGATGTTAAGATGCTCACACACCAGATAGCAAGGATAAAACCACTAAAGGGGCTTAGGGATATGTCTCCTTTGGTAGAGTAGTTGGTAGCATACCCAAAGCCCTGGCTTTGTTTCCAGTATTTCACAGAACCTGCCGCAGCGGGGCACAGCTATGATATCAGCACTTGAAGAGAGGAGATAGGCTGATTAGGAGTTCAAGGTCTTCTTGGCTGTAGGAGACTGGTTTGAAGTCAGTTTTGGGTTGTATGAGACCATGTTTCAAAATAAATTAAAAATCAAAATATTCATGTTGATAAAGAAAAAGGCTGAGTATGAGACTGAAAAACCCATGTCTAGGATTTAGCCAAAAAAGGGAAGTTGCAGAGAAAATGTGAAATTCATGTTGACTTGAAAGCTGTGCTACTCACACAATTCAGGAGTAAGAAACAAGTCCACACATGGAGTCCATCCATGGAGAGGCCCACATGTGCTGTGCGTGCCATCGTACCAGCTCAAATGCACAGTTCTCAAAAGAAGGTATAGGGTTGGTCAATGGATATACAAAATTTCAACCTCTTAATTATCAAAGTAACACAATTTAAAGATAACACTATGTCTCCTTACACCAATAAGAATGGACATTGCTAGAAAGAAAGAAATCAGAAAACAAAAGCTGAAGTATTGGCAAGAATAGGGAGAAGAGGCTTTGCCAGCACCCAGCGGGAGGGAGCATAAGTTAGTACTATTACAGAACACACCACGGAGGTTCCTCCAAACTGAAAATCAAAACCACCCACATGCTCCAGCAATCCCAGTATTGAGTATATAGCCAAAGGAAATGAAAGGGTGTGCTGGAGAGGCACCTGCACTTCTGTGTTCACTTCATCCCCATTCACCGCAGCCAATGCGTGTAAGTCAAACACAGAAAGACAAATGCTGTATCATTTCACCGGTATGTGCTACCTAGAGAAGTCAAACACATAGAAGCCCAGAACAGAATGGTGGTTACCCAGGATTGGGAACTGGAAAGTTTAGAAGAAAGCTCGTAAGGGATACAAAATCCCAAGTGGATGGAAGGCATAAATTCCAAAAATGCCACCATGTTAACTACAGTCAGCCACAATGGAGTATGGATTTGAAAAATAAAATTGTCAGGATGTTCACAAGTCAATGAAAACAGCATCTGGCTTGGGCCGTAGGAGCTGCACAAGGAGTGCCTGGTACCATGAGGAAGGGCATGGGGTACGTAAGTGAGGACGAGAGGATACATGGCCTGAGCCATGACAAGCTTGAATCTGGAAATGACAGAACCCTGGCTTGCCCTTGGGGATTCTTCTCTGGCAGCCCTGCGGGAGACCAGATATGGGGCACAGACTGAAACAAATAAAGGTCTAGAACACACTGTAACCAGTCAGTACATTAGTAAGCTTTGAACCAGTTGTGTAAGGCGAGAGAAGGCGAAAATTCAAGGGTTATTTAGGAACCAAGCCAAAGCTCTTAATCATTGCTGGGGTTTGATGTGAAATGTTCTCTGACGGCTTTGTGTTTGAACACTTGGTCCTCAATTAGTGCTGCTATTTTGAAGGTGTGTGGCCTCCTTAGGAAGTGGACATCTCTGGAGGAGGTGAGTCACTGGAGGAAGGCCCTCAGGCTGGCCTCGCTGCTGGTCTGTGCTCCACTTCCTGATTGCAGAACCACTGTGGCCAAGCCCCCCCCTCCACACACACACACACCTCAGCCACAATGGACTCCAGTCCCTCAACTGTATGCCAAAAGAAGCCCTTCCTCACTCAGGTTGTTTCTTGTCAGGTCACAGCAGGTAAGAAGAAAAATTAAATCAGTAGGTCACTGAATGCAGGCAAGGTGAATAGAAAGGCTCCCTGGTGGATCACTGCATTTGCTCATGTGAGTTTGGGTTAATAAAGCTTCACAGATCCTGAAAGAAATGGTATGTTAACAAGAAATAGGAAGATGGAAGTGGAAAGGATTTGTTAATAAGTCACACAGATGAGGATGTAAGGGAGAAGGAACTCTGGTACACTGCTAGGGGCCGTGCCCACTGGCGTGTCCTTTATGGAAATCAGTGCAGACATTTCTCAAAAAACACGAAAAGTAGAGGCAACGTATGCCTCACTTCTCCCATCCTGGCTGTAGACCTGGAGGGCTCTAAGTCAAAACACCACAGAGATCCTTGCCCATCCATGCTTACCATGACGCCATTCATAAGAGCCATGTGGAACCATCTAGATGCCCATCAACAGATGAATGGGTAAAGAACATTTGGTACATATACTCAGTAGGAATTTATTCAGTTGTCAAGAAAATGAAATTAGGTCACCTACAGAAAAGGAACAAAAATGGAAACCATCAGGCCAAACAAAATAAGTCCAATACAGAAATGGATATACAAATTATGTACATACATTCATATATGTACATATTGTCCAGATAGTTCCTGCACAAGTGTGCATGTGTATGTAGTTGTGTGTGTGTATGTATGTGTGTATGTGTAAGAGAGAGAGGGAAAGATAAAAGCAGAAGAGAAACTGTTTGGAAAGAGGAAGAGGGCCAATATGTGCAGAGAAGAAATGAGGGGGAACTTGGGCCAGGGAGGGCAAATACAATGATATGCATGCATGAAGATTTTATAGTATAATCCATCTTTGTACACTAGAAAAAAATAATTCTAAAAAGGAAAAACATTTTCTACCATACACGTGCAGTAGTTCCTTTTTAAACGAGGGTTACATCTCAGAGGCAAAGGTCAGCCCTGACAGAACTAATTCCCTAGCACGTATGCCCTTCCCCAAGCCAAACCAAACAGGTTCTAAGAGGCATGAAGTCTTCGGGCACAGAAACACAAGTAGCTAAGATAGGAATCATGGGCCACATAGCAGATGGGGGCAGCCAAAGAAGAGCATAGCAGAGTCTGGTGGTATCCATCAGGCCATAGACTCAGAGTGTGCAACGCTAATCAATCACTTCTGCGGTATCACAATGATTTTACCCTAACACACTGTTAACATACACTAATTAGGTCATGTGGCTAAGACCCCTCGTGTCCATGTGAGTAGCATGGCTCATCTTATTCAGACACTTCATAAAATAGACCCAAAATATCTGACAACAGACGCATCTATTCCGCCGCTGTGATCCTGCACCTCTGACTAGCAAAGTGGATGAAGAAGTGTGGTGCTGGAGCTGAGAATTCCAATCACACAGAAGCTCCCACATTAGGAACCGTACCACTGAGTGTGGCCCTTCGTGCCTGGAGGAAGGGAAGCAGGCATTCTCAGATACCCATCATGGAAGGCTCAGGACTGGCAGGCCTGGTCTTTGACAATCTTTTAAGGATATTTTTTTTATGTTCTTTCCTAAAGATCCTAATCTCTTCCCATCTTAAAAAGTAACTGCCAAGAGACCTCAAGGGGGCCGTCACCAAAGCAATACATAAGAATGCGAGCAGGATTTGTAGCCCTGGAGAAACCGCCGCACGCTTTTAAACTTATCTGGGAAGAGATCAGACAGTCTCCTACCCACAGATTCAAATCAGCTTTAACCTCAACTATTTGATTTCCACAGTAAGAGCAGTAGTTGCCATCAGATTGTAATACAAGCCATCCCACGCAGCTGTGATCTGCATGTCTACTGATCATCACTATGCTGCCCAGAATTCAAGCTCAATTTCACAAGACAGAAATACAACTTTTGCCCTCCCTTTCGGTCATAAAAGATCACCCAAGGAAGCAGCATGACAAAACGTTTCCTGATGCGGTGACAGGGGCATGGCTGAAACTCAGCCTCACGCACGTCGGTCCAAAACTTTGCTGAGCAACCCACAAATATCTGAGCTTTCTGGCAACATTAGCACCCAAGCATCAACAAGTCTTCTGCAGCTCATTATTTGAGACATCTTCTGCTTTGCTTTTACAACATCCTGAGCTGTTTATCAAAGAGGTCATAACATGAGAAAGTATTCACGCCATCTTTAATAAAGAAAAAAAAAACCTGTCTGGACGAGGAGAGAAGGGCAAACGCTGTTGCAATACGGCAACAATCAAATTATGTCTATAATGGGCTTTAAATCTTTAGAAGAAAAGACCTACAGTTAGGAGTACAAAGCAGTATTATCCCTGTTGTTATTTAAAAAAAAAAAACCTGCCTCTAATCCTTGACACATATGTAATACATCTGGTCTAGGGGATCTCGAAGTCCATTATAAATAAACAAGAAGACACCTTCAAGATCCAGCCAAGACCACAAGAGGATGGAACTCTCGAGTTACGTACAAATAAGCGACAAGTAAGTCCCACTCGCTAGCTGCTGATGTGAGGCCTCTTGGTCTGGGAAAATATTTTGCTCTCAGTAGAGAGAAGACAATGAATGCTTGTAGAAACAGAGGTGGCCGACCCCTTGCAGGGTCAGGATAGTGAAACAAGGATAGATGACCAGAATAGCAATTAGTTTACCCATATGAGGCATGCTTGTGTGTGTGTGTTGCTGAAGCTTGAACCTGGGGCCTTTAACACGCCAGGCAAATATTTCACCACTGAACTATATCCCAAGTCCTCTTTTACATGTTATTTTGAACCAATGTCTCACTAAGTTACCCAGACTGCCCGTGAAGTTGTGATTCTCCTGCCTCAGCCTACTCAGTAGCTGGAATTAAATTTTATAATCATTCGGTCAGGCTCACTGTACAGATTAATGGGTTTCACTAATAATTTGAGATCTTGTTTTGGTACTTGACACTCCACAGGTACATACACCATCCTTTGCTTGAATGCTGTTTCCCTAAAACATTTCCCTTGTATGGATTACATATTACATATTATAATATATATAATATTACATATTAGCAGCAGTCACACAAACCTCAGCATTTCTTCATGTGGGGAAATATGACCTACTTGCCCTACCCCATTCCCCTGTGCTGCCTGTGGCCCCATTGCTACCGTTGTAGAATTTATCTCCTTGGTAACTAGGAGTTTAAGTCTCAACGCAGGAGCAAAACTGTTTACAACTAAAGCAAGGAAACATAGAAAGCTCACTGCACTTAAATGTGTATCATATGTGCTACTGCACTGATAAGTTTAGCTCATTTGCTCATTCAGCAATTATTCATTGAGTTGCATGTTTAGTCAAAATCAAGCTTTCGAGTGATGGTGTCTTCCAGGCCTGTGTCTGACGCCAGCTTATGGCACTGAAGAAGACTCTGATACATCAAAGGCAAATGGCAGAGATAAAGGAAACATTTAAGCCGGTTACAAATTTCCCTCAACTTACTATAGTGTGACATAATGATTTTTTAAATTTATGATACTATGAAAGCCTTCCTGCACCACCATTCTGAAGGTCGCATCAAGAGCTTATAATATTCAATGCCATTTAGTGCGTTTATTGTAAAATGGGTTGTGGTGGATGGTTTTCTATAGCTACAGGCTAATTCAAGTGTTGTGAACACACAACAGTAGCCAGCTGGGCTACAACGTTTGGAAGCTAAGGCTATTCCTTGACTTAAAATATTTCCTGTGTATGATGGGCTCACTGGGACATAGTTCTTTCTAAGTTAGGACCATCTGGGGAACTGTCTGTGGTGACGGTCGCAAGATTTGAAGCACTAGATGAGGTGTTATGTGAGCTTTTCCTAAGGAGATGCAAACAAATCTTTACCTATACCAGATACAGCATCAATAACAGACCAAATCAGTAATCCCACTCAAACCTAACCCAGCAAGCCAATGGCTTCATTGGAACTACTTTCCAGAACATGAATGAGGAACTATTGGACCTACTTACCAGAACATGAATGAGGAGCTATTGGACCTACTTACCAAAACATGAATGAGGAGCTATTTACAGGAGCATGGATGACCCTAAAACAGTCACATTACCAAAGGTCTCACTCACCCCAGCAAGGATAACAATTTCCCCTTGGCCGCACAGATGGGATCTCCCCATCAGTTACTCTTCCACCATACAAACACTGGAGTTCCTCCTGAGACCACCAACTGCGGTTGGGACAAAATTACAAAGAGTTTAGAATGGGATCCAGGAGGGAGTAGCTGGAATTTCAGAGGAGGATCTAAAGCTATTACAGCTATGCTAGTTGGCGTTGGGACCCAACTGTCACTGTCCTCTCTTCCAAATGCTGGGCTTACAGACGCTCACAGCCCTGCTCAGCATTTGACACAGGCGCTGGGGATTCAAACCCAGAAACTCACACTTGCAGAGTAATCACCCTCGCCCGCTGAGCCATCTCCCCAGCCCCAACAGGCCTGATCTTGAGTTTCTTGCCAGTGACCACTGCTGCTCTGATTACGATGGTAACAGTTGTTAGCTCTAAGACAGAATTCCACAGCAACAGGGTTTCTCCATCTTGCAGCTACTGAAAATCTGAGCCAGGCAGTGCCTTACTGCCGGGAGACAGGCATGGCTGTGTCTAGAAGCAACCCTGGCCTCGGTCTCCAGCAGCACTTCACCATCCACAGCTTCCATCATGCAGATGAAAAATCACCCTAGACGATAGCAAACATCCAGGAGAGGGCAAAGTTGCTTCCAGGTTGAAAATCTCAGAAATTTCAGATGCCTTCAGGATCTCCGAAAATAATTACCTTTCCTCACTTGTGGACCAATTTTAACTAGTAAATAGTATTGGTTAATATATTTAATTGTCTCTTCGGCCAAACAGCTCCAGGCATTTTCAGCAATCTGTAGCATCCTGATCAGTCTCCAAGGGCCACAGGTACAAGGGACCATTTCGACAAGGCATCTGCTCTCATTTCTGTATTACAAACCTGGCATCCGAAAATAGTACTTACATTGAAAAAATTCAAAATCGAGTCTTCACTAATCTTGTAAGGATCTATAAACTGACAATGAGCTCTGTGATGCCAAGTGATGACTCCAAGATCTGTAGCTGATTATCTGCCTGCCAGGCAACTTGCTTGAATGTAAGGAGATGGCCACTAGCCTGCTTTGAATAACCAAAAGCAAAGGAAGATGTGTGTGCATGTGTGCATTTTGGCTGGGAGGGGTGAGGGGGTTATGGGGTCAGATTGATGACAGCTGTCTTCTCTTGTTTTATACTTATTGTATCTTTTTATAACACCTTTTGTGTGTGTTTGCGTACATGAGTGTGTCTGTGTTTGTGTATGTGTGTGCATGTGTGTGTGAATGTCTGGTGCCTTCTGAGGACAAAAGACGGCAACAGATTTCCCGGAACTGGGGTTCCTGGTGAATTTGAGCAATCATGCCCGCAGGTCCTCGGCAACAGCAACAAGTATTCTTAACTGCTGAGCCATGTCTCCAGCCCCTCTCCACATTATTTTTGAAACAAGTCTCTGATAGTAACAAGCCCCATTGTAGCAAGGCTGGCTCATGCCAGCAAGGTCCAGGACCTGCCTGTCTCCCCACACTTAACACTGGCATTGTAGACAAATGCTACCATGCCCAGCTTTCATGTGAGTGCTGGGATTTGAACAAAGATGGTCATGATGTCATGCTTGCTCAACAAGGCCTTTACGTACTGAGGCATCTCCTCTGCCCCAGGATTTATTTTTCAATTAATTAAAATAAATAAATCCCTCCGTGGTGGAAGAACTGGAGTGAGGTGAGAACAGTGCGCCTTATTTTATGTTTCAGAGGTAATTAGCTGGCAGCTGGCAGAACCTGGGCAGTCTGCCCTTGAAATGGCTGTGTAAGGTATCAAACAAAGCTGCGCCAGCTGATGATAATTCTCCATAGGACCCAAACGTTTAGCCAAGGAGTGCCCATGAGCAGCTGCCCCAGTCTCGTGCCTGCTGGGTCCATCATCGACATCTCCATGGCAGGTAGCCAGCGCTGCCCGACTACACTACCCAGAACAGCTCTCCGAAGAGAGACGGTTTTGACACAGCAGCCATTGTCAACTCTATGGATGGACGAAAAGCAACTACGCTGACTCTTACCAGCTGTAAATCCCCAGCCCGGAGACGTCTTCACAGACGTCAATTGCCATTCTTCCAAATGGCTACTAAGCATGTGCCAAGCTTTATTACCTGCTCATCAAGATGAGCAGTCTGTAATTTGTTGCTCACCGGCTCTTCATCTACAATGAAACAGATTCTAGCCATTGAAAATCAAGAGAAAAGTACCGAGAAGCATGACATTGTTGGTACTTCAAGAAGGCCTCCTTTCTTGCTTCATTGATACAGAGATGAAAATTTTTGCATTGGCATGGATCTTGGTTTTTCATACAAACTTAAGGTCAATTTTATTATATGTATATTTCTGCCCTTGATTAAGGTATTTATTGTGTTTGTGCAGCTCCATTTAAAAATGTAATGTATAATTAAGAAATACATATTAATAGACAGTCATTTATAATAGTCAAACTTGTCAGGCAGTGGTGGTGCACACCTTTAATCCCAGCACTTGGGAGGGAGAGACAGGAGGACCTTTGTGAATTAGAGGCCAACCTGGTCTACAAGAGCTAGTTAAGGACAGCCAAGGCTGTTACACAGAGAAACCCTATCTGTCTCAAAAAACAACAACAAAAATAAGAGTCAAACGTGTAGTCATATTAGTTAGACTTTCTAGATGTACAGAAATATTTCAAATGGATCAGTATTCTTCAAACTGATATGGCATTTCAAATGTTTTAAGAACTTAGGACTTTTCATGACAATGAGACACATCTGCTCCTGGAAGCACCAATCTACTTCAAGAGGATGGTGGTCATCAAAGAGGCTCCTTGTGGAATTGGTTAGCCATTTGGACAAGAAACTGTTCTTGCCTGGACTGCTTAATGATATGTTGTATGAATTAGATATGCAGGACCCACAGAAAAATGACTGCTGAACTTGACAAAAGAAGATGAGGCATTCCTTCTGGGTTCCTGCTTCATGAGAGAACTGCCAGACATTTTTTAGGATACAGAAGAAAGAAACTGATAAACTCTTCCAGTACAAGGCATAAGATAACTTCAAATTTCATGCTTTATGGTCTGCCAGATACTATATGAGCATTAAGGCTGAAGATAGATGCTGAAATGTTGCAGAAGAACTTTCGGTGACTGTCCAGGCAGCAAGATGTCTCCGTCAGTTCTAAAATTTTAGAAGTTTCTTATAATTCACTTCCTGTTTACTTAGGTAATATTATATCCTTCCGGAGTCTTCCATGGAGTTGAAGAATAGTTATAGTTTTTCTTAGTTATGATAAAAGATAAAGTAGATATAAATATTGTAACTGTAATTCTTGGCTGGTAACTGTTTTGTTATATATAATCTTGCTATGTTAAAGTTAAAAACTTTCTTGTAGATAGAAAAGGGGAGGTGGTGTGGGAGTCCCCTCTGTATGCTGTCAATCCCATTGGTTAATAAAGAAGCTGCGCTGGGCGGTGGTGGCGCATGCCTTTAATCCCAGCACTCGGGAGGCAGAGGCAGGCAGATCTCTGGGAGTTCAAGGCCAGCCTGGTCTACAGAACTAGTTCCAGGACAGGCTCCAAAGCCACAGAGAAACCCTGTCTCGAAAAACCAAAAAAAAAAAAAAATAATAATAAAGAAGCTGCTTTGGGCCTACTGCAGTGCAGAATAGAAAAAGGTGGGAATTCCAAGCAGATAGAGGAGGAGAGAGTAGGTGGAGTCAAAGAGAAGCCATGTAGATGTCACAGGAGACAGACGCTAGACACTGGAACCTTGCCTGTAGGCCATAACCACATGGTGATACACAGATTAATAGAAATGGGTTAATATAAGATATAAGAGCTAACTAGCAATGTGATTGGCCAAGCAGTGTTTTAATTAATATAGTTTCTGTGTAATTATTTCAGGTCTGGGCAGTCGGGAACAAACAAACAGCCTCTGTCTACACTTCATGTTGAATTATTCTGTTTTAGTAAAAAGCTTTTACTGTGCATCCATCGAGGACAACATCTGATGTAAGATGGCCAATCAGTGGTGGCCAGAGGTCTTCTGGGGACTGCTGTTCAGAAGACACCACTCTTAACCGCTGGCCTAGCACTGGCCTGTGCACTATTTGCTTCTCTCACTAAACTAAAATTATTACAAAGGGGCTGTAATTGTGCCCACTTCACTGATGAGGTTCAGAAGTTCAGATACTGCTGTCATAGAGCCACAATTATTTTAAATATTTTTGTTGTAATCTTTTTTCTATCCAAAGGGAAACAATGGTTTTCCTTTCTGGATTGAAGGATCCCCCGGGGCCTCTCCTTACCCACTCTCTCTAAAATGTCCTGCTCATTTTTCATTTCCCGACCGAGCCCGAAGTCAGAAGTAATTGTTTCCATTTTGAGTGTTCATCAGCTCAAAGCCACGGCTGTGTTTCTGAACGTATTACCTGCCAGATACTGGAAATCATTCAAAGATGGGACTAAGATATGGGTTCTGCCCTTTGAGCTCCTCCCAAAAGGAAAGCACTGAATCCCAGCATAACAATGAGACAGGAGGAAAATACTGAGGCAGCCAAGGAGAGATTCACGAACTCTGCCTGGGGCCATGAAGCAACCACATTCAAAGAGAGTTTTGAATGAAATGGGAAGGTGTGAGCCATCTTAGAAGAGGAGAAAGTATTCAAAACACAGGAAATAGACTACAAAAAGTCACTTACCTTCACTTTACAGCATATATACCTTCGGTTTTTTAGTAAGTATTTAGAAAGAGAGCAGAGAGTGTGTGTGTGTGTGTGTGTGTGTGTGTGCGCGCGCGCGTACGCGCGCGCACACGCTTGTGTCAAATGCAATAGTAGAACTGAGTGTGGTGGTACACACCTGAAATCCCAGCATTCAGGAAACTGAGGCAGGAGGATCGTGGATTCAATGCCACACTGGACTACATGTGCGCACAAGCCCACAGGCATGAAAACGGCCGTGTGCAGGACACAGAGTTACTGCTCCCCACCTTTGTACCACCATCTAACCATAGATGTTTAGGGCTGTTTCTGACTGTTCCATCAATGCATAATGAACTGGTCCTAAACTTGGTCGCTCTAGACAGTGATGCTTGTTTTGCTCATGTGTCCTCAATTAGGACAGACCTTGGCATCTCCATGAGATGATCCACATGGCCTCCACTGAAGTAGACTTGGCTGAAGGCTAAAGGGTTTTCGCCCAAGCTGAGTCACCTACATGGCCAGCAAGTGTGTGCTGCCTATGCCCTGGCATCTCAGCTAGGATTGAAACTCCATACTGGTCCGGGTTATCCGTAGCATGGTGACAGTCGCACACAGTGCTTCCCACTGGACTCCACTAACTGGACAATTCCCAGTTCTCTCCCCAGCTTAACCAGAGAGAGCACAGGTCCCACAGCTTGATGAGGATATGGTATAAACTGGGAAACCATGTAAAATGGAGAATATTATTGTGGACTTTTATGTCCAAGAAAGGCCAGATGAAGAATGAATGACCTCCTAAATCCAAACCAGCACAGGAACCATGAGCTACGGTATAAACACTAAAGACGCGGGGTATAGGATCATTTGAATACACATTTGAACACACAGCAAGCACACCACTAGATATCTGAAATGCATCAAAAACGTAGTCACAAATGAGTATCTTCTAAACTGAATATAAAAAGAAAGCTCCAGCCCAGAATTTGGTGTTCAAGAAAAAATAAAACATATATCTGTATTAACAAGAACAAAAGGCAGAGGCAGCAATGGGGAGACACGGAGTAACATAACCCTCAGCTGGAGTAAAACCGCTCGTGCTGGCTAGGCCAGCCAGCTTGGCACACAGATGTTCACCAGTTCCACAGCATGGAAGCAAGTACAGAGAACCAAACATCTTATCACAGGAAAAGAATTAGAAGTAGTAGAATAAAGTGTGCAAACATGGCTAATAAATAGCCCGACAGAGTGGCAGTCGGAACCCATGATACTCTGCGTTTTCAAGAGTCACAGAAATAGAACATCCCTGAGACAATAGTTATTGTAATAACAACTATGGAGTCTCTCAAGCCAGGGAAGGAGCCTTGTTAGAAGAACTTAGGAAAGCCTGTCCTGGCAGCCAAGAGCCCAGTGTCAGCCTGTTGAGCTACCTCGGGCCTGATGAGTCATCCTTTTGTTATCAAGATGAAATGACGCTCCAGCCCATCCACAAGTCTCCCCTGCATCAGTTACTTTTCTCAGCACTGTTGGAAAAGTACCCAAGAGTGATGTCTTAAGAGAAACAGAGACACTCTGGGTTCAGATCATATCATCTCCGAGGCAGGCAATCGTGACAGCAGGAGCATGTGGCAGAGCCTCCCCCATGTCCTGGCCAATTGGGAAATAGAGAGCTAGGAGTTGAACTGGGACGTGAGATGGGATCAGGCCTTCCAGGTCTGCTCCTAGTGACCACACGCTTAGGTGTGCCCAGCCCATAGGCAACGAGAACATTTTCCCCATCTTACATTACAGCTGCAAACTCTGAAGTATCAATAGGTAACTTAAGTAGCATCATGTTCCCATTTTTATTAGTTTATTTTTCAAGCACTTACACAAATATTATGATATCAAAATTAATATAACCTTTAGCCTGAACTAAGTAAGCTCTTTAGCAAGTTTATACCTCCTCATGGCTTTTTGTAAATAAACTAATAATTACTGTACTATTTCACCTTATAACCCACGTATTTGAGAGACCAAAGCTCCAGCAATGCATGCTGGCCATCTTCTGGAATCTCAGCTGGATAGCATAGCATAAAGCTGCACATGACTCAGTTCCAAAGACAAGTGACCTAAAGGAGACAGAGGAAGGGAGAAAGCAACAGAGAGAGATCTCTAGGTGGAGGCCACGATGCTGTCTTCTGGTTGGTTTTCATGAACTGCCATCTGGAGCCTTTCCTGCCACGCCCATCACAGCCCCTTTGCTAGAAGAGAGTCCTTAAGTCTTGTCCAGACTCTGAAGGAGAGAGTTAGACTTATCTCTTCATGGGAACAAGTCAAAGAACTTACAGGTGTGTTTTTAAATTATTTTAGATGTCATTTCAAAACACATTTTTTAGCAAAAATATAAATTATATGATCCTGTTTGTAAAAAGGAGACAATGTAGGCTGAGAAATGGCTCAGTGGTTAAAAAGATCACCAGCTGCTCTTCCAGAGGACCCTGTCTTCATTCTCAAGGCCTACATGGCAGTTTACAACTGCAGTTGGTTTATTTTTTCACGCTTTGGGGGCCCACCACCCAGCTCCCAAGTAAATACACAGAGGCGTATTCTTACTTATGAATGCCTGACCTTAACTTGGCTTGTTTCTATCCAACTTTTCTAACTTAAATTATCCCATTTCTCTTTAATTATGTTTTGCCTCCAGGCTTTTTACATTTGTATATTCTATATATCTTTCTTTCCTTCTTACTCCATAGCTGGCTGGGTGGCTAGTTCCAGGCATCCTCCTCTCTCTTCCCTAGATTTCTCCTACTTATTTTCTTTGCCTGTCAGCCCCACCTATTTCTCTCTCCTGCTTAGCTGTTGCATGTTCAGCCCTTTATTAGACCAATCAGGAGTTTTAGGAAGGCAAAGTAACACAGCTTTAAAGAGTTTAATAAATGAAACATAAAAGAACACAAAACATCTTTGCATCATTAAACAAATATTCCACAGCATAAACGAATGTAACACATCTTAGACTAATATTCCACAACACACAACTGCCTATATTTCCAGTTCCAGGAGATCTGGTGCCCTTTCTTGGCCTTTGTAGCACCTGGAATGCATGTTGTGCATGGACATACATGCATGCAAAACACCCATACATATACAATAGCAAAATAATAATAATAAATTAATTAAACAACAGAAATAAAATAAGCAAAAATATGGTGTAATTTTTCATCGCTAATTATAAATATCTTGAGCTTAATGTTAAAATCATGAAGGTTTTAAACTGAATTAAAGCTAACAAAGTAGGGGACTACCTACCACTACGTAAGCTAGAGGACTTTGCCCAGGACGTGTCTTGAAACACGTGAATAGGATGCTGATTGAAGAAGAGCTGGCGTGAGCACCTTTCGCGCTTCTAAACCATAATAAGCAGATGGAGCATGTATTAACCAGCTAAATCAGCAAGGCTTCCTCTGGAGACACAGACACGCAGGATACATGTTCTTCTCCAAAGCCTAGAAAGGTTGTAAAATTTGTCTATCGCCTCAAGAAAATCTTCAGCTAAGCTCAACATGGAAGAGTATCTTTGTTGTGTCGTCTAAATTCAGTGCCTGAAGAGAGAATGGAAACCAGCCACACTCAACACGGAATTTTTAAATGTGCCTCTAGGTGTACTTTAAAAGTACATAAGAGTTGAGAGTATATGTGATCTTAAGTGAATTCAAAATATATTAATTTCTAAAGACAATTGTAAGCCAATATTTGCAAAACTTGATCATGGTTGTTAGAGATTTCTGGACTCCGCATCCAGAGAACCCAAGGTGGGGCCAAGAAACCACATCTGTGGTATGTGTCTCACTGCTGGTTCAAGGTCCCCTTTCAGAACCAGTATTATAGACTTTTGTTGTTTTTGTCCATTTGGTAGGTTGCGGAATATGTGTGTGTGTGTGTGTGTGTGTGTGTGTGTGTGTGTGTGTGTGTGTGCATGCGTGCATGGCAGGAGGTACAAGAACCTATGCAAGCCCCTACAGAGGCCAGAGGCCACAAGCCAATGTTAGGTGTCTTCCTCAAATATTTCCCTAACTTAATTTTTACAACAGGGTCTCGATCTAAACCTAGAGTTCCCTCACTGGCTAAAGTGGCTGGCCAGTGAACTCCAGGGACCCTCCTGTTTCTGCCTCCCTATTGCTAGGGTTACGTGTGTGCACCACCATACCTGGCTTTTTGCATCGGTGCTGGGATCTGAACTCAGATCCTCAATTTTGAGCATCTAGCTCTTTATCCACTAAGCCATTCATCTCCCCAGGCCCCAGAACCAATGCTAAATGTCTTCTACAGAAGAGACCCAATCTGATCAGCTCTCTGGGTGCCTGGTGTAGCTCATCCAGTATTCATTTGGGCATCGTCTTACAAGTTAGCTGTTGTGCTTTGGTTGCCATTTTTTCTACCTAGAGCAAAAGAGAAACCCGTCATACTAGTACAGGTCAAACACGATGATCTACCAAATAGTTATAGAATAATTCCCCAACATAACACGACAAATTATTTTAAACAACTAAATGACAATAAATGAGTATGTATCCTGTGTCTATAATAAACAGTCCCTTTGATGATCCTGTTGTTCTCAAATCCTGACACCACCTGGGAAGTTTTGATATCAATGGAGCTTGGGTTCCAAGTCCTGACCTTTAGCTGGACTGGTGTGGAGACTATGTACTGAGAGTTTGTTAAAGCTCCTATGTGCAGCCACAATTGGAAACACTGACCCACTACGAGGAAATCCAATTGGAGATGGCTAGATGTTTCCTCTACCTCTACTCTTTAAAGAGCAATAAACCTATACTTGGGCTGGAATTCCTACCGCGTTAGAAAATACAACTGGAATCGTGTCTGGTGAGGAAAAGCAGACGCAGACCTTAGCTCCTTCCAGCTGGTGTCCCTCGAACAGACACCGGTTTATGGCCTCCCAATCCTGGCATTCTTCACGGCAACTGTAACAATCATGTGAAAACATGGGCTAGGCTTTAGATGTTATTCCCCGTTTCCCCATATCTTGACATTTGAAGTATGACCACAGATTTTTGCATCCCTTTGGACGGGTTGAAAGGAGATCCTGATTAATGTCTTTTCATCTCCAATACGAAACACATGGCTTTTATTAGCGACAAGATGAATGGATTGATACATTGGGAACAGCTTTCCCATTACACGGACATGACATACCAAAGTCCTAATGATTAAATCTCTCCATGTACGTGAGTAGATGTCTCTCCTTTGGGAAGTCTTTCAAATGAGTCCGTTCACTAACAAAGCAAGTCCAGCGGTAAGCAAAGCCTTGCCACATGACCTGAGAGAAGCCATCCCTCCTTGATGTGGACGTTAGAAATGTAAAGAGCCAGCAGGGCAAAGCTAAGCTAACGGCATAAGCTGTTCTGCTCACTTAAACTTCCTCTTCTTCAGATATATTTAAAACATAATTCCCATCGCCAAAACGTCGTAGTTGTACTTGTATTAAGGTTGCCAGATAAAATACAGGACTCCCAGTTAAATCTGAATTTTGTATAAGTATGTTCAGGACATACTTATACTAAATATACATGTGTTACTTATCTGAAATTCAAATTTAACTGGGTCTTCTGTATTTTGATTTGCCAAAGCTGGCAACAGGAACTGCTGTAAACTTCCACATACTGAGATCATATTCTTTGGTCCAGTTTTTGAAGACTGTTTTTTGGTGAGCGTTTGGTCAGAAGATACGGTTTTACCACTAAATCGGTGTATTAAATTCCTGCGCTGGTAAAAGAAAAACCAAGTTTTACTAGAGAGCCACACTATCAACAAGTTAAGCTCAGTATGACACGAATGAAAACCATTGCTAAGTGGTTAGAGCTGCTAGAGCAGCACTCCATCTACAACAAATACAATTATCTCCCTAAAATTATTTGCATGTGTTTCTGTCCTGCAGCAAACCACGTCCTCCACCATTTCAGCCCCTTTCTTGTCTATCCCTTTGCGAACCATTCTTTTGCCCATACCTTTGACTTAAATTTATCACGACACATTTTTCAACAATAGCAGGAAACCTCACTTATGACTTTAATTATAAAATGGTGTTATAAAATCATATCCACATTTGGCTTTCTGGCAGGCACAGTCCTCATTCACCACGAATATCTCAAGTTGGCGCTGCAGTTCTCTTGGGTTGATTTCAATGCTTACTGTATGTAATTGATAGAAAAACACACAGAGTAGGAAGCAGTTATTGGAACTTGTTAAAAGAAGTAGCCACATTCATAAATCCTTTCCTCTTGCCGGGTAGCATGCCAAGAGAATTCACAGCACACCGCGGGGAATGTGGAAGAGATTCTGCCCTTCATTTTTAGAGTAAAACTGATACAGTCTGCTCTCAAGCTAATTGACTATGGAGTCTCCATCGTTTCTCTTCAGATGTCAACTGTGTCTTATAAAAAGGAAAAGTATAAATATCTGTTAGGACTTAAAGAATTCTGTTGTCTTTCATTAACGAAAAGGAATAGAAATGTGTCCGTTTCTAGTGGGTTTAACAGGAGTGACAAAAAAAATAATCAGAAAAATCCACCATTAGGAATATGTTATTAAGGTTGCCTGGGACAATCTCAATATAGTTTTAGTGGAAGCTTTAAATATAAAAACGAGTGGTCCTTTCTCATTAAATAAGGCAACTTACCTGTCCTAATAAATGTAGTTTATAACATGAAAAGGTAGCTCCAGTCCGTTCATAATGGACACACCACTAGAAGGACATTGCACAGTGAAAAAGCAAATGGAATCGAGGAAGAAGGAAGAACAATTCAATAAACTGAGTTCCTAGCCCTAAGGCAAGTGTGTGTGTTGGGACACTCGTCCTCCACCATTCGTTATAAATACCATTTTATTTTGACAATGAACATGAATTAATGTATGGATCACAGAGATTCTTCAAGACATGACTCCAACTTTCAGTTATTAGCCAATTAACTCACAGAGAAAGCAAGAAAATGTTAACTTCCGTGCCTAAACTGTGAGAACCGTGGGAACCAGCGAGGAGAGATGGCGGTGAGAGTTGCAGGGTCTTATCCTAAATGCTATCCAGATACACATGCAATAGAGGAAGTGCCGCACAAATGGGTACGGGTGACTGGGGGACAACATGTCTCACTATGGTTGCCGAAAATAGCAAACAGTTAAAAGGCGAAAACGGACCCTGAAAATGAAGTTGCTCGTGTACAGCACAAGTCAGGAGCCTCCAGAGAAAGAGCCATCTTCAAGGGAAAACAGAAGCCAGGAAATCAAGGGAAGCACGTGAACTGCCGACTTCAGGAAATGGAATGACGTTTTAAAAATAGCAAAAGACAATGTAGACTTGGAACAAGCAAAGAACCCAATACCTCTCCAAATGCTAAAACTGTGCTTGCTTTGATTTCTCTCTGAAGCTATCTCACAGTTGCTCACAGCTGATCCAGAGTTGGTCCCAGCCTTGCATGGAGCTGAGAAGCTTCCCTAAGAGAATAATTTAGATTTATACTGACAACAATTGCCACTACTTAAACATACCATCTCTGCGCACTGGGCACTGCACGTGACCAGTGCCATCAGCATCACACACTGTCAGCCCGATCCTATTTGACAAACATTCTTTGTTGTAAAATTGGAGAGGCCAGAGGCAGGAGGTAGGGCATAACCAGTCATAAATTAGGAAGAGGTGAGTTGTCAGCCCAGTCATTGAGCTCACATTTTTCCCTCGGACTTCTGGGGAGCTTTCACTTCTCTGACCTTTTGCAATGAAAATTTGAAAATATTCAGAGAAGTTGTGATAGTGCAATACATATATACATATATGTGTGTGTGTATAATATATACCTATATATTAGCAATCTACATTCCACAATTAATTGTTAACTATGCCAGCTTCATCATATCTGCATCCTTGTATGTATCCATGTGTATATATATATATATAGTATATATATACATATATACATAAGTCTATCTTTACTGGTAATATATATAAATATATCAAAATAAATTACAGGCATCAGTACATTTTAGCTATAAATATTTTGGGACATCAACCATTTATTTTCAGTTGTTTTCTTCAGAGGTAAATCTAAATGCAGCTCAAAGCATAAACCCTAAGTGTACCAGTCAATACAATTTGACAAACACATGACTTTATGTAACCCAAGTCTTTTTCAAAACATAGAACATTACCATCCCCCAAAACTTTCCTTCATCTCATTCTCGATCAATCCCACTTCACCCCACAGACAACCATTGTTCTCAATCTTTTTCCACCATAGATTATTTTGCCTGCCCTTGAAGTGTGTTTTTTTAAAGCATAGCTCTGGGCTCCACGCCAGTCCCCTGAAAGAGCCTTTATGCACAATGTTTATGAATCTATGTTTGAACAAACTCATCTGAAGAGCCTTATGTGTAGTAAAATTTGAGAGCTACTATATAGCACATCAGTTTACTTCTCTGTATGCCAAGTAATGTGATCTATTTTATACATGATCTTCCTGTGTTATATTACCAACATTAAACTCCAATTCTAAGCAATTATTTTCTAATTAGTCATTCTTTTTGGTGATCATGTTTGCAATAAATTCTACCTATTTAAAGCACAAAACAATGTGATTTATATATAAGTGTCTATGGAAGCAATAATTATGAAAATGAGTCCAAAAAATAGCAATAGCACAGTCATTGTGGAAATGGAAAGAAACGGAGAGGGGTTCTCCATAATACAATCCGACCTAGAAGAACAGAGAAAAAATTCCTCATTGTTTGTCTGTAACATGGATAGCTCTCAATCTTCTCTTAAAAAAAAAATTGGGATGGTCAAATATTCAGTATTTAATGAAAGTCGTTTTAGTAGCAGTTAAGTAAACAATCTAATGTAACTTACTTAACCAAAAGAAGGATAATATTATCTGATCATGTAGCTGAAAAACAGAGGCTCCATATGACTTTATTTAAAATAGTATTGTTAGCACATAGTCTATATTAATAATTATTTGAGCTGATATATATGGTACTTGCTTGAGACATGTTGAAATATTATTATTATACCTGTGAATATGCGTAATTATCTATTATTTAGCAGTGATAAGTAACGCTTTTCAAATCCAGGCAAAATCCCTGGCCTGATTTTAGAAAAATTGCACATCAGGAAAACTGACAAATGTGTTCAAGAATACCTGGTGTTCTGAAAGGGCAGAGCTGAGGCAGAATCCATTCCCACAACTAATACTCTTCAAGCCTCGGGGGAAATGACTACCCATCGCCCCCACTTCTGTCCTGACTATAAAAGTCACTCATGATGATCTGCTCTGTCAGGGGGCAACTGTGAGTACCTGAATGCAGAAACAACTGGCTAAGCGATAATATAAGCCTCTTTTTAAATCTTCTATTTTAGAGACATGGACACAGCAGATTCTTGCATTAAGAACAATCATTTCCCATACATTCTCAAGTATCTTATGTTGATTCTACCAAATCGCAGTTCTATTGGTATTTATGTATTGAGCTTGGTATTTTCAACAGCTGTATGACCATACAAGGAAGGACACTTTAAGATATGAATTTACATTACTCGTAAATGTGTATCTACAAAGGTAGAGATAAATATGTGAAGGGCTTTTTAATTGGGTATATATGTATATGTATCATGCTCATGTGTGCACAAGTGCATATGTGTATACAGGCATGCATGCAACTATGTGTGCATGTATGTGAAGATCAGAGGAGAACCTCAGTTATCATTCGTCATGAATTCCTCACCTAGTTTGGTCAGACAAGGTATCTCTTTGAACTGTGGCTGGCCAGTTCAGCCAAGCTCTGGAAATCTGTGTCTGCGACTCCCCAGCACTGTGACTGCATGTGCATGCCAATGCACCCAGAGTCATTGCCTGGGTTCTGATGATCTCATTCAGGTCCCAGTGCCTTTGTGGTCAGCACTTTACTGATCAAGGTATCTCCCAGTCCTTAAAATCCATGAAGTTTGATACAGTCAGACACTTTAACTTACAACTATATGGGGCCATTGAGCTCTACAAATGAGTTTTATTCTTATGAAGGCAGTTGACAAAATTGACTTTAGTTTTATTTTCAAAAATTAAATAAAATGAACATCTATTTCTTTTCATTTATGGATATGTGTCTGTGTATGCCATGTATGGGTGCCAGAAGAAGGTGTCAGCTCTCCAGGAACTGAAGTTGCAGACTGTTATGAGCCACCTTATACGGGCACGGCGAATCAAACTTAGATCTTCTGGAAGAGCAGCAAGTGCTCTTAACTGGCAAACCATCTCCCAAGCCCCAAAACTTTAGACATCTTTTTTACTATTTTTAATATGTTTTTAATTAAAACAGAATTGTATCTATTTCTTCTCTCCAGCTCGTCCTGGTTACTCTCCCCCAAACCTTCCCTGTATGCCCTGCCTCTCAAGTTGATAGCCTCTTTTTCTTTGAATATTATTGTTACAAGCATATGTGTGTATGCACAAATTTATATAAATACAGCCTGCTGGGTTTATTTTTGTTGTTTGTATGTATATGGTTTCAAGGCTGACTACTCTATAGTGAGCAAACAATAATGGAGCTCGTCTTTGGGAGAGGCTAATTCTCCCTTCTCCCAGCAGTCCTTAGTTGTCTGTAGTTCTTTGTCCAGGGGTTTAACTCAGTAATGATTTATTTTTAGTTTTTGTGAGGATTTTTCATACTGTTTTCCAGAGTGGTCATAGCAATTTGCATTGCAATCAACAGTGCATGGGGTTCCTCTTCCTGTCCACCCTCGCCAGCATCTGCTATTCAGAGTTTTGTTGTTGATTTTAGTCATTCTCACTGGGCTGAGATAAAATTTCAAAGTTGTGTTTTGAGATTTGCAGTTCCTTAATTGCAAAAGATGATGAACCCTTTTTGAGGTATTTTTAAACTATTTTTATTTCTACTTTTGATAACTGTGTTTAGAACCCTAGCCCACTTTTTAGTTATTTATTTTAATTAAAAATTTTATACAATATATTCGGATCATGCTTTTCTCCTCCTCCCATCCTCTCCACCTCCCCACCTACCCAATGTCACCCCTTTCTCTCTTTTTCTTCATGAAACACGCACACACACACAGTCCACAAAAATGGGAACCAAAGTATACAAGAAAAGACCAATAAACAAAAAATAACAAAACAACTTGAGACCAAAATACTACAAAAAACATTGGATTCATTTTGTGTTGGCCACGTACTTCTGGACTGGGGCCAATCCTGGAAGGTGGCTAATATACTCAGTAAGTCTAGCTCATTTTTCAGTTGGGTCATTTGTTTCTTTGTGTCTCTGATTTTGGAGTTCTTTATACATTCTGGTTATTAACCCTCTCTTGGATGTAAGACTGAAAAAGAATCTCCCGCTCTGTGGGCTTCTTCTTCACCTGACTGTTTCTTTAGCTGCACAGAAGCTTTTTAGTAATAATATTTGTCTTCTCCACCTTCTTCTTTGTTTTTTGAGACAGGATCTCACTATATAACCCTGGCTGTCCTGGAACTCACTTTGTAGACCTGGTTAGCCTGTACTCATAAAGATCTATTTGCCTCTGCCTTCTAAGTGCTGGGGTTAAAGGCATGTACCACCATCCCTCCCATTTCTTATCATTTATGTTTTGGTTATTAAATTTTGATAAATAATTTTAATGTTGTAAAAAGAAAGGGAAAATGAATAAAATTTTAATTATTTTGCATTTAATTTATACTTTTATGAAAAAATTATAGGCAGGAGTAAAGGCAGAGACAGAAGACCTATGCCAAGGTGGGTTTTTTTAGGTTTTTTTAATGCTGCTGGAAGGAAACATCTATCATCAGTGAAAAGACAGAGTTATGATCTTGGGCACAGACAAGGCAAGGTACTTCTGAAATGCCTATATAAGGGGGATAGTGGGCAGGCTTCCCCACTTATGAAAAAGAACTGAAAAACTAAAATTGTTCTTTTGACCTAAGGGTATATCAAAAGAGGCTGCCTTTTTCTAAAATATAGGAAGAAAATTTCCCATAAGAAATAAAAATGTCAAGCCTGAGCGATTCTGGGGTCTATTCTGTTAAAATGATGCCAGGATTCCAAGCTGACTGAACAACCAAATGCTTGGAGTATTAGGCAGAGCAAAGCAAAACTCCATGCGGGCTTCACACAACACTCATGTATATGCAAAAAAACTTCTTAAACTATGGTAATGATATACTCACCATCAAAACTTACACATCATATGAAGAAGCTATCATATAGAATATGATATCTATCTCTATCTCTATGATATCTATCTCTCTATCTCTATCTCAACAGACATATATGCATATGCTTCCTGACTACTGAATAATGTTGACAGTCACCTCACTTCCTTCCATATTGTTCTCACCATGATATGCTGTACTCTCTCAAACCATGAGTCAAAATAAATCTGTCCTTCTTTAAGTAGCTTTTGTTGGGTGTTTTGTCAGGGTGACAATAGAGTAACTAATAAATGTATCGCTTCACTCAAAATTTTGGAGCTAATAAAATAATTCAAGAATTATTAGAAAACCCATTTTTAACAAAGGACTCAGGAAAAATTAAAAATTATAGTGAAAGAAGAGAATACCCCAAAAAATAGCTAAAAAATTGAAAGTGAGAACCAATGACAATAAAATTAAATTTCAACATGAGTCAAAATACAGATTACTTAAATGGAAAAGAATTAATATAGATAATAAAACAAAAAAGTGCCCATAGACAAATAAAAGGAATTATTAAAAGGCGATCTGTTTTGCATGAAACTAGAGACCTGGAAAGAGAACAGAAGTGATGTCTTAAAGATGATGGATGAGAAATTCTTAGAAGTGATGAAAAAACACAAAGCACCGAAACTAGTGATTCATAAGAAAATAAATGCACACTTAGATGTATAACTTTCAATCTTGGAAGCATACAAGATAAATTTATATCTAGATATATTTTAACGAATCTGAGAAGAGAAAAAAGGAAACACTAAAAAGAAATTAATCTCAAAAGAGACTTAGAAAACTTTCTATAGTAACAACAGATAGTAAAGGACAAGAAAATATGTTACATGACCTTAAATTCTATGCCCAGTTAACCAAGATTTCAAAGTGAAAGTAAATACATTTTTAACTACTAGACGCTTAAGAAAATATATCATTTCCATTGAAAAATATTAAAGCAGAAGGGTGGACAGCCATGTGACTGGACACCCCACTCTCTAGGAACTCCACAGTAGGACAAAACCCCAAGACCCTCCTCCAACTCCCTTGGCTTTTCTAGCCAGCCAGCAGGAAAGTTTCCTACAGATGGGTTCCCCCAACCCCATTAACTGGACCCTGCAAACTATTAGCCCCATCCTGACCCCAAAACTCACCAATCCTCCTACAACCTCGGTGAAACTCTGAAACACAGCTTGCTACAATACTGAGGGGACCAAGAGCTTGCTATATGCTGAGAGGACCAAGAGCTTGCTAAAACACTGAGGGGACCAACAGAGAGAACCAAGAGAGCAAATCAGGAGAGAAGACCAAGAGAACGGGCTTAGAGAAACCTCAGAGGCTTCTTAAGACACAGACATTGGCAGTACATAGCAGACCAAGAAAAATTCCCAAACACTCAGACAGTCATTGCTAGGATTGGACCAAGAGGCAAAGACACTGCTGGCCTCATTTGAAGGAAAAGATGGATAGGCATTAATGCAAGAATTCATCCAACAACCTAAAAAGCAACATGGTAACACCAGAACCCAGTGGTCACACAATAGGAAGACTTGATAATCCTAAACCAGAAGAGAATGAATTTAAACATAACTTTATGAAAATGATGGAGACATTTAAAGAGGAAATGAAAAACTCCCTTAAAGAGATGGAGGAAAAGACAAACAAAAAAAATGGAAGAAAATCTTTCAAAGGAACCCAAGAAAACCAAGAAAAAACAATCAAACAGGTGAAACAAACAGTTCAAGACTTGAAGACTGAAATAGAGGCAATAAAGAAAACACAAACCAAGGGAATTCTGGATATGGAAAATCTGGGTAATTGAACAGGAACTACAGAGACAAAAATAACTAACAAAATACAAGGGATAGAAGAAAGAATCTCAGGTGTTGGAGATACTGTTGAGTAAATAGACTCATTGCAAAGAAAACATCAAATCCAACAAATTCTTAACACGAAACATCCAGGAAATCTGGGACACCATGAAAAGACCAAACCTAAGAATAATAGGGGTAGAAGGAGAAGAACTCCATCTCAAAGGCACAGAAAATATATTCAACACAATTATAGAATCCCAACCTAAAGAAGGATATCCCTATGAAGGTACAAAAAGCTTACAAAACACCAAATAGACTGCATCAAAAAAAGTCCTCTTGCCATAAAATAATCAAAATGCAAAACACACAGAATAAAAAAGAATATTAAGAACTGCAAAGGAAAAAGGTAGAATAACCTATAAAGGTAAACCTATCAGAATTACACCTAACTTCTAAATGGAAACCATGAGAGCCAGAAGGTCCTGGGCTGATGTGCTGCAAACACTAAGAGACCATGGATGCAAGCCCAGACTACTATACCCAGCAAAGTTTTCAATCACTATCAATGGAGAAAACAAGATATTCAATGACAAAATAAGATTTAAACAATATGTATCCATGAACCCAGCCCTACAGAAAGTACTAGAAGGAAAACCCTAACCAAAGGAAGGTAACAGCACCCACAAAAACACAGACAACAGTTAACTCCCCACCAGCAAAACCCAAAGAAGGGAAACACACAAGCAGTACTACTGATAAATAACAGGAATCAATAACGAATGGTCATTCATATCTCTTAATTAGACTCAATTCACCTATAAAAAGACACAGGCTAGGAGAATGATCTAGTCTTCTGCTGTATACAAGAAACACACTTCAACCCCAAAGATAAACACTACCTCAGAGTAAAGGCTTGGGAAAAGGTTTTCCAATCAAATGGACCTAAGAGACAAGCAGATGTAGCTATCCTAATATCTAACAAAATAGATTTCAAACTAAAATCAATCAGAAGAGATGGAGAAGGACACTTTATACTCATAACAGAAACAATCCTTCAAGATGTAGTCTCAATTCTGAACATCTATGCCCCTAATATAAGAGCACTCACACACGTAAAAGAAACATTACTAAAACTTAAATTGCACATCAAACTGCAACACATCATGCCTTTCTGTGCTCTATGCACTACCATACAGTTCATGAACTGGGCAAGGGGCTGGAGATTGAAACACACAAAGACTCATAGACAGAGACACAGGTCATCCTTGATGCCAGAATGCCCCAAGAATGTCCCTCTTTATTGTGTACCAGAGGCAGCTTATATAAGGATCCTTAACTGACAGCCATGCCCCAGCCAAACCCACCAGAAACCACTCTACTGCCATCAGGGGATTAAAGACCTCAATATAAAGCCAACCACACTGAATCTTATAGAAGAGAAACTGAGAAGTAGTCTTCAATGCATGGGCACAGGAGACCACTTCTTAAATATATCCCCAGTAGCACAGACACTGAGAACAACAATAAATAAATGGAACCTCCTGAAACTGAGAAGCTTCTGTATAGCAAAGAACACAGTCAATAAGACAAAAATGCAACCTACTGAATGGGAAGAGATCTTTACCAACCCTACATCAGACAAAGAACTGATCTCCAAAATATATAAAGAACTCAAAAACTTAGACATCAAAATTCTAAATAATCCAATTAAAAAATAGGATACAGAATTAAACAGAGAATTCTCAACAGAAGAATCTCAAATGTCCAAAAGATACTAAAGGAAATGCCCAACATCCTTAGCCATCAGGGAAATACAAATCAAAATGACTCTGAGATACCATATTAAACCTGTCAGAATGACTAAAATCAAAAACACCAATGATCTAGAGAATGTGGAGTAAGAGGAACACTCCTCCATTGCTGGTGGGAATGAAAACTTGGAAATCAGTATGGTAGTTTCTCAGAAAATTGGGAATCAACCTACCTCAGGATCCAGCAATACCACTCTTGGGCATATACCCAAAAGATGCTCAATCATACTACAAAGGCATTTGTTCAACTATGCTCATAGCAGTATTATTTGTAGTAGCCAGAACCTGGAAACACCTAGATGCCCTTCAACCAAAGAATGGATATTAAAAAATATGACACATTTGCAGATTAGAGTACTACTCAGCAGAAAGAAAAAAAACTAATAACATCTTGATTGCATGCAAATGGATGGAATTAGAAAACACTATTATGAGTGAGGTAACTCAGACCCAAAACGATGAATATGGTAAGTACTCACTCATAATTAGATACTAGCTATAAACAAAGGATATTGGTCCCATGGTTCGCGATCCTAGAGAAGCTAAGTAGTAAGGTGAACTCTAAGAAAAACATATGTAGATCCACCTAGAAATGGAAATAGACAAGATTGCCTGAAAAAATTGGGAGCATGGGGATGGGGGAGAAAGGAGGGTGAAAGGGGAAGAGAAAGGGAGAAGAGGCAGAATGAGGAGAACCTGAGGGAATGAGACAGTCGAGAAGGAGGAAGGACAGAGATGAGAACAAAAAAAGAGATATCTTGATTGAGGGAGCCATTATAGGGTTAGCAAAAATCCCAGCCCTAGAGAAATTTTCAGGAATCCACAGGGATGATCCCAGCTAAGACCCTAAGCAATAGAGGAGATGGACCAATCTTGACTTGCCCTGTAGTCAGACTTAAATATCACCATAGAACCTTCATCCAGCAACTGATGGAAACATAGGCAGAGACCTGCATTGGAGCACTGGTCTGAGCTCCCAAAGTCAAGTTGAAAAGTGAGAGAAATGAGAATGTGAGCAAAAGGTCAAGACCATAATAGGTACACCCACTGAAACAGTTTACCTGAGCTAACTGGACTCACAAACTCCTGCCGGACTAGGAAGAAGTAAGCATAGGGCCAAACTAGTCTCTCTGATTGTGGTTGACAGTTGCATGGCTGGGGCAGAGAGGGGCCACTAGAAATGGCCCAGGTTTTATACCTACTGCACATACTGGCTTTTTGGGAACCTATTCTCTTTGGATGGATTCCTTGACAGCCTAGATATAGTAGGGAGGGCCATGGACCTTCCCCAAAGCAATGTGCCTTACCCTCTCTGAGGATTGGATAGGGATGGCATAGGAGGGTATATGGAGAGAATGGGAGGAGGGGAGGGAGTGGGAACTTGTATAAGTATGTATAATGAAAAAAGATAGTTTGTTTTCTTTTTAAAAAAGGGGAGAGGAGTGGGGGGAAGGGGAGAGGGGTGGGAGGAGGGGGAGAAGAGTGGGAGGAGGGGGAGAAGAGTGGGAGGAGGGGGAGGGAAGAGGGAGGCTGGGAGGAGGTGGAAATTTGTTTTTTCTTTTTCTTTATTCTTCTTTTATCAATAAAAAAAAAGTCAGTACACCAACTACAAAAAAATAAATAAATAAATAAATTGAGTTCGAGGCCAGCCTGGTCTACAAGAGCTAGTTCCAGGACAGGCACCAAAAACTACGGAGAAACCCTATCTCGAAAAAAATCAAAAATAAATAAATAAATAAATAATAAATAAATAAATTTAAAAAGAAAAAATATTAAAGTATATTCATCAATATGAAGTCAATTCTTAGAAGGGAAATGTATAAGTTGGGGGCAATATTAAGCAAAAAATTTGTCAACACACAGTTCTACATCAGTAATAGAACCAGTATGACTAACTTGGGACTGTGGAAATGTACAGATAAGTATGAGGTAAAAGATCCCAGAACATTGGGTGGGGAAACTGTTTTGATTACCATTGGTTATTAAAGAAGTTGTTTCGGCCAATGGCTTAGTAGAGTAAAGTAGAAAATCCAAACAGACATATAGAGAGAAAGTAGGCAGAGTCAGAGAGATGCCATGTAGCTGCTGAAGTAGACACCAGATCCTTACCAGTAAGCCACAGCCTCATGCCAATATACAGATTAATAGAAATGGGTTAATTTAAGATATCATTAAATTGTATTTAATATAGTTTTGTGTAACTATTTCAGGTCTGAGCAGCCTCCTACTACAGGGGACAGTCATAGAGCAGTGATGATAATTGGTTCATTACTACAAGAGACTTGAATTGGTCAAGACAACAACAATTGGTAGAGAGCTATCAGTTAAGTTTATCTAAATTTAAGATTGCAAATTTGAATTTTAAATGCAATTCCTAAAATTATTGAAATAAAAATAGAATTTAAATTAATATATAAGAGAAAGTATAAATAAATATAAATGAATTGAACTTTTTTTTTTTTTTGGTTTTTCAAGACTGGGTTTCTCTGTGGTTTTGGAGCCTGTCCTGGAACTAGCTCTTGTAGACCAGGCTGGTCTCGAACTCACAGAGATCCGCCTGCCTCTGCCTCCCAAGTGCTGGGATTAAAGGCATGCGCCACCACCACCCGGCTTGAATTAAACTTTAAAATACAAAAATTCTTAAACCATTTTTTAAGAAAACAGGTAAATGGCATACATTGGAAGGGGCAGTGGTGGTCTGATGCTATGCATGGGTCATATGTTGACTTTAATTATGTAGAAATTATTGGGAAATGAAATGAAAAACATAGAAATCGGAATTACTAGTTAAATATTATAAAAAAATTTCAAACAAATCTTTTTCATAATTTTATTTTTATTTTATGTACATTGGTATGCATGTCTATGTGAGGATGTTGGGTCTTTTGAAAGTGTAGTTACAGACAGTTGTAAGCTGCCATGTGGGTGCTAGAAATTGAACCCAGGTCCTCTGGAAGAGCAGTCAGTGCTCTCAACCACTGAATCATCTCTCCAGCTCCTAAGTATTATAAATTTAAATTAATTATTTCTCCCTATTTCCTTCAAGCCATGCATTAGCTAGGGTTTCTACTGCTGTGAAGAGACAACATGGCCATAGCAACTCTTACAAAGGAAAACATTTCATTGAGGCTAACTTACAATTTCAGAGATTAAGTCCTTTATTATCATGGTAAGACACGGTGGTGTGCAGGCAGACATGGTACTGGAGAAGAAGCTGAGAGTACTATGTCTTGATCTACAGGCAATAGAAAGTGAACTGAACTAGGCAGAGCTTGAACACATTGTTTACATTTTGAGGTCATTATTCTCATTGCTACACAGTTATTTAAAGATTATTTAATATTCTGATATGAAGTCTTTATCTTTAAGTTATGTAAGTATTAAGTATAATAGGCCCACACCACAGCAGGGAACAGCCCATATCACTCTAAGGAACAGCTCACATCACTGCAGGGAACAGCCCTGATGTGGGAGTGATTTCTTATTAATAAAGAAACTTCCTAGACCCATTTGATAGGCCAACCCTTAGGTAGGCGGAGTAAACAGAACAGAATGCTGGGAGAAAGAAGCTGAGTCAAGGAGTCACCATGATTCTCCCACTCCAGACAGATGCAGGTTAAGATCATTCCTGGTAAGCCAGCTTGCGGACTACAGCAGATTATTAGAAATGGGCTAGTCCAGGTGCGAGAGTTAGCCTAGAAGAGGCTAGATAGAAATGGGCCAAGCAGTGATTAAAAGAATACAGTGGGCCTGGAGGGATGGCTCAGCCGTTAAAGGCTGGGCTCACAACCAAAAATATAAGAATACAGTGTCCGTGTAATTATTTCGGGTAAAGCTAGCCGTGCGGGCGGCCGGGTGCCAGGGACGCAGCTCCGCCGCTCGTACTACTACACAGCCTACATCACTGCAGGGAATAGCCTACATCACTGCAGGGAACAGCCCACATCACTGCAGGGAACAGCCCACATCACTGCAGGGAACAGCTCACACCACTGGAGAGAACAGCTCACACCACTGCAGGAAACGCTCACATCACTGCAGAGAGCATCTCATGTCACTGTAGTTTTCTGCTTACATCACTCTTGAGCAGAGAGCCCACAGAACCAGAAAGGGGACAGGGACAAGACCACCAAGAACCCGCCACCACTGAACTAATTTTTTTCAATTAGTCTCAGCATAGGGCTAACAGAAGGGACCAAGCAGTCAACACATGAGCTGGTGTAAGATGAGTAGAATTCAAACCACAATGAGAACTTGACAAAAAAAAAAAAAAGAAGAAGAAGAATCAAGACAAAGATTCTGTATTTTTAAAGAGATAATCCTGGGTGAGAAAACCCAAAGAGTCACTTCTCCAAATCAACCTACATTTTCATCAATATCTCTGACATAATAACTCTTTAGAATTATTTTTCAAGATGATCATAAAATTTATTTTGAAGAACCGAAATTAGCCTATGTAATTATGAAAAAGGAAAAACATTTTACAACTTAATAGGCATTATTAAAACGTTTAAATAATTAAGGTTGAGATGTGGCTTTGTGGTAGAACATTTAACTAGCATGGGCAAGGACTGGGTTAGACACCCAACACTACAAAACAGAGCAGAAACTAATTAAAGTCTTCCATATTAGCACAAGGCTAGAGACCACCTGACTTCTGATTAGTGTTCCATTTGCCCACCCCACTTCCACTCATCTCTTCCCAGCTCACTCTTTCTCAGGCAGGCCCAAATACTCAGTATGCTGAAAAATTGAATTGCTGGATTGTTCTAACTTTCTGCCATTATTCAAAATGCCTGTGTCCCTCCTTTCTCCACCAATTTCAAGACCCTGAACACTCTTGTGCTGTTCATTTCTTTTTTAATAAACACGTTCAGCATCGCTTCCTACCTGTAACTCTAAAATTGTTTCCTGTGATTTTACATGAAGCGAAACTTTGACTGTTTCCCTACAGGAGGCAGAAAATATCGAGTTGCCATAACTGATTTCATTTCAACCGCAAGTGATTTCATGATATGCTGGTGTTTAGAGAACCCTGACCCCCAACCAGCTGCAACACTTGGGAGAGCAGGCCCTGCACCTCACCAAGGCAGCACAATAGAATCAATCCTGTTATCTTGGGTGTGGGTGAGCCAGTCCCAAGTTTGTGAGTATGGACAACTCTCCCCATTTCTCATCTGGCTTGTGATGGCATGGCTTGTAGCAGGTGGGAGATCTGATCCTGTGGTCATAAGAGTGGAAGAGCTATCCTTGAGTCAGCCCCAAAGTTGTGAGCATTACCCATTTGTCTTGTTGCAGCATGGACAAGGGGGTTACCTTCCTCCTCCCCACACATCAATGTTTGAGGCAGGTGGGAGAGCTGGCCTTATAGTCATAAGAATAGGATAGCCAACTCTATTAGTGCAGGTATGGGTGAACCAGCCCTGAAGTTGTAAGCATGGGAGAACTGTCCCTATTTCAAACCTGACAAACCAATGCTATCGTTGTCTAGCGATCTGTCAAGGTTATAACTTGGCCCACCGCACCATCCACCCTATCTATGATCTGCTGGAGCACATGAAGGGACCTGACCACAGATCCAAAGCTGCAGGATCTGAACAACGCAGAGGAACAATACTATATCTAAAAGGAGCCCTAGTGAGGGCCCAGCATCAATAGTATAGTAGAAACCAGAGACCTCAAACCAAACCAATGATTCTTTGCAATGAACACTTGAAAGTAAAGCTGTATGGAGAAAGGAGTTTACGCTATGACTCACTGTGTCATGCTGCAGCTTTTCCATTTTTTATTTTTTTTCCTTTTTTCTTAAATTTTGTTTTATGAGGGGGGTGTGTAGGGGCAGAGGGCAGATGCAAAGGGATGGAGAAATGAATGGGATCAAGATACATAACGTAAAAAACATATAGAATTAATTAATTAATTAATCAAAATATATCTACTATATGATCCACCAATCCCATTTCTGGTTGTGTGACAAAGGAAATTAAATAAGTATGTAAAATAGATATATATACCATTATTCATAATAACCATGACATAGAAACAACATAAATGTTTTTCCACAAATTAATAAATGGAGAAAGTATGCCTTACATGTATGATAGAACTTTATTCTGTCTTAATAAGAAGGCATCATGGCATTTACAGCAACATAGAATTATGGGATCTTATATTCAGTAAATCAGAAAGGAAAACTATATAATCTCACTTATGCATGGAATTTTAAATACTCAAATTCAAAGAAGTTAAGAGAATGGCGGTACTGGGGGCCTAAGTAGAGAGTTAAATGGGGTGATGCTCATCAAAGTATAGAGGTTTTCGTTATACAAAATGAATGGGCGGTTCCAGAGGTCCAGAGTGCATTCTAGTTGCAATAGTTAAGTTCTCTAGCACATGCTTGAGTCTTGCTAAGGTGAAAAGATTATAAAGTTAAGTCTGACCACACAGACTTTCACACAAACCTGAAAATAGTAGCAATGTAGTACTAGATGTATTACCTGGATGAGGATGTGTTGATCCTATCTCTATCAGATCACAGCTTATAGCAATGGATAATGATAATCACGGAACATTATCTCATTGCTACAATAAAACAACTAAAAAAAACAGCTTGAGGGAGGAAGAGTGATTTTGGCTTAAAGTTTAAGGATACTGCCAATCACGGTGGAGAATTCCCAGCAGGAGGCACGTGAAGGAGCTGTTCACATCATGTACACAGTCAGGAAGAAGATTGATGAGTCTAGACACTCGGTTAGCTTGCTTCTTTTTATTCAGTCTAAGGTTAAGGTGGGTCTTTCCCACCTCAGTTAACCTAATCTAGAAAATTCTTCACAGACATATCCAGAGATTTGTCTCCTACATGATTCTAGAACCTGTCAAGTGGACCATCAATATAGAACACACTATATACACACAAACCTAAGCATAAACACATACACACATCAAAACATCAACTTATATACCTTAAATATGTACAAATTTTATGTTAAAATCTAATAAAGTTATTAAAGACACAGAAAAACTATTACATTTATATTGAGAAAAAATATCTTTCTTTGATTTACCAATTTTTTCAGGAATTATATATTCTTCATGAGGCACAAAGTATCATTTGTAAGGTTGAGAGACAGTTGAGAATTACTACTTTTGCAACTTTGAATCTTGGCCTGACGTTAGAAGGTAATTGGGATATTAAAGATGAAAGACTTACTATGAGGTTCAAATGAAATAAGTACATAAAAAAGAGAGAAGAAATGATCACCTAGTCTAGGAAAAAAGCAAAAGGTTACATAAGAAAGCTAATTTCTTCCTAGTACATTATGTGACTTGGCCGTGAAAATATTCTTATAATCACAAAAAAATGATGGCTAAATTTTTCTCTTTGGGAAAACAAAAGTTATTGCTTCAAACAGTTTCTGAAGGTCAGAAATCTAGAAGCAGCTTCAAGACTCCAGGTCTCTTCAGAGGATGTAGTCAAAAAGTCTAGTGCAGCTGCAGTCCCCCAAATGTCTGACTGGGAACCAGAGGGTTCACATCCAAGATGGCTCACTCCCATGGCTGTTGGCAGGAAGCTTGCGTTCCTCATCATTCATGTGAGTCTTTCCACAGGGCTGCCCGAATATCCTCATGCCATGATAACTAGTTTAATTTAATTTGCTCCCCAGGGATCAAAATCAAATCTGAAATGTTCCTTATTACCAATCTTGGAATAGCACACCATCATTTCAATTTTTTTCCTACTTGCTAAAATCAAATCTCTACGATCTGGGCAGTTAGTTCAGTGATATAGTATTCAGTAGACATAAGACCCTGAGTTCAATCCCAGTATTATTGGGTTGGGGAATAAATCACTAAGTCTAGCCTACTTTGTATATTGAGACTACACTTTAGTTTCCCGGCCACCCAGACCTGAATAATCACACAAAAACATTATTAATTGCAACACTGTTGGCCAATGGCTTAGGCATATTTCTAGCTAGCTCTTATATCATAAATTAACCCTTTTCTATTAATCTGTGTATTACCACGAAGTTTTGACCCATGGCAAGGTTTCAGCAATTTTCTCCTTTGGCAGCTACAAGGTGTCTCTCTGATTCTGCTTTCTTTCTCCTTTCATTCAGTTTAGTTTTCCTGCCTAGTTCTATTCTGCCCTGCCATAGGCAAAAGCAGCTTCTTTATTAACCTATGGTGATAAAACACATTCATAGCATACAGAGGTAAATCCCACAACATCTTCCCTTTTCTGTCTAAATAAAAATGAAGGTTTTAACTCTAACATAGTAAAATTACATATAACAAAACAGGTATCAAGCAAGAATTACACTTAAAATATTTAGTCTATTTGTATCTGGCAAAATTAAAGAAAATATTCTATCATCTACTTTATCTTTATGAGTCTAACGTTTCATATCTAATTTACCTATAAACCCTATTCAAGTGTTCTCTCCATAACAGAACCTCTCAAAAAATCCCTCCATGAGGCCAGCATGAACCAGGAAGTAATTTCTTAAAGAGCCTCACATCTGTTTGCCACCAGCAAACAAAGTCTGTCTGAAAAAAAAAAATGCGGCTACCAAAAGGCTGCTCTTGGCTCCTGTTTTTGTGGGTCAAGAAGCCCTCTTTTTTCTTAAGCTTTCTTAAGTTGTATGTGGATCCATGTCCCCATGTCGGGCACCATTTGTAAACAAAGATTGCTTGTTCAATTTCAGGCCACCCAGACACGAATAATCACACAAAAACTATATTAATTACAACACTGTTTGGCCAATGACTTAGGTGTATTTCTAGCTAATTCTTACATCTTAAATTAACCCATTTCTATTAATCTGTGTATTACCACAAGGTTGTGGCCCACCGGCAAAGTGCTGGCATCTTTCTCCTTTGACAGCCACATGGCCTCTCTCTGACTTCAGCTTCTTTCTTTCTGCATTCAATTTAGTTTTCCCCACATAGCTCTATTTTGCCCTGCCATAGGCCAAAGAAATTTCTTTGTTAACTTATGGTAATAAAACATATTCACAGCATACAGGGGGAATCCCACATCACAACTTCAAACAACGGAGATTAGTTTCCACTTCTTGGAGGAAGATACATGAAGAATTGTGGACATTGTTCAAACAAATACAAACTCTCTGTCAGAGAAGCCTATAGAGTTATATCTACAAATTTAATATAATTAGCAAGAACTTAATCAAGTTCACTAGGTACAGAATCAGTACATGAAGGTTGAGTATACTTTATGTTGGAGTTAGAAAATATAATTTTAAAAATGAAATATAGGGCTAGAAGGATACTTTAGCCTATAAAGTGCCTTCCTGAGTTTTATCCCCAGAACTCACATTGCAAAATGTCAGGCATGGTAGCACATGCTTAAAAATCAGTCACTGGAAAGACATAGACAGACTAATGCCTGGGGCTTCTCAACAAGCTAATCCACTTGTTGAGTTCTAGGTCTGCAAGAGAGACACAATCTAAAAAAAAAAGTGGACAACACCTAAAGAACAACACACACATGCAAGACATACCTATATATACCTGAACATGTTAACCCCGGTAGGAAGGCTCAGTCACTGTGAGTGGCATTTCCTAGCCAGAGGATTGTATACTGTATAAGAATAGAGAGACATGGAAAACTGAGGTAAAGGCACTTGCTTCCAAGATCAACAAACTAAATTTGGTCCCTAGGACCCACATGGTGGAAGGAAATGAATTTTCTCCTAACTTCTAGATGTATAACATGTGTGTTTGTCTATGTGTGCACGTGAAGACACAGGCACATACACACACACACACACATACACTCATGCCTACATATACGTGTACATGCCTATGCATACTCAAAATTAAATATTTGTGATTTTTTAAGTGGAAAAGCAAGCTGAGCACTAGCATGCATTCATTCTGTGTTGGCTTCTTCTGAGCAGACGAGTGACTGGCTGCTTCAGGCTCCTGATAGACTGGGGAACCTTAACTTGGAACTGTGACCTGAAAGAAACCCTTTCTCCTTTAAGTTGCTTCGTCAGAGTGTTATATCAAAATAAGAGGAAAGAACTAAGACGGTACACATGTTATACATTAGTTCTATAAACATGTTCACCTGACTTATATTTTAGTGTCCTGTGACCTACGCCTCCCGTGTCATCTTGATCCCAACTTCATGGCATATCCTTACAAACATATTTGGAAATTCCTAACTCATAGACACCATAGGATGATGTGGTGGTTTGAAAGAAAATGGCCTCCAAAGAGAGTGGCACTATCTGGCTTTTTGGAGTGGGTGTGTCCTTGTCAGAGGAAGTATGTCACCGTGGACTCAAGCTTTGAAGTCTTATATATGCTCAAGCCACATCTAGTGTTTCAGACCACTTCCTGTTGCCTGTGAGTCAAGATGTAAGAACTCTCAGCTTCTTCTCCAGCAGCATGTCTATGTGCATGCTGCTTTGCTTTCCATTATGACAATAATCGACTGAATCTCTGAACTGTTCCTTCGTAAGAGTTGCCATGGTTAAAGTTTTGCCATGATTAAACTTAGAACTCAATACCAACACTAATTTCAGAAAGCACACTAACACGTAGAAATTGAATAATGCTCACTGATCAAGAAAGAAATAAAGAAATTAAAGACTTCCTAAGATTCAATAAAAATGATTATACAAGATACCCAAACTTATGAGACACAATGAAAGCAGTGTTAAGAGGAAAGTTCATAGCATTAAGGGCCTATATAAAGAAGCTGGAAATATCCACACTAATGAGTTAACAGAACACCTGAAAACCCTAGAACAAAAAGAAGCAAACTCTCACCCAGGAGGACTAGATGACAGGAAATAATCAAATGGAGCTGAAATCAATAAAACAGAAACAAAGAAAACAAAAGTCAGTGAGACAAAGAGTTGGTTCTTCGAGAAAATCAACAAAATAGGCAAACCTTCATCCAAACTAACCAAAAGGAAGAGAGAGAATATCCAAATTAACAAAATCAGAAATGAAAGGGGGGACATAACAACAGACACGGCAGAAATCCAGAGAATCATTAGGTCATATTTCAAAAACCTGTACTCCACAAAATTGAAAACTTAAAGGAAATGGACAACTTTCTGGATAAATATCAATTGCCAAAATTAAATCAAGACCAGACAAGCAAATTAAATAGACCTATAACTGCTAAAGAAATAGAAACAGCCATCAAAAGTCTCTCAACCAATAAAAGACAATGAACTCAACAGATAGTTGTCAAAAATTATAAATGAGCAATAAACACAAGAAAAACCCTCCGAGCATGGTGGCACACACCTTTAGTCACAACACTGGGGAGGCAGAAGTAGGTGGATCTCTATGAGTTCAATGCCAATCTGGTCCACACAGTGAGTCAAAGGGCAACGAGGGAAGGAGGATAAGAAAAACTGATCAACATTCTTAGTTTCTTGGTCATTGGGAAATGCAGATTAAATTGCATTCAAATTCTATCTCTCCACACTCAGGAGACGATAAAAGCTAGTGCTGAAATGGAGAAAAAGAGATGCTTACACACCCTTGGTGAGAATGCAAGCTAACAGAGCCAACAGGGAGGATCCCCAAAAAACTAAAAATACAACTACCATATGATGCAGGTGTACCATTCTTGAGTATACACGCAAAGGAATCTTAAGCATGCCACAGAGATACCTGCACATCCATTGTACTCAACAGCCAAGATAGGGCATCAACCTAGCTGTCCATCAACAGATGAACAAATAAGAAGTGGTGCATATATCTATGGAGTTTTATTCCACCACAGGAAAGATGAGATTATTTCACTTTTTGAAAATGGAAGAAACTGGAAACGATAATATTAAGATAAATACTGAGCTTTTTCTCACACGCAGAAATACACATACATGCATGCACATACTTGACATAAAAGCAGGGAGACTATTCATAGAAAGGACAGAAACCAGCGAGAGAAGGGAACGGGGTAAGTGTGAACAAAGTGTAATGATAGACATGAGAAACATCAGAATATATTACTTCGGGAGCTGATTTTAAATTTCCAAACACGTATTTTTAAAACCATGGGAGGCAGAAGCCGGGTAAAGTTTAGCTGCTCCAAGGAACTTGTTGGGAGCAGAAATTGCAATTCAATAAGATTTCGCAGTTGCTCTGTGCAACAGTAAAGTTTAAAGAACCCTGCTGTAATCGCTCCCTAAAGCCATGCCTGTTGCAGGCAGCAGCTGAGCATCAAGCATGCAGGCACATATGGCGTTTGCTGCAGGAGGTGAAAGTTGGGTACACAGACTATAAAGTTATTCATAAAGACAGGAAAGGAGAAGAGCTAAAAAGATGGGAGACTAAAGTAGGAGAGGGTGAATGACTTCTCTTTGTGTCAAAGAGACCTCCGGGGGTGCTCAGGAAAAAGTAGGGTCTCTGAGAAAAGCTTCCCAAAAAGACAAAAATCAAACAAGACAGCAAAATTGCCTCTCATCAGTTTGAGGCCAGGAGTAACAATACATTCACTATATACCTTTGGAGGTTTAGTAAAAAATAAAAGTCCAAGAAAGTATTTTATTGTAGGCTTTATTCATCTACAGTTACAGTGGAAAGGGAAGAAAGCAAAAAGCCTTCCTTCCTTCTTATTCAGCCAGTAGCCGTATAATTAGGATTAATCCTCAATTATATCCAGCCAATTTTATAATCTACCCGTGGGCTGTTGATCTTATCAGTGCAACTTGTTATGGTAAAAACCAGTCACTATGAGAGCCAGTCATCAGAAAGGATGCCCCTGGGTCAATACCAGCTTGGCTGGCTCTCACAGTGTTGGAAGGATGCTGCTGGGGGAGGAGGGGGAAGAGTTATTACCTGCCCAGCTCAGCTGTAAATCCTATGAAGTGCAGAAACAGCCAACCAAGCAAGTTATGTCCACTGGTACTCCTCTGACACTGATATCTTGGCAGTCTATCAATCCATCTGATCAGACTTATGGCCAATTTGACAGGAGGGTACTCACTCCTGGCACTGTGAACCTAGCCAAGAACTCGTGGCTGGAGAATGTATAGAGCCTAGAGGAGAGCCTACACCTGCCATCTTGCTAAACTGAGAGGGTACTATCCCACTGCCTTCTAAATAGTCACCCTTGTGCCCAGAAAGATGTGCAGCTCTCACCCTGCATCTATGAAGATATTTTCCACAGCAGATGGAGGCTATCACTAGGAACCATGGCTGGTCAGAGTCACCAGAGTAGGTGACTGTGAAGTGCCCATCCCCACATGGAACATCTTTAACTCAAGATAAACATTCAAGGCTTGGGAGCATCAAGAAAGGAATGATGAAAAGACTGTAAGAGTCAGAGAACCGGGATGGTGGCTAGACATGGGGTCTTCTGATCATGGCAGGGATGTCGCTTCCATGAACACTCAACAGCCTGATTACCTGCACATGACCACACCACTTGGCATACCAATACGAATGGAGGAATGGCCCAAGGCCCTGCTCTTAGCTGAAAAGCTGTGGTAGTAGAAGCTGCTGCGGAAGAGGGAATCAGTTTTCTTCAGGGACAAGTCCCTTGATAGGTTGCCCATGCCCAGGTAGTCAGTCCTACACCTATGTACACACAAGCAACACTAATTGAACTCATAAGCTAGAGGCGGGGCAATGAGAATAGGAGTATTCTGGGAAGAAGGAAGATTTTTTTTTCTTAAAATATTTAGTTATTTATTATGTATACAATATTCTGTCTGTGTGTATGTCTGCAGGCCAGAAGAGGGCACCAGACCTCATTACAGATGGTTGTGAGCCACCATGTGGTTGCTAGGAATTGAACTCAGGACCTCTGGAAGAGCAGGCAATGCTCTTAACCACTGAGCCATCTCTCCAACCCAAGAAGGAAGCTCTTTTCCCGAGTCCTGCTCAGATCATCGAAGAAGCAGGACATGACCTACCCAGCTGAAAAAGGTACCGAGACATGTTGCTAACAAAGATAAGAATAATGGATTAATATATGCTACAAGAGTTAATAAGAAGCCTGAGATAATGGGCCAATCAGTTTATATCTAATTCAAACTCTATGTGTGATTCTTTGGGACTTGCCGGCAGTGGGAACTGGGCAGGACAGAAACCCCAACAAGCAGGCCCTCATGTTACTACTGTAGAAGAGGCATAGGATATAAATTTGAGATAGAGAGAGTGGGAATGTGGAAAGGGACAGGAGAAGATTTGAGGAGAAAGGATTGCTGGATATAACAAAAATATGTCGTATTCAAATATATAATATAAAGGTTTTTAAAGTTTAAAAACATATATGATGCTGTTAACTAAATATTGATGAATGTCTGTGGATAATGAGCATATAAACAAAAAGAATTTTCTCATAAAAAAAAAAGACCAGTCCCATGTAGCATTCCCATCATCCTCCACAGAGCTTCCAGAAACAGGAATGGAGCACGAGAAAACAAATATTTAGGGAGGACACTGATAGCGTCTGCCTGTCTGGAACACACAATAGAATGCTACTCCCACAAGACAGCTTAGATAGAGGTTCCTATCACTTTATAAGGTGCCCAAACAGTAAAGGTAAACCCGGGACCACGTGTGCTGTAGGTGACCGTCCCACTGTGACTGTGTAAGTCAGTGTGTGAGATCAGCAGTGGCGGTCTTTCCACACAGACTCTGGGTCCATCCCCAGCATTGCTGATTCAGAGTATCGAGCCATGGCCTGGGAATTTACCCTTCCAGCTTGTCCTCAGGTTATACAAACTGTTGGTCCCCCAGACTGCATGGTAAGACCACTGCAGGATGGCACAGCAGAGAATGCCACAAATTGGAAGAAGGAACTGGAACTCTGAGCTTCTTTCAAGACATGGGTCAGGTTAGTTAAGCTCTGCCTCTAGGTTTTAGTTTCTAAGCCTCCGGGAAATAGCCGGGCTTTTCTTTACAGTTGCTGTGCTGCCTAGAAAATCATGTAAACAGCACTGTTCCTAGCCAGATGTAGACACTAGCTCCTCGTCAGCTATTTGTCAGTACGTATGCAGATGAAACAGTATTTTTGTACTTGCTTCATCCACCCTGATGTGTGCTTCCTAAGAAGAAAGAAGAAAGGAAAAAAGACAGCGACAGAGAGAGTGAATTGAAGGAGAAGGGGAAGAAGAGAGCAAAAACATTTATTTATTTACTTAGTTATTTTATTTTACATACAATTATCAAACCGTTTATAAATACTACACAAAAAAAACAGTAATTCATCAAATGAGAGCATAGTATGAGTTCCTGTGACTGAGAACATTTTCTAGGAGACAAAATCTATATTTTGTCACAAGCCTGTACCTACAGCAGACACAAAAGTCACTACAATTATTAAATCAGAGTTTAATAGGATCCATTATTAAATAAGTGTTTAAAAGAAATAACATTGAAAGGAGATTTGTTTAAAAGAAAGGAAAGTGAACCTCATTGGGATGGACCATTTTGGAGCAGGAAGTAGACAGGACACAGAGAGGAAATAGGAATAGGGTCATATGCCACCACTTTGAATGCCTGAAAACTAGTAAAGCTTCAGTGACCACTACACTGGCTTAGAATGAACTGAGGGGGCTGTGGTGGTTTGAGTGAGAAATGTCCCCATAGGCTCAGGGACCTGAACATTTAGTCACCAGCTGGTGGTGCTGTTTGGGAAGGCTATGGACGCTTTGAGATGCAGCCTTGCTGCAAGAAATACAACACTGGGGTGGACTCTGAGGGTTTAGACCCTCTGGCTCCTTCACTGTGTCCTGCCTGTGGGTGAAAATGTGGTCTCACACCTACCTGTGCCTGATTCCGTGCCTCTCCCATTACAGACAACCCCTCTGGAGCAGCAAGCGCAAATAAACTTTTTCTTCCATAAAAGTCACTGGGCATGGGGCTTGATCACACAATTATCACAGGTCTGTTGAAGGGAGCTGTGGGTTGCATTCCTGCTGCCCTGCTCCCAGCCGACTGGCTAGCTTATGCCCCGAAATAACAACACACAAACTGTATTCATTTAAACACTGCCTGGCCCATTTCTATTAATGTGTGTAGCACTGAGGTGCGCTTACCGGGAAGATTCTAGCCTACGTCCATCCTGGGTCAGAGCTTCATCGCGTCTGCCCCAGAGAGCAGAGCTAAGGCGTATGAGCTCACTTCCTCTTCCTCCCAGCATTCTGTTCTGTTTACTCCACCCACCTAAAAGCTGGCCTATCAAATGGGGCCAAGGCAGTTTCTTTATTAGCCAATGACCTTCCTCCATCACAGGTCATCTAAAATAATTTAGAAATAAATATGTAGAGAAATATGTCAGAAGAAGGCAAAACCTGAGCTCAAGAAGCAAGGAGATGCCAGCAAATCAGTATAACTGGCATTGCCTGGGGCATTCAGAGACAAGAGCCTAAGTAAGTCTTTCTGGAGGCTCTGTTAATATAGTACTTTCTGCTCAAGGCAATATGACAAACTGAAATTTTGGCCTGCCACTGTGTGCCCCCATGTTCCTCCAATTGAGTTTGCTGTTTCAACTCACCCATTTCTTCTCCAGGTCAAAACTACTACTTACCAACTATATGACAGCATATGCTAATATGTAATAACTATCCCTGTGCTAACCCTAGGCAGCTCATTTAATGCAGGCACCCCTTCTCATGGAATCTCCCCACCCCTTAACACAAACTAAAATCCATCTTCCCTGCTCTCCCAAAGGAAAATCATTTTCTCCCCACCCCGTGCTCATTTCATTAATATACAACATTCTACCTCGTGGTAAGGGGCATGATGCCTACCAGTCCCTCATGACTTACAGTGTTCAACCAAGATTCTCACCACAAGATGCCTCTGCACTTAACACTTTCCATAGGGAAGTGGTGTAGGAGGGTCTTTTGTCTATGTGTTACTTTTATTGGATAAATAAAGAAGCTGCCTTGGCCTTTTGATAAGCCAGCCCTTAGGTGGGTGGAGTAGAGAGAACAGAATTCTGGGAGGAAGAAGACAGTGTGGCTGATGCCATGACTCTTCTCCCCAAGATGGACGCTGGTTAGACTCATGCCAGTAAGCCACAGTCAAATGACAATATACATTAATGGAGATGAGTTAAACAAATATGTAAGAGTTAGCCAATAAGAGGTTAGAACTAATGGGCCAGGCAGTGTTTAAATAAATACAGTTTCCATGTAATTATTTCAGGTAAAGCTAGCCGGGCCACCAGGCGGGACGAAAAGCAGCCCGTTCCCCTATTACAACAGGGAAGACTTTCAACTGCAAGCCATCTTGGGCTAGACCTTGGTAGTGATCTCTAGTCTCTGCATTATGCTAAACAATACAAAGGAAAAAGAAAAACTGCAATAATGCCCCCTTGCAAAAGACCTCCACCACCACTCCCAGTTGTAGTGGTGCATGCCGGTAGGATTTGCTGAAGGAGGCAGAGGCAGGAGGATCACGAGTTCGAGGCCAGCCTGGGAAAAGACTCCACCTATTATGGTCATGGATTTCATAGAATAATATTCCCAACTCCCTCCTAACTGGGGTAAAACAACTCTGACATTTAGTTCTACCCAACCCTAAAGAGCTCACTCACCAAGTAGATAAGAGACCTGATTGCTCCTTGACACATCCCACATTGGCTCCTTTTCCACACCATTCTTAATTCCCTACCTCTTCAATGGTATTTCCTAGATCACTTTCAAACAACTACTCTAGACTCCTTGTCTTCAAGTACGTCTAGATGAACCTAACTAACCTAACACAACGGTTGGTGTAGAGGATCTGTTTCCTCCAGGCATGACACAACCACCAGCCATAGGAATAGCTTTTTTCTCTTCTGAGTCCTCTGTATCACAAGCCTTTAGTTAAAAGTGGCTTTCCTCCTTGTGGCTGGCTTTGTAGATACTCAGTAAAGTCCTCATTTATAAAAGGAACAGGACCACCAAAAGTGGCCAAACAGAGACAACCTTCCACCTCATTTTACATAGTATGGAAGCAGCTGTGATAACTCAGTGGCTCAATTACGTCACGAGTGTCAGAGTCACTTTGGCTATCCCTCTTAGTCCTAAAACAGCTGCTGAAGCCTTGCTAACACATTCTCACTTAACAATATCCAGATATATGAATACAAAAATATGATTTCCTTTACTCTTCTATATTAAAAAAAATCACATCTAGCCAACTTCCCTTAGGTGCAGTTGATCAGCTGATGTAATTCAAGTCTTGTGTGTGTTTGTGTGTGTTATTTTATGCTTATGTGTGTACTAACTGAACGTGTGTGTATGTTTTATTTTATGCTTATGCGTGTACTTACTGAATGTGTGTATGTGCACCACATGTCTTACTGATGCCCACAGCAGTCAGAAGAGGGTGTTGGTTCGCCTAGAACTGACGTTATAGATGGCTGTGAACCACTGTGTGGATGATGAGAACCAAACCCTAGCCTTCGGCAAAATCAGTCAGTGCTCTTAACCACTGAGCCATCTCTCCAACCCTGACTGACTCACATTCTTAAGCCACTCACTGGAAAGGAGTGTGTATCACTAGCAACAAGAATACACTGGGGCTCATCGCCGCTTGGTACATGATCAAAGCGTGCCCTCCTCAGGAGGAGGAGATACAGCAGCAGATGAGCAACCAGGAGATCATAACGAATGAAGAGTCTTCGTTCTTCCACAGAGATGCTGCCTCGGGTGAGGTTTCTGGAGGCAGTGTTTGAACTCCGAATGCAGCCAGAGTACCCTCTGGGTAAGGAAGTGGGTGAAGGTGGGCAGAGCAGGCAAAGACAGGAAGACGGCTGTGTCCGTGGGACCCTCCCTTCAGCCTGACTCAACAGACAGTGCTGGCCCTTGAGTCCTATCAGAGAATTGACTCCAGCCTTAAGGCAAGGGACTGGAGTATTTTATCCCATTTCCTATCTAACCTTCTCTGTGAGTTGCTAGAAGAAATATAAACTCAAAAACAATGTGACTCCCTGCTGCACTCCAGCACCTTTGTGCGTGCAGGGTTTAGGCACAGGGTCTGGGCAGAGCACTCAAGTGCCTACCCTAGATGCTGTTCTGGAAACAAGCAAGAGGAAAACAGCAACCGGTGTCTGGATCAACCATCACACGGGAAGATCATGCCATGCAGAGCAATTCTGGTCTCTCCATAGCAGGGCAGTGGCAGAACAGGTAGTCATGCCAGGCCACTGAGCCAAGTTTGTTTGTTCCTAGAGGATCCCCAGAACCTCCTGGTGTTTCCCAAGGCCCAGTGCACGGTGTTCTAAGGAACCACAGAATTCCAGGCCCTACTTCTGAAGTGTACACAGACACAGAGACCAAGCTAAAACAAGCACCTATATTCACATCTGTCAATACCGTAACAGGAAATTATTAAACAATTCTACCACTTTCAAATCTCATTCTAAATTTCCTCCTTGGGGAAGAGGGTTTGGCTGCCATGAATCCTCTTTTCATAGGAAACTAGAAGGCTTTCGAGAACACTGACACAATGAATGAGCCCATCTTCCAAATCACCTATCATAAAATTAGGGATCGAATTGCAACATCCAGAGTAATTCCCTCTTGAAAGAGAGCCTGAGCTTGAAGCAAGGAGAAAGAAGCCCTGAGCGAATCAGTTTTGGCAGAGGTGAAAACATTTTCAAAAGCAAATGAGCGCTTCTCTCTGTCATCAGAAACGGGAAGCAGAAAGACTTGTGCCTCCCAGCTGTGATCATGAGAGAAATCATTGCAGCTGATAAGTGTGCATTTGAGGCAAGAATACACATCTGTGTACAAACGCACACATTTGCCTTTTCACTTCCTGCATTTCTGTATCACTCCCTTTACGTGTTGGAAGCTCCTCTGGGGGAGGATTTGATTGGGACTCACTCTGTCTTCCTCTACCCATTCCCAGGCCTTGCACACGAAAATGCCCCCACCGATATTTATACGATTTATGAGTAAATAAAATCAGGAGACATTTAGCTAAGCCGTTTTATGATCTGCTACCACCGTCATCAATAGTAGAGTTTAGTACTTATCCAACTATGAAAATATTGGAACAAGTCTTCTTAACACTTTAACACCTTAGGGATAAATGGCTTGCCAAAAACAAGCTAGACTGCAAAGCCTTCAGAAGCAAGGGCCATTACCCAGTACTTTTCAATAGCACCAAATAATCCCGAGGCTGGGGGGATCCACTGTGTAAGGGCGCCCTCTGCTGGAAGCATCCATTTCCACTAAGCAAGCAAAGAGCAGACTTCACATTCCTCTCCAAAACACCAAAAGCAACATCTGTGATTTTTTTTATTTTATTTTTTTTAAAAAAAACTATCTTTTTTTCATTTTACATACCAATTCTAGTTCCCATTTCCTCCCCTCCTCCCATCCCCTTCACCTTTACCTGTGTTCCACCCCCTATCCACTCCCCAGAGAGGGCAAGGCACATTGCTCCTAAGAAGAACCAAGGCCCTCCTCACTATATCCAGGCTGAGTAAAGTATCCATCCAAAAAGAATGGGTTCCAAAAAGCCAAAGTACAAGCAGCAGGGACAAATCCTGGTGCCACTGCCAGTGACCCTGCAGTCTGCTCCAGCGATACAAATGTCACCCACATTCAGAGGGTCTTGCTTGGTCCTATGCTAGCTAGTTCCTTCCCTGTCTGGCCAAAGTTTGTGAGCTCCCATTAGCTCAGGTAAGCTGTTTCAGTGGGTGTCCACATCATAGTCTTGATCTCTTTGCTCATATTCTCATTCCTCTCACTCTTCAACTGGACTTTGGGAGCTCAGTCCAGTGCTCCACTGCGGGTCTCTGCCCCTGCCTCCATCAGTTGCTAGATGAAGGTTCTATGGTGACATTTAAGATAGTCATCAATCTGATTTGGGCACCCTCTCCACTATTGCTTCGCTGGGGTCATCCTTGTGGATTCCTGGGAATTTCTCTAAAGCCAGGTTTCTCGCTAACCCCATAATGGCTCCCTCAATCAAGATATCTCTTTTCTTGCTCTCATCTCTGTCCTTCCTCCATCTCGACTATCCCATTTCCTCAAGTTCTCCTCTCCCCTTTCCATCCCCCTTCTCCTCCTCTTCTGCCCTCCCTTCTTCCCTCACCCCCATGCTCCCAATTTTGTGAGGCAATCTTGTCTATTTCCCCTTCCCAGGGGAATCTATATATGTTTCTCATAGGGTTCACCTTGTTACTTAGCTTCTCTAGAGTTGTAGACTATAGACACTTAGGAAATGTTTAACATCCTTAGCCATCAGGGAAATGCAAATCATAATGACTCTGAGATACCATCTTACATGAGTCAGACTAGCTAGTGATAGTTTATACTGGAAAAGATGTGGAGTAAGGGAAACACTCATCCATTGTTGGTGGGAATGCAAACTTGTACAACCACTCTGGAAATCACTATGGCAGTGTCTCAGAAATTGGGAATCAACCTACCTCAGGACTCAGCAATACCACTCTTGGGTATATACCCAAAGGATGCTCAATCATATTATAAGGACATTTGCTCAACTATGTTCAGAGCAGCATTTATTTGTAATATTCAGAACCTGAAAACAACCTAGATGCCCCTCAACCGAAAAATGGATAAAGAAAATGTGGTACATTTACACAATGGAGTACTACTCAGCAGTAAAAAACAAAGACATCTTGAAATTTGAATGCAAATGAATGGAACCAGGAAAAAAAAACCCTACCTGAATGAGGTAACCCAGACCCAGAAAGATGAGCATGACATGTATTCACTCAGAAGTAGATACTAGCTGTAAAGCAAAGGACAATGAGCCTATAGTCCACAACCCCAGAAACACTAAGTAACATCCGAGATCTTAACGCATGATGCCCACAAATTCTGAGGAGCAATTAAAGAAACCATTGTCTTAACATTAGGAAAAATCAAATCAAACTGAGGTTCAAGGTAAAATGCATCTCGACAGAGAAGCTTGGGAATGAAAGGGTTCAAGCTCCAGCACTGAGCACACGTTCACAGGTGTTCAATTTTATCCCGTTTGAGCTGCCTTTAAAGGCACCTTAATTTGGAGAAGTAGATTCAAGATAGCCCCTGCCAGTGCCCTCTGGGGCATTACAAGGAGTTTGAGAGACCCACGGAGGCTTTGTGGGGAGATATCATGGTGGCGGGTGATTTTTAAAATGGCAGGACTTATGGGAAGATGCTTTTTATGACACTGGGGGTGAGGGCAGAGGGTGGCAGAACGGAGTGGAACTACTGTGGCATGCGAGCACTACTGTGGGGACAAAGGAGCCAGTAGGTGGCCAGTGCCAAGGGCAGGGTGGTGTGCAGCAGCCTGGAGCTCAAGAGGGTCCTGCTGCCCCTGCCCCGTGTTGTCCAACCTCATCGACTCAGAGCAACAATAATGTATCTAAATGACAACTCCTGAAAGGCCTTCTTTGGTCTGTGCTGCCACCAAATGCAGTGCTGACATCCATGGTTTGTGTTGCTCCGGGAGGCTAGGCTGATGTCATTGATAAATGCTGCCCCCAGAGGCCATACTGGTGTCTATGGGAGGCTATGCGGTCACAAGCCATGGTGATGTCCATGATCCATGCTGTTACTAGGGACTGGGGGATGTCCCGTGATCCAAGCTGCCACTGGAAACCATGTTGAAGTCCGTCTGTGCTACTGCCAGCTGCTATGGGCAAGGAAGCTTCCTTTGCAATGGTATTGATGACTGCAGACTTATAACTGAGAATGAGAGGCATTGAAGACCTCCATGCTCACCCCACTACCGCATTAAAAAAAAGAGGAAGGAAGGAAGGAAGGAAGGAAGGAAGGAAGGAAGGAAGGAAGGAAGGAAGGAAGGAAGGAAGGGTCCAGACAGAAAGACATCTAAGAGAGTCTTTGAAAACTATGTTAAAGATGCTGAAGTATAGCTCTTCACAGGTGATGCCTTCTGGCTGGGGTTGGTATGGGGAAGGACTCAGTTTTCTTTAAGGGACTGACCGCCGGGAGTTTGATCATGCTCCAACTAGTATAGGGGCAACACAAATTGCACTTGGTGGTTTGGGTTTTCTTGAGGGGGTAGGGTGCGATAGTGGAGGGGTGGACCTGGGAGGAATGGGAGGTGTGACTGTGGTACATTGTACAAAATTTCCAAAAAATTCATAAAAATACTATGTTTGAAAAAAAGGCACCTTTATTTGTTTAGAGTCTGAAGCATTATGCCCAGTACCCTGGTAGATATTTTTTTCCATACAGTTCAGCTGAAAAAAAAGAATTTTTCTCTTGCTGGTGCAAACTTACCTTAGAAATTCTGGAATGTGAGTGGACGTCACTGGGGTTTAAAGTCTGAACCACCGTGCCCAGTCTGTTCTCCTTTCCACCCTATTTTCACATCTCCCATCCCTTTACAAGGCTCTTAGAAACTCTCTTATCACCGTTTGTAGTGGTTTGAATAGGTATGGCCCCCTCATGTGTTTAAGTGTTTGACCTATAGAGAGTGGCACTATTAGGAGGTGTGACCTTGTTGGAGTAGGTGGGTCAGTACAGAGGTAGGCTTTGAGGTCATCATATAAGCTCAAACTACACCCAGTGTGGTACCATCTGTAAACAGTGACTGCTCATTCATTTCCCAACTGCTCAGACCTGAATAATCCTACAGAAGCTATATTAATTATAACGCTGTTTGGCCAATAGCTTAGGCATTTTTCTAGCCATCTCTTGTATCTTAAATTAACCCATTTCTATTAATCTATGTATTGCCACAAGGTTGTAATCTACTGGTAAGGTTCCGGCAAGGTTCCAACATCTGTCTCCTTCGGCAGCGACATGGCATCTCCCTGACTCCATCTACCTCTCTCTCTCTCTCTCTCAATATATATATATATATATATATATATATATATATATATATATATATATATATATTCCAGCCTGACTATATTCTGCCCTGTTATAGGCCAAAGCAGCTTCTTTATTAGCCAATAGTAATAAAAACATATTCATAGCATGCGGAGGGGAATCCCACACCGTCTCCCCTTTTCTATCTAAATAAAAAAGAAGGTTTTAACTTTAACATAGTAAAATTACAGATACAAAACAGTTATTGAGCAAGAATTATAGATACAATATTTAATCTATTTGTAACTGGCAAAATTTTAAAAATACACTATCATCTATTTTATCTTTGTGAGTCTAAAGTTTCATATCTAATTTATCTTTTATCATAACTAAGGAAAAATATAACTATCTGTCTTCAACTCTTCAAAGACTTCAGGAAGATATATTACCTAAGTAAACAGGAAGTGCAAACAAGCAACTTCCAAAACTCTAGAATTGACAAAGACTTCTCACTGCCTGGACAGTCACCCAAAGTTCTTCTGTAACATTGAGGCATCCATCTTCAACCTACAGGACCATAGCATCCAGCAGACTATTCCATGAAGCAGGAAATTTGAAGATTTGTTCTGCCTATATTGGCAGTTTATCAGTTACTTTCTTCTGTGCCCTTCAGAATGACTGGCATTTTCTTTGGTGGAGCAGGAACCCTGAAGTAGGCAAGTTCAGCAGTCATTTTCTATGGGTCCTACATGTCAAGTTCATACAGCATACCGTCAAGAAGCCCAGGCAAGAGCAGTTTCTAGCCCATAAGTCTCAATAAGAAGATTTTTAAATGCCTGTCTTCCTCTTGAAGTAATTGGTGCTACCAGAAGCAGACATGTCTCACTATCAAGAAAAGTCTATGTTCTTAAAACATTTTAAATGCCATATTCTGTATGTCTCTGAAAGGGTTGAAGAATACCTATCATTCTGAAATATATCTCTGTATATCTAGAAAACCTAACTAACATGACTACAAGTTTGACTATTATAAATGATTATATATTAATTCATAATTTTTAATTACACATTTTTAAATGAGCTGCACAAACATAATACCTTAAACAAGAGCAGAAATACATATACACTGTATAACAAAATAAACCTTAAATATGTATCAATAAACCAAGATCCATAACAATGCAAAGTATTTATCTCTATATCTTATCTCCCTTTAAATGAAAACATTTAGGCATATTTTAGGCTGAAGGAACAGCAGTGGGAAGGCCCTAAGACTTTCTTTATGGGATAGAAACCTGGTGTGCCTGGTGCACGGCTTGTGAAGGAGAGGGTAGTGAGGGGAGCTGATTAACTCGCAGAAGACCAGACAGCAATTAGACTGAGAAATATGGCTCCCATATCTTTGGTATGACCAGTGGAAGGCTATAAGCTGCCATTTGTGGATGCAGTTCCCTGTGGTTTGGGCTGAGACAGCAGAGCAGATGTGGTATCAAATGGGCTTCTGGAGTCCATAGAGAATCTGGAGTGTGTGGGTAGGTGTGCAACACATAGAAAGTCTTGAAAATCATCAGAAAGTTGAGGACACCTACATTCAGAATGGCCATGCCAAGAAAATAGAGTACAGGGAAGAACACAGAGAAACTTGAATAATGAAAATGAGAGACTAAATAAATAAACATATCTTTAAAACTAGGAAATGATAAGAAAATCAACTCATCAGTTCAGGACAAAAAAGAAAAATATCAAGGAAACCCTCCCAGGAACACAGGAACAATTTTCCAGGATAAAGGGCATCTAAGTGTCCAGAATAATATAAGAAAGTAGACCCATACCAAGATGTATCACCCCAAACTTTCAGAACTTTGAGAACAAATAATTTTCTTTTTTTATTTTACATTTTTTATTCAGTTTATGTCAGGGACCAGCCTTGATAGAAATACCTTTCTCCAGAGTAGAGGCATGGTAATTTAGGTGCAAATGAAAATAATAAAACAGAGAAATATATAGGATAGTATCAGGAGGGAATTCCAGTGAGTACTGAAAATTCACCCTCATTTAATTTCCAACTGCTTTAAAAACCTCAGACTCCAAAAGGTAGATGTAAGACAAAAGACAATATTAATATGATACAAGGAAATGAGCATACCAATTGAAAGTTGTGGGCTACATTCATAGTTAAACATTTTGTTTCGAGAACAAAACAAGCCACCAAGTCACACTCACACCCTAGACCAAAACATTCTGTAGGCAAACCACTCCCTGGGTGGAATCTCAAGTTATCTCCATAAAGGAAACTAGAACTTAGTTGGATCCTTAGATTTTGCTTGAGGTAAGAACAGATCTACTCCTCTATTCCTGGCACACAAGGTCTGACTATTAGCCACACCTGTTGACAATAACCTCAAGAGAGCAGAACCCTCTGATTTACAACTAGATGGGACCTTTGTTTTGAGGTTGAAGCACAATAACCTTGAAGGAACTAGAAACAAGTTCCAACTCTCTGACTTTTGGTCAATGGGGAAACAGGCTCATAATTTTGGGCCTCCACAAGTTTACATACCAACCACAGTTCCCCCTCCCTCCCCTCCTCCCACTCCCCCACCTCTCTACCAATCCACTCCTCTGAAAGGGTAAAGCGTCCCATGGGGAGTCAGCAAAGCTTTGTGCACTAATTTGAGGCAGGGCCAACCTCCTTCCCCCTGCATCAAGGCTGAGCAAGGCATCCCACCATAGGAAACGGGCTCCAAAAAGCCAGCTCATGCATCAGGGATAGATCCTTGTCCCACTGCCAGAGGCCCCTAGAACAGTCCAGGCTACACAGCTGTTTCCCACATATAGAGGGCCTTTTTCTGTCCCATTCAGGCTCCCCAGATGTCAGTCTAGAGTTCCTAAGTCCCCATGAGCTCCGTTCAGGTGAAGGACAAATAATTTTCAGAGACGGAGAAATGGTATATGTGAAAAATTAGAATCAACATTGTAATGGTCTGTCCTGTCCCTTTAAGTGACAAGTCATGCCCTCTCCCTCCACCCCACCCCTCGTTGTAGAGGCAATCTGATCTTCAGCTTCCAGCCTGAGCCCTTTTCTTTTCTCTCTCTCTCTCTCTCTCTCTCTCTCTCTCTCTCTCTCTCGGGCAGCTTCTGTCTCTCCCTTCTCCTCACTTCTCCCCTTCCCACCTCTCTCTCTCTCTGCCTCTCTCTGCTTTTCTCCCCTTCTCCCCTTTCCTCTCCATAACCCACTAAATAAATATCCAACCTCACTCCTGCATAGCATGCCTCTCCATGTCTCTGTCTCTCACCCACCACATGGCTACCTGCCAAGACCAGCCGCCTTCAGAGACCTGTGCGGCATGGTCTCGTGGCATGTCTTCTGTCTGTCTTTCCTTGTGGGACTGGCTGTCTCATCGAGATCTCTCACCTAACACATGATTCCCTGCCTGGGACTCGTGGCCCGCTGCAGCCACTTGGGGAACTGCACCATCCCTGCCTGGGACTGGCTGCTCTTAGGACCCACTGCCTGCTGCCTGCTGCCACTTTGGAGACTCGCTGCCCACTCCAGCCACTCAGCCCTGCAGTATTTTACTTAAACCATTACAATGGTGCTATGACTCAGACTGGTGCTCCGTGATTTGGCCAGGCTCTCCACATTCCCTCTAGCCCATGGGCAGGCCGGCTGAGGATGTGTGGAACCCTGGGCTCGAGAACCAGGTTTTTTTACAACAGCTCTCCATTCCATCTGCCTGAGTGTGACGTCTACGTACACCACCGCTTTCATTTGGTGAGTTTCCTCATTTTGGTCAGCTTAACAGTTTCTCTGAACCTGAGGAATTGACTGTTGAGCTCCTGGAAATCTTCTGGCATTTCTTGAAATGGAGGGACAACCCCTAACCATGGCTTTAACAGCTATGATTGAGCCCTTCGTTGACATTCATCTCTGGATTGCTTCCCTTACCTGAAAACATGACCAGGCAACCCAGGGTCAGTCCTCCCATGTTAGCACTGCATACCCTGTGTGGTGCATTTGACTGGGGGCCCAGGATCCCTTGGATTTTTCTCACCCATCACATGGCTTCCTGCCTGGGACCTGGCTGCCTTTGTGGCCTGCCGTGATTTCAGGACCTACTGCCCACTGCCTGCTGCCACTTGGGGACCTGCACCATGGTCTCATAGCCCACTGCCACCACTTGGAGACCTTCAGTATTTTATTTAAACCATTACAAACATGACATTGAGTTTATCAACAACAATGAAATCAAAAATATAATTGGTTCTCTCATAATTTTATGTCAAATTCTTTTTTGACTTTCCATTTTATTTTTAGCAAGGATATAATTAGATCATTCTCTCCTTTCTTTACCATTACCCCTGTTCTCTCACAAAGTCATGACCTCTTTTTATTTAATTGTTATTGGGGTGTGTGTGTGTGTGTGTGTGTGTGTGTGTGTGTGTGTGTGGTGTGTGTTTGAAGCTGAATAATCAATTAGGGGTCTTGTCACTGGGGAAGACTAATTCTCCCTCCCTCAGCTGTCATGAATTGCTTGTAGACCTTCAGATAGGGTTGAGCCCCATGAGATTCCCCCATCTACACTGGGGTACCAGCTATTTTTGGAATTGTTCCAGTCTTCTTTTGGCAGACATGTTGTTGAAATTTCATGGGTGTTGCTCCCCTATCATATCTAGAAGACACAATCTCACAGCAAGACTTCCTGATCATCTGGATCTTACAATCTTTCCACTATCCCTTTCAAGATGCTCCTGAGCTTTAGGTGTAGGAGTTGTATTATTGATGTACTTGTTGGGGCAAGGACCACATGGCCAGTTATTCTCTGCATTTTAAGCAGGTGTGGCTTTCTGTAATGGTCTCCGTCTGCGGAGAAAAAGAAATTTCTTTTATAAGGAGTGGGAACTACACTTGTTTGTTAGTATAAGGATAATTATTTAGAATGCAGTTAGGAATTGTATTGATTTAAGGAAATGGCAGTAGTCAGTTCTCAGCTAAGATCCATAACCTCACCAGCCGTTAGCTAGGCTTATAGTACCAGGCATGATTTCATTTCTGTTGAGCAGGCGTTAGGTTCAATTAGACAGCTCTTGGTTACCACCCACATATAAGCACCACTATTACACCTTTACGGATATCTTGCCCATCTGGTCATTCTTGTGGTTCAAAGGCATCATATCTGGGTAGGGCTTTTCATTGCTTTTCTTTTTGGAAGCTTGCATAACATCTTCTAGTTCTATAAAAACTAGACCCTGGGAAGGGTCAGTCTCCTTCTTTGACTCATGTTGGGCAGTCATGTTGGTGAGACATTAATGGGTGTGGCTTTTGACATTACTAGGAGACACAGTCTCAGAGCAAACTCCCTGGTCCTCTGACTCTTATCATCTTTCCACTCTCTCTTCCCCCAATGTTCCCTGAGATGTAGGTATGGGAGTTTCAGCACTGTTTTTAACAGATAGAAACTGGACATTAGAGTTATAATAAAATGAATGAATAAATTATTACTTAGTCATGAGATAGAATATTATACAGCAGTGATCACAAATAGATATGGGTTAATTTCACACATATGATATTGAGAAAAGGAAGCCAGTAGTAAAGAATACATATTGTATGGTTGTGAAATATACTGAAGCTTATGATTTTTTTCCAAGTATAACCAAAACTAATTTAGATAGTCAAAGGCAGAAGGTAGGCCAGCAAAATGGCTTAGTAGGTTAATGAACCTGCCTCCAAGCCTGATGACTTAAATTTAATTCCAAAAAGTACATAGGAGAAGTAGAGAGTCCACATGTGTGCTGTGGTGCACATGTACACAAACCAGGAAATAAAAAAAATTAACTTTTTAAAGACAGAAGATGTTTAGCTTTGGAGAAGTAGAAAATGAGTGTAGGGGTGCCAAGGAGGGGTTTCTGAGGAGTCGGTAATAGGCTGTTGCTTCTGAGTTCTCAGTTTACAAAATCCTGTGTGCTGTTTATGAGTCCACTTCATTTTATACACATTGTATCGACTTTTAAAATGGGCAGAGGATCTAGTGAAGCGACAGAGCACTTGCCTAGCATGGGAAGAGTCCTAAGTCAGATCCACGGAGCTACTTTTAAAATGCTAAATGACTACACAGGCCAATGTACAGATACATAATCCTTGGTGGCCCCAAATTTGTGCTTCTTCAGGGGTTTTGTTGTTGTTCCTAAAGGAATGCTCACTAAAGCGGTTCAGGTCTTCTCAGAAGCAGACACCAGGACAAAGATCAAGGTGAGCGAGAGATCTGGTGAGGGAAAACAGCTGCAAGAGCCATGGGACATGGAGTAAGAGGCAGGCAGACCTTTCCAAGCACAACAGTTTTCGTATCTGTTGGATACGAATGGCCAAAATAGTATTTGAACAGAAGAAACTAGGAACAAGGAACACAAAGGAGGGTAATGAGAGAAGAATCTGGTTCATTCAATGAAATTTCACTATGAAGCCATCACCTTGTACACTGAAAATGTGCAAAGAAAACATTTTAAAGATTAGTCACTCACCAGATAACAGTTCTAAGAGAATTTAGGTTAGACCAGTCAAAACCTGCCTAGCTGCTTGGAGGAGTATGCCGCCATGTGTCCAGAGGTGGACTAGCAGGAACTGTCAATCATCTCTGGAACAGCAAAATGCTATCATGGAGTCATGGTCACCACTGAAAGCAAGCACAAAAGTTCCTCTGTGCAACGTTGTTTGTCTTAGCAAACAATAAACAACTTCAATGTTGCATCAATAACAAGATTACAGACACAACTATATGTCCACACTATACATCCTCAACAGATAAGGGAAGCAGAGAGATCTGCATGGACCAACATGACAAGATGCTCAAGAGAGCACAATGGAAAATAATAATACTATTAAACAAAAATAAATTAACGGCTGCAAAATTCTCTCCTTTGACCACAAAAAAGTCCGGCTTAATTATGAAATGCATATCCCTCCTATAGCACATCAAAGAACTCTGATTAAGCATTCTGTCATCATTTTCCTGACATAGTTTTCTTTTCAGATGGATTGTAGTTCAAGTTTAGGTGCATAAGAAATTATGATTTAGCGGCCATGGGTAAACCTGTGAATTGCTGGGCTACTTTTCTTTACATAGGTAGTTACTTTTCCATTGCTACTTTTCCATTCTCTGCTACTGTTAGCCCCTAAGCCTCTGGAACTATGTTTCATTAGACATTTGTATCTCTGGGGGAGGGAGAGAATAATCAATCACTGATGTCCTCTGCCCCTCCCATCATCGCTTTTGGTGTCTAGCTTCCACCATCGAAATCTTCTCCTTCTCGTTTGTCTTCTTGTCTGTTTCTTGAGACCGGGTCTCAAGACGTAGCCCTAGCTGGCCTGGAGCTCACCTTTTGCCTGCAGTGTTATTTGGGGATTGCTGAATAATCACAAGTTATTGCACTTTATGTGTGTGTGAGTTCCTTGCCCTGATTTTTAAAGTTTGCTTGCTTGCCTACTCGTTTCTAAAGGAATTTGGGCCGGTTGGCTCCCTCTAACCGGGCCCAGACACACTCATTTTTCCTTGTCTCCTTCTACAGCCTGCTTCACACATCTCCCAGGTGAGGTGACTTCCTGATGCAAGTGTCCAAGAACAAGACTTATTGAACTTAGAACAAGTCATGCCTAATAATAACATGAGTCCTGGCATCAGGACCACCTAGACTCCTGTCCCGGCATTGCCGCTTACTGAGTGGCTTCATCGCGGTCACACAAACAGTTCTCACCTGAAAATAACGCCCTTGCTGGTAGTCATGCCCAAAGGCTGTTGTGGGAATTAAGTGGAAAAGGGACCTGAAATGCTCAGAGCCCAACCAGCGAAGTAGCCTCAGAGCTGCTCTTTACCAAATACTTAAATTACCAGAGGCGGGGCCCTGATGGGAGAGGAGAAATTGCTTTGCATTTATGTAAAGCACCAAGTGTATGATGGGTCTCTTTCCTTCGCAATGGGCCCTGGGAACCGTTCCAGACACCTGCACAGTGACCACATGCTAGTTGTTAGGTTTGTGGAGACCTGGACGGAGTTAAGAGAAGCATGAGTCAGCAGAGTGGCTCCCACACTGCCAAGTCAGAATGTCACCATGACCGAATCCCAGCAGGAAACCGAATCCAGGGTGCCTTGGAGTTCAGCAAATCTCAAGTCATTAAAGGCAAAGGATGTAGATTTTAGCACAATGTGTTGGTGTGTTTGTCAAGCAAGTGGTTGGCTGTTTATGGGGTCTATTAATAGTCCTCTCGTCTCCCAATTTTCAGCTCTCGCATTCTTTTTTAAAAAAATTAAGAACAAAACAATAAAAACAGAAAGATCAGAAGATGAGCTGTGACAAGATGTTAGGCCACTATGAATGACCTCCTCATCCACTCGTCACTTAGTCACAGCTCTCAGAGGGCCAGCCTTTCAAGTAGAAATGACAAAGAATTTGTCCAACCAGTAAGGTTGCAAACAACCACTTATCAAAACTGGTCAAATAAATCCGTCACTCAATGAGGACTATAAGGCACCATAAGGGTGGCAGCCTTCCCACAATAACAAGCCCCCCAGCTCCCTGGACTCTCTCTTAGGACAAGAAAAAGCAAATGATTCAACAGATGCTGGAGAGGCAAAGCCGCCAGAGAAGGATGCCTCAGCCAAAGAGGCAACAACAGCCAAGAGGCCAGCTGCAGGCTGCGAGGCTCAGGGCTTGGCCACGGCACATAGAGCCTGTTCATTCTCAGGACCCACCTGTCAAACAGGCTGTGCAGGTGCGATGTAGCAGTGGCCTCGTTTCTCTGCTTCTTCCACTAGAAAAAGGAGGAAGGACCGGAACCCCCGTTCAGTCTTACGAACTCACTGAATGTTTAACCCAGAATGATCCCTGCATGCTACCTAACTCACATCCTAACTCACATCCCTCACCATTTCCATTTAACTCAGAAGATGGCATCTTAAGAAGATTACCAATTAGCCTAGAAACAGCAAAGAGTAAGCCACAACAGACCCGGACTCTCCTAATCCTGGCCCCTGGTCAGGCACCATTGACTGAAATGATAAAGTGTAGAGATGTCCTTCAAAGACACCCTCATGGCTCAGTGTGAAGACCTAGCACGTTGTGCACGCTCAGAAAGCAGCAGCACCCATACTTCCCCTAGGTCAAACAAGTGGTAGCCAGTGCATCATCATCTTAATGACTGCAATGTCCGATAAAATAGGAATCAACTGTCGCCCCAAATTTTAAACCACTCCCCAAATGGAGTTAAATTGTGAAAACTTTCGACCCATTTGTTACTGTTTTGCAAAATCCTGATGTCTGCAAAAAGAGAAATTTTCAAACTCTTATTCTCTCAAAGCAAATAATATGATTGGTCTGACTAAGACTGCATCGGCTAGGGGCTCGCCTCTTATCAGGGTCTCCCAGAGCTCTTGCCTGAAGCACAGATTTAAGGCCTCCTCTGCGCATCCTCAGAGCCTGACTCATATTTCTCCTCCCGTGAAGTTCCATTACGCCTGTGTGTTTTCGGCCATCCTCCGCTCACTGAAGGCAATCAAGGTTGTCAACTAAAAGGGCGGGCTTAAGGATCAAGCAGACTCAAATTTCCTTTGCTGCGTTTTTAGACTTTTTAATTAACACATAACCGCATATATTTATGGAAGGCAATGTGATAACTCAAAATATAGGCACAGTCTGTGATGACCTAATAGAAGTCATTAACATTTTCTTGGGGTTATCTGTCATGTCTTCATGCTGGGAAACCACTCGTTCTTTTTGGTGATGATTATTCTTTAGTTCTTAAAATAGGACCTTGTTCAGTAGTCCAGGCTGGTCAGAACTTCAGTTCTCCAATCCTCCTGTCTCAGCTTTTCAAGTAGGAGGATGACAGGTGTGAGTCACAGAGCCCTCGAAGTTCTAATTCACGGTAAACCACGAAAGAGTGTTGCAAAAGATAATCCCCTTACTATGTGTTCTAGAAGATGAGAACAACCCTCTCACTCACACCCATCAGCCAGCTTCTTTCTAGTCCCTTCCCCCCTTGTGTCTCTTCCTTGCCAGCATTGTCTCTACTGCAATGTCCTTCTCCATCTCTATAAGAGGCGTAATACAAAGATTATTTATAGGCATCATTAAAGGAAAAGGTGGTCCAAATTCTATAGGGACTGAACTGAAACGATGCCCCTGAGGTTTCTGGAGTTTACTGTGTGATGGTACTATAGGAGTCTCCAGATCCAGTAATGGCGACTGATCAAAGCCGTCCTGGAGACTCACACAAATGAGAGAGAAGCCACAAGCTAATCATCCCGTAAAGAGAGCCATAAAAGCAACTCGCTTTCATGAAAGGCAAGGTAACTAAACAGTGGGTGCCCCTGGGAATTCTGCAGATGTGCACAGAGCAGAGATGAGGTCATGTCTCTATGGAGTTGTCTCTGCAGGAGGCCATGAGCTGGGAAGCTTCATAATCTACATCCATAAGAGAGCTCTTCTTCTAACGCCATCTAGGAAGGTGGACAAGAGTCTCCCAGAAGTGGAAAGAGAGGCCACACCTCTAAGGGACCTGAAGGAAGGAGCCCATGTTCTCAGTTGAACACGAAGGAAGCCAGCTGTCCACTAAGTGAGCCAGTAAGAACATACCATGGCACTCTGTACCAGTGATGGTTTCCTACAAACCTGCTGCCTGGCCCAGTGGAAGGGTTCCACTGGCCTCTGAAGTGATGACAGCAGCCTACGGCCCTCACTATAGCACGGAGACAGGGTCTCACAGATAATTGCTCGGCAGTAACAGTGTCCAACAACCCCCTGCCTTCCAGTACCCTCTAACCCTGACACATGGATAGGGTTCCATCGTCCTCTGTCTGATAAGTGACAAGGACTTACAGCCTCCTGTCTGACACAGGGCCAGGGTCCTTCAGCCCCCTCTCTGGTACAGGACTAGAGTCCTCTGTCTGTTTCTAATCTCTCTGCTTTGGAACCAAAAAAAAAATGTGGCCATCTCTTTGATGGCCCTGGAGAATTCTCTGGCAACCGACACTCAAGAGCACAGCTGTCCTGCCAGCCCACAGGCACGGAGTGAGGAAAGGTCATGCAGAGCGGTGGTCATGGCAATGTCTTATGTTGGCATCACTCAAGTTCCTGGGAGTGTCCAGCAGCAGTGAGTTCCATGAGGCCAGATGCCGGAATGAATGTTTTCCCCAGTGGTTCCTGTCAACTCCCCTTTAAACTGAGAGAGTGCATGTTTCCTATGGCCTGGGGCCAGTCAATGCCGGAACAAAACTGGGGTGTGGGGCGAGAAGGCAGCCTGTGAGAAACCAGGTCCAAGGCTATTGTTGTCAATAACGTATGTGGTAATGTCAGAACAGCGAAGCACGGAAGAGAAAGTAAATACCACAGAAAGCCGAAGTGTCCTTTCTGCCATACCAGAGACACTGGTCCCAGGGAAGTGTCTCCGTCTTAACACCACAGAAGCTTTGTGACGCTTCCCATCTGTGGAATCTGTTTTGTTTACGCATTCTGAGGCAGGTGCAGTCCCTCCGGTCTGACAAAACAGGGAGAAGCTTTCCCCTGAGGCCATGAGCACTCAACACGAACCAGACCCACGGTTCTCACGTCATCTCTGTGACTCAGAAGACCACCCTTGTCCTGGGAGCTCAGTGTCCAGCTGGATAAGCTTTTGCAAACCTGAACATGGCCTCGGTTTCAGACCCCACACTTGAGAGCCTGGGTGACATCACTCCTGTCTTGAGAAGAAAAAACTGGAAAACTGAAAGCCATCACTTCCCTGAGACCCAGCAGCAAACTGGGTTTATAGGGGCAACCAGGACAGATGAGGGAGAGAAGCGTCAGGAGTAACAGAGGAACCAAAGTCTGCTCCTGAAACAAGAACCCATGAGAGGAGAAAGGGGGAACCAAGGAGGTGCTCAAACGGTAATGTTGAAGAGTCACTGAAAACAAGTTTGTTATGGCATGCATACAAAACAGCCTCATCTGTTAAATACTGGGTCCCTGGGATGCTGGTGCTGCTTGGGAAGATTCTAGAAACTTTAGTATATCTTGGGTTGTTCACTCCATTCTCTCTTGGTTTTCTCAGATGTTCTTTTTTTTTTTTTTTTTTGGTTTTTGGAGTCAGAGTTTCTCTGGAGCTTTGGAGCCCGTCCTGGAACTAGCTCTTGTAGACCAGGCTGGCCTCGAACTCACAAAGATCTGCCTGCCCCTTATAGCTCTACAAAGTGTGGCTGATATGAGGGGGACTGAGCATGGGACCAGGAAACTCCTTGGGTTGTCATGATGAAGAACTTGTGTTCTCTTGAGCTTTGCCTTTAGAAACCACCGGGTTCTCACACTAAGTAGTAAAGGAAATGTCCCTCGTGGGCAGGAGCAGGGTGCTGAAAGCAATGTACAGTCAGAGTTTCCCACAGTCCATCCGACCGTCTCCTGCTGTCCATTCATGGGAAGGGGCTTCTTCAGATCCTTATCCCAGCTGGAAGAAGGAAGTTCCCTCCAGCCCCTATGTCGGGACTTCAGGAATAGGTTTCTGCAGCCAGAAAAGGCCTGACAGCATCTTAATATTAGCCTCGTTGGACACATTTCATATTTTTTTATTTATTAAGTTTTCATGCAAGTATATATTACATGTTAAGCACACCTCCCACGCACCCCTGAATTCCCTTTCCTCAGCCCGCCCTGACACACTAGTTCTTTTTGTCCCCACCCCAGACAGTTTTACATTGACTTTCATATAATACTTACATGATTGTGTGTATTTATATAAAATCTAAAAAGCACACAAATGAGAGAAAACATAAGGCATTTGTTCTTTGATTAGCTTAATTCGCCTAATGGGATAATCTTCAGTTGCATCCATTTTCATACAAACAGCATACTTTATGTTTGTTTGAGGCTGAAGGAAACCACCCGTGTGGATACATAGCAAATTTTCATTATTCATTCCTCTGTTTCGAGATGCGTTGGTCCATAACTTGCTACTGTGAATAGCGCAAATGGGCAAGGCTCCCACACTGCGTGGCTGCTATGCACACACAACACTTCTTACTCTGCTCCTCCAGATCCCACCACCCCAGCCTTGCCTCTCCTGGGAGCCCTGGCCTCCCAGTCCACCTTCCTGCATTCCCACAGTCCTCAGTGGTTCTGATCATTTGGGCCAGCCAAACCTTATGACTTAGATGGTGTCCACAGTCACTGGGGAAGCCATGGGCTCAGCTGTTGGTCATATTATAGGCAGTGCCTGAACTGTACCTTCAGGCTGGAAGCCTGAAACCTGCGGTTCTACAGGCCCTAGAAGGTCCTACCATGCACCTCCTGCAGATGGAGCCCACTTATTCCTGTGTGAGGGCTTCAGCCAGACCCTGAAACAGTACAAATACAACCATGGTCTGAGTCCCTGCCCTAAAGAGCCCCAGGACATAACATAGCCATGCATATACCAACCTCCCTGACAGCTGGACCATGATGAGATTGTAACTAGGACATGGTAAGGAGGGAATTTCTCATGCCACAGATTAACACAGATAAAGAGTTTATTTTAGCCCACAAAAAAAATTAATGAGCAAGAATGTCTGATCTGTTGAATAAAAACCCTTTAAGTAAATATTTAGGGGTGATAATGATGTGCCGTGTAGAAGATTTGTTGTTAGACTTGGAAAAACCTGCATATGGTTCCACAACCTGTCAGACTGGGGTAATGGCAACCAAAGGATGGGATACCCACATAAGAAAAGAATGCCCACACATCCATACCAAGAAACACCACAAACATCATAACCCCAGATGCCTAGATCCCATCGCAAAAACAGAAACCTGAACAACCAGTATGCCTCTTCTAAAAACCAGCACCCTTATAATATGCACTGAGAAAACTGATTTCAATGAAGCACAAGAAAAGGACTTCAAAATAGCAATTCTGTATATGTTTAAGAACCTTAAAGGGAAAAAAAAACCTTAAAGGGAATATGAATAAATGTATCAATGAAAACACAAATCGTTTAATGAAATAATGAAACAACTTACGATATGAAAGTACACTTTAACAAATAAATAGAATCACTAAACTGAAACCAAACAGAAATCAAACTCAAAATGAAGAACTCGGGAGGTTAAACACATTGAATAAAGTAGAAGAGAGAAATTGATAACTTGAAAACAAGGTAAAAGAAAGGGGCAGATCAATCAAAGAAACGTTAAATCTAAATTTTAAAAAAAATCCAGGCTCTAAACATCCAGGAAATCTGGGATACTTTGAAAAGACCACACTTATCAATAATAAGTATATAGAAGTAAAAAGAACCTCAGATCAAAGGCATAGAAGATATTTATAGAAGAAAACTTCCCAAACCTAAAAAGAGAGGTCATCAAGTGACAAAAGGCATACAGAACAAAACAGAGAAGGCCAGAAGAGAAACTTCCTGCAGCATATGGTAATCAAAACACTAAATATACAGAGCAAAAAAAAAAAAGGAGATTAAAAGGCTCAAGGAAAAAACTCCAAGTCACACATAAAGCCAAGCCTATGAGAATAACGCCTGACTGTTCAATGGAGACTATAAAAGCCAGAAGGTCCTGGTCTGATGCTCTACAAACTCAGATGCCAGGCCAGACTGCTATACCCAACAAAACTATCAATCACAATTGAAAGAGAAATAAAATATTTCAGTATAAAAACAAATTTAAGAAATTTCTGTTTATCAATCCAGCTCTACATGAGGCATTAGAAGGAAAACTTCAGTCTTAAGAAAAGGTTAACTACACCCAACAGGACACAAGGAATAAATAATCCCAGAAAGTAAAGGAAGTTTAAAAATAAAACCACCACCACCACAACAAAATAACAGGAATTAAGAAACACGGCTCAATAATTACTGCCAATATTAACAGTCTCAATTCACCACTAAAAAGACATAGACTAACAGAATTAAAAAAATCAGGATCCATCTTTCTTCTGCATCTAAGAAACACACCGCACCCATAAATAACAGACATCACCTGTGTGTCAGGGTTTCTGTTGCACCAAAGAGCAAGCTGGGGAGGAAAGGGTTTATTTGGCTTACTCTTCCAAATCATAGTCCATCACTGAAGGAAGCCAGGACAGGAACTCAAGCAGGGCAGAAACTCAGAGGCAAGAGCTGATGCAGAGGCCATGGAGGGGTACTTACTGGCTTGCCTCCCCTGGCTTATTCAGCCTGCTTTCTTACAGAATCCAGGACACCAGCCCGGAGATGGCACAACGGGCTGGGCCCTCCCTCATTGATCACTAATTGAGAAAATACCTTACAGCTGGATCTCATGAAGGCATTTCCTCAATGAAAGCTCTCTGATGACTCTAGTTTGTGTCAAACTGACACACAAAACCAGCCAGTATATCACCCAAGGGCGAAAGGATGGAAACGGATGTTCCAAGCAAACGGAACCAAGAACAAACAGAAATAGTATCTTAGTATTTGACAAATAGACTTCAAAATTAAAACTAATCAGAAAAGATAGGAAAGGATACTGCATACTCACTAAATGAAAACTCAACCAATGGGATATTATTATAAGCCTAAACATTTATGCACCAAATACAAGGGTACCTAATTTGATAAAAAAGAGATGCTACTACATCTTAAATTACATATTGACCCTAATATATAAATAGTGTATGACTTTAATACCTTCCTCTCTGGTAAAACCAGACAAAACCAACAGTGAAACCCTGGAGCTAAACAAAATCACAAATCAAATGGACCTAACAAACATGTATAGAACACTTTCCCAAACACTGAAGAATAATACATTTTCTTCTCAGCAGCCCATGGAACTTTCTCCAAAACTGACCACATACAAGGGCACAAAGCAAGTCTAAAGAAAAATTGAAATAACATCCTGCTTCCTATTTGACCACCATGGATTAAAGCTGAATATCAACATCAATATGAGTATACAAACCCATGGGAGCTGAATAACTTGCTACTGAATAAAAACAGGTCAAGACTGAAATCAAAAAGGAAACTAAAATTATTTTAGGACCGAATGAAAATGAAAATACAGCATGCCAAAACAGAGGGACAAAATAAAGGCAGCTCTAAAAAACAAGTTCATAGCATTGTGTACCTATATCAAAAACCTGGAAAGTTACCATATTAATAGCTTAATGACACACTTGAAAGCTCTAGAAAAACAAAAGAAATAACACCAAAAAGAAATTGACAGGAATAAGTAACCAAACTCAGAAGGCAATGAAATAGAAGCAAGCAAACGAAAAGAACTAACAATACAAGGAGTCAATAAAATGACTCTTTGAAAGAGTCGACAAGATTAACAAACCTTAAACTAAACAAATCAGAAGAAAAAAAATCTCCAAATTAATAAAATTGAAGATGAAAAGGGAGACATTAGATTGGACACTAAGGAAATTCAAAAATCATAAGAATTTATTTTAAAATTTTGTATTCCACTAAAGTGGAAAACCTAAAATAAATGAGTGAATTTCTTGATATATATGACATACTAAAGTTAAATCAGGACAAAATGAACGTTTTAAACAGATGCATAAACCCTATTGAAATAGAAGCAATAATTAAAAATCCAGCCTAACAGATTCAGCACAGGATTTTGCCACATTTTAAAAGAAAAACCAATGTCAATACTTCACAAATTATTCCACAAAATAGAAACTGAAAGGCCATTTCCAAATTCTTTTTATAAATCCACTATTACCCTGATGCCAAAACCACACAAATATTCAACAAAAAAAAGAGAAAATTATAGACCAATATCCCATATAGATGTAGATGTGAAATTTCTCAATAAAACAGTAGCAAACCAAATCCAAGAAAACATCAAAAAGACTATCCACCATGATCAAGTTAGATTCATCTCAGAGATGCAGGGATAGGTCTGTGTATGTAAACTGGTAAATATAGCCCACCACATAAACAGACTGGAAGACAAAACCACATGATAATTTCATGGGATGCAGAAAATGCCTTTGAAAACAGCCAATAGCCCTTCATGATAAAAAGTCTTGAAGAGACTGGGGATGCGAAGAACACACATCAACATGGAGAAGACAATTTACACCAAGTTCACATCCATCACCTTTCTAAACAGAGAGAAACTCAAAGCATTTCTACTAAAATCACACCAAAAAAAGGTTGTCTGCTCTCTATATAGCTATTCAATACATCATTTGAAGTCTTAGCTAGAGCCACATGACAACCAAAGGAGATGAAGGAGATACAAATAAGAATGAAAAAAGTCAGATGATATGATTTTATACATAAAAGAACCCAAAGTCTCTGCCAGGAAACATCTACAGCTGATAAATGTTTCCAACAAAGTGTCAGGACAAAAAATCAACAACATAAAAATCAGCAGCCTTCCTATATACAAATGACAAACATCCTGATAAATAATCAGGGAAACAGTGCCTTTCACAATAACTCTGTGTGTGTGTGTGTGTGTGTGTGTGTGTGTGTGTGTGTGTGTGTGTGTGTGTGTCACTCTAACCAAGCAAGTAAATACTGATATAATGAAAACTTTAAAATACTGAAGAAAGAAACTGAAGAAGACATCAGAGGATGGAAAGACTTCCCATACTCATGGATCATGCTTTCTGCCATGATGATAATGCATTAAACTTCTAAACTGCGAGCCAGCCTAGTAAGAGACACTTCTTTTCACAGTGGGCAACAGTCAGTGTTGAGACTGAGTGCTTGACCCTAAATAGGATATCTTTATCAAATCCCACCACCACCCAACCTCACCACCATCTACCAATACCTAAGGAACATCCTGAAAGAAGAGGCAGAAATAAGCCAAAAGTCAGAGGATCTGGGAGAGTTCTGTGAAATGCCCTCTCGGGCAGGATATGACTCTCACACACATGGATTCAAAGCAGCTGTGATTACCTGTGCAAGATCAACCCAGCAAACATTCTGGCAAAGATGGAAGAGGCGCTCTTGGGCCTTACCCTTACTGAAGAACTATCAGCTGTTGATGGTTGCTGGGGAAGGAAAAACTCATTCTTCTTTGGAAGTGTTCCCATGTGTAAGATGCCCTTGCTCCAGGTATGGCTCAATACCCGGGCACATGTAGGCACCACTAACCGGACTCTAATGAGTTAGCAGAAGAAAAGGAAGAGGAGGTGGAGAAGACAGAATTGGGAGGGGATGGGACATGTTCAAGGGATATGGGAGAGAGGAGGAGGAGAGAAATCCAGTGGAATGATGATATTTCACTATACATACATATATGAAGTCCTCAAGGTAAAGGCAATTGCGATTCAACACGGGGAACTTTTGCATATGAACTTCAGGGTCTCTAAAGAGCAGGATCCGTGTTGGCTCTTCATAGCCACTACCTCACTGTCTTCAGATACATGGTGCAGCACACCCATCTGAAAAGCTGTCTCCACCTCCTAGAGATTTTAAAGGAATCATAAAGAAGGTAGATGCATTGACTGCCGTGCACAGAAGTGTTTAATGGCTAACCTCATTCATTAGAAGAGAACTTACAATATAACCATGTTGCTTAATTTTTCAGGAGTTTACCATAGCCCGCTATTTTTTTTTTTACAACTTAGGATTCTAAAAAGGAAATACAAATTTTTTTGCCCAAGAATTTCTCACGGGACTGCTTAATTGAAACCCTCCTCTCCTAAGATCAGTTTCCAAAGGGAACCAGAAAATTACACAATTGGATGAGGACTGGAGATGCCCAGGAAAGACAGCGATGAATATGAAGGAAAACAGCATGCAACAAATAACTTGAAGGGGTTTTCTCTAACCACACCCCCACTTACGGACTTGTATAGGCTCCAAAAATGGTTCATCACATACAATAAAATACCAGCTTGTGTCCTCTGACAGTTTCATCAGGTGGTTTCTTTTCTACTTGAAACGTTGAGAATCACAAAGTGGTAGGCTCCCTCAGTGCTCACATCATGGAAGGACTTAAGACTGATACTGTGTTCCCTTTTCCCCACAACTTCTCCAGCATAAGTTAACATCAGTGTTTTTGATCTTGGCCATTCTTACAGGTATAAGATGGAATCTCAGAGTTGTTTTGATTTGCATTTCTCTGATGACTAAGGATGTTGAACATTTCCTTAAGTGTCTTTCAGCCATTTTAGATTCCTCTGTTGAGAGTTCTCTGTTTAGATCTGTACTCCATTTTTTATTGGATTATTTGTTCTTTTGATGACCAATTTCTTGAGTTCTTTGTATATTTTGGAGATCAGACCTGTGTCTGATGTGGGGTTGGTGAAGCTCTGATCCCATTCTGTAGGCTCTCGTCTTGTCTTGTTGACCATGTCCTTTGCTTTACAGAAGCTTTTCAGTTTCAGGAGGTCCCATTTATTAATTGTTTCTCTCAGTGTCTGTGCTGCTGGTGTCATATTTAGGAAGTGGTCTCCTGTGCCAATGTGTTCAGGTGTACTACCCACTTTCTCTTCTAAAAAGTTTAGTGTAGCTGACTTTATGTTGAGGTCTTTGATCCATTTGGATTTGAGTTTTGTGCATAGTGATAGATATGGGTCTATTTTCATTCTTCTACATGTTGATATCCAATTATGCCAGCACCATTTGTTAAATATGCTTTCTTTTTTCCATTTGATATTTTTTGCTTCTTACAGACAACTGTCTTTCAGAAAAGCGGGAGGAGAGAAAGACACCCTATGCTGATGTAATGTATTTCCCACATACAAAAAAAAATATCTCCTTCCTCATGGAAAAAAAGCAAGTTGGGGAGGAAAAGAATTTATTTGGTTTATACTTCCATATTGCTGTTCATCACTGAAGGAAGTCAGGACAGGATCAAACAGGGCAGGATCCTGGAGGCAGGAGCTGATGCAGGGGCCATGGAGGGGTGCTGCTCACTGGTTTACTCCACATGGCTTACTCAGCCTGCTTTCTTTTTTATATTATTTTGATTGAGCTACACATTTTTATCCGCTCCCTTCCTCCCCTCCCCTTCTCGCCTCTCCCATGATCCCCATGCTCCCCATTTACTCAGAAGATCTTTTCTTTTTCTCCTTCCTATTTAGATCCATGTTTGTCTCTCTTAGGGTCCTCTATGTTGTCTAGGTTTTCTGGGATTGTGAATTGTAGGCTGATTTTTCTTTGCTTTGTGTCTAAAAACCACTTATGAGTGAGTACATATTATATTTGTCTTTCTGGGTCTGGGTTACTTCACCCAATATAGTTTTTTTTCTGGATTCATTCATTTGCCTGCAAATTTCAAGATGTCATTATTTTTTATCGGTGAGCAGTACTCCATTGTGTAAATGTACCACATTTTCTTTATCCATTCTTCGGTTGAGGGGCATCTAGGTTGTTTCCAGGTTCTGGCTATTACAAATAATGCTGCTATGAGCATAGTTGAGCAAATGTCCTTGTGGCATGAATGAGCATCCTTTGGGTATATACCCAAAAGTTTAGCCTGCTTTCTTTTGTTGTTGTTTATTTATTTTTTTTATTGAAAAAATTTCTGCCTCCTCCCCACCTCCTATTTCCCTCCCCCTCCTCACACTCCTCTCCCCCTCCTCCCACTCCTCTCCCCCTCCCCCCACTCCATTCCCCCTCCCTCTCCAGTCTGAAGAGCAGTCTGGATTCCCTGCCCTGTGGGATCTATTGGTAGCTCACCAAGGCCAGCTGGACTGGGACTGAATAAGCATGTGATAAAACCGGACTCTCTGAACATGGTGGACAATGAAGGCTGATGAGAAGCCAAGGACAATGGCACTGGGTTTTGATCCTACTGCATGAACTGGCTTTGTGGGAGCCTAGCCTATTTGGATGCTCACCTTCCTGGACTTGGATGGAGAGGGGAGGACCTTGGACTAGCCTGCTTTCTTATAGAACTCAGGACCACCAGCCCAGGAATGGAGCCACCCATCATGGGCTGGGTCCTCCCTCATCAATCACGAGTTGAGAAAATGCCTTAAAACCAAATCTGAAGGAGGCATTTCCTCTATGGAGTTTCCTCCTTCTCTGATGACTCTAGTTTGTGTCAAGTTGATACACAAAACCAGCCAGTTTACCCCGGTAGTCAGAAGTTACTACAAATACATGGGACCCCTAACATCAAACTGCTACATGAAGAAGGGGCATGAGGTCAAAACTAAGAAGACACAGAAACATCCCAAGTTTAAGCAACAGCCCGTGGATGTTGGTCCATGGGTTAGCCAGACATACCGCAGCCGCTAAGAAAGCAGCAGTATTTCTCTGCATTGTCTTGGACACTGTTTTCTGTACTAAAGTTATTCTAAAATTAAAAGTTTATTTTTAAAAAATACTGTGTTCCTGGCCACACTCATCAGGACAGAATTTCCATGAAGAAGGGTTTCTTTTCTTTGGCTTCAGATTTGAACTACTGATTTGGTTTTCCTAATGAGTTCGAGAAGTTGGATTCGAATGTGATTTTCTGTGCAAAGTCTTTCTGACCATTTCAACTCTGCCCAAAGTTTTCAAGTTTCATGTACATTTGTTCATGGAAAATTTTAATATGATACTCGTATTAATTATTTGAGACTTCTCATGCCGTGTATTTTGATCACAGACCCACTCCTTCCCCTAACTCCTCCCAGATCCACCCCCACATCCCCCCGCCCCCTCCCAACTACTGACTTTTTTTAATAACCCAGTTTGTGCTGCCCATATGTTCAGGGGTGTGGGGCCGTCCTCTGGAGTGTGGTCCACCTACCAGGAGCCACACCCAAAAGGAAAACTGACTCTCCCTCCCCGAGAAGCCATCCACTGTCAGCAGCTCTCAGCTTGGAGCGGGAGTTCATGCTAGAGTATTGACTGATGGAAATGTTTTAAAGGAACAGAAATAAAAATAAAGATGGAGAAGTAGCGCAACAGTTTTAAAAGACATCAGGTTAGGAATGACGTTTAGCGGCCAAGCACTATCCTAGTGGATACATGGTCCTGGGTTCCATCCCCACTACTGCAAGATAAAAAAAATAAAATCTGTTCCCAAATACTTTGATGCTCTCTCTTTTAAGAAGAGGAGTCTATTTCCCTTCCTCTTGACACCAGCATCATCTCTGGAGGAACTGAGGGTAACAATAATTATATTATTGTCACCTTCTAAGCCACGTTAGACACCATGTCTGCCTTCTTCCTTGCCCTCTCTCAGAGATCACCCGGTCTCACCAATATTATGCTGTGAACACCCCAGCTGCCCTGTGGTGTGTCCATGGACTGAAGGCGATGACCATCTTGGAAGAGGTATCTTCAGCCCGGTCAGCCCTTCAGATGCAATCAGCCCCAGCTGATAGCCTGATTACAATCTCCCAAGACAGCCAGAGCCGTTTGGCAAAGCCATTCCCAAATTCCTGGCCCACAGAAAGAAACGGGAAAAAATAAAATACTTCTAAGTGCTGTGTTGGGGTAATTTACATCACCTCGATAGACAATCCCTTAGTCCATCAGCACCCCTACTCCTACCACGGATTAGAAGTTCAAAACAGGTCTCCTGGTGCTAAAACCAAGATATCAATGGGATTGCCTCCTTCCAGAGGATCCAGAATGGAAGCTACTTTCTTGCCTTCTGCAGCTTCTGGGGGCTGCCTGCCTTCCTTGACTCCTTCCATCTTCAAAGTCAGCATCGTACAGCGACTCCCACTTCTTCTCTCATAAGTACAGCTTTGTCTCTGACACAGACCCCTAACGCTACTGCCTCTGTCTTTCATTTGAAAGATCCTGGATTCCCTGCCCTCATTTCCCATCTTAGCATCAGCAGTTTAGCCACCTCGATTCTGTCTTCAACCTTAACTACCCCCTTGTCTTAGCTGGAGTTTCTATCGCTATGAAGAAACGTCATGGCCATGGCAACTCTTACAAAGGAAAAATATGTCACTGAGGTGGCTTACGTTTCCAGAAGTTTAGTCCATTATCATCATGGTGTGATATGGTGGTGTGCAGGCAGACATGGTGCTGCAGAAGTGTCCTTCATCTTGACTTGCAGGCAGCGGGAAGGGGTCTGAGACACTGGCTGTGGCTTGAGCACATCTGAACCCTCAAAGCCTGCTCCACAATGACCCACCTCCTCCAACAAGACCACACCTCCTCCAGCAAGGCCACACCTCCTCCAGCAAGACCACACCTCCTCCAGCAAGGCCACACCTCCTCCAGCAAGGCCACACCTCCTCCAGCAAGACCACACCTCCTCCAGCAAGGCCACACCTCCTCCAGCAAGACCACACCTCCTCCAGCAAGGCCACACCTCCTCCAGCAAGACCACACCTCCTCCAGCAAGACCACACCTCCTCCAGCAAGGCCACACCTCCTCCAGCAGAGTGCCACTTCCTTTGGGGGCCATTTTCTTTCAAACCACACATTAATATTTTATAGTCTGAGGGTTACCTGCCACAGTCAGTCAGACGAATTTGTGAACTTCTCAGAATTGTGCTTTCAAATATACAAAGTACTGTACAGACGACTGAAAAAGAAATTAATTCTCCTGAAACCAGTTATTAAACTCCTTGTAAACATCGGTGTTGCAGTAGAACACGATTCTCTGATAACAGATTATAAGCAGAGGCGTTGATAGTTAACCTTGATCGTCAACTTGCTGAGACCTAGAAACACCTGGAAAACAGGCCTCTGAGAACGCCTGTAGGGGGTGATTTCCATTAGGATCCCGAAGTGGGAAGACCCTCCTGCTGTGGATGACACCAGCCCCCGGGCTGGGATCCTGCTCTGCAGAAGGAGAAGGTGAGCTGAGCCCCCCCCCCAAGTCGTTACCCTCTGCTTCTTGACTATGCAGGGAACAGGACCATCTGCTTCTAGCCCCTGCTGTCTTGACTTCGCACCATGCTGGGTTTTAACCCTGAACTGTGAGCCAAAACGAACCCTTTTTTCCCTTTGGTGGCGTTTACCACAGCCACAGGGAAAGTTCCTATGACAAAGAACTAACAGTAGATCCAGTAACTTCTTTCATTTCAAAATGGACGCTAATGTGACATTGTCATTTCAGATCTTGAAGTATAAAGAATTCCATTTCCGCCGTGCCATTATCCCAGGCGTTGCTGTTGTTTGCTACCTACACGCACAAGCCAAGGCGAGACTAGCTTCCTGCTCCCAACTGCTCCCTGCAGGCCCGCTGAGCTGGACTGCAGACATGAGGGAGAGTCCTGGGGGCGTAAAGGCACTGTTTGACTTTTTAGCATTATATTTCATGAAGTTAAAATAAGTCAAAATCTCCGCTGTTCAACTCTAATTGGCTATTAAGCACCAAGTGTGTACCGAAAACATCACGTGCCCAACCTCGGCTGGAAAACAACAACAGTAATGGAAAGTCTGTGGCCATGTGGGAATGGAGTCAAAATTCCAGGAATTTACAGAGGAAAAATCTTCCTTCAAAGTGGACATATTTGTGTAATAAATCTAAGGACTTCAAACCAGGGTAGGCGGATAGAATTAGCAAACACAGCAATAGTGACATCTAGTGGGCAACATTGGTAAAGCCACACTAGTGCCTAGGATGAAGCTTCAGAGGCACCGAGTGTGTGGCCCCTGCTGGTATGTGGCTCATAAATATTTTATTGGGCTTTATGTATGCATTAAGCTTGAGAGGTGTCTTATTTTCATGAACTTATTACAGCAATTTAAGGAGTAATAATAATAAAAATTTGCATTTAAATAAAAAAAGTCTCTGTTAAACCCTAACAGAAGTTAATATCAAGGCAGGCTTGTGGACAGTGACCCAGGCTCTTCTGCATCCATTCACACTGTGAGTGGATTCATCTCACCCAGACACAAAGTAAATAAGAAAATAATTCTGTCTGGTTTTTGTTGTGGTGTCATATATAAATCTGTTGATTTCATTGGTTAAGCAATAAAGAAACTGCTTGGCCCTGATAGGTTAAAACATAGGTGGGAGGAGTAAACAGAACAGAATGCTGGGAGGAAGAGGAAGTGAGCTCAGAGAGACGCCATGCTCCCCTCTCCCGGACAGAGGCAATAGCTCTGCTCTCTGAGGCAGACGCATGAAGCTCAGACCCAGGATGGACATAGGCTAGAATCTTTCCCGGTAAGACTGATGCTACACAGATTATTAGAGATGGGTTGATCGGGATATGAGAATTAGCCTGTAAGGGCTAGAGTTAATGGGCCAAGCAGTGTTTAAATGAATACAGTTTGTGTGTTGTTATTTCAGGGCATAAGCAAGCCAGGTGGCCAGGGTGCTGGGGACACCGCTCCTATTACTACAGGTTTTCCCTTCCAAAAACAGATTAGCAATTTTTTGCCAACCTAACAAGTCACACAGGTATAAGATGACCTAACCTAAACTGGGAAATTTGTCCAGGGAGGATAAAGAAGAGCCTGTGCCCTGCCCTGAAGAGCTGGGATATGGTTTCTCACTCCTCCATAAACCATGACCACTTTCTTCTTTCCTTTCTCCCACCAACAAATCCAGTCTGACTTAGAGGCAATACAAGGACTGTGAGAGAAAGACAGAGGGAGAAAGACAGAGGAAGAAGGAATTCAGGCAGTGCTAGCAAAAACAGACTCCTGGGGTACACACACTTCTGGGTCACCTGCACATGGAAGGCACCCAGGCCCTGTTCCTCTCAGTCTTGAAATCCTGTCCCTCAGAACAGCGTAAATCAGATGGCCTGAGCCCAGCACCAAGGAGAGAGAATCCCGGACAGTCCAGAGAACTTGGGGAGTTCCTGAGTCCCAGAATGCAGATTGAAAGCTAGAAGGGCAGAGGTGACTTCCAGTAGACGCTCACCCAGTCGGGCTGCCAATAATTGACTCTGTATATCAAAGCTGCTGTTGCCTGGGGTTTGGTTTTGTTATCCATGGTCCTGGTGGTGGTAGATTTTGTTGCTTCTGTTTTGTTTCTTGGTTTTCTTGCTGTTTGTTAACTGTTTTATTGACTAGACACAAGTCAGAATTATCTGGGAAGAGGAACTTCAGCTGAAAAACTGCCTCCCAGCAGACCACATGTAGGCAAGTCTGGAGGATATAGTCTTGATTAATGATTGAAGTGGAAGAGCCCAGCCAGCTGCGGATGACACCTGCCTTGGGCTGGTGGTCCTGAGGTGTATAGGAAAGCAGGCGGAGCAAAACATGGGGAGAAAGCCAGTAAGCAGTGTTCCCCCACGGTCTCTGCTTCAGTGTGGTTCCTGCCTTCAGGTTTCTGCCTTCGGTTCTTGCCCTGGGTTTCACTGGATGATGGACTGACTATAAGCTGTAGGGTGAAATAAAAACTGGTGAATGAAAATTGCTGAAAAGAAGCTGAGGAACTGCAATTTCACTACATTGAAGAAATGGGTGTTTTGTAGGTTCAGAAGCCAATTACTTTATCTTGGGCTAGTTCTGGCCTTCTGGAACAGATATCCCTTGCCCGACTCTGTATCTGAACTAACACTGCATGATAACAAATTTAAAAAACTTTAGAAGCTATTAACTTAGCAGAACACTAGCTTCCACCAGTCTAAGAGCTAAGACGGTCATCAGCTAGTTTCATGATGGCTTAATAATGAACTATCTCTCAATCTCTTTAAGATGAGAACTTTGATTTTTTTTTTTTTGGTTAGCACTTTCCTCCTTGAGTTGCTTTTAGTCATGGTGTTCATCTTGCCAATAAAAATCCAATTAAAACAGAGATCACTCTTTCCACGGGGTGGAATGCAACTGTGCAGGGGTGCCTCTGCAGGCAGAACAGGACAAAGATGGTAAGAATGAGGAGGGACCCAGGGGAAACACTGGATCCAGCCTCCAGACTTCTCGGCTGGGGCCAATAAACGTTTGTTCCAGTCGTAAATGGCCCCTTCCCTTGCAAGGGACATTCTTCTTGATTCCACTCTGCTTGCTAATGACAAATGAGAAAAACAGTTGGTTTCTTAGCTCAGTGACCCACCACCACCAAAAGCCCCAGCTGTCCTGGTTAGGTTTCATCAACTTGACATAGACTAGAGTCCCTAGGATAGAGGGAGCCTCCATGAAGGCATGTCTCCATCAGATTAGCCTGTGGGCAAGTCTGTGGGGGCATTTCCTTAGAAAGATGGTACCTAAAAGAGGGCACCTGAGAATGTAGTTTCCTGAGTGCCTTTCTCACACAGGACTTCCTAGAGAAATGTCTGCCCAAGTCAGTTCAGTGCTGCAAGGCCTGGAAGGCCACTGCAACCATGACACAAAGTGGCCAGGCTCTGTGTACTGAGCTGACAGCAGAACTTGGTAATCAAGTTCTTGGTGCCACTTTGCAATCATGCAGAATAGAAGAGTCATGAGTCATAAGCCACATTTTGGGGTGACATCTGTTAGGGTCCAGCCTCGACAGAGTTTGCATCTTCCAGGGTAGGAGTGTGAGGATGTTGAAGAGGGCTACTTGTTGGTTCCTGACTGCTCAGCCCCAAAATAATCACACAGAAACTATATTATTTGCAATACTGTTTGGCCAATAGCTTAAGTGTATTGATGGCTAGCTCTTACATCTGGAATTAACCCATCTCCATTATTTTATATTTTACCATGAGGCTCATGGCCTACCAGCAAAGTTTCAGCACGTCTGTCTCCAGCAGCGGCTCCATGACTTCTCCCTGACTCTGCCTTCTTCCTCCCAGCATTCAGTTTAATTTTCCCCACCTATCTCTATTCCCTGTACAGGCCCAAGACAGTTTCTTTATTAATCAATGGTATTTACAACATACAGAGAGGAATCTCACATCACCTCCCCTTTTCTGTTTAAATAAGAAGAAAGGCTTTAACTTTGACATAGTAAAATTACATATAACAAAACAGTTATCAAGCAAGAATTACAGTTACAATATTTATATCTACTTTATCTTTTATCATAACTAAGGAAAAATATAATAATATCTATTCTTCAAGCCCATCAAAGACTGCACAGGATATAATATTACCTAGGTAAACAGGAGGTGCAAACAAGCAACTTCCAAAACTCTAGAACTGACAGAGACATCTCGCTGCCTGAACAGCCACCCAAAGTTCTTCTGTAATGTTGGGGCATCCATCTTCAACCTACAGGCTTATAGTATCCAGAAGACTTTTCCATGAAGCAGGAAATTTGAATATCTCCTCTGCCTATATTGGCAGTTTGTCAGTCACTTTCTTCTGTGTCCTGCAGAAGAAACTCTTTCATGAAGCAGGAACCCCAAAGGATCAGCTCACCTTTAGGCAAGTTCAGCAGTCATTTCTCTGTGGGTCCTGCATGTCCAGTTGGTCAAGCAGTCCAGGCAAGAGCAGTATCTTACCCAAATGGCTAGCAAACTCCATAAGGAGCCTCTTCAATGTCCATCATCCTCTTGAAGTAGATTGGTTCTGCCAGGAGCAGATGTGTCTCACTGTCATGAAAAGTCCTAAATTCTTAAAACATTTTGAATATCATATTCTGTAGTCTTTGAAAGGTTTGAAAAATACCTATCTAACTGAAACATATTTCTGTATATCTAGAAAATGTGACTAGAAGTTTGACTATTATAGATGACTATCTATTAACCTATATTTCTTAATTATACACTGTATTTTCAAATGAGCTATACAATCACAATACCTTAATCAAGAGCAGAAATATATATAACAAAATCGACCTTAAATTTCTATCAATAAACCAAGATGTTTATCAATGCACATCTGTATAGCATATCCCTCTTTAAATGTAAACACACATTTATAAACAATATTTCGGAAATTTGGTCACAGTTCTCTAGACTACTTCTTGTTGATTGGGGGTGCTGTTAATCAGGTATTTCATGGTGTATCCTGCGTGCTAGGTTCATCTCAGCAGTTAGGTGAAGTAATTTGGGGGGGGGAGGGTGTTCACAGCAACCTTTCAGGGGGTCTTGGTGCATCGAACCATAGTAGTCTGGAAGCAATCCACAGGTTCTCATCCTCTGTGGAAACAAAAGAAGAACCTCTTTTCCAAAGTAGCATATCCTTAGACTCATATTTTAAAGTCAAGATACCTTTACGATGGTTTAGTTTAGCAAACTGTGCAATGAAATGTCTCTCTGTACTTAGGTCCTTCACAGTCAAAAAATTCAATGATACAATAATATATATAATCCAGAGTCTCTGTGAATTTTCCATCTTTACATGGCTTATTTTTCTCTACTCCTTTTAATATATGACTGTCTGTACTTTGTCTCTTTAAAGATTTTGTTTTATTTTTTATATACCATGTACTTCCTCTTACAACTCTCTATACTCCTTTTCTTCTCACTCCCAAGCCTATGTACATTTATTAAACACACTGTGACTCATTTAGAGTTCTTTTATGTCTAAATCTGTCCTTATTGCATATCTGTAACCCTTTTCTGACCAGAACAGCTTCTTAAAATGTTAAGCGCTTCTTAAAAACTTAAGGTGAGGCATTACTAGGGTATATACGGTACTTTCTGCTTGCTCACATAGTCCAACATGGTGAAAGTCCATTCATTGCCTCTGCAAAACATGCACATTACCCCAGTTCCAAGTATGCAATGACTCTACATCAAGCCATTAAGCAGTTTGTAACATGCTGCTTACAAACCCGATTTAAATGCTCAGTCTCCTGAAAGAGCTAAAGGTCGCTCTCGCAGCATGACCCAGAAAGAGGCATTTCAAAAGGGCATATACCTTTTTTTCTGCTACCACTGAATCAGGAAAACCTCTCTTAAAGGAACTGCAGCATGTGGCCAGCAAGAATAGCCCATTTGAGAAAAAAATGCAGCTAAACTCTGTTTTGAGTGTCTAGAATTTCTTACCAAACTCTCTTAGGTTTTAAGTGAATTTTAATCAGCCATGTTACCCTGATTCCATGCACTGAGATGTGAATTGAGATGGGACCCTGGACTGTGTAGGAGTGAAGAGGAGTGAGCTGAGCATTGGCAAGCATTCACTCGTTGCTTTTATTCTTCTGACTTCAGCCATAACGAGACCAAGTTCCCTCAAGTTCCTGCCATGGTGGCTTTCTTGCCGTGGTGGACCATAATGTGGAACTGTGAACTAGAACGAACCCTTCCTCCTTTCGGTCACCTTTGTCAGTGTCCTGACACAGCAACAGAGAAAAAGCTGGGCCTTTTCCCCCATGCTTCAGCTCAGGATGCTTTGCTCTTCACCCGTTAGGCCTTGTTGAATCTTTGCACTGAAATTACCACAGGGTTATAAGAGAGAATGAAGCCGGGGAGGGATGTGCATGCTAAACATGAACCACCAAGTGTTCACAATACTGGCAGCCGTATCCGTAGTTGAGGAGGACCACACAGTAAACTTCAGATTCAGAACGCCCTCTGGTTTACAGCCATCCCTTGGCACTGTTTGTTTTCCTTACTGAACGTATCTAGTGGGAACTACGTTTTCTCACACCTGTCCTCCCCACACTGGAAAGATGGGCATAGAAGTATCACTACCATTTGAGATCAATGGTTATCAGCATGGTTACATAACTGTAATGGGTTTTCCTTTGGACCTCCAGCTCCCAAATAATGACACAGGGATTTCTTACTAAGTATGACAACTTGGCCTTAGCTAGGTTTGTTCCCAACTAGCTCTTAAAACTTAAATTAACCCATTTATATTAATCTACATTTTACCACATGGCTCATAACCTGTCCTCAGTACCTTACATCCTATTTCCTCTGAGTTTTACCAGCAAATCCCTGCCTCCCTGAGCTTTCCCAGAGCTCCTCTTTCCGGAAATCATGCCTATATATTTACTCTCCTGCCTAGTTATTGGCCAATTCAGCTCTTTCTTAAACCAATCAGGTGTCTTGGCAGAGACACATCTTCACAGTTTACAAAAAGATTATCTCACAACACATAGTAAATGGTGAAACCCTATCTCAAAAACTCAAAATAATAATATAGATGATTTTAAAAACTTACCAAGTTATAGTATTACAGGAATTAAGATGTACTGATCCTGATTAGTCAAATGTAGTCTGCTGAGAGCTTGCTAAAATAAAATAACCCTGCTCTAACCCAGACTCAATGACTCAGAGTTCGCATTATAGCAAAATCCCCCACGTACCCAAGATTCATGTTACATTTGAATATCTGTGAGCAAAAGCATCTGAGAATGTAAAATATAAGGCCATAAACACACACACACCCTTATTATATTTGCAGTTGATTGTTGTACATTCCCCACTGTCTCATTTATGTTTCCAATGCAGTACATCCGGGTCCTGGTGGAGTACTTGGAAGAGTACATATATTTAGTATAAGACAGTACTTTGTAACAATAAGCAATAATCTTTTGGAACTCTGACATGGTACTAAAATATGAACAATCTTTTGGGTAAGAAAGTTGGTAATCATACCAAAATCTTTGAAATAATCTAGGTATATGAATTCACTATAAGAAAGCACTTAAGCACGTACAAAAAAAAGTTGGCACAGATTAATGTTGAGAGAAAAATGGAAATTATTCAAAATAGTAAAGTCAGTGAATTAAATAAATTAGGTATATCCAACAGTGCAAAGGTTGACAATCACATTAAGCAACATGAAAATGTCTTTACCACCAGTAAGACAAGCAAGACACATGTTTTTAAGAAAAAAAAAGATACTTTTATTGTTCGCCCTTCTATCCTGGGGTCTGGGGAGAAGGGGCATGTTTTCCTGTTCGCGGATGAAAGTGGGGATAGCTTTTGTGAGATATACAGGCTTTGTTCTGTCATGGAAAGTGTTCCAGAAGCTTGGGCTCACTGGAAACAGTCTGTTTGGTAAGGGGCAGTCCAGTTTCACATCATGAAATGTCAGCCTCGGCAGTGAAAGGGTCTCCTTCTTCCTTCCTCCTAGTATTGTTCCAGAAACAAGGGTGAAAGAATTTAAAATGACTCTTTCTGGGTCTTAAATCCATATTTCTGTGGAGCCCATCCTCGTTGCTAGAAAATGCTATCTGTGAGTTTGCCTACGAGCTAAACTTTGTTACTTCAAAATCAATAATATTCATGGTACTTTTGCTCGTGATAGCCAAAATCAAATTGAGTCACCCCAAATGTGTTCCTCACCCAGTGAGGGGGGGACAAGGCAGCCCCATGCTTCTGCTTTCCCAGTTCATAAAAGAGATCCTGGGAGAGTAGAGGCCATGGGGCAGTTCAGCGCAAGAAGCCATTTGGATGATCTTAAGCCCTAAGTCAGCCTCCCATTATGGTGCTGTCCTCAGGCTAGCCAATTTATACTTCAATCCTTGGGGCAAATTTTAGGTAGGATCAGGACTTATCATTGGGATTAAAGATTACAGTCTGTTGACATGTGAGTCCTGACATGCGTGCCCATACATGCATGCTTCCCTGAGGTCAGTAGTCAATGCTTCTGATGACTTTGCAGAATATACTTGTCATGAAAAATGAGAATTAAACATATGTAGCATTTGTCCTATGGATTCCAAATTTACAAATTTTAGATGTTATCTATAATTCAAAGGCAGAAACCATATTTTGATTTTTTTTCTCTCTCAGCTGACAATACACAGCACAGTACTCTCTTGCTATGCTGGGACAGGGGCAGCTGGGCAAGAGCCACGTCCCCAACCAGAGAGCACAGGTTGTTTCCCTTCATGATGAGGGCCACTTTGAACACATACGTTGGCCACACGGATTCTTACAATCGCCCTCACCATTGTTCCCAGGTGTTTCGGCCATTTATGCCACCCTGACTTAAAAAATAAAAAAGCAACAATTCCTTTTTCTTTTCAGCCCAAATTATAGGATTCACATTGAACTTGGACCTCCAGTCACTGCAAAAGCCTTCCTGGCAAACTGCAGTTTCTGCCATCTCTTTTTGTCAGCTGTTGGCTCTGGTCTTCACATATTCTCTTTACAAACTGGTGGTTTGAATGCGACATCCCACAGTCGTGGGCATATGAACATTTGGTCCCCAGTTGATGGCACTGTTTGAGGAGGTTCAGGAGGCATGGTCTTGTTGGAGGAACTGTGTCACTGGAGGTGGCTTTGAAAGTTGAAAGATTCTGCCATCTCCAGTTTACTCTTTTTCCAGCTCATGGTTGAAGATCAAAACCGTCAACTTCCTGCTCCCACAACCTTCGCTCTGCCATCACAGACTCTAACTCTCTGGAAACTTAACCCCAAATCAGCTCTTCCTTCTATAAGTTTCCTTGGTCATGTTGTTTTACCACAGCTGTAAAAAGTCGCTAATACATCCATCTCTGCTGCTACAGGCAAGAAGTCATCGGTATGAACCAATGTTCTAAACATTCCTTACCATTTTCACTAACATTACTGCCTCATTCATCTTGCAATGTGCATCTGTCTCAAATATCACATATGCCAGAGGAAGGAATCTGCCTAGACACCTATCAACAAACAGTGGATAATGAAAATACGCCGCATGTACATAATGGAATATTATTCAGCAGTAAAAAAATAAAATAAAATTTAGTGGGAGGGAAATGGGAAGAGGGGAGGCGGTGGAAATTTTTAATTAAATAATAAAAAAATAAAAATAAAATAAAATAAAAAAGCTTGAGATGAAAAATAAATAAAATTTACTCCCTCTCCTGGCTTCCATACTCCAGCCCACAGCCCAGGCTAGCCCTTGGGACTGCTGTGGGAGCATATTCCACTCCTTCAGCCAATAGCCTTTAAGATACCAGCCCACTTGGGTGTGGTCTCTGATACTCTAAAAGAAGTTGTAAAGCCTGTACCTTTGCTTCTGGCTGTTAGACTCTGTTCCTGTTCACGCAGAAGACTGTTGTCTAGGACAGTGATCTGTAAGTTTTCCCCTTAAATAAATAACCCTTTTATTATTCATAATTTTGAACTGGTGTGGGATTATTTTATAACTTCCATCATCAAGGAACCCCAAATAAAACATTGCCCACCACCTGCTAACACTTCTTAAAATTCACCCAACATCCCCAAACAGCACTCCTTCCCCTGGGTTCCATATTCTAGCCTACAACTGCAGAAGGAAACTTAGGCTTTACCAGAGACCAGGTCGGATCTAAAGACCCAAGGCCCCAAAAACCCCAGAGGGAACATCCTACCGAACCTGAAGACTTGCTAGTTACCAGAATCCTTGGCCATTTAGGCCAGAAGACCGGAGAGGAAGCAGAAACCAAGCAACAAAGCATGCACCCAACAAAGACAAATGCAGAAACCAATGCCTAGACCTATAACCATCCCAAACCCAGGCTCCTAAACACCAGTGTAAGACACAATCAATAGCAGCAAGGACAATATGGCACCACCAGAGCCCAGATCTCTAATGACAGCAAGACCTGAGCAATCCAGTGCAGCTGGAACACAAGAAAAAGGGTCTTAAAATAACTGTATGAAGATTATGAAGGTACTTAAAGAGTAAATGAAAAAAAATCCCTTAAAGAAATTGAGGAAAAGACAAACAAAAACAATTGGAGGAAAACAATAAATCCCTTTTTAAAAATGTCAAGAAAACCAAGGAGAAAAACAAACAAACAAAAAAAAAAAAAAACAGGAGAAGGAAATGGTTCACGACCCGAAAATGGAAATAGAAGCAAAAAGCAAAACACAAACTGGGGGAATTCTGGAAATGCAAATCTGGGTAAAACAACAGGAACTACAGATGCAAGCATCACCAACAGAATACAAGAGATGGAAGAGAGAATCCCAGACATTGAAAATATGTTAGAGGAAATAGATTAATCAGTCAAAGAAAATGTTAAAACTAAAAAAATTCCTAACACAACCATCTGGGACACTATGGAAAAAACAAACCTAAGAATAATAAGACTAGAAGAAGGAGAAGATTACCTGCTCAAAGGCCCAGAAAATGTAGTCAACAAAATCATAGAGGAAAATTTTTCCAACCTGAAGAAGGACATGCCTATAAAGATACCAGAAGGGGCTGGAGAGACAGCTCAGCAGTTAAGAGCACTGGATACTCTTCTAGACGACCTGGGTTTGATTCCCATCACCCACATGGTAGCTCACAACTGTCTGTAACTACAGTTCTAGGGGACTCAGCATATGAATAAATAAAGATACAAGAAACTTACAGAACACCAAATAGACTGGACCAGAAAAAAAAACCAACCTTGCATCACATAATAATTAAAATATTAAACATACAGAATAAAGAATATTAAAAGCTGCAAAGGAAAAGGCCAAGTAACATATAAAGGCAGACGTACCAGAATTACACTATTGACTTCTCAATGGAGACTCAAAATTCTAGGAGGATGTTTTAAGAAACCAGTAGTCTGCCAGCCCAGACTACTATACACAGCAAAATTTTAAATCACCATAGATACAGAAAACAAGATATTTCATGTCAAAGTCAAATTTAAACAATATCTCCACAAATCCAGCCCTACAGAAGATGCTAGAAGGAAAATTCCAACCCAAGAAAGTTAACTACATTCACAAAAGCATAGGCAATAGATTATCTCACACCAGCAAAATCAAAGAAGGGAAACACACATGCACACACACACACACACACACACACACATTTATACCCCAAATGCAAGGGAATTTACTTATGTAAAAGAAACATTACTAAAGCTTAAATCACACATTGAATCCCACATATTAACAGGGGAGACCTCAGCACTCCTCTCTCACCAATGGACAGGTTCGTGAGAAAGAAACTAAACAGAAATAACATATGTTATGACTCAAATGGACCTAACAGAGATCTACAGACCCTTTCACCCAAACAAGAAAGAATATGCCTTCTTCTCAGCACCTCATGCAACCTTCTCCAAAATTGACTATATACTCAGTCATGAAGCAAGTGTCAACAGATACAAGAAAAATTGAAATAACCCCCTGCATCTTATCAGATCATCATGAATTTAAGCTGGAGTTCAACAACAACAGAAGCTACAGAAAAACTACAAACTCATGGAAACTGAACAACTCTCAGCTAAATTACCACTGGGTCAAAGAAGAAATAAAGAAATTAAAGACTTCCTAGAATTCAATGAAAACAAATGCACAGCATATCCAAACTTATGAGACACAATGAAAGCAGTGCTAAGAGAAAAGTTTATAGCACTAAGTGCTTGCACAAAGAATTTGAAGAAATCTCATACTAGCAATTTAACAGCACACCTGAAAGCTCTAGAACAAAAAGAAGTAAACACACCAAGGAGGAGTAGATGGCAGGAAATAATCAAACTTAAGTTTGAAATCTTAAAATAGAAACAAAGAAAATAATATAAAGAAACAAAGAGTTGGTTCTTTGAGAAAATCAACAACATAAGGAAACCCTTATCCAAACAACTAAAATGCAGAGAGAAGATATCCAAATCAACAATCAGAAACAAAAAAAAGGGGGGGACATAACAATAGACATGAGAAAATCCGGAGAATCATTAGGTCATACTTCAAAAACCTGTACGCCACAAAATTAGAAAAATCTAAAAGAACGAACAAATTTCTTGATAAATACCAAAATTAAGTCAAGATCAGATAAACAATTTAAATAGACCTATAACCTGCAAGAAAATAGAAACAGTCATTAAGAGCCTCCCAACCAAAAACAGTCCAGGGCCAGCTGTTTTAGCATGTAATTCTACCAGACTTTCAAAGAAGAGCTAATACCAGTAGTCCTTAAATTATTCCACAAAACAGAAACAGAAGGAACACTGCCAAATTCTTTTAATGAGGCCACAGTCACCCTTATATCCAAAGACTTACAGAACAATTTCTGTTATCACATTAATTCAAAAATACTCAATTAAATACTGGCAAACCGAATCCAAGAACACATCAAAGACATCATCCACCATGATCAAATAGACTGCATCCCAGAGATGCAGAGATGGTTCAACATCTAAAAATCTGTCAATGTATTCTACTGTAAAACAAAAGCACATCATCATCTCATTAGATGCTTCTAGACTGTGATAGAACCATGGGAATGTCCACAAATATTAGATCAGATTTCTCAAAGATGGGGGTGGGCAACCCTGAAAACATCTGACATTTACGACAATCAACAAGATATTCTGAAGGGAGAAAAGCAAAAGGTATAATAATGGTGCGTCTGGAATCCTGTCATTTGCTTAAGAAGTTTCTGCGGAACCAGGTAACTATTATCTCTAGGGAAGGAAAATTTATAATCAGGGGTAAGAAGACTTAATTATCACTGTATGTTTTGACTAAGACACAATGCAAAAAGGTGTAAGAGACAGCTCCTGGGAGAGACAGAGTGACACAGAGAGAGAGAAGGAGGGAGAGAGAGAGAGAGAGAGAGAGAGAGAGAGAGAGAGAGAGAGAGAGAGAGAGAGAGGTGAGGCAAAGGAAGACAGCAGCCCTGTTTCTGTGGGTGGCTGCAGCATGGCCTCTGTGCAAGGCCTTGTTATTCCCTTTATCACTGGTCTTCATCCAGGGCCTAGAGATGCATGAGACATGCCCTTTCCACTGTGGCAAGGAGGACATTTTAGAACTTGCCTGAGCATAAAATGTGTTGGCTACTTACCCAGTGAAAGAATCTGGTCATACATTCTGCATCTCACACAGAATAGAACCTGCACTCTGTACACCTGGCCACACTACATTTGTGTGTATCCCAGGGTCCATGAAAATAAAACTACCGTAATAAAACCGTGCCTGCTACATTTCTTGCTTAGTTGCCAAACATAAGCATATTTAAGCTAGAATCTTGATGAGAAAATGTGTATTGGGTAAGATCCTGCTCATCTTGGCAAATAAAACCATCAGTCAGGAATAACTGGGCATGGAGCATCCCCTCCTTTCCTCTCAATCCACCAAAATCGATGTGCATTTTCAGTTCAGGACACACCCAGTGAAACGGAAGGTGAGCCACCAGGGTTATAAAAACCTTGGGCTAGTGAGATGGCACTTGCCACACAAACCTCATGACCTGAGTTTGATCCCCAGAACCCACATGAAAAGCTGGATGTGGTGGCTCACATCTGTAGTCACAGAACTCCTGTGGCGAGATCAAGATGGGAGACAGAGACAGGAGAATCAGGTAGAAGCGCACATAGGAAGCACAGCAGCAGAAACCGTGAGAAACCGTGTTCACAAACAGGTGAAGCAGAACAGAGTCCTGGAATGGTGTCAGAGCTCTGACCTCCACACATACGCATTCTCTCTCTCTCTCTCTCTCTCTCTGTGTGTGTGTGTGTGTGTGTGTGTGTGTGTGTGTGTGTGTGTGCGTACGTCTGTCTGTCTGTCCCCCCTCTCTCTCTCTCTCACACACACACACGCAGGAGAGAGAGTACAAATCTACAAATCTTTCTTAAAAACCTGTCGGAATCTCATCTGAAGCTTAACGTTCTCTCAGCATCATCTCCCTTAGGCACTCCACGTGGGTAGATAACACTCCTGTGAGAAGTCAGAGGTCATTAAATGGAAACCCCAGTGTCAAGGACGGCATACTTCTGTATACACTGTGAGTAATAGAGGCTCAGAAGTCTCCAAAGAGATACAATCTACTATTGTTCTTGGTTGCCCAGCAGAACTACAGTAAAACCCTATTGTCGAAAAGACCACACACTGTACTTGCAAAGCAGAAGTCACAAAATGACCTGGAAATGTCTTCCCTGCTGGCTACTTTACACAGTCCTGGAAGGTGCAAGGCAGGCTTCTGGGGGAGGAAAGCTGGCAACAGTCTTGTCCAGCTGTAAACCCTGAACGCTAGCTACAGTACCAAGAAGCCAGGCAGGATGTGCCCACTGGTATAATAATACACGATAATTATGGGGGTAACCATCCACTTGCTGATTAGATTTGAAGCCTACTCCACAGGATGTAATTCATATCTGGTACAGTCAACCTGATCAAAAGCCTGTGCCTAAGGAGTCTACGAGGGAACATGCCACTGTTTTGCTAAATAAACACACTGCCAAGTTGTCTTCTAAATATTTGTTTGTGCCCAGAGATTAGTCCTGCGCTCGGACTTGATCAAAGACACTTCTGTTTGCAGTGGTTAACGCAGAAACTCGTACTGAGTCAAAATGATGAGGGTAAGTGACTGTCGAGTGATCAGCCCTACAAGGGACATCTATAGCCTCCTTGCTCCTAGAGGAGGCAGAAAGAATGGAAGGGCTGGTTGGTGGGGAGGAGTGCTGTAGAATGCTTTCTCCTGAGCCTGGCTCAGTCATTGCCCTCATGAACCCCCACCAGCTGTCATTCCCTGTGCGCCTGCAAGCAACCCCAGGTAAACTCAACAGCAGAAAGAGAGACAAGGGGGAAAAAATGTGAAAATAGTAGGGGAACTTCCTGGGAAGAAGAAGGGGTTTGGTAGAAATGGGACCGGGGTGAGAGAGGCATAGGAGAGGTAACTGTGACCAAAACACGTTGTACACACATGTCACAGAATAACAAATAAGCCATCTTCTTCCTGAAGCCTGTTCTCATGCCCACCACTCTGAACACCTGGCAGAGTTGAGCATCTCTATTTTCTATTTGTCCACATCACACCTAAAATGTGAAGAAAAGCCTTTGAGCGTTGTCAGTTTGTACTGCTGGGTCTGCTTCAGCATCTTCCTAACCCAGTGACTAAAGAAACCAGGGGTCAAATTAAATTCCCTGCTGATTAGCGTGCATGAATCGATTAAGCGAAAGACTTGAGTGTTGATTCTGCTTGTATTCTAAAGGAGGGAAAGGGGTGTGTGCATTGTGTGGGTGTGGGTGTGTGTATATGTGGGTATGCGTATGTTTGCATATATGTGGGTGTGTGTATGTGTACAGGGGTGTGTGGAAGGGTGTGAAATGTTGAAGTCCAGAATGCACCTTCTAATCAGCTTTTTGTACTCATGATCGTATTATACCTGTTTCAGAAAACTCAAAACCACCAAGTGATAAGTAAAATGTTAAATCACATGTCTAGGATACATACTACGAGTGAAAATCACAACTATATCACTAGACACACACTAAATAATACACATTATTCTATTTCTTTAAAATGAAGTGCAGAGACTGGTAAACCCCACCGGAGGCTTTTTGATTTATCATGATTCAGTGTTCAGTGATTCAGAATCACAAGCATTGCTGTAAGTTTGGGGCTGGACATGTTTCCTCATTGCCGGGCACTGCGGTCAGCCAGTCACACCATCACAGGGGAGAGAGCCACTGCTCTCTGGCATACTTTGCTACCAAACTATATTTGGAGGTTACGTGCAGTAAATTCATTTTTTACCTCAAGGTTCTTCCAACTCACCATGAGCATTTGGGGGTGTAACCCTGTCAGAGTCAGGGAGGATCTGCATAAATTTTTAAAATAGCACCAGGAAGAAAGCCCAAAGGCAGCTGAATTCTTTAGTACGATCCAGGTGTTTTGAGTGGGATTAAAAAAAAAATCTGCACTGGTACTAATGGAGCCAATAATCCTTCAAGGTCACACTGCTAACCTTGAATACAAGCTCATTTCTAACCAGCCAGGAGCAATCTTCAGAAAGAAGGTCTGGAAACGTTTACTGTCCAACAAAAGTCTGGGCATATTTACCTGGAAAAGGTAGAGTAAGGGGACAGCCCCATTCCTATAGTTGGCTGTAGTAAATTAGGAACATCCCCTGTCTTAGTTGGGGTTACTATTGCTGTGATAAAACACCATGCCCAAAAACAAGTTGGTGAAGAAAGGGTTTATTTTGCTTACACTTCCATATCTCAGTTCATCATCAAAGGAAGTCAGGACAAGAGCAAAACATCATCACACCCCCACCCCACCACCCCACTCCTACCCTCACACAGAAACCTGGAGAAGTGAAGCTTAACTTGTCTTCTTACAGAACCCTGGACCACCAGTCCAGGGGTGGCCCCATATACAATGGGTTGGGCCCTGCCCCATCAATCACTAATTAAGAAAATACTCTACAGGCTTGTCTACAGCCAGATCTTATGGAAGCATTTTCTTAATTGAGGGAAGTTCACTCTTCAGGTGACTCTAGTCTGTGTGGTTGATACAAAAAACTAGCTGATATACCCCTTAATGTCTTAATTAGTTTAATTGTAAAATACCTTTTGTTTCTGCTGGGGAAGGAACTCAGTGGCAAGCGCTCTACCACTGAACTGCACCCTCTGCTCTTAGAATCCTGCATTTGTTAATAAAATTCAAGTGACATTTATTTATTCAGGTATTAGGGAGAGAAGTCGTAGAGTGTTGTGTGTATCGTGAAAGCTCTACAGCACTGAGCTATCCCCCCAGCTCTTTATTCTAATTCAAAATACTTTTAAATCAAAACAATTCCTAAATATTGTGATGTTCAAATGAAAACAAAGATTCGACTTTAAATCTCAGACTATTTTTGATTTAAGAAGTTACCTCGTTGGTGCAAAGACCTGAGGTTCGAGGCATGATGCATAAAAGTTTCCCAAGGAGTGGCTGCCAGCCCATCCTTCTACTCATTTCCAGTTGAAGAACTATTGCTCTGTTAACCACTGTATCCTCAGAGCCCAACCCTGGGCCTGGCACAGTAAACATTCAGTCAAGTGTACCCAAAGTCGCCCACACTTCCTGGGCAGGCAACTGTCTGGTATATACAATAGGAAAGTAAGATGAACCACCTCGAAGTGGTCCAGCTTTTGGCTTGGAGTTTCCTCTGATCGGAGGGGCTTCCTCCTGTGGCACCTCACCTTTTTGGAAGACTGATATCACCCTCTTACTCAGAGGTGAATCGCCTCTGTGCAATCCACCTGTCTAGTCAGGCTTACTCCCTCACTCAGCATAGACAGACAAGTTGCAGACAGGAAGGGATTCTCCCAGGCCCCCGGCTATGCTATTTACCTAACAAGCAGGAGAAACGACTGGGCTTTGCGACCAGTGGCGAGGGCTTCAGAGTATCCAGAACCCTGGAGGCGTCCGTGAGAAGCCATATAAAAGTGGAGACAGGAGGGGTGGAGTGTATCCCAGGCTGCTTGGCTCCAGCCAGGAGCTGCCCTGCGGCTCCCTTCAACCCCTACTGCTTCTGCAGCCTTCGCCTGCTCCGCGCGCAAGCAAGACCTAGCAGGCTGGGCTGGACGTGCCCCCGCCTGCCCGCCGCCGCGCTAGCCTGCGCCGCCACGCTGCGGTCCCAGGACCGTGCTGGGCGGAGGACTCTCGGCGCACTCACTGGCTGTCGCCAGGGCCCCGCAGCGTCACCCGGCCCACCGCAGCCTTGTGCCGTCCCGCGAGACCCTGGCTCGCCCAAGGCGGGCTCTGGGGACGCAGCTCTCCACGTGCAGGTTGCAGACTGGACGCCGCGGGCTCCATAGCAGGTGAGATCTGGGGCTTCCGAGTGGGGACCGCCAGGCTGTGATCCGAACGTGAAGACTTGGGATCCCTGTCCCCTTCTTTTCTGCAGCTCTGTGCAGTTAAATGACCGTTGAATTGAAATAATTTTTTTCTGGATATGATCACCTTCTCGGGCCCAGTAATCTGGCCACGCAAATTAACACTTCGGTTCAGCTCCCGCTGTGGTCGTTAATGGGCGAGGGGCAGGTGGCTGGCCACCAGTATAAGCCAAGCGCCCCGCGACACTCTCCAAAACGGAGCCTCTTTTCTTCCCCGCATTCTCTTTGAACCGGGGCGGGGGTGATCTTAAGGAGCCTTTTACCTCCTGTTTTGGTCTCCTTGGGTGCGCTTCCACCGGCTGAAGTTTACTGCACAAGTAACAGCTTGTTGAGGATGAGAACTTCAGGGCAAAATGAAGGCACGGAGAGATAGGAAAGGAATGTGGGGAAACCAGATCGTCTTCATTTTAGGAGGAATTTCCGTTGTAAAGGATCTGTCCATTGTCTACGCAAACGTTTTAATCACTCCAGTCAGGAAAACTAAGGACTCTGTGTCTGGAGACCCAGGAAATGAGCAGCAAGAAAGCATCTTTTTTAAGACCAAACTTATTTACGCATGTGCAAAACATTATTTAAAAACCCAGCCTCGGAAAATAGCATTTTGGAGACCATAAGGCTCTTCAAGCCCTTCCATGATAGATTGACCTCCAAGAGGGTGTTTTCATTGTCTCTTCATTGCTGATCTGTTTGTAGAAATGATCTATGTTAGTAAAAGCGAGAATTTCATTCATGTGGTTTCCTCCTGTTACCCAGGACATTTCTCAGAGCGATGGTTAAGTTTTGAGTGTATAAAGGGGGTGGATTCATGTTTGGGTTCCCGCATCGGATGGAATGTGATTTACAGCAAGTGGCCTACCTTCCCTCCGCCCAAGTTTCCCCCGTTTTCAGATGAGTGTTGGTGAGAGTGGAGGACCTGATGCTGGGATGGTATCTGATGCACACAAGAAATGCTCCCGCAGGCTGATGAAGGGAGCAAGCATTCAGACTGGGTCAACCACTGGATGCTAGAAGTTGCCCCGAGGGCCTCTGTATTGAGGGGAATACCACTGCATCCTTGCACTGCGCCCCGGGGATACTTTCAGTTATGAAACACTCCTGAGTTCTTGAATATGATTCAAACACCTTCGGTCTGTACTGCGTGTTCAGATTGCAGTCGTCCGTCTATGGATTTGTGGTAGTTAATGTATCTGGTGTATTTTTGAGATTTGCTTAGTGCTTACATTATACACCATGTGAGATGAATAAATATGTGGTGTGATATTGGTGGCTTAATTATCCACCAATTATTATAAAAACAGTGCCCCTCAGACGTCATCACCAACCCAGCTTCATACTGGTCTGGTAGGCAGAAGAGGGTACTGATCCTACATCTACTTTTTCTCTTGCCTGTTGAGACGCAGAGTGTAAGCCACAGACGCTGGATGGGCCTCAGAGTCTCTGGCTCTACCCCACACCTAAGATCCCCTGAGACCTCTGTCACGGTCAGGAGTGCAGTGGGTCCCTCAAGATAGGCCTTGAGAAGCTTGGGCTGGCTTCTCGTGAGCCACCTAACATGGCCCTGTGCAAAGGATTCCTTATAGTCATTTAAATGACGTTTATTTAAAGCTTTTGTGAGCCACCATGTGGGTGCTGGGAATTGAACTCTGGACCTCTGAAGAACAGCCAGTGCTCTTAATCACTGAGTCACCTCGCCAGCCTTTGTATAAAGCTTTTCAAAAGTCCAAATTAGCGGTGTCATTTGAGGCAACTTCTCAAGTTTTGTTGAAGTCCCTGCCTGCTTTGGATTCTGGTGTTCCTGAAACCACCAGGGCATCTGGGTCTGGGTTCTCCTTGTTTTCTGTCCTTCTAGCGCCTCCAGTTAGGAGGAAACTACGGGTTTGAGCTTCCTATCCTACCCCATCTTCAAGACTAAAGTTTTGCCTGTCACTCATGATTTTTAATCTTTTGCCAAAAACATATTTTTAAAAAAAACGCTATGGAGCCAAGGTGGCACACACCTGCCATGTCGGCACTTGAGAAACCTGAAGCAAGAGGATTCCAAGGAAGAATCTTAATCAATGTAATTTGTGCATCGGTTATTGTGTGCTTTAAAGCAGTAACTTGCTTTAGGGGCTATAGATCCTTTGATTAAAGTGCATAAGGCCCTAGGTTAGACACCCAGCGCTAGAGAAGGAAAACAGTAGCTTAAGTGAATCTACTGTACAGCAGTGATTATGGTCGCACGCCTGTGCCATCATGCGCATTAGGTCAGATAATGACTCATATGTGGTTATTTTGCTGAGTTTTTATTTGGGGGGTTCTCGTACCAGAAGATGCCAATATTAATGGGAGGAATGCAATGACACAGATGTATTAGAGATGCTAAAAAAGAGGATTTTAGTGGGAAATGGTTTTAGGGAAAAGATTTTTGAGTTGACTTTATTGAAGTATAATTTGCATACGACAAAATGTGTTGAACTGTCACATCGGCATCTGTACACTTTATCACACGCAAATCGTCATCTCGGTAAAGATGGAGATCGCTGGAAGACTGCCATAGTTTCTTTGTTTTATCAAAATAGTTCAGAGAAAGTCAAGAAAAACTAGTAGAAAGGGAAAATGAAGCTTGATACATTACATGGGCAAAGAAAAGACATACCTCAGTGGAGAAAAGAAAACACAGAACTCTAAAGAGTTGAGATTTTTTTTAGAAGTTTTGTATATACATTTATGATCCTAATTTAGTATCTAGGTACCAGAAACCTTGCAGAAATTTTTGAACAAGAATCTAAAACAAAATATAAAAGTAAGAAGCAATGGCCTTTCTCTGACAACCTGCTGGCACCTTCCACTCTCCACTGCCATTCTGACCTGTGCTTGTCCTTGTCCCTAAAGACACCTGCCTGTGCCACAATGATGTCATCCAGTGACTTCGCATCTGCTTCTTGGGAGCTTGTGGTCCTAGTTGACCGTGCCACGGAAGAGCGGCCGCAGACAGAAATCAGGCTGAGGGTGTCAGGGGACCTGCATATCGGAGGAGTGATGCTCAAGCTGGTGGAAGAGATGAGTAAGTCGTTCATTCTCCGTGGTTTTTCTGCTTTTGACCCCCTCTCTGTTACTTCACCATTCCGTGGCTGGCCCTAGATTTCCTGAGAGCATATTCCTCTTCCTCACCCCTGGTTTCTCCCAAAAAGAGGAGAGGGACCCTGTGAGAGCTTCCAATGGAATCCAACCACCTTTGTAAAAGCTTGAGTCTTTGGTGGCACACTGAAGCTCTCAAGAAGGGTGGAAAGCTATGCCCCTGCAAGGTCAAGGGCCGTCCGACCAGTGTCGTCATGGTAATCGTAGGTAACATGGCACTGGAATACCATTCTCTAATACTTGATGACTTCATGCTAAACTCAGCTCGCTCTCACCATGTCCTTCCACACTTGCCCACCAACAAAGACAGAGAAGTCTACTTCTGGCCTTAGAATTTAATGTTTTATTTTGTATTTGTTTGAGGCCTTGGATGCTGACTTCTCACTTATACTGAAATAAAGGTATTTTCTAAGTGCATCTTATGTCCATATTCACATGACTGTCATGTAAATCAAGAAGGAACATTACCTGCTCCCCTCTCAAGCCCGGGCTGCTACCCACCCATTCCCCCAGTCGTTAAGGGCAACCACTATCCTGTCCTCTCTTTTTACTGTCTTTGAACTTCATGTAAGTGCATTCATACAGGATGTACTCTCACACAGCTGCTTGTTTTTATTTAATATTATGGTTGAGAGAAATCCGTACTGTTTGAATTAATCTAATTTTGTTGCTATACGATAGTCTATTGTGCGAACCTACCACATTTTATCCACTTGTCCATTGATGAACTTTTGAATTATTTCCATTTTCATTTCATAGAGATGGTCAAATATATGATCATTATCTCTTGATAGATATTTCTGTTGAAGACTGCATTAATTCCTTTCTCTGTTGTTATAACAAAAGTACCTGAGTATAGGTAACTGTAAAGAAATAAGGGTTAGTTTAGCACATGGTTTTGGCTAAAGGTCTAGGGACTACATCTGATGATAGAAGCCTGAAAGACTCCCAGAACAGCACAAGGCATCATATAGTTTGAAGCAAGAAGTGTGTGTGTGTTTGTGTGTAAGTGTGTGCCTGGTTCTCCTGCCTCTTCTTATAAAGCCACTAGATTTGACCAGAGGGTCTGAGCTTTAATAGCCTTACCTAATCTTAAATACTTTCCAGAGGCTCCATCTCCCAACACAGTGGTCGGATCAAGTTTCTACCCTCTTCTTTCCTAACAATGGGAATCAGACCCCAACTCATAAAGTCTTGGGGGACCCTCAAGCCATATTCCAACAGATATAGTCTATGCCACAGAGAACAATTACTGACTCATCGCCTTCCAAAATAATTCAATGCTTCCACTAAGAGCCTTGAGAGGAGGGCTTTCTAATTACAGAAGAGGCAAAGCTCACAGAGAGAAAAATAACAAGTAGGTTAGAATGGTGATGTCTCTTAAGGATGGGACTGACTTCATACTGGCGCAGGGAGATTCCACCTTTGATATCATGTCGAAGGCAAGTCTGGGTGTAGACGCCACACTGAGAGGGAGAATGTGCAGCTCGGATGTCAGTGCGGCCACTTTGCGAACTGTGAGTACAACAAGGCTGCTACAGGAGCTGGACGTGGCTGAGCAGGGGAAACTGTCAGCTCTCCATGGTTCTGTGCGGCCTGTGGAGACCAGCGTGCTCCCTTGCGATCCGTAATGAGAGGACTCATTTCTAGCAGAGGTTATGATAAACAATCAAGAATGATGCACAGAGTGATTGGCGGAGTGGTTTAGAGTTCATCAGAACAGAAAATTTACTTTATGTTGTTTTTATGATACTCAAATGTAAATGAAGGTAGAGTTCACACGCCATTTGTTCCCTGTCCTCCTGGGAGACTTTGGAAGGCATCTAACAGCTATGGAGCCTTGAACCATAAAAAGAGATTGCAAGCTAAAGATTAGTGCTTTACCGGTGAATACACCGAGGTGTCTGGAGGCCGCGTGCTCAACCTCCCCTCATACGCTTAACTGTGTTTTCCGCTTTTGCAGACATAGCCCAAGACTGGTCAGACTTCGCTCTGTGGTGGGAGCAGAAACGTTGCTGGCTTCTGAAAACCCACTGGACCCTGGACAAGTGTGGAGTCCAGGCTGACGCCAAGCTCCTCTTCACCCCGCAGCATAAAATGCTTCGCCTTCGCCTACCCAACACCAAGACCGTGCGACTGCGGGTCAGCTTTTCGGCTGTGGTGTTTAAGGCCGTTGCCGATATCTGCAAAGTGCTGAGTGAGTTCCCCGCGGGGCCTCTGTGCCCTTTAGACTCTTGGCAAAGGAGAACAGGAAAATTACCTGTGCTTTCCGCCTGCCTTGCGCACTGGCTGGAGAAGCCTCCTTTACAAGGAAGCAAACTCCCCGAGCCCAGTGCAGAGCACTGCAACCGTTCAAGTGGAATGAAATGAAAGGAACACTATTTGCATAAGTCAGAGCCATTTCCACGCGCTTGCAATTGTTTAAAATACACTTGTAAGTAGAAGTGGTCATGTTGAGGGTTCTTCTCCAAGCTCATTTCTCCAAAACACACTCAGATGTTTAAGACAAACCAAAGAATGGGAGTTTTGTTGAATCCTTCGTAACGACACATCTCCGTCTTTGGGATGGTGGTACTTCATAATTCAATTCCTTCCTTAGTACTTGGCTCCTGTAAATAACTCTATCTACAGAAGTCATCAGGATGAGAGCTTATTAGTACAGGGCTTGCCTTGCCAACCCCCAGAACCCATGTTTTTAAAAAGATGGGCACAACGGCACACACTTGTAATCTCAGCAATGAAAAGGCAAAGGCACACAGATCCCTGGGATCCACTGGCCAACCAGCCTGCCCTACTTGGCAAGGTCCAAGCCAGTGGGAGACCCTGTCTCAAAAAAGACAAGGTAGATGGACTTCTGGGGAATGACCCCAAGGATGTCTGCTGGCCTCACACACACGTGCACACAGGCGTACGTAGACCTGTATGTATACAAATATCTGCGTACACACCACACACACACACACATAAAAAATTATTCGTGGATAGAAGCCTAATCTTTTTTTTTTGTTGGGTTTTAAAATATGATCTTATTATGTGGTCAAGGCTTACATCAAACTTGTGATCCTCCTGCCTCAGCCTCAAAAACACTGGGATCACTGGCATGTGCCACCTGCTGAATTAGTGTCTCATGGTATAGTAGTAGCACAGAGACAACACTACCCAATTAGTTCTCTCTTTATGGTACACCGTAGAAAGAGGGGCCCTTAGACCATGAGTGGTTCTTATTTCCTAGTTTTTGAAAATGTGTGGGTGCCTTCTTTGACACCAAGAATATTGGTGGCATCACCACCCAGCACGTGAACGCAGAATATTACACATCACTAAGTAGTCGCTGTCCTCCATTAAACGATAATCTGCTTTATTCGTTCACCCAACAAATGCTCATTGAGCCTTACTGTGCAGCCGGTAGTCGGTGAATGGTAGGAAGTGTGATGAAGGTCACTGAGGTCTTGCCCTTCGAAACAGGCAGAGATGGATAGCCAAGAAATAAGCAAGGAAAAGAACAGAGAATGTTGAAGTGGTATGGGCGGTAGAGCAAATGGAGGGAAGTATCCACGGATTTAGGAATGCCCATGGGAGACATTAAGGGGTCTGAGAGCCTGAAATGGGATTAGGATGGAAATCACCACCTCAGTGTATCAATGTCTGCCCAGTGGCTGTTTAGTGAACCAACCAATACCTGGGAACAGTAAAAACAGTCCATTGCGGGGGTTGGAGAGATGGCTCAGAGGCTAAGAGCATTGCCTGCTCTTCCAAAGGTCCTGAGTTCAATTCCCAGCAACCACATGGTAGCTCACAACCATCTGTAATAGGGTCTGATGCCCTCTTCTGGCCTGCAGGCATAGACACAGACAGAATATTGTATACATAATAAATAAATAAATATTTTAAAAAAAACAGTCCATTGCAAAGCACACGTTCCTGAAGTGTCCCTGACGTGGGATGGGATATTGTGAAGCGCAAAGCCATGTTGTTGTTAGCAGTACTCTAGTGAGGAGCTGAACACCACGTAAGCCATCCCACAGAAAGGCCTTGTCCCTACCCCACGGGGACTAGGTGACATGTCACCGCTAAGGCCAAGCAGGCAGGTGCTCTCTTCTCTAACTGTGGCTTTGAAGACACATGCAGAGAGGTCTCTGTTCAGCATCTCAAATCGTGGCTCTTAAATCTAATCAATCAGCGCTAACTCAGATTTAGCAGTATGGCGGTCTTCCCTGAAGAACGGAAGAGGCACAGATTCGGAGCCGAGGAGTTTCACTTTGTTGATCGTTTAATGCGTACACTATAATATGTAAGTTGTCAGGTGTGCACAAAATAGACATTTGGGATGGCTCCAGGTGTGGTGGAGCCTGAGAGTCAGGCTTCCTGGATGATAGAGAGAGTCAGCCGTGTTGCTCTTGCCTCTGGGCGCCTCGCAGTTCATGAACTGCCTCGATAAGATCTAAGGGAGCGGTACCATTAAAACTGCCGCTTCCTTGGATTAAAGCTGCTCCATGGGTTATCGGAAGTTCTGGTCACAGTTGCACTCTTGGATGACTCAGAAAGGGTTATCGCAGCTGGATTTCTTCAGAACCAGACTCTGAGATAAGGAATCGAGAGCTGAGGTCCTGATACCTGGAGATGCTGTGTAGAATCCAGATACAGGAAGAGAGATTGAAGACATCTGGCTTCCACTAAGAGTGTCGCAGTGAGGGCAGCCAGGACCTCTGGGAGGCAGTGTGGAGACACAGCCTCTGGGCTGTCCCAGGAGGGTGAAGGTACCAAAGAAGGACCCTACCACCAAAAGCACCTTTTTGGAGAGCACAAATCCTCTCACATGGATGGGGCTAGCCACCACAGAACGTGGCTAACAGCCAGCAAAAGCTCCTAACAGACACACAAATGCTCTCAAACTACTGTAAGTCAGGTTGGCACACAATGAAATGACAGAGACCCAGAAGGCAAGGTAGGATGTGAGGATACCTCTACAGGGATGGCAGAAAATGATGGGCATTGTATAAGGGGAAAAATATTGCAGAGTCAATTGTCCACAAAGCAAAAAAGGATATGGGGCCCTTTGTGGGTTTTTTTTAACAAAACCAAAGAGAGAGAGAGATAGAAGCAAAGGAAAAGAGAAATACTGCCTGTCCATGGCGGGCACACGAGCCTCACAGCGCTGACGGTGGTTGAGCTGGATAGCAAACACACAGAGAGGGCGTTACACCATTCCCTTTGCTCTGGGTGTACTTAAAATATCTTCAGCACAAATTAAAACACAAACTAGAAACCACACTAGACTGAACCTTCTGCCACTATTTGTCTTTAGCCAGTTAGAGGGTCTTTGTCCCCTCAAACGGGGATACAGCGGCTTCCATTTGCAGCCACAGCCCCCTAAGACCCATCAAATACACAGAGCAGCTGAGTCTCAGGAGGAATCCTTTTTCTTTTTAGTTTTCTCCCTTTTTGTTTGTATTAGTTCTTACTTTGTTTTATTTTAGATATTAGAAGACCCGAAGAACTTTCACTGTTAAAGCCTGCTGGTGACTATTCTAAGAAGAAAAAGAAGAAAGACAAAAGTAGTAAGGATCCTATGATTGATGACGTCCTGAGCCTGGACAGCTCTTCAACAAGTTCGGGTTCCCCAGGTACGGGGCTCTTTCAAATGTGACTGTAGACCCCAAAGGAAAAATCAATAAATACTTCCCTCTCTCTCTTTTTCTCTCCCCCACTTCACTCTCTCTCCCTCCCTCCCTCCCTCCTTTTCTCTCTTTCCTTTTCTTTCTCTCTCCTTTCTTCTCTCCCTCCCTCCTTCCCTCCCTCCCTTTGCCCCTTTCTTTCCATATATAGAGCAGTTTATGAACTGACCCCATGAGTGGATCTAAGAAAGCCTCCCTAGAACCCTTAAAGCAACAAAGGGGGTCTATGTCTTCCCTCTCTTCCTTTCTCTTCCTCCCTCTGTCTCCCCACTTTCTCTCCAAACAAAGAGGGATCAATGTTGCTGAAGGATTAACTGACAAGTTGAAAAGGAGCTATATAGTTACATTTTGAATTTTTTTATACTTAGACTTTTACCTTAGGTATGCTTAGTAACTCACAATTTTAATTGGATATCTTATGCTGTAAAATACTAGCACATCCAGCCATGAATTGTGGATGATAAAGTACATTTTAGAAAGAAGGTAATTTGGGTAATTTCAATATATTTCTCTTTTCCTAGTTTACTTTGTGTGGCTCTTTCTTCTTCTTCTTCTTCTTCTCCTTCTTCTTCTTCTTCTTCTTCTTCTTCTTCTTCTTCTTCTTCTTCTTCTTCTTCTTCTTCTCCTCTTCCTCCTCCTCCTCCTCCTCCTCCTCCTCCTCCTTTTTTTATTCTTATTCTTATTCTTTTGGTTTTTCAAGAAACAAGGGTTTCTCTGTAGCTTTGGAGCCTCTCCTGGAACTCGCTCTGTAGACCAGGCTGGCCTCGAACTCACAGAGATCCACCTGCCTCTGCCTCCCGAGTGCTGGAATTAAAGGTGTGCACCACTGCCTAGCAAGCTTTTTCTTAAACATGCTTTCATTTGGCTTGTGAAGGAAAAGCAGGTAAAGATTTTTCAAAGGTATACCTGTATCAAAACAACTGTCCCTACTTTCTTGCATTATCACAGGCTTTCTTATGTAGTCTATTCGGACACAAAGAACAAAGAGGGATCTGAGCAGTGTTCAGAGGTAATGGCCAGTTATTGCTAAGAACCAGCTATTGGGTTCTTAAAAGTAGCAGATGTAGCAAAATGTATCTGAGACATTTTGTGCCTGTGTTCTCGGTTTGCTCATAACACCAAGAAATAGAAAAGTCTGGGTGATTATAAAGGACTTACTTACCAACATTTATCTGTGTTGATTCTTGGAAACTTTTACATCTTTGGGATTCCAGATTCCAGGACTGGAAAGACCAGACAAGATCTTTACCTGTGCACCTGATCTCCTACTATCCTGACTCCTGATACCTTTAAAATCAAAATTCATCTTAGTATAATCTTCTAAAGATTCCTAACCCGGATCACCTATCATTTGCCTGCCTCACAGTAAGCCCGGGCTTGTACAGTAAGACCATGACACCCATGTATGACCCCATCAACGGGACGCCAGCCTTATCCACTATGACTTGGTTCGGTGACAGCCCTTTGACAGAGCAGAACTGCAATGTTCTGGCCTTCAGCCAACCTCCTCCATCACCAGATGTACTTGCCGACATGTTCCAGCCTCGATCTTTGGTAGACAAAGCCAAGATGAATGCAGGGTAAGGGGGACCATCTTTCTCCTATCTGAACTGGTGTTCATACACTGAGAGAAATTAAAGAGATGGGGGATATCTAATTTTTTTAATTAGTAGGCATGGCGTTATGTTTCCCTAGCATAGCTAACTTTAAAAGGAAAAAGGGATATACACAGACTGTAGTGGTCTCAATGCCTTAAACGTGTGAGAAAATTGTCTTCAAATAACTTGATAGCTTTCCATCCATGACTGTAACTCTCGATGCTGTTGCAGGTGTGAAAAGAGTGCTGGGTGATGCAGAGTGGTAAATACATATACACATGTGCGCACACACATACACAGCTTATATTTGCTCTTTACCTTACTGTCCTGGAACTTGCTATGTGTGTGTGTGTGTGTGTGTGTGTATAGTGGTACATGTCTATAATCCTCAGAAAGCTGAGGCAAGAGGATCACAGGTCCAAAGCCAGCTTGGACTACATAGTAAGATTCAGGAAGGGAGAGGGAGAGAAGGAAGGAAGGAGGGAGGGAGGCAGGGAGGAAGGAAACACTATCAAACAACACTTCTAGCTCCTTCATTTTCATATGTCAATGAGAAAACTTTTTATCTTAAAAATTGTAACATAGCTAGGTGTGGTGGCGTATGCCTTTAATCCCAGAACGTGGGAGGCAGAGGCAGGTGATTCTCTGTGAGTCTGAAGCCAGCCTGATCTACAAAGCAAGTTCCAGGACAGTTAGGGTTGTTACACAAAGAAACCCTGTCTGGAGAGGTGGGGGGACTGTAAAGTAAAGAGCAAATATAAGCTATTATGTGCTCACTGGCTTTGTTGATATGGTTTACTCTGTCCGTGTCCTTGGATTTATGTAAGATGCAATCTGAAACACTGTGGTGCGTAGACGGGAAAAGTGGGCTGGCTTTTAAATCCTACCCTCTTGTTTCCTAGTTGGCTGGATTCCTCCAGATCCCTTATGGAACAAAACATTCAAGAGGATGAGCAACTGCTGTTAAGATTTAAATACTACACCTTCTTTGACTTGAATCCCAAAGTAAGAAATTGTTCTTTTGTTTCATTTTGTTTTCCTTTTGAGTTGTATGTGCGTGGAAGTTCTACACCTTACATTTTGTTATCAAGGCCAGAGCTGATTTGCGTGAGCTCCTCTTCCCTGCAGGTTGGACTGAAGCAGGTGTACCTGCTTCTGAACTTTCCTCTCTGCCTCCTAGGGCAGGCTGAGCAGCGTTAGCAGGAGTTGCCTGGGTGTAACATGTGGGCCTGCTTATTGGGGTTTCTGCCCTGCCCAGTTCCTACAGTTTGTAAATCCCAAAGAAAATCACACAGAGAGTCTATATTAATGATAAACTGATTGGCCCATTAGTTCTGGCTTCTTATTAACTCTTATAACTTACATTAGCCCATTATTCTAGTATATGTTAGCCACATGGCTCTGTACCTTTTTCAGCGGGGCCGGTCACATCTTCCTTCTTCAGTGTCTGGGCAGGACTGCAGAAAGAGCTTCCTTCTTCCCAGAATACTCCTATTCCTATTGTCCCGCCTCTACTTCCTGCCTGGCTACTGGCCAATCAGCGTTTGTTTAAAACATAATTGACAGAATACAAAATTGTCCCACACCACCTGGGGTCTTCATACCCAGCATGGTGCACACAGCCTCTCAACATTCACAGGAACAAGAAGGGAGTGAAGCGCCCACATAGCTAGAATCTACCATGGCTTAGGAAGGAAAGGAAGTATCAGTGCTAGGTTGAAGACATGTTCTTAAGAGCAAACCAGGACCACAAGGTGATTCACACAAGACTCCACACTGCAGTGGTAAAATGATCTTAAGGAAAAGGGATCATCTGTCTAATAGCCCTGCTTGTCACCAACTCCAATTTTAAGGCAAATCTCCAAAGCTTATAAGGAAAATTAATGAGGGATGAGATGAGTCCTTTGGACTTCTACGGCTTTCCTCCTTCCAGCCAGCCATTCTGTGGAGTTGAGCATCTGCAGCTGAATGACCCCTTGTAGAAAATACAAATGAAACACTGTAATCTCTGGGTGGCCAGACAACCTTGCTGCAGCAGCCCCACCCAGGGTCTGTGCCTACTGTTCATCTTCATTTCGTTCTGAGCATTTGTGTGAGGAACTTGCTTCAACCTTTCTCTACACTCTTTCCCCCTGCAGCCACGTCTCTGCCTTCTTGGTTGATTTGTGTCGGTCTTTCAAAAGCCCATCTCAGTTCCCTAACTTCCTTACTTAACTTCTTCCAAAAAACAAAAAACCTCCTCACTCCTTATTTCTTTTTAGGGGTGTATGCGTGAGTGTGTGTGTGTGTGTGTGTGTGTGTGTGTGTGTGTGTGTGTGCGTGTGTGCTTATATGTACATGTATGTGTCTGTGTTCATGTGTGTGCATGTGTGTGCACATATAGTCGCCAAAGTCAACATTAGGTGTCATCTTCTACTACTCTCAGCTTCCTTATTTTTGAGACAAGGTCCCTAACTGAATGCTGAACTCACCAAGTTTAGTTAGACTGTTTAGCAGAAAGCCTCTGGGACCTCCTGTCTACTCCTGTCCATCTCTGGGACTACAGAGAGAACCACCAACCATGCTGGGTGCTGGGGATCTGATCTCAGGTCCCCATGCTTGCTCAGCAAGCACTTTGTTGACTGGACCACCTCCCCTACGCCCTATTGCTGTCGTTTCTATGGGAAACTCTACCTAGGCATTGGTTTGGACCCAGGTTAAAGCTGATGGATCTGTCCTGTGTATGAAATGCATGACTCCCAGTGAATTGTGACAAAACAGGAAATTTTGGCTTCTCAGTAAAAGTATTCTGTCACTCTCCTAAGCAACTGTTTTGCTTTGCTTTGTTTTTTAAGTTTCTTAATGAACACTATTTATGGTTTCTTTTTTGCATTGTCTACTAAATACAAATTATACATTTCTGTGATTTCATTTTTGTTGTTTTAAAAGTACTTCATAAATTGTAAAATATTTCTATCATACAAAAAGTAAAAAACTAGTATTTTAGCTTAAAGTAAAATATTTTTCTTTTTTCCACTATTATTATGATACATATATAAATATGTAAGTCAATCTGCTAGGTCCATTTGTGGTGTTGGGGGATGTTTAGGATGGAAACACATCCATGAGGGAGACTAATTCTCTCTGTCCCAGCAGAGAGAGGTTTGTTGCTCATCATCTATGGTTGAGGCACCATGAGACTTCACCCATCCAGGCTGAGATGTCAACTTTTAATTGAGTTGTACAGATCTTGTTTGGGCAGCAATATTGTTGAGATTTGGTGGGTATGTCTTCTCTGTCATATCTGGAAGACACAATCTCATAGCAGACTTTCTGGTCATCTGGCTCTTACAATCTTCCAGAGTGTTCTGGGCCTTAGGTGTAGAGATGTGTTGTAGATGCATCAGTTGGGTCTGACACCCCGTAGTTAATTGTTCTCTACATTTTGACCAGTTGTGGTCTCCATTTGTGGCAAAAAGAATCTTCCTTGATGAGGAATGAGAAATATCTGTGGGTGTAGGGATATTTAGACTGTAAGGGATTATACTGTTTAAGAAGGTGTCAGAAGTAGGTTCTCTTGAGTTTCCAGTACCAGGCACGATTTCTCTCCAGTTGAGACTCAAGTCTCTTTAGAGAGCTGTTGTTTACTGCCAAGATAAGAGTGCCACTGTTGCCCCATTAGGAATATCTCGCCATGCTGGTCATTGTCGTGGTTCCTAGATGTCAGAACTGGGTAGGAGTTTTAATTGTTTTTCTTCCTTGACATTTTGCATAGCACCTTCTGGTGCTGTGCCCCAGGAGGGAGGTTTTCAGGTCATATCTAGTTCATAACCCTCTGAGTCCTGTGGCTGAAATTTGTGGTGTCATCAACAAGGACTTACCTTCAACTTCTGGGACGCAACCAAGGGTGACATCTATAGCCTATATTATTTTATGAGTCTCTTGAACTCCCCTGACCAACAAGTCAAAAGGAGTTTTCTCATTCCTGTTGCTGGAGATTTTGTGATTTCATTTTTAAGCCTGATCCCTGGTTCAACACGAGTCTTTCTTCACTTAGTTCCCAACTAACCTATGTTGTTCTGTGCTTTCTGTTTTAATAACCTAACTGAAATTGGTCATAAAATTAGATAAATGTTAGTAAAAACTATATTCAGTCAGTTTTAATTGCTAAGTCAGTATCCTGGCCCCATTTTGTCTATTCAAATGCTTTCCCATCTGTTAGTTTATTCACATATTTATAAAGCAACTATTATTATCCAAGAACTAGGTTGCACACAGGGAGTCCAAACCCATCAGACATTAAAGCCAATGAATTAAAATGCATAAGTCTACCACATGAAACAATGAACTATAGTGAGCAAAATCTTTTTCAAACTGGACATAGTAATATGTGTATTTCTTAATTAATTGAATAAATAATAAAAATCCAGGGTAGGTCCTACACAGTGATTGTAAGTCAAAATATAAATTAATCTAGCCTCTGTAGAAAGCAGTGTAGCAATATCTATCAGAATTACAACTCTGCTTTGACCTGCAAATCTACTCTTTATAGAAGAGTAATATTGATATAACTTTATACATTAGTACTATAGGTTATGACTGCATAAATGCTTTTATGAAAAGATTGGAAAATATCAGTAGAGAATGGTGTGGTTATATCAAGATGCATCCATACCACACAATTGTGTCCTGGAACTCGCTCTGTAGACCAGGCTGGCCTCGAACTCAGATTTGCCTGCTTCTGCCTCCTGAGTTCTGGGATTAAAGGTGTGCGCTACCACTGCCTAGGAGTTTTGACAGGAGACTGGTTCTAACTCCTGTGATCAAATGATCCCCCTGCTTCAAGATCCCTTGTGTCTGAAATGATAAGCATGTGCCACCATGCCTGGATCCATGTACTGTCAGGGTCTGATGCTAGCCCGGACTCTAAATTATTTCTGTCAACCAGACCCCAACATAAACTATCTCTCTCTGGACCAGTGTGGAGGAGATAAAAATAAAGACATGACTCACATGGTTTCATCGGGAAAGAGAGTCTCAGTGGTCCCTCATGAAGTCCTGAGTTTATATCCTGAAGAATTCCTCCGGCTTTATTTTCCAAACAGCCTTTATACCAAAACTTAATTTAGGGGAAATAGATTAGCATTCTATCTCCTAGGTAACCAGGTGAATGGCTTTTTGTCATGTCCACAGCTACCTGTCTGCTCTGTATGTTAGCTGTCATGTAAACTTAAATTAACATCTCAATCAGGCATTCTCCAAATTACAAAGAAAGGAGCAAAACCACATCCTGACCTTTTGTTAGGTAGTGACGGCCTGTCTGGTAGGCTACGTGACCATCCTCAGATACCGACTATGGCTTTAGAACCTGGCTGCCATACCAAATAGAAATATGGGCCTACAATGTACACTGTTCATGTGAATTTCTTTTAGTTGTTAAGTCTTGACTGAACTATAATTTATGTACCATAAAAAAGTCATTCACCGGAATTCAGGCATCATGGCACACACCTATAATTCCAGCACTCAAGAAGCCAAGGCAGTGGGATCAAGAGTTCAAGCCTGGATTGAAAAACAATTTGCATGAGGCCCTTTCTTTCAAAAACAAAATAAAAAAGTAAATTAAAAATAGTATGTATACTGTAAGTATACAGTACAATGATTTTTTTGTTTGGTGGTTTGTGTCAAGTTGGGAGTGTAGGCCCCAGCCCCTTGCATCTATCCCAGCCCCCAGGCCTAGTCTGGACTCCAAATCCCAGCATGCCAGGTCCTGGAGGTGGGGTCAGGACCACTCCCCAGGGTATTTAAGTAATCCCCCCCCAAAAGAGAAACACGTGGTCTTCCTTTCTTTCTCCTGGGGGTCGCATGTTCACGACTTCCCGGTTCCACCGAGAGCGCAGATCTCCCATTAAACCTGGATATTTCTTAATTTGGTTTGTTTTGATTTGGCTTGATTGGGAATTTTTGCATTGGCAGAAAGCAGTACAGTTTGTTTATCCATGTTCCAGCTCACTGAGGGTGCTTTGATTGTTTGCTCAGGCCTGATGTGAACGGCGATGTGATGCTTATTCTCAAGTGTATTTGTTTCCGTTTGTCTGGAGAGATGAGGAGGTGGGGTCCAAGGCCAGCTATATGAGATACCTTTGTAGATCACAGAACAGAGGCAGACTTTCCTGAAGGTCTGAGCACATCACCACATTTAGGATGTGAAAGTCACATCCTAAATCCCACCCTCTTGGCTCTGCATTGTCTTCTTTTCCCAGAAACTTTAGAAATGCAGAGAAAGAACATGTCAACAAAGCATGTCATCTTTCCCACTCACCATTATTAGAGGTATTTGCTGGTTTGGACTTGCTTCACATTTAGACGTTCCCTATCGCCTCTTTTCTTCACAGACATGAGATTAATGTAAATAAATAAATAAAGCCAGTATTAATCAAGTCATGATGAGTCTACTGAGGTGCTCTGGGATATTTTTCAAGTTTTCTTCATGTTTTCTTTATTAATTTTTTTCAAAATATACAATATAATATATACTCATTATAAAAAAATTCAAATGGGCCTGGAGAAATCGTTCAGTGATTAAGAGTGCTTGCTGCACCAGATCCTAGCACCTGAGTAGCTAACTCTGCGGGGTCTCATATGTGTCTGTAACCCTGGCACTGAGATGGGCAGGCTAAGGCGGATACTGGGGCTTTCAGGGTGCCAAACTAACTGAAAAAAACATGAACTCCAAGGAGAGGCCTGCTTCAAAGTCATAGGCAGAGGGTGATAGAAGAGGATATTAACACACTCCTCTGTTCCTCTTTCACACACCTAACAGACACATGTCCATACAGCACACAAAGCACATACCAAATTCACAGAGAGAGAGAGAGAGAGAGAGAGAGAGAGAGAGAGAGAGAGAGAGAGATTTGAAATCATTACCTAAAAACAGAACAAATGCTAACATGGAAACTATGATTTAATGAGAATAGAAGAATAGAATAGAATAGAATAGAATAGAATAGAATAGAATAGAATAGAATAGAAGACTCTTGGTCATACAAGACGAAGACTTTGGAAAGTGGGTGCTTGTGCGACATTGTGGATGTACCTGTGCCACTAAACCATACATTTTAAAGGTCAAGATTAATTTTGTTAGACATATTCTACCACAGTTGAGGCTGTTTTTAAGATAAATGTAAAGAGGGATTATTTAGAATAAAAAATAGTGCTTAACCTAAATGCATAGCGTCTGTGAAGTTTTGGGTGCATAGATACGAATGACTTTAAAAGAGATCTTGCCATTTGCCACAGCACAAATGAGTCTGGAGGACACTTATGCCAAGTAAAATAGAGCAGAACACTTGTACATAGACTCCAAAAAGAGAAGACATAGAAGAAAAAGTCGTGAACACACCAAGATACAGTATTGGTGAGGGCAGCACTGGTCAGGTAAATAGACAATAGACAGACACAGGTCAAAGCATAGAAAGTAGCAGACACACAGGATGAGTAATTCTAGAGTGTTTATGTAGGACATGAGGACCACGGACAGTAGACATGTATGTATTACAAGCCTTTCTTACCTTATGATTTTGGTGAGTTGGTTGCTCTTTTCCTAAACAAAACCATTTTACTTTCTATATTATTATTCTTATATTTCTTATTATTATTTTATTGCTAATATTACTATCGATAATATTATTTCTATATTCCATGTTGCAAACCCTAAATATACACAATAAATATACCCAGTAAACTCATTCCAAAAGAACAAAGAGAACCACCCTTGGCTATGACCTTTCTCTTAAAGGCAGCCACAACTTCATGACTAACATCCTTGCAGATTTTCCACACTTTTTCTAGGCTGTATTTACCAGGTTTCCAGGACCGTGTGTTCCCTGTATAGATGGGAGCGTTTGCATGCTCTGCGCTTGCAGCTTTTTATCTCACGGAGCCATCTTTCACATCAGTATCTAAAGTCCAGTTTCCTCTTTTATCAACTGAACTGTAGTCAAAGAAAGGCTAACACATACTGTTGGGAACCATGTGTGGCAAGCATCTTACAAGAGTGTCTGATGAGTGCCAGCATTTCTGTCTAGATACTCATCAAGTGCAAGAGAATATTAAGAGATGTATCTAGATAGCATTCCTATAACCACAGCTGCAAAGCGAACCTCATCCCACAACATCAGATACTAACAATGCCTCACAAGCCAATCCGATAGGACAGAAATTCTGCCGTCTTGTTTTAGTTTGAATCCTCTAAATGTTTTTGGTAAGGTTGGGCATCTTTTCTGGTGTTTAAATGGCTGTTTGGTTTTCTCTGTGGAACACCTGTTTATGTTTGTTCTACCTCCTCTTAGATTTTCTGATTTTTATATTCATTCATAGGAATGGTTTGTATTAATGAATATTGTCTCTTCTATTTAATGAAATACATTCTTTCGATCTTTATCTGATGAATGTATGACCTCTTGAATGTATTTTTCACTGTAAATGTTTAATTCTATGTTGTCAAGTCTACTTTATACATCATAACGTTTAGGTATCTTGTCTTACATAGAACCTCATCTGCAGGCCAGGGAGTGGGGTTCATTAGTAGAGCATGTGCTTAGCATGCTCCAGATTCTAGGAAGAGGGAAAGGTGGAAAGGGGAGAACGGAAGGGGAACAGAAGGCTTCCTTCACCCATTTAAAGACCTTGCATTTACCTACAGAATATGCACGGATCAATGGTTTTATGTATTCACAGAATTGTTCAAATGTAACTGCTGTCTATTTTCACAACCTTCTGTGACCCCATAGGAAGAAGCCCTGTGCCACAATTCTGATTGCCCTTTAATCCTGCCAGCCCCAGGCAAGAGCAACAAACTAATGTTTTTATGGATTTGCCTATTGTGGCTGAGGACCTAGTTCATTTGATAGAGTTCTCATCTAGCTCTGAGTTCAATTGCCTGAACCACTATGCCTATAATTCTAACTCTCACGCTTAGGAGATGGAAGCAGGAGGATCAGAAGTCCAGGGTCATCCTCAGCTACATGTTAAGTTGGAGGCTAACCTGAGCCACATGAGACCCTGTCTCAAAAAAAAAATAAAATAAAATAAAGTAATACATAGGATTATAGAGCATGCAGGACTTTGTGACTAATCTCTTTCATATAGCATGTTTTCCAAGTTCATCTATATTTTAGTATATACAAGTATTTCATTTTATTACCAAATAATGTTCCATTGTGTGATATACTATGTCTACTCATTAATTCATCTCATCAAAGAATATCTAAATTATTTCCACATTTGACTGTCATTAATATTGCTATAATGCTATGAATACTCATGCACATTTGGGCTTTTTCAATTCTTTATAGTGCACATATTATTTATTTGCCGTCTTATTGTAAGTGGTAGCTCAGTGTTCCTGAACATTCATAATGCAAGTGTTATCCACATCCATTTCCCTTACTCTTTCAGCATCCCAGACTGCCACCCATTGAACAGTCACTCTCTTCTCCTCCCCCAGGCCCAGTGAGGTCAGAACACTTCACTTCTGACTTTCTGGATGGATGAGTCTACCTATTCTAGGTAGTGCATAGTAGTCTTCCTCATTGCTCGTTTCAAGTATTTCATCTTTGGGAATCATCCATGTTACAACATGGAAACAGAATTTTCTTCCATTTAAAAACCAGGTATCTTAGTTATTTTTTGATTTCTATGACAAAACACCATGACCAAAGCATTTTATTGCAGAAAGAGTTTGTTAGGAACTGTACAATTTGAGGAGGAATTGTGCCCACCGTGCTGGGAAGAGTGGCAGCGGGCTAGCAGGCACGGTACTGGAGCAGCAGCTGGGCTCTTATGTCCTGGTACATAAGCAGAAGGCAGAGGGGAGAGAGAGGTAGCTGGGAATGGCATGGGCTTTGAAACATCAAAGCCTACCCTCAGTGAGGTGACCCCTTCTTAACCCTTCCCAAACAGTTCCACCAACTGGGGAGTAAGTACTCAAACATACGAGCCTATGGGGACCATTCTCATTCAAACCACCACATGGAATATTACCCCATTGTGTGCACATACCGTCTTTTGCTCATCGACTTGTCCGTTGATGTCCATTGATGGACATTCACGCTGCTTCAACTCTGCCTGCTGTGGATAATACTGCTGTGAAGAGTTGCCAAGTATCCGAGTTTTTACTTCCCCTTTTTTTAAGGGAGAGGAATGGTTGGCTCCTAGTCTATGTTTAGTGCTTTGTCTGCCCCATGTTAGAGCTGTGTGTGTAGTAGTAACTGGTGTCCACCGTAAACCAGTAACCTGCTATTCTGATTACTGTGTTTGGTGTCTGGTGGTAAAAGTGTCTCCTTCAATGTGATTCTTTTTCAAAGTTGTCTTGTCAACACTTGAGTGTTATATCTTCTGGTTCACCTACGAATAGGTATAAAGTTCCGTTTTAAACAGCCCCGTCAGGTTCTTCTTGAAATGGCAGCGTTTGGAGATCAGCCTCGTCTTTCATTATCGACCGTGTAGTGCGCGTTTTTACTTTCAATAGAAACATGGTACGGAGAGCAAAAACCGTGGCACCAATGATGGACTAATTTGACTGCTGGAAGAAACTCTGGGAGATGCTTAGGGAAAGTTCCTTCTGACCACAGATGTCAAAGGAGCAGGGCAACAGGAAGTGGCCTGAGCTAGACTCGAGAGTGGGATTCACCAAGAATGGTCCCGGTTACGCAAGAACTTTTGCGCTGTGGACAATAAACAAATGCCCACATGCCTGCATACATGTGTTTCTTTCTCTAGTATGACGCTGTCCGAATAAACCAACTCTACGAGCAAGCCAGGTGGGCTGTTCTCTTGGAGGAAATCGACTGCACAGAAGAAGAGATGTTGATCTTTGCAGCACTGCAGGTTGTGGGGATGTTTGCAGCTCTCCAAGGGGGTGGGGGCTGGCTGCAGCTTTTCTCAGGGGTAGGGGGCTGCTGCTCTCCTCGGGAGTGGGGATGTCTATAGCTCTCCTCGGGGGTGGGGGAGACAATTTTAGTTTGTTCTGGTTAAAGCCTTCTATTTGTTTCTTTGATGACAGATATGAAAATTAAGAGAGTAATTTTCCGTGTAAAATGTTCCTCACAATCTATGCGTGTGCACACGCTATATAAGACGTCTATTCTGCAATTCCTGTTGCTTGCCCCTCACATACACAGAGACAAGGCAGAACAAAGTTTGACCCCCAACTATCTAAATCTCAAAATTAGCCCAGTTGGATGCCATTTTCCTGCATAGACAGACCTCCTTCCAGATGTTCGGGATTCCAAAGAAACTCTCCTCGGAGAAGAAGACATGGTTAATGATCTGCTTGTGGCTGTAACATTTCTAAAGCCTCTGTCTTGAGCCAGGTGAGGTAGAGCAGGCCTGTAATCCCAGCATGTGAGAGAGTGAGGCAGGAGGATCATAAATTCAAGGGCCGCTTAGGCTACCTAGAGAATTTGAGACTAGCCTGAACGATCAGGCAAGATCCTGTCTCAAAAACATATATTAGGGTTGGAGAGATGGCTCAGTGGTTAAGAGCTTTGCCTGCTCTTCCAAAGGTCCTGAGTTCAATTCCCAGCAACCACATGGTGGCTCACAACCATCTGTAATGAGATCTGATGCCCTCTTCTGGCCTGCAGGGATATAGGCAGGCAGAACACTAAATACATAATAAATAAATAAATCTTTAAAATATATATATATATATATATTAATTTAACTAAAGAAAACTAAAACCTCTTTTTATGTTTTAGTACCACATCAGCAAACTGTCACTGTGTGCAGAAATCCAGGACTTTGCCGCCAAGTCTGAGGTTGATGAGGTGGAGGCAGCACTCTCTAGTTTGGAAGTGACCCTCGAAGGAGGGAAGGCGGACAACACTTTGGTATGAACCTTCCGGTAACTCAGATTTGTGCTGACAAATGCAGGCTGGAACTGGAAGAACATTTCTTGCAAAAAGAAAAATATGCCGCTCGCGTGACCCGCTTAAATTTAACAAGAACTGGCTTTTCTCAGGCTATCGGGGCAAGGGACTGCGAGATCATTTCACCACCGCCCATGAAAGTTTTTGTATTGTGTTTCTTTTGGGGGACCAGCTGGCACAGTATGTGGGGAAACTACAATGGGCTCCCCTACACTGGCACGGAACATGCCCTTGATCTTTTAAGTTTAGAAAGAGCTGTACAGCCTAGGGCAGCTGAGGATGAAGAAACAGGTAAGCCTTGGCGTCTGGTCAGACGTTGTCACTGAGCAAGGCTGACCGAGGGGAAGGCCTGTGGCTAGGATAGCAGTTCTCAACCTGTGGGTCGTGACCCCTTGGGGGTTGAATGACCCTATCGCAGGAGTCACCTATCAGATATTCCCTTACCATTCATAACCATAACAAGATTACAGTTATGATGTAATAAAAGAAAATAATTTTATGGCTGGCCATCACCACAACATGAGGAACGGCATTAATGCTTTGTGAAGGACAGTATTAGGAAGGTTGAGAACTACTGATCTAGAATAGAATCAAACACTCCTAAACAATTTGGATTTCAGGAGCTAAACCCCTCCAGTCATCCCTAAGAAAGAAAAGCAGTTATCCACCCCTTGCCTCTCCCCGTAGGGGCATGAATGGCAGCTTTGTCATTGGAACGCCCCTCTGGCTGGATCCTTTCCCTGGGCACTGCTCTTTTGTTTTAACTTCTTCAACCAAGGGAACAACTGCTGGTGTAACCCCACTGAATCCAAGCAGCGGGGCTGCTGGAGCTGTGCTGAGCGCTAAGAAGGAGTCACAGCATTCTTGTGCTTTCATTGAGTCCTCTTATCAGTAACTGGCTTCAAACGGGGAGCAAACGCTTCCCACACAAGGCCCGTGCCTACTGGAGCAGAAACTGGAGTTCCTTTCCACCTGCCACCTACACTGAGTGTGTAACAGGAAGTTAATCCTGCTTGGACAAATGAGAAATTCCCTCCTTCCCCCCGGGAGTTTTATGTGCGGCAGCCAGCCTTCAATGGCCACCTCAGAATGAACTTTGAACCAGTTTCCTGCCAAGTTTAATCAGTGACCAGGCCTACCATAGTAGCCAGCTTTAACTTTGAAATTACAGATCTGTTCATACATAAAGGTCTGCATTCGTAACTCGAATTTTTAACTTGAATGATGTGTAAGTATAAGAAGTGCCCATTGGTTTTACTTCTCTCCACATCTTTATGCTCACAAAGAAAAGTGTTTTTATGTATGCATATATATATATGACTTTTTAATATGTATGTTTGTATGTTTAAATACGTGTATTTATATATACAAACATACATAGTAACAAACTAATATTGCCAACCAAGTCACCATCCAGGATTGAGGACTTTGTCACCTACCCAGGCTCCCCTGCATGTTCCTCATTCAGTTTTCACCCTTCCCCTCCCCTCCCCCAGAGATAACTACTGGTTCATCTAACTACGGAACTCAGTCTCTCGTGCCATTTCATTTTCATTAACTCAGATTTTAAAGTAGCTCTGTGGCAAGTGATTGCCATGCTGTGTGAGGCAGGTGTGGGTGGAAATGCCATCTGTAAGGTTCCTGCTGGTCATCCTTGCATTTATTTCTCTTTAGGAGGACATTACCGATATCCCAAAACTTGCAGATTATCTCAAGTTATTTAGGTAAGTAAGTTGAAAGGGCAAAAGAATGCCTTGTAGCAGACCCCCACAAGTAGGGCCTGGGGTTGGGCGTAATTGTATAACCAGCGGGCAGGTTCACGGGTCAAAGGTGGGCTCTGACTTATGGGCTTTGTCACAAGAGTTGTTGAATGAGTTGAACCTTAACCCCCGCCCCATGCACTGGCTGCCTTGAGCGGAGATTTTATGACTCTGAGCTTTAGTTTCCCAAGCTGTAAAGTGAGGAGTATACCTCTTCTTGAGCTTGTTGGGAGCGCTGGATCAAATGGGGCATTTGACGAATGTAGCCTGGTGCCTGGCACAGAGATGCTCGCAGACCAGTGGTATAAACACGAGCAGGTCAGCAAGAATGAACATCTGTATCACAACAGCCTTTCTGCTAGGGTCTGCTCAGGGGGCTCAGGACCCTGACACCATCAGAGAGCTGTTTGGCTGTGTAATCACGGTCTGTTTCTGTTCGTTCCTGGGCCTCCATTCACCTGCTCAGTGTTGGTCAACCTTCTGCCGTCTCTGTTTGTTTTAATGGATGACTGCCACCCTTGTGATAGTGCCAAGGAGTGCTAAGCTGAAAGGAACAAAGCAGTCACTGTGTTGCATTATGGTTTATTGACTTCTCTTAACAAACCAAAACTTCACTGGGGCACCTGGCCTTGAGAGAAATGCAAGTTGCTTTTGACCACACAAGAGGCAAAGGCCTTGCAAAGACTGACTGGTGAATGGTGTCTCCATGAGAAGCAAGGGTCCAAAGATGTCATTTGTCACTGGGTGACTAGGGTTGGTTTGTCTGGTCTTTTGTTATGTTGACAGGGTATGGTCTCAGGTCTCTGTAACTACAATTGGTCAGTCTGATGATACTCAGAGCTTCAGGGAAAAGAATACTTTGATGTGGCAAATTATAGCCTTAGAAAACATGTAAAATTATCTCACAAAGAAATTTCGTTTTCATAGTCTCTGAAGACAGTATAGCTAGCACATCATGAAACAAATGAAGGCAACCCCTTCTTGTAGGTGTTCTAGTGTTTTACAAAGGGATGATGTGTTAAAAAATGACCTGTGTTCTGCTGCCTGGTGGCTTTACTTTTCAAAAACAAGTATCCTACACTTACCATCACTTGTAAGCCACCACCAAAACAGTTTACATAGTTTCTCCCTGGAGGGACCAGTGATTGTGCAATAGTGATAGAATGACCAGGTTTTGAAAGATAGCAATGTTGTGAAGATGGCATTTTGTTGTAGGAGCTGCGGGCCTCTTCCCACAGCCCTGCTCCTGGCCGCCCTGCTAGCTCAGTCGGTAGAGCATGAGACTCTTAATCTCAGGGTCATGGGTTCGAGCCCCACATTGGGCACCAGATGAAGGCAAAGGCGTAAGTCACAAACAATCCCACACCAGTTTGGAATTATGATTAATAGAATGGTTATTTATTTAAAGGGGAAAAAACTTACAGATCACCGTCCCAGACAACAGCCCTCTGCACAATCAGGAAGGGAGTCTAATTGCCAGAAGCGGAGCAGGAAGTAAGAGAGAGCGAGGAGGGAAATGGCCACATTTTTAAAGAGAGAGACCACACCCCAATAGGCTGGTATCTCAGCAGCTATTGGCTAGAGGAGCGGAAGGACCTCCCGCAACAGCATTTCTTAAATTTTTTTTGTATTTTATGTATATGAGTGTTTTGACTGCATCGGTGCGTGTGTGTGTGTGTGTGTGTGTGTGTGTGTGTGTGTGTGTGTGTGTATGTGTGTGTGTATGCATCATGTGCATACCTGGTGCCCACAGAGGCCAGAAGAGGCGTCCGAGTCCGAGGAAATGGAGTTACTGGTGATTGTGAGCTACCATGTGGGTGCAGCAAGTGTTCTTAACTGCTGAGCCAACTCTCCATCCCCCAAAGATAACATTTTAAAAATATTCTGCAATGTTTCCATGGCTACCTTGCTACCAATAATCATGCCATGTATTAAAGAGACAAATGCTGAGGGTGGTGGTGCACGCCTTTAATCCCAGCACTCAGGAGACAGAGGCAGGCGGATCTCCATGAGTTCAAGGCCAGCCTAGTCTACAAAGCCAGTCCCAGGACAGCTAGGACTGTTACACAGAGAAACCCTGTCTCAAAAAACCCAAAACATGACAACTGTCATAGCTCTACACGATCAAATTTAGAGAAGTGGAAGGTAGAAGTAGCGTGAGGGTGTGATCTGGAGTAAGAAGGAAATGGGTGAGGCCTAGGGGATACAGAGCTTATGTCTAAGATAAGCAAGTCCTGGAGGTCTCCGTGTCAAAGAGGAATTTGCTAAGAAAATTAACTGATCTTGCCCTGAAGAGAATGGTGATAAGGAAAACACAAGGAAACTCTGACAGGTTTCTAATATACAGGTGGCATTAAGGGCGATGATTTCACACTGGTACCCCAAAACTCATCCAGATTTGTATATTAAGTGTATAAAACTCTTTACATGTCAAAAAAAAATAAAATTAAAAACTCCTCAATGACAACCATTCCTGATTACAGTACTAAAATAGTAATTTTTAGGCTGTTGTCTTGTTAGAGTTTCTGTTGCTGTGAAGAGACACCATGACCATGTCAACTCTTAAGGAGGAAAACATTAGCTGGGTGGCTCACTTACAGTTCAGAGGTTCAGTCCATCATCATGGCCGGAAGCAAGGCAGAGTGCAGGCAAGCATGGTGCTGGAGAAGGAGCTGAGCGAGATTCCTCCACCTTGATCTGTGGGCAACAGAAGTGGTCTGAGACACTGGTGTGGCTTGAGCATATAAGAGATCTCAAAGCCCACCTTCACAGTGACACACTTCCTCTGACAAGGCCACGCCCATTCCAATAAAGCCTAATAGTGCCTCTCCCTTTGGTGGCCATTTTCCTTCAAACCACCCACAGCTGGCATACAAAATGATGCATTGTGCTGTCTTCCTAACATAAGTGTCATTATACTTTCTTCTCATTCATCTCCCCACCCACCCACCCCCTAAGGAAGTTTTACAAACGCAATAATGGCTGAGGATCGAGTTCAGTGGTAGAGTGTCCACTGTGCCAGGTCCTCAAAACCATAAAAGAAAAGAAAAGGTCTGAACGCTTTTAAAACATGGTAACATATATTTCTGTGTTGGATATCGCCTAATTCAAGAGCTACAGTGAGTTTGAAGTGTACTTATTAAAAATATTAAAATTCTGTATATTCTACTTAACTTTTCTAAGTGAGTGACTGGCTTCAGTGAAGCTGGGATTTAGAAGTTCTGTCTCAACAAACCCTTGCACAGGTAGGGCTCTAGCATCACGATTCGATAATACAGCCGAGGTAAACCCACTGGGCTTTGAGAAAGTAACTGCTTCCTCTCTTGAAATGGGCTTAATGTTTCACTCACTTCATATTTTTGTGTAGAGCTAATAATGTTTTTAGTAGTACAGTGTTACTGCCTGGAAATACTTACACGTTCATAAGGGAGGCAGGTATTCAAAATAGCTTCATGGGTTTTTGTTGTGGTTGGTTGGTTGGTTGGTTTAGGTTTTTTCTGGTTTTTTAAGGCAGGTTTTCACTAAACAGCCCTGGCTGTCCTGGAACTCTCTGTAGACCAGCCTGGCTTTGAACTCACAGAGGTCCACCTGCCTCTGCCTCCTGAGTGCTGAGATTAAAGGCACACACTGCCACCACAAGGCAGATCTTTTGTTTTTTGTTTTTTTTAATTTTACATTCAGACTTCAGTTTCTTCTTCCTCCTCTAAGTTCTCCCTCAATCTTCCCTTTCCTCCACCCCATCCTCTCTATTCAGAAAAGGGCAGGCCGCCCATGGATACCAACAAAACATGGCGTATCAAGCTGCAGTAAGACTAAGCACCTCCCCTTTGTATTAAGGCTGCACAAGGCAACCTGATAAGAGGAATAGGGTCCCAAAAGCCAGAAAAAAATAGTCAAAGACAGCCCCTGCCTCCCACTGTTAGGAGTCCCACAGTGGCGGAGGAAGAACATGGACTCAAGAGGTCTGACTTATGACTTCTGGGCCTTTGCATTAATTTGTGCAACACACACCAACATTTCCCTTCTTGCTTTTGTATGTTAGTGGGCTGGTGTGCAGTTCAGTGGTACAGCACTGAGCATGCCCAAAGCCCTGGGTCTGATCCATATGATCTTTATATGTCTGCTAACATATAAAGACTATCTTATCCCAAGGCCTTACTCCACTGGAAATTTGCAGTGTGTTCTGCCGTTCTGACCGGTGTTTAAACATTTGCTGTACTTTAATTTGCAGGCCCAAGAAGCTAATGTTAAAAGCTTTCAAGCAATACTGGTTTGTCTTTAAGGACACGTCTATAGCCTACTTTAAAAATAAGGAACTTGAACAAGGAGAGCCAATAGAAAAACTAAACATTAGAGGTAAGAGCTTTTGGCACCTCGCTGTGGCATCCAGCGGGATCCAGGAGAACTCTGAGCCCGCTGCTTGCCGCAGCGGCTCCTCCACGTTACAGAGCACGCGCATCGCGTGGGGTCCGTGCTATGCTCTCCCTTGTCACCCAGGCTGTTTCTCATTCAGAAACAGTTGTGTCCAGGCTGGGGCTTGACTCGGTGGTAGAGTGTGGACTTTTGTGCAAGATCCCTGATTCAATCCTAAGCACTAAGATTGGGGGGGGGGGGGGGGACAGGAAATGCCAAGAAATGTTATGTTTCGTTCTTAGTTCCTTCAGCGCGCATTCTAACTGCTGGAAGTGACTAGGAGCATATTGGTGTCTCTGCTTCCTTGGTTATCTGATCAGTCAGTGACCTCGGCTCTGCCATCGCTGCAGCAGAGAATTGCTTCTGCTTTGCTACCTCTTAAATTTTTTATTTATACCAGGAGAGGGGTTAACCTCCTGAGGCAGGAGGATTATGGATTCTAGGCCAGTCTAAGCTACACAGCCAGCCTGGGACACATTGAGATCTTGTCTCAAAATACATACATACAGACAGGCACCAAAAACTACAGAGAAACCCTGTCTCGAAAATAAAAAAAAAATACATAAATACATACATATATACATGCATACATACATATATACATTTATATATATATAATTTCTCCTTACAAGATAGCCAATATCATCCTAAAAATGAAGCCAATTGAATTTTTAAAGAAAATAATAAAATCATCTTCTCTGTCCATGTTGTTTATAAACCTATTTAATTTTCCTTTAATTATTGTTATTGGCTGCTCCTCTGGCTTTGGCTTATGGTCATGTCTTTGCTGCAGATGTACGCGGGTATTTATTACAACAGATTTCCCAGCCCTCAAAGTTTCCCCCTGCTTTTTGTTCGTCAGGCTGTGAGATTGCACCAGATGTGAATGTGGCGGGGAGAAAATTCGGAATCAAGTTACTAATCCCCGTCGCCGATGGGATGAACGAAGTGTATTTGAGATGTGACCATGTAAGTACAGCCATGAAATCTCATCTGTTCCTCTGGATTAAGACAGAGAGCAGGGGTTGGCGAGATGGCTCAGTGAGAAAAGGCACCTGCTGCCAAATGGGATGATCTGAGTTCGATCCCCAGGACTCAACAAAGGAAGGAAAATGCTAACTCCCCTAGGTGATCTTTTGATCTCCTCCGCTCATACACCAGAATACACACGCACCCACCCCTAACACACACACACACACACACAATACATGAATACATAAAAAAATTGAATCCTGAGAGCAAAACACACAGATGCTTGTTGATGTACATATAATGGACTCGATCCCATAAACACATCACAAATTAAAATTACCGTTCAGTCAAAATTGCACTTTAAACACCTAACCTACATACATCCCAGCTAAACCTACCTCAGGCATGGTCAGAACATACAGTAGCCTACACATAGGCTAAATCGCCGAACCCAACACCTATACCATAGTAAGTACTAAATACTCTATGTGATGTACTGAGTTCTATACTGAAAGGGAAAAAGAATGGTTGTGAACCATGTTTTCACCTCACAGCAAAATCGAAGGCTCCTCTATAGAACTGCAGGAAAGAGCAGCCCCCTAGAGGTAGTAGGTAAGTAGTGTTGCCCCGATGTTCTGAAAGCGTTTGAATGTCCACTGGGGGAGTCTGATGTTCCAGGCTGATAGTAGCTGGCTGCATCTTACTGAACTACAGGTCTACCTAACCTTGGCTCCTTGTTTCAGTCTGAGCTGACTTCCTTCTGGGTCTCAGGATGCCTGGTGCAAGCGTTCAAGAGTAATAGAAACTGCCACTCACTGGTTCCAATCCCGTCCAAAGCCCTGATTGCCTCCTTAGAGTTAGAATCTTTACCTAGGATAGATGGGGATACAAATAATACATAAGGCTGGGAGGGGTGTTCTTCATCGTGTATGTCACCATGTTATGAAGGCGGAAATAGTACCTAGGAAGTTCTTGGGAAATTTGGGGCTTCGTTTGTCTGCACTGCTCAGACGTCTTTGTCTCCTCACATCATTTTTGCACACAAAGTTCCTTTTGCAAAAAAGAAAAAAAATGACAGGATACGTTTCAAAACCTCTTACTGGGTGTTCCCCTCAGTGGGTGGCGGTCACTCAGAGCGAGTTCCACGTCACATCTTTCCTTGATTGAGAACAATAGTTTTGTATCATAGCCCAAGGCCTCTGTTGCCTCTCACCCCTTTGGCTAAGATCGACTACGGAGCCAGTCTCTGCTGGTCTGTGACAACAAGGTAGCTCCCCTGGTGAACTTGCTTCTAAACCCTCTCTGCCTTTGTTTCAGGAGGATCAATATGCCCGGTGGATGGCAGCCTGCGTCCTGGCATCAAAGGGTAAAACCATGGCAGACAGCTCCTATCAGCCAGAGGTCTTCAGCATCCTTTCGTTTCTGAAGATGAAAAACCGGAATACATCGCTTCCGGTGGCTTCCAGTGTCGAAAGCATGGATATGAACCCGGAATGTCTAGTATCACCTCGCTGTGCAAAAAAGCACAAGTCTAAACAGGTTCTCACCCGCTTGGTTGTTTGTATACAGGAATTAACACTCTAAAATAAAAGGAGGAACTCCATTCAATTAAGGCCATCATCATGAAAATTAGGCTAAGGGAGAAATTTGACAGTGCCCTGGGAAGTAGATGATGGGGCAGAATTACTGTTGATTTTGTTAGAGATTATTTTACTACTGACTGAATATAGTAATAGTTTGGCGTTTAACTTAATTAAGGATAAAGCCATTAAGGACAAAATCATGCTCCCATAGAATGGGTTAGAGGTTGCACAGGTGAACCTATTCCAGTGGAATCACAATGAAAAGTGAGAGCCAGATGCACGAACCTTAGAAGGGTGCGTGTGTTGACTGAGCTTGGCCCTCCTCTACTCAATGACTTTCACAACTCTGCAAAAGGGAGAAAGCGAATTAACTACCTAGTTAGAATTGATAGGATGGGCCACCTGCGCAGAGTTCAGTGGAGCCCTGTACTTTCCGCTCTCACTGGGGATCTAGAGCGAGGCGAATGATTAGAAAGCAATCAGCGAGTGTGAAGCCGGTCTGACGCCTCCCGTTTCTGCTTAGCTGGCAGCCCGGATCCTGGAAGCTCACCATAACGTGGCCCAGATGCCTCTGGTGGAAGCCAAACTGCAGTTCATCCAGGCATGGCAGTCCTTACCGGAGTTCGGCCTCACCTACTACCTGGTCAGGTAATTCCAGAGTCTGCATGCCTTTCACTTTCCCTTCAGCCATCGATGGCTTCCTGGAAGCCTACTCTGTTCTCAGAATGTCAAGTTCTTCTTGTTTAGCATGTTTCCATTTCACTAAGGGCCCCGGTACTCTGGCTGGCCCTTGAGAATCTTCCATACCTTCTGCTAGTGAGTAAACCATCCCTAAAACTCAGCTACATATAGGGAAGGAAATGTTGAGATTTTATAAAGAAGTTTTGTTCTTTTAGGCTAACCACCTGTGCCAAACCAAAAGGAGAATCTCAGCTCTTGCGTCTGTGTACCTGCGACCTTCCTCCATGTCCTTTCTCTCCCTGCTACGTGTCTCACGGTGTGACCCATGTGTGGCTTTATAGAGTTTTGGGTTTCCAGACAGATGCCCTAGCAAACAGATCTATCGTGTCCCCCAGCCTTTCCAGACAAGACACTGTTCCTGTGGATCACTGAAGATTTCTGGTTCTGAATGTCTCGTGTGGGGCTCATCTATTATTACCTTCTTGTAGTTTACAGATGAGAAAACGGAGTTATGTAATTTGTCCACGTTCAGCCCGAGAGTCAGGGACACCGACATCGGTAATCTGCACTGGTACAATGACTCTGTCTAGCGTATAAAGTATGGTTCTCCAAAATGTGTCCATAGACAGAGCAGTGAGAGACCCACACTGCTTTTCAGAATGCTGGATTCCCCTCATCATTATTAACCATCTGGGCACACATGCATAGAATGAAGGTCAGAAACTAGATCTAACATCTTAAAGTATTTTAATATTACTGCCCAGGAGCGGGAACTGAGCGTCAGCTAAAGTGTCCTCCTCTAGACGCAGATTGCTTACTGTCTTTTCTTCTGAGATAATTCAGAAATGTCATGAGGTCACCTTTGAGAAACTGTGTGTGGGGGCAGAGAGCTGGCCCAGCAGGTAAACGCTGTCCAAGCCTGGTGGCCTGAGTTCCCTGGAACCCACATAAAGGTGGAAGGACAGAGGGACTCCAGAAAGTTGTCCTCTGATCTTCACCCACACACATACATCACGTGGACAAACAACAACGAGAAGTTACTTTAAAGAAGTTACATATGAGTAACAGTTGCTCTCTTAATACTGTCATTTCCAGATTTAAAGGGAGCAAGAAAGATGACATTCTGGGAGTTTCCTACAACAGGTTGATTAGAATCGATGCCGTCACCGGGATTCCAGTTACAACATGGAGATTCGCCAACATGAAGCAGTGGAACGTCAACTGGGAGATCCGGCAGGTAAGGCGGGAGCTTCCGATAATACAGGCTGACCCACAAGCATACATTCTCGGAGATTCTCGCTACTCTGTTTCTTTAAGTTGCCTTTGCATTGAGAACTCATGAGCCAGAAACATGTAGTAGCAGCCTATTGAAATGTTACCATACATTTCTGAGCCATCTCCTAACAAATCTAGGCCCAAAGTTATTCACTTAACACTACCAACTGACGTAGCTCTGTGAAGACTTCTCTGCAGGCAGATTGTAGAATTGCTGTACAGTTCGTTCCATTTTCATAAACTCACCCTAGGATTATATATGGTTGAGCACAATCTTTGCTTAGCAGAAACCACCTTCGATGAAACCCTACACAAAACAAAGCCGAAAAAGCCTCCACTAGGCCTGGAGAGATTGCTCAGAGGTTAAGATCACTAACTGTTCTTCTGAAGGTCCTGAGTTCAATTCCCAGCAACCACATGGTGGCTCACAACCATCTGTAATGAGATCTGATGCCCTCTTCTGGCCTGCAGGTGTACATGCAGACAGAATACTGTATACATAATAAATAATAAAGAAAACTTTAAAAAAAAAAACTGCCAAGAGCTAGGACTGCCTGTGGACCCAGCAGCTCAGTTGCCTATTGAAAGCAATAGAGATACCCAGAGATGGCCAAAAAGCCTTGTCTCATAAGATGAGCTCTTGAGCCCACAGCTGTGTAATGGCTGCCATCACTTTACATCCTAGAAACTATATTTAGGCCAATGCCAAGCATACATCATAGAAAATTCTAGATAAAGTTAGAAGTGCCTTAGAATCCTGCTGATAATGCAGAAGAGTTTGCTGCTGCTGATATAAAGTCCGTCTTGGGATGGTGGGGTGACTCAGTGGTTAAGAGCGGATGCTGTACATGCACAAGGGACCTGAGTTTCAATCCTGAGCATCCATGGAAACCATGAGGCTGACAATAAACGCACGTAACCCCAGCATTGAAGGGTGAAGTCAGGACATGCCAGGAGCTAGCTGCACAGCCAAGCTACTCAAACATGGAGCTTTTGTTCCACGAGGGACCCCGTCTTAAAGGAATAGTAGAGAGTAATAGAGGAAAGCACCTGACCCTGTCCTCTGGCCTCCACGGGGTGCACACAGGGGCACGCACATACCAACACACACCTCAGCACACACCAAAATAAACCCATAAGACTCAATCTTCCGTTGCTCCTTTTCCAGTCTCATTTTCCTGAGTGAGAACCAGCAGCGTGACAGAGCAGTGAGAGACCCACACTACTTTTCAGAATGCTGGATTCCCCTCAGCAAGATTACCTGCCTGGTCACGCATGCATAGAATGGAGGTCAGAAACTAGATCTTAAAGCATTTTAATATTACTGCCCAGGAGCGGGAACTGAGCGTCATTCATTTTTAAAGTTCTGCAGGGAATTCCCAGGGTGGAAATGGGCCATTCTCTACGTCTTCTAGTTTTAGAACTTAGAACGTCCGTGGAGGAAAGGCTAACAGGCAGCCGCTGCTGGACGACAACTAAGGCAGGCCTTCTGTTCTCTATTAAAGAATCTGCACTCCACAACGGTGGCTCACACCTATAATCCTAGAACTCAGGAGGCTGAGACTGGAGGATCGCTGCAAGTTCAGGACTTCCAGCCTAGGCTACACACAGTGAGACCTCGTCTTAGAGTGTCCACAAAGCTAGCCGGCGGTGGTTAAATCTAGCTAGCGCACACCCTTCATCCCAGCATTCGGAAGGCAGAGGCAAGCAGATTTCTGAGTTTGAGGCTAGCCTAGTCTACAGAGTGAGTTCCAGGCTACACAGAGAAACCCTGTCTCTAAAAAGCAAATGAACAAACAACAAAAAAAGAGAGAGTCCACAATGCTTCTTTCCCCTCCACACAGAGAGTGACTGGGACTTTCTTACCTCTAAAAGAGCAAAGACGCGCATCAGAGCTAATACCACAAGGGGGCGCAAAGAGGCAAGGCATCCTTCAGAAAGCCCGTTTTCTGCACGGTGTTTTGGGGACTATCTCCAGCCTAACAGCCGCTTGCTTTCTTGGCCTTCCTTGTCAGGATTTAAGGTTATTCGTGGCTTACTTTTCCAGGTGGCAATCGAGTTTGACCAAAATGTCTCCATCGCGTTCACCTGCCTAAGTGCAGATTGCAAGATTGTGCACGAGTACATCGGGGGCTACATTTTCCTGTCCACGCGATCCAAGGACCAAAATGAAACGCTCGATGAGGACCTCTTTCACAAACTGACTGGCGGTCAGGACTGAAGTGAAGCAGGTCTACTTGGCTTCTGTGGATCTAGGAGACCTTCCAGGATGGATAGGACCTGCGCCTTTCCCAGTGTGTAGACTCCAGACTTAACGTATGCTTACCACCAGATGCCCAGCTCCTTGCCTCATCCGAACTCACTGCGAGCGCAGGGAGCACACCGCTGGCCTGACTTTGCCTGGAACTCCCAGCAGTAGACTGGGCTCCTGCTGCTTTTCCTATATACTGGGTGGGGAGAGAGGGGGGTGCTACTCTGACTGCTCTAAGGCCCAACGCGGTTGGTTCTCCAGTTCTGTGGCTTTGCAAGCACCTGTATGGAATTAGCAGTTGACCTTCTGCTTAGTTGCCTCGCCGTAAGTGAGTGGTGAGAACAGAAGGGTCACAGCGATGTGTCTGTCGCAAGTCCACATCTCATTCTGAAAACTCGGGTCCTTCCTTGACAAAAGCGATTGCGGCTCTCATCTCGCCAAGATGGCAAATGGAGTCTAGACACGCCTTTTCTCTGGAAGTCAACGAGAGGAGTGGGGCGGATCAGGGTTACAGCGGTCTTCAGCATCATCAGTCTACAGAGACTGTCGCATCTGTCCAGATGACCATGGGCCATCTGGTTAATCATTGGTCCTCACATTATTGCTGACACTAGAAGCCCCTTTCCTAGGGAATCCCATAGACACATTGAAGTCCTTCTTAAAGACGTGCACTGAAGGGAAGCCCATTCTTAGCTGACATCTATGGCTCAATGACTTCTCTTCTGGGCTGAGTCTCGAGAAAACGGGCCCAGTTCTCTGTTAATGAAAACCACCTTCCATGGAGCTGGAAAGGTGGCTCAGCAGGTAAGAGGGCTTGCTGCTCTTCCAGGGGACCTTAACTGAGTTCCCAGTGCCCTAGCTCTCGGGATCCGATTCCTTCTACCGAACTCTGTGTGCACCTGTATTGTCATGCGCATGCCACACAACACACACACGTGTAATTAGAAATGACTCAGAAAGACAAAAGCACCCCTGACAGGATTCAGAATCCAATCTCAGGCCTCCATCCCAACCGAGGTAAGGAAAGGAGGGCAGACCTGTTCCTGGAGCCCACCACGCTGAAGCTCTGAGAACTAATGACTGGCTGCCTCTAGAGCCCTGGCTGGTCTGCGCAATGAGAAGTGGCCGTCCCGTCCCCTCAGCGGAGGTCTGGGTGTGGAGTCTGTGTCTACGATTCTGGGCGTTTTTCCCTAAGCAGCTTCAGCTTTGCAAATCCCAAGCCGACAACAGCTTCTTGGGGGCTGCTTTTTTGCGAGTCATCCTTGTCCTGCTACAGTCCTTGGCAGCTGCCTGAATGTCACAGTCTGGTTGTCCAGCAAGAGGGAATGAGTGGGTTTTGAGTAGGTGGGACGCAGCACCAGAGCGAAAGAGAGATGTTTTCTTCTGTTCATGCACAGCCTTTCTCCTTCCACATGAATTCCAAACCACACAGATAGAGAAAGGGCTCTGCCTGAACTCTGCCAACCTCCTAGGTGGCACTCTCCAGGGACCTGGCTGGAACTCAGAGCGCTTTAAGCCTCAGCTGTTGCTTTCTTTCCCAACCAAGCCACCTGGGAAGTGAGAGTTCTGCAATCCCAGGAGTCAGGAGACAATCCTGGCTGGAGGCCACAGACCTGAGCCAGAGGAACCTTCTGGAGGTTTCTTTCAGCCTCTCCTTAGAGATGTGTATTCATGAGCCTTCAGGCGTCCACTCAGTTTCTGAGACTCAACTTAGCTCAGAAATGCTTTAGGCATTTGGAAGTTCTGGCTCCCATCACAAAGAACTTAGTTTGGAAAGTTGTATGCAGACACCATTGTTAAATGAACGCAGTGAGCACGGCGGTGGTTATTCCTCTGCTGTCCTGGACTCTACTGTTTGGAGCCGAGATGGGAGGCTGGGTGTAGCCCACACACTTGAATCCCAGCACTCAGGAGGCAGAAGCAGGCAGACCTCTATGAGTCCGAGGCCAGTCAGGGCACCATAATGAGACCGTCTCCCAAACATAAACCATTTGCATGCAAGCGTCTAGATAGATCTTTCAGGCCCTGGTCACAACGACCTCATTGACTCCATGTCACCTGATGTCACCAATGTCAGCTCTACTTGCCTAGTTTACCCAAACCCAGGCCTTCAGGTCAGTCCCTCCTTAACTTTTCATGGTTGGCTGACATTTCCATGAAATCCTCAGAGGAACTGGCTACATTCTACCCAAACTTCATGCAGTTTTGAGTAGTGTTTCTCCTGTGGCTCCACGGCAACATCTCAAAGGAATAAATTGGTGTGAGAAGCAAACTTTAAAGGCCACTGCTCCAAGAAACAACTTTGTTCTTCCTCCTTCCCTTCCCTTTAACATGTGGGTACAAAAGGTCAGGTCATTGTCCTCAGTGAAACTTTAAATTAATGTGTGCCCCCACCACCATTTGCTGTATTATCTGCCATGGATATTGAAATCTGTATTGTATTATTTATGTGACTTTTAAAATTGAGTTTTATATGGGTTTGAATATAGTCCAGTTGTGTCTTATCTGGCCTTCTGTCTGTTTAAAAGTGAACATTTTCTCTGCTATGGAAGAAGAATCCAGGCTGGTTGAGCCTGGACATCTGCACACCAATGTTCTAGCTCCTCCAGGCACTAGAACCTGGGCTTTCTTAACCTGTGTTTTCAGCTCTTCCCTCACTGACGAGCATTAGGTTTCCTGTCCCGTCCTTACTATGGCCTGCATGTCCCTTTCTAGATCTTGATAAACCATCAGCAAACAAAGACATTCATATCCAGAGAAAGGAAGAGCCAAGGCCTCCACTTTCCCTAGATGGATGCTGAGGGCACCTCTTTATTTGATGGATAACGGTCCCACATAGGTAAAACCTGTGCTTTAGAGGCTCCGCCCATGAAATTTTCACATCAGTCCATGGGGCAGCAGGACAAGTAGAGCTTGTTTTACTGTTCTGCTGACAGAAGAAAGCTCATGGGGGAGCTACCCTGAGGTCACATGGCTGAAAGGCAATGGAACCAGGATTCAAAGTCAAGTTGGTCAACCTTCTCCCACCCTGCTCAGCTTTGAGGCACTAGCCACCTGCCACGTGTCCCCCACTCACAGGGCCACTGTGACTCAGTGTCCACCACTCCCAGTCACCAAGTCAACATCCCCACGTCAGACTGATACTGGCAGGAAAGTGTTACCAGCCTTGGGAAAGTGGCCGTCTCAGAGTTAGACAGGCGGGTAGAGGTGAACCAAGGAGTCTAAGTTAGATGGGCGAGTAGAGATGAACCAAGGAGGTCTGAGAGACAAATAACTCACTTAAAAAGTTTCTTTTTAAAAAAAAAAATGGGTTTTGAATCCTAAAAAGTAAGGGAATGAGTCTTTTCATTTGAAAGCTAGTCCTTGAGTCGGTGGCCTTAGAATCCAGGGTGTTTTGCAACAGTTATTTCCTGAAGCAATGGGAAAACCATCTAATTGGCCTGAGGATGTATCTCGGTTAGTATGCTTCATGTCTAGCGAGCATGAAGCCCAACTTCAAAATTTACCCGTAAAAATCTAAACCTAAGAGTACGTGGTAACTTCCCAGACTTCTTTGCAAAGGAAACTATCTTGCTCAATGAAGAATGGGACCCTAATAATTAAACCATCCCTAAGCCCAGAATCACATGAAACCCAGTCTTAATGCCACCTCCAACATTTTATGATCACATGACATGAAAAACTGGGCCCTAAGGAGGAGGCAGGGTCCTTTGTGAGGAAGCAGAGGACTTCTGAGAAAGGTCCCAAAGTCTATGGGGTATGATCCAAACAATGTGTCATCATGAGGGCTTGGTGTCCCCCATACAGGCTAACAGGGAAGGCACTGTGCTGGCAGTGGGGGGAGGTAGTTTGAGTGCAGTGCCTGGCTGGATCCCAAGTGTGCCATATGGCTATCAGGAGAGAGCAAGGGCACTGCTCTCAGCATCATAGCATTGTAACGGTGGGGTATTCTTGGAACAGAAGAGGGCAGGGGTCTTTACAAAAGAGACTAGATCTCTGTGTTGTCACTCAATCTTCTGGCTGCCCTCAAAGAATCAGGATTAGAAATCAGGCCAACTTCTGACAATCACAGCTACATTTTTTGAGAAAGCCAAACCAGTGTTTCTTTTCCCAAAGATACGCACTTTCAACGAGGATTTTTCTCACTGCTGTTAAAGGCCATTTGTCGAGTATTAAACCCCCAAAGATTTCAAGCTGAGGCCTTGCTACTCAAAAGGTAGTCCTCGACCAGCACATCTGTCAGAAACACAAGACCCAAACCAGGACAGAGTCAGCAAGGCACTATAAGGCACACGGCAAGAGGCTGTGCAAATGCCAACACAGCCTTCTCATCTGGGCCAGCTCATCTGGCTAAGAAGACAGGCGCACTGTTGCCAAATATGCCCCGGAGCAGGAAAGATACCAGGAAGATAAGTAGCTATGCAAAGCTCCCTGACAGTGGATGAAACCAGCTTCTACAAAGAGCAATCTCAACAATATAACTCTCAGGTCATCACAGCGTGATGTGGTATATCCTTCTCTGTGCTATGAATATGTTTTATGACCATTGGTTCATAAAGAAGCTGCTTTGGCCTATGGCAGGACAAACAAACATAAAGGGAAAAAGAAGGTGGGGTCTGGGAGACGCCAGCAGCCAAAAGGAAAGCAAGGTGTGAGGTAACAAGCTGTGAGCCTCGTAGTAAAACATAGAATAATAGAAATGGGTTCATTTAAGTTGTAAGAGCCAATTAATAATAATCCTGAGCTAATAGGCCAAACGATTTGTAATTAATATTAAGCCTCAGAGTGGATATTCAGGAACTAGTGTACGGGAGAGAGACCTCCAGTTACAACACAGAGAGACTGATTTTGAGAGAATGACGGGGAGATGCCGATATAGTAAGGGCTGTCACTTGTGCTTCGTGCCTCCCACAAGCTCTCTCCATTCATCCCTTCAGTCAAGGATGCATACAAGCCCCACTGCACAAATACAGTATCGGTGTGCTGGTAAAGGCTTAGGAATGCAGATTTGCTGATTCCTCTGACGTCAAGACTCATGCCACAGCTAATGCCACAATAGTGGACCCATGCTTGGAAGGAGATGTAACCGTCAGGTGGCCCAGCTAAAATAATCCAGCTCCAGTACACAATGGGATTGTGCATACAAGTCAAGCCGCTTGTCTTGGTTACAAGCTAATATAGAGGAAACAAGGCTTTGAGTCCTTGTCTTCTGAACTGAACACTGATCTTGATTCTCAGTGTGAATTTAAGGCTCCTATGCCAGGAATCCTAGGTGTGTTTATTCATAATAGCATCTTTGTGGGGCAGGGAAAAGTAGAGAATAGTTCTGTTACCTGGGACTCTACTTGGTTTGGGCAAAACACACACACACACAGAGAGAGAGAGAGAGAGAGAGAGAGAGAGAGAGAGAGAGAGAGAGAGAGAGAGAGAGAGAGAGAGAGAGAGAGAGACTTTTCTAATAATGCCCTTGGAAGCCTGTTAGCAACCTATAGCCCCAAACCTGTGTTGAGCTGCATCCACGGTCTTCTCCTCCCCTATCGACCAGGCTCTACTCAAATATGTTCCCAGTTATGTTTGGGTACAGGAGGCAGGGCCCAGCCCAGGTTGAACTATTCGAGGGTACATGAATAATAAGCATAACTATGTCCTCATGTGAAGTTGTAGGGGAAATTTCCTTTTTATTATCTTATGCCTCAGTATAGTTGGAAGCACATGTTTATAGCAGATGCACTATGGAAAGGGCACTGGGCACCATGCAAAGGCTTCCATAATCCAAATCTATTCATTAAAACAGAGAACCTGCCCACTCTATGCTTCTTAGCAACCAATGCCTTCTCCTCTTGAACTCCGTAAAAGGAAGCCCCAAACAATAGTCAGGGACCTCGAGTATTGTCACTCGTCATGATTTGCTGTCAATCCTGACAGTAGAGTCCTCTCTGCCCTGCCTTCCGTCCTGTAAGATGAAATAAACTCTTTCCTCCCAAGTTGTTCATGGTCATTGTGTTGGCTAACTTTCTGTCCGCTTGACATAAGCTAGAATCATCAGAGAGGAGGGAGCCTCAGTTGAGAAATGATTCCATAAGATCTGCTGTAGATCACTTTCTTATTAGTGATTGATAGGGAAGGTCCCAGTCCACTGTGGATGGTGCCATCTCTGGGCTGGTGGTCCTGTATGCTCTAAGAAAGCAGCACCCCTCCATAGCCTCTGCATCAATTCCTGCCTCAAGGTTCCTGCCCCCTTTGAGCTCCTGACCTGACTTCCTTCAATGATGAACAGTGTTGTGGATGTGTAAGCCCAATAAATGCCTTCCTTTCCAAGTTACTTTTGGTCATGGTGTTTCATCACAGTAATTATAACTGTAACTACGGCTATCATGGTCTTTCTCACAGCAATAGGAACCCATAAGTCACCTGAAAACACCTAACTCAGGCACTGACCATGGCTAGGGAATACTTGAGTTAATTTTTTTTTTTTGCAGCATACATTGAGATGAAATTCATAAAGTCATGGAATTTCCCCCTCCAGTTACTTTATATTAGACTTAAAATGCCAAATTTTCTACTAAACAACTCCTCAGATGCCAAGGGTCGCACAACTCCTCAGACGCCAAGGATCACTGCACTTGTCCAGCATGGCGCTCATTTGCAAGCCTGGCTCATGGGGGAAGGGATACCAAACCCCAACCAGAGACCTGCAACAAACCCTTGGTTGGCCCAAACCTGGATGTTGCTTGCAAAGGGTTGATGCCAAATCACACCAGAGAGCAACAGCTCTCCCTCGGGAACCAAGCCCCTTTGGGGAATAATGTTGTTCTAACCTTTTCCTCCCTCTATAGCTGACTTTGGAAATCAAGGAAGGCAAATGACCAGTGGGGTGCTTGGGAAAGGGCTGTTAAATAACCCCCTCCTATAACCCGTAAAATAGAATCACAGACACACAATCACTGGGAGGCAGGAAATGAACAGGTGTGTGGTCAGTCAGATATGAGGCCATCTGTGAGCCATCCCCTGCCTCCTATTTATAGAGGAGAAGAGGGACTGAGGGAGATACATTTGTATTCTGTTTTAAAGATGCTTTCATACTGCATATCATAAAAAAAAAGCTAAAAGTAGTAGCTTAGCCTGTGTTAACGGTCTATGTGTTTTGAGTTACTGCCACCTCTAGTCCAGATGACTCTGGAAAAGTACAAAGTTGTCACCACAGACATTAAATTAACTAGACTCAGCATTTTGAGAAGTGCCTGGGCCCAAACATCCACAGGAGGAAGGAAGAGGGCAAGGAAAGGTAATGAGAGTTTAGCCATCATAACTCTCAAAAACAAGGCTGACCTCCTGACCAGACTGACTTCCCGATCCCTACATATAATGTGCCTTCTGGCAGTGAGATGCAAGACAGATCTGTGCATGTTAATCCACTGTCCTCTCAGATGGCCAGCTCTCTGAACAAAATTCCACTTTAAAGACTCAAACACTTGGGATCTTAAGCCTTTGAACCCAGCAAAGTGAAAATGGAGACAGAAATATAAGGTGGGAAGAGACAGGGTATCACCCCCATTCAGTCTGAGCATTCATAGAGACAGGAGGACTCATTCAATCTGGGAATTCCTAGAGGTAAGAAGTAACTGTGGCTGCTCTTTGCATCTCTGATCTTTCAGCACTTACCTCGACATCTGACTATGGGTTTTTATTAAGACTAAGTAGATTCGTGCTTCAGAGACACATAAAAATACATAATTAAAAAAATTTTGAATCTTTATTTTTTAAATACCACATGACAAATATATGTCAGGACCTAATGCATCTAGCAAACAATCATTTTCAACCTGGGGCAGGTCTCGGCTATTATAATTCAACCAAATCAGTTTTGCCTCTAGCAGTGCTGAACGTGGAACCTAGGCTTTGCCTGTGGAGGAAAACCATCACCAAATGTATCCCCCAGCCTCAGCCTCCCGGCCCTTTTCATTTTCCAATTCTTACTATTCCACCCAAGCTGGCATCAAACTCAAGATCCTCCTGCCTGAGCCTCTTGAGTGCTGGGGTAACTGATACACAACACCATGTCTGGTCTAAATCATTTTATTTTAAAGCGTACATATGGACTTTTTCCTATCAGAAAATTTTCTCAGTTAAATCCCTGTAGTTGTTTGTTTGTATTTCTAACTCTTTGGGGCCTGCCACCCAGCACCCAAATAAATATCCAGAGATGTATTCTTGCTTATGAATGTCTGACTTGTTTCTAGCCAGCTTTTCTAAATTAAATTATCCCATTTCTGTTTGACTACATATTGCCTTTGGGTTTTTCACCTGTCTTTATTCTATATATCTTTCTTCTATATATCTTTATTCTATATATATGTCTTCTATATATGTCTTTATTCTATATATCTATGTGGCTGTCTGTGTGGCTGGGTGCTGGCCCTGGCATCCTCCTCTCCTCCTTTTTTGTAACAGGAACGAGTGGGCCTGCTTTTCGTCCCAGCCGCCCGGCTAGCTTACACCCGAAATAATTACACAGAAACTGTATTCATTTAAACACTGTTTAGCCATTAGCTCTAGCCTCCTATTGGTTAACTCTCACATCTTAATTTAACCATTTCTAATAATCTGTCTTCACCACAAGGTCGTGGCTTACCGGGAAAGATTCAGCATGTCTGACCTGGCAGCTTCATGGCGGCTCTCTGACTCTGCTTTCTTCCTCCCAGAATTCAGTTCTGTCTCCCCACCTACCTAAGCTCTGCCCTATCACCAGGCCCAAAGCAGTTTCTTTATTAACAATGAAAGCAACACAAATACAGAAGGACCTCCTACACCACTTTCTCACTCCTCCCTTTTCTTCTTCTCTCGAACCTAGATTTCTCCTCCTATTTTTTTCTCTGCCTGGCAGCCCTGCCTATTCCTCTCCTGCCTAGCTATTGACTGTTCAACTTTTTATTAGACCAATCATGTATTTTAGGCAGGCAATGTAACAAAGCTTCACAGAATTAAACAAATGCAACATAAAAGAATGTGACACATCTTTGCATCATTAAACAAATGTTCCACAGCATAAACAAATGGAACACATCTTAAACTAATATTCCACAACAAATCCCTGTTTGGGGAAACTTCCTTCTTCCTCATAACCCTCCTCAGGCAGGCAAGGCTAGACTACAAATCATGATACAAGCCAGGAGTCCACATACGTGCATCTTTTTACTCTGCCATATTCAGCTTGTAGGTCCAAAGTCAACCCTTGGTCCAACAAGGCAGCTCCAGCTCCAGGCATGTCACATGGCCTTGTCCTCAAGGGAGTTTGGAGTATTTGCTCTTTATTCAAAGTGGCCACAAACTGAACCAGAAATCAAGGTTGTTTTACTGATAAAAATGGTGAGAATGGATATTAGGAGACAAGCGACTGCCTCTCCGCGGGCCCGTATGAGGTGCCAGGAACTGTGCTAGCTGCTCAGGTCACACAACGTGCAGAAACAAGTGGGAGACAGACGATAGGGCAAAGCAAGACAGTGTAAAACATGTTAACACAATCAATAAAAACACACGAAACCAGGGAGAGGATAGTTTGTGACAGTGGAGTCGAGGGCCTGTCTAAGAAGTTTCTCCAGGGCGAGTATTTAGACCCGGCCTTAAAGGTCAACAAGAGGTTTGCCAAGTAGAAAGAGGGACAGGAATTCAGTCAAGCTTGGCAGACATTGTCCGTGGAGAAAACTCAGCAATGCTCATCTCCACGATGGCCCACAGTCAGCTTGGCGTGCAGAAAGGCAAGTGTGGCCGCTGATGGTGGAGCAAGGGAAGGCAGGCCACACTGGAGGGTACAGGGGCAGGCAGAGTTAAGCCCGCACACGGGGCAGGAGCACACTGGCAAGCCATCCCAGAGCCAAACAGACTTTGCTGCTGTGGCCCAGACTATTATCTATGAACAATTTCCTCTCTTCCTCTGTAACAGAACTTGGTTTTTGGCGGAGTCAACGTGTCCGGCCCCGGTGGTGGATGTTTACTGCTCTATACCAAACCAACCGTGACGATCCTATTTCCCAACCTCCTATCTTGTTTTGCAGAGAAGGGTGCACATATGACCTAGTTCTGACCAGTGAGGCTTGAGTGTGCTCTGCAGATGCCTGTGAGCATCTCCTATCTCGATGAAAAGACAATGCCGCTTGTCCAAACTTCACCTTTCTAGTTCATCCTGTCTGGAATTTGGATGCAATGCTGGAAGCCCTGCCGTCACCTGCTGCCAGAGGGATGAGCAATAAGCACAAAAATGAGACAAACGCTGAGACAACACACCTCTCACCCAGAAAACTCCTGTGGCAACACAGAACAGCCGAAGGGAAAACAGTAGCTCGCACCTGCTTGTACGTTTGTGATGCCATTCATTTCTGTCAGTTTGGACTGGCAAGGGAGAGAGGCTATTTCTAGGGGCTTCGTTATACAGCCATGATTCCTGCCATTATTAAGTAGGTGTTCTTGAACCTATGACTCAACACACTCCTGATTGTTCGAATACTGATCGCGTGAATTTGCTCAATGAAGGGAAACAGAGTCAAGCTTGAACCTAAAATTTCTTGCTTGGTGAGCTGAGTAAGTGGAAACCCAGTAAACAGCCACCAAGGGTCCCATACACAGTCAATGAGCCCCCAGTGTGCTGCTGGTGTGGGGATCAGAACCCACTCGTGACAATCATGACGCAATGCTATGGACGCTGTGAACTTTTACACTGGTTCTGCCCAAAACATTCTTGGAATTCCCCTGGGGAAGCCTCAAGCAACGTCTTATCTACTGTTAGAATGTCCTCACCGTCAGCAAAATCGTATTATCAGCATGATGACCCAGTCTTTGGAAATACCCAAGACAAAGGTGAGAAATGAGATTATGATAAAGCAGTTTTAATGGGTGATTGAAAAAGACTCTGTGTGTGTGTGTGTGTGTGTGTGTGTGTGTGTGTGTGTGAGAGAGAGAGAGAGAGAGAGAGAGAGAGAGAGAGAGAGAGAGAGAGACTCCTGAAGGAAATTTCAGAGCAACAATTACAAGTACAGGATGGCTCAGTGGGTGCTTGTCACTGAGTCTGATGACCTGAGTCTGATCACTAAAAGATGTCCTCTGATTTCCACGTACATACCATAGTGCCCCCTCCCCACCTCACATAAATACATACATGTAAAAAAAAAAGAATTATAAGCATGGTTTTGCATCACTTGCAAAAAGACATTGCCTATAAAGTAAATTTCTGAAGACTAATTCTTGCCTGATTTTTTTAAGCTGATAAGAATGGATACTACACTTGATCTTAGCCAAAGGGCTGAGAAGCAATGCCAGACTTGTTTAAAAAGAATTTTTATTGTGACCACAGATGCTCAGTGGTTAAGGGCACTTGACACTGTTTCAGAAGACCTGGGTTTGGTTCCTAACACCCACATGCTGATTCACAACCATCTGTAATTCCAGTTCCAGGAGATCTGACATCCTCTTCTAACCTCCATACACATTAGTCACTCATGTATAGCCATGGTACACATACACACACACACACACACACACACACACACACACACACACATACATATTATGCCCAGATCCGCAAAGTCCCCCTGTAGAACTTTAAGACAATTCTGAAGCCATTTCTGACAACTCTCAGTACTTCCCCTCCTCCCCTGGGAGCCAAGGACATAAGAGCTATGCATGTATGTACTGAAATGTTGGGAACTTTCCATCTCCCTGAATAGGGGCATGATAACCCTTGGTTGTTGACTCAATGGCTGATGTTTTGACTTAGTCCCTGGGAAGGGGCAAAGTGACCCTCAGAAGTTTCCCTTTACCTCATCTGATCTGGCAACCACTCTCCAGCCAATTATTGGTAATAGCTGTTTTGAATAAGCCAATCATAATAGTTAAAGAACAACCCCCAGACACCCCTTCCTTCTGTGGTTTTTCCCTTTAAAAATAGCCTGTACCAGACATTCAGGGTCTTCTAGCCTCCTGACTGTTGGAAGACCCTGTCATGACAGAATTAATAAAATCCTCATGCTTTTACATCAGCTGTGATATGAGAGATGGTCTCTTGGGGCAACTCCTCAGTGATTGGACACTAGGATCCAACACCCCAAAAACCAAAAAGGAGACCGAGTCCTGTATGTAAAAGCAAAGAGCCTTTATTTTATACAAGTTTGCAAACTTGGTCTCTCCATGGGTCCAATAGATTGGAATAATCGGAAAGCTCCGAGCTCAGTTAGAGTTGGGTTTTTATAGTAGTAAAGGTGGGGGTGAGCGGTTTCTGAGGTTCAGGATCCCTGATTGGCTGACATTTGTCTAGGGATGTCCTGGTGAATGTGAGCTGGCAGGTGATCCTATCTACAAAGGTTGGAACTTTAGGAATTTCCTTTGGATGGTCTGTTTTTGGGTGCCTGGATAATGTCAGTTTGTGGTTCTTCCTGCAACCAGGTATTGCTTCAGGGTAAACTACTGAGACTCAGGCCTCCATTAAGCTTATCTTGGCTAGGTCCTACACTGGCAGGTGGTAATGGTTGGAAGTTAAGAACTTCCTTTGGGTGGTCTGTTCCTATTGAGCTTATCATGGCTGGCCCCTACAATACACAGAATACACAGGCAAAATTCTCATATATATAAAATGAACAACTTTTAATGATTTTGAATTTTTTAAAAAAAATCATGTCTGTATATATGTCTTTGTGTCTGTGTGCCACCAGTCAATCTGATAGAATCAATTCCTCGGTTTAGGGTCCCTCTTCCCAGGTGACTCTAGTTTGTGTCAAGCTGACAGACACGCAGCAGCAACTCCTAAAATATGGGTTATCTCTCACAGGTTCTGTAAAGATTTTAGGAAAGTAATAATTAGCAACAAAGTTGCAGGATTACCAATACGTTATTTGGGGATTAGTAATTACGTATTTCTAATTGATGTTATTTTCAGTAATGACAGAATGCCATACCTATTTAAATCTGCTTTAAAAAAAAAATCTGGCACCCCAGCCCTGAGTTTCCAGGCCGTGCCTTCTCGGCTCTCATCAGGTGACCTCGGCCAGTGTCATTTGGACGTTTTGTGTTGAGCAGTGTGGCGTGGCATCATCCTGCCACTGTGTCTGCCCTCTCTTTGACTTTCTTCCCTCTTGTCTCAGTGAGAAGAGTACCCATCTCCAGCCTTCTGAGCGTCCCCTTAAGGCTTCTGGAGGGCTTCGCTCCTGCAAGCTCCTCTCTCCTAAGTATGACTGGATTTTCCCAGCTTCTTGGCTCATTCCCATCCAGCTGGTAAATGTATTCTGCCTCAGTAGGGATATTAATCATGACTGTAAATTATTTAATAGTGTTCCCATTAAGAGGTGGGATAATACCACCTCCTAAGAGATCCCGGTGGGCTTGTGGTTGAATTGACCTCGGAACACGGCAGAAGTAACGTCAGCAACTTCCAGACATAGATGACAACAGACCATGTGACATGTCTAATTGGCTGAAGATTCTCCTAAGGAGCCCCAGCCAGGTGAACTGATCCGATAGAACAGACCTTCTAGCCATCCTCAGGACAGAGCCAGTCACTGAGTGAAATCACCTGAGTTTTCCAGGGCAGCCCATTCAGAGCTGAATCTTACCTATGCCCTCAGCCAACGCTACCTGAAGTAAATGGCCACGTAGCCAAGCTCTGACTAAATTCTTCACCAGAAAATCGTGGAACAGACCACAAGGACTTGTCTAACGATATTAAGGCTTGGGGTCTGGTTAGCCAGAACTTGCCCCAGTGGGGCTGGGGAATTAGTTCAGTGGTAAGAGCACTGGCTGTTCTTCCAAAGGACCTGGGTTCAATTCCTAACACCTACACTACAGCTCACAACCACCTGCAACTCCAGTCCCAGAGAATCCAACAACCTCTTCTGGTCTTCTCTTTGCTCAAAACCTGACTGGCCACGCTTTTCTAGGTGAAAGTGTTCTCAATTTCCTGAGCCAGGTTTCCCTGAGTTTTCTGCCACCTCCCTAACTGCTCCTTCCCAGCCACTCTGACTTATTCTGCTTTCAATGCTGGCTTGACCTTTTCCTCTTCTCTGCATACACACATTCCTTGGGTGAACACAACCCATCAATTTTCCCTAAGAATCATTTATCTGCTGATGCCTCCCTCCCAAATGCAACTCCCCAGCACAAGGGAGAATTCCAGAGTTACACAGTCAATTGCCTCCTCAGCATGTCCTTTGAAGGCAGAACAGCCATTTGAAATTTAACATGGCCCAGAAAGGAGCCTGCTCCTAATTTGCTGTGTTTGTAGATTCCTGTCTAGGTCTGTCCAACTCTCGGCCAAACACCAAGTCACCTTGACACCTTCTTTTCCCTCATCACATCAGTTACTTTCCCATGGCAACTGTAAAGAAGTATACAGATTTGGTTGCTTAAAATAACAAGCAATGCTATCCACTCGCAAAAGGGGATAAATTTTAATACACACTCTAATGTGAGTGGGCCTTGAAAATTTGTGTTTAATGAAATAATTCAGAACAAAGGACAAATGCATATAATTCCATTTACATGAAGTACTTTAAATAGGCCAATGAAGGAAAAGAAAATAGAGTAGAAGCTATTAGGAGCTGGGTAGAAGGGGCAGAGGGAGCTATTGTCTAATGGATGCAGGGTTTGTTGGAATTGATGAAAGTGCTTTAGGTGTAGTGTTGGTTAGTTTTATGTCAACTTAACATAATCTAGAGTCATTTGGGAAGAAGAGCTCAGGTGAGAAAATGCCTCGATAAGATTTGCCACTGGAGAGGGTGCCATGTTCTCTTTGCTAGATAAGGTAACACTTACCCCTTCTGGAAGTAAGCAATAAGCATCTCTCAGACTATTATTCAGCCCACCACACTCAATTCCAAACTATTAACAACTCTTGTCCATTCTAATTGCCAAACACTTCGAGATCATTTGTGTTCTCTTTGCTCTCATCCCTCTCGGGCCAGCAGCAGCATGTTGACCCAGGACATTCACAACATGTTTACCTTTGCTCTTTCCTTCAGTCACCATGGCAATCTTTGGCCTTTGAACACCTGATGCATGTCCTGTCCGTCTTACTCCCATGATAGCACCCCTGCCCGCTTCTCTCTTCACTCACTATCTGCTAGCTACAAAGACCTGTGACTCAGGCACAGAAGGATCTTTCTCACCATCCCATAGATCACAACGCCTGTGACCCTCTACGTGACATAGCTCTATCTCCTCCAGGGCCTCACATTGTCCTCAGTAAGGCGGGAGCCGCTCTAAGGTGACAATCCACATCCTACATCCCACTTTAAAGTTCTTTGCTTTCTAGTGTATCCCTCGCTGTGGAGAACTCTAGAAATCAGTCTATAATACAGCCTATGTCTTCATCTCATTTCCTATATCTACACACAAAAGAATGGGACACATTTGTGCCTGGCTCCTCGGTTCGGTCTGAATCTTTTCCATGATGGATTTGTTTCTTAAGCGGTGTGTTTTTCCCTCCCAAGCCTCCCACAGATCCCTGTGTTGAAGTCTCACTGGCACTGAGTAGTTACGCCTGGCTTTCGGCAGCCACTCTCTTATTCCTTAAGACCACTTATTCACTGGCAGGTCGTCAGTGAGTTCACAGGGAGGCCGTGAGCTCTGGAAGCCTTTGTGCCGCATACCATTCCATGAGAGCAGGCCCTTTCCGGAGACTTGACAACCTGGTACCGCGCCCTCCCACACTCACCCTCCTGTCCCAGAAGCTTATCTCAGGTGTCAGAGAAGAATGAAGCTTTGCTCTTGGACATTCCAACTCCAGCAACTGGAGGGGAAGTCCACAACAGAGTCAGCTGACATCCGGAAAGCCAAGCTGACCCATGGGCTGAGCAGTCAGTCACCTGGCCAGTCCCTATCAACCAGGCTGCCAGAGCTGTGAACACCGCCAGACAAGACCCCCTCGGGAGATCTCTGGGGCAACCTGTATCTGAGGTATATATTCTGACATGCCTGGGAATGGGACGGAACCGCACAGGTCAAAACCCCCAAGCTCTCCCCCATGCTTGGCATTCAGGAGGTGAGTGACTGAGCCGTCTGTGCAGGTCAGGTTATCACTCCTACACCAGGGCAGGAGAGACCTAGTGGACTGTGAGCAAATGGCCCGGGAGGATTTATGAGAGTGAGGTCACCCTTTCCCTTACTAAACAGAAACTCACACCTCTGTGACCTCAGCCACACCTTTGTCCTCTCTGGAACTGTTTTCTACCTCCAAAATGAGCAGGGTGCAGGGAGGGCCAGACAAATGAGCAAGCCCTCTCTCAAAGCAATGATCTTTGACCCTGACTTTTACACACCACCAGAGAAAAAGTATAATTACTCGTTGTTCCCCCCCCACACCCGGGGCCATGTTCTAACCCTCTGATCATGGGATCTTCCAGGAGAAATTCCTCCACCCCAAATCCCTAGAATGTGTTGGAAACCTGGGATTGCAAAATCCTTGATTTAAATTTTGTTAAAAATATTTGATCTATGTGTGTGCCTAAGTGTATGTATGTGCCTCTTTTGCCTTTAGGAACCCAGAAAGGTCAGAAGAAAGCAACAGATCCCTTGGAATTGGAGTTATGGTCTTGGGGCATCATACAGACAGACATGAGGAGCCAAACCCAGGTCCTCTGCAAGAACAGTACGTGCTCTTAACCACTGAGCAAGCTCTCCAGCCCCATGGTGATTCAATTTCTATTTCTGCTTCAGTTTCCTCCCCCAATCTTGACCTCTCTTTAGCAATCTCAACACCAGGACCCACTATGATCCCGGCATGCCTTTCCCTATTCATTTGTCAAACATTTTCCCCAGGTGCCAGATTCTGCCCCGCACTCTGGAGCTGCCAACGTGGCTAATTCTCAGGACATTCAGTCTTACAGATAGAGGTACTCTATCAGTCATCTCTGGCATGCAGGCTGTACCACCTGGGAATGAGCACCCAGGAAGGGCATTTAATAAAACTTAGAGCAAGGAGCTAGAGTAATGCTCTTGGCGCTCACCCATAGCAAGTGGGCCTCCTTGGAGTGACTCCATCCATGCTCAGGGAAAGCCAGGTATGTCTGGGAGCTGCAGCAGCAGTCAGAACCCTGGGGCCAGCAGGATACAGAAGTTGGGAATGAATGCTGTACCTCCTCAACAGTTGATAGACACAGTCCGCCGAGAGCCGCACAACTAAGCCTCTAGTTCTCTCCACAGAGGCAGCTCGTTACCTACCATCAGACTCTCTGTGCCTCCTCAGATCATCTCCCAAATAAGTACCCTGCACCCGAGTCCCGAGTTAAAGGTCTCCTGAGGGAAACTCTAGGTATAGAGAAGGTTGTTAAGAGACTGAGTCGGTCAAAGGAGAGACACCCCAGTAGGGGAAGAGTTCAGGAGGTGCCACGTCGGGGGAAGGATGTAGTAGGGATTTGAAAATCATGAACTTCTTTGTCCCAAGATTTTGTCACAGAATTCTAGCATCCTTTCTGGTGGAGTATAACATTTATGCCATCTTTTCCTATGTTTTCAAAATGCTAGAAGAGGAGAAAGGACTGCCAAAGAGTTCTTCAGTATCCATGAGAGATGCCCATGGGTCCCATAGAGTAGTCATCTGCAAGCCTACAATGTTCAAGAAGTCAGCTCATGGACAAAAGGAAAATTTCAACATGTTTTAGCATCTTAAGTGATAGTGATATGGATTTATCTAAATATCAAAGAAAGGTTATCTTTAAAAGGAATATAACAGCTGGGTGGCAGTGGAGCACACCTTTAATCCCAGCACTCAGGAGGCAGAGGCAGGCGGATCTCTGTGAGTTTGAGGCCAGCCTGGTCTACAGAGCTATTTGCAGGACAGTCAGAGCTACACAGAGAAACCCTGTCTCAAAAAACAAAAAAACAAGAAAAAAGAAAAGAATGAAGAAAGAGAAAGAAAGAAAGAAAAAGGAATATAGCAACAGCATCAAATAAATACTAGAATCGGCTGAAATATCTAAACACAGTGATACACACAGTGCACCCTAATCTGCTCCAGAGCCCAGTCAACGCTGTTTCGTTATCATGGGATAGTAGTCAGCACCGTGAGAAGATTCAGTGGGAGAACGCTTGTGGAACTGGGGTCTAGCGATGGGAAGTACTTAGAAGATTCAGAGGGAGAACGCTTGTGGACCTGGGGTCTAGCAATGGGAAATATTTAGTGTAAAGTGGTAGATGGTGACGGGAGGCAGAAAGCACTATGCAAAGGCAAGGCTAGCCCAATCCATAAAAATCCTAAACAAACCCATACAGGGACTAACATCCCCGGCACAGAGACCCAATTGGATAGCACCAGGACCTATCCGCTGAAGCAACAGAGCCACCCAGAGGACCCCACTTAAGCATCTCAATCAGCCTAGGCAGGCCAGCTCTGGCCAGCTGACCCAGCAGGCAGCAAGCAACACAGCAGGTTAAGAGCGTCAACAGGTTAGGTTGGTTAAGAGGGTCCAGTCTGAGCTCCAGGGAAGCACATGGTGATGGTCTCAGGGCCAAGGGCTCTCTCTCTCCCCCATTCCCCACTAGTACACAGAGGAGTGTCCCCAATATGGTTTCTCAACATATTTTACAGTCCTTCCAGGTCTATAAATGCCCTTCCTCCTTGTGTTCTGTTTGAACTTACGTTTAAGTGGGTTCTCCTCTTTCTTATCTGGTGTCTCCAACTGAACTCATAACTCCCCTGCTGTCTTCAAGGAGCTCATGGCTTGACCAGGGTGGACAGAGCATGTTAGATTTTGAGGCTTTGATTCTTGGATATGCAACTCTGTTCAAGTTGGTTAAGGATTTCAGGGCTGGGCCCCAGGAACCCAACCTCCGCTCACTTCTCTTTCCCATCTTTCCCTCTGCTTCCACTTCTCCCTCCCACGGTGTAATGCTCCCATCACCTGTTCCCATCACTAGGGCCAGGACCCAGACTCCTGGATGGTTCCCCAGAGCAGACCTCCCCGGATCTGCCTTAGGCAGAGGAGGAATGTTTCTGATCAGCAAGGCCTCAGCTGGCCCTAGACTACAACGCACATCTTTGAGGCACTGCTTGAAGACGACCTCAAAGGAAACCGCCAGGGACCAGTTTGCGAGGTGCCTGGGGCTGCTCAGAGCTGCCCAGATAAGCGGTGACAGGAGGGAAAACAGGAAGCTCTGGTCCCAGGGTCTGCAGACAGAGAATTGGAGCTAACAGCCCAGCCTGCTCTCATACTTCCTGATAGGCCTGGGTGGGTCGGGGAAGGGTGCAGGGGCTCGATGGGAGAACAGCACTGTCTGCTCCAAACAGGTGCCCCAAACAAAGCTGTGTCACCTTGTCCTCGGGGGGTACCTGCAGGTTTTGACAAGTGGAATCCAGGACGGGGCAGGAATGTCCTTTCTGCATTTCTGGTCTCTGTAGTTATTGTCACATCTCAATATCAAACACAGGTTGTCAGTGAACTGGGTCTCAGAGCAATCACTAGGCTTGCTTGCGTTTGTACACGGCTTGAGCTAGGTCAAGCTTGAAGATTCCTTGGCAGGGCTGTGGTCACTTCTCTGTGAGTCTCTGCAAGCCACTCTGGGAAACTACCCCTCCCTGAGGAAAGACAGCTTCTTTCTCTCCCAGCTCACCACTCAGTCTCCAACCATGGGGGGGGGATGTGTCACCTGGAAGAGAGAATAAGATTCCTGGGAGGGGACAGTGCTGCCTTGCTGGGCACCAGACCTTGCTGCTGGCTTCTTTCCTCAAGCTTGGGAAGAGTGAAGTAAGGAAGGACAGGGGTGGGAAGGATGAAGGATGGGAGGACCTTAGGTGGGGGTGAGGGTGCCAGGTCTATAGAGGGAAAAGCCTGAGGCTAAAAACAAGAAAAGTCTTGGTGGAGAAGGAGGGGCTTCAGGGCTGGAATATCTCAGGCTCCTCCTGGATGGAGCTGGAGGAGGGGCAGCAGGGAACCAGACGTTTTCCTCCTGACATTCAGAGTCACAGTCAGAAGGCACTGGTTCCTGCAAAATTCAAAAGTTTGAGGATCGTGAAGGGGTGCCACATACCACAGGGACAGCTTCCGGGTAAGTAAGATATACTGCAGGCATCTACTGCTGGTCTTACGTCCCAGCAATTTTCTCATCACTTCAAATTCCTACCAAGAGGAAGGTCTTTCCCTTGGAGCCTTGATAGTGACTCAGATGGGTGTTCAGCGGGAAGCCATGGCAAGAGTCTGCAGTAACAGGGGCTATCAGGGAGTGACTTCTTGCCCAGGGCCGCCTTAAAAGGCACTTTGCCATTCCCAAGTCAGTCTCCCTAGCCACCAGAGCTGCTTCGGGCTACTGCGGCCTGGCAGAAGCACAGGTAGCAGGACCAGGAAACACTTGATTCAAGGGTCCAAGTCTTGTAATTGTCTAGGGCTCCTGTCTTTTTCTGCAGGCAGCCCTGAGCTCCCTCCCATGAGAGGGACCCCAGAACTCACTTTGGGCAAAGTAGGAAGTAGCTGAGCACTTCTAATGAGAAAAAAATGGCCCAGTCTAGGTATGACTAAATCTGTTTTGACGCCCATTTAAATCTCCGCTGAAGTTTAACCCGGGGGCATTCACAATTAGGGTGCAGCTGCATAACCTGGAGTGGGGGTGGGGTTACAGAGGAAAAGAGAACAAACAGCCTTCTCTCAAAAACTCATAGAAGAGGGACAAGGAAGCATGGGGGTTCCTGGAAGAGTCAGGGCAGGCATGGAAAAGCGTTGCCAGGGCAAGCAAGTGTGCATGGGTCCTGCATCAGAGATGGAGGGAAAAGCTGGCTTCCACCTGCTCGCTGACAAGTACGAGGTAGGGGTGGGAAGGGGTGGGGTGGGCCTCTCTCTCTCTCTCTCTCTCTCTCTCTCTCTCTCTCTCTCTCTCTCTCACACACACACACACACACACACACACACACACACACACACACACACACTCTACAGGAACACCCAGGGACACACTTTTGCCTGGCGTTCAGGGCCTTCCTCCGAAGTCATGAGCGGTCTTTCCCTAGACTCGTCATGCAGTGGACGCTGTTGCTGCTGCTGATGGTGCGGAGCCAGGGCCTGGCGGGACTTTCCCAGGACACGATACCCCTCTTCCGACTCACTCATCTGGGACCCTGGGACAACTCCAACAGCCGCGCCACAGACTCGCCCTGCCAGGGGCTCCCCTCCGCGGAAGCCACAAGCCTGACCCTGGCAAACCGGAGCCTGGAGCGCTTGCCCAGCTGCCTGCCACACACGCTGCGCAGCCTCGACAGCAGTCACAACCTGCTACAAGCCTTCGGCGGGCCTGAGTTCAGTCGCCTGCCGGAGCTGCGCGTGCTCACCCTGAACCATAACCGCATTTCCACGCTGCACTGGGACCACGGCACGCCGACCGAGCTCAGCGAGCTCGACCTCAGCCACAATCTACTGGCCGCGCTGCCCCCGTGCGCAGGGCCCCCGGTGCACAACCTGCGCACGCTGATGCTGGCCGGGAACCCACTGCGGGCGCTACAGTCACGGACCTTCGCATGCTTCCCGGAGCTGCGGCTGCTCAACCTCTCCTGCAGCGAGTTGGGGCACATCGCCCACGAGGCATTCGCCCTGGAGGATGGCGGGCCCCTGGCGGCGCTGGAGGTCTTGGACCTGAGCGGCACACGCCTCGAGCGAGGTGAGTGCGGTGTGAGGGCTATGCGCGGTGTATGCGCCTCTGTGGGGGATGGAGGCTGCTGAAAGATAGGGCTGCATTCTCCAGAGGTGACCCCAGAAACCAACCGTGTGGCCCCAAAGTGCCACACAGTCGCAGAGGTGCTAACAATCTCCTGGTTACATATGAGGAAACTAAGGCACAGAATGGCGGAGTGACTTGACCAAAGTCTCACACAGGTCTAGCGGCTAACGTCCCCAAATCCAAACCCAAGCATTCCACCAGCAGATCCCAACACCTTAGCTACTGTTTTCCATCTGGATGGAAGCTGCGGGATGGTGAGGTGGCACTGGAGCTCATGAACACATATATGAGCTTTGCCCCAAGCGTGCCAAAGAGGAATCCATTGATTCCCTCCCCCTCAATTGTTTCTACATGTGTTGGATTCTTCAAACAGGGTGTAGGAGGGAGGTGCCTTTGATTCACTGGCATGCTTTGATTGTTCCTTGAAAACACTTACATGCTGGGTGGTGGTGGCACATGCCTTTAATCCCAGCACTCAGGAGGCAGAGGCAGGCGGAATCTCTGTGAGTTCAAGGCCAGCCTGGTCTACAAGAGCTAGTTCCAGGACAGGCACCAAAGCTACAGAGAAACCCTATCTTGAAAAAAACAAAACAAAACCAAAAAACACTTTACCTGTCTATAACCCCTTGTTCACCACAGTGGTGTGAGGAAGGATGGCAAGGGGCTAGAGAGAACAAGAAATTCAAAAATGGGGAATATTCTCCATATATTGGGAGACAACAAAATTGAGTTCCTGGGGTCTCCTCCAACCATGCACCCCTTTCCTTTCTTATATTCCTCGAAGGCTCTCCACTCTTAGGAGGCATGAGAGCGAAGTCTAGCTATTTTGCGTGTGGAGTTTAACCTGAGGCTGTGACAGCAGCAGGCTTGGATGTCCCAGGTACCTGCTTACAGCTGTGTGGCCTTGGGTCAGCCATGCTTCTCTATGTTTTTGGCTAACTTGTAAGAAAGGATTAGGCCTAGCTGAGAAAGGGTCTTTCCAGTGTTAGTTATACCTGAGCCCTCCTCCTGCCTCTCATGTCTTTATTGCTGTCCCCTGGGGTTTTGCGCCTTGCTGTAAGGATAATTCCCTTTGATTCCAGTTGAGTCTGGGTGGATCAGAGACCTGCCACAGCTCAAGTCCCTCTACCTGAGAAAGATGCCCAGGCTAAAGACACTAGAGGGAGACATTTTCAAGAAGACTCCCAACCTGCAACACCTGGATTGTCAAGAATCCCCAGCGCTTACTTCTGTCAACACAGAGATCTTTCAAGACACACCTTGTCTACAAGTCCTTCTGTTGCAGAAGTAAGTGATTCTAAGCCCAGCTCAGTCATAGGACCGATTTTGCCCATTATACTGTATTGAATTTTATATGACATACCAGTCTTTACTATCAGCGCCCTTCCAAATCCCCTCTGGGCTTCTGTTCTCCCCATCTTCCCCGTGGTATTTTCAGCAGATGTTTCCCCAGCTTAATAGCCAGCAACGAGGAGACAAGGCTGTTGGGTCTTCTCTCCACCGGAAGCCCCTCCGTTCCCCCAGTGATGCCATTTCAGGCCATCCCAGAGTATGAGTGGGGCTGGGAGGGGAGGAGGCAGAGTAGGAAGGTTTACCATGCAGTAGGATCTGGGCTTGGTCCGCTTCTTCTAGTAGCAGCCAATGGCTTGACTTCTTAGAGTAGTAGAGCACTGAAGATGACCCCAGGCCACCTCTAGGCAGTGGGGCCCACATCTGAGACTTGTCATTTGTCATAGAAGCATCCTTTTTTCTCCCTTTTGGTATGGATGGGGATTGGAGGAGCTTCCAGAGCAGTGTCTAGTCTCTTCTCCCCTCTGATCAAGTTTACAGATGGACAGTGAGCCAGCAGCCCCCTTGTCATCCCTTGTCTGGAACAGGATGTAGAGCAAGTCTCTTGGGATCTGAGCACCTCGGCCAGCCCCTGGCTCGGTGCTCTCAGCCTGTATGGTTTCTGTTGACCCTAAGCCTAAAACAGCCCTGTTGGCAATATCCAGTTATTTAACAGTCTGTTCTGTGTCATTGGTCGTTTGTAAAGGATTAAAAGTAACAGCATTGCACCTTGGTTCTGCATGAGGTTCTGTGTTCCCTGACCCAACTGGGCCTGGCACTTTCCAGGGGATGAAGACCTGCACTACAGGGCTAGCCACATCGTGGATAAAAGTGGTACCGTGGCTAGCAGTTCCAGGGTAGCCTAGGAGTGTGTCCATTTAGTTCTCTTTTGCCCAGTGCAGGTGCCAAAGATGGAACTGCTTTTCCTTAAGAGTGAACACTTGTCCTTCCTTCAGTAACCAGATACTAAGCGCACTTGGTGTGGAGGGAAAACCACACCACTAAAGCACTTGGTGTGGCTATGATGCCTTTGAGCTTGATAAAAATACAAAAATTCAACGTAAAAAGAATGAAACACTGAAAAATGATCTAAAGTTATACATAAAAATAACACTGGAACACTGGATAGAGCTCCCAAGGTCCCAAGGAGAAGCAGAAGGAGGGAGAACATGAGCAAAGAAGTCGGGACCACGAGGGGTGCACCCACTCACTGAGACAGTGGAGCTGATCTACTGGGAGCTCACCAAGGCCAGCTGGACTGTTACCAAAAAAAGCATGGGATAAAACTGGACTCTCTGAACATGACGAACAATGAGGGCTGATGAGACGCCAAGGACAATGGCACGCGGTTTTGATCCAACGCAATGTACTGGCTTGGTGGGAGCCTAGCCAGTTTGGATGTTCACCTTCCTAGATATGGACGGAGGGGGGAGGACCTAGGACTTACCACAGGGCAGGGAACCCTGACTGCTCTTTGGACTGGAGAGGGAGGGGGAGAAAAGTGGGGGGAAAGGGAGAGGGGTGGGAGGAGGGGGAGAAGAATGGGAGGAGGGGGAGGGAAATGGGAGGCTGGGAGGAGGTGGAAATTTGTTTTTTTTTTCTTTCTTTTCTTTATTCTCCTTTTATCAATAAAAAAAAAGAAAAGAAAAAAAAATAACACTGGTCTTGATCCTACTGCACGTACTGGCTTTGTGGGAGCCTAGGCAGTAGACCTGGATGGAGGTGGGTGGTCCTTGGACTTCCCACAGGGCAGGGAACCCTGATTGCTCTTTGGGCTGACGAGGGAAGGGGACTTGACCGGGGAAGGGAGAGGGAAATGGGAGGCGGTGGAGGGGAGGAGGCAGAAATCTTTAATAAATTAATTAATTAATTGAAAAAAATAACACTGGTCCTCCCTTTGGGGGCTTTTCACTTGAAAAAAGTAAATGGGAGACTTTAAATTCATTTCTGGAGTATAGGAGGTGTCTATAGAATTGGTGAAGGTGTCTATAGATGATACAGCTACATCTTTCAACAAGGCCGCAGTTTTAGTATAGGAAGCAGGTGACCGCCAACTAGAACAGGCCATCGTGAGCCAGAGCAGAGGCACACACGCTGTGCTGTGTTAGAAAGCAGGTAGTGGTAGTGGTCCCTCAGGCTGGGGAAGGGAGGCTTCTGTGGCAAGGGCGTGAGGGAGCCATAGCTCTGTACAGCTCATGATCCCCATGATGAAGAGGAAGGAAGGAAAACCTAAGAGTCTAGGAGCTCAGAAGGTGTGAAGAGCCCAGTTCAAGCATTCTGTCAGACTCCAAGGAAGAAACAGAAGAGACAGCCAAGAGTGGGATCTGCCATTGTTAGGGGTAAGAAACTGTAAAAATGCCTAGACTAATTCTCCACCACTCCTGTCCCCCGTTCCTGTGACTGCTCATCTTCACCTATCAAACACTGACGCTCGGAGCACGGTGACTAAGCCGGTGTTGTATTAGCAAATGTAGACAGAAAGGAGAAGCCTCGAGAGCCAGGTCTGTTTTCTCTTACTCGTGGAGCCCCGACTGCCAAGTGATGCTCTAGGAGGTGGTAAGAGGTGCATAGAGCCTGCCCACACCAGGAACTACCAAGGCATGCCAAGAATCATGTGAAAGAAAGCAAGGCATTTGTAAGCTTCTACGTGTTGGTGCCATCCTCCTCTTAACAAGGGCTCCTGTGCACTAATTGGAATTGTGCCATCAGCTATGGTCCAGTTCTAGCACTCCATTGCTTTCTTCTTTCTGGTTACATTCAGTTTGCTAATATCCTCCTAGCCTGAGTCAGCCACCAAGTTTCAAGGGGTAGAGAACTACGGATTAGCTGGGGAGAGATGCAATCACATTGCAAAGGTACTTGTCTACAGAGACGAGAGAGCCTATGGCCATTTCCACAATAGTCCACCATCCCCAGCAACGGCAAACCCACTCCAGGCACTACTCCCACCCCTTTCTTCCCTGAAGTTCAATAGAATCTTCATCCGAGACTCATTCCATTCCCTGGGTCTCTCAGCTTATTCAGCTTAGTGAAACAAAAGAGTTTCACTAAGAGTTTTGGAAAAATATTTACCTAGTATAGGTGAGGCCCTGGGTTCAGTTCCCAGAACCAATCTATAACAATCGTATCTACTATCTACTTTCTGCATAATGATTTGTATTTAGTAACACATTCATTATCACAGATTTTTGATAAAAGCACTTGGCATTGGGTATTTTCTCTGTTCAGTGAGTTAATAATGACTTGTTTGGTTGGCAAAATAGGAGGTCTAAACTCATTTTGGGTTCTACTCAGAGTTCTATCACTGGCAGATTGTTTTTCCACACTACTGCTATGCCTTTTTGGAACACTTCTTTTTCTTTAAGATTTAGCTATTGGGGGCTGGAGAGATGGCTCAGTGGTTAAGAGCACTGGCTGCTCTTCCAGAGGTCTTGAGTTCAATTCTCAGCAATCACGTGGTGGCTCACAGCCATTTATAGTGGGAACTGAAGACCTCTTCCAGTATAAAGGAATACAGGCAGATAAAACACTCATATACATAAAAATAAATAAAAATCTTTTTTAAAAGATTTAATTATTTTTATTTTACGTGCATGTTTGCTTTGTCTGTATCTATGTCTTTGTACCGTGTGTGTAGTGCCCATGGAAGCGAGATGTGAGATCCTGTGGAGCTGGAGTTATAGCTGGTTGTTAGCCACCATGTGGGTGCTGAGGATTGAACCCAGGTCCTCTGGAAGAGCAGCCAGTGCTCTTAACCCCTGGGCCATCTCTCCAGCCCTCGTGGGAACATTGTGAACCTAATTGTTCAAATGGAACCTAAAAGCGTGACTTAACTGTGTGTCTGTGTCATTTCAGCTGCAACTTGAGTTCCTTTGGTCCTTGGATTATGAATTCCTCCCAGATCTTATCTGTCGGCCTCTTTGGCAACCCTCTCACTTGCAGCTGTGAACTGGCTTGGCTTCTTGAGGATGCAAACAAAACAATCTTATACAGGTAACACATTCACCCAACCGATGGCTGTGAGGTGAGCTCAGCCTTTCAGAGTTGGAGTTGTCCCAACTCATGTCTTACCCATACAACCAAGTGGGCATTCACCCCAGTGTAGTCAGACAGGGGGGACGAGGACTCTACTCCTATTCCGGACAGCCAGAAAAAGCAAAGAACGTGGGGAAACTGACTTGGGAGTTCTTAAATGGATGAAGCTGCCAGATGGGGCTCCCAGTTCCACTCATATTCATTGGCCAACAGTTAGTGGACAGGGCACAGCAAAGGAGGCTGGGAAATGTAGTCTGCATGCCCTGTAGGGAAAGGAAAACCAGCTGTACCATTTCTCCCTTTTACAGACAAAGGAATGGAGCCCAAGCAAGTGAGGTACTTGATAAATTCATGTGACTATTGAAGGAGGCAGTATTGGTCTTTATCCACATCTATGCTCTTAACCGCTAGGTCCCTTGACCCCCCTCCCCAAGATGGCCTAGCTTCCTGCTCTTGGCCATTCAACCTAAGTATGCTTACAGAGCTTTCTCAAGGGCAGGAAACAAATTCTAATGGTATCTCTTGGCTTAGAAAAGCTTTTTTTCTAAGATGCACCAAATCCCTTGGCAATCAGGGTCACCCTGTGTCCGTAAAAATGATGCTGCGAGCACACGCTGAAGTCTGGCTTTATTCTACTTCTTACTATAGGTATGACTGTCACACTCTGTGGGGATGACAGTTCCTACTGCACAGTGCTTCCCAGGTTTATGTTCTGCCATTGGCTAGCTATGGCGTCTTGGGCAGTTAGCACCTCCCTCCAGTTTTCTTCTCTGCCCAGAAGAAGGGGTGACAGGAACTTCCTTCAAAGGTTTCCTGGGTCAATAAAATGATGTTACTAGGTGATGCCTGGTAGATATGTGTTGGCAAAGGAGATCCCCACATTGAGGGGTTAAAACCCCGAAACCAAGTATCTCCTAATGATTAATTTTCCCTCCAGGGCACTAGATACCATGTGTGAGCCGGCTCCAGGATCCGAGGGCCCCTTCTCTGGCCCTCTCTCCCTCTCCCAGCTGTCTACGGTGTGCAGGTCAGACCAAAGCACCACCCTCCTGGCTTCAAACCCACCCCACTTTGATCATCCAGTTTCTGCACCACGGACACAGGGGCCTTCCATTGGACAGAGCACGACCCTGTCTGCTCAGCCTGGAGGAAGCCAACAAAATATGACTAAGGTCTCTTCCCACATTGTGGCTTCTCTTACACAAGGGTCACAGAAGCATAGCAATATTTCAGAGGAAGCTACCCAGGCCACTTCTGACTCTGTGACAATTCAGAGACCCTCCAGGGCTCTACCTGGTGCTGCCGGCACTGGGGCAGAACAGATTGCCACACGTATCCCTGAGCCCAGTATCTCACCTGCCTCCACCACACTGCCCGGCAAACACCTTGGACCCTGGCTTACTTCACCAAACCCCAGGAGCGTCTCTCAGACCAACCAGAGGACACAAGCCACCACCAGGGATCTCCACACACATCCTCCACAGGACAAGATCCCAGTCTTGCTGTTAGATGACGACAGTGAGGAAGAGGAGGAGACTCAGCATCAGGTGGCAGCTCCTCACCAGGATGTCTCTTGTGATTACCACCCCTGCAAGCATCTGCAGACCCCGTGTGCAGAGTTGCAGAGGCGCTTCAGATGCCGCTGCCCTGGCCTCAGTGGGGAAGACAGCATCCCAGACCCTCCCAAGCTTCAGGGGGTTTCAGAGCTGACTGACACGTCGATGCTCGTCCACTGGTGTGCCCCCAACTCAGTGGTGCACTGGTACCAGATCAGCTACTTGGCAGAAGGAGGATCTGGGAACCAGTCAGTGGTGGATATCTATGCTACAGCCCGGCAGCACCCCCTGTACAAGCTGTCACCAAGCACTACCTACCATGTGTGTGTACAGGCAGCCAACAGGGCTGGCCTGAGCCAGCCGCAGACCTCAGGCTGGAAGAGGTCATGTGCTACCTTCACAACCAAGCCCAGCTCTGTGGTCATCTTCTGGGGACTGTGTACCTCCAGTGGCCTGTTACTGGTTAGCACCCTCGTGCTGTCTGTGTGTCTCTGGAGGCAGCGCTGGAGGCCACACAGGCAGTTCTATGACACTGACCTGGTGGCCTTCAAAAACCCAGCCAGGGCTGAGGAAGTAACTCAGTGGTAGTGACTTAACCCGTGCGCAAGGTCTTGGGTTTATCCCCGACATCAAAATCAGACACATTTGAGGCCTTGGATTAATCTCTAGCAGCCAAATGAAACAACAGACCAGCCTTTGATACCACCTGCTGAGAGGCTCCAGACCTGCAATTATCCCTGCTTCTTTTTTCCAACCAAACATCTGTGTGCAGAAATTATGATCTAATGCCTAAAAACAACCACAAGTTCTACATTCCCCAAAGTCTAGACGTGGTCTTACTGTGCAGCCCATACTGGTCTCAAACTCAGGACCCTTTTGCCTCTTTCTCCAAATGCTGGGGTTACAAGAGTTTGGAGAGGAGGCAAAATTAAACCCACAAACAGCGCTTATTTCTATTGTAAGAAAAAATTGTTTGAATCCACCTGTCTGCAGAACAGGTTGCAGTACAAACACCATGTTGCAGAAAGCAAGCGTATCCTCGCTGGACCTGAATATGAAACACGCTATACACTTCTGAGTGACTAAGTATTCAAGCATGTTTCCAACATCCTAAAATATAGCCCTAGTTTCATCCAATATATGCCCAAGAGAACTGGAGTAGGCATTTGAAAGCCCTCCCCTAGATCCTGCTTAAAAAGCTACAAGAGTCAAGTATGTGAATTAGTATTGTCCTAAGTAATTACACGGCCCCAGTGTTCTTCGCCTACACTCAAGGATGAGTCTATTCTAGGCAGACACTGAGATAAGTTTGTCAATCAGCATACACAAATGTATACCCTAGTATTCTCATTTAAATACAGCTCTAGTGTATTTTTTTAAATGAACAGAATGCTGGCCAGTAGTGGCACACACCTTTAATCCCAGCACTCAGGAGGCAGAGGCAGGTGGATCTCTTTGAATTCAAGACTGACCTCATCTACAGAGCTAGTTCTAGGACAGCCAAGCCTACACAAAGAAACCCTGTCTTGAAAAAAAAAAGACTTATTTTTTTAACAATTCGGTATAAAAAAAATGTGAGGATGTTTGAACTATTTTGTAAGAGGAGATATGGAAAAAGTGTTGAACAGAGAGAGCAAAACCCCTCATACTAAGGCTACTATGAAATAATAACCACAATAGCCAACTATAATAAAGAGAACAAACATCTAATCTCCTCCCTAAGCACTTTGCCATCTCTTTATTTGACATTTCTGTGGGCTCACCATCCTGGATGCTCCAGCAGTCCCTGTGTCTCCAGTCTCAGCAGCTCAAAGTTAGAAACTGTAAGGAGAGCTGAGGCGGGGCAGCCCCCAGGCTTGCCCACCCGTTCCTCTTCCCTGTGAATCATGGGTAGGGTCTTCTATACTCCAAGGCCACGGTAACTGCATTTGTCACTTTTCTATTACTAGGACAAAACATCACGACCACGGCAACTTACAGAAAGAAAGGTTTATTTAGCTTGTGGTTCCAGAGGGTCCAAGAATCTGTCATGGCTGAGAGGTTGCAAACAGGTAATCATGGCAGTTGGAGCTTGATGTTGAGAGTTCATTTTTTGGGGGGAACGGGGGGGTCTTAGTAAACTTTTTGTTGTTGTTTACTTTGATTGATTCTTTGTAGATTTCTCATCATGCTTCCCAATCCCGCCGCCTCCCATCCCCGTTCCCCCTCTCCCCAAAACAAAACAAACGAACAAACAAAACAAAGTAAAACCAACAAAATAAGCAACAACAAAGAGAATATTGTTGTGGAAGCTGCAGTGTGGCCTGTTGAGTTACACAGTTCACTTCATCTTCAAGTATTCTTGCTATGAGCTCAAGGTTATTGATAAAGGGCTCTCACTAGGTCTCTCCTTGAATATCCTATTGTTTGTCCTGTGTCCTGGGGATTCTGCCGTTTTGGATCCGTAAGTTTGTCCCATTCACCTGTTCCAACAGTTCATAGATATGGTGGATGTTCGGGTGGGCCAGTTTATGGCCCTGGTTCTGGGCCTGGGTGGTAGCTGGGCTGGCCAGCCCACCAGCTCTCCTCCATTATTACCACCAGGGGGAGCTCTCCAGCTCACCCAGCCTGCAACAAGGAGCAGGGCCAGTTCTCTTGCTCTCAGCCCCCTGGGTCTGGCTCCCCCACAGACACCACCAGAGCCAGCTCCACTGTCTTGCCCAGTCAAAGGTTCAGGGCCCTCTCCGATTGCTGTACTGGGGGAGGGGGCATGGGACAGTGAGGCCAACTCTCCTGCTCTCAAGCCCTTAGGGATGGCTCGCCTGCATTCCAAACAAGGTTAGCTCTAGTGTGCTGCCTTGGCAGGGTGAAGGGTCTGCTCTCCTGTGTGCCGCAGCAATGAGACGCCAGGCTAGTTCTCCCACTCTCGCGTGACCTCAGGCAGCTTCTCCTCACCTATACCACCACCGTTGGGGGCTGCAGATCCCTGGCCCCTTGACTTTCTTTGCCTGCCTCAGACCCTTTGCCTGCTGGAGTGAACTGAGCAAAACAACTTGTTTACCTGTGCCTGCAGCTGCTCTGAGAGCAGAGACCCAGATGAGGGGGGAGGGGAGTGGGTTCTGGTGAGGCCGAGAGCTGGGGCGTGGCTATCAGTTAAGGATCCCTATATAAGCTTCCCTGGAGCACAATAAACCTGGCATTCTTGTATCAAGAATGATCCGTGTCCCTGTGTCTTTCTGCCTGTGTGTGTGTGTGTGTGTGTGTGTGTGTGTGTGTGTGTTTGTGTGTGTGTGTAAGTCTCTGGCTTAGTTCCCGGCTTGCGTACTGTCATGTAGTGCATGCGCTCCCACCACCACAGAACTGACTAGCGGGGGAGGGGTCGTTTCTCCAGGCCACCACATGGTAGACCAGTGAGTGACTAGCGGGGGAGGGGTCATTTCTCCAGGCCACCACATGGTAGACCAGTGAGTGACTAGCGGGGGAGGGGTCATTTCTCCAGGCCACCACATGGTAGACCAGTGAGTGACTAGCGGGGGAGGGGTCATTTCTCCAGGCCACCACATGGTAGACCAGTGAGTGACTAGCGGGGGAGGGGTCATTTCTCCAGGCCACCACATGGTAGACCAGTGAGTGGCAGAGTCAGCTCTGCCTGCGTCCTGACAACAGCGGCAGCTCTACTGTTGCCCAGGTGAGGTGCAGGCACATGGTGAGGAGTGGGGCCCTCTTTCCTGATTGTGGGGGCAGCACTCCTGCTGCAGTCTCCAGTGAGCGACAGAGCTAGCTATTCCAGGGACAGCTCGGCACCATCTTCAGACTTCAACAAGCTTGGCTCCTATGACCCCTGTGGTAGCACAAGCCATGGATATCAACAAACCCAGACACGACCCTCGGCAGCAGCCCTGGGACACCAACAGTCTCCTGGCTGACCAGATCCGTGTGGCCTTTGGTGGTACCATGGGCCATGGACATCAACTCAGACCCTGGCTGCTGTAGAGCCACAAACCCAGACATGGCCCAAGCAGCAGCCCTGGCCTAGATGATAACCACTCAGATCAGCATGGCCCTGGTGGCAGCAAGGCCTTCAGACATTCACAGACCCCAGACATCAGTGTGGCCATTGGTGGCAACGTGGGCCACAGACATCAATACTGATCCTGGCTGTGGCAGAACCATAGCCCCAGACAGCAGTTGCACCTCCCACCCCCCAACATCAATCTAACCCCAAGTGGTGGTCCAGACCACAGGCCTCTGCATGGCCCTCAGCGGCAACAGGAGACAGACATCAATTCAGCTGCTTCAGGGCCTCGGACCACGATTAGCCCAACAGGTGCAGCCATCACCTCGGACTCAGGTGGCAGCAAGGCCTTTCACACTGGCCTGTTTCTCACCACCCTCCCCTCCTCAGATCTGGCTCTCTCCAGCCCATGGACCTCTCCACCTTATTCTCTTTCACTTCCCCATTCTGTATTTGCTCGCCATAATGGTGTCTTAGTGTTCCTACCAGCCATATGGCATGGCTTGGATCCACTGTTGCTGTGTCCAAGCCCGTAGCTAGAGTCCAGGTGGCTCCTAGTTGAGTCCTGCACCACCAGCCAGCGGCATGGCATGGCGCAAAGCTGTTGCTGTGCTGCAGGCAGGGGCTACAGGGCCCTCAGGCAGCGCTTGATGGAGACCTACCAACCAAGCGTGGTGCGGAGCTGTTGCTTTTGCAGCCAAGGGCTGGAGTCCCCAGGCGGCTCCTGGTTGAGCAGAGCTGTTGTGTCAGAGGCCTGGGGCTGCGAGTGAACTGGGAATAAACAGCACATGGCTTTGAAACCTCAGGAGTACGACACACTTCTTCCAACCAGGCCACACCCCCTAAATCTCTCCCAAATGGTGACACTAACTGGTGACAAAACATCCAAACACCCACAACTTTGGGACATTCTCATTCAAACCACCACAGTAGATAATCTGGTACCTGGCGATGTGAGAAGCCAGGACCAGCAACAGAGTTGCACCAATAAAAATGCAAGGAAGCTTGCGTTATCTCTAACTTCTGTTTTAACACAGTTCAACAAACTGGAGAGTTTGATGGGGATTCCCCTCTGTATGCTGTGAATATGTTTTATTACCATTGGTTAAGAAAGAAGCTGCTTTAGGCCTATGGCAGGGCAGAATAGAGCAAGGCAGGAATTCCAAGCAGAGAAAGAGAAGCAAAGAGGGTGGAGTCAGAGACACATCAGGTAGCTGCTGAAGGAGAAAGGTCAACCGCTAGCCAGAACCTTACTGGTAAGCCACAGCCTTGTAGTAATACACATATTAACAGAAATGGATTAATTCAAATAAGAGTTAACTAGAAATATGCCTAAGCTATTGGCCAAGCAGTATTGTAATTAATATAGTTTCTGTGTGATTATTTTGGGTCTGGGCAGCCGGGAAATGAATGAGCAGAGTCTTACTATATGGTTCCACATTACACTTAGGTTAAAACTTAGGAGGAAGGTCAACCAAAGGCTTCCAGTATGTAGAGGAACCCCCAGCTTTCTGACCCTACCTGCACCCCACTATCCTAAACACAAGATGTGGCAAGTCTTCAAAGTCAAATGGTCCTGAACCAGTTGTTTTTACCACGTAAGGGGAAGTGCTGCATCTTAGTGCACTTCATAGACTGGGGAACTTCTACAACTGCATAAAGACACACCACGGAACAACCCAAGTGGAAGGCACATTTTCCTCAGCTCTTTTATTCTTTTATTGAGTTAACAATAGAAGATTCTCCAAAGCTTAAAAAAAAAAGACTCCAAAAAATATAAAGTTTTATATTATTTACATGACATATGAGTACAGGTTACAATATCATACAAACATCACATCCGAAGTAGTGGGGAGGCATGATGTAATTCTCTGCCTTTCAGACGCAAAGCCTATTACATGTTCTCCTTTCTGACTCCTGTGTTACCTGTTATCCTAATACATAAACTATTTGGTACCTGAGAGGCTGGAAGACTACTGATGAACTCCAATACCATCTATTTTATTTGATCTTTTTTATTTTCAAAACTCTGTACATTTTAAGTCTCTGTACACTTTTACCTTACCCACAGCTAAGTTTATTCTCATCTTTTCAAACAGTCGAGTATTAACCACATAAACTGTTAATGTGTATACAGACTTAAAATTCAAACATAAAAATGCGTAGCCACGCTGTGTAGGGTATATACCTAATCTCAGGAAATCCCTCCTGCTTTTGTTTCAATGCTATCAACAATGTTTTTGAAAAACATTTTTAAAAAAACAGTAACTAGAATAATTCATCTCACAAATTAATCAAAAACTTAAGATTAAAAATTCTACATTATAGTTTTATTTGTATTTAAAAATACACTGGAAATTCTGCACAGGCCCATGATAGAGCTTATTTTCAACGTACATTACTTCGGTTTGAAGACATGGTTTGTCTGACAAGTCCTTTCTCAAGCTCAACACCAAGTGCTTTCGCTGGCACTGCTATCGATGATGCAAGTTGCTTCCTTGCTGCTGGAGCTGGGTGTCTCTCATTTGCCCTTTATCACCTGAACAGTTTTCCGACCATAGTGATAATAACTGTATGCTGACGCAGCTGTAGTGAAGGCTGTACAACACCTTGGGAGGGGAGAAATGGGACTCAGCTGTCAAATCTAAAAACACTAACAGCAAAAATCATAAAGTACACATGTAAAAGATGGACTAAGAAAATAGAACTGTGTGACAGAATTGTCTAGCTACAAAAATCTAAATCCACGACTTCCTTTAGGACATCTGAATCGGTGATGCCAAATAAAAGTCATCTAATTATCAAGGCCTATGACTAGCAGTCCTAGCAACTCTCCTTTCTGACTACAACCGTGGGTGCTCTATGTTCTCTTTTTCTCCCACAAAAACACCTTCATACAGACAGAATGGAGACAACTGTAAAAAGACTGGAGAAATATGGCGCAAATCTACACAGCTCCTACTTAGATGGCTTGGCACATAACTAAATTACCTTGCATTACCTTGAAGCAAAAACAGGAGAACCAAGTTATACATGGATGTAGTTTGAGAGAGAGAAAACCTCCATTAATAAATAAAAACACAAAGAAAAAAAACCTTTCATTTTATGTAAGAAAATAAAGTTCAGATTGTATCATTTTTAAAATGATACATAATTTACTTTGGTTAACTAACCACCTTTGTTTCAGACTGCTAAAGCATGTTTTAATTATAATTAAAAGCTTACCAAAATATAGTTCAAAATCAATAATGATAGTCCATATGGAATGCTTAAAGTTTAAGTTGACACATTTCAAGACATTTACAAATAATCACAAATAAGCTTTCTTGTCAAACTTTCTTTAGACCACCCAGCCCTAAGTGACACGGTGACTTATTATTAATTATGAAAGCTTGACCTTAGCTTAGCCTTGTTCCCACATAGTTCTTACAACTTAAATTAACCCGTTTCTGTTAATCTACGCTCCGCCACATGGCTCTTTACCTTTCCTCTATTCTGTATGTCCGACTCCCTCCGTGTCTGGCTGGTGAATCCCACTCTCCTCTTCCAAGAGTTCCTCTCTCTCCTCAGAAGTCCCACCTATCCTTTCCTACCTATTGGCCATCCGTTCCTTACTAAAACAAGCACAATGACACATCTTCACAATGCACAAAAAGATCACCCCACAACAGTAATTAGCACATTCAAATAAAATTCAAAGTGCTTCCATTGGGTATCTCCCACCACACCCTCTACTAAGGTGGATCCTCAGCACCACTGTCCAAAATGTCTGCAGAGGATCCAGCTCACCTGAAGTTATGGCTCAAATGCCACTTCCTTCCTGTAGTTATCCCTATTATTACTTTTTCTTCCTCTGAAATTCTTAACACACTGGCAATACTCCTCATTCCTCCAAGTCTGACTGCTAACTTCTATGCTCCATGCCTGAGAGTAAGGTTAAGAACGATAGCGCACGGCCAGGTGTGGTGGCGCTCGCCTGTAATCCTTGCACTCAGGCAGAAGCAGGTGGATCTCTGTGAGTTTGAGGCCAGCCTGGTCTACAAGAGAGTTCCTGGACAGACAGAGCTGTTATACAGAGAAGCCCTATCTTGAAAAAAACAAACAAACAAAAAGAATGACCGGGCACACCGGCTAGTTGTGTTAGTCACCATCTACCGTAAGAAGAAACTTCTCTGTAGGGTTGGGAGATACACTAACACATGGGTATAAAGACAGGAACTTAGGGACAACTAATCACTATGTCCATTTAGCAGAATGATAGAACTAAGTTCTCTCCTTTAGTCTATGACTTAGCCAGGCAATGGTTTGGGGGTCCTGCTAACAGAACCGGGCTTTAGTGCCATCATGTGGAGAAGGTTTTAAATCCAATCAGAAAGTAGTTGGTTATTCCCATAATATTTGTGCCATTACTGCAAACATTTGCTATTATAGATTTCAGGGTTCAAAGCTGGGCAAACTGTTGGTTATGAGAGTCTGTTTAGTACCTAGCTGCAAACAGAAGAGCTATATCACATTCCCTATACCCAAAGCTTAGGGATCATAATGCAAAAAGTAGGGAAAATTTTTAAGAGACAGAAGAGTGGGCATTTGCAACAAAAATAGTACTTACTGAACATGATGGTGACACTATACACATAAACGTATAGTGGCTATGACTGTAGGCATGCATTAAGAACAGCACAAGCCAGCCAAAATCTCTGCATGAAAAGTTGGGACTCATGAAATTCTACCCCTTTCTGAGATGCTACTGGCAATTGATGGCTGCTGGGGGGGAAGGAAAATTGGTTTCTTTCAGGTATATGGTTCATTAGAGGTTACCATGTTCTAGTAGAGGGTACTATATACCTGTGCACAAACAAGTAGCATTAAGTAGACTCACTGAGCATTTAGAAAGAAAAAAGGACAGCAAGTAAAACCAGGAAAAGTAGTAGAGGGAAAGAATTGAAAGGAAGAGAAAAGGGGGTGGCCAGAGTTTTGTCATCTAACACTTCAAGAACAAAGTCACTCTAGGATTGTCACAATAAGCCATTGTACTGATATTCTCAGAGTAATTCCAAATATAGCTTACCACAGTATCTGAAGATAAATGCTGTCAGCATAATTGAAAACCGGAGCTGCCAAAGAAGCTGCCACCAAAATTAACTGGACTGCTGTATTTACCTTAAAAAATAAAGGCATTATAAATGAACAGTGCCAAATGGGTCATGTTTTAAGCTTTCAATGCAAAGGTATACTCATCATCACACACTCTAAGCATTCTGGATCGAACAGTGTTACCCATGCCAAAATTGGCATTCCCAGGTGAGAATATCTAACAGGTCAGAGTCAACAACTAACCTATCTGCCTACATAGCGTTATTTACTATGAGGGTGCTGACAACTATCAGAAGGTACATCTCGACTCCTGCAGCAATGCAAGGGTGCTAGAAAACTTTTTGCCTTTTTTCCTTATTACCCATTCAAACAGCTCTGTAAATATGAAATAATGAAGTGGCTTCTCCCTGGGTGAAAGAATCACAGCAAACAACAGAGCCAAACCCAGAACCCAGACTTCCAAGGCTGCGTTCCTTGCTGCCTGCCACACCCTGTGAGGTCAGAAACTGAAATGCATTCATTGCCATGAAATCCTCTGGGGAAATAAGCACTGCCTATCCTCAACAGCACAAAATAGAGCCAAAAATAGTCTGAAGACGACATTCTGTGAAGCAATCAGAGCATGATGCAGCTAAGGAAGGTGCACAGAGACACATCTTGGTCCTATTATTTATCCTGCAGTCAAAGGACAGCGATCTGGGTTTTCTTTTTAAATAAACAATAAATTCTGTCTGAGAAACCTTCTATAAGAACAGTGTTTACTCTTTATCCAAACTAACCAAAAAGCAGAGAGAGACTATGCAAATTAACAAAATCAGAAACGAAAAGGGGGACCTAACAACAGACATGGAGAAAACCCAGAAAATCATTAAGTCATATTTCGAAAACCTGTACTCCACAAAATTGAAAAACTTAAAGAAAATGGACAATTTTCTGGATAAATATCACTTACCAAAATTAAATCAAGACCAGATAAGCAAATTAAATAGACCTCTAACTGTTAAAGAAATAGAAACAGTCATCAAAAGTCTCCCAACCAAAAAAAAGCCCAGGACCAGATGGTTTCAGCACAGAATTCTACAAGATTTTCAAAGAACTAATATCAACAGAAACAGAAGGAACATTGCCAAACTCTTTTTATGAGGCTGCAATTACCCTGATACCCAAACCACACAAAGAAAGGGAATTACAGACCAATAGCACTCATGGACATTGATGCAAAACTGGTCAATAAAATACTGACAAAATGAATCCAAAAATACATCAGAAAAATCATCCACCATGATCAAGTTGACTTCATCCCAGAGATTTAGGGATGGTTCTACAAATGAAAACCTGTCAATGTAATCAACCATATAAACAAACTGGAGGAAAAAAAAAACACATTATCATCTTATTAGATGCTGAAAAAGCCGTCAATAAAATACAATATCCCTTCATAATAAAGGTCTTAGAGAGAGCAGGAATATAAGAAACATACCTAAACATAATGAAGGCAATATACAGCAAGCCAACAACCAATAAACTAAATGGAGAGAAACTCAAAGCAATTCCACTAAAAGCAGGAATAAGACAAGGTTATCCACTCTCTCAATATTCAATATAATACCCGAGGTTCTAGACAGAGCAATAAGACAACAAAATAAGAACAAGGGGACACAAATCAGAAAAGAAGTCAACTCTCACTATTATTTGATGGTATAATAGTTACATATGTGACCCCAAAAATTCTATCAAGGAACTTCTACAACTCATAAACACCTTTAGTAATGTAGCAGGATACAAGATTAACTCAAAAAAAAAAAAAATCAGTAGCCCTCTTTTACACAGATGATAAATGGGCTAAGAAGGAAATCAGGAATGGGAGGAGGGAAAGGAGTGGGAACTTGGATTGGTATGTATAATGAAAAATGAGTTTGTTCTCTTTTAAAACAAAACAACAACAACAAAAAGAAATCAGAGAAATATCACCCTTCACAATAGCCACAAATAGCATAAAATATCTCGGAGTAACTTTAACCAAACAAGACTTGTATGACAAGAACTTTAAATCTTTGAAGAAAGAAATTGAAGAAAACACCAGAAAATGGAAAGATCTCCCATGTTCTTGGGTAGATAGGATTAACATAGTAAAAATGGTAATCTTACCAAAAGCAATCTACAGATTCAATGCAATGCCCATCAAAATCCCAGCAAAATTCTTTACAGAGCTCGAAAGAATAGTCACTGCATATGGAAAAGCAAAAAACCCAGGATAGCCAAAACAATCCTGTACAATAAAAAAACTTCTGGAGAAATCACAATCCCTGACTTCAAACTCTACTACAGAGCTAGAATACTGAAAACAGCCTCATATTGGCATAAAAACAGACAGGAGGACCAATGGAACCGAATTGAAGACCTAGATATCAATCCACACACCTACGAACACCTGATTTTCGACAAAAAAGCAAAAATATAAAACAGAAAAAAGAAAGCATATTCAGCAAATGATGTTGGCATAACTGGGTATCAACAATGCAGAAGAATGAAAATAGATCCATATCTATAACCATGCACAAAACTCAAGTCCAAATGGATTAAAGACCTCAACATAAAGCCAGCCACACTGAACCTAACTTACAGAAGAGAAAGTGGGAAGTACACTTGAACGCATTGGCACAGGAGACCACTGCCTAAATATAACCCCAGTAGCACAGACACTGAGAGAAACAATAACTGGGACCTCCTGAAACTGAAAAGCTTCTGTAAAGCAAAGAACACGGTCAACAAGACAAAACGAGAACCTACAGAATGGGAAAAGATTTTTACCAACTCCACATCAGACAGAGGGCTGATCTCTAAAATAAACAAAGAACTCAAAAAATTGGTCATCAAAAGAACAAATAATCCAAAAAAAAAAAAAAAACCAAAACAAAACAAAAACGGGGTACTACAGACCTAAACAGAGAACTTTCAACAGATGAAATCTAAAATGTCTGAAAGACAAAGAAATGCTCAACATCCTTAGCCATCAGAGAAATGCAAATCAAAACAACTCTGAGATTCCATCTTGTAAGAATGGCCAAGATCAAAAACACTGATGACAACTTATGCTGGAGAAGATGTGGGTTAAAGAGAATACTCCCCCATTGCTGGTGGAAGTACAAACTGGTACAGTCCCTTTGGGTATCAATACGGCGATTTCTCAGAAAATTAGGAAACAACCTTCCTCAAGACCCAACAATACCACTTTTGGGTATATACCCAAAGGATGCTCAAGTGTACCACAAGGACATACATGTGCTCAACTATGTTCATAGTAGCATTGTTTGTCATAGCCAGAACCTGGAAGCAACCTAAATGCCCCCCGCTGAAGAATGGGTAAGAAAATGTGGTACATTTACACAATGGAGTACGACACAGCAGAAAAAATAATGCATCTTGAAATTTGCGTGCAAATGGATGAATCTAGAAAACATCATATTGAGTGAGGTAACCCAGACCCAGAAAGACAAGTATCGTATGTACTCACTCATAGCTGACTTTTAGACATAAAGCAAAGAAAGACCAGCCTACAATTCACAATCCCAGAGAACCTAGACAACAATGAGGACCCTAAGAAAGACATACATGGATCTAATCTACAGGGGAAGTAGAAAAAGACAAGATCTTCTGAGTAAATTGGGAGCATGGAGACCAAGGGAGAGGGTAAAAGGGGAGGGGAGTGGAAGGGAGAGGAGTCAAAAAAATATATAGCTCAATAAAAATCAATAATAAAAAAAAAGAACAGGGTTTATTGGTGCATTTGTCCCAGCACTTCAAGTGATTTTCTATGGAGTGCTACATTCAAATTGTTGCATTTGACACAAATAAGAGTCACATGAAGCTAAAAGCTCTCTCTAGCTGGTAATACTCTATACCTGTACAAGGACAACGGTCCTGTACAAACACAATGGTCCCTCTGTCCCAAGGATATCTAATCTATTATATCTGTCACAAGAAACAGAAAGATGACTTATCTTTCATTCTAAGCTGCTCCTGACTGAGACTTATATGCATTTTATAAAAGTTCATAAAGGACAGAGTTCTTTACAAGGCTGCTGTGAGTCTCTTACCTTGCTGATGAATGTGGGCTTCAACCTAGCAGTAGCATAGCAAGGATTGAAATACTTAGCTAGTGTTCGCTGCCAAAAGAGAAAAAAAGTTTCAATTTACTGTTCAGGTTTCAAACAAAAGTTACCAGTGCTTACCCTATGCCTAGCCCCAACGTACTGCACTATTTACATACCTTCCTGATCATTCTAGGCTATTGAAAATAAGATTCTTCAAACTGTACATTTGTCAAGTCCTACAAAATTATATACAATTGTTCTCACAAAGTTTGCTTCATCATATATGTTCCCAAAAAAACTTATGTTATTCTCTTTTACAGGTTAAAAATCTGGCTGAGTAGCCGGGCGGTGGTGGTGAACGCCTTTAATTCCAGCGCTCGGGAGGCAGATGCTGGCGGATCTCTGGGAGTTCGAGGCCAGCCTGGTCTACAAGAGCTAGTTCCGGGACAGGCACCAAAGCTACAGAGAAACCCTGTCTCGAAAAACCAAAAATAAATAAATAAATAAATTAAATAAATAAATAAACTATAGCTCTATCTTTCCTGAGAACCAAAGAAGATGCTATACTTATGCACTCAAATATTTATAAAACTAATAAACTAGGATGTAAGCAAACCATTCCATTCTTCTATGACATATTAAAAACAATGTCTGGACCATTCATGGTGAGGCTAAATGAAACAATATATAGCTTGGAGCTATGAAACACCTCTAAGAATGAGCTGTTTGGTGCCTGGCAAGCTGCCCTGGGTTTCATATATACCATCAACTAAAATTAGTTTTTGTTCTCTTTGAGATTAGGATCTCACTGTAGCTCCATAAACCACAGACTAGCCTCAACCTCATAAAGATTCACCTACTTCTGCCTCTGAAATGCTGAGATAAAAAGCATGTGTCATCATGCCCAGAAAGAAATCCATCTTTCAAAACAGACTATGAGTGTGTTCAAATTGCAGGGTAATTTTTTTCAAATTCCCATTAAAAAATAATTACTATAAATTATTCTCATAAAGCGAAATTACATTCAATAGAGTGAATATTTATAAGTAATGCTAAAGGAGTATTTTGTGAAACTTACCGGTGTTGGCAGAGTTCGGTATCTGACATAAAACACTGCAGCGATCAACATTACATCTCTTGAAATTATCATGTAAGTGAGTGGGACTGAAAATCAAATATAAAAACCAGAAATGAGGAGTCTGAAAATTACAAATAGATACTTTGACTGCAGAAAAGCCTTAATCAGCCTCATACTATTTGATGTTTTCCGTAAGTAAAATCTTTGTAATAAGTACTTATTAATGATTCAGGCCCCTACAGTGAAGCTCTGCTCTTTTTATTCCTTCTTGTGATCAGAATGAACTGCAGACTCTGGCTCTGTGACTTCTCTGCTCCAGAATTCCAACCCGCTCACCACTTCCGTTCTCTCCTGTGTCTGTCTATAAACTGCAAGCCTGCACATAGGCGAGCCACACTCAGCCTCCCCGTCCCCACTCTCCTCAGCTTTGTGATTCTGGGAAAAAGATGTCCTGGTCACTGGAAATGAATATAAAGTAATGATAGGGAGGTGAATGGGGATGTAAGGGAAGTTAAAATATCCTGAGGTCCTTGTATCTGAATTGTAGTCTACTCTCTAAAGAGCGTTTACATATATATAGCTTACAGAAATACAAAATGTATTCACTCTTGTTGAGCTAGTTCCTATCCACACAACTATTATTCTTCTCCCTACTTTGCCTGTCAATCAATTCTTATCACAGGCTGAGTCTCCCTTATCCAATGTGCTTGGACAAGAGATGTTTCAGATTTCAGTTTCTTGGATTTTGGAATATTTGCACATTGCCAGCTGAACATCACTAACCCCCAAACAATCCAAAACCCCAAGCTGCTTGCCACTGGGGATACTCAACTCATATTCCTCAGATTTTCCAGCATGGTCCCAGGGCCATAGTCAACAGGAGGATGTGTTAGATGGGAAGACAGAGAACTTACTTCACTTTAGAGCCTTCTGTACCATACAAAGTTTAACACACAATCCTATTTTTCACAAGATAAATTTGATGGGAAAAATCCTGAATTCAAATCATAGTTTACCGATATCCTTCCTGTGGTACTTTCAAACAGCTCAGAGGTATCTGAAGCAGTGTTTAGGGCCCTCTCCTGTCCTGACTACTACTGATTCTGCACCTGCAATTGCAGAGCAAACTGGATTTGCCTTGTCTCACCCTCCACGACAGTGCTGTTTCAAAGAGAAAATGTGTATAGCAGACCATGTAACTCTAGTAGCCAGGCTACAATGAACCATGTGGACCATGATTTTTAGATGCACTTCCTTAATCATTAAGCAAGCATTTCTACAGTAAGCATTAGCAGATAAATTAAACAATAACCATAGTCTAAAAGCAGAAAACCTCTGCAAGTCAAACCATTAGCTAGCTGTGAGGAATCTGCCGGGATGGAGGTCTGGGGAATGCAGACTTGGGCAGTGCACTCTTGGAGTCAATACGGCACAGGACCTGGCAGTGTCTCTGCAGTCACTTTACTACCTGCAACCATCTGGTGGGCCACTTCCAAATAAAATACTCTATTTGTCATAAATATACAATTCCAACTTATGTGCTTTTAATATCATAATTTTAAAAAGAAATAACAAAGCAAAATTAGATTTGCAGGGGGTGGAAGGGAGATGAGTAAAACAAGACACAAAGAAAAAACTTTAACATCATCTCTCACTAACTTTCAAGCAAACCAAAAAGGTGGAAAGGAACAGGGAGTCAAGATGTAAAAGATTGCAACAAGACTGAAAATTACACTTACTGAGTTTATACAGAGAACATCACTACAGAGTATCCATTCACTGAAGCACACATTTGTAAAATCCGTTTGTATACAAGCTGCGAGACTAAAGCCATGGAGCATAGTCTCTGAACATGCAGTTAAGCTTGAAATCATTAAAAAGACACCTACAACATCCATACAAATTGACAACTAAAAAATATTGTTATTTTAGTTGTACCGGGGATTGAACATAGGGCCGGATGTATATTAGGGAAATGTTCTGACCCTGAGCCACACTCACCCTAATAAATATTAGCCAGACAGAAAATTATGAGGAAAATATTCTGTATTGGACAATGACATAAAACACACACAATGCAGTGAAATGGTACATAAGCAGAAAATGCAGCCTCAGGGAAATGTGCTCATCGATAGACTGCGCTGTCAATACCACAGCCACAAGCTCACCAAAATAGAAAGGGGCAAAAAATGGAGATAAACACTTGATTTGGAAGTTTTGTACTTCAATTTGGTAATTTCTTATTGAGTATATGCTAGAATCACTTCTGAATTCCACCTAAAGACGTACTGAGTATGTGAGCGTGTGGGGGGTACATGCGTGCTGGCACAGAAGTCAGAAGTGACTTTCACAATTAGTTCTCTCTCTTCTATGTGGGTCCAGAGGATCAAGCAGATCCTCAGGTTTGGGAACACCTTACTAGCTCGTCAATGGCCCAGAAGAATGTCATTAATCAAGTGCATTAAATAAAATGCCTCATCAAAATTTTAATCGATTTCTTATTTTTAATATAGTTATTAAAAATGTTTCATTATATTGTAGTGTCATTTTTATTTCTACTAAAAGAACTGATATACAAAAAAGGATCAAGGAAAACCAAGATAAGGAGAAAGACAGAAGGGGAGGAGAGCAATATTTAATAACGTAAATAATCTGAGTCTTTGCAAAGCCTTATTTGGTTCATTAGGACTCACAGGACTGGCAAGCTAATTAGTGACAGAACTAATCAAGAGAAAAGCAAAGGGAGTAAGACTCAAGATAAAAATGCAGACATTGTTATATACCATAAATCTTAAGGTACCAACAAAGAGTGCTAAAATAATAATCTCGTAATATAAATAAAATGGGTAAGTTCTTAGGGAAAAAAATCACCCCCTGCAAAGGTACAAAGGATGAATTATTAAACTGAATTACCCTGGAACAATTAAACAATTTTAAAAATTAATCACCTTTTCAAAATTCTTCTCAATGGTTTCAACAAATTCTATCAAACATTCAAGATGAAAAACTGTAATGTCACATAACTACTACTCAAGAACTTAAGAAAAAAGTCACTAACCTGTTTGATAAGTAACAACACTGGCATTAAAAACAGGGACCAACAACAAATGCTGAGGAGACTGGGGAAGAGGAGCCTTGTTCACTGATGATGAGAATGCAATTATTAGAGGGAGCTGTATGGAGCTTCCTCAAGAGACAGAACAGAGCCACCATATAACCCGGCTATGCCACTCAAGTACACAGCAGAAGGACTCCAAGAACTGCATGTTTATTGTTGCACTATTCAAAAAGGTCAGGAAACTCAAACAGCTTAGATGCTCATAAATGATTGGATGAACAAAAATTTTACACCATTAAAAGAAAAAGGAAGTCATGACGTTTACAGCAAAAAGGCTGGAAATCATTACTGGGCTCAAATAATAATTTTGAGTCAGACTCAAAATCACATTTTCTCTCATGTAGAACTTAAATTTAAAATTTTACATGTATAAATGTACACATGTATGTGTGCATTATGTGCATATTTATACTTTTGTAGGTCATAAAGCCATAAAGGGGATCCTTGAAAGAACAAGATCTGCAAGGTGGTTGCAGAGCAGGTAATCATCATGTGTAACAGGAAGCAGAAGGGATCTACTAGAGAATGAAAAGGGTCCCCTGGAGACAAAGGGGAATGACTGGGAACAATGTGTAACACCTATTGATGAAGATGCCATGATGAAACCCATTTCCCTGTAACTTAAAAAGCTAATTTAAAAAACCAACAAAGACTTTTCAAGAAACAAATTCCAGGCTACAGCTTGGGAATTTAGCTCAGTGGTAGAACAATGCCTAGCAAGTAAAAGGTAGGGACAAAAATCACAAAGAATGCCTTCTATAAGAAATTATGCCAGGCTAATTTCATAATCTGAATGCAAAATCTTCAACAAAATATGATCAAACCAAATCCAACAATATCTCCATTTATCACGGCCAAGCTTGATTTTCACCAGGACTACAGGTTGTTTTAACACTAGAAAAACAGTACTACAACTCACCTAAATAGCAGCTTAAACATGCTAGACCACAAAGTGCCTGAAGGAGTTCTCAGTGTTCTGACATGATGAACACTTGGAAGAAATTTCCAAGAAAAACTACTACTTAATTTGCAAAGAGGATCTATGAATCCCTAGAGGAATCACCCCACAAAATGGTTGTAAAAGCTGCGTCTGAGCTGAGGTAAGGCAGGCTTGCTCCCACTCAGCATGAGACACACAGTGAGGAAATGAGAGATAAAACAGTCACAACCACAGACAGTGCATACTGGGCCTGGAGACAAGCCAGCAGACTAACAGCGTCAGAGGGAGTAAGCCTTACTAGACACAGGCTAACACAGGAAAAGACCTGACTGCTGTCACATCAGTAACAATGATCATCACACAACAATGCTTAAATGATTCCAATGGCAAGAACATTACAAACTATCAGATACCTGAGAATAAATCTGTCAAAGATACCTATAAATTCCGTGTAACCAAATCAATCAAATCAAACAGATTTTTATTTTCCCTTGAAAAAAAGCTGATTCTAAGATCAGACACACTGGAAACAGCTAAGAATATCTAATAACTAATAATGTTAGTTATTAATAATTAATGCTATTAGTTATAACTAATGTGTCTTGAACACTTAAAAACCTGCATCAAACTGGACGAGCATCACTATACATGTCTACCAGATACCAACAATGGACACTCAAGGACCCTACGCAGAGACCAGAATGAGGCATCACTACACTTCACCTATCAAATGCCAACAATGGACACTAACGGACAATACAATAAAACACCACTACACCTCTTTTACCAGACACAAACAGTGAACCAGCTTCCGTTCTCAAACCTCACTTCTAACTCTTTGGGGGATGAGGAAGAAAACCTGCTTGACAAATACAGCCAAAGCACAAAATGAAGAACCATAGAGGCACAATAACACATAAAGCAAGAGACCATAAAGATTCACAATATTCAGACAATGCATTATGTATGTATATAATTTGAAACTGAATAATAATGAATAATGTTGGGGCTAGAGAGATGGCTCAGTGGTTAAGAGCACTGGTTGTTCTTCCAGAGGGCCTGAGTTCATTTCCCAGCGACCACATGGCAGCTCACAACCATCTATAATGAGATCTGATGCCCTCTTCTGCCATGCAAGCACACATGTAAATCGAACAATTATATGAATAAATAAATAAATAAATCTTTTTTTAAAAAATAAGGTAAAAATTACAGATATCTTTAGAGTATTAGAGTTCCCATTATGAATAAACTGTACTTAACAAAGATAACCCTGGGAGCTGGAGAGATAGCTCAGCAGTTAAGAGCACCAGCTGCTCTTCTAGAGACCTGAGTTAGATTCCAGGACCCACATGGTAGCTTACAACTGTCTCTATCTTTAGTCCCAGTGGATATGATACCCTCTTCTGCCTTCCGTGGGCACAGACATACATGGAGGCAAAATACACACACACACACACACACACTATATATATATAATTTTAATAAAAATTTAAAAAAAATCAGCGACTTATGAGGATTTTAAGTTATTTCCAAATATCTGTGTGTTAGAAACACATAAAGTATCACCAAAAAACTCCAGAGTATTAAGAATCTGCACTGTGGACGATTATCTCAATTAATTTTAAATAAAGTTATAAAGAAACTGTTTCTTCTAGTGTAACAAGAATACAATTCTACAATAAACAGTGTGGCAAGCAAAACAGCTTAAATTGAGGAAACAGTTTAAAGCTGAAAACATTTTTGAAGAAAAACTATTTCTCAAGAGAAGGCCTAAGCTCACTACCATTGTTCTTCCCTGTTATTTAAAGTACACACAAGTGTTCTTACCTGGAATAAGATCTGCATAGGTCAAGCTAACATATAAGATGCTGATAAGAATTTTATCAGCAAGTGGATCAAGAGCACTTCCCAAAGCTGATTTTTGATTGGCCCAGTTTCGAGCAATAAATCCATCCAACTGAAAATAGAAGTGTTTTTTAAATAAACATCATCATAGGAACAGAGTACGTAATTTGTAGCTTAAGAGATACCAGAGACAACTATGCTTTCAGAAAATGCCAGTAAAATCTCGTTTCTTATCCCCAAACATTCTTAGTCTTTTAGCTTTTGAAACAGCAATTATCTAAACAAATTTCACATTTATAGTACTGTTTTTTTCTTCTCCAAGGGGTCCTACTGACTTCTTACTAATTCTACAACATGCCCATGTGAAATGAGCGCAAACATAAATGCAGAGATAAAACCCACACAACTCACGGAAAGTGTGACCGACAGAGCTGGGACTAAGAGCCAAAACGGCTGTTGTTGCCTGTAAGGACTACTTTTAAACTGTGAGACATGCAGCTTTCACATCTCTATCTGTTTTCCTGTACTGGCTGACTCTTGTGGGTCCTGTTTTAAAACTTACGTATATGTGTGACTGTAAGTTTTGTGTTTGTGTGTGTACGTGTGTGTTCACAGAGGCCAGAGGAAACTGTTCAATCTTCCAGAACTGAGCAACTGGGAGCTGTCTGTGTGGGTACCGAGATTCAAACTCGGGACCTTTGGAAGAGCAGGAAGCACTCTACAGTTGAGCCATCTCTCTGCCTCTTATCTTATAAATACAATATTAAAATGTATTTCATTAGAGAGCTGGGGTGTATTTCAGTGAGCGCTTGCCTAGCTTCTATGAGGCCCTGGGTTGATGACCTGTCTCCCTTCTTCCCTCCCTCCCTCCCTCCCTTCCTCCCTCCCTTCCTCCCTCTCTGTCTCTCTGTCTCTGTCTCTCTCTCTCTCTCACACACACACACGCAAAGAAATAAATGTGCCACACACATACATATATTGTTTAGTACCACTATTAATTCAATAACTCAATATTCTATGAAAGAAAACTGTAATCCTCTGTACCTACTAGTTAAAATGGTAATACTTAAATTATAGGGTTTCACTATGTAGCCCTGGCTGCCCTGGAACTCAGAGGTCTGCCTGCTTCTGCCTCCTGAATGCTAGAATTAAAGAAATACATCGAAATACATCACCACACCTAGCAAATTACTTCTTTATTACTTATTTTGATTAGAAACAATATTTTAACCTAGATCACACTAGGTTGCCAAGCTTTCTTTTACCATAAAAACTGAATCTCTAGCCTAATTCGAGAGGGGCCAGACTTGGTCGGGGGCCAAAAAAAGGATCAAAACCAGGTGCTGCCCAGTCATATGACACAAGGCAGATTTGTCTGCCTCGTTTATCCTAAGCTCCAATGTATAGTACTAGTTTTATTTAACTTTATACTTCAACAAATGTTTGAAATCTATTCTTATTTCTAAGCAAACAATGTAAAACTAACTTATGTAAAATTAAGCATGTATTGCCAAATATTCCAATAAGTTAAGGAGAAAGTCCCAGGAGTGGTTAAGTCACTGGTTTAGGCCTGAGGATGTGTCTCAGGGCACAGCTCTCACCTGACACACAGAAGGCCAGATGATCCCTAGCACAACAAAACAAAACCCCCCAGCACCCACACAGACACCACCGCAGAACAGCCTGCAGCAAGTCCTGCACTGCACTCCCTTCTTGCGTGACCTTGAACAAGGCCTCTGACTTGGCTTTTCTTCCTGCTTAAAACAGGTAACACTCACCTATCTCAAAGCCTTGGCTGCCTTCAGCACGTGATATGATTAATACTCGTTCAGTCTCTTAGCAAGACCTCAAAAGAGCAGTTACTAACGACTCCAATCACTATTAGAACAATCAGCTTTCTTCTTCTTCCCTGCCCTTTGCCTCCCCTCACCCTGTAATATTCATTCACTCGCTCACAGGCAGATTCTCTTGCTCTGCAGCCTGGAGCCTACTATTTAGACCTGGCTGTTCCAGAACTTGCAGTCATCAGCCTGCCTCTGGTGCTGCCATTTTAAGTGGACTGGAGGTAAGGTTGATTAACAAACTGCCAGTAATAGGGAATTAAGGCCTTGAAGACCCAGCTTTTGTTAGTTTCTGTTCTTCACTTCCCACTTTTTGGCATTACTCCCGTCTGCACTATTGCTCTAACTCACATCACTCCTGTGCAAACAAGCACACTGCTCTCGCTGCACTTCATTCCTCCTACAACACCAGCACCATGCACGTCAGGCCAGCATGCAGTGGTTAAACAGTGCTCCAAAAAATACATAAGTGGGCTGACTGATGTCACAAATTCATGACCATAGCCTTCTGTGTGCACTCAACGCCTAGCTGTTATCTACTAACAGTATTGTATTATGCTTTTACCCCGACCTACTTCATGCCTATTAAACACTCTCATTCTAGCCCACGGCCATGTCTCTACTTTCCTAGAAGAAAACAGTAAAAAGACAACCAGCAGTATTCCCTGCATTGCACCTAATACACAGCCAGCTGCACTCATCTTCTGTCTTCCCTAATGGAATTCCATTCCTCATTTTATTACTCAGCTAATCCAAAATCTTCCTCAGCACACCCGTCTTTAAAACAACCTTCCTTTGGCCCTCCTTCCCCTACAAAACAAAACTACCCTAAAAGCAGTGCCAGCCACCACCATCCCTCATTTGCTTACCAACTTGAGCCAATCATCCTCACACCTCTAGAAAGTTCTCATGCAGATGACCATTGTGCTCTGCATGTTCAGACCATGTGACCTCACACTAGCAGCACTTTTGTGGCTTACTCTCTGGGACATACTGGCACTGTCTTATCTTCCTTTCTCACCATCCCTAACGTCCCTGCCGGGCTTCTGTTCCTGTACTTATGGCCACTTCTCCCTCTCACTGACTAATTTACCACACTTAGATATTTCCTCTGATCAGGCAGCTCCCAATCTGCCATCTTCTGATCTACACTACCACATTCAACTTAAGCAATAGCTATCAGGAGCTTGGTGGTTTCCCCAAAACCCTGTCCTGTCTCAAGGGTTCCCCATCCCCCAGTGTTACCACCAAGAACCTGATTTTGAAGATAGGTGTGGGTGGGGGTGGAATGCTTGGCGATCCTGTTTTATTTCCAGTCAATCTGCCCAGTATATCAACATATCAATACTTTATTCAGAACATTATACAAGCCCATCCACTTCTAACTCCAAACTCCAACTCAGTCTAATCTACTTCCTCACCAGCTCTTTGGCTCCCAATTCTTGCTGGCCGAGAGCCTACTTCCCACACAATCAGATCCTGCCATTCCCCTGCTTAAAACCAGCAGTTGCGGAGGCATCCAAATCTCCATGGGAAAGTGCACAATATGGTACCAGTTAATTCTGGTTTCCATACACATCATGCCATGCTTGTTAATGGGGTGCCTCTCTCATTTAATAAGGCCATTTCATGTGGCAGCTGAACCCCTACTCCACAAAGCCCTCACAAATTAACAAATATAAAAGGTAAATTTAATATCTGGGGGAAAAAAACCAACTTTACTATCTAAAATATTTTATTATCAGTCTAATGTTCTAGGACAGATTTTCAGACCACACCAATAATGTGAGTGGAGAGAGCTTCAGGAGAGGGACAAACAGGCCCAAGGAAGGAGGAGAAATGAGAATGCGAACAGATGCTGACAAAGGAGAAGGCAAGACTCGTGTGAAAGGCTGTACCTGCTGCATATTCAGAAACACTAAGACAACGCAAATGCTCACATCTGTCCATCTTCTTCAAAGCCTTCTGTTAACTTCATTCATTACTAACACTACTGTTACTAGGTGTCTCTATGAACCACAGACAGAAAACAAAACTTTTTTTTTATTTTATTTTTGATCTTATGTGACAGAGTTTCTCTGTAGCTTTGGAGCCTGTCCTGGAACTCATTCTGTTCCAGGCTGGCCTCAAACTCAGAGATCTGCCTGTCTCTGCCTCCTAAGTGTTATGATGAAAGGCATGCGCCACCACCGCCCAGAACAAACATTTTTAAACTTCCATACAACCTTTACTTTTGAGAAATCAGTTTTCTACTCTCATTAAATAAATGTTGAACAAAACTGTTCAAAAACAAATAGGTTTGAAAACATAATTTATCTCCTATCCAGGTGCAAACAGATCTCCCAGTTTTCCTGTCTGAGAAAATATTGGTTCTATTTCCACATGCTCATACTGCCCTGACCTCAAGTTTTTCCCTCTATCCTACACTTCTCTCAACTGTGTTTGTGGGCATAAAACTTTGTAAGCCATTTTAAACCCTCTGTAAAAAGGTAGGTAATAAATACAGTTATCTACGATGGCAGTGCTGGTCAGCAGAAGCAACAGAGCCTTCTATCGTGGCATTGTATTCCCAATTCTAATCTGATATCACACTCCCCAAACCGACAGTGATACCAAAGAACGCCTCTCCTTGTCCAGGTGCTGAGGAAGTAGGAAAAAGGATGCCCAATTCCCATCTCGAACCAAGGCCTTCACTGCACAGCAGCCGTAGGTGTGTTGATGAATGACAGTTCCAAGCAGAACACGGCCTGCACCAGCTCCCAGGCCACATCCTCCTCCACTTTCCCTGCAGATCAGACTACTTCCTTCACAGTAGACACAGAGTGCCAGAACTTCTCTTTATTCTACCGCTACAGTAAGTACTTGCATCTTGAACATTTCTACATGGGGTTTATTTTTTTTTAAAGAAGTTAAAAACCAAGGGTAGAGATATCCTCTCCTACAGCTCTCCACGACCTTTACACTTGAAGATCTCTTAGATCTTTATCATCTTTTCTAGATCTCAGAAAAGCAGTTCCACATGGATGCTGAAGATAAGTCCTTACACAAAGTGCTAGGTCACACTCATGCTGAGGTTGTCCATCTAGCACTCCAGGGGAATTATGGATAGTGTGGGATTTGGAAGGGAGCAAAAAGCAAACATATTCATAACTTACCAAATCTGTTAGCCCAGCTACAGCAAAAACACCTAGTGCAATATTAAAATCTTCTTCAAGAATGAGATAGCCCAACACTGGGGCCAAGCCGATTCTCGTCATTGACAACATATTTGGGATTGTCCATGGATTTTCATACTGAAAGACAAAGACAGCACAGTTTTTATAAAATACAAATTCATACTTTAAAACACATGGAAACAAGCTGGGCAGTGGTGGCCGATGCCTTTAATCCCAACACTCTGGAGGAAGAGGCAGGCAGATCTCTGTGAGTTCGAGGCCAGCCTGGTCTACAAGAGCTAGTTCCAGGATAGGAACCAAAAGCTACGGAGAAACCGTCTCGAAAAATCAAAAAAACAAAGCAAAACAAAAACTGAGGGCGTTCCCAGCTCCCACTTGGAGTTGTGACTTCTTGAAAGTTCATTTGGAGCCAAGCTGTAGAAACTGGCACTGACAAAAGGGCCCCTTGGCAGCTGCCCTGAAGAACAGCCCTCCTGTGCCAAGCAGGAGATGCACGAGAGCACTGCAACTTTACAACTCCAGCCCAGCGGAGCTGACCTGCCCTGCGCCACACGGGACAGAGACAGCAAGAAAATGTCTGTCCCCGAAGCCTGAAAGCTGATTCGCCCGCTGAACTTTGTCTTCAAAGAACCATTCTAACATCTTTTTAAATCAATAAATTAGTAACCAATTTACCTGAACCTTAACCTTCTTAGAGAAAAGGGGGGGGCAGGCTGGTAAGCTCAGCAGGTGTGGGTACCTGCTGCCAACTCTGACAACCTGAGTTCCCAGGGCACACAGCAGAAAGAGAGCAGACACACCAGGAAAATTGTCCTCATCTTTGCATGTGTTCATAGCAAGTATGTGTGCACACACCAAAGGGGAAAAGTGTCAATGTTCATTTCTCAAGGCATCTTAAAATCTCATGAGCCACCTACCTCCTAAGAAAAGGCATTTATTTTACAAAAAGAATCCAACAGAACGCATACTGGTATAGAGGGATAATGGGGTGGCTGTTGGAATCCGATGACAAAATACTGTCACTGAAAACTATAGAACTTCAGGGCTGGAGAGATGGGTCAGAGGTTAAGAGCACTAACTGCTCTTCCAGAGGACCTATATTCAATTCCCAGCACCCACATGACAGCTCACAACTGTCTCTAACTGCCAGATCTGACACCCTCACACCCTCATACGTGCAAGTAAAATATCAATGCAAATGAAATAAAAGTAAATTTTAAAAAAGAGAAAATTGTAGAACTTCAAATCCTACTACAGCAAGTCAGAAGCAATACAGCCCTCTACTCTGGAATGTTCTATTCAAAGTCAAGATCACATTATAAAGTTGTATGAAAACATGCTCATTTACACTCAGGTTCAAAATATTAGAACATTCCTGAAACTTAGGAAAAGTGTCAGGCTGGTGAGACGGATCAGGGTCGCTGTCCTGACCTTTGGACGGGTAAGAAGGACAAGCCTGCAGAGCACACTGTGGTATAAGGTCAGTCAAACACTGATCCAGTATCACAGCAACTCACAAAGGCTGGGAAGAGGGGAAGATGGCCCGTGGTGGAGAAGATGCGATACAAAGCAAAAGCCAGGAATGAAGAGCTCCAAAGTTAGTCTGATGTGCCCACGGGGCAAGACTAAGTCAGAGCTGCCGCCAGCAGTCGTTATCACTTCACGCGGCAAACACACTACAACTGGATGGGTAGCTACCGGGCCAGTGAAGGGGCTCGAGCCCTATAAGAAACGCTCACCGAGAGCTAGTTATAACATACATCTGTACAGGTCAACACTGGGAAAGCTTAATCTCAGATTACCCAACCAGATAACCTGCGGCATACTCGGCCAACTGTGCTGGGTAGGGCTTCAGCCAGGTTGAGGGCCGCTTCAAGGCATCCAGCGTTCAAGCTCCGGAAGGGCTTTAAAGCTATTCCTCAAGTTGAGCCCCCTGCCGGGGTGTGGCCACCTCAGCCCATGCTGTGTAACTGATGAAGGCGGAGCAGGACAGGGGCCTCTGAAGACCTAACAATTGAAGATGTAATAATTGCACGAGCTTTGCTAACATGACAACAAAAGGTGTGCCACACTCGTGCTCTGGGGTCTCCTGCCTGGGACGTGATGTTAGCAGGTAAGGTGGACAAATACCTCCTTTTGTCACCGCAAGAACAGACTGAAGTAATAATACAAAGTTGAAGGATCTTTTCATTACAACCCACGCTAAGTAATTATCCTCCGTGTTACTGTATATGATGACCAAAGGCCAAAGGTTGATGAACCAAACCTGCACAAGCGAACAGATGGGCCGTTCTTAGACGCTTCCGAATTTACCCTATACACTCAAGATTCGCTTCAAAAAGTTAAAAACAGATTTTTAACTAGATGAGCGACAGCTGTTTTACCAATGCAACGTGCAGACACACCTCCCAGCAACGGGTGTAGACAGACGACGATTGAAGTGGGTTCTAATTTGGCCAGAGACCGTACCCGACTGAGCTCCCCACCCCCACCCCGAAGCTCACGGCGACCGAACGCGCCGCCTGCCCGTAACTTCCCAGAACACCGAGTGTCGCGACAGAGCGCCGAGCCCGTCACCTGCTCGGCCGACTCTCGTACGTACCGGGCTGGCGGCGCTCGCCGGGCCCCAAGGGGCGCCCGGGGCCTGTGCGGTGGCGCCTCCTCCGGCCGCCGGCCCCGGGGTCGCCGCCTTCCCAGCACCGGAGCAGTGGTTCCGCGGGCCGGCGCCGGGCAGCCTCAAGGCGAAGGCGGCCGGACGCAGGCGCCAGCGCTCGGCCAGGCAGCCCAGGCAGCAGGCCGCGGGCGGCAGCAGGGCCCTGCGGGAGCCGCCCCTGCCGAGCCGCGCCCCCGGCGGCCGAACGGCCACGCGAAGGGGCCCCCACGCGCCGCGCGCCACGCGCCAAGCCAGCATGGCCTTGCGGCTGCCGTGCAATCGGAATAGAGAACTCAGCAGTCCCAGGCGCCGGCCGCCTGCTTCTCCGCGGGAACCCGGCAATGCCCAAGCCGCAAGGATGTCTCCATACTAATTTCCACACTCCAGCACGACCCGCTTATTACAGGTGGCCCGGAACCGTCAAGGAAGGCCGCTTTCACGACACTTTCACGACACCCAGCAGCTCGATTTCCCAGCGCCCTCCGGCGGCAGCGGCAAGTATGTGCAGCTAAGGTCGGCGGGCTTGTGCGCCGGTGCAGCTCATTTGCCTTTGGGCTAAGAAGAATGACAGGCAGGAAAGACCAGGAGCAAGTGCCACGTGGCCCTGGGAAGCCAGTCATCTCAGGCCTCGGCCCGAAAGCCTCTGGTGCCAAGTGGCCCGCTGGTGTGCGTGGTACTCTATGACTACCGGAGGAGTTTTAAAATATTTGTGTTGGATTAAAAGTATTCAAGTACCTACCCTGTTTTTGGAGCACTAAATAACATTATGAATAGGTCCAAAGAATCATTGAAAAATGTCAATCACAGCAACCACTATTTACTTGGAAAAAGTGTCTAATGTATAAGCTATTGTGCATTTAACCCTATTAACAACTCTAACATAAGTATTCTTATTTCCTTTACTTTTATAGGTATGGAAATGGGTGTATAAAAGAAACTTGCTTATTCTTCTTTTATAAAGTATTTTTATTAAGTTGATTTTTATTTTATGTGCATTGGTGTTTTGCCTGCATGTATGTCTGCGTGAAGGTGTCAGATCCTCTGGAACTGGAGTTACAGAAGGCTGTGTGGGTGCTGGAAATCGTGCCTGGGTCCTTTGGAAGAGCAGTCAGTGCTATTAACCACTGAGCCATCTCTCTAGCCCCAAAAGTTTATTCTTACAAAATCCAAAATAGGACGGTGGTGACACATGCCTTTAATCACAGCACTCAGGAGGCAAGCAAATCTCTGAGTTCAAGATCTCTACAAGAGCTAGTTCCAGGACAGGCCCCCAAAGCTACAGAGACACCCTGTCTCAGAGAGAAAGAGAGAGAGTTAGTTAGTTCTAACAATGAACCTGTTGTTACAAGTTACACCTTACTGGTACATTGGCTTCCTAACCTTACAAACATATTTCTACCTTTTGTTTCAGTGTTGGACTTGAACCCAGGGCCTCCCAGGCAAGGGCAGTACCAGTGGAAGGGCACCGAGTTCCTGTCAAATGGCAATCAACGGTTTTGCAGTCTTTCCACTATCCTCCTTCAGTCCAGTCTGAAGGCATACAATCATCTTAAGGTTGTTCTGAAAGCTTGAATTAAATTTGGCGATTATAGATTTAAGGAGCATTTTATCAATATCATTTTTAACTTTGTTTTGTTTCTGGAGACCAGATCTCCTCGTGTGGCCCTGACTGGCCTGGACTTGCTTTGTAGACCAGGTTGGGCTTCCACTCAAAGATATGCCTGACTCTGTCTCCCAAGGGCCAGGATTAAAGGCATCTACTACCATGCCTCGCTATCTTTAATTTCTTGTGCACCTATTGGAACACTGCTGGTAAGAGAAAAAGCTAGGGACTAGAGAAATGGCTCCGTGGTTGAGAGCACTGGCAGCTCTTCAGAAGACCCAGGTTAGATCTTAGCACCCACATGGTGGCTCTCAACTTAACTCTAGTTCCAGGAGATCTGATTCCCTCTTCTGCCTTCCATGGAACCAGACACACAGATGCCATGGACATATATTCAGGAAAAACGTTAAAAATTAAGAAAATCTTTAAAATTCCAAACATGTTAAAAAGGGAAAAAATCCACATTATACAGTAAAAGAAAATCTAAGAATGTTATTTTAACAATGTTAAGACTTTATTTTTAAACTACTACCGGAATGGTTCCTCTGTTTCTCAAAAACTTGGGATAATTCTGGTGAGAAGTAGGCAGAGGGAAGAAGCAGAGACCAGAGCCTTTGTAGTGAGATGGTGGTGGGTGGCAGCCAGCAAGAGATGAAACCCGTGGGGTTTGGGCTGGCAGGTACCTGCTGGTTTCTTTGGAGTTACAAAAGCTGCCTGGCTGGAAGATGTAAACCACTTTAGCTATTTGTTTATTTATTTATTTGGGTTTTCGAGACAGGGTTTCTTTGTGTAGCCTTGGCTGTCTTGGAGCTCACTATATAGACCAGGCTGGCCTCAAACTCAAGATACCTCACCTGCCTCTGCCTCCTAAGTGCTGGGACTAAAGGTGTGTACCACAGCCACCCCACTTTTAGCTGTTAGTCTGGTACTGTGACAACAGATACCAAATAAACAAATATAGAATATAAGAAAACATTCAGCAGTTTCTCATAATTAGGCTTATAGTCTCTTATGTAACAGTCTTAACCTTAGACAACGATCTGATAGGCCCATCTTTCTTTGAATGATTGTGCATTTCATCTTCCTCTTTCATGAAAAGCATTGACTTTTCTGAAATAGGCTTTTCATTCCATTAACAAATTATCAGCTCTTCTTGCCCTTCAACACTCTAGGCTGGACAAGGTCAGGTGCTCGCCTTTAATTCCAGCACTCAGGAGGCAGAGGCAGGCAGCTTTCTGAGGTCCAGGCCAACCTGGCTTGCAAAGCAAGTTTCCAGGACAGCCAGAGCTGTTACACAGAGAAACCCTGAAAACCAAACAAACAAATCCCAACTGATGAGATGACTCAACTGATCAAGGTGCTTGTAGCGAACTGTGATCAACTGACTTCAATTCTCTGACTACACAAGAACACTATGACACCCGCTGCCACCCTCCCCCAAAAATAAGCATAGAGAAATCATCTTTTAAAAGTAGACATCACCATAATAAGCTGTAGATTCAGTTCAATGTCCCTAGGTTCAATTCACTACATCATATTTAGACTAACAACTACTATTTGCTTCAAGTCAGGCCTTAATATTTTTATGGTATTTTGCTGCATCTTATCCCACATTTCATTTTCATTCTGGATATATTCTCAGTTAAATGCCCATTGTAAAATATGAGTATTTGTTTTTCGTTATTCAATGTGTGTGTGTGTGTGGTGTAGGTGTTCAGGGGTCAGGGAAAGAGGTTGATGTTGAATGACTTCCCCTTACTTTTTTGAGACTGGGTCTATCTATGAATTGGGGCTCCCTAGTTGAGGCTGCCCAGTGAGCTTCACTGGATCTGCCTCTGTCCTACCCACCCCATGTTAGGGTTGCAAACCCTCTCGGCTTTGTAAGAAGATCTGAACTCAGGTCCTCATGTTTGCATGTCAAGCCTCACCAACTAAGGAAGCCATTTCTCCAACCCAGTTTGGGGTGTATTTTGTTGTGGTGGGATATTCCTTTATACTGTGTGAAGATATGTCACTGTGATTAGTTTAATAAAAAGCTAAATGGCTGATAACTAGGCAGGATTTGGGGGGTAGAGAGGATGCTGGGAAGAAGATAGAGTCTCAAGCAGATGCAGAATGAGCAGGATAGGCTGTATGGAGATAATAAAGCTATGAGGCAGAAAGTAAATTAATAGAAATGGGTTGACTTAAGTCATAAAAGCTAGTTAGAAACAAGACTAAACTATTTGCCAAGCTTTCATAATTAACAAGTCTTTTTATTTATTTGGGAGCTGGCTGGTGGGACAGAAAAATCTCCTACGTGTGGCATCCAATGGGGAGGCGTGTATTTTCACATAAGACCTGAGAAAGCTTTAAAAAAGGTTCCAAATACTGTTGTGAGAATTCAGTCTGATAGTCAACTGTACTGGAGCAGCTCAGCCCCATGGTGTGGTCGTCTCTAGGATTCGTGACCCAATAAGAACCAGGGGAAGGGGGCGGGAGAGATGGCTCAGTGGTTAAGAGCATTGCCTGCTCTTCCAAAGGGTCCTGAGTTCAATTCCCGGCAACCATATGGTGGCTCACAACCACCTGTAATGAGGTCTGGTGCACTCTTTTGGCCTGCAGACATACACACAGACAGAATATTGTATACATAACAAATAAATATTAAAAAAAAAAAGACCCAGGGGCAAACAGTCACAAGCTCTCTGGGATGGTGGATGAGTTGACAGCAAGCCACAGCTTGGAGCTTCCCCACTGCCTTTTGCGAACGGAGTTGTGGAGCAGCAACAGTGAGCTGGCTCCCCGGTGGGAACAGCAGAGTGGCTGGCGACACAGCCTGGATCCCTCATTCTGTCGTGGAATCACTGTGCATGGATTTTGATATTAATAAAAAAATAACACAATTCCCAGACTTCCCTCTTTAAAACACACAAAAGTGGAGACAAATGTGGCCTCCTAGTCCCATTCTCTCCTAAGGGCCATGCTACACAGATGTGTCTTCCAGCCACTGCCTGAGGGCCTGAACTGCCACATACCATGAGTTAAGTTGCGCAGTGGTTTAAGATTTTGCTCACGCTGACAGAAAAGGTGACAGATATGCAAAAAAGACAAATCTAGACTGGGGGAAAAACTCTAAACAGGGTACAGTGTGTTTAAAAATGTGCCTAGACTTAAGAAAAGAAGATGGGTGTAGACAGTCATAGAAAAAGAGTAAATTGTTTATGAGTAACAGAAAAGAAAATGCACAGGGAGTCTGGGTCTGGATGGTAGTGTGTTGACTTCAGACTTTCTGATTGTTGCTGATGATGTAACAGCTGCTGAGAGACACTGAATTATAAAATCTACTAATTTTAAATCAACCTACATATTTTACAAATACCTTAACTTCAAAATGGTAGTTAAAAAAATGTTACAAAAGAGGTTATGCTTTTGTCTCCACAGAAAACAAAAGGCTGTGGATTCCTTCAAGGTTGATAGAGATCAGATTTGATTGGGGAGACCTGGAAATCCTGGCTACAGACATAAAGAAATAAAACTACAAGATAGGTGGCAAATTTACCTGCTCAAACATGGAAAAAAAGCCGGGCGGTGGTGGCGCATGCCTTTAATCCCAGCACTAGGGAGGCAGAGACAGGCGGATCTCTGTGAGTTCGAGGCCAGCCTGGTCTACAAAAAAAAAAAAAATGGAAAAAAAACCCAGCAAGGACCAGACACCAATGAAAGTGAGTGGCAGGTGACCCAGGCTCTCAGAGTGCCTCTGTTGCAGTTTCCTCAGAGTTCTGCAGCCAGAAGAGCTCCACGGCTCTTTGAAATGGTCCAGTCTCACAGACTATTCTAGCCAGGACTTGACCATTATCCTAATTATCTCTGGGTCCCCAAAACACGCCAGCACCCCCAGACAACATGAAGCCGTCTAGAAAACACAGTACCCACATACCACGAGATGAGGTGAATGATTATTGATCATTTGGTGGGTTATGGATGTTTGTCATTGTTTAGGGGTATTGGTTACAAATTGTTACTGGTTACAGTCAGGGAGAAAGCTAAACAAAAATTTTATTAGATTCAAGGATCTATTTCTAAAAGGAAAAAGTGGGGATATAATATAAAAATAATGGAATAAAATGGTAGATGCCGAGTCTATTTTTGAACAACTACTTGTCTCAAATATTTTACATCGGTATAAAATTTTGTATATTGATACAAATTTAAGGTTATTTTATTATGCTGTATATTGTTTCTTGTTTAAGGTATTATACCTATGCAGCTCATTATAAAATGTAAAGTTTTAGACTTAAAAGCTATTTAAAATAATATAGGTTAATAGTTACTCATCTATAATAATCAAACTTTGAGTCATGTTAGATATGTTTTCAAGACAACACAGAGATATATTTTAGATAGGTGATCCTCAAAAACTTTGAAGACCTACAGAATATGTCATTTAAAATGTTATAATAACAAGGCTTTTCATGACTGCTCCTGACAGCACCAATCTACTTTTAAAAAAAAAAAAAAGATGGGCAAAGAACCTCCATATGAACTTTGCTTTCTTTGTGGTAAAAGCTAACCATTTGGTCAAGAAACTGCCCTTGCCTCAATTGCTGACAGTATACTGCCCAAAATGGACACAAAGGAAAGCACCTGCAAAGACACAGTAGGATAGAGCTTCAAAATTCCTCCTTCACACAAGTCTGTCAGATATTCTAGCTCTGTAGGCTAAGATGGATGCCCTTGCATTGCAGAGGGTCCTTGTGTGACTGTTCTGGTAGTCAACTGTTCCTGACATTTCTATAGTTTTAGAAGTTGTTTGCTCTACACTTCCTGTTTACTCAAGTAACATTATGTCTATGGTCTTTGATGGAGTTCAAGACTAGGCAATTATAGTTAGTTTTCCTTAGTTATGATAAAAGATAAATTAGATACAGAGCTTTGGACTTTCAAGATAGAATTAATAATGGAGTATTTTCTCCAAATATGCCAACCACAAATGGACTGGACATTGTAAATATAATTCTTACCTAATACTTATTGTTTATAGTTTTATTATGTTAGAGTTAAAACCTTTCCTTTTTAGACAAAAAGTGTAAAATGTGGAATATTCCTTTACACTGTGTGAAGATATGTAACTGAGACTGGTTTAATAAAAAGTTGAACAGCCAATAGCTAGGCAGGAATTTCAGGGTAGAGAGAATGCTGGGAAGAAGGCAGAGTCTCAAGGAGATGCAGAACAGGCAGTGATGGAGGGTCATCTGTCTATGTGTTACTCTCATTGGTTAATTAATAACGAAAACTGCTTGGCCTGATAGGTCAGAACATAGGTAGGTAGGGAAGACAGAAGAGAATGCTGGGAGGAAGAAGGCAGTGAGGCAGACGCCATGGAGCCAGCCGCCAGGTCAGACATGATGAATCTTTCCTGGTAAGCCAACACTTCGTGGTGCTACACACATTAATAGAAATAGGTTAATCAAGATGTAAGAATTAGCCGGTAAGAGGTTAGAACTAATGGGCCAGACAGAATTTAAATGAATACAATTTTTTGTCGTTATTTTGGGTGTAAAGCTAGCTGTGTGGGAGCCGGGCTGGATGAAAAGCCGGCCTGCCCGCAGCTCACTACAAATAGCACCCAGAGGTGGATAACTGCATCCACAGAAAGCCTGAGAAAGCTTGGGAAAGAATAAAGCATATTTTCTTGGTAGCAGCAATTTCTTGGGTCTGCTCTGCTTGCTAGAGGCAAGCAAGTGCTCTATCTAAGAGAGGCTTCCTGACTCAGCTTTAGCTGCAAAACCCTGCAGCTCTTTTAAGAGGTCCTGCCATGAAACTCTTAAATGGTGTTGATGAAAAGCTGAATGCTTGCTTTTTGGTTTTCATCCGTAGCAGAAAAAAAGCTGAGTTGTTTTAAAATGCTGGCTTTCTGGGCCGTCCTGTCAGGGCAAACTCTGACTCTTTCAGGCAGGCGGTCCAACTGAGTGTGGTCTGTGAGCAGAATGCTGCAGCTTGCTTGCTGGCAGGGACCTTGAAATGCCATAGATTTGTGGCAATAAAAATGGCTACAGCCATTACCTCCACCATGAGGCTGGAAACCTAAAGAATGGGCTGGATCTAGACATCAAAA